>NC_142442.1:135162500-137562500 GCF_059453495.1 Arachis ipaensis | reverse complement strand
TAAGAACACATTTTAAAATTATTTTATTAAAAACTATTAAAAATAATATTTTATGATCAATGTATTAAATTATATATTTTTTGGTATGATATTGTTTTATTGATTTTTTAGCAAATCCAAGTGGTTTAATGTCTAAATTTTGGGAGAAAAATTTACTCATCTTTATGAGTATCAGTTTTTGAAAGTACATCAAAGATTCTTTCAATTGATTAAACTAACAAAAGAAAGTCTGAAAAGAAAACAAATAAATTTAAAAGTAAAATTACTGAAAAGGAGTAAAATGACATTAAATTAAAAAAAAAAAGCAAGAAATTGTCTTCCAAAAGATCCAATGACTTTGAAATTAAATACAAAATATAGAATTTTAAAAGAAAATAAACTTGCTTGAAAAATAGTTTTGCAAGAAAAATAAAGATTACAAGAAGAGTTAATAGTCAAAATCGTCTCTGAAAGATACCCGATCTCCATTTTGGTCCTCGAAAGATAAAGTTAATCAAAATCGTCCCCGAAAGATACACGACTTGGTCACGTTAGTTCTTCCGTCAGTTGGATGATGACGTATGAAACACACAAAAATTTATCTCAAACATATGAAACACACAAAAATTTATTATATAATTTTTTTTAATACATAAATTTTGATTTTGAGCATATAACTTTGTTTAGGTTAACAAATACATACATTTCAATTTTGAGTATATATATATATATATATTCCAGCAAAATGTAATAATGTAAGAAAAATGTTTTAGAATAGAAAAGAATAAGCGAGATTTTGAGAAGAATTAAAGGAGAGATAATTTTATTGAAAAATTTTTTAAGAAAAAAATATACAATTACTAATTTTTTGTTTGTCAATTATATTTCTATTAAAATTAGTAGTATCAAAAAATATTTCAAATTTAATATTATCAAGAAAAAATAAAAAAAATTATATAAGGACTAATTTGATTACTTTTTAACATTTTAGGGATGAAAATGACTTATGTCTGAACTTTCAAGGACTATTTTGATTATAAATAATTTTTTTACATGTCAAGTGACACGTGGCATAACTGATTTGACACGTCAATCAATCATCTTGTAACACGTGGCATTAACCCACCACGTCATCATCCAACTGACGGAAGGACTAACGTGACCAAGTCGTGTATCTTTCGGGGACGATTTCGATTAACTTTATCTTTCGAGGACCAAAATGGAGATCGGGGTATCTTTTAGGGACGATTTTGACTATTAACTCATTACAAGAAATTTAAATGAAAATAACTCGCAGACTCAGGAATTCACTGGAGATATGAGTGTGCGAGAGTATTTTCTGATATGAGATTCCAACCCTATCCTTCTATTCTTCAACTATTTATAAAGTTTTTTAGTCAATCAAAATCAAGCAAATATATCCCACGTGAATATAATCTTAATTAATCATTTCCGTGCTTTGAATATTGTCCACAAATGCCATCAATTATCTTCACTTATCAACTTCTTCATTTCTTCTATTACTTCATTATTCTTAGATGAGTCCTTATCAATTGAAATTCACTCCCTTGTTGATATGCCATCTTCGATAAGCCCCATGAAGTAAGTTTCTACTTCAAAACTCAGAACTTATTTATTTTCGACAAACAAATTGTCCCTTTAGGATTGATGTGTCTATCGAGCTATCAGTAAAACGCTCAATCCTATTTTCTCTTAAGAATTTTAAAACTCATAACTAAACAATTAATTCAGATACAAGTCATTAACTTCCCACGTTTTCATTATTTCAAAAGTAACACTCAGAAAGATCCATTTCTCCATTAATTACTATCTTCTCTCTCTCCTTTAATCGTGACTTCTCAAAGAAGTTTCTTTATTTTCAAAATTTGAAAATTAAAAAAAAAACTTTATAAATCCTTCGTCTCCACATTTTTATTTTTTCTTTTCAAATTCATCTTCTTCCAATGGCTACGCCAATCTTTTTCTCAAGTTTTTTCGTGCACTCTTTTTCATCCGAAACCAAATCAACACTCATTTCTTTTTCTTTCCATCATTAATGGCCTCTTCTAAAACCCCAGAAACTTCAACAGCCAAAGACAAGGACAAACAAATTGTGACTGAAACTTTTGAGCAGTCTGATTTAAAAATACTGTCTCCATTCAAAGACTTTGAGAACATTACAAATGACAAAAGAATCTTTTTCCCTTTTACTGTCGAAGATGATACTTACTGTTTTATCAATCCTTTGCAAATCTTAGAACAAGTCAAGAAAAACGTCCTTTACTTTCCCAATGCTGAAGGAGAAGAATTGCTTATTAAATGAAACATTTTCATAGCATACTTTATTGATGGCAAAAAACATTTCCGAAACAATCACAAAGTCTCCTTCAAAACTGCCGATTTGTTCGCTTGGTACCAAAGACTCGAACCTGTAAAAGGCGAAGCTTGGAGAGCACAAGGTATACATGAACTCCTTCGTCTTTCTCATTTTACACCAACTACTCATCTTTGGATGATTGACACTGCGCTCTATTTTTAGAACAAGACTACAAACAATTTTCACTTGTCCTGTGGAATGGTTAGTCCCACACTCTTCGATGTAGCTGCTATCACTGGACTTTCGATGAGTAACCCTGTAGCTATATTCGATGTGAAGCCCACCAAATCCTATAACATTATCCAGAAGAACTCTTATGGAGACTTTATTAAACCCAATATGGGTAAAGAATGTAGTCCTATGACAGACGATGAAAGCATAGCCTTCTTGTACTATTGGCTAAATGCTATTGTCTTATGCTCGAGAAATATCTCGATGCAAAAACTATTTATCCCACTGGCCGCCTTACTTCATGAAGGGCACAGGTTCAATTTGGCCAAATTGCTCTTAGAAAATTTATATGATGAATTAGGGCAATTAATTGATAGTTTTTGAATGAAGTCTTCGATCAGTGAAAGAGGTTCCCTTTGGCTTCTACAATTTTGGCTAAATGCCATTTTTGAAAAACACATGAAACAGGGAGGAATTACAACTTCAAAAAAATAAAGCATTGAGGGTTTTCGATTAGTTACCTTTCAACCAAATTTTAAAGATGCACACTCGACTGAAGAGCTCTTTTGGGAAGCATTCTCGAAGTTTCATTCATGCAAGAATTTTTGAACTGAGGAATTAATGCTTGCTCCCTTTTCAAATCAAAGATAACAAAAACAAAGAGCACAAAAAGCTTCCACCAAGATTACCAAACCAACAAAGGTAAAAACTTAGTTAAATTCCTCTTTCATTTATTCTTCTAGAATTCTCATATTAAACTCTATTATCTTTATTTCAGAAACAATCATCCAACGAAAGTTCTTCCGATGAAAGCCCTCAACCTTCAAACAAACAAACTCCTTCCCATTCGAAAGATTCTTCCTCTTTTTCCAATGATTTCAAGTCGAATGATTCATCGGAAACTTCTTCTCACTTTTCGCACCACAAACCCAGAAGGTCTATCAAGATATATTTATTAACTAATTCAACATTAACTTTATCGATTTCAACTTTATTTTACCCATTACAACTTTTATCATAATAAAGGCTGGAAAAACCATTCGACCAACTCCTTTTGCATCAATGGTACAAGTTAACCCAAAAAAGAAGGAAGATCATCATTCAGGTTCATTTTCTTCTAGCGGCAATGTAATCTCTCATTATCTGCCACAAACTCAAAAAGCTCAATCACCTACTCAGCCAACGACTACTTCCATCATCTCTCCTAGATATTTAGTAGGTATAATTAAAATGGTGCTTATCATTTCCTCATCACCTTCTATTCTTTATCTAGATCAACATATTTCTCTGTCATTGATTAGGGCTATAACAACAGCTTTGCCCTTTTCAAACTTAGTTGGTGACAGAATCCCTTTAGGAACTATTTTCCCATTAGACGGGAAAACTACTCAAGAATAAACAGGAGTTACCACCTTGTCTTTACTATTGGAAGGTTCCCGTTGCACCATTGGTTGTCCATTCTTTCTTCCTCGAGGATATGGATAACGGTCTCGATAAAAACCTCGATGACCTCTTTGAAGGTTAGACCTATACTGCGCATCTCAATTACGAAACTCTTCACAATTTCGTATCCATTGCACACCCAAAGCTTGTGAACGATTCATTGAGGAAGGAAAATTCCTCTGAGGAACACCAGAACTTTGTCCCTCCTGCCTTCGAGAAAGTTGTTTTTGTCAAATTTGTTCTTCCTTATGAGCTAACTCTTTTTTCATTCTTTCTTTCTCAAATATAGCTGCAACATCAACATCAAACACGGTATTACAACGAGGGTATAAAGACACATCTCGATCTTTTAAATTTTGTTGCATCAAAAATTCCAACAACCCTTCACTGATGCCTGGATATACTGCTCGAACATTAGCTTTGAAATATGCTAAAGCAGTATCAAACTCATAAGAAAAACTAACCATATTGACCCCTAAAAGGCTCTGCAAAGTTTGTGCTAGCATCGAAGGGATCAGAGTCAACCTTCATGTCCTTTTTTCTATCATCGAACTTTAATCTCCCTTCCATAATTGCTTCTTGAATCAAGTCCCTGAAATGGACACAATTATTAGTTGAACTGCTAGTTGCTTGATAAAACTTAAAATAGGGTTTTCCCTTTAAATCTTTTGTCGAAAGCAATGTTTTACTCTCAGGCAAAACTAATTGTTTATCTTTAAGCAACACATCAAATATTTGATCAGATTTTGAAATATCAAAACTATACTTCTTTCCGCTCTTATATTTTGTATCATTAGATCTATCAACATTTGTGATTTTCTTAAGCAAAGAGCATACATAAAGTGGACCTTTCTTTAATTCAACAAATCAACTTCAGGAAACTTAAAATCAGATTCCTCACTCGAGAATTCCATTTCAACATATGAAACTTTTTCTTTTCAAGAAAAAGATTTAATTTTCAATATTTTTTCATTTAAAATTTTTTCTCTCTCTTTCCAAAGAATCTCTACCTGACGCACTCTTTCTGCCAAATAAGCCAAATCAGGTATATGAACATTAAGCAACTTCTGACACATATAAAAACCTAAACCCATAGTTGCTATTTTCACTACTTGACTTTCGGGAAGAGACACAACATCGACTTCGAACATTTTTTAAACGAATCATGAAGTCATCAATTGATTCTCCATCCTTGCGTTTCAAAGCTACCAAGTCAGTGACGGTCACATTTAACTTTCCTCTAAAAGACTGAGAATGAAAAGTACTCTCTAGTTGTGCCCAGGTTACAATTGAATTAGGCCTAAGATTAGAGAAACAAGTGAATGCATTCTTTGTTACAGAAGAAGGAAAAAACTTCATCTTTAAATTTTCATCATTCGCAAAGATTTCCAACTTCACCATGTATCGAGCAATATGCTCAGTGGTCGATTCACAATTTTCATCAGCAAACTTTGTTACTATTTTTGGATTTTTCATTCCCCTAGACGCTTTTGTTGCTTGCATAACAGCAGAAAAAGTAAAAACAAAATACGGTTGGTTTATGAAACCTACGTTGAAACCCACTCTATTAATCATATCTTCAATAATTCTAGTAACCTAGTATCTCTCACCATGTTGATTGGCTCTCATTCGAGCCAACACCTTATCCACATTTTGATCTCGTCGAACAACTTGAGGAGTATCTCTTTCAAAATGCATATCACCTCCCATATTTTCAGGTATATTCATCCCATTCTTCTGATTTATTTGCAAATTTTGATCTCCTTCATCATAGTCAACAATTCGAGCAATCCTTTCCACTTGTCTAGCAAGATGCTCAAATTTTGATTCATGATCAGTCATCATAGGGTTTAAAATTGTGGTCATTTGCTGGGTCAATAGATTAACTAAACCATGATAACTTTCATCAACATATTGTCGAAAAGCAGCCATAGAACTGGAACCACTCGATGTAGAACCCATTTGATAATCTTGAGAAAACTCAGGGTGTAATGGAGGTATTGGATTATTAACAAAGCTTGACGTATTTCCAAATCTAATCGGAGGAATGTAATCGCTTATTAGTGGAGTATAACTCGGAGGAAGGCCATAAGGTGGCCAACCAGCAGTTACTGGCGGTTTTGCTTGCATCACAGTAATTCGTGAACGTTGATTTTGCTCATTATTCTCACCTAGAGGATTAATAACTGATTCTCCATTAATGTACTACTTTCAGCACGTGACGCTATCTCCGCCTCTGTTTGTGAGACTATAGCAACATTATCATTTGCTGATGATTCTATATTAGTATTAGAAATTTCTTCTGCCATTTGTTTAATTTTGCCACTTTTAAGTCGCATACACTAGATCATTACAAACACCTTTTGACACACTTAATTCTTAAAACTGTCCCACCAGACATGCCAATTTGTTTTACTGATTTTTTAGCAAACTGAAGTGGTTCAATATCTAAGTTCTAGGAACGAAACCTACTCCTCTTTGTGAGTACCAGTTTTCGAAAGTGCATCAAAAATTCTTTCAATTGGTTAAACTAACAAAAGAAAATCTAGAAACAAAACAAATACATTTAAAATTAAAAAGACTGAGAATGAGTAAAATGACATTAATTTAAAGAAAGCAAGAAATTGTCTTTGACAAGATCGAAGGACTTTGAAATTAAACGCAAAATGTAGATTTTTAAAAGAAAATAAACTTGCTTGAAAAATAGATTTGCAAGAAAAATAAAAATTACAAGAAATTTAAATGAAAAATAAAGATATGGAAGGAACCCTACAGAAAAGAAAACTCTTAACAGACTTAGGAATTCGTTGAGGATATGAGTGTGCGAGAATATTTTCTGATATGAGATTCCAACCCTTTTTCCTTCCATTCTTCAACTATTTATAAAGCTTTTTAGCCAATCTAAACCAAGCAAATATATCCTACGTAAATATAATCTTAAGTAACCGTTTCTGCGCTTTGAATGTTGTCCATAACTACCATCAATTATCTTCACTTATCAATTTCTTTATTTTTTCGATTATTTCATTCTTCTTCAATGAGTCCTTATCAATCGAAATTCACTCCCTTATTGATATGCTATCCTTGATAAACCCCATGAAATAAATTTTTACTTCAAAACTCAGAACTTATTTATTTTTGACATATATATATCTTCACTTATCAATTTCTTTATTTTTTCGATTATTTTATTCTTCTTCAATGAGTTCTTATCAATTAAAATTCACTCCCTTATTGATATGCTATCCTTGATAAACCCCATAAAATAAGTTTTTACTTCAAAACTCAGAGCATATATATATATATGCTCTGAGTTTTGAAGTAAAAACTTATTTTATGGGGTTTATCAAGTAAATTTTTTAAATATAGAATAATGAATTTTGGCTTGCCAAGAAGAATCAGAAGGTGTTCCTCGTTATATATTTAAATGTTGAATATTGTTTGCGATTAAAATAAGTAGCAACTCGCGAGTTAATTCGGTTCACTTATAAAAATAGCCAGTCGAGTCAATAAAAATATAAATTATTTTTAGATACAGCTCGACTCGAATAATTCATACATAAGTGAGTTCTGTTTGAGTGAATATGAATTGATTCATTTGACTCGTTTAATTTGTTTTATAAATAAAGCTCTGCATCCAAACAAAATATTTAATTAAATTTAACTAAATTATTATAACAACTTTTTAAATCACGCGCCTCTTTCTCTTTCTTCTTCTCCATTTCCTTCTCCTTTTCCTCCTCTTCGTCTTTCTTCTTTTTCTTCTTCCAAATTCACGCTAGTTCTTCTTCTTCTAAATTCGCACACGCAAATTCTTCTCCCCCCTCCTCTTCCTCCTCCTTCTTCCCCAATGTTGTGTCTTCTTCTTTTTCTTTTCCTTTTTCGTTATTGTCATCACCAATAACACCAACATTTTGCTAACATCTTTATTAGTTTTGATTTTCTCTGATACCATCATTAAATAATTTTGGTTCATTTCTCAGTTTATTTTGGTTCATTTCTGTGTTAATTGAGGTTCACTTGATGCTGCTGATAAGTATTGACTACATTTTTTATTCTTTAAGTAATTTTTTAACTGTTTGTTCAAATCTGAATCGAATTCGGTTCATTTGTGAATTGAGTTAAGTTCACTTTATACTACTTTTAAGTATTTACCAAATCTGTTATTCGTTAAAAAATTCGGTTCATCTCTTAGTTTAATTGATTTCATTTGCATGTAGAAATGAATTGAAATGTATTTTTCTTGCTAATTAAATGTTTATCACTTTTTGTTCAAATTTGAACCGAATTCGGTTCATTTATGAATTGAGTTAGGTTCACTTGATACTACTTTTAAGTATTCACTAAATCTGTTATTCCTTAAAAAATTTGGTTTATCTCTTAGTTTAATTAAGTTCATTTGCATGCAAAAATAAATTGAAATGTGATTTTCTTGTTGATTGAATGTTTATTACTTTCTGTTCAAATCTAAACCGAATTCGATTCATTTGTGAATTGAGTTAGGTTCACTTGATACTACTGTTAAGTATTCACCAAATCTGAACTAAATTTGATTCATTTTTAGATCCAAATGAATCTCAATTAAAAGGAAAAAAGAAAAAATGTAGCAACAACAGCAACAATAAAAGAATGACGATTGAGAGAAAACACGCGAAGAAGAAGAAAGAAGGCAAAGAAGAAGACGGAAGAACGCAAAGAAGAAGAAGAAGGAATGCGAAGACAAAGAATGAGAAAAACGAAGAAGAAGAAGGAAGAACGCGAAGACAAAGACAGAAAAAAAGAAGCGTTATTGAAACGCGTGTGTATACACGCGAATATAATAAAAGTGGTTATTGTTGAATTTAATTAGGCCTTCTCGATTGGACTTGTATACAAAAATATTTGGATGTATAGTTAAGCTCTTGTTTTATTTACAAAAAATATTATTAAAATATTTAAATATTAATTAGGATGGTATATTTACGTATTTACATTTTAATTTGAATTTAACTTAAATAGTTATTATTTCAAGGGGATATCTAAAATCAAGGTGAATTTGAGCCAGAGATCCAAACTTTTTCTTGTGAAAGTTCCAACTTATTTTTTGGGTCAGTGGCAAAGGCGGAGCTTAGTTTTGGAAATGAGGCCATGACCTCTAAATTTTTTATAAATGAACTAGTAATATTATTACAAAAAAACAAATATAACTCAATTGATTTATGTCTCATACTTTTATATTAGATTTGTGGGATCAACTTCCACCTTCTACATTTATTCAATTATTTTTAATTTTAAACATTAACGTCTTGGACTTGGCTTTAATAGATTTTTACAAATTAAAGACCTTTTAACTTATAAGCTTATTCATGCAAATTAGAATCTCATTCTTATTATCATTTGTTATTCTCATGCATTATCAACAAGATTCTACAATTTTAGTGTTGAAATTAGTTGTAGTAAAATTAATTTCTTTTATCTATATAGTTATTTTTTGGGAATCACTTAGATAAAGACGTCTAAAACGTCTTTTTTTAAAAATATTTTTTAGTAATTAAAATTTAATACATATAATCGATTAAATCGTGTTATTTTTGTCAAAATTAGACCAGACAAATTAATCTGACAAAAAAATAGTGAATTAAATCTTAAACTGGTCTAAATTAATATTATTTTTTATAAAAAAATATTACAATATCCTTATTATAGAAAATGACTAAAATACTTATATATATATATATATATATATATATATATTAAAAATTCTAAATTCTAATCATATTACTACAGAAAAATAAAGGACTAGAAGTTAATTAAGATTTTTAAAATTAATATATATAATAAAAATATTTTAATTATTTTTGGATAAAAATGAGGACAAGATTTGACTGGCATGAAGTTAATTTTTCATGAAATATTAAATATATATTTTTATACATAATAATTGTTTCATAATTGATTTTTTTATATAAATATAGAATAATTGTAAAGTATAACAGATACTGTAATGTGTTTCATGTTTATCTTTCTAGCTATACGTAACTTATAATTATATTACTAAACAATAAATTTGTAATGAATCAGTGACGCCTCTAACTCAATAATTGACATATTATATTTTTTAAATTAAAATCAATATATAATTGCACAGATTAAATATTAAAAATGATGAGAATAATTGACGGTTTTTAATTTTCATATAAGTCAATAACGTCGGTGAAGAAAAGACTTATTGATTATATAATATTTTTTTTTATCAAAAGTAGAAGACTTAACCCGTAATCTCTTAATTGAGTATAAGAAGACTATGTCATTTAAGTTATTACTCATTGACATTGATCATATAATACTTAGTTTGAACAATTTTTTAATAATGTATTTTCAATCATCATAGCTAATAAGTGAAGAAATTAAAAAAAAAAATACATTGTTAGCGGAGAGTATACTAAAAAAAAATTTTTTTCATAAATTTTTATTGATAAGTCAATAATTATAAAAATCCTAACAACTCTTTATGATAGTCGTTAATAATCATAAAAAAATGCTCACACATATATTTTCAATTATTAGATTATATTAATTATTAAGATAGTCAGACACCAAAAAATTTATTATGATAGTCGTTAATTATTTTATATTTAATTTGCCCTAAATTATTGTTGAGAATTTGAAAATTAAGGGACGGACACTTCAGAAGGAAATTGACTTGCACTAAATCCACAATCATTCATCAAACAAGGCATCTTTGAATATCAACGCCCTGGTATTTATACATGGCCCTTAAAATCCAAGATAAAATAGATTATCCTAATGTAAACTATTTAGAAGTCTCACAAACAAATCTTCATTATTAGTATGCTATAGGTTGTCTTTGTCACTTATTGATTGAAATCTGCCTAATTTCTGTGGCTCCTTTTTCCCTCTTCGGTTATTCCCTCTCACACACATATATGTAGATATAGTTGATGTTAAAAGTTAAAAATATATACCAATAAATTAAATATACATTGATAAATATACATTGATAGAGTGAAAGAAGATATTGAAAATGAATAAAAAGGGTCCGTTAGTTAATCAAGTTTATCTAACTATTAAATTTGTTAGGAAGTTAGTTAAGTCTGTTGAGCTGATACAAGTGGTCTAAGAGTCCGTTTGAGAAGTAGCAGAAGCTACTTTTTTGACTTTTGGACTATGAAAAGTCAGAATCTGTGTGTTTGGCACCATTTTAGAAAAAATTTTTAATTTCTCGAAAAGTTAATTTACAACTTTTTGAAGAAGTAGAAATATATGACTTCTCTGCTTTTCAATAAGTTATTCTACCACTTCCTTAAAAAAATTAATTTTAAAACAAAAAAAATCTACTTTTCTTCTTGATTCTGTGAAAAATACTGACCCTTCACCACCATTTTTACGCAAAGTCTGCTAGAAGCACTGGCCTTCCACCATCATTCCACTATCATTCTCACGCAGACGCAATGTTCCAAATCTCACCATTTTCACGTAATGATTCATGTGATGGAAGTATTGATCCTCCACCACCATTTTCATTGTCAGACAATATTGCATCTGAACAACCTACTGTATATATTCCTTCTAAGTATTTTTTTTATCATTTTATCACTTTATTTTTTATTATTAAATTTGTATTTAATCGTGGCATGAAATTTCAGTTTTGATTTTATTTTTTTCACATGTGATTTTATAACTTGCTATTATTTTCATAGTTAATTATAGTAAGTTCTTGACCTCAATAAAGGAGAAGGGAGTTCTAATAGGAGTAAAAAAAATAAAAAACAACAACAAAATATACATTGACACACATTTTATATTTATTTTTTATTTTCACCTACCATATCATACACAATATTAGTGATTAGGTTATATAAAATCAACATTCAATATTAGAAAGTATTTGTTATCATTGTTATTTTAATATTCATTCTCTTCTGTAAAAAAAAAATTATTTTTTGAGTTATTTATCCAAACATTACAACTTTAAAATAAGTACTTTTATAACTAAAAATCCAAACACAAAATAACTTATTTATAAGATGAAATTAATAAAAATCTTTATGCTTTAATCTCTTTTTCCAAAAGAATTTATTTAAATTATTTACCCAAACTGAACCTAAATCTTCAAAAGCTGCCAGTATATATTATATAAATTTTGTATAGTTGTAAGTCTCAGTTAATGCAATGAAATCTTCTACTGTTTAAATTACTTTTTTCTAAACTCTCTCTTCTCTCGCTTATCTTCTTTGCTCTCACTCACCAGTCTCATTCTTTCATACATTATGAGAAAAGTGTTACAGTAACTAGGTGTGCAAAGCAAAATCATCGTTATTAGCAATTAAACAAAAACAGTAATTTCAGCTTAATTAAATAAATTTTTTCTCTCTACAAATAAAATACTTGCTTTTTTATTTTTGTAATACTATTTTTTTATTTTGATCTGATAAAATTTAAAAAGTTTTGAATTTAGCCTTTATCGCTAGTTTATTTCGTTAGCCATGTTGGCAATAGATAAAATGATTCCTAAATATTTGAACTATTAAATAGTCTTAATAATAAAATATATTTTTTAAGTTGTCAAATAATTGTTAAATATTTATTTTAAATTTTATTTATTAATTAATTTTTTATATATTATTTAATTTTAAAATTTATTTTTTTTATAAATTATTATTTTATTATTTATTATTTATTTTATTTTTACAATTTTATCACTAATAATTTAAAACCATAAAAAAATAGAACATCCATCAATGGTAACCTTAATTCTAGTTTAATATGTTCTATGAAGTTTGATGTAGGAATAATTTCTACTAATTTGATTTCTCAAATTCAAATATTATATTATAAAATTAAGATTCAATTTTTATTATTCTTTTGAATTAAACTATTACTAGAAAAAAAAAAAGAAACAATGTAAATCATTTGAAAATTTTTTATATAATATATTGTATGTTTGATCTGTTCAATGGCATAAATAATCGAAAAAATATGTTTGTTGTAAATATAATTGATTAGAAAAATCTTTCAACCAATATTGTTGTTTATATATATATATATATATAGAATAAATTCTGAAAATATCCAATCAATTAGATAGTTCAATTAATCAATTGGATTCCTCAAACAATTAATTGGATAGGTAATAAAATTGATTGATTAGAAACAAAAAAAACTGAACTGTAACGCGGAAATAATTATCAATGAGAGAGAGCGCGAGAGAGAGAGGGGGGGAGTGGGAAACACAGGGAGGGGTAAGCGTAGGGAACTTGACAAGGATCCAAGGGTTTGGAATCGAGAAGAGTATTGGCGACTGGAAAATGAATCCTTCTCTGTTTTTGTGAGTAATCTGCCAAATGACATATCCAAGAGAGAATTATTCCATTTGTTCAACTGGACGGGACGCATCAATGATATATATTTATCACGGAAACAAAAAAGTGGAAATGTATACATGATTGCTTTCGTGCGGTACACAACGAAAGGAGGAGCTTTGAAGGCTGTAGCAGAAATGAATCACCAGAAACTGAGAGGGAAAATAGTATTTGTGGAAGAAGCAAAATACAGAAGAACGCCAGGATCAGCAACTTTAAGTAATAGACGGGCGGAGGGGGACAAGCCACAAATAGTTACATGGCAGCCACGTAGGAAAGTTGATCAGCATGGTCCTGAGGCTCCTGGAAACGAGGTACGGAAGCAGGAAATCGACAAGGACCCCCATGGAAATGGATGTACAAAACAAGTGAAAGTAGCAGTGGCAACAGAGAATTTGGAATGGCTACAGAGGAGCCTAGTCGGGGGTACGACCAAAGCCATTAACCTTGCTTCCTTAAAGGAAATGATCGCCAAGAATGTGCCTAACGTTGTTCAGGTGCGGGAGATGGGCGCGTACAAAGCACTGCTGACCTTTGACAGTGTCAGCCATGCCGATGACGCTTACACCTTTAACATGAATAGCCTCTTACAGTTGTTCCATAGAGTGTGGCGATGGGAGGAGTCGGAACATAGTGAAACTCGACGGGTATGGCTGGAATGCTTTGGGGTCCCGTTGCACGCTTGGTCAGTTAACACTTTTAAAACAATAGGAGGCCAATGGGGTGAAGTCGTTGGATGTGCCAGAGAAACAGAAATATGTAGCTCTTTCACTGTAGGTCGTGTACAGATTGACACTTGCATAATGGATGTGATTCAAGAACGGGTTCATGTAACAGTTGGTACAGAAGGCTTTAATGTTCTGGTGAGAGAGGTTGGGCATGAGGCATGTAATCTATTTTGCACCGGAAAATTAGAGGATGAAAAAACAACTGCACAAAGGAACTCCGATAGCAAGAGTAACAGTGTCGATGTGGAATTAATGCAGAACCTTGAAGCAGGGCCCTTGCAAGTAGGGATACAGGATGAAGAGCGATTGCTGTGGGTTTCACGGAGTGAGGAAGAAGACAAGGGCAGAAAGGTAATTACAGACAAAATTTTAAATGAATGGAGTAATAACTGGGCGTATCGTGATCGCGGGGAAATTGGAACGTATCTGGCATTAACTAAGGACAATCATGATAGGCTTGATTTGGGGGGAAGAGCCGTTACGCTCTATGAGGAAGGATCGGAAAAAACGATAACTTGTGATCTAATTGGGCTGAGAAAGGATTATTCCTATGCAAAACAAATAATGGCACGTTCAGGAAATACTTGGGCCTTATACAATTCAGAACAGGATGGGGCCAGGAAGGATGGATTGGGCCCATCACTCCATGTGCGGACGGGTTCGGGTCAGCGGCAAGTGAGAGGGTATCCGGGTCGGCCATCCGTGGGGGTAGCGGGTCGCGGTCCTGAAGCCCTAGCATCCACGAGAGAAAGCCGCGGCGCCCTTGGAGAATTCCTTGTCGCTGGAAGGCAGGGAGAGATCGACGAGGACGGCCGTGGAGGAGCTGGACTCGGCGCAGGGCTGGGAGGGCAGATGGTGTGCGATGGAGACGGCCGTTTCCAAAACAGCGAGGCTGGTGCTATTGCAGATGCGGGGAGTGACGTCGGCGACGGGGAAGAGCTCTGTTCAGCGGCGGTCAGGACTGGTGATGATGAAGACGTGGGGATTGAGGACGGCGATATGGAAGAGACACACTCAGCGGCGATCGACCGAGGCTTGTGTGGCGGTGCAATTCAGAAGGAAGCAGGGGGAGAACCGTGTCACAAACTACCTGAGAACTGCAAGGAAGGAGGCGCGAGTTTGGATTGCGGTATCAAGGGGAAGCACGAGAACCAGAATGCCAGACCAAGAAATGATACTTGGGGTGAACGAAGCTCAGGAAGACATCAGCGTCGTGCACAAACCGGAAGGGTGCTATGCAATCATACGGAGGACGACATAGAACAGAATGAACAAAGCCAAGAGGAAAAGGGGAATGATGCGGATGCAGCTGAAACAAGCGACAACCAACAAACAGAGGTGGAGGAGCAACTGGTAGAAAATAGAAAGACTTGGGAGCTGGCACACGAATCAGGGGCTATATTATACAATGAAGAAGACGACATTATGGAAATCTTACGAGTACAGAATGAAGAAATAGCTCGCAAATGGAAAATAGCAAAGCAGAAAGCGAAAATGAGACGGTGCAGACCCAAACATGCAAAACAGGTGTGTAAAAAATCTTTAAAATGATTTTCAGTTCATGGAATGTTAGGGGGTTGAGGGGAGATGGAAAGAAGAGAATGGTGAAGGACCTAAGAAATAAACATAGGCTACAAATGTTAGGTTTGATTGAAACTAAAAGGCAGATTCTGACGAGGTTTGATGTTACATGTATATGGGGACAAGGTAGTCCAGGCTGGGAATATGTAGGCTCTGATGGGGCGTCTGGTGGACTTTTGCTAATGTGGGATGAGGAGGTGTTTAAAGTAAATAACTGCTACCAGGGAGAGAGGTGGTTGTGTGCTGAAGGAGTGATATTAAAAAATAGTTTCAACTGTGCGTTTGTCTTGGTTTGTGGTGCACATGATAGAGATGAGAAGATTCATGTTTGGGAGGAGCTGAGCTATATAGCGGGGTTATGTCAGGTTCCATGCTGTTTTATGGGAGACTTTAATGAAATAGTACATGTAGAGGAACGGAAAGGTGTGGCTGGGTTGACACGGTCTGCGGAAGATTTCAAGTTTTGGATACAGGACATGAACTTAGTGGATCTGCCGCTCACTGACCGAAAGTTTACATGGTTTAGAGGGCAATCCTGTAGTCACATAGATAGAGTTCTGGTTAGTGTGGAGTGGTTGGAAGAGTTCCCAGAGGCACATTTGCGAGGTGGACCAAGGGGTTTGTCAGATCACTGCCCGTTAATAGTGGAGGGTAGGAAGCTGAGAGGAGGTCCGAGGCCGTTCCGAAGCCTTGATTCATGGTTTACACATGAGGGTTTTCTCAGGATGGTGAGAGAGGAATGGAGAGGCTTGGGGGAGCTACAGTTCACAGATAAATTGAAGGCGCTAACAGAACCTCTGGGAAGATGGCATAAGGAAAATTTTGGTGAGATGGACAAGAAGATTACAAAGTTTGAGGAGGAGATCAAGAGGATTGATGATATGGTCAGCAATGGAGTTTATGATGGAACTCTAGAGGCTAGAAGAAAGGCGTTGGTTAAGTGCTGTGAGAGATGGTATGCGAGGAAAGAAGTGCATTGGAAGCAGATGTCGCGGTCTCGCCACGTGAAGGATATGGACAGAAATACAAGGTATTTTCACAATATAGCTTCAGCAAGAAGAAGGAACAATAAAATCGATACTCTGGTTATCAATGGCAGGCTGGTTCGGAATCAGGCAAGAATTAAGGTGGCTATCAGAGACTTTTACAAGGATTTGTACCATCAGGAAGAATCTCCTATTCTGGGATTCAGAGATGGATTGGTGGTTCAAATAGGTGAGGAAGATGCATCGGCTTTAGAAGTGATGCCATCGGCAGAGGAGATCAGAGAGGCTGTGTGGGACTGTGAATCCTCCAAGGCGCCAGGGTGTGACGGATACAACATGAACTTCATCAAGAGATGCTGGGATGAGATTGGTGCTGAATTTACGGCTGCAGTGATGGGGTTTTTCCAGACAGCCAGGTTACCGGCGGATGCCAATATCACTTGGGTGGCGCTGGCACCTAAGTTCATAGGTGCGAAGGAGATCAAAGACTTGCGACCAATCAGTATGGTGGGGTGTGTGTATAAGGTTATTTCGAAGGTGCTAGTTAGGAGGATGAGATCAGTGATGCCAGCATTGGTAGGAGAGACCCATAGTGCGTTTGTACAGGGAAGAAAAATTCATGACGGGGCACTTATTGCGTGTGAAACAGTTAACTGGCTGAAACTGAGGAAACAAGAGGTTGTCCTAATTAAACTTGACTTTCAAAAAGCATATGACAGGGTCAAGTGGAGTTTTGTGAACATTGTGCTGCAAAAGATGGGATTTGGGCATAAATGGAGAGCATGGGTAATGGAGTGTGTAGCTACTGCATCTATGTCGGTGTTGATAAATGGCTCACCGTCTAAGCCTTTCAACATGGAAAGAGGTTTGAGACAAGGCGACCCTCTATCTCCATTCTTGTTTGTACTGGTTGTGGATGTGCTGCACAGAATGATTGGAGAGGCAGTGAGGAATAGTCGTATAGCGCCGTTGTTAGTTGGTAGAGATAGTATAGCATTATCACACCTTCAGTTCGCTGATGACACTATCCTCTTTTGCCCACCAGAAGAGGAGACTATCAAGAATTACAAGAGGCTATTGCGATTCTTCGAGTTGATGTCAGGTCTGAGTATTAATTTTGATAAATCCAGCTTGATTCCAATTAATTGTGAGGAGCAATGGGTCGAGCGTATGTGCAATTTGCTGGGCTGCAAAGGAGATGCCCTTCCAGTGAAATACCTTGGAATCCCTCTAGGAGCTAATCCAAGGAGGGTGAAGACATGGAGGCCTATAATAGACAAGGTGGAGGAGAAACTCAACTTGTGGAAAGCTAAGGTGCTGAACAAAGCTGGTAAGTTGGTGCTTATTAAATCAGTATTGAACAGTCTGCCAGTATACTATTTGAGCTTATTCAAGATGCCGAAAGCTGTTGCTGAGAAATTGATTTCGCTTCAGAGGAGGTTTCTATGGAGTTCTGAAGAAGGTAGAACTGGTATGGCATTAGTAAAGTGGGAAGTGGTGCAGGCGCCGAAGAAATTAGGTGGCTTGGGAGTTGGGGACGCTATGGTTCGTAACACAGCGCTGTTGTTTAAATGGTGGTGGCGATTTGCAAAGGAAGAGTGCCCACTGTGGAAAAAGGTCGTATGTTCTTGTCATAATCTGAATCCCAATGAGCCACTATCGACACAAGAACTGCCTGCTAGAGGTGGACCATGGAAGGATATTTGCCAGCTACAAATTAGGAACCAACATTTAAGGGATAAGATGGTTGCAGGCCTGTCCATGGAGGTTGGAGACGGACGTCGGACTCGTTTTTGGGAGGATGTATGGTTGGTTGGTGGATCTCTAAAGGATCGTTTTCCGAGGCTCTTCTCTGTTTCAAACCAAGTTGGATCTGTTATAGGGGAGTGTGGTTTTTGGGATGGGTTTGAGTGGATTTGGAATTTCCAATGGAGGAGAGAGCTCTTCCAATGGGAGTTAGAACTTCTGAGTGCATTGCATGAGTCTTTGAGACCTGTGAAATTACTTAACAACAGAGAGGACAGAGTGGTGTGGAAATATGATAGGCGAGGTACTTTTACAACTAACTCATTTGTGCAGGTGATGCAGGAGGAACTGATCCCAGAGGAGGTAACTAGCTACAGCTTCACCAGGACTATTTGGAAGGGGTTGGTTCCGCCTAGAGTGGAGCTATTTGTTTGGTTTGTTCTACTAGGAAGAGTGAATACAAATGACAGGTTGAGCCGGTTTGGAATCATCAGTCAGGACGATGTTATTTGTGTTCTTTGTAACAACGAGGTGGAAGATGTACGTCACTTGTTTCTAGGATGTGTATTTGCTTGGCAGGTGTGGAGCGCGTGGATCTTAGCTTTTGGCCGACGTTGGACTTATCCGGGATCAATGAAAGATCACTTTATTAGTTGGACGGAGGAACCGAGGAGGTTGGAAGAACGTAATCACCGGTTGAGGTGCTTCTCCGCGATCGTCTGGAACTTATGGTTAGAAAGGAATAGACGGATTTTTCAGCAAACAAGCAAAGGAGTTGAAGAAATTATCAACATGTCTTCAAATAGTGCTAACGAGTGGAGCGGTGGTGATCCCTTTAGTTGTTGATGGCTATGCCGGAGATGACATGGGGACGGATTAGTTTGGTTATTGTTTTTCTTTTTAGGTTGTTTTAATTTGAGAATTGGGTGACTTTTGGTGCTCCACTGCTATTGTGTTGAGCTACTTGCTTTCAAAAAAAAAAAAAAAAAACTGAACTTTTGCTTGTAAAATAATTGACTATTGTAAAAGGAATAGGATTTTTATTCACTAATCAATCAACTGCTTGAATGGAAAAATTCATTGTTTTTATATAAATTACAATTTCTCCTTTTACGAAAAATACATACCTAATAATTGATAAATGATGATGAAAGTTATTGCAATAAATCAATAATCACAACTCAAAACATACTTGTTCTTATATGAATGAACTTTTAAGGTATATCTCGCCGTAGAGAGAATTAAGTTTGTCTCTTCATCTATAGAGAATGTATACTTCCGCAAGAAGAAGAATGCACGAAGAGCGGATACCTGCAAAAAATACTCAAATAGATATAAAAAGTATTTTTTATAAGTATAGAATTAATAAATGATATTTATGTTATGACCGTTTGGTTATTAAGATAGAAATGATGGTCATTAAATTGGTAATAGATGTCTATTACAAGTAAAAAATAAATGATAATTAAGATCGAATTATAATTTATATTGAGTAACAAATCAATACTTGTCAAAGTTAAATTGTGATCAACTCCTTTTAAGGTACTTAGATGACTGAATTAGTGGTTTAAACAGTAAATTATTTATCGAATTGATTCCAAGGCTTGCAATTTTGGAATTAATTCCAAATGCCTTACTGGTGGTGCACCGTGGACCTCCATAGGAATTTATTTATATTATGGTATTCTGCAACCCTTTTTGTTGCGAACAAGATGATTTTCAACAAATTTAATCATTGTTGATCAGGTCGATTACAATTCTATCCAAAAGTTTCAATCTGGTCAAATCATTGATTTTTATTTAAATTGGTCGGTTCAATCTGGTTGTAAACAATTATAAATTTATCAATTTCGATCATATTTTGAAAGCATGGTAACATAGTAAATATGTTGTAACTCATAAACGAAATAAGAACAAGATTATAGAACTAATAAAGAATCAACTCATTTAAGTCAACACATAAAAAAAATATTTATTTTAATTTTTAAATTATTCTTTTATCTTTTTTTTTTCTAATATTTTCTTCTAACACTTTAATTTCACCTACCATTACTAGACATCACAATTGTTATCGGCCCTGCATGCCACCTGTGGTACTAAGCTAGAAAATAAGATTGTAGATAAGAAATTATATGAACCGTATAATTTTTAAATTGATGTATGAAGAATATGAAAAGGGGTTACAAAAAAGATACACTCCTATTCGAATGGAAACTCACTCCTACATAAATGATCCCAAAAATTTCTCTAACTATATTATTCCATTGTAACATTTCACTATATAATATCTATTCTGTAACTAACTGGCCAAAATGGCAAAAGATAGAATTATAATAATCCCTATTCATTAATTCACAATGTAATCTTGCATTCAATTGGGTTTCTTCATGGTTCTCTTGGGTCAATTGTTGATGGCTCAACCTCCTCTAATTCACTTTCAGCACTAGCTTCCTCAAATTCTACCCTTTCTTCCGCTATTGGTCCTATTTCTGGCCCAGTATCCTCCAATAGCCTATCAATCATTCCTCCCTCCACTATAACCTTGTCCACAAGGTCTGATTTAGGAAACAACATGTGTAACTCCTCAATGTCCTCCCAAGTTGTCTCCTCACGTGAAGCTCCTTCCTAATCCACAAGAACTTGGGTGCGAGGTCTGTCCGACTGGTGACAAGACGCCATCCCAGAATTGCAAGGGATTCAGTTGAAGTGAATATGGCAAGTCAGCCATCGAGAGAGGTTCCACCGGCAGTGGTCCATGAAATTGCTTTAGCACAGACACATGAAAAATTGGGTACAACACATAAGTGGGTGGCAACTCGAGACAGTAAACTACATTCCCTATCCTCTGTTTAATTTGATAAGGTTCATAAAAATGTTTTCGCAACTTATTATATTGAGTCCTTGTGAGTGATAATTGCTGATATGATTTATTCTTCAATAGCACCCAATCCCCCTCCTGAAATTTGTTGTTCCACTAGTGTGCATCTGCTTGTCGCCACATTTTTTCCTGAGCACACTGCAGGGTAAAACGCGATTCCCTATCCAAAGCGTTCCTAACGCGTAAAATGTCATCCATCTCTAACACTTGAACTAAACCTAGAATGTATCCTGGTAATGAGCACATAGCATAGCCATAGAATAGTTCGTGAGGTGACATGTCAATAGCCATCTGCCCAAGCTAGGTAGGAATCCCACTAAGAGGGATATGAGTAAGCGAATACACGTAGGTACTGTTCTAGCATTCTGTTTACAACCTCAGTTTATTTGTCGTTCTAAGGGTGATATGTTGTACTGAAATGTAGTTTAGTTCCATTAAATTCAAATAAATTTCTCCAGCATCTGCTCATGAAAATTGGATCCCTGTCTGAGACCATAGCTGCAAGGTAACTATATAGCTTGACCATTGAAGTAGTGAAAGCTTTCATTGCATCTTTGGCACTGAAACCAGTTTCAACGGGGTAAAGTGCCCCATCTTGCTAAATCTGTCCATCATCACTAAGATAGCATTAAAACCAATTCACTTTGGCAATTGCACAATGAAATCCAATGAAATTTCATCCCATGACTTCAATGGAATTGGTAACGGTTGGACCAACCCTTGTGTTTTAGCCGGCATGTATTTAGTGACTTGACAATCTATGCACTACTCAATGTATCGCTGCACATCCACCCTCATCCCGGGACAAAAAAAAAACGTCACTTAAAGCTTTATAGGTCTTAAGAACCCCATGTCCACCTATTAGCGAAGAGTTGAGTTCGTGTAGGCGTGTTTGACTCATCCCTTGATAGTCCGGCACCCACTCACGGCTTAGTACAATAAAATTCCATTCTTAGTCGTATACGCGAAGTCAAGTTTGCCCGCCTGTAATTGTTGGTGCAAATTCTGGAACTCCTTGCAATGCGCATTAGCATCGTTCAATGATTGAATTAAAGAATTCTACATTGTGGAGATGGCTTGAAAGTTTGCCTATGGTAGTATATTAGGGTAACGAGATAAAGTGCCAGCAACTTGATTCAAACGTCCCAGTCGATATTGAATCTCAAAATCATATCCAAGTAGCTTAGTCAAATAGTATTGCTGATTCAGAGTGAGAACCACTTGAGACATAAGCTCTGAGTCCCTGATGATCTATTTTGATAGTGAACCGTTTGCCTAAGAGATAATGACGCCATTTAGCAATAGCTTGTGTGATGGCATAGAGCTCTCTCAGATAGGCAAATGATAGCATCATTTTATTGCTAAGTTTCTTATTAAAGTGTGCAATAGGGTGACCCTCCTAGGATAATACAACCCCTAGCTACTTCTATCTGAGATGAATTGGTCTCAACGGTGAACTATTTTGAAAAGTTCGGAAGAGCTAGCACCAAGGTTTAAATCATCAGAGTCTTCACTTCAAAAAATGCTCGATTTGCCTCTTACCCCCCAAAAGAAGTTGTTTTTCTTCAACAACTCGGTGAGCAGGTGCGCAATGTGGGCATATCGTTTAACAAATTTTTGATAGTACTCCGTTAGGCCTAGAAAACCTCATAGTTGCTTCAATGTCGTTGGCTTCGGTCATGCTTGAATAGAGTCAATCTTGAAGAGATCCACCTTCACTTCCTCAGCACCCACAATATGACCAAGGTATTCAACTTGCCATGTCCAAAGAGGCATTTGGATCTCTTGACAAAAAGATGATGCTGAGCCAAAGTGGTGAGGATCAAAGCTAAGTGTTGGAGATGCTCCTCCCATGTCTTACTATACACCAAAATATCATAAAAAAAAAACACCAATAAACTTTCGTAAATAAGGCCAAAAGACCTTATTCGTAGTTGCTTGAAAAGTTGAAAGAGCATTGGTGAGCTCGAATGACATCACTACGAACTCATCGTGGCCTTGGTGGGTCCAAAAAGTGGTCATCAGTATAGCCTTATCATTCATGTGGATTTGGTGATAATCAGATCTTATATTAATCTTAGAAAAAAATTCAGCACCGAATAGTTCATCCAAAATCTCCTCTATCGTTAGAATAGGAAACTTATCCTTAACCGTAATGACATTGAGCGCTCTATAGTCCACACAAATCGCCAACTACCATCCTTTTTTTTCACCAATAGGATAGGGATCGAGAAATCACTTTGACTTTCACGGATGATGCCCGTCTCTAACATTTTAGCTACTAATATCTTTATTTCTTCCTTTTGGAAGTGGGGGTACTTGTAGGGTCTTACACTCACCAGTTGAGACCCCAGAACTAGGTGAATTTGGTGATCAATCTCTCGATACGGTGGAAGTGCAGTGGACTCATCTAAGACTACACTGTGCTCCTCAAGAACGGGTTGCAACTCGGTTGAAATTGAAACTCACTAGCTTCCTACCTCTGCTATCTGAAGTATTTTAAGATGATATAAGGTGGTCATAACATCAGCAGTCACCAATTTCTGCAACATCTTGTTGCTAATAGCCTCAGCTTGTAATAAATGTTTCCCTTAAAGCTCTATGGAAATGCCATTCACCACAAACTCAATGGTTAGCAGCCATACTGAGTCTTGACGTACCCTAGACACATAAGCCATTGAATCCCAAGGACAGCATCAGCACCTTATAAATCCATCACAAAGATACTAACAAAAAATTGATAGCCTTGCATGATAAGAGGGACCTCCTCACATGCAGCCCTGCGTTCTATTATATCTCCATTGCCCTTCAAAACTTGTAGTGATGTAGTTTGTGTAATAGAAAAATATAACTTTTCTGCAACACTAGCCTTCACAAAAATTATAGAAACTTCCTCCATCAATCAATACCATCACTAGTTGTCCTTTATACATTCCTTTCAATCGAAAGGTAGTGGGTTGATACTGTCCTATCATAGCACTAAAGCTAATTTCTGGCTGAATTGGTTCTACTACCACCGAACTGGCCACCAGGGGGGATTTGCACCACTTTTGGATCTGACTTCTTAAGTAACTCTTGCATTTCTTCCTTCCTAATGAGTAGGTAACAAGTGATTTTGCATCTATACCTTGGAAATCACTTCTCCTCACAATGATAGCATAGGCCCTTCTTCCTTTTAAGTTTAATTTCTAATGTCGATAGTTTCTTGAAGGGTGGAGTACGGTTTGTGTGGGTGTTTTAATTAGGCGTATAAATTGAAATCGGGTTAAAATTGGGTTTTAAGGTTGGGGTTTTTTAGGGTGGTTGCATTGGGGCGATTAAAAATAGTAGTGTTTGTTATATTTGTTGTAGTGTGTTTCTTATGTGATGGATTTGTGATTGTGAATTTTTGTTCACATGTAGCTTGGCTAACAAAATTGTAGTAACATAAGTGGTAGGTTTGGCAAACAATAGTTCACATACACTTGAGATAGTCCTGTAGTCCAGCTACAAAAAGGGATATTAACCATTCTTCACTGAGGCCTATCACATGGTTGGAGATTTTCTCAAACAAACTTTGATATTCAGCAATACTATTAGTTTGTTTCAGCTCCTTAAGAGCCGCCTTCGGATCATAAAATTGGCTTTGACCGAATCAAACCAACAAAACATCCAGAAATGACTCCCAGATATGTCTTATATTGTTATTGATGATCCATCTGTACCAGGAATACGCAGGTCCAGAGAAGTGAAAAGAGAGCATACATACTCGTATTTTGGTTGGAACTGAATACCATTTGAAATATTCTTTGGCCTTGAATGTCCACCCCTCTACTTTCTCTCCATCAACCAACGGAAGGTCGATCTTGAGAATGTGATTCACGATTTGAGAGGAGCCAATGCTCCACTGAGCTCTGGAGCTATGTGGCCAGTCCTTGCTCATCAAGGTCTGGTTGAATTCTCTTTATCTTCAAGGCATCTTTCATCATTCCTTAAATTTCTCGCAAAGAATGCTCCATCTCATCCATTCCAAGCATTGGTGACTCCGATTTGACTTGAGACTTCAATGTGATCCCGTTGAAGTGCAACAATCTCCGTCTGCCAAGTGAGTTCATCAGGGATGGTCATCTCTCTCAATGAGAGCACCAAATGTTAAGCTAGAAAATAAGATTGTAGATAAAAAATTGTATGAACTGTAGAATTATTGAATTAATGAAAAAAAAAGATGAAAAGGGATTACAAGAAAGATACACTTCTATTCGAGTGGGAGCTCACTCCTATGAGAATGATCCCAGAAATTTCTCTAACTAATTATTCTATTGTAATATTTCACTATATAATATCTATCCTGTAACTAACTGGTCAAAGTGGCAAAAGATAAAATTATAGTAGTTTTTATTTATTAATTCACAATGTAGTCTTGCATCCAATTAGGTTTCTTCCTAATTCTCTTAGGTTCAATTGCTGATGGTCTAACATCCTCTAATTTACTTTCAGCACTAGCTTTCTCTAGTTTCACTCTTTTTTCTACTATTAGTCCTATTTCTGGTTTAATATCCTCCAATAGCCTATTATGTGGCCTACTATCATCGATCATCTGCTATCTCTAACTGCTATAAATCCTAAACTTTAAACCTTAAATTATAAACTATAAATTTTATATTTTAAACTAGTTTTATTTTATTTGATATTTAAATACTTTTACTTGAGTTTTGGATAATTTATTGCTTTTAATTTTAGATATTTATTTTTAATAATCAATTTTAAGTGAGAAATATTGAGTATAATATTGGCTAGGAGTTTGACTCTCAAAACTTTCTCATAAAACAAATAAGAAAGCAAATAAAGTAAAATTAAATTTGGCCAGTACATCTTAAATTGTTTCTTAAATTGTTTTTAAAAAAATGACAATAGTAAATATATTTTATACATAAGCTATCATATGATTTATCTGTTATGGGAATAAATCGACACAATATATAATTTTTAAATAATCGTATTAGATGTACATTAAAATTAATCTCTAAAATTAATTACTAGAATATAATATATATTAAAATATAAAATATACATTAAAAATAAATTAAGATACGTATATATTTATATATAAATACATAATAATTATTTTTAATAACTAATCATAATGTACATCTAAATTTTTTATTCTAAATACATCAATGATTAAAAAAAAAGTTTTGATTCTTTTAAGATAAAATTAAAAATATACTAAAAAAATTATCATACGCAATATACATCTTTTTTACTTTTTAAATTTAGTAATAATTTTTATTTTTTGTCTAATTCTACTCTTCACCAAAAAAAATTTGAATAATATTACACATTTAAATTTTTTTATGAATCAAATTCAATCAAATTAAATAATAAAATTTAAAATAATATTATTCATAATTAATTTTTATTGATATTAAACTAATTTAATTAAATTTAATTAACAAAAATATTTAAATGTGTAACCTTATTTAAAAATGAAAAAGTCTACGGAGCCAGTAACTTTTGTGTTTTCTGACCAGTACTTAACTATCAAAATAAAAGTAAATATTTTTTCACCATTAGATATAACACCATTAAAAACACTATTAATGACCAATTGATAATTACAAAATACCAAAATTACTGGTTCCTACCATTCTTCTTTAAAAATGCTCTTGATGTATAGATACCGAGAGGGCTCAAAGTATTGCTTCAAAGTTGTATCCCTGAACGCTGGTTGGAATAATAATAGTAAGTGGGTGGGCTTGAAAAGTTGTATTTACACAAGAGTGTAGTAGTTATCATGGTGTTATGTCTATCATCACACAAGAAAGAATTGAAGAATATTAATACAGCGATGGCGAGTAGATTAGAGGGGGACCATATATATAGCAGCAGATGCCACAAACCCTTCATTCCCTCGTAACGTGAACTGCTCCGCCACGCATTTTTCTATCCAGTAATATTAAGGAGATAATAATTTAAAATTATTTTATTTAATTTAATATTTATAATTATATGTATATAATATTTAATATTATATATTTATTTTAAAAATAATTAACAAATATAAAAAATAATTTTAATTAATTTTTATTATCTTTTAAATATTTTTTACTTCTATGATGATACACAGTTTGATCGCTAATATATCCTTATTCCTCGAATTTAATAGAATCTAGTATTAGTTCTTGATATATGCAGTATTAGTTCTTCATCTGTTTGATTAGGAAATATCGTGGAGAAGCTAAAAACAAATATATATGCGCATGACACGGCACATTTTCGCGTGCTTTCAATGAACTCATTTTTCTCGCTAGTCCACGCACTAGTTCGCATAAAGTGGTCCATGCCTATCTTTTGTTACTTAGTTGTCCAGATATACAGGATTACTTCTTTTGTGTTTATTACTATTCGATTCGAAGAAGACTCATGTAAACACCAGTAGTATATATAATTGAGCTAGATCATATCCAAAGTAAATAGTACAATCTACAAATATAATGTTAGAATTTTAAAAGAGTCGTGTTAAATAAATAAATTACAATGAAAAGTTTCTCTTTTATATATACTTACAAAACCAATGTAAGTTGGCACAGATGGATGAAGGTCTGTGTCCCTTAATCATCTCTTCCAGGTTCGATACTCACTTTATATGCCTTTGCAGTATCTGAGGGATTAGTCATTGGACTTCCGGCCTGATGGATATCTTTGTGCAAACAAACAAAATATATACTTGCAAATTTTCATATTAATGACAAAAATACTATATGCGAATTAATAAAAATCAACTACTATATGTCGTATATATTTATATATGTTATTTTATGATTGATTGGTAATTAATTTTATATATATATATATAATAAGTAACAAGTAGTAATTTAAAAAAAAATTAAAACTAGTATATACTTAGTACGAATATGATCAAAATTACAGAAATTTTGGCAAAAAAAGATAGTTTAATAAATAGTAATTATCACTTAATAAAATATATTTTTATGCCAAATTTAACATTAAGGTTGTTTAAATCATTAATATTAATTAAAAATAAATATTTAAATAGTTTAAATAATCAATACGATATTTTAAGACAAATATCCAATTAGTTTTGTCGTAAAAAAATTATAAAATCCAAAATAACATAACTTTGAGTTAATTTAAGCATTTCCCAAAGGTACTTTTTGTAACAAATAACAATGGGTACTATATCCTAATTCATAAACCCAAAATAAACTACCGAACCCGTGCAGCAAAGTTAGGAAGTTAGTCCTTGTTTTCTCCGTAAGAATTGAATCCACGCGAATATGCATAGCTTTATAGGCAATGCAATTAATGGTACCCAATAATAATCACTTATATATATTACCATACTTGTAAATGTTGAATTAATTAAATAATTATTCACCCAATGTAGATTACATAAATAATTGATAGCATATAAAAGGGGATCTAATCTAATAATGATATATATACTATATTCTTCAATCATTTCTCAACTTTCTGATACCATTACCATCCCTTCTCCGAATTCTCAATTTTCTTCCAATACAGCCACCTAAGCTCTGTAGTATCAACCATTTCAAGCAAATTGACACATACATCATTTTCAACTAAGCTTGTCTTTGTTCTATGATGCTGGGGCTGGCTCTTGTGTTATTCAATCCACATAGCAAACAATAATAATGTACATATAAGTACACAGTTTTTGTAGCAGAGTTCGTCCAAACACTTCAAACAAAAACAAAAACATGGGTTCAGAGGCCACAGAGCAATCTTCTGAGAGGTCTCAATGGGTGCTCAATTCTCCCAATCCACCACCTCTAACCAAGAAGCTTTTTGGTCCTCTGAAGAACAGTAACAACTTCTTTTTCTCTTCATCCTCATCCAAGAAGGAAACTCGCAGCGGACGCGCCGTTTCCTTCTTGGCGAGTTTGTTCCCAATCCTTAGCTGGTTCAGAACTTACTCAGCTACCAAGTTCAAGGATGATTTGCTATCTGGTTTAACTCTTGCCAGCCTCAGCATACCCCAGGTAAGTAGTGTGTAACATTTTATACTACCAGCAATGTGAAAAAGAAAAAAATGTTACATTTTTATTAGCTCTATTCATTTTAAATCTGATGATGCAGAGCATAGGATATGCAAATTTGGCCAAACTTGATCCTCAATATGGCATGTGTGAGTATCTAATGTTTTCTAATCATAGTTTTAAATTGCAACAGCAAAATTGCATTTTGCAGCCGCATTTTAAAACCATATATATTTTTATGTAAGACCACTTCTTTGGGCACATGCTGAATTTGTTACATATATTAATACAGACACTAGTGTCATTCCTCCTGTTATCTACTCACTAATGGGGAGTTCAAGAGAAATTGCTATTGGACCTGTGGCGGTTGTGTCAATGCTGCTATCTTCTCTGGTTCCAAAAGTGGTAGATCCTGATGCTCACCCAAATGACTACAGAAACCTTGTCTTTACAATCACTTTGTTTGCCGGAATCTTTCAAACTGCGTTCGGAGTTCTAAGGTGCTAAGTTATATTCCTTACAGATTCTTTAACTATCAAGCTATAAATTTTGTGTGTTTATTATGTTATATAATATGTAGATTTGAGTCCACTCATAATACTACTGTTGTAAAATTGTGAATCTTGTATAGTACTAATAAGAGATGCTTATTGTTTAAAATCTTGGATTGCAGGTTGGGATTTCTAGTGGATTTTCTTTCACATGCTGCACTTGTGGGATTCATGGCAGGTGCAGCCATTGTTATTGGTCTTCAGCAGCTCAAGGGGTTGTTGGGGCTCACTCACTTCACTACCAAAACCGATGCAGTAGCAGTCTTGAAATCTGTTTATGCTTCACTCCATCAACAAATTACATCCTCAGAAAAAGTGAGTATAGGTATGAATTTCAAATAAAGTAACATACACAATTTGACAAATGATTATAACTTGTTTTATTTTGGTTGACAGTGGTCCCCTCTTAACTTTGTCATCGGGTGTTCATTCCTGATTTTCCTTTTGACTGCACGGTTTATTGTAAGTAATAATGAAATTATTATTTATTAGTACCTCTTTTTTTTTATTAATTGATTTGAAATTTTGATGATGTCAAACTCGTCTGATATTTTCAGGGCAGAAGGAACAAGAAACTTTTCTGGCTGCCAGCTATTGCTCCTCTTCTATCGGTTATTCTGTCAACTTTGATTGTTTTCTTGTCAAAAGCTGATAAGCATGGGGTTAATATAATAAAGCATGTTCAAGGAGGGCTTAATCCAAGTTCAGTTCACAAGTTACAATTAAAAGGCCCACATGTTGGACAAGCTGCTAAAATTGGATTGATTTCTGCCATTATCGCTCTCACCGTGTGTTAATTCACTCCCTTTAATTTCATTTCGTTTTATGCTGATTTATGAATAAACCGAAATAACTAAGATGATTTATTTAATTAATTATTCATTCTTATCTATATGATTCAGGAAGCAATAGCTGTTGGTAGATCTTTTGCTAACATCAAAGGATACCATCTTGATGGGAACAAAGAAATGTTGGCAATGGGCTGCATGAACATTGCAGGATCATTAACTTCATGCTACGTGTCAACTGGTGAGTGGATACATCTCAAATCATGTTAGGAAATAAGGTCAACATGTCAAATTATCTAACATAACTGCATCACATGAAAATAAATATCTCTAATATTCATAGATGAGTAGGGAGTCAATGGAATATTTGTATAATATGTACAATAGACTATATAAGTTAAAAAATGAACATCACTTATATTATCCAGAATAATCATCCGAATATTAGAGATAATAAACATCTCATCCCAAAAATTTAAACTGATTTTAGAGTTCATCAAAGACCGAACTTTTGACTTTTTGGATCTAGAACTTTAATACCATATCATGATACTACTCATCCCAAAAATTTCAGCTAATCGAAAAAGATAATACTAATGGTTATATCTTTAGTACTTCTCTAAACCTCCATGGTACACTGGCTCCCTATGCTCTCTCTTCATAGTTATACCAAGTAAATGGAAATGCTGACATGACAATGTTATGGCGAATCTGATTTAGATATTATTGTTGATACAGGTTCGTTCTCAAGGACAGCGGTGAATTTCAGTGCAGGGTGCCAAACAGCAGTATCAAACATAGTGATGGCGGTAACGGTGCTTCTATGCTTGGAATTTTTTACAAGACTATTGTACTATACTCCAATGGCAATACTTGCTTCTATAATCCTCTCAGCATTGCCTGGGTTGATAGACATTGGTGAAGCTTATCACATATGGAAGGTTGATAAATTCGACTTTCTTGCATGTCTTGGTGCTTTCTTCGGAGTCTTGTTTGTATCCGTTGAGATTGGTCTTCTTATTGCTGTGAGTTACATATCTACCTCCACCATATTTTGTTTCTTTAATTTTCAACAGTTTTTGACCTTTTGATTTAGGTGAAAACTCCCCTGCAGTCAACTTCACGTGAAGTTGATAAATAAGAGCCATTAAATAATTTGAATAATTTGACTAAATTTTCATCTAACGGCTCTCAGTTATCAACTTTACGTAAAGTTGACTGTACCTGAGTTTCTACCTTAACACCTGCATAATTAAATAGATAATTAGTTTTTATTTACTCATACTAGCTATTACTAAGATTATGTTTGGTTGACTTTTTGGTTCGTTTCAATAAAGTCGTTTTTTCTCTTAATCCTGTAGAAAATAAGTTTCTTTGATTAGTATGCTATATGAAAAGCTAAGGACAGTGGTAACTTTTTTGTTTTGTTTCTTAAAAAGTAGTCATGTATTTTATAAATTCAAACGATTAATTTTAAAATCATGTTGGACTCCTGATTAAATTACAACATACAGTTAAATACAGTAAAAGCATTCCCTAATACAAAATTAAAAAATAACCAAATAATAGAAGAAAAAACATTTTTTTTAAAAGTTATAATAAACACATTTAAATAACATAACGTATTTTATAAAAAAATAATTTTAATGTATATTTTATATTATAATATATTTTATAATAATAATACTAATAATTTATTTTTTATATACATATAAAATAATTATAAAAAATATATATTAAAAGGGATCAATGAATTATTACATATTAAAAAATGAATTAAAATTTACGGATTACTAACATTTGTGAAAAAGAATCACATGTCTTATGAGCTACAAATAATTCACATGACAAATGGGCCCTTTCGGCTTGCATATAGCGAGTTAGGTTTTTAATTAGGCCAATTCTATAGTATCTTTTATTTGATATCTAACATTTGTCTAAATTATTTTTTTATAATAATTTTAAAATATTTAAAATATTTAATTTTTATATTTTTAAATTTAAAATTAATTATTTAATTTATTTTAACAATTAGGCAATATTTTTAGGCAACATAACAAACGACCATTCAATTATATTATTTGTGCTTGGTAGGACAGAAATTATGTCTTACACGAAACTGGAATTGGCCTAGTGAAAAGCTTGGTGGGTTCCATCTCTATCATAATCTGACCTAAATAATTGTGTTGTCTCATGAATGGCTGAAAATTATTTGTCGGAATTTGCAAGTAGACTCTAATCAACAAATCTGAGCCAATCATAGCTTTTTCATGGTTGACTTTATGATCCGTCGCTGACCACCCCCAAACTATCAATGTTTTATAATTAAGCAATTTTATATGATTGCATTATGCACAATACATTAGCCCATTAACTCATACTCTAGGAAAATTTTCAAATATTTCAAGTGTTTCAATAAAATACTAACATTTCTAGAACACTTGCAAACCTTCTGTATTATTGCGGGTTTTTTCTTGTTCTTCTTGCTAGCCACTATTGATATGTGTGGTAGTGTGGGGTTGATGGTGTCCTGACCCATAAAATAGATAGATAAATAAATAAATGAAAAATAAAAAATGTGGATTGAAGATGAAGATTCTCGTCTTGACAATTTTCAAATCCCAAACCTTTTTTCTTTAATTTATATCCAATCAATAGTCTTCAATGATGGTTACTTTCAGTGAATAGTATGGCCACTAAAATTCTTCTTAGAATAGAATCAAATTTTCCTTTTAAGACAAAACACAAAAATCCAATTAGAATTAGAACAAAAATGTGTGGACCAATTAAGAGTTATGCTATTCTTATCATTTTAATATTCCCTGAACAACTTACTATAGACGGTAGCCTCTGCATCTGTGACTAGCTAATAGGTTTTTAATCACTTTGATTAGTTAACCACTAATGTCTAATTAACTTGATTTGTGCAGGTTTCAATCTCATTTGCAAAGATACTATTACAATCAATTAGACCAGGTGTTGAAATTCTAGGGAGAATTCCAACCACAGAAGCTTATTGCGATGTTATCCAGTATCCCATGGCCATAACCATTCCTGGGATACTGGTCATTCGCATAAGCTCCGGCTCACTCTGCTTTGCGAATGCCGGTTTTGTCAGAGAAAGGCATGAAATTTAATAAAGTTCACAAAATAATGACTTGTTACATGGACTATATACATGCTTAATAATTAATAAATGATGTTTAATTATTTGGGATTAAAATTGTTCACTACTTGTTGGCAGAATCCTGAAGTGGGTAGAGGATGAAGAACAAGATAACATTGAAGAAGCTGCTAAGGGAAGGTTGCAAGCTATAATCATTGACATGACCGGTGAGTATTAAAACTAATAAACTCTAAATCCTAAACGCTAAACTATCCATCGATGATGATTGACCCTATGCAATTCTCTTTGATAGACCTCACGAATGTTGATACTTCCGGAATCTTAGCACTGGAGGAACTGCATAAGAGATTGCTTTCACTTGGTGTAGAAGTAACAATGACATGAACTTTTCTATTTCTTGAAGCCTCATGAATGTTTAATTTCTATTTGGTTTTAAAGTTTGAGCTGTTGTTATGTGTTTTTTGCAGTTGGCTATGGTAAATCCAAGGTGGGTAGTGATTCACAAGCTTAAAGTGGCAAACTTTGTTGATAAAATTGGAAAAGAAAGGGTTTTTCTTACTGTTGCTGAAGCCGTAGATGCTTGTCTATCTTCTAGATTTGTCAACACTGCTTGATGATGATTTGGTGTCTCTTGTAACATAATAATGTATGCATAATTATATTGAAGTATCTTAGTACATAGCGTATTATATCAAAGTATCTTCTAGTCTAGCATAAAATGTAAGTGACATTTAAGATTGTGTACGGTTTGGAGTGATGAGATTGAGTCTATCTCATATGTCAAGTTAAATTTGGGCATCATAATGTTATATAATTAGAGATAGGAAAAGAGTCAATTTTGATCATTCAATCTCACATTGAATGTCAAGATTGTAAATTATTCGAGGGACATATATGAACCTAGTTTTACCAAAATTGTTTTCTTATTTGTTGATCAAATGAATTGCATAAAAAATTAAGGTCATGTCATCGGTTGACTCATAGATGGATAATCAAATAATAAGGAATTTTTTTTATTTTGGTGACTGAAAAAGAAAAACAACCAAACATAAAAGAAAAGAAAAAACAAAATCCTAAAGGACAAAAAAGACGTAGGACGATCTAGTTGAATATTCAGTTCAAACTCTTTCCAAGGCACTAAAAGCTCGACATGCGGAGAGTACGATTTTATTGTCGTCTTTGCCATGGTGTCCGCTACGGTGTTTGTATCTCTCAGGATCAAGCGAAAATCAACACGTTACTTTCAAGTCATGATATCGATGACTTTAAGTATCAAAGGATCTACACAACCAGCAGTATCATGAGAATTGGTAACAAGATTGTAAACCTTCAGACAGTCTGTTTTACAAATCACATCTCTTTGTCCCAAGTCTCAAGCTAACAGAAATCCTCTCCAAATAGCAAACAACTCTCTTGGAAGAATATTGCAGCTCTCAGTCGTTCCCAAGCAGCCACCTTGGCAGTTTTTCTTCCAGTTCCTGCTAACACAGACAAAACCAATCCAATCACCAGAACCAGGATAACTAGCATCACAATTGATCTTAAAAGTACCCAATAAAGAGGGAACCCAAGAGCAACTAATCATAGAAGGAATAAAAACTCGTTGCAATTCAAAAACATTCCGAAGCTCTTTCTCCAAGGCTAATGCCATACGAGTCACTTTAAAGGGTGTCCAAGACCCCTGATGATTAAAAATCTCATTATTCCTAACTCTCCAAATCCACCAAATATCAGAAAATAATCTAAAAGGATGCTCTTTGCTGAGGAACAAGAACCAACTCTTCAAATCCAAAGGGAGATAGGAAATCTCTAGAGACTACCAAACAAGTTTGGCTTTTGGGTAATTCCGAATACAATGAAAAACTATTTCCTGGCAAATCAACCAACTGAGGCAACTATCTGAAGGAATCAGGCCTCTCCTTAAACGAAAAACAATAGTGGGAAGTGCTTTTCGAAGATAAAGCTAGGCCAAGAATTTAATCTTTTCCAAAACAAGCTGACGCCAAAAACAAAATCAATTCCCTCTCTCCTCCCATCCAAACACCTTCTTGCAAAGACAAAGGTAGTCATTGCGAGCATCATAAATCTTAGACACCACTCCAAACCAAGTCCAGCCTACCACTGAACCCGCTTGCTCATCCGTATTGTAAGAAAGAATGTTGTCATGCAAAACCTGGTGAAGAGGAGAATAAACCTTCTCAAGCTACCACTTTCCAGCTGACCAAAGATCTAATGTGAACATAATCCATCTCATTACAAAGCTGTCCCTCTTTTCTTCATTTAGAATACCAAAAATTCTGATCCAAATCACCAATGCACCATTTAAAACCATTCTTCAGAATATCCCAAGTTTTACATAGACTCTTCCAAACATAAGATCCTTTAGATGCCGAGTGGCTGAACTCGTCACCCAAAGAACAACGGTATTTATCTACCAGCAGCTGAACCCAAAGCTTGTGAGGGTGATGAAATAGTTGCCAAACTAGCTTACCAAGAAGAGCAACATTAACACAAAATGAATCTCTAATTTCCAAACCACCAAACTTCTTTGGGGTGATCAAAACCTTCCAACTAACAAGATTTAGCCCGCGACCATTGGCATGACCTTTCCAGAGAAAAGTCCTCATCATGAATGCTATAGAGTTTGTTATTCCTTTAGAAAATAGAGAGACTTGCATGTGGTAGGTAGGAATATCAGCCACAACCGAATTGATCAAACAGAGCCTACCCGCCCTGTTGAGTAAACACTCTTTTCAACTGGCTAACCTTTTTCGGATGTTATTCAAAACCTCATTTAAAGATGCTTTGATCAACTTAGCATGACTAAGAGTAATTCTAAGATATTTGCTTAAATTTGGATAAATCTGATGGATGACACCCTAATAAAGAGTTCTTTTCTTGTTGTGAAAACATTACGGGAACATAACGCTTTAGATTTTTTCAAATTAATCTTCATCCCAAAAGTTTTACAGAAATTCTCTAAGCCTGCCATCACATTTTAAACTTGACGCTTCTCCGCTTTACAGAAGAAAAATAAATCATCAGCAAATATGAGATGTGATATTTTTAGACCCCTCTAAAAATAGCAACCAGCTTCCACCGGCCCATATCAAATTAAATAATAACATTTGATCAACGGTGGAGTTTGAAAAGAATTTTTAAAAGACCAATATACATAATAAAAAATAATAAATAATATATTATTTTTAGAAGATGAACATTCTAACTATAAAGAAAAAATATTAAAGCAATTATATTAAAGTTATTTTGAATGATTTGTACTAAATAAAGAATAATTATTTAAATATTTTTATATAAATTTCATTTAACATAAAATTGTTTAATCTCATGTGTTTAATTTAAATGATATTGTCAAATTTAAAATTGTCCTCAAAATCTAATTCTAAAAAGTTAACGATAAACTCATTAAAGGTGACTTTTTAAATTTTTGAAATTTATATTTTATTTTTTTATTATTTATTAGAGTAATAAAACTATTACTACATGTTGACACAGTAGAATGACATAGCTTTTTTTTTAATATTAGTCTTTCTCTTTAAAAAAACTATAATTCTTTAATTTTTTATTATTATAGTTATGAAAAAATTAGAATATATAAAATATAAAATATGTAAAAAATTTATAGTTAGAATAATAAAGATTAACAATTTTAATATATACATATTGAATATTTAAATGTCTTTTTTTGGCAAAAAAATCAATTAAAGACCTAAGAATATATAAAATAATATTAAATTAAATAAATAAATAATTTCAAAATTTCTCAAAGATGATATAAGAAATTATAATTGCGTGAAACCTAGTTTGAAATTTAAAAAGTTGAAACTTTGAATATAATAACATTATAACACCAATACTTAGCTTATTGGCTTACGTATCTTGATATAAAAAAAGGGAAATGCTAATTGTACAATATTAATCAGCCTTTAATTATATTTAAATAATATTTAATTATTTTTTTAGTGTAACATATTTCTATTTTGTAGATACATATCTATAATTAGATTTTAATTTAAATTTAAATTTTAAAACTCACCCACTTCATTGGTGGTTACAGTGATTTTGCTTTACTTTAGTAACTTCACGTAACAGATACAGTTTTTTAAATTCCTTATTCTACGGGATATTCATACGCATTAGTGAATCCCAAACCAAAAAGAACGCTGCCAGCTGAATTCTCCATCTCGTCTTCATTGGTGAAGACCATCACCACCTTCCAGCTGAAGCACTCTCTCATTTTGCATTGGTGAAATGTATCATTATTTTCCACACATGTGTTTATGTAATTTGTTAAGAAATATCATGTTCAACATTTTTAATTATATTTTAATTTAAACATAAAAACATTCTGCTGATTTAATTGGAACAAGGTTGATCTTATTTAATTTTATTAATAAAGTTGTTGCAAATAAAGTATATAATCAACAATTAATTTAAAATTGTGTTGTTACTTTTCGATTATAATACATCTGATAGTATGATATTTTATACAAAATATTTTTAAAACACATCTAAAATCAGTCAACTTTAATAATACAATATAAATGTTAATAATACAATTATGAATGGTCGAATATAATTATATACATAAACTAAAATATTTTCAATTGTAGTTTCTTTTTCAATTGTAACACATCTAAAATATTAAGTTATACAAAAAATATTTTTAAAACACATCCAAAATCATAAATCTAAAATTTAAATTTAAACATTAAAAAATAATTGTAACACATCTAAAATTATGAAGTTATACAGAAAATATAAAATCATAAATCTAAAATCTAAATTTAAACATTAAAAAATAATTGTAACACATCTAAAATTATGAAGTTATACAGAAAATATTTTTGAAACACATCCAAAATCATAAATCTAAAATCTAAATTTAAATATTAAAAAATAATTGTAACACATCTAAAATTACGATGTTATACAGAAAATATTTTTAAAACACATCCAAAATCATAAATCTAAAATTTAAATTTAAACATTAAAAAGACAGCGTTGTAAATGAGCGCCGAAAAGGAGGAAGGCAGCGTTGAGGATGAGCGCGGAAGAGGATGAACGACAGCGGAGGATGACTTCTCGATGTGCACCTCTGAGTTTTTCATGTGCGCCTCGGAATTTTCGACATGGCACAAACGTGACTTCTCTGCTTCTTTGAGTATTTTGTACGAGTTTAATTAATAATTTGATAGTTTAAGGTTTATTTTATATTTTTAAAATCAAATTTTTGAATTTTGAATAATTTGATTTTTAGATATGTATTTAAATTATAATATATTAATAATTAAATATATTAAATCTGAAACAAAAATTTAAAATTTAAATTTTAAATTTCAGTTTTTTTAGATTGTATTTTGAATGTGTATTTAATTTTAAAAAGACAATAAATCTATTCATAATTTTTAGTTGTGTTTGTTTTAATTTTTTTAATTATTGTAATAAAAGGCTGAATGTTGTACGATTTTTAAAGGATACCTAGTTGAACCCAAAAAAAAAATCAATAAGATACTTCTTCAACTTGAAACTTGCAAAGCAACCAGCCAACCAATATGCTGAGTTCAAAATGAATGAAGAAGGTAGGTGTTGATCTCACAATACTAACTAAACGATGAGGAATTTTCGCCAAATAAATTATACATAATCTATCAAAATGTTTCACATATATATTTTTATAAAATATTTGATGGGTTATGGAAAAGATCTGTCCTTGATCTAGATCTTACAATAAATATCTCATGAGTGTTCTCCCACCACCTCTGACGATTTTTTTGAAAAAATGATGAAATGATGTGGTCATGACCCACATAACCTTCAATGAAGAATCATATAAGAGATAATCAATTTTAGAATTGGCCTTTTTTTTTTTGGTTGTCTAATTCAAAAAATAAAAATAAAAAAGATACATTTAAATAGATTTCTAAAAAATTTTACATTTAACATTTTTGTCTCTAACTAAATTTTACATTTATCATTTCAGTCTTACATAATATATGTGTGCCTTTATGCATGCATCGTCAATATATATCTATGTCACTTAACCAAAGATTTCATCTAGACAAATCAATCCCTCATTATATATACTATAATACAAATTGGTCCCCAATAATCATAATTATCAATCAAATAGATCTTTAATTATTTGTGTCATTAGACAAATAGGTCCTATTTGGGAGGCATTCGTTGAAAATTTATTTATCCCACTAAAATGTAGTGTTTTGAGTAACGGAGAAACGATGCCGTTTTGTATTTTTTAATGAAGACACCTATTTATCTGCTATTGACACGTGATATTGCCATAGCCACGTCACTTACTTAACAATCACATTGGATCTCTCCGTCAGTAGTTAATGGCTTTGATTAACAAAGAGACCTATTTCTCTTATGAAATAAAATTTAAGGACCTCAAAGATAATAAAATTTAGTTGAAAACAAAAGTGTCTAATGTAAAATTTCTTAAGAGCATATATGAATTTTTTTATTTTTTTGGGTAATGAAATGAGACTAAACCTCCCAAAAGAAAAAGATGTGTTTTTTTTTTTTAAAGGTCTTATTTTAGATGTTGTTAGAGCTTCAAGAAAAAGCAATAAGACCCAACAATAAGGAGCAAGGGAAAAAAAAAAAAAAGGATTACTGTTTACCCAAGAGAACCGCAATTTTTGTTTTTTGGGGGGCCTGATGAGACCCATGAGAACCTCAAAAGCAGAGAGATTTACCAAATGGCTAATCAAAAAATGAAGTAAAATAATTGAATGCAAATTTCTACTTTGAGAATATGTACTTGCAAACCCTAACATGTATATATTAGCAATCTCTGTAAGAGCCCGTTTGAAAAGTAGCACAAGCTAAAAGTAGAAATATATGACTTCTCTACTTTTCGATAAGTCATTCTACCACTTAAAAAAATTTAATTTCAAAACAAAAAAAATCTACTTTCTTTTTTCACTCTGTGAAAAATACTGACCCTTCACCACCATTTTCACGCAAGATCTGCTAGAAGCACTGGCCTTCCACCATAATTCCATCATCATTCTCATGCAATGTTCCAAATCTCACCATTTTCACGTAATAATTCATCTTATGGAAGTATTGAACAACCTACTGCATATATTCTTTCTAAGTATTTTTTATCATTTTATCACTTTATTTTTTATTATTAAGTTTGTATTTAACTGTGGTATGAAATTTCAGTTTTAATTTTATTTTTTTCATATGTGATTTTATAGCTTGCTATTATTTTTATAGTTAATTATAGCAAGTTCTTGACCTCAATAAAAGAGAAGAGAGTTCTAATAGGAGTAAAAAAAATAAAAAACAGCAACAAAATATACATTGACACGCATTTTATATTTATTTTTTATTTTCACCTACCATATCATACACAATATTAGTGATTAGGTTATATAAAATCAACATTCAATATTGGAAAGTATTTGTTATCATCGTTATTTTAATATTCATTCTCTTCTGTAAAAAAAATTCATTTTTTGAGTTATTTATCCAAACGCTACAACTTTAAAATAAGTACTTTTATAACTAAATATCTAAACACAAAACAACTTATTTATAAGCTGCTATTAATAAAAGTCCTTATGTTGTAAGCTCTTTTTTCAAAAGAACTTATTTAAGTTATTTACCCAAACTAGGCCTAAGACAAAGAATGCAAGCAAGTCCAACAATTTACAAGTCATATGGTTGTCAAAAAAGATTTAATATAAATTCCAAATATATGAATTTTAAAAATATTGTTATTTTCGTGATTTTTCCAAAATATGGGAATCATTTAAAAAAATTAGAGTGATTTTATTTTTCAAAAATATGAAAATTACAAGGTGTGTTTGATTTTTTAAAATTTTTTATTTTTGAAAAAAGAAATCGCATTTAAAAAAAAATGCAAAGTGCAACTTGTTAAAGTGCACTATTTTTTACCATAAAAGAAATCGCATAGAGTGGTTTTTACCCATTTATCATTATATCATTGTATTTCACCAAATTTGCAGCCATACACAAATTAATTTGTGTCATATGGCAAACTATGTTAAAATATCAATGATTCTTTAGAGCTAACTAAGATTTAACTGAACATTTAAATAGTTTCCCAAAAATATAAACCAAATTTGTGTCCTTTTCAAGCATAACTACTGTAAGGTGCAAGCAGTATATATACTGTTCACCTTTAACTAAAGAAAGAATGTTCAGCAGTAATATTGTTTGCTCATAAAGGATTTTTCTAGGTTCCAATTCCATTGGTACCATCAATGTTCTTGGAATTGTTTCCAATCTTTGAGATCATTCAAATGCTCATGATTGCATGCGCTCAAAGACTTTGCTGTAGAAAGCAAGTCTCATTAACTACTATTTAATGATTCGCTGCATGAAGGATAATAACACATTGTTAGTCTCTTACTAAAATAAATCTCCCAAGTTTCTTCTTATAAGCTTATATTGAGCCAGCTTGTAATTTAACTTCAAAAAATATTAGAGAATAATTAAAATTTATTATTTTTAATTATTAATATTAAAAAATATAAGATAAAATATGTTGTTAAATTATTAGATTGAAAAAATTAGAATAAAAAAATTAAATTGATGATTAAATAATGACAAAAAATAATAAATTTTAATAATTTTTTAATATTTTTTTTAACTTTTTCTAAATTGACATATCATTATTAATCAATTAGTAGTGTAACTAATTAATAGAATATCATGTAATAACATGATACCGTTACTACGATATTATATAACTGACTTTGTGAAGTTTTGTTATAGTATTTGGATCATGCTCCAAAACTTTTAGGGAGCCAGTCAAATAAGACGTTTAAAACGTTATTTTAAGATTTTTTTAGTAATTAAAATTCAATATATATAATTAATTAAATTGTATTATTTTTGTCAAAATTAGATCAGATAAATTGATTTAGCTAAAAAAATTGGTGAACTATATCTTAAGTCGGTCTAAATTAATATTTTTTTTATAAAAAATGACTATAATATTTCTATTATAAAAAATAATTAAATTATTATTATTATTATTATTATTATTATTATTAAAAATTTTGAAAACTCTAAATTCTAAGGTTTCTCTTCTCTTTGTATTAGGATTTACAATTTTTAAAATTAAAAAAAAATATATATATATATATATATATATCTAATAATAATAACAATAATAATAATAATAATAATAATAATAATAATAATAATATTTTAGTTATTTTCTATAATAAGATTATTGTAATCATTTTCTATAAAAAAGAATATTAATTTAGACCGGTTCAACGTTTAATTTACCAATTTTTCAACTAAATTAATTTGTCTGATTTAATTTTGACAAAAGTAATACGATTTAATTGATTATATGTATTGAATTTTAATTATTTATAAAAATATTTTTAAAAAATATTTTAAATGACTCTCAAACTTTTATATAGACATTAGTAGTTTTCTTGCATAGGATATTATTTGTTCAATTGATTGATTCTTTTAGTCATTTAATCCAATAATTTGAATACTTGTATTCGAATTGATATTCATTTAAATTTTGAATAACTAAAAAAATCAATTAAATAAACGATAAATTCGCAAAAATTTTTGTTTTCATGAATACTTTTTTTTGTCCTCTTTTCTAATTTTCAGTTACTATCACTAAAGCTTTATTTTTTATTCACTTAATTTAATATTATTTTATTATTTATGAAATATGAATTTTTTAATTGGATTTTTTTAGATAAAAACATTTAAATGTTTTTTTATTTTAGTTATTTATATTAATAAAAAATATTAAAAAGTTATGTTTATATTTCAATTATTAAAACCAAGTCACCTAAGATTTAAAAAGTATAATTTTTATTTATAAAATTATTTATTTATTAATATACTATTGTCATACTTTAAAAATTTTTATATTAATAAATTTTATTTAATATAAATACTATTATATAACTTTTGTTAAAATCCCCTACCACCCACCCCCCCCCCAAATTCTGTCTAAGCTCCAAGTAGCAGTTTTAAAAATTAAAAATAAAAAATGAGTAAGAAAAGAAGGAAGGATGATGGTGTGGAAATTGAGATTACCAGGGTGTCATGCATTGAATAATCGAAGAAAGGGGTCGACGGGAGAATCTTCATTCTCAATTGCTAGGTCATAGACGGCGTTTAAAAGTTCCCTGAAAAATTCAAAACCATCAAGGTTTAATTTCAATTTTTTTCTGTGCACCCAATCAAGTTACTATTGTGAGAGTAAGATGTATGTAAAAAAAGAAAAATTAATTAAAGCAGCTAAGAAGTGAGGTATTGTTTTGATGAGCTATGAACAATTACTGTTATATCCATGTCGAGTTAATTTTAGTGTATACATAATATTTTTGTTAATTATTATATAAAAAATTAATTAAATGTTGGCAAAGACTTACCAGGTGGAATGAGAGGAAGGTTGTTTGTAAGGAGGCTGATCTACTTCTGGGGATCTACTTGGTCGTCCTCTCTGCAAAATCATATACGTGAGAGAAAAAATTGAATCTATAAAAGAGGACAGAGCATGTAGTTGTACGATTACTAAGTGTTATCAACACGCAGTGAAAATAATAATAATAATAAGAAGGTAAAAATTTAAGTGCAGTTATCATTAACTTTAAGTGAAATTGATAACGGGGAATTGTAATTGAATTTTTACCTAACATTTTGATAAAGACACTAAAAATGTCTTTTTTTAAAGACATTTACATGTATCATGATATTATTGGACATCTTTATTAAATCGGTTAATAATTTATTTTTTAATAAACTAGAACAAAATCGGTTTATTATAGCAACAATAATAGACTTAATTGTCCGCATTATAATTATTAGACTCGATTTTATCTGATCGATTTATACAATCTAAATCGAATCGTGTTTAAATTTTTTGATAAAAAGATAAATATATCCTTAATTTTTGTTTAAAAAAACAAAAAAAAAGCCTATGATTCGGTGGGTTATGTAAATTGATTGGTTTGACCGGATCCAATAACAATTGGGTTTATTGTTATTATTATAAAAAAATCAATTTTATTTTAATTTGTTAAGAAATTCAAAAAGACATTTTAGGCATCTTCATAGAAACATCCTAATAATAATAATAATAATAATAATAATTGATGATAGTATTTTATTGGATATATAAACACTTGTCTCTAACTGTAGTTAGGAACCGTACCTTTCCGAGGTTGGAAGAGGATGCTGAGTGTGGTTGCAGCTGCGGTTGGATTTTGCGGGGACGACCACGACGCCGCTTTTCTTTCTCCTAACACATCCGACCCGTCCATTATTTAAAGTATCAAGAAATTAAATTATCACAACGAACGTAACGAATTCAATCATCAGGCTTGCTTACCAATCTGATCAGTACTGAATTAGTACTGCTATTGCTCATCACTTGCTTTTTAAGATCTGGAATCCATCCACCCTGCGCATATTTGAGTATTAGAAATATAATCATTTATCTATCATTTCTTATCAATTTAAGTTTTCAGGAGTCTATGCAAAATTTGTGCAAGTATTATTCATGGCATCACTTTCCTTACCCTTGATTCATATGCTGGGTAGTTCGAAGTTTGAATGGCCAGAGGAGTTTGATTGGGCAGAGGATTTCGAATAACTGTTCGTGTAGAAGACATGTCCAGTATTCTGCGAATTGCCGCCGAAGGTTCCCTATAAATTAGAATAAAACACACAATCATGCATGCATGCATAATTTGCCATTAATATATATTGTATTTTCTGTAATAAGATTTACAAAAATATTAGAGTAAAGTATCGTTTTTGTCTCCAACGTTTGGGGTAAGTCTTATTTGTGTCCCTAATGTTTAAATCGTCTTATTTGTATCTTTAACGTTTATAAAAGTGATTCAATGTTATCCTACTATCAATTATACTAACAAATCAGATTATATTTTTCAATTATTCTCACTTGAATGTATTCATTTTCAATTAGGTCTCACTTGGATGTAGTCGATTTTAATATTATATCAACTATTTGTGTTTAGATTTAATTATGTCCCTAGAAAAGTGAATTATGTAAATGTTGTAGGAATTAGTTTCAACATTTGATGAGCTATTTTTCGGAGTAGATCATACATTTGTATTCTAACTTCAAGAAAAGATTTTTAAAACTCAAATTAAAGCGCTCATGATGTGTAATTGACGGCAGGATAACATTGAATCACTTTTACAAACGTTAGAGATACAAATAGAACGATTTAAACGTTAGGAACACAAATAAAATTTACCTCAAACATTGGGAACAAAAACGATACTTTACTCAAAATATTATATGTACACTAAAATTAGTTATCACGTATTTATATATAAAGACATGTGTTATTTAATTATTTTTAATATTTATTTTATATTTTAACATATAATTTATATTAGTAACTGATTTTAATATAAATCTAAAATGTTCTTAATAAAAATAAAAACATTCTTAGGTACCTACCTAGTTGTGGAAGATTGAGGAAGCTTTCCTTTGCCACGCTGCTGCCTTGTGAGGACTTGATTATTTACATTATTTATTATTGAAACCGGGGTCGTCACTCGTTGCTCCTGATGATTCCCCAATGCACTTTCAGGCCTAATCAATCTGTACGTAGAATTAACCCAGTTTAGTGAATAATATCCATTAATAAAGAGTATTAGCTAGTGAATATGTGAGATTACCTTAGGAGGCGTGCAAAGTCATCAGAATCTCCCCTGGAGTTAGAATCTTGTGAACTAGATCCTTGAGTGTTGCCTGAGAAAAGCTCAGCGCTCATTGACCTCATCAATGCTTGTGACTGCGACTGCGAATCGTTTATTATATTGTGCTGCTGGCTCCATGACATAGCTGCTGTACTGCTAGGAAGTGCTTCCTGCGGCAACATCATTGTATTGTAACTCTGCCGTTCAGGAGGAGGAGGAGGAGTATTAGTATTCATCAACAATCCATTGTATTTGTTGTATCCATTCATCTGATGATTTGATGATGCCACATCTTGGGACCTTCATTCACCCCAAAAGTTATTAGTTAATGGTTATTTATAATCTTGAAGAAATTGATTTAATTAAGAGACAAGATCTCTATCCGCATATGCTTAATTACCTTGAGAATTGCTGCAAGATCATCGTTTGGGGATTATAAATATTACCATAGGGTGGAGGGCACCTACTATACAATTGTGACATAAACCATAGTCTATATGTATCAATAAAATAGGGACATATATATTAAAATAAAAATTTTAAAGTAATAATAATATTTTATACATAGAAGGCTGCACTGAAGATCCCAAGCCAAAGGAATTATTATGGTATGTGGTGGTTGCATATGGATGAGGATATGGTGCAGGTTGTGGATGGTGTGAATGATAAGTTGAGTACATTGGAGGAGACCTATATATAGAGAGATATACACAACATAAATTCAGTGTGAATGGTAAGCAATTAAGCATGATGAAACTAAAGGAACAATGAAGAGAGTGATGGAGTACCTATAATAAGGAAGTGCAGTAGAGTTGGACGGTATAGGTCTATTATAAGCATGATTTGTTGGTGGCACTTGAATAAGAGAAGGGTGTGGTTTCGCTTGCCCCCTAAATAAAAGGTTGCTAACTAAGAGTTAATAATATAAAAAAAAAAATTAGAATATCATAAGTAGGTACTGATCATCTTTGAGATGCATTAATAACAACATCTCTAATATTAATTTTAAAATTAATTTTATTTTGGGTCTTATAAAATAATATATTAATATTTGTAAAATTATATATTTAAATAGTAATTTAAAATTAACTAAAAGTAAAATTTGTTAATGCATTAGAATTTAAGTTTTGCAGGTTTTTCTATAAAAAATTTCTTAATTCATAACTTTATCATGTATCTTAAAATACATATTAACTAAATCCTATTTTTAATAATTTTATTAAGATAGTTATATAAATGATTAAATTTTATTGATTTTCCATTAAGATGATCCTGTATTTTTAAGGTAATATCGGTTTTATTTTATCTTTTAATTATAATACAATTTTTTATTCTAAATCAGTTTACTTTTTTAAAATATAAAAAATAATACTCCAAAAATACTTTATTAAAATTTTTTTAAGTCTTAAAAAAACATTAAATAAGTAGATTATCACATCTTTCGAAAGATTTATTTTGTTTTTTCTTTTCAATTACCTATAAGTTTATCATAAACTATTTGTGCCAACATATTTGACATTTTTCAAAGACCAATAAATCTATTACAAAAATTTTCAGAGACTTACTTTTATTATTTTTAAAATTTATTCAAAAAAATTGTCAATAAAATAAAATAATATTATTTATGTCATTTTTGTATGCATTTATATATACATGTATATATATATATATATTCTATTTTTAAATTTTAGTATTAAGAGTGATTGATAAAGATATAAAAAAAGTTGTATATTATAAAAGATGAAGAAAATATAATTCCTGAAAAAAAAAAAAGTAGATACCTAGGATAGAATGGGTAGTCAGGAGTAAGGCGCAACGAATTTTGAGAGTTTAAATCATAAATCTTATTATAATACATTCCTTCGGGGGCAGGAGTAGGAAGAGGGGCAAAACCGTCTTGAGGCAGTGAAACACTGAAAGAAGAAGAGTAGGAATCATGATGCATGTAATTGTAACTGCTGTATTGTGAATCATACATATTTGTAATCCAGAAATGATTGTGTTCATCAGCCCTACATACATACATTATATACCATTTTAAATTTCACAATTAAAGGAGTCTCCAATTAGCCATCCTTATGAGAATAGCATTTATAAATAAGTGAAAATGATGTATCTTATTTTAAGTAAATTATTAATTTAATCTTAATATTTTGATTAACTCTTAGTATTGTCTTTAATTTTAAAATGTTTATTTTTGTTTCAAAAAATTTATTTTTTATATATTTATTTGTTAAAAGTAAAATATTTCATTTTAAAATTATTATTTTTCTTTATTATTATTATTCTTTCAAATTTTTTATTTTTGTGTTATTTTCATTCTCAAATAATTAGAATCAATATTATAAGAGAAAATACCACTTTCCTCTTCTGTGAGATGCTAAAATAACACCCCCTCTCCTCTATTTATAAAATTTATATTCCCCTTCCTTATAACTTTCAAAAAATTTCATCTTTAATCCATTTTAAATTTTTTTGTGTTAACTAATGTTAACTTTATCCATTTTTCAAGAAAAAATAAATTATTTTTTACAAAAATTATCCTTTAGCAAAAAATTTATTTTTTTGTCATTACATTTTTCTTAGCAAAATATTCTTTAATAAATTATTTTTTAAGATATCCTTCAATAATTTTTTAATTATTAAATTATGATTTTACCAAAATTTTCGTTAACAATTATTTTATATTTATTATTAATTTTTCGATATCAATATATATTATTTTAACATTAAATAAAAAAATATTACTATTGTTAATATGTATAATAATTAATATATATTTATATTGAATAATCTTATTAAGATTTTTATTTAATGTTAAAATAATATATATTGATATTGAAAAATTAATAGTAAAATATAAAAAAATTATTGATGAAAATTTTGGTAAAATCATAATTTAATAATTAAAAATTATTGAAGGGTATCTTAGAAAAAATAAATTTAATTATTAAATTTTTTAAAAATATTTTAGTAAAAATACAATTTAATTAATAAAAAATAATTTATTAAAGAGTATTTTGGTAAGCAAAATTTAATGATAAAAAATAAAATTTTTGCTAAAGGATATTTTTATAAAAAATAATTTATTTTTTCTTAAAAAATAGATAAAGTTAACATTAATTAACACAAAAAATTTAAAATTGATTAAAGAGGAGATTTTTTAAAAGTTATAAGGGATGAGAATATACATTTTATAAATAGAGGGGAGGAAAATGTCATTTTAGTATCTTAGGAGAGAAAAGTGGTATTTTCTCATATTATAATCATGATTTTTTATTGCTATCTAAAAAATTATAATAAAAAATAATTTTTTTTAATGTTAATTTTAATTACAAGATTAAAATAAGATAAAATAAAAGTTTTTAGAATAAAAATAAAACATCATCAAAATATATGAGCAAACAAGAGTAACATATATACCTTCCAGAATTAAAGGCTGTATGAGTGTCCATGATATTGTTTTGGAACACAGATCTTTGGTTTCTAATAAATTGTCCACTTGAATGATATGTTGTTCCATTTCCTGCCCTAACCTCCACCTGCTGTAACAAATACTTCAAATATTGAATGCATCTATTCTTTTATTTATTTATTTTTTAATAATTAAGAGGATAAAAGGTCATTTGTTTCCACTAACTAAATTGTAGTTTGACATTGTATTTGGCACCAATGGGGAATTGCTGTGCTGGTAATCCATGTCTCCACCTTCATTCCTACACAATAGAGAAAATTTAATGCATGTATAATCTAAAACCTGCCATTAAACCATTAATAATAATCAATAACCTACCTATGTGAATTCTCATGTTGCATGTGATGAGGAAATTGATTAAACCAACTCATTCTACTAATGTATTCTTGGTCTTGATGAGTTAACGATCCTTCTCTTTCTAAAATAATTCCCACCTGATGATCAATTATCAAAGAAGAAAGAAAAATATTCAAATGTACTTTGACCTTTTTAAGTCAAATATATTAAACAAATTCTCTGGTAATTTTTATTTTAATATCGAATTTACTTTTTAAAATAAATATTAAGTACTCAAAATTTATTAGCTTTTGCATCTTCTAAATCAAACATTGACTATTTAATATTTTTTTTGGCAAATTACACTCTAAATTTTAACCACAAAAACAAATATCTTTATATTATTATTATTATTATTATTATTATTATTATTATTATTATGACATATACATTTAATAGTTATATATACTATGAAACAACCATGGAATTAATTTGAAACTGCATTTAAAAAATGCTGATAGATAAAATTAAAAATAAAATAGAAAGCATTATTTTTAAAATTAGAAATTAAAGAGTAGTATTATTAACTATGTATGTATTAGCCTGTTGTGTTATTATTTATACTATTTTTTGTTTAATTGAAAAAAAAAAATAACTTACCTTGGGCAACGAAGGATGGAGTGGTGGAGACGAGGAATTTGATGAAGACTGGAAAAGAGGACTGGGATCATGACCAAGAGTGGCAGTCACACTTTGTTGTTCAATAGAAGCAGGTTCAGTAGTATTTTGATTCTTATTTCGTGTTGCAACTATAATTGATGATGATCCCTTCAAATTGTGACCCTAAAGATTAAATGCAATAATAATTATTACTCCTACATTTACGGTCTAGTCTTTGTATTTTTGCGGGTAGTGTGCGCTATGCATTGTGCATTATCTGTATTAATGCTTACGTTATCATAATGAATTACGAAAACTTTATTAATTACTTTGTGGAAAAAGGAGGAGCATACGTATGCATAACATAGAGGTTAAGCAAATTGAGTAACACTTTTCATTTTCTAAAATGCGTTTAATGCATGCCTCAGGAAACTTTTTGAGATAAACATGTTTAAGTTTTTTAAACGCTTTTAATTTTTTGTTTGGCTATTTTTGTTTTTTATAAACTGATTTTGTACTAAAATCTATATTTACAGAAAGAAAAAGTTGTAGCTCTTGTATTTGACGTTCCATCATTAATGGAGTTCTTATGATTTTATTTATAGAATTATTGTTTTTTTTACGAGCCATGAGTATTTTTTTCTATTATTTATTGGTTTTTTTTATTTAACATTATATATTTTTATAATTGCAATTTTTGTATATTATATTTATTATTATTATTATTATTTTATAATACGCTTTATTGATTTTATTAGATAGAATAAATTTAAAAAATTAATTAACAACAACAATAATAATAATAAATTATAAATTATAAACGTACTAAAAAAGAGTACGTAGTACTAATATAGTATTAAAAAAATACTATATAAAAATACACTAAAAAAATTAAATATACTTAGAAAAATAATAATATAACTTAATGTCATATTTTTTAATAATTATCTATTTAAAAGTAATTTTATCTAATATTATTTAAATAATATTTATTTTATTAAAATCAATTTTAATATAAAATTTTTTAATATAAATTATTTTAATACAAACTCACTTCTACCTAAAATTAATTTTATAAAATTACATTTATTCAAATTTTAATTTGAGAAATGCACATTCAAACGCACACTTACTATTGCTATGGCCTCATTTTCATGGGTTTCAGGATTTCCGGAGATTGAGGACCTCAAATCCTGTTGCTGTTGTTTCTCCTGAATCAAAACGTATGCATGTTTCAAAAGGAAGAAAATGTGTGGAGATAATAATATCATGATAAAATATTAAAAAGCTACAATTTAATTTTTATACATTATCTGTGTAAAATATCATAATATAGAAATGAATTAAGAAAAATATTTATAATTTGATAAAAACAGAAATAAATTAAAAATATATTTGTCACACACTACTTCATTGAAGTATTAAATAATAAGTTATAGTCTGCAATAAATAAGTTTGTGATAGAACATTTTTTTAATTTGTTTCGGTCTCTTCTTGAGTCCGACATATTAAATAAATTCATAAAAAGATATAAATATAACCTATTCATAATTAGAATATTTAGGTAATATTAAGATCAATATTTTCTTAAGTAATTGTCCTTATTATTATACATTCAACAATAATAAAAAAAACACACACAAACAATAAAATAAGAAGAGAAAATGAAATTACAATTGTTAAATCCGATTGATGGAGAGTAGGGTGCATGAGGCTGTTGAATAATGGTGTTCCTATGTTGTCTAAGATGTTTGCAGCATCCCATTCATTCTCATCATTCAAACTCAAGCTGCCTAACTCAATATCCAAATCCAGGTCCTGCATTTTCATTACATCACTCGGGTAACAAATAAAAATAAAAAATATAAACTATAAGTCATATATGATAATAAAAAATTAAATTAAAAAAATGGCTATATTTTTTAAATATTAACTAAAAATAACTACTTTAAAGAAAATGCCAATTGTATTTATTTTCATTAATGCCTAGGAGAATCCTTATCAATTATATATCATCAACTTTTCAAGGAAAAACATGGATGAAAACGACAGAATGACTTAATAATTACATGAGAGTAAAATGAAAAGTATACGTTGACTTTAACATATCTCCTCCTAAAAAACATACACAATTTATGATATCTTGCTAATTTCCAATCAGACCTTCCTCACAGTATGTATAAAATATTTAAAGAAAATTTGTTTGTATACGCGGATAAAAGCTGCTTCTTTTGCAGTTTTTCTTCATTTTGTTTTTTTTCACTCTCTCTGATTAAGTGTGAATTACGTACAGAATTTTAAAAAAATTCTACTGAAGAGGATTACGACAACTATTTCGTTATATATCATCAACTTTTCAAGGAAAAATATGGATGAAAACGACAGAATGACTTAATAATTACATGAGAGTAAAATGAAAAGTATACGTTGACTTTGACATATCTCCTCCTAAAAAACATACACAATTTATGATATCTTGCTAATTTCCAATCAGACCTTCCTCACATTATGTATAAAATATTTAAAGAAAATTTGTTTGTATACGCGAATAAAAGCTGCTTCTTTTGCAGTTTTTCTTCATTTTGTTTTTTTTTCACTCTCTCTCTCTGATTAAGTGTGAATTACGTACAGAGTTTTAAAATATTTTAAATATCAAACAAATTAAAAAATAGATATCTTAAAAAATAAGTTTTATCTTATTTAATAAATAGAACGTCATTTCCAAAAAATAGTTATTAGGATATTTTAAAAAGATAATTAGAGTATTTTCTTATAATAAAACTTAATTCCAGAAAAGTTTAATATTTCATTTTTAACAAATACACAAAAAAAATTTTTCATAGGGATTAATATATGAATTTATTTTAATATTAAATATATAGAAGACGTTTTTAAAAATATTACAATCCATTACGCTTTAAATTTCCAAAGGACAAACTTTCTGGAAAATAAGAAAATATCCTAAATATAGCACCAAAACAAGCTCATGAATAAGTAGTATATAATTAAGAGGATTGGATTCCTGAATTTAAAATTTTGACTTTACTTTTTATTAGTTCTCGTAATTGTGTATATATATATTGGATTTTGCTACTAGAGAGAGTACATTCCTTTTTAGGAGTACTCGTTACTATTAGTAAAGTTTTTACTAACAAGTGTTTTTATGGCCTTTTCTAAGGTTATTATTAGTAAAAAAATTTAAATATTTTTCATAAATATATTTAATATATAAAAATATTTAATTATTTATTTTTTTTGCATTTTAACTAAGACTATTAAAATATTTATTAATAAAATTCTTATTATATTAAATATCTTACTAAGTGTTCTTAAAATATATATGTTATTTTCGTGAAGAATATATATCCAAATAATAAAAAGTTTTACATTAGTCCTAATTAAATTACTTCTGATGTATATTTAAAATATAGTAAAAATCCATATACAATTATCTTGATGTGAAATTAATATTTAAAAATTATTAATTAATTTAACAAATTTATTAAATTTTTATGTATCAATTTTTAATTATTAACTTCACATAAAGATAATTAGATATTTTATCCATTCTACAAATTTGGAACTGGTCAACTGGCTAGATATTTCGTTCATTCTATAAATTACATTTGTCCTTAAGGTGAATAATACAGTAGTTCTAAATACTCTGCTCTAAAAATGTAAGCGTACTATCTTCCATAATTTTAAATTATTTAAAATAATCGTATTATACACATGTATAAAAAATTAACTATCAATTATTTATATTGAATATATGTTATAGTAAATATATATAAAAATAAATTAATATATATATATATATATATAAATAAATATGAATTTGATAATTAATTTTTGTTGTTTACATATAATTTTTTAATTTTTTATTTAAAAAAGGGGTATATATATCAGTACGTAGTAGTGCAAGAGGACAAGAGATCTGGACAAAATGTCAAAATCTGAATGGCTTGACAAGGGATCTCAACACTATAAACTGTGTATGGAAAGAAAATTTTATTCGTGTCAAGAACAACACCAAAACAACACACAAATCACAATCGCACCCACCAACAAATGAGTTATATAAATTAAATTGAACAAAGTTTTTTTTTTTTTAATTTGGGTTTATATAATTCAAGTATATGCTCCTAATTGGCAGCTCAGAAAACAATGCTCAATTTTATGATTTATTTAACAATCTCAGTTGAGTATAATTACCTCTAAATTAACCATTTCTTCGTCAAAAATCGAATTCGCTGAATCTAAACCTGTAAACCAACGATAATTAAATGGGTTGCTCCAACGATGATTAAATTTATTGATATATATTGTCAATCAAAATTGAGAAAAAATAACGGACCTAGATTTGTGCTATTTTCTTCGTCCATTGTATCCGATCCCCTGATACAGAAATTAAAAAAAGAAGGTTAATTATGACAACAAAAATTGATACATGGGCAGCTTTATTTCTTCCAAATAATAGTAAAAAAAAAAATTGTTTATCTCAAATAAAATTGAAACCTCAAAGGAAGGGTAATTATTGCTTATCTCATATATGAATTTCCTTCCTCAATGAAACCAAAAGGATTTCAAGGTGTCAAATAGTAAGATTTTATCATAGTAACAAATTAGTCTCCTAAACTACAATTAGGAAGATGAGAGCTTAACTAAACAAATAGGAGTGGGAAAAATAACCTTATGTTGGTGGGAGCTCAAGCTCAAATTTTACAATGTGCGTTGATGCCTTGCATTCTTTCCTCATGCCCCTTGTTTTTATAGGAATATATATACAGAGAGTAATAAACTTATTTAACTTATTTCTCATTATTTTAATAAATATTTTTTATTAACAGAGTAATGAAAAAAATATTTTATTTTTAAGATATTAAATTCCAAAAATAAATAAGTCAAATTGTGATATTTTTTTCCAAATCTAATATTTTTCACTAATCTAGGAATTAATAAGGATATTATTTTAAGAGAACTTATCATAATTGTTTGCCGATTGGAAACAAGAAGCTGCTAATCTTTGTTTAATAAAAATATATTAATAAGATGAATTGTTAAAGAGTCAATGTATCTCAAATCAAAGCTACTAGGGAGAGATTTGGACAGAACTACAGTATGCTAAATATATAGTAAAAAAAAAAACACTTGTTCATAAAAAAAAGATTCAAAATTAATTTATGTAATTCATAAGAAAATTGATAAATGGTATGAAATAGATCGAATACTTAGTCAATCTATACGTTGTAAGTGTAAAAAATTGAGAAAAGTGAAGCTTCTTTCTATAGTCTATATTGCTAATATTGTTTGTTTTTATGATTTTTTTAAGAGAAAAGTAAGTTTAATAATTTTAGCTTTTTTTTTCTCGGTAAAAAATGAAAATGTTTAATAATTACTTTATCGATTTTTATTATAGTTTCAACAAATTTTTTATTATATTCTTATATATGACAGTTTAAAATTTTGTAATGGAGTCTTTGTATTAAATAAAACAATTTTCATTAGTTCATTGTTAACTGTTTTTATTAAAAACAAAATATTTTTAAATTGTGAAATATTCTAAAAATAAATACTCTAAATTTATGTCTTTTTTTTTAATTATTAGAAATAATTTAACTAAAAATTTTTATTTATATAGAATTTATTATAAATTTTTGAAATGTGAGAAACTAATTAAAAATTTTGTAAATGTATAAAGATCAATAAAATAATTAAAAGATTCATGAATCGAATAAATGAACCATGTATATTAGAGTTTTAGATCACATTCTCTAAATGCATCGATAACTTTTATAAATAGGAGATAATATTAGTTGGCATCATAAATTAATTTTTAGGATTGAATTATATATTTACTATTATTTTAACATATTATTAAACCCTATGTTGTTATATATAATTGTTTTTGGGTTCTCCCACAGATCGATGCTGTTGTCCAATGCAATTCTGACTCCCGAGTATGAGATGAATTTTATATCTTAAAACAAATTTTTGTTTGATTTCTAATAGTTTAGGTAGCGTTTGTTTAGTAGAGAGATAGAGACTGATGATTGAGACGGAGAGATAAAGATAAAAAAAATTTCAGTATTCTATTTAGTGTAAAGTGGGAGACAAAAATTAAAACAAAAATGAAACTCTAGCTAATTTAATTTGTACAAAAAATAAAATTAGAATTAATGAATTGAAATGAGGGTATTTTAGGTATAAAATATTATTAATGTTTCAGTCTCTGTTTCTAAAAATTTCAGTTCCCTGTGTCTTCACTTTTTGGAGGTACTGAAATACTGAAATTTTAGGAGACAAAGACAGAAATTTTAGTACCAATCTTTGAACCAATAAATATAATACTAAGTTTCAGTTTTTCAGTTTCTATCTCAGTATCTCAAAACAAACGCTACCTTAAAAATAGTGTGGTTAATACAAAAATGTTTTGGCCAAATAATTTTTAAATCAAATTCAATCAAGTTGTATTTACTGTATGTACGCATTAATTTTTGCTGGGTTTATGCTAATATAATTAGATTTGGTTACTAAAAACACTTATGCGGATGGTATTATTGATGCGGTCAATAAATCTATTTGGACCACTAGCTTTATAATTCTATGTTTTTCCTTTTTTACTTATTCTTAATTTGGCAGTTTCTTAACTAGGAAGGGTTCTAGTTGCCTCAATATGGAAACAAAATCTCAGTCATTGATTGTCTACATAACAATATCTAATAGTTACAAAAATCTAATAATAATTTATACATGATAATTTGAGTCAGGTATGTCTAAAATAAGTATAATAATTTTATATAAATTAGATGTGTTATATTTTTATAAATTATTATATTTTATTAAATATAAATTAAAAATTACTATAAAAAAAGAGTATTAATAAACTATAATAATTATAAATTATACTAAAAGTTACTAATACATAAATAAATAAATTTTTTTAATATATATACAATACTTTAAATAATAAACATAATTTTTTCTTTTTAAATAATAAATATAAAACATATAAATACAAAAAAATATAAATTATCATGCAATAAAATTTTTATAATATTAAAAAATTATATTAAAACAATATTCTAAATTACAACATAAAAATATAAAATAATTAAATTTTATTTTATACATTACTTAACAAATAATTAAATTGTTATATTAAAATTTTAGGGTTAAGTACTGAAATCGTCCTTAAGGTAAGGGGCGAAAATCAAATTCGTCCCCAACCTTTTTTTGTTATTAAAATCATCCTCAACGTTATAAAACGTTATAAAATCGTCCTTTTTTACCAATTTTATTTTTTTATTACCAAATTACTCTTTATTCAAAAATTATAAAATAAAATAAAAAAAAAGAAAAGAAAGGCTGAGGGAGAAAGAGAATTGGGGGAAGGGGGAAAGGGGGGGACGAGAAAGAGAGGGGGTGGGGAAAAAGGAAGAGGGGAAGGGGAAGGGGGGAGGGGGGACGACGCCGGCGAAGGGGGGAAAGGGGAAAGGACGCGGGGTGGGGGCGGGGGGAAGGGGAAAGGACGCGAGGTGGGGTGGGGGAAGGGGTGTGGGGGAGGAGGAGTGGGAAGGGGAAAGGGGGAGGGGATCGCCGCCATCGCGCCAGTCGTCGCCATCGCGTCAGTCACCGCCGCGCCTTCGTTGCCGCCATCGCGCTAGTCACCGCCGCGCCTTCGTCGCCGTTCCTCGCCGCTTCGCCGCCTCCGCCTCCGCCATCTTCTCTCCTCGCCGCCGCCACCGGTCTTCACGTACGCCACCGATCTTCGCTGCCGCCGCCACTGCTGCACCGCTTGCCCTGCACTGCTACACCGCCACCACTTTCTGTAAATTGGATTTTTGTTGTAGAATTTCTGAATTTTTTGTGAATTGTTGCTGAGTTTTGATTATTGCTTATTGCTGAATTTTGATTATTGTTGTTGCTAAATTTGTTGAATTGTTGCTGAGTTTTGATTATTGTTGTTGCTGAGGGAGGGGGTTACGGGAGTGGGGTGAGGGATGTTACAGGAAGGGAGAGGGGTTGGGGGGGGTGAGGGAGTGGGCTGAGGGCGAAGGGGGGAGTGAGGGAGGGGGGAGGGCGAAGGGGGGGAGGGGTGGGGGTGAGGGAGTGGGCGGAGGGGGGGAGGCGGCAGGGAGTGAGGGAGGGGGGAGGGCTGAGGGGGGAGGGGGGAGGGAGTGAGGGAGGGCGGAGGGTGAGGGTTGAGGGGTGGGGGTGAGGGGGGAGGGAGTGAGGGAGGGCGGAGGGGGAGGGTTGAGGGGTGGGGGTGCAGGAGTGAGGGAGGGAGGGGGGAGGGCGAAGGGGGGGGGGGAGGGGTGGGGGTGAGGGGGGGGGGGGGGAGGCGGCAGGGAGTGAGGGAGGGGGGAGGGGGGAGGGAGTGAGTGAGGGCGGAGGGTTGAGGGGTGGGAGTTTGGGGGGTTTGTTTTAATTTTTTAATATTATTTTAAATTATTTTTATTAATAATGAAGGGTAATATGGTAAAAAAAATAAAATTGAGGTGGAAAAGGACGATTTTATAACGTTTTGTAACGTTGAGGATGATTTTAATAACAAAAAAAGGCCGGGGACGATTTTGATTTTCAGCCCAGACCTTAGGGACGATTTTAGTACTTAACCCAAAATTTTTATTAACTAACTACTTTGTTAAAAATATTATTATAATACAATTTTTAATAAAATATTTATAAAAATATAATTTATTTAAAATATTATATATAATACATGAACATATTGGCATTTTTACTTTTACAATTTAAAAAAAGTTAATAAAAAAAGGAAAAAAAAAAAAGAAAACAAGAAATATGCATATCTTTTATGAAAAATGTACATTGAAAAATAAATAAATAAGTAAATCATAAGACACAACGCTGCAACAAATTAAACGCGACTTTTAAATATTTTTTTCTTTTTGTTTTTTCATAAAAAATATGCGTATTCCTTATTTTTTTATTCAAAATAATTTTTTTTTTAAATTAAAAAATAAAAAGGCAAACATTTCTATGTATTATATATAATATTTTAAATAAATTAAATTTTTATAAATATTTTAATCAAAAATTATATTATATAATAATATTTTGACAAAGTAATTAGTTAATAAAATTGTAATATAACAATCTAATTATTTTATAAGTAATATAAAACAAAATTTAATTATTTTATATTTTTATGTCGTGTTTTAAAATATTATTTAATATATTTTTTAATATTATAAAAAATTTATTGCATGATAACTAAACATATAAATAAAAAAAGATTTATATTTTTTTGTATTTATATATTTTATATTTATTATTTAAAAAAAATTATGTTTGTCATTTAAAGTATTATATATTAAAAAATATATTTATTTATGTATTAGTGATATTTAGTGTATTCTATATTTATTACAGTTATCATTACTCTTATTTTATAGTAGTTTTTTATTTATATTTAATAAAATCTAATAATTTATAAAAATATGGCACATCCAATATACACAAAATTACTGTGCTTATTTTAGATATACCTAATTTGAGTCTACTCAACTTGATTCAACCTGCGTACTAGGGAGCTAGCAAGTTTTTTTTTTTTTTTAAGACTTCAACACTCAGGTGGAGCAAGTAAGACAAATACAAAACCATAAAAGTCGAACAACTCTGTCATCTCTGGTATAGCCATCAATAACATGAGTTATTTACAACACTACTCTGTAGCACATGAAAAGGATTCATTCATGTAGTCTCTAATCCATGTTGTCTTGCTGTGAAAAATGACATCGTTTCTGCGTAACCAAATAATCCATATGACTGAGAAAACCCAACTAGCCAATACTTACGCATCTCTTTTCTCATTGGCACCGATCTTCAATTCTCAAAGTGCTCTTTCAAAGTACCGGGAACAATCCACTCCTGTCCAAACGCCGAGATCCAAGTACACCACACCTGCCAAGAGTACTCATAAGTAATAAATAGATGTTGTATATTTTCAACATCTTTCTTACACAACATGCACAAAGTATCATTCTGTTGTAGGATTTTCAGTCTACTAAACCAGTCCTTTGTATTGACTCGGCCTACCAATACAAACAAGGAGAACAACTCCACTCGTGGCGGAACTAAACCTTTCCAGATTTCTTTTGTAAACCTGTAGCTCAGAAACTCCTCATTCAAAGTCTCTTCCTGCAAAACCTGCATAAATGAATTAGTAGAATAAACACATTCCTTGTCAAATTTCGTTACCACTCTATCTTGCATATCTACTATCAATATAACAGATTGCAAGACATGAAGCAGCTAGTTTAGTGTATCTGTCTCCCATTGTCGTAGTTCCCTTCTCCATTGGAAGTGCCACACCCACTCTATCCCATCCCAGAACCCACAATCCCCAATTACTGATCCTTTTTGTTTGAAATCAAGAAGAGTCTCGGGAAGAAGTCTTTCAGCTTTCCCACTTGGAGCTATGTATCCTCCCAAAATCTGGTGGATCGACCATCTCTTACTTCCATAGCAAGCCCATCAATCACCTTTTGTTTGACGTGTTTCTTCTTTATCTGCACCTGACATATGTCTCTCCATGGACCCCCTCTTCAGTAATGTCTGAGTTGACAACAAGTGATTCGGGTTCAAACTATTGCAAGAGCATACAATCTTCTTCCATAGGGGACAGTCCTCCTTAGAGAACCGCCACCACCATTTAAACAATAATGCCATATTTCGGACCACCGCATCACCCGCACCGAACCCTCCTAGCTTCTTTGGTGCCTGGATCATCTCCCACTTCACTAGGGCCATACCAGGTCGTCCATCATCCTTCCCCCAAAAGAACCTCCTCTGCAAAGAGATAATTCTCCGTGCAACCGCATTTGGCATCTTGTACAAACTCAGGTAATAGATAGGCAGACTGTTGATTACTTACTTGATGAGTACCAGCTTTCCTGCCTTACTAAGAACCTTTGCTTTCCACAAGCTGAATTTTTCTTTCACCTTTTCAATAACCGGCTTCCAAGTTTTTACCAACCGTGGATTCGCTCCTAGGCTAATGCCAAGGTACCTCACCGGTAGAGATGCCACCTCACAACCTAGTAGCTGAGAAATCTGGTTAACCTATTCCTGGCTGCAGTTCACTGGTATCGAGTTAGACTTCTCAAAGTTAATGCTCAACCCAGACATCACTTCAAAGCACCTCAGAAGTCTCTTATAATTTCTCACTATCTCCTCCTCTGGAGGGCAGAATAAAATAGTGTCATCAGCAAATTGTAAGTGTGATAGCTCTATATTATCCCTACCGACTAATAGAGGAGATATCCGACCATTTCTAACCACCTCTCCGATCATCTTATTCAGCACATCCACCACCAGTACAAACAAAAACGGCGATAATGGGTCTCCTTGACGTAGCCCCCTCTCTATTTTGAAAGGTTTCTATGGTGATCCATTAATTAGAATAGAAATAGATGCCGATATAACACACTCCTTTACCCATGCCCTCCAGGTTCTTTCGAAGCCCATCTTCTCAAGCAAAGTATCAACATAGCACCATTTAATCCTGTCATAGGCTTTTTGGAAGTCCAGTTTAATAATTGCTGAGCCTTCTTCTTCAGTTTCAACCATTGCACAGTTTCACATGCAATTAAAGCTCCATCATGTATCTTTCTCCCCTTCACAAAGGCACTCTATGATTCTCCAACTAAGCTTGGCATTACACTCCTCATTCTTCGTTTCAACAGTTTAGATATAACTTTATAGATACATCCAACCATGCTAATAGGTCTGAGATCTTTTATCTCCTTAGCCCCAACAAATTTTGGAGCCAACGCTACCCAAGTGACATTAGCGTCTGCTGGCAATGTTGCTGTCTCAAAAAAGTTCATCACATATGCAGTGAATTCTATTACTGTTTGGATCTTTGACAGGTGCATCTGACAGCTGCCTCACCACTTTCTCTTCTGCTCCTCCCATCCTCTTTGTCTGTGGATCGCGACCTCCAGCATCGTGTCTGGTGATCATCTTTATTCCTTTGTCCTTCGTATTTTGCACCACAGCTCTCCTTCTATACTTCTCTTCTCTGACAAACAACTTTTTGCCTCTTAGCATCATACTATTCATGTCTGCAATAGCCTTCAAAGCACATCCCTTTGTAGTGTACTGTACAAAAGCAAACAGATATATCTGGCCATTTTTATTCTTTCGCGACAGATATATGTCGATGATTCTTCCTGTCCATTTGAACATATTAAAAAGTTCTCTTTTTGATATATCTTCCGGCAGATTGTCGACGAAGACAGAAAAAGAATCAAGCTCCAAGCGTTGATACTCTTCTTTGTTCCAAACCCTAGGATCTTTACCATTTTTACTCTGTGCAGATGTCACCCCCCTTGTGTTTGCCCACCTCCCATGCTCTCAATCCCTCTCTCGCACTCTCATTTAAAAAAAAAAAGGGAGCCAGCAAGTTTTGTGATTTGTAAACATCAATTAGCCATCAATAGTGTTTTTAATAGTGTGAGATTATATCCAATGGTATGGGATTACTCACTTTTCTTTTGATGGTCAAGTGCTGGCCAAATTTTAATAAAAGTGCTGGTCCCCTAGACTTTCTCTATAAAAAATTATATTGTTGTATTCGATTACTTATCTTGTTGCCAGTGACAACAAAATAATTTTAAATATATATCGTATACACTACTAGGAAGATAAATAATAAAATTTATTATACGCATCTCCTTTGCTCATGAGATACGTTTTTATTTTTTATTGTAAAGCATATTTCATTGACAGGGTAAAGAAAATCCGTTTGTAAATCTTCTCTTTGTCTGTGCCAATACCATTCACTAAATAAATAAATCCATTCAGTCTTAACAAATGAAATTCTTTCGTTCTTCTTATTCCCTTATAACATTCTTATAAAATGGTCAGTGGCGACTATAGATTTAGTGTTTACCCAAATACATCTCTTAGAAAAGTTAAGGATGGGGTTTTATTTGAATGTTCTGACCCTATATTATTGTGTACACGATGTGTGGATATCTTTCACAAATTGAAGAATCTAATACTAATGAATGTGTTAGGAAACTCAGTCAGAAAGAGATTAGGAATCTCGGGTACAGGTTTCTTACAACACTGGACAACCGACAATTCTGATATAAGATTTTTTCTACACAACGATCATGTGCACCTAATGTTCAATATACATGTGAGAATCCTAGCCCAGCAAGCCATAGAGTTGTATGCTGAGGTCTATGATATTGTTGGGTTGTTGGCTAGGTGCATGCCCGCCTATTTCCATGCATCTAGATCCACCAATAGTAGCTCCTCCTTTGCATCATTCTACTCCAAGTGATCATATAGAGGAGGACTCCAAGTTAGATGAGAAGCACATCAATGAGATCGATGCATCTAGTGGTAATGATGAAGAGGACGAGGTTACTATCGAGACCCTAATGAGACACAAGTTTCTTTTATTGATGTCATTCTCTGTACCCAACTTCTTAGATTTTGTAGTCATTATCACACAATGGACCTTGATGCAATGTAGGAGGATCAACTGTGCAGTATTGGGGTGGAGAAAATGATTATAACTTGGACAGGGGTGTCGAGTTTCACGTGAAACATCGGTTCAGGAACAGGGAAGCCATGCATATGCCGGTAAAAAATTTTAATACATAGAGTAGTACAGAGTACAAAGTGATTAACTTTGATCGTCTAAAGTACCATTGCTGATACAAGCAGAGCTCAGCAGGCTATCTCTGGAGTATACTTGTATCACTAAGGCATAACCTCAAATATTGGTGATGCCTTAGATGACAATTTTAAAAATAGATTTAGTAGTTTTAATTTATCGTATAGAACATTGTATTTTTTATATCATTCAGGTAACGTAGTTGTAACTATGGATTATTTCACTAGGAGGTTTTAAAGTGTAGGGGATCTAATTGGATAATGCCTATCATCCAAGCTAATTCTTTTGTTTTTCATTCCGGTGTTGCAAAGTGTAGCATAACAGAGTTACCACTTCAAGCATTCTTACAAAAATAAATGTACATCGGAAAACAGAAAGAAATTGTGTAAGAACCGGAGTTTTTACGAATAAAATAATTTAAATACCCAAATTAGGTTCCGAAAAGTTAGAATGAGAATTTGGGGATTTAAATATGATTTTTGGACTCAGTAAGTCTTTCCGAGTCAGAAAACTGTGAAAATCGTGACAAACCGCGAATCGGCAGTTAAACCGATCGGGCCGGTTTAAGTATGTCCAGTACTGTGCGAGAAAAAGTGAAAATAGTCGAAAACCTTAGAAAAATATTAGAAATGGAAAACCAGGTGTTAGTGTTAAAGGTTTGGCCCAAAATTAGACCGAACGGGCTAAAGAAGCTAACGGGTTGGACCGGGCCTAAAGTCCAACATATATAAACTCACTTAATGAGCTTTTCAGCTCATTTGCTCCCCAAAAAGAGAAAGGGGCGCTGGTAAGAGAGAAGGGAGGAAGAAGAGAGAGTGTACTATTCACCTCCATCTTCCGGTTGCCATATCTTGAGCTACGGAGCTCCGATTGACGAGCTGTTTGTGGCCACACGAAGTTCTCGACAAGCTCTTCCTTTCTATATAAAGAAATCTGGTAAGAACTCGCATCTCACTCCCTAGTTTCCTGCCCTAAGTTTCTGCACGTTTTTTGTTGGGGTTTTGAGCAAGTTTTGTGGTTTTGCTTGTTTAGGTGGTCTCTAGTAGCGGGTAATTATTGAATTTTACCTCTAATCTCGTTAGATAAAGTAAGGTTTCACTAAACCCTTGAGCTTAGTTGTTTTGTGTACCTTAGATTTTGATTTTGGTGATATATGTGTTGTTAGTTTGAGCTTTGGTGTTTGTTGGAGTTAGTTGAGTCTTTGGATCAAGTTTGGTGGCTTCATTTTGGTGTTTGGAGTGTTTGGGAATCGGCCAAGGTATGGTTTCAGTTTTCTTTATGTAATATGTAATATTTCTGAAAACTTAGGCTAGTTGACCCTAAGATAGGATTGGATATGGTAGATGTATGAATAATTATATGTGATTTGATGCTAATTGTGGATGGTTGTTGGTGTTGAGAAATTTTGATGATGAATACTATGTTGTTGGTAACTGGAGATGAGTGTTTAAGGAGTTGATAAATTGAGATATTAAATGTTGATATTTGTTATGGTAGTTGAGAGTTGTTGATATTGTTGATGATTATTGATGATGTTGATGTAGGATGTGGGGATTGGGTAATGATGATTTTTGAGGATTATTAATGATTGATGGGGTTTATTGATGTTGATAGAGTATGGTGGGAGGATAGTTTGTGATGTAAATTGTTGAGATTTGAGTTTACAAGTAGAATTTGGTATATAGAATTGATGGTGTTATGTGTTGCTAAATTATGGATTGGTAGTAATATATGGTATAATAGTTGAGTAATTTTAGGTGGGGAATATATAGATTAAGATGAAATGATATTGGTTATGATGATTGATATTGATAGATTTATGATTGATGAAAGTGTTGGTGAAAGGTTGAATTTAGTGTTATATAATTGATGTTGAGATTGAGAATGAGGAAGTGTGATGGAGTAGGTGGTACGAATGGTGTAATGTGATATAAAGGTTAGATGTTGATGAAAAATGGAGTTTGGAATGGTTTTATTTGGTTTTGGGTGGTTTGAGTTGTGAAAATGGGAAAAGTTAGAATTTGTGAACTTTTGGTTAAAAATATATTTTTGGTGAACTTTTTCTGATCATAACTTTTGCCTGGATTTTCAAAATTTGTTGAATTTTGGTTTAGAAATAAAGATTATTGAAAACCCTTCGATTTGATATAAGGTTTGTAAAGTTTATATTTTTGTAGAGGAAGTTATGATCATTCAAAGATTGGTGTTGAAATCTGGTATGTGCGTACGCACAGTGCTGTGCGTACGCACATGTTGAGAATGTCAGTCTGTTGGGGGCGCTAGCACAGGTTGTGCGAGTGAATAGACTTTGGTACCTGTGCGCACGCACACCCCTGTGCGTATGCATATACCCTGTTTCTCAAACTTAAACTTTGTTTTCAACTATTTCACCTTCTCAACAAGCTTGTAAGCTTCCGTGACACCATTTTAAGACTTTTGAGCTTAATTTCAGGTATTAGAATATGGGAAAGGCCTTAGGTAATTTACTTGGTAATATTTTGAAAAGTTAGAGAACGGAGGTTTATGTTTCTGGTGTGTTGAGGATAGGCTTGGTGGAATGCGAGGGAAGAATGGTATGTGAATTGAGAAAGTGACGAACTAGTGAGTTCGGAATAGAAAGTTGTGGATTGATGATGGTTGTGACGAGTATGAGTGGAAGTGTGCTATGAGCAGTGGTCTCTGAGATTAAATATGTGATTATGATAGATATTATTCTCCGTCGTAGGGGCTGTGACAGTCTCCTGCCTACGTTCGGATGTGAGAGTAGAAGCTGGGCTTCTCACTCATATTTCTCACAACCAGAGGAAGGTGGTAGGGCACTTATCCCTCGAAATTATTCCTCCTGAAAATGCGACTTCTCTCTGATTGCAAGGTGGTAGGGCACTAACCCACGAAATTATGCAACAGCCAGAGGAAGGTGGTAGGGCACTTATTCCTCGGAATTATTCCTCCTTATGCGCAATAGAGAGACTAATCCGGGAGTTGTCGACCGGATTTTCTGTCGGGTTTGGCACAACAACCGACATGTGATATCACAGCCAATAGGACAGACATTCATCATGTGCATCTTCTATATGCTTGCTTGCTTTGTTTACTTGAGCTTGCCTAATTATATGACATGCCTACTTGCTTCCTGAACTACGTGATATATATGAATATTATCTGTGTTTTACTTGTTTGCATTAATTGTGTTTGTCTGGTGCCAAGGAGGTTAGGTAGGCGGTGGCGATGGGATCGCACGGAGGTTAGGTTGACGAGGACTGTGGGATACAGCGGTGTGATTAGTATTAGTTAGAATTCCCCTAAGTTAGATAACCCTATTTATGGCTTATGGTTTAAGTTATTTATTTCATTTTATTTTGTTAAGGCTTGAATATTCCGTATGCGATGTGAAGTTCTAGGATTGCCTTCGGCGTCCCGGGGCCTTACATCTTACATATTGGGCACTGTTACCATACTGAGAACCTCCGGTTCTCGTTCCATACGTTGTTGTTGTTTTTCAGATGCAGGTCGCAACCCACCTTGGTGAGTTACCGGGATAGTGACAGAAGCGGAGGATCCGGATACCTTTTGAGTCTCTTGATTTATTTTGCTATACATCTCTCATTTTTGTATTTTGTTCAGCCTAGAGGCATTGAGAGAACAAAACTTGTATAAGCTATTTTACTGTCTAGGTTCATGTATGGTCTGTATATTTACCGACGGATTAGCGGTAGGTATAAACTTTTAATTGGCGCAATTCTAAAATTTGTTATCGTCGGATTTATTCCCCAGTTAATCCGGTGGTAATATATTATTTATTAAGAATTAAATTAATAACTACTAATGAATTTAATCAACAATAAATCCGACGGTAAACTCAAAATTTTAATTTTCTTAAAAAATTTGTTAAAAATTTCAATATATAACTTTAAATATTTAAATTTATTAATTTATAAACTAACAAAATTTTATAAATTTTCATAATAATTTGTCTATAACTTTGACTAAAGAAAAAAAAAATAATCACCCGTGTAAGAAAAAAGATAACAAAACTTAATAATTAACAATTCTTATGTTACATTGATACATGAAATAAAATTTCACATATAACCAATTCAGATAATTCTAAAACAAGTATAGTAACAAACATTTGCTAGAGTAATTGAAGTTGTTAATCCCATTGCAGAAATCTATCAAAAAGCAACAGGATGAATAAACACTTAGCCACATTAAATTTATATCATAAATCAAAACATATTATTTATTACATAAGTGATAAATACTCAACTGAAACTTCTTAAAAATTTCATTAGTAGATTCAACTATTCAAAATCTGAACTCTAAAAATAATTTTTCGTCAGTGCCGTAAAAAAATTCACAAAGGTTCCTATGAAAGAAGGTTTCTTTTTAGTGCAAAGCAACTACTACTATGATATATCATTGAAGAATTTGATTAGTAGAATCAAACAAATAAATCAAAGTTATATTCAAATGAGTAAATGCAACCATGAATAAGAAGAAGTGGTTAATAAACACGAAACTAAGAATTAACAATCAACATTAATTAACTCGAAAAATAATTAATTTAGACAACAATAAATAATAAGCCAATAATTAATTTAAAAAATTAACAACTAAGATTAACTTAAAAAATTAATAACAATAAACACTAATTAACTTAGAAAAATAACTCAAAAAATAATTAACTCAAATTCCAATAAACTCAAAAAATTAACAATAATCAATAATAAATCAATAATTAACTCAGAAAATTAATAATAATAAACCGTAATTAACTCAAAAAATAATTAACTTAGACAACGATAAACTTAGAAAATTAACAATCAACTAAAATACCATCATCAACTAATTAAGAACAAACCCTAACTTATATCCCACCTGAGCTAATATTATTTAATTTCTAATTACACTAAATTAATGTAACAAACCCTAATCATACACTTTATAAAAAACATTAATCAAGAATTTAATAAAATACTTAAAATCCTAAACAAACAAACAAAATGTGAAAAAAATACAAAAATTATAGGAAAATTATCTTTAATGGTGGCTGCAGAATGGTGGAAGCGTAGTGGTGTGGGAGGCGACAGTGAAACCTATGGTGGTGGAGTTAGATTTTAGTAATATAACAAATAACCAAAGAGAAAAATAGACAACAACCTTACCTTTGGCGCAGTGGACCTCAGCCTCAATGACGACGATGTGGTATCGACCTCCGACGACAAGGGACACCAACAGTAGTGGCAGAGAATTTCGACGGAGACTTCAGCAGCAGTGATGACGACGTGCTAATCTGCAATGACAATGGGGCTAAGCAGTAGTAACAGTAGCTCTGGATGGTGGCGCATCAACCTTCTTCAACGGAGAGGGAGAGAGACGAGAGAGAAAAAGAGAAGAGAAAGAATTTTCAGAAGTGAGGGGAACGATTTTGCATTTTAATTTTACCCCAAATTTATCGGCAGAAAAATCCAATAGTAAAGTGTTTGTCGTTGCTTAAACGCTGTGTTTCACTAAGTCTTATTACAGTCGGAAAATTTTGACGGAAATCCGACGTTAAATTTGGCGCTAATAAAATTAGTTTTCACGCCTCTATTCACCGTCGGATTTAGTTATAAAATTTTAAATTTGACAGTAATTTATTCGAGAGACGAATTTTTACTCGTAATTGTCAAAAAAACCACCACTAAATTATACAGTAACGTCCGTTACTAAATCTGATTGTATTAAGCGCATGTCTTGTAGCGAATGAAAAAAATATGAAAAAATCGTCATAGTTTAGTTCTCTTTTTAAGATAATTAGGCTTATAATTTAATCATACCTATGAGACCCAAACCTTTGAATGAAATATTGAGAGTTTTCACTTGGTTTTAATTGATATGAGTTGTTGTGTGTTGCATTGAGAATTTAGTTGCTATTCTTATTTTTTTATTGACATGAAATTTTTGCATGTGTGTGAGTTTTTTAGCTGGAAGCGTTGCATCTACATACCATTTGAATGTTTTTCTTCTTGTGTGCTATATATAATCTTTCATTGCTTTTGTAATTCTGAACTTGCCTCATCGTATGATATTTAACTATCATTATATGCATGTATTTAAATAATTGAAGTCTTTTTTATTTTTGAAGCCACAAACTATACCGTTTATCCATTACATACATTATACCCTAGTTAGCTATTTTTAGGTATCTGCATTCTTTTTTTCTCAAATAACCAAGGTTCTGAAAATCGGACCGGACCGACCGGTTCACCGGATTAACCGAAAACCGGTCATTTGGCCAGTCCGATTCACTTACAAAATTGTTCTGCAAAAAAAAAAAAAAAAAATCAGTTGAACCGATGGTTAACCAGAAAATCGGACGAACCGGCATGATTTTACCAAGCTCCGGTTTTTTCACCCAGCCACCGAAACGGTGTCGTTTTGACGCCCATAAAAAAAAAGTAAAAGGGGCTGAAATGAAATTGAACCACCTTCTCTTCGAAGACTGAGTGTCCCAAGTCACAAACTCACAATCCTAATTTCCTCTTCGAAGCCAATCCCCACATCCAAGGCTGGAATGCCACCGTCACCTCCAACAAACGCCTGATCGAAGCTTCACCGTTGCGGACGAGGGGTCGTCTGGTCATTGCCGGGCGTCTGGTCGTTGTCGGCTTGTCATCCTAGTCATCGGCATCGTCTGGTCGTCGTCTGGCCGAGCTCTTCCGCGGTGAGTACTCTAAGTCTCTAACATCTTTGTTTTTCAATGAATTTTATTTATTTGGTTTGGGTTGCTGACTTGCTGACTTGCTAAATTTTGTTTATCTGTATGAACTGGGTTACTGACTTGTTGATGTTATTGAGTTCATGGGTTTTTTGGTTTATATTTTCAATCGATTTTTTATTCAGTGAGGAATTTAGGGCAGATTTCAGTTTAGAGCTTCAGATGGCAGATGCAGAGTTTTTCAGTTTTTCTTCTGAGTTCTTGTTCTACTTTTCAAATTCTTTTTTATTTTGTTAATTATATGGATTAAAGGTTCTGTAATTTTGAATAAATTTGATGTAAATTCAATTTTAGAATTTTGAACTTTGCTATATAAGTTCAATTCTGCTGTATTGAATTCTGCTATATTGAGTTTTGGTGAATTAACTGATGAATTGATGAATTTAATTATGTTGAATGCTGTATGAATTGTATGAATTGATATATTTGTCTGCACCAGGAGATTTTCTACACCAGCCCTTTTAGTTCTTCCTCCAAGAGCGTAGGGACCTTGCTTTCACCTTTGTGGAACGCGCTCGAGCAATCGAGCTTCTTCCCTTTGTTCTCCAGGTTCTCTCTTTCTCTGCTAAGTTTCTTGATGAGGCTGTGGGCATCTTCAAGGCTAGAAATTATAGAATTAACCCTCTCTAGTTGCTTGTTGAGAACCATTGTATTTTGATTGACTTCATTTAGTGATTTTGTTCAGGTTCACTCTTCTTTTCAATTTGAATTAATTCTTTTAAAATAATTTTGTTAATTTTTGTGGTACTTATTAATTTTGTTGATTGTTAATTGTTGATTTAATTGTCTAATTGTTTGGATTCTGACTTCTGAATTTATTTTCTGAACTTTTGATGCCGAATGTAATTGATAATTTTCTGTTTTAAACTTTTGGTGCTGCATGTATTGTTTGCTTCTTGATGTGATTAGAAATTCTGTAAATCTGTTCAACAATCAATATTTAGTCATTGGCTGTAACTGTATTTAATTTGTGTAAATTTGTTTGTAAATTGTAGTTGTTACTAATTAGAAATTTTTATTTTTGAAGATAGAACAACTAGATAATGATCAAGCATTACATATATTAATTTTTAATAATTTTATTTAATATTTAATTAAACCGGTTGAACTTCGGTCGGACCATTAAATTAATAAACCAGTTGTCTTATCGGTTCATTGACCGGTCCAATTCTTACAACCTTACAAATAACACAATAATACAAACCTAAGTGAAAAATAATAAAATACCTATACCCTAACTCTCTAAGTAACTCAAAATGTTATATGTATTTAAGTATAAAATGTGTTTTAACATGATGACATGCAATTATTTAAATAACTAATGATAATATTTGGATATGAGTCGAATATGAGTGGTGATTGACTCGTCCTTTACTCATCTCATATCCGTTCCAAATATACACAAATAAATATTTGAGATAAAATTTCGGATTTGATGAATTTAAACAATTCTAATATTATTTAGAATTTGTAATATAATAATTTTAATTATATTTAAATTTTATATGATATTTTTAGTACATTGTATTTATGTTCATAAATCATAAATTATATTTTAAAGAAAAAAAATGCCATAAAAACCAAAAGATATTACATTCAGGAAAAAACAAGAGTCTATGAGTCGTTTATATGATAGATATAGGTTTGCGCAATAAATAAAATTTTTGTAGGTAATCAATGGCATGAATAATAAAATAATTAATTAATATTTGAGACAAATATAAATATTAAAATATTTATCTCATTTTATTTCATTGTTATCTAAATAATAATTCAACATTTTTGGGGTTCATTTTTTTTTATATGGAACAAAGCTTGGTGTTGTTCAATGTAATGGATGCATGGACAAATTTTTTCCTGCTATGGTGTCAGGTGTAAAACGTTACCTGCGTTTTACTTTTGGCCTGTATTTTTTTTTTTTTTTGTTCAGGAAAGAGAACAAACGTGGGCTGCATTTTGCTTTCTGCAAATTTTTCAAATTTTTTTTTAAACCAAACGCGGCCTGCGTTTTGTGATGGGTTAAATTTTGTTTTTTTTCGTAATAACAAAACGCAGATTGCGTTTTGTACTGAGTGTCAGCTTTTTTTTTTTTGGTAAACGCAAAACGCAGGTTGCGTTTTTTGCGTTGTCAGATCATTTTTTTGAAAAATGAAAAACGCAGGTTACGTTTGTTGAGAAAAAAATATTTTAACGAAGGAACTTGCCTATAAATACGAAGCACTCCTCGCCCAAGCGGCCTCACTCCCATTCTACTCATCATACTCTTCTTTCATATACATAAGTTGCAGTTCTTAGTTTTTTTTTGGTAGTTAGGTGTGTCAAAATAATCGGAGTAGGCGAGGTTGAAGTTATGGAAAATATTACAAATTTGCGAGTATATTATAACGGTGAAGTTATACCAAACACACATGAAGGAGTGACTTTTGTTTGTGAATGTCCGTTGTCATTTGCTATTCCATGTATCATGAGCTTTGTCGAGTTGCAAAATGGGCTTTGTAATAACATTCAAAGCCACATTTTGAAAAGGGTGAGCAAGCAGATGATAGAGTTGTACGTTGAGTTTGAACAGCAGTCAGGATCGGGTGCGGTCGGTGAGGAGGTCAATGTTGATGAGCTCGGGGATATAGATTGGGAAGAAGATAATAATGACAGTGAAGAGGAGTTCGAAACTAACTATGAAGTCGATAATGAAAACGATGACGGAGACTTGGCAGGCAATCCAGAGGTGCAAAATGAAGCGAATGCGATTGCAAGACAGCACCCGTTTGGTGTTCCGTCTTTTATGTGGACTCTAGATCTCGAAGCCATGCATGCCCCGGAATTTCCTGAGTATGCGAATATGGGTATGTTATGATTATTAACTCAAGTTTCCTACAGTGTTTATTTTATTTGCCTTGTCTGATTGATGGTGGTGCGCATGTCGTAGGTGAAGGAAACGTTGTGGCGGAAGATGGCGAGTTTAGTGTTGGAATGGAATTTGGTTCGAGAGAGTCTGTGATATCTGCAATCAAAAGGTACACTATCTCTAGAGGAGTTGATTACACTGTGTATGAGTCTGAGCCGCAGACATTCTATACGAAATGCAAGGGGGATGGTGCAGGGTGCGATTGGCTTATCCGGGCTAGTTTGATTCGAAAGAAAGCTTGTTGGGAGATCAGGAGATATAATGGCAAGCACACGTGCACTGTGGGAACGATATCACAAGATCATGCCAAGTTGGACTCGGACACAATTGCAGATGCCATTAGGCCGTTGGTCGAATCAGACCCCTCGATAAAGGTGAAGTCTGTAATTGCAGAAGTTCAATTCAGGTTCAACTACACTGTCAGTTACTGCAAGGCTTGGTTGGCAAAGCAAAAAGCTGTTGCCAAGGTTTTCGGTGATTGGGAAGTTTCTTAACAGACTCTGCCAGTATGGTTGAAAGCAATGACGGTTAAAATGCTAAAGTCTCGTGTTTAAATCAAAACACTCCCCGTTTACCGTGAGACTGAGGAGGTTTAAGGTGTAAGAGTTCTGCACCGCATTTTTTGGAGCTTCTATCCGTGTATTGTAGCATTTAGACACTGCAAGCCACTGGTGCAAGTTGATGGGATGCACCTATACGGAAAATATAAAGGTGCACTTCTGGTAGCGGTTGCACAAGATGGGAATCAAAACATTGTGCCTATTGCATTTGCCATTGTCGAGACGGCAGACGCGTGGGAGTTTTTCCTAACGAATTTGCGGAGATATGTTGTTACCATTGATGGTGTGGGTATTATTTCTGACCGCCATACCTCCATCAATGCTGCAAAAGCTCGCAGTAACGGTGCATGGTCACCACCAAGGGCGTGGCACATGTACTGCATCAGGCACATCGGCTCCAACTTCTTAAGGAGGTTCAAGGCTCTATATTTGCATAAACTCGTGGTGAACACAGGTATTTCAACTCGCTATTATGGTTCTATTAATAGTAAATCTGTGGCATCTGCTGATGACTAAATGGTTTGTTCAACAGGCTATTCTAGGACGGAGTAGGAGTACAACAAAAACTACCAAAGGCTTAAAGAGCGGGGTGAGGCATATACTCAATGGTGCGATGAGATCGGTGTTGAGAGATGGATGTTGGCATTCGATGGTGGTCATCGTTGGGGACATATGACGACAAACTTAGTAGAGTGCATAAATTCTGTCCTGAAGGGTGCACGCAACCTTCCTGTGACTGCCCTTGTCCGATCAAATTTCTATCGGCTGAATGAGTTGTTCACTCGGAAGAGTACTGAGGCTCATGAGCGTCTCCGCAACGGATTCACGTATTCAGAGTTCACAACGAAGAGAGTTGAAGAAAGCTTCCGATATGCAGAAAATGTTGTGGTCAACCGGTTCGACAGGCGCAACGAGATGTTTGAGGTTCGTGAAATGCAAGATGGTACCATTTACACTGTCAAGCTTGCGCAACGACACTGCGACTGTGGCCATTTCTAGGTCGAACGACTTCCATGTCGCCACGTGCTTGCATGTTGCGCCAACCAGCGTCTCGATTGGCAAGTGTACGTGCACGATGTGTACAAGATGTCTGAAATTTGCAAGGTGTATAGAGGTGAGTTTGTTCTGATGGGTGACCCATCTACATGGGATAGATACGAAGGAGCGAAGGTGATTGCCAACTGGACATTGAGGCGCACGACAAAAAGAAGATCGAAGTCCACCCGCTACTTGAATGAGATGGATTCGCGTGAGATGCGTGGTCCTCGCCGGTGCACTATATGTGGACGCGAGGGACATAGCCGCAACCGATGTCCTCAGCGCACAGGTCCAGGCTCTGCTGGAGGTCATTAGTGGTTAAGCTTTTCAATGTAACATCTGTTATGACCTACTTCACAATTATATGTTACTTTTTTTGTAACATCGTCATTTACTTTAACCTAGTTAACAATTTATGATAAATAAAGTTTTTATCCTCGTTATTTAATTTTTTAGAGAATAAACATTTTCGATCCAGAATAAACATTTTTTAGAGATACACGGGAACAAAGCTAAATATATCATAATAATAATTACTGAACAGAATCATCTAAATATGTCATAATAATAAATACTGAACAGAATCATCTAAATATGTCATAATAATAATATTGAATACAAATGTGAGTACAACATTGAATCTAACATCAACTGCAATAGACTACTTCCTCGGCGCCTTCTTCGAATACAAAGATGGGGTGTATTTGTCCGGAAGAGCAGTCTGTGTCCGTAAGTTATACAGATGACCTTGAGACACACCGGCGTCCAATCCGCTGCCCATGTCAGGACCAATGCCAAAATCTGTCATGCTCGCACCACCAGTGTCATACAAACCGCTGCCACTCATCTCCGGAGCACTCGCTCCACCAAGATCATACCAGTGCTGCAAGTCATATCCCAAGTTTCCCTCTTTCTGCTGCGGGCACTCATTCAAATCAAACAACTGGCCACGTGGTGGTGCGGACGGACCGGCGAATCTACATGACCCGTCGACTGATGAAAGTCGAAGTCACTAGCATGACCTGAAGTGGCGCGACGACCACAGAATGATGGGATATAGTAGGCCCTTCATGCGGTGGCATCGGGGAGAGAAAATCTGTATCTCTCAGGACCTGAGAAAAGATGATGGTGTCAGATAACCCCAATGGACTAAAGTGACCCTTGGCTGGAATTACCAAATGTGGTATGTAAGGCTCAGGTGCCTGATGTGGCTGTGGTTTTGGTATATATGCTGCCTGCTGCTGATATGCCGGCCACTGCTGAGCATATGCCGGGTCCTGAAACTGCTGGGCATATGCCGGATCTGGAAACTGGTGGGCACATGCCGGGTCTTGAAACTGATGGGCATATGCCGGGTCCTGAAACTGCGGGCATATGCCGGCATGTGAACCTGGTGCTCGTACGCCGAGACCTGATAGTGGTGCTCATATGCCGGCATCTAATTAAAAATTAAATACAATTAATAGTAATTACTTAATACAATTTATAAAGAGTAAACTACCATTTCTACCCACGAAAGTTGAAAACGCTGACACATCTATCCATAAAAAAACGAAATTACCATATAAAACATGAGTTTCATATAATAAAATTATCCAAACACTAAAAAAATACACAAAAACCCCAAATTACCCTTATCATCATCTACATCATCTTTTCCCCTCCACCACCACCACCACTAACCCCATCCTCTCTCTCTCTCTCTCTCCTTCCATTTTCTGAGCTCGTCGTCGCCGCCAGAGTCCGTCAATTCTACCAACTCCTTCCTCTCTCTCTTTTCTTCTGTATTTTAATTCTCTCTCTTCTACTTCTTTGAATGGTTGCGTGATGTATATTCAGTGGTCTCTAGATTTGTAGACTGGGGAAGAGCGGGTGGAACCGCGGACTGGACAGGGGCTGGAGCTCTGTGTCAGTGAGAGATGGAGGGCTAGCTGGAACGTGTTGGGGCAGCGGTAGCGATCAGGCAACGACAGTGGCTCTAGGGTTGTAAAAGGTCGTGAAAACAGAAGGCGACGGTGGTCCTGGGCTCGCGGAGGTAAGGCGAGGGGAAGAAGAAGAAAGAGAGAGGGAAAGGGTGGAGGAGGAAAGAAAGCGGGAAAGGACGCGGCGGCGGCGAGTGGAGGTTGGGTGGGACTTGATGGCGCCAGCGACTATTGAGTACCGCGGTGGTGGTTACGCAGAGGAGCTAAGAAGGGGCGAGACAGAGGAAGAAGAGTGGAAATCGGGTGAGGGGGGACAACTTGGTGTTCGTCGGTGGTGGTGCGGTGGTCTCAGACAATTTGATTTTTTTATTGTTGTTGTTGTTGCTTTATGTAAAGAAGATGATAATGGAGGTATAATAGTGGTGGTGGTGATGGTAGTGATGAAGGAAATAAGGTGGTGGTGCCTTTGAATTGAGTGATGATGGTAATTAGGGTTTAGGGTGGTGGTGAGGAAGAATTTCGGTGGTGGGTTTGGGATTGGAAAAGTGGTGGTGTGGAGTAAGTGGTGGTGGTGGGGTAATTTGGGAATTTCAAATAATTTTTTTTGATTTGGATAGTTTTGTTAGCAAAAGTTTATATTTCATGGGTACAAATGGTAATTTCCTTCTTCTATGGGTGGATATATCAACGTTTTCAACTTTCGTGGGTACAAATAGTAGTTTACTCATTTATAAACCTAATAATCATAATACTAAGAATTAATAGCGATACCTGTTCCTGTTGCTCATGAGGCGGGACTTCCTGGTGAGGGCCAACTGGTTCTTCCTGTTGCTGCTGTGGTTCATCGGCGCCAACCTGTTCGCCTGGAACTCTATCTGACAGTCGGAGGTGAATCCCATACTGCTGCGTGTACCAGTCGTAGTACACTGGGAGAGGATGGAAGTCAATAATCTCCTCGCCTACCTGCAATGTGTTATAGCGGTCTACTATCCATCTGTTAACCCATTGAATGTAAATCTGTCCCCAGTCATGGTTTTGTACTCCTGTCAACTGCTTGCAGTGATCATGACCAAGGTCGAACGCAGGGCCTGGTGGTAGCTGCTGGATCCCGAACTGTCGTCTAACCCGGTCTGTCGGGTGTCATTCTATGCACTCGAATGACACTAGAGGCGACTGGGTAGAGCACAGAACCAAATGGGGAGCGAGGACATCTGGAATCCCCACTCCCATATATGGTCGTCATATAAACTGCACAATAGTTACCAAGAGGCCGATTAGAAAAACTATTCTTCTGAATAAAAACTTTGGACATTAATGATACAACTTAAGTCGTCAACTCCCATGTCGTCGAGTCATTGCCTAAAATACGCAGTAGACCGCCGTATATATCTCGTATGTCGGCGCCAATTACTCCACCTAACGAAAACAGAATAACAATATTAATAAGAAGAACAAAATAATAATAATAATAGCAATAACAATAACGATAAAAGCCAATACCATCGCGCTAGTGGAATACCAACATCGCCGATTTGATCGCAGGGTATAGGTGCCAGGAACGGCATACGCTCCCACACCCAAACAAAAAAGTAGTATCAGTGGGCCATCCATTTCCTTGCAGTTGTATCGTGATGCACAACACAACGATCTGTATAGGTGTGCCAGACTTGCTGCCCCCCAACTATACCCTGAAATCCGGTGGAAATCCCGAAGTAGCGGTAGAAACTTCGAGTTCAGTGAAACGGTCGACTTATCCGGAAACACAATTGTTCCGAGCACGCAGAAAATGTGCGCCCGGACGTACCGCTCGAGGGACTCCTGAGTATCACAAGGCTCGCTGTCTCTGCACCGCCGGACCCAAGCAATATATACCTTCCCGAACACGTCATCGTCTGGACCGGGCTCCCGACCAAAACACGCAATGCAGTTCTCCACCAAAAACTCGTGGCTGCTATCTGATCTACCCGTAACGACCCCCCATTAATCGGGAGACCAATAATATAGCTCACATCTTCCAGCGTCACCGTCACTTCACCGACCGGAAGATGAAATGTGAGTCTCCGGCCTCCAGCGTTCCACCAAAGCACTCAGTAGTGCAGAATGACCTCTCATTTTGCCTACTCGCGAAACGTGTTGAAACCCAGTCAATGCCAATGTCGCTGCAACTACCTCGTTAAAGGTATCTGGCGGATCCAGTTTTCTGGGCAACAAATTTCTGATAACCTGCAAAAAGAAAAATGATAATTATTAAATTCTAAATAATATCGGTTAATAATTTGTTCAAAATAAATAATTAGCAACAACAACTAAATAGTATTATTATTATTATTATCTTAAAACATAATAATAAATTATTAAAAAATCATAAATATTAATCTATTATTTATTAAACACTATTATTAATTATTAAAAATTTGAAGCAAACTTATTCTCACTACCATAACTAGTATTATAAAATAATCATAATAACACTCTAATTATAATAATAATTACTCAAATATAACAATAATAACAATAATAACAATAATAATAACCATTTATTATATTATCTATAACATACACAGTTTGTTATTAACATACAGTATTAATTATTATTACAAACCTTAATATAGTATTAAACATAATAAAATTTTTTAATTAAACATTATTAAACAAAATTATTATTATTATCATAAAAATAATAATAAATCACTAAATAATAATAATAATAATAATAATAATAATAACAACAACAACAACAACAACGTCACTAATAACACTGCCTATTAATAACAATAATAATATAATAACAGTATTATAAAAAATTAAACCGTAATGAGAAATAAATAACAACATAATATTAGTTATAATAATATTAATAACCCCAATACTACTAATTACAACACAAATAAATAAATAAAATTTGAATAAATCTATATATTTATTGTTAAATATTAAAAAAATTTATTTGCAAATTGATGATGATCCAAATACTCAATAATATGTTCTTCTGGTTTGGTATAGTCATGCACTATTTTTTTTTTTCTATACCGTGCCCTTCTTTTTCAACAAGCTCCTTCCTAGTTAACTCTTGCTTCCTCACTCTCCCTCAACTATTTTTCACTTTGCTTCAGTAACTAAGTTTTTACTTTGCTTCCCATCCATCTGCGTTTTCTGCTTATAAGCACAAAGCTGAGACACCCTTCGAGAACACGTGGCGCGCATGCAGGGCACGTTTCGCTTGCTGGTTCTCTTCCCTCACCAATCGCAGCCTGCGTTTTACAGGGCCTGCAATTTTTTTTATTCTAACGCCTACAAAACGTTACCTGCGTTTTGCAGGTTTCTGATCAACACAAGTCCATAATTGTGAACAACACACCATGCATTCATATATACATTGATCACCAATCTTTTCTGCATAACCAAATATAATTGTAAACTTTCATTATAAAAACTAAATATAATTGTGATAAAATAAATAAATAAATACGTACTGCTGTCATCACATGTTGTACACCACATTTGTGCAGATCTTTCACACCCTGTGCAAATTACAGCTTTTTATCGTTTATGTACCAGTAATTTTAAGAATACATCAGTTTCATTTATACTTCCTTTCTAATTTTTCCGTACCTCTAAATAAAATTTTGGATAAAGTATATTTTTTGTTTTTGAAGTTTGTAAAAATTTTAAAATATTTTTAAATTTTATTTTGTTTTAATTTTATCCCAAAAATTTTTTATTTGCATCAAATATATCTTCGACAGCTAAATTTTTAAAAAATTTAAAACCAATCTAACAATAATGCATGAAAATTATGCTTGATTTGCTTGTGTTGAGGGTTGTTCTTATGAAATCGTTATTGAATTGATCTTAAATTTTTTGAAAAGGAAAAGTCTAGAGGCCAGCAACTTTGTTAAATTCTGACCAGCATGTAACCAGCAAAGAAAAGTGAGCCATTGGATGAAATCTTATACCAATCTCACACCATTAAAACCATCTTGATGGCTATTTGATAGCTACAAATCACAAAAATTACTGGCCCCCTAGTATTCCTCTTTTGAAAAATTAGCCATCAAGAGTATATTTGATATAAATAAAAAATTTTTGGAACAAAATTAAAACAAAATAAAACTTAAAAATATTTTTAAAACTTTATCAAACTTAAAGAAACAAAAAATATTCTTTACTCTAAAATTTTTACATTGATTTGAGGTTGTATGCATGACTAGCTACCTTACCACTTAATCACACAAGAACTGAAAAAGACTTGCTGACACTTGTATACATGACACATTTGGGACCGTATGTAGTTAGAGGCTTGCTACACATACAAGTCTTTTTGACTTACAAGTTTTACAAGTTGCTATACATTAGGGTCTTTTAATGCTTTATTCAGTTTCCAAAGCACTACACTCACCGTGGATTATGAACGACTCCTCTTCCTCTTCCTCTTCTTCTTCTTCACTCACCGTGGATTATGAACGACTCCTCTTCCTCTTCCTCTTCCTCTTCCTCTTCCTCTTCTTCTTCTTCTTCCTCTTCCTCTTCCTCCATGTATTTCTTCGTTATTCTCTTTGCCTTTTCATTAATTGTTTTACTTGCGTTTATTACTGGTATTCTTGCTTCCTTTTTTTTTCGATTTTCATGGTTTCTGAAATCAAGCTTTGAAATTGTTTTGAAGATAATGGAACTTCAGAAATACACCCAAACGATTACAGAAATACACCCAAACAATTATAGAAATACACCCAAACGATATTTCATCGTTATTCTCTTTGCCTTTTCATCAGTTGTTTTACTTGCGTTTATTACAGGTATTCTTGCTTCTTTTTTTTCGATTTTCATGGTTTCTGAAATCAAGCTTTGAAAGCGTTTTGAAAATAATGGAATTTCAGAAATACACCCAAACGATTACAGAAATACACCCAAACGATTACAAAAATACACCCAAACGATATTTCTTTGTTATTCTCTTTGCCTTTTCATTAGTTGTTTTACTTGCGTTTATTACTGGTATTCTTGCTTCTTTTTTTTCGATTTTCATGGTTTCTAAAATCAAGTTTTGAAATCGTTTTGAAAATAATGGAACTTCAGAAATACACCCAAACGATTACAGAAATACACCCAAAGGACACCTTATGCATAATTCAGAACTCTTTCTCTTTCTCCTCCTCATCTTCTGCTGCTTCTTCTTCTTCAAAAACGATTTCAGAACTTGATATCAAAAAATAATGGAAATCAAGAATAACGAAAAAAGAAAACAAAGAGAAAAGCACGTAAATGAAGAAGGAGAAAGAGAAGGCAAAAAACGAAAGAAAAGAAGAAGAAGAAGAGGAGGAAGAGGAAGAAGAATGTGCAGCAAGAAGAAGAAGACGGTGCAGTGAAATTGTGCAGTAACGGTTGAAGAAGGAGAAAGAGAAAGCAAGAAACGAAAGAAAAGAAGAAGAAGAGGAAGAGGAAGAAGAACGTACAGTAACGTTCAAGCGCGTTAATATAATAACTTGTAAAGACTTGTATGTGGAGAATTTCTCATGTAGTTATGTACTCCTCATTTTATATCACTTTTTAATTTTCATATTGATTTTTAAAGAATGTTTTCCAAAGTTGTTGAAAGTTGGTGTATTTTTTTATCATATAGAAATCATAAATTTGACTTTTAATTTTTTTATTTTTTATTTTAAATATTTTTAAACATACAAATTTGATCTTTAAATAATTTATCATTTTAGTATTTAAATTTTTGTTTTAAATATACTAATTAGACCCTTTAATTTATTTTACGATAAAATAAAAAAAAATTACTTCAAAAAAATTAAATTCTCCAACGATATGTATACTATAAAATTTAGCCCGTCAGATTTTTTTATAAATTTTATTACCCTTCACATTTGAAAGTCTGATTTGTTAATTAAAAGTTAATAAAATAATATTCATATTAAAAAAAATATACTAACTAATCATTACATTGGATTACAAATAATCTTCTTCCCTTTCTAAAAAAAGTTAGCCATTTTATATAAGTGAAATTTTGATTATCGTATACTAAATTTTAAATTCTTGATTTGGATAGTCTTAAATGTAATTAGTGGAAAATTATACATGTTAAATTATATTGAGTAGTTAAAGATAAAATAATATCACTAAGCAAATTTAATTACAAGAGATATGATGACATCAAAATTTTTATTAAACGATAAACATATTACATGTATAACATGAATAACATGAGAGTTAACACAATGGAAATTATAATATAAAAAATAATAAAATGATGCAAAAAATCTAGAATTTAATCTTGATGTACTATCAGTGTAAATTAGTTTTACACGTGAATTTAATTACGTAACGCTACATCAGTAAAAACATAACTATCTTTTATATTGATTGCATAAATAGTTATCTAAAAGAATGGATGTGATTGCACGATTATGTAGTGCATCAAAATTAAACTCAAAAACCTAATGATAAAGAAAAGAGTGAAAGCGTTAATAAACATGTCTTAACTTGAAAAAAAAGTCATGAAATAAAAAAAATAAAACAATTAAACTTGAGAAGGGAGGAAATTCATAGAAAAAATGAGAAAAAAAAAAACAAAGAAAGGAAAAATGAAATAAAGGCTAGAAAATGTCACATACTGTTTCGTTGTTGAAAACTCTCAGAAATGCAAGTCTCACTATTACGTCTTATCTCAAATGCCATAAAATTAAATAATTAATGCAATTATTAACACTTGAGAAAGACAAAAATTCAAATGAAGAAGAGAAATGTAAAGAGAGAGGGGGGGGGGGGAATGAAGGAAGAAATGAATTAAAATGCTATATTACGTCTTATCTCAAATGCCATAAAATTAAATAATTAATGCAATTATTAACACTTAAGAAAGACAAAAATTCAATTGAAGAAGAGAAATGTAAAGAGAGAGGGGGGAGGGGGGAATGAAGGAAGAAATGAATTAAAATGCTAATGAATGTAAAATGTCTCTTAATGTATTATTTTGTTTTGGTTCACGAATAAAGAAGGTATAAATGTTTTTCTCTTTTTGACAATTACGGGGCCAAAGCCCAAAGGCCCAATAAAAAGAAAAACTAACCAGACACGTGAACAAACTTCAGTTCTCTTCAAGGCGCAGGTAGAATCAGTCTCAGCTAACAACTTGTTGATTCCTAGCTCTGTAGCTACTTTTGTTCCATTGTAGATTGCCCATAGCTCTGCTGACATGATCGAAGTTCTTCTGGTGTTCATCATATAACATTTGAATTGCGAAGAAGAACTCGTAGGCTCTCGCTAGCCGGAAAAAAGGATGGATCCATCCACATTAAGCTTGATCACATCTTCATGAGGGGATCCCATCCAACTAGGTGTGATTTGGTATTGGAACAAGAAATGATGGTGATGTTGACACTACCTACATCATATGCCCTGTCCTTTTTTTTTCTTCCATCGAATGTCTGTTTCCATATCCCATTCTTTGAAATAGGAGGGGGGTTTGATGCCCGCAAAAAGTTGGGTGGCCCGGTCTTCCTCAGTTTTTGCTAGGCCTCCTCATAACATTTTTTTTATGGAAAAGTATGAATAATGCATATATTGGATATTCAATTCAATAGGTATGCAGATTATTATGTTTATTATTTTTAATTAGATGGTTATTTTTTTTTATTCGATTTATTCATGCATAATTAACAATGACTGGATGTTCAATTCACTAGATGGACAGATGGTTATCTTAATGTTAAGGTTTAGGAAGTAATTTAGATGTGGAGTGTCTTTTTATTTTATTGGGTCAATTATAGAGCCCATTGTTCACATTGTTTACAAAAGTTATTGTCTACCTAGCAAAATCCGTTTTTTACACATAAATTAGTTAAATTTAATATAAAATTAGAGTAAAGTATCGTTTTTGTCTCCAACGTTTGGGGTAAGTCCCAAAGTTGTCCCTAACGTTTCAATCGTCCTATTTAAGTCCCTAACGTTTCAAAACTGACTCAATGTTGTCCTGCCGTTAGGGATCCATTAACAGAATTGACGGCGGGACAAAATTGAGACGATTTTGAAACGTTAGGGATTTAAATAGGACGAAAACGTTAGGAACAAAAATGATACATAAAAATAAATTTTAATTTAATTTTATCTTTTAATAATATTAATTTTTTACTGTACATAATATTCAATTATTTTTTAATTACATCTAAATAAATTACACTTAATCACATTACTTTCATTTTAAATAAATTTATTTTTTTATAATTTTAAAGAATTTTGATACATTAGAGACAAAATGTATAATTTATATTTTATTGTATATATTTTTTTTCTGCAAGTTTATATACTAGTCATTCTACAAACATTTCATGATAACTAAAAATTTTTAAGAGTAAAATTATAAAAAAAATAATTTATTTAAAATAAAAGTAATATGATTAAGTATAATTTACTTAGATGTGATTAAAAAATAACTGAATACTATGTATAGTAAAAAATTGATATTATTGAAAGATAAAATTAAAATTTATTTCTATGTATCATTTTTGTCCCCAACGTTTTCATCTTATTTAAGTCCTTAGCATTTCAAAATCGTCTCAATTTTGTCCCGCCGTCAATTTTGTTAACGGATCCCTAACAACAGGACAACATTGAGTCAGTTTTGAAATTTTAGGGACTTAAATAGGACGATTAAAACGTTAGGGCCAACTTTGGAACTTATCCCAAACGTTGGGGACAAAAACGATACTTTACTCTATAAAATTAAAATGTGAAAATTGAAAAATATATAAAAATTGAGAATGTAACTAGTTAAAGTCATGATGGTCTCTATGGAACAAAGATCGACTCACTTCTTGGAATCATCCTTCTTCGTGTAGATTTGCTCGAAGAGCTCGCTTCTGAAAGATAAGTAACCCAACTCACTCTTCTAGAGTGTATTTAAGATTGCATTTGAAATAGAAAGATTATAAATAAGAAATTAAAGGCAAGAATCATAAAGATTAGGAATAATATGTATGAAATGATGCGAGTAATGATTAGAAGTCCTAATTATCCTCCTAATATTTAAAAGAGTAAAAAATTTATATATATGTTATTTTTTCAAAACATCAAAAAAATAAACAAATCAAAATTTTCTTTATTTAGAAATTAGAAAGATAAGTTAGGACTCCTAATCATTCTTCAAATGATACATACTATCTTCTTAGCAGTAGTTGTATAAGTAATGGAGCCGCTAGTGTACAGCGACCTACCTGTGGGCGGTAGCAAATACCCTATTAGCCTTATTGGCCTTATTGTCCTGTCATTAGGGATCCGTTAACAGAATTGACGGCGGGACAAAATTGAGACGATTTTAAAACGTTAGAGACTTAAATAAGATGAAAATATTGGGGACGAAAATGATACATAGAAATAAATTTTAATTTTATCTTTCAATAATATTAATTTTTTACTATACATTGTATTCAATTATTTTTTAATCACATCTAAGTAAATTACACTTAATCATATTACTTTCATTTTAAATAAATTAATTTTTTTATAATTTTACTCTTAAAAATTTGTAGTTATCATAAAATGTTTGTAGAATAACTAGTATATAAACTTGCAGAAAAAATAATAATATATATATAATAAAATATAAATTATACCTTTTGTCTCTAATGTATCCAAATTCTTTAAAATTATAAAAAAATAATTTTATTTAAAATAAAAGTAATGTGATTAAGTGTAATTTATTTAGATGTAATTAAAAAATAATTGAATACTATGTATAGTAAAAAAATTAATATTATTAAAAGATAAAATAAAATAAAATTTTATTTTTATGTATCGTTTTTGTCCCTAACGTTTTCGTCCTATTTAAGTCCCTAACGTTTTAAAATGGTCTCAATTTTGTCCCGCTGTCAATTCTGTTAACGGATCCCTAACGGCAGGACAACATTGAGTAGGACGATTGAAACGTTAGGGACAACTTTGGGACTTACCCCAAACGTTGGAGACAAAAACGATACTTTACTCTTTACAAAAATATATCTTTTCAAGTGATTTTCTTAAAATGATCCTTTATAAAAGTAAATTAGATATCTGATGTAAAAATATCTTTTTATCTAGCAATTATATTTGGGTACAATGATATAAAAGTATTTTTTGTTTATTTATTATGTTAAAAATATTTTTTAAGTAAAAAAATCTTTTAAGAAAATAAAAATTATAGCTTCTAAAAAACAAATTTTTTTATTTTTTAAAGTTTTTACTTTTACTACTAAAATGTCAAATATATTAAAAATAAAAAAATTCTAATAACTTAATAACACCCAAACAAATTCTAAATATAATTTTTGTAAATTTTATACAACAAATTAATAAAATATGACTTTTAAAAGTTAAATTTAATAAATATTATATATATTATATATAAAAATAAATCATTTTAAAGGTAAAATTATTTTATAACATAAAAATGTTAACTAAAATATAAAAAATATAAGATTTTATTATTACTAATTTCATTATAATCTATGTATTTTAGTTATATACTATGACTTTGGGTCGGGTTTGGCCGATCGAAGCATAATCCAACCCAATTCCAAAATTACGCTTGGTGAAAATAGTAAATCCGAATCAAACAAAATATACTTAGAATTCGGCTCGTTGAATTTTGGATCAAACCAAATCTTGCACACTCCTAAAATAAATTATAACTATATATATTAAAAAAAACTAACAACAAATACATATTGTATGTCTATCAATTATATTTGTGTCTTCTATCAAAATTAAATTATAAAATTTTACAGCAAAATATTAATATATAATTATACTTAACTGTGACGTTCAAATTCATCAACCATTCAATCTATAATACAATAAATGTAAATATTACAATTTATATATGATAAAAAAAAATCAATGCGTTCTCATATATTCAACAAACATAAATATAATTATTTTATTGTATTGAAAGTTGAAAAAATCAAATAGAAATCATAAAATATACTATATTAAATATATATATATTTTAATTTATAATAAAAAATATATAATTTCACACACACACATTTAATATAAAATCAAGTCCGTTCATAAGTTAATAAGTTGAGTTTATTTAAATTCAAATTCGACTCATTTAATATGTATCTTAAATTTACTGTCACTACAAGAAAAAACGTATTTTTCGATGCAAAAAATTGACGGCTATCTCTCCCATCAATATTTTTCGACGATTTGCTATCGATATTTTAAAAAAGAGATAATTAAAAATAAAATAAAATTTGTCTTAACTATTGTCATATTGTCGATGAATCAGGGGTTGAAAGTACTTTTATTTCAAAATCGATGGATATGGCGTCTATTTTTATATTTAAAATATCGACAATGTTTCCGTCGATAAATTTGAACGGTCTAGATTGCTTTCTAAAATCAAATGAATGGGATGGATTCAATGTATAAAATAGACGGTAAAAAGGTTCCTTTTTCTTCAAATTAAAATCGACAAATATACCCTCGATTTTTATTGCTAAAAATACAATCCCACACTTCCTGCCTCCAAGTTTAAAAATACAATTTTATCCTAAATTCTCTATTTCCTCACCAACCCTCATTTTATTCCAAATTTACCAACCCTCATTCTCTGCCGACGGTTGCGCTACCGTCAGTCCGTTTGCTCGCAGGGTAAAGTGCCACTGATATCTGCTTCAGGGTTGCCCCAGTTGCATATATTTGTATGCGTCCTCACTGTTTCTCACATTTTCTACAGCGTCATGACTATGGTCCTATCTCAAGCAAAAGTAAGTTTAGAAAATAAACTTACATACATCATCAAATTTTGTTATCTAATCGCTCTATATAGTTATCAATTATGAATTGATGTTTGTGGTTCTTGGTTGGCTTATTATATTAACTTTCTTGACAGATGAAGAAATGGAAGTCTTGGGAAGCAGAGACATCATCCTCGGAGTATCAATTTTCAAATGGTAATTTTATCAGATGATAGTGGTATATATGCTTATTAATCTTATTATTATTATATACTAATAATATTGATCTCTTTGTCTTAGATCCATAATATAAACCCATGTTTAAATTATCGTGGATGTCATCCATCCGTAAGTTTGGTGTCATGGTGTATGGTGTGTGAATATTTTCTAATTGTAAAATTTTATTAAATTTAGTCTGTTGTACAATTTTCATTTTTAGTTTTTTAGTATTTAGTATGAATTTTATGTTTATATATAGAAGTTTATTTATCTAATATTTTGTATAAATTTTATTTTTATATTTAAAAGTTTATTTGTATTAATTGTCTACTATTTTTGAAATAAAAAATAATTAAAAATATAGCTATTAAAATCGACGGCAGCGTTGTCGCTTTTTAAATTTAAAATCGTCAATAAACAATAAAATACAGACAAAGAATATGTCGATATCTAAATAAGGAAATCGACGACTCATTTGTTGATTTTATTAAGCATTTGTCGGTATCTAAATAATTAAATTGACGGCGAAGTTACGTTGTCGATTTTATTAAGGAGACAAAATTCTCAAACTTATATTATAGACAGAAATACTGCCGATTTTTTTAGATTATTATCGACGGCTTAGCAAGCCGTCGATTTTATTAGAATTTTGAAAAATCGACAAGTTTAACAACAACTACTCCTACCGTCAATTTTAACGATGTTTCTTGTAATGGACGGTTAATCTTGACTCACAAGTTCATAAATTTAGTTTATTAAATTTCTAATGAGTTAGACTTTAAATTGACTTACAAACTGACTTGATTCACTTTCTCTCTTAATTTGTTGAGAAAACTTGTGTTTATTTTTTGTTAACCTTCAAGCAGATCTAACTACAAAATGTATAGAATTTTAAATTTTTATCAATAACATTTTTTCTTCTTTATATCTCTTGATGAGTTCTAGATTTGGAGATATTGTTTTTCTCACCATTATTCATAACAAGATCCAGTTTTTCCTCTCTTGATTATCTAAATCTTCTGATCTTAGGCTCACTATTTCACAAATTACAACAATGTTAGGACAATATTAAAATTCGTAAATATTTAATAACAAAAAAAATTAATTAAAAATAGTCAAAATTTATCTTATATAGTATTTATTAATTATTATAATAATTAATAAATATTAAATAAAATAATTTTAATATTTTTTTTGTTTTTCTAACATTATTAATTAAAATCAATTATTAAAATTAATTATTAATATAAAATATACATTTAAATCTAAAATATACAATAAAAATTAATTAAACTACATATTTATTTATATACATATATAATAACTAATTTAGTAATTAATTTTTTGATATATACATTATTTTTTGTGCAAATTAAACCTTTTAAGATGTTTTTTTAATTCTTTCCTTTTGGAGAGAAACTAGAAGGGGAAAAAAAGAGAGACGAATTCTTTTCCAGACGAGATAACGTGTAACACTCCATTATCCTAAGCCTTATCTCTAGTCGTAAAGCAAATGATAACAAAGTGCCACGACAGTTCTAAACCTTAAAATATATAATATATATATCCAAGAATTTATATAACTAGAAGCCCGATGAAGAAGTAAAACTCAAAGTCGCATAAAATTGAATTACGAAACGCGAAGCGTTCACACACGATAACTAAACGCGTAAGTACGAACAGAACAAAACATAATATATATAACCTTGTAGATAGCTCCAGGATACACAAGGTAATAATTAAATTAAGGGATAAGTACGATTTTGGTCCCTAACGTAGAGGTCGAAAATTTATTTCGTCCCCGGCTTTTTTTTCGCTACAAAATGGTCCCCAAGGTTTCAGTTTGTTTTAAAATCGTCCTTTTTACCAATTTTATTTTTTTATTACCAATTTACCCCTCATTAAAAAAATTATAAAATAAAATAAAAGAGGAAAGAAAGGGTACAGAGAAGTGGGGGTGGGGAGAGAAAGAAAGGGGGGTGGGGCGCGAGAAGGGGGGGAGGGAGGAGGGGGAGAGAAGGGGGACGCCATACCGCCGCACCGCCACTGCCCGCCCGCCGCCGACGCCTCTTCTTCTTCTTCTTCTTCTTCTTCTTCTTCTTCTTCTTCTTCTTCTCCCCAGAGCAACTGCGACCCTCTCCCCTCCTTCTCTCTTTCCCTGTCTCAGACTCCTCGAACCAGAGCTCACCGCCGGTGAGCCTCCCCTGCTTCACCATCGCGCAGCAACATGGAGCCTCCCCTGCTTCACCACCACCAGCGAGCCTCCCTGCTTCCCCTCCCTCAATCCCTGTCACAGAAGGAATCAGAGCTCACCGCCGCCCATTACCCTCCCTCCAGCCCCTTCCTGTCATGTCCAGACCACCGGCGCTCCACCACTGCCTTCCCTATCCCCTCTTTTCTATTTTCTATTTTCATAATCCAGTTATCATTTTGCTTTCAATTTCTGTTTTTGGTTAGTGTTAGATGATTGATTTGATTCTGGATTAGTTTAGCTGGATTTTAATTTTCTGTTAGTTGATTTTAGGGTATTGAATTGCTGAGAATTGCTGCTAAATTGTTGTTGTTGTTGTTCTTGAGCTTCTGTTATTGAATTGCTGAAAATTGCTTCTGCTGTTCTTCCGCTTCTGCTTGATGTTCTGTTTTTTGGTTGATGGTTCTTTTGATTTTCAATTTTGTTGATGGTTCTGATGATGATGATGATGATGACCATGATGATAATGGTGGTGGTGGTAGTGGGTTCTGGTTTCTGGTTGATTTTGTTGTTTTGATGATGTTGATGATGATGACCATGATGATAATGGTGGTGGTGGTGGTGCTTAGGCTTCTCTGCTGAGGTTGGTTGATTTTGGGGGTGAAGGGAGAAGGGTATTTTCGTCCGAAGGACGATTTTAAAACAAACTGAAACCTTGGGGACCATTTTATAGCGAAAAAAAAGTCGGGAACGAAATAAATTTTTGGCCTCTACATTAGGGACCAAAATCGTACTTATCCCTTAAATTAACAAGATATATATAAGTATGATATACCAAAAAGAGAACTAGTCACAGCCTGCAGAGTTTAGGCTGACTAGTCAAACTGAAATACAAAAGAGTGTTAGAAGTTTAAAACTGCTTATACAACTTATCTCTCAAATCAAGCCTCTAAGGTCATAAAGTCTAAAATAAAAAGGTGAGAGAAAATACTACAAAAAAAGTTAAGTAAAATAAAACATAAGGAAGATCATCCTCCGCTCTGTCACCATATCCACAAACTCACCGAAGTGGGTTACGACCTGCATCTAAAATCAACAACATACGGTATGAGAACCGGAGGTTCTCAGTATGGTAACAGTGCCCAATATGTAAGATATAAGGTTCCAGGACGCCAAAGGCAATCCTAAAACTTCACATCAAAAACAGATATTCAAGCTTAACGAAAATAAATAACTTAAACCATAAATCATAAAAAGGGTTATCTAAACTTAAGGGATTTCTAACTAAAACTAGTCACACCGCTGTATCCCATATCCTTCACCAACCTAACCTCCACGCGATCCCATCGCCGCCGCCTACCTGACCTCCTCAGCACCAAACAATCACAGATAATGCAAGCAAATAAAACCCAAGTAATATACATATATAACAGGTAATTCAACTAGCATTTAGGCATGTTATTCAAATAGGCATAACTCAAGTAATCAAAGCAAGCAAGCATATAAAAGATGCATATGATGAATGTCCATCTTTATCCTATTTGACTCGTGATATCACTTATCGGTTCAAAATTCCAATCCGACACATCTCCGAGGATGTTGCCTTTCTGCCACGACCAGGGATATAGTACCCTGCTGACTCTTACTTTATCTTGCACCCCGCGAGTTATAGTGCCCGTCACACTCTTTCGGGTTATGGTGCCTGAGTTCATTCTGGCAGCAAAAAGGTTATGTGAGCGGGAGACTACTACAGCCCTCACATCTCAACATAGGCGGGAGATTGCCACAGCCCTTGCCCGAGGCGCATAGCGACTTACCAAACAATGCATGTCACATGAGCGGGAGACTGCCACAGACCTCACATCCGGACATAGGCAGGAGACTGTCACAGTCCCTACGATGGAGAACAATGCATGTCACAATCACATAATCCATAATCAGAGGCTACTGCTCATAGCGCACTTCCGTTCATACTCATTCCATTAACCATAATCATTCATTTTCAAGTTCCAATCTCATAATCCATTATCAATATCTCAAGTTCCTCAAATACAACCTAATCATTCCAAATCTCAAATTCTCATCAAAGAAAATACCTCACCATACCATATTTACTAATCTCTTTCACAAATCTTCCAAAGCCTAAGTTACTGGCTCTAAACTCATATCAAAGAAAATCACCAATTCAATTAACTATCCTATCTTCACTAGTCTTAGAGTTTAATTACTAGCCACGAATCTTAAGGAAAGTTATGGAAGTTGGAAAGCTAGGGAACCTTAAAAGCATAGAAAAACACATTTTCAGCAAAACAGGGGTTGTGCATACGCACACGTTGAAAAAGGTACATCCACGTACGCATACACGAAAATTGGCCATTTCGCGTACGCATACCTGGGCCACGTATGCATGTATATCAGAATTCCAGAAAAGTTAAGTTGCAGAAATTTCAGTTTTAGACCCCAAACTTTAAACGTTCATAACTTCATCTGCAAAAATCCATTTTTCTCAAATTTTATATTAATTTAAAGCTCTTTAACTCATCTTTAATTTAAAATAATTTCCAACCAATTTCAAAAATTAAGGCTCAAGTTATGATCCGTCAAAATTCACCAAAAGTAGATTTTTTACCAAAAGTGACAATTCTCTAGTTTTCCAAAACTTCCAAAATCAAAACAACTCAAAACATACCCAAACATCATAAAAGACTGCCTCCTACTCCAGTTTACCATTTCATAGCATTTTTTTCAATTGAACACCTATTTCACTCATTCTCTTCCACCTCTTTCCATTAGAATTCAACAAAATCCACAATTTACAATCAATAGCTCAACCTCAACAATTATCACACAATATAACTCTTCATATACATTATTCACCACCATTCAATATCAACATCAACTACACTATTCAAAACCCAATGTCATCATCAATATTTATCACCACTCATCATAATCACATTCAACATCAATATTCATCATATATTCATATATCACACATTCTAACACTCCATATCATCCTTTTCATCATCAGACATAAATTCACATATAAATTAATCATACGCGACATCATTCAATCCTATTTTAAGGTCAACTATCCTACGTATCCAAAAATATTATATATTACATAAAGAAAACCAAAACCATATCTTGGCTGATTCCCGAAATACACCAGACACCAAAATGAAGCCACCAAACTCGATCCAAAAGCCTCAAACTAACTCTAACAAACACCAAAACTCAATCTAACATTATACAACATACCAACATCAAACCTAGGATTCACAAAAATAACTAAACACAAAGGTTTAGTAAGACCTTACCTTATCCAACGAAATTAGAGATAAAACCCAACAATATTCCAATGCTAGATCACTCCTAAACAAACAAAATCATAAAACTTACTCAAAAACCAAACGTAAAAACATGAAATTGTTAGGGCTGGAAACTGGAGCTTGAGTTTCGAAATCTTATGAACAAAACTTTGTTCGAAATGACGGACTCGGCGAGAGTTTCGCGTGCCAAAAATGGCTCGTCAATCGGAACTCCGTAGCTCAAGTTATGGCCAAAAGAAGGATAGGAGATGAATAGTAGCAACTCTCTTCTTCCTCTCTTCTCTCTCGAGCGCCCCTTTCTTGTTTTAGGGCTAGAAATGAGTTGAAATGCTCATTAGTTGTGTTTATATATGTTGGGTTTGGACTCAATTTGGGCCCGGTCTAAACCGTTAAAGTTTTTAGTTCGTTTGGCCCACTTTGGGCCAAAACCTTTAAGATTAGCGTCCGATTTTTGATTCTAAATTATTTGTCATTTCAAAACAATAAATTCAATTTCCAAAATCTTATTTTCTAAAAATACACAGTAACGGAAAGACTAGAGCCGATACTGCCGGCTCAAGTGCCGGTACGCATTTTTACAAAGATTTTTCGTAAAAAATACATTTTTCCATTAGAAAAAATGCATTGAATTTAAATTTCACCTTTATATTTTAAAAAGAACACTTCTATATTTTTAAACTTATTCTAAACAATTAAAATTATTATTTTATTAAAATAATTTTATGTAAAAACTCTAACTTTTACATAACGGAGCATATATTTGACATTTGAGTAAGTAGCCGTAGGCCCGTAGCCTATGATGGGAATTAATCACAGTAGAAGAAAAATTTGGGGGTCAATTTACTATAAGAAAATAAAAACATGGGTCTATTTGTAAATTACTTTGACAATTTCATCTAAATAGAGCTCTTCCTGAAAATTCCACATAATACCTGTTTGGATATGACCTGCATCGCTATAGTATGTGCTGGATTGTTGCTGTTGTCATATGATTTAAATGATGTACATGTAATATCTTTGAGGTTTACTAAATATAAGAAGATTCGAATCCGCGAATAAGTTATTATAATATTATTTATATATATTTATTATATATTATCTATCATCTATATATAATGGGATATAGAAAAATATTTGGTTTACAATTTTTTTTTCATATATAATTTATAAAAAAACAAATTTTGTTAATTCTAAAACTAGAATATAAAGCCTCTTAAATAAAATATAAGTATTTACCATCATATTATATATCACATTGGTTGTACATATTTAATGAATAAAGAAGTAAATTTTAGTGCATTTTTTAGGTAAATTATGTTTTTAAATTATTAGAAAAGCATAATAAATTGTTTTAACTTAAATTGATTTAGTTAAAAAATGGTATTTTAAAGTAATTCAATTTATCTTAAAATTTAAAATCAATACATAAACTAATTTTATATAGAAATCAAGAAAAGTTATTTTTATATAAAATTAGTCGTACTATACTAAACCGTTCATTCATTTTATATTCATATATTGTTATAATTTTTTAAAATTTTTATTGTATTCATTTATTTTGTAACGACTATAATTAAAATTTTTATAATAATTTTAAATTAAATATTTTTATAAAATTTTAAAATTTTTATTATAAGTATTTTTTGTAATTATTATAAGCATTTTTATAAAAAATTTTATTCTACAAATAAAATAACATGATTTAATTAATGACTCTCATCATTTGGTAGAAAATATGATCCTATAAAAATATAGTGTATTTTTATAAAGTTTAACCTTTTTCATTACATAATGGATATATACTAACGAGTACATTATAAATTTTTATAGTATTCATCAAATTTTGTAAGAAATTTTTAAATTTTAAAAAATTGTTTACAATACAAAAAACTTATAAAAATATTTAATTTAAAATTGTTATAAAAATTTTAGTTGTACTAATAACAAAATAAATAAATAAAATAAATTTTTTTAAAAATTATAACAATATATGAATGTAAAATAAATGATCGATTTAGTATGATACAACTAACTTTATACAAAAATCAGCTTCGTATGTAAATCAATACATTTTGTAACTCTAGTACTTTAAGGTTTAAATCCATTTTTTTATAAATCAATTTAAGTTAAAACGAAATATTTTATTAGTAAATCAATGTAATTAGAAAATTAATTTAAGTTATATCGACTTATATAAAAACATTTTAAAAACAAAAGTCAAAACGGAATAATATGATAATATTAAGAGGCAATCAATTTAAAAATTTGATTTTCCCTTATTTGTTTGGTGAACATCTATTAATACTTTTAGTACACATTAGTTTTAACATATATTGTCGAATATAAAAGATAAAATTATAAATATATAATAATTTTCTAGTCACCTTTTTTCTTTTTTACAGAACTAGCAACAGTAAAATACTTGGTGAATTGTAGATTCGAGTATGCAATGCTTTTGGGTAAAATATTATAATCAGCAACGAGAATACAACATGTAATATGATTTTTTAAAGATTTAATTACTCTGTTGATCCTAATAGTTTCGTAAAATTTTCAATTAGGTCCCTATACTTTTTTTTTCTTTTTAACTAGGTCCTGCACTAATTTTTTTTTCAATTAAGTCCCTCTTAGTAGTAATTGGGTTAATTTTATAGGGACCTAACTAAAAAAAATGGTATAGAGACCTAAATAAAAGGAAAAAAAAAAGTGTAAAGACTCAATTAAAAAAAAATTGGTGCAAGGACTCAATTAAAAGAAAAAAAAGTATAGGGACCTAATTGAAAATTTCGCGAAACTATAAGGACCAACAGAGTAATTAAACCTTTTTTAAATTCAAGAAGAATAAACCAACTGAATTAATCAATTTTTTAAAATAAATAATTAATGATAAAATAACCTTAATCAATATGAATTATTTTATTTTTTAAAAAAATAATTACTTAAGCTAATTTAATCATTTTTTATTCAACAGTTAATAAAAAATAAATTTAACCAAAGAAAGAAAAACCGTATCACATGTTATTATATTCTTATTTATTTGATTATAAATTATAATACTTCATTCAGAATAGGAGGCAGATGAAGTAGCATTAAAGAAACGGTAAGTGATGACCCTCCAAATCTTCAAATCTACCATGCAAATTATATATAATTTTAGGTTCAGCCGTATTTGTTCTGAATTTTTTCTTTAGCTCATCTTTGATACAAAAGTATCTTTATTACCATCGAATTTATAAGATTAGACCCACCATTTTATAATGGAAGAGGGTATACTAAGAAGAATAAAAAAGACAAAAGGGAGTGTGGAACACGAATAGAGAGGGAGGGAAGAGGGGGACAAAAAGGAAGGAGAGTGATATTATGAGAGCAGAAAGCAGAAAGCAGAGAGCAGAAGGACCATGATCACTGATGAGGCCAGACAATGTCAGTGATTCAGTGTGTTGGTGAGCAATTGCGTGCACACCCATTCATGTCATTAATGTCTATTCCCCACTCCCACCCCCACCCTGTTTCCTTTCTCCCCTCTTTGCCTTAGTACCATCTTTTCATCCTTTTTCTCTGTCCTCTTCTCCCACCCCCTTTAATTTCTCTCTTTAGTACTACCACCACTACTAACTAGGTCTAGCATAAATCATTTCTTGTTTTTATTTCCTCCTCAATTCATTCAAATTATTACCGTCTCTTTTTCTTTAAAATTTTTATTCATTATATCGTTTCTTCAAATCAAACTTTGTTCCCTTCCTTTTATACTCGTTTACATAAGACTAGTTTAGAATATATGTCTGGAGGTATCTCCACCCGCCTCTTTGGGGTTTGGAATTTATCAGGTTATGCCCACTGCTAGCTATAGTTTTGTCATTTTTGTGTTACCTTTGGTCATCAAACCTTACTCTGTTATTATTACTACTATTGCTATGATATGATAACAATCTACTTGAGCTACAAATTAATTATTGTCATAAGAAGAGCGGTTAGATACACAAGTATTTCGTATTAAAATAAAATTCAAAAAAATATCGTATTATTAGTATATTACATGACTACAAATTATTAGCATGATAAAATATATATTTAGTTGTATCAGTTCAACTTATAGTACATGGAAATCAACCGACCAATAACTAGAAAAGTTTATAATTAAGTCAAACCGTGATAAACCTAAGTAACAGAACATTACTAAATTTGATTAGTATTTATAAATATAAATTTAAGTATACGAGATATACTAAGACATAAATATATATTTTTTTGAAGTACATTAAAAAAATTGGAACAATGAAAAACATGTTTAAGTTTCTTCATTGCTTCAATTTTTAGTTTAACTAATTTTGTTATGAATCCAAATATGATTTTTGTACTCAAACCATACTTCTTAGTTAGCGTTCACCTATTAATCCTAAAAATTAATTTTCTTTTCACCAACTCTACTCTTAGTACATCTTATGGTTTTATTAATGACATTTTTATTTTTTCTCTTTGTATAAACATTTTTTATTATTTATTGGTTTTTTTATTTTTTATTTGATATTGTATACTTTTATAACTGTAGTTATTGTTATCTTTTCATAATATGATTGATTGATCTTATTAGTTAGAACAAATTAAATAAAAAAATTCATCATAGATAACAACAACAACAACAACAATAATAATAATAATAAATTATAACATACTAAAAAAAGGTATTAAGAATACTAAAAAAAATATTATATAAAAAATATACTAAAAAATATAAAAAAATTAAACATACTTAAAAAAATAATATTATAATTTAATATAATATTTTTATTTAATAATTATTTTAACTAATATTATCCAAACAATATTCATATTATCAAAATTAATTTTAGTATAAAATTACTACATATAAATTATATTGACGCAAATTTATTCTTACTCAAAATTAATTTTATAAAATCACTTTAATTCAAACTCCAATTTTATAATGGTCAGTCCAAACACACACCTTTGTTAATTGTTATAGTTGCTATTACTGTTTGACATTTGAAATTGGAAGGTTGCTGTATTGTGAAGAGTTTAATTCACGTGCATGGATTTGACAATATTGGTAATGAATTTCGAGAAAAGAGTCTTTATTTGCATTAATGAATATTCTGATGCCATCATTAACATCTTCTGCATATGCTGTGCTACTCTGTGCTGACCCTCTCTTTATGTGTTGTCTGGTCCTACACCCTTCAGCGCCAGGAACGGAGAGCAAAGTAAACCAATCTTTTTGACTCCTTAATTTCCCGCCTTATTTCAACGAAAAAAACATTTGTACGTTATTTTAGATAGTAGGAACCCTAAGGTTATGTCGAGAACTAAAAATTAAAAAAAATGTAGAGATACAATTTTGTGTCAACAAAAATTTAAAATGTTATCAAATCATTATACGACTTACTTTACTTATATATGGAATAGTTGACAGATAATATTTCAATAATAATTTTAAGAGTACACATATATGGTGAGGATTCCAGCGAATTTATTGAATTTAAGACGTCAATAAGAAAAAGAAGACACAAGAGTCCAATTTAAAGCGTTGTTAGGACTTAAATAGGAAAAGCAAAGTGACAAAATTAAATGGTGATGCGATGAAAATGGTGTTATGTTGTGGCATTGAATTAATGATATAGCAGGAGGAGTGGGGGCACATAGCCAATATGAGTGGTGAAATGGAGGATAAATGAGCGGTGAAAGCGACAAGTCTATAAGACGGAAAGAACAATGGAAGGAGAGGAGGAAGAGAAAGAGGAGAAAGAGATGATGGGTGAGGTTCGTTGACCACGATTTCAAAGTGACGTGGCAGTGCCACCCAATAGCTATTAGCTAGGTATTCCTAATTTCCAATGTTGGAAGCTTAAGGTTCCGTCAAATCGAAAATGAATGCAAAACGTAAAACGGCAGAACCTAATTAGCAGTCAATCAAAATGACAGTGCAACTCGCAGGTCATGGAGACGAACTCGGATGATATACCTCTTTTCTTTTCTTTTCCTTTCCTTTCCCTTTTGATCTGATCCCAAATCAAAAGCTGCTGCACCGACTAGCAGAGGACCTTCTCAATTACGAAAACAACCTACCTCTATGTCTGGGGCTGAAGCCTGAAAGTGAATTAAGGGAACTCCTAAGTCAGATTAAACTCCATTTGGTAGGAACTTGATGAATTGAATTTAAGATTGTGAGTCGAAGTTAGATTTTAACTGTATATTAGATAAGTTGTGTATGTTAAAAATTTATTAATTCATGAAATAGCTTGATTATATATATAATATCACTCATCATTGTTTTATAAATTTATATAAATATACAATAGTCAATAGATGTGTTCGGTTTAGCATTCCAAGTATAGAATTTTTTGTTTTTTTTTTTCTAAACGCAAATACGATTCTATGTTTTAACTACCGTTTATCAAAAGCAATAAAGTGTAACTTTTACTTCAATTGTTAGATTGAGAAGTAATTGAAAAAATTTTATTTATTTTCTGCTAATTTTTCCATTAAAAAAAATCAGACTTTTTATATTTATTTTTTTATGGCCATACTTTACAAATAAATATTTTTTTATACTAGCTTTTTTAGTACTTTTTTCTAAGTTTTAATTTTTATTAATTTCTTTATTTGTTTTTCTTGTTCATAATATAATATACATGTTTTTGTCTAGAGCTTTTTTTTATGTTCTCTAATATATATTGTTGTATTTTTTTAATGGAATTTTTAGTACTCATTGTTCATATAATTTTTTAATATTTTTATTAATACATATTTTTTTATGAATTTTTTTATTTTTTGTTTGTCTTTGTATAACTTTCACGTTGTGCTTTTGAATTAGTATATATTTTATTTACTATGGTTATTTTTTTATAATATAAATTATTTAATTTCATTAGAAATGCCAAATGAAATACAAAAAAAAAATACTAAAAAACAGGACCAAAAAATTATGACAAAAAAGTGCTAAATTCAAACATAATTTAAGCTCCCTTAAAAAAATTATAGTCAAAGAGTGTTATTAAAAAATATTATTTTAAATGATACAAATTGATTTTTAGTAATTTTTATTTAAACATGATTTTAAATAATATAATCTAAATAATATTCATTTTACTATAATTTATTTTGATATAAAATTAATAAACATAAATCACATTAACATTAATTCATTTACGCATTAATGTTTTTATAAAAAATTTATAATTATATTTTTATAGGCAACATAAACTATAATTGATAAGTATATAATATATATTATTAACAAGTTATTTAAGTTAGTTCTTAAATTCAACTCGTTTATAAATTTATAGTAAGCGAAACTTTGAGCTGAGTGAAACTAGATTTCTGTAAATTCTAGTTTAAACTTAATATAATTCGGTTCATTCCCGCATCAACATGAAAACAAAGAGCGCCAAACAAACTGCTATGTGCCGACGCCCACGCTACACGGACGTGCAAACAAACGGCAATCTCAATCATTCATTGTTTATTGCTCAATAACTTATTATCGGAATCCCTGTCTTGTTCCCTCTTTTTGCTAATATACTCTAGAAATTTCTAAGAAACATAATTATTAGGACTTAGGGTATTCATTTATAGGATAGCGTATATGTGAAAGAGGAGATGGTTGTATTATTTAACAACCATTGAATGTCATTCATGAGAGAGGTAATTGAAGACTGTTTTTCCAAGTCCCAACAATCATAATTGATGGTTAATTCATTTACCTCTACATTAATCTTTATTTTGTACACGTTTAACTATTTTGCCATTTGGACAAATATTTCAAACTAAATATTACTTCTAAATTTTATTTTCTCTACAAATGTAAATTTTAAAGTTAGATGTAAATTTTCATTCATTATCTTGAAAATTGAGATTTTTAGGTAAAAATGTTTACTTATTTTTACTATCGATAATTTTTGTTATTGATTCAGGAAAAAAAAAATCAAACCTAAAACATTAAAAAGTTATATGTAATTAATAACTAAACTCAATGTATGACCAAAATATGTAAAATTTGAGCATAGAATAATTCATTCTTTAAGTACTCCAACTTACATTGATTGCTTATCATTAACTGTTTGAACTAACATATTACTATAAATCTTGCACTGAATAGTGACAAATTAATTTTAAGAGATGGCTCAATTGCCATTATCTTGAGCTTTTGAAAATTGAACTAGTCAAACTATGAAAAACTAACATCGTGATAATCCAATCCAAAGAAGAATGAAATTATTTATGAGATAATTATATACTGTCTTGTTTAATGTCCGGTGTAAAATAGAATATACATACTACTACCTACCCTATTATATTAAAATAGAGTATATTGTAATTATAGCAAGCGACAATTATACTTAACACAATTAAAGTATTACACAGCAACAGACAACAATTATTATAAGTGATACAAACTTTCTCTTGATAAGACCTAACGTCAGAGTATTTCTACAATCAATAATTGCAGATTGTAATTTTTGCAATCTGTGTATAATACATATGAGATATGATTGATCAATTGGTAAAATATTTATGCATGCCATTAGTAAATAATCAATCATATATTTCTACATTAATAATAATTTTAATATCTAATTGGATATAATCCATATCAATTAAGCTCAAATATAAAATAGAAAACATCAAATGCAATTTACTACCTTTGAGAAAACATGGAGAGAGTCAAAAAGTTTTTAATTCAATTAAAAAATGAATACCAAAAATAAAAAAGGAAAATATTTGCAATTAATGCAGTTTTGATGATGATAGTATAAAGACAAGAGAAAGAAAGAAGAGAAAGAGAAAGTGAGGGAATGTGTGTAAGTGTTCCCGAATAAGTCGGCGTGGTGAGTGCACCGTATAATCAAAACCCCAATCCCCTCAACCCTGAAAACTGCCATTGCCAACAACAACAATAACAACGACCATTATCACCACTACCACTACAACCTCCCCCACTCTAATCCCAAAACGTTTAGGTCACTAGATACCACTCCTCCATTTAGGATCTATTGCTCCACCAAATCATATTCAACCAGTGCTTTCTAATTCTTATGCTAGGGTTTTAATTTAATTTATTATATCTAATAATTAGAAAGGAAAAAAACAAAAGCAATGTCTTCGTCTTCGGCGGCTGCCGCAAACAATTCGCCGTGTGCGGCGTGCAAGATTCAGCGTCGGAAGTGCACACAGGAGTGCGTGTTCGCGCCATACTTCCCGCCGGACAACCCGCAGAGATTTGCGTACGTTCATAAGGTGTTCGGAGCAAGCAACGTGGCAAAACTCCTCAACGACCTGAACGCAGCTCAACGAGAGGATGCAGTGAAGTCGCTGGCATACGAGGCCGAGGCACGTCTCCGTGACCCCGTGTACGGTTGCGTAGGACTCATTTCACTTCTCCAGCACAAGCTCAAACAACTCCAGGCTGAACTTAACCATGCTAAGACGGAACTCGCAAACTACGTTGTCGTTAACAATAATAATAACGGTTCACCTCACGCGCCTGTTCTCCCGCTCTTTAACAACCAACACCATCAGCAACCTTCTCAACTGAATCGTAACAACCTCTCACATCACTCTCTGCAACCATTTTCTGTTTCTGTTTCCCCTTTTCAGGAGGTTGTTATGCAGCACCAGCAAGAGATTTTGGGGTTTGAGAATTATATGACGGTTGGTTCTTCTTCCGCTGCTTCTGCTGTCTCACCTTCGCTGGCTCTTGGACCGGTTGATCACAGTTTTCATCACCATCATCATAATCATCACCATAATCTGCAGCAGCAGATTCAGGCGCATCATCAATCTTTTATGTTTCAGAAGCAGGCAAAGTTCGAAGGCGAGGAGGGTAGGAATAGCAGAAGGACCGGTCCTTGTTGCTGATTTCATAATTGCATTCTCCTTCAGTTCTAACATTTGTCAACCTAGGTTTGTGTTCTCTGACTCTATGTTTATTACTTCTTGATATTGTTATGATTAAGTCAGGCAGCCTTTGATTTTTAATTTACTATGCTTGGGTTTTATAAAACCATTCTTCCATCTTAACTCATCACCATAACATAAAATTTAGGAATCGTAAATTCAGTACAATAAAATATATAAATTCGGATATAATTTAAGTCTATATTTTAGTTTTACTTTTTTTTAAGTTTTTATTTAAAAAATACATAATACAATATTGTTTATTTTTATGTACTCTTTATGTATTATTTATATACTTTTTTAATTTTATTATAAAATTATAATTGAATATATATTTTTTATTGGACTAAATTTCTTTTTATTGTTATGAATTAAGATGAAAGGGGGGTTTAATAAGTTTTATTTTATTTTATTTGATTCTTTTGGTTCAATTCTGGAACTGTTATTATGATAATGCTTAAGACTTTATGTGTTTGACTGATTTGTGAAAATCACAGTTAGTTGTGATTGATATTTTCTTCATCTTCACTACTTGTGTCTACTTCACAAAGGAGAAATAAAAAAATAAATAGAAAGAAAAAAATAGTGTGTTTTTTAACTTTTAATGTCACTGTTTACAGGAGAGAGGTACATAAAATTATGCCTTTGATTTTAACAGTCTAATATATATGCTTTGAAGTTAGGACCTTGATTTGTTAAGTCTTCATAGTGTATATGTGGACATTTGAAGTCAACACATGATGTTAACTCTTCAGTGTATTACCTTTTATTAGAATCTATTGTGTCCAAATCTTATTCATGTGCAAAAACCTAGATGTATGTCAAGAACAATCTCTTTCTGTTATGTTACACAACACTGATTTTAACTGATTGATTCTTTCTTCTTTTGGAGCATGCATAAGCATGAGTATAAATTCAAACATCATTTTCATTCTAGGATGCTAACAATAGCTTTAATTTAGTCTCTTCTGAAGGCTGCAGCAGCATCATAGTTTTACAAGTTGGAGGAGCAAAGAAACTATAAGGAGACACAAACTTGCTTGAAGAAAGTGGAGAGAACAGATAGGGATCTGAGGTAGTTACGTGAGAGTGAGACTGGCTAGTTTCTGGGTTTGAACTTTTTCTAAATTATTCTCAGGATCGAAATGAGATGCATTTTAGAAAGTTAGGATCTGCATCGATATTCGAGATCAAGTTTTCTGAATTGGAAATGTAAATCAAAACTTTACCTAGTATTTAACACCTTACCCTTTTCTTTAAGTGTCATCATTATTATCATTATGTTATGGTCGCGCTGGTTTTCAGGTAGTGATAATTAGTGAACATGATTGGATAACATTATTCGATCTTCTTTACGTTGCTCAAGTTATTTATTTGTTGGAGAAAAATCCATTTTTAAATTTTGTTTTGCTTGCCATCAACAAATCTGAGACAGCCATGCTTATGAGTTATGATGAAAATTACTAAATCCATGTCCGAGTTCAAACCGATATAGAACTATAATGGAAACTAGATACCAATAAACGATAACTATATTATGGATTTCTGCAACTTAAATAACTCACAAACATCACTGTCTAAATTATTAGGTATCTTAATCAAGTAAGAGAAATTCGAATCTTATAAAAAATATATAAAATATGAAAAAATCTAGGGTCAGTAATTTTTGTGTTTTGTGATCAGCACTTAACCATCAAAACAAAAGTGAATAATCTCCCATCATTACATGTAATCTCACACAATTAAAAACACTATTGATGGCTAATTGATGGTTACAAAACACCAAAATTATTAGTCCCCTAACATTCCTCATAAAATATTTTATATTCATTACTCATTTCGATACAAAAATTTGTTATTCTTTTTAATAATAGGAAAAATCCTAAAAAATGACTAACTAATGACCAAAAAATAATAAATTCTAATAGTCATCTAACATTTTTTTTAATAATACATACTTAATTTTATCAGAAACATAATAATATTAATAATAAAAATCTCTCACATAACTTCTTTACATTGTTCCACAATTCGACAAAAACAAATGATTTTTGCATCATATTTTAAGCATGAGACAATGTAAATAGCATTTTAACTCTTCCATTTTCTATTATGGATTTCTTTTATCTTATTATTACTAGTCAAGGTAGTAAAATTATAATTTTTACTTCTACTCGAAAAGCTAATACAAAATCGTAATTCGTAAAATCGTTAGACGAAACATAAATCTAACTCGTAAATCATAAAATCTGAAAAATATAAGAAATATAACAAAATTATATATAATTGAATATAACACTAATTAAAAAAGCTTCATTAAATAATTCAAAAAAGATATTTATTTAACAATTTAAAAATATAATCACATTCAGAATATTTATTTATATATTCATAAAAAAAAGAGTTGCACATTCAAACCACACATTAGCAAATTCACTAATTTAAATGTTTTAAAACAAACAAATTTATTAGTGTTCCTTTTTCTTTCTTTCTTTTTTATTGACATAGGTCCAGGTCCACAATTGGACCTGACCCAACATAAGTTACCCATCCTCATCCTCATCACCAACAGACACCCTTTCCCAACCCGTTTCCCCCAACCTAGATCCCTAACACTCACTGCAACCCAAATACCTCATGACTGCGCTTACGAAGCTCTTTCCAATGGCAAATCTATCTCCTTTGGCGTGTTGAGCATATTGTCCATAAAATTTTTTTGGAATATTTTCTCCGCACTCCCCTCCTAGGTTTTGGGTCACTCAGTTTTCATGAAGAGACACTGCGAAACCGCCGCATGAAGGAGATGTTGGTGTTGCATTTTCTTTCACTTTCCTTGCTTTTCTGTTCAAGCTCCCGATTAGCCCTCCTCCGCAGAGGAGGAAGACAGCGCCAATCGCACTGTATGTGATGCCTCTGCTTTTCTCTGCTTTTGGTTTAAAGAATGCTCCTGTTGCAAGAACTTTACTTCATTCTAGGGTTCCTTTTCAGCTTTCTTCTGTACCTGCTGGGCTGGATTTGGGCGAATTTCAAACTAGGTTAGGGAACAATGGAACACCGCTTATGGTTGAGTCTTCTTCCTCTCATACGGGATTGCCAACAAAATCATGATTCCAACAATTTTGCGACTTTGCTCTGCAATTCCACGCAAACAACACTGCTGTCACTCGAACAATAAAATCGGAACGGAGAAGAGCTGCAAAATCGCAAAAGCATGCGATTTCGCGAGTTAAGTCGCGATTTTAACTACCTTAATTACTACTTTTTCTATTTTGAATTTAATTTTAGTTGTTTTTATATTTATTTGGTTGAAAATAAAAAAAAGAGTTGAAATTTTATACATAAAAGTGACCATTCATAACAAAATTATCTTTCTTTTTACTCCCATCTCAATCAATCATACACATCCCTGGTGAAAAAATTTTCACACTAACATCATATTGATTAGAGAATAAAAATTGTCACTCTTATTTTAATAATATTATTTTTTTAAAAAAATTATCTATATAACAAATAGAAAAACATGTATGAAATGGTATTATAAAAATTGGGAGCATAATTGTTATTTCTCTATTGATTATTGTTATATGATGACATCATCCATATTTGTAAGTTTCATAAACGTACACTTGAATTACATAATTAAAAGGAAAAACTCTTTTTTTTTTTATTTAATTGAAAACGGCTAAAAAGTAGAACGAGAGACTTGGATCAGGTTAAGTGCATAAAGGATAAAGACATAGAGATTTTGGCTTAAAATGAGAAGATCAATGAAAGATGGAAGAGCTACTTCTACGAGTTATATAATGAAGAACAAAAGACTCTTCCAAACCTTAGTCAGTTATGCACGATGGAAGAAGATCAAAACTTCGACTACTATCGAAGGATTCGAGCTTCGAGGTAAAAGATGCTCTAAAGTGGATGAAAAATAGCAGGGCAGTAGGACTCGATAATATTCCGATTGAAGTTTGGAAGGGCCTTAGAGAGAAAGGCATTAGGTGGTTAACCAAGTTTTTTAATGAGATTTTAAGGTCAAAGAAAATTCTAAATGAGTGAAAAAAAAGCACATTGGTACTTATCTACAAGAATAAGGGGAATATACAAAGTTGCAAAAACTATAGAGGGATCAAGTTCATGAGCCATACCATGAAGTTATGAGAAAGGGTGATAGAAAGGAGGTTGAGACAAGAGACATAAGTAACAGAGAACCAATTTGATTTTATGCCAGGTAGATCCACCACTGAAACTACATACCTGTTAAGAAGGATGATGGAGATATATCGTAATAATAAAAGGGAACTAAAAATGGTGTTTACTGATTTGGAAAAAAATATACGAATCCCAAGAGAGGTTTTATGGAAGGTTTTGGAAAGAAAGAGAGTAAGAATCTCAATATTCGTGAACTTAAAGACATGTATGATGGAGTTACAACTAGTGTGAAGACTCAAGGTGGTGTGATAGAAGAATTTTCTATTGGTATAGGAGTACACCAGAGATCATCCTTAAATCCATACCCTTTCACATTAGTCTTTGAAGTACTCACAGAGTATATAGCCTGTGCCATGGTGCATGTTTTTTACCAATGATTTTGTCCTTATGGGAGAGTCAAGGAAAGATCTAAATAAGAAGTTAGATTTATGGAGAGAAGATCTAGAAGTGTATGGTCTGCCATAAGCTGTAGCAATACAGAATATATGGAATGTAAGTTCCGCCGCCGAAGGAAAAATCCTAATACATAGGTGAAAATTAGAGAAAATATTCTACGAAAAGTTAAAAGTTTTAAGTATCTTAGGTGCATAATACATGATAATAGAGAGATTAAAAAGGATGTAAATCATAGGATTAAAGCAGGTTGGTCAATGGCGGAGTGCGTCTGGTTTTATATGTGACAAAAAAGTACCTTTAAAACTTAAAGGTAAATTCTATTGCACTGCTATCAGATCGATTATGCTTTATGGTACAGAGTATTGGGCGACCAAAGGGGAGCACAAACATAAGTTAAGTGTGGCAGAGATGAAAATATTGAGATGGATGAATGGTCATACGTGATTGGATAGAATAAGGAACAAAGATATGAGAGAGTTAGAGTAGCACCTATTGTGAAAAAGATGGTAGAATTGCATCTCAGGTGATTTGGACATGTGAGAAGAAGACCGACAGAGCACCCAATCAAGAGGGTGAATGAGATGAAAGATAAACAAAGGGGGAAAGGCGGAGGAAGACCTAGAAAGACTATTTATGAGGCGGTCAAATGAGATCTATATATAAACGGTATCTTTGTAGACATGATATATGATAGAGCTCAATGGCGTCGTTTGATCCATGTAGCCGACCCCACTTAGTAGGACAAGATTTTATTGTTGTTGTTATTGCAATTGAAATTGGCTAAAACATTCAAAACCAAACAACAGTATGAACAAGAAGTTTGAAGTCTGAACAAGGCAATGTGTAAATACCGCAAAATTAATAAATAATTAGCCAATAAATTAGTTATTATTCAAAAAAATTAGGAAAATTAAATTTTATAATTTAAAGGAGTAGAAATATTAAAAATACAAATTTTGACACTAATTTTAAAGATTTTGGCCTAAAACCGAGTTAACGGACCGAACCAATCGAATTGAACCCAAACCGGACCCAATGCCACTTATATAAATTTACCTCCAACCTTTTCTTCCCCAAGGTTTTGTTGCAAGCACGCAGAAAAGATGAAATCGACGCCGAAAATCTCAACCCTCCCCACCAAAATTCAATCGTTCGTAACTTTCTATCCGTAACTTTCTATAAGACGTGTGGTTTAGTTGTTATTAATGATTTGCTATTGGAGTTGGTTGGTTTTGGGAAAAGATTTAATATTGGTATTTGTTTGATTTTGAAATAATTGAATACTGAAAATTATTTGAATGACTAAGAGGTGTTTGGTTTGGTGGTTGGGACCCTTGAAGGGTGCCAGAAATTCGAGTTTTAGAGGAGATACTGCCGAAATTTCTATAAGAATTGGAGTTTTGATTTGACGTGTTATTTTGAAAAGAAAAAGATTATTATGTGGCTTGTGTATTTGAGACTATTTGTTGACCCTCTGTCGTAAGATGTGACCAGGTACTTTAAGTCCCCAGGTTCCCCCCCACACACACACACTTGGAGTTTTGATTTGACGTATTATTTTGAAAAGAAAAAGATTACTATGTGGCTTGTGTATTTGAGACTATTTGTTGACCCTCTGTCGTAAGATGTGACCAGGTACTTTAAGTCCCCAGGTTCCCCCATGGGCACGCACACACACACACACACACATATATATATGGATTTTGAATATTATATTATTGAGCTTGGAGTTTGACTCCATGGATATTATTTTTGAGCTTGGGGATGCGCGCACAGAGGAACTGTCTAATGGTTAACTACCAGGACATGTCGAGTTGGCTATATAATCGATAGATGAGACTTATCAGTCAAGGACAAGCATACATCATGTGCATATGTGTGTTTTGTTTGATTGTGCATTAATTGGGCTTGCCTATGTGATTATTATGCTTACCTGCTATATTTGCTACCTGCTGTATTTGTATCCTACTTGTGTTTGTATTGCTTGTCTGTGCACCAGAGTTTTGGAGGATTGGAGGAAGGCGGAAACTAGGGTTTAAGTTAGAAATGAATTAGAAATAAGAACCTTAGATAACCTACCCTGTTTATGGTTTTCAATTTATAAACTTTAAGATTTAAATCCGAGTGTCAAAGTTCTAGGAATGCTTCTACCTTTCCCGGGACCTTTTATATTAACTATGCGGGCACCTTTACCATGCTGAGAATCTCCGGTTCTCATTCCATATATATTCTATTATTTTTTAGATGCAGGTCGAGAGGCACCTGACGAACGGAAGATTGATGGTATAGAATTCACAATAAATTCTCGTTGCAAGTGTAGTTTCTAAACCAAGCAATAATCCTTTCATACAAAAACTTGTTTGTCACTTAAGCAAACCCAATAAAATTGATAACCGAAGTATTTAAACCTCGGGTCGTCTTCTCAAGGAATTGCAGGGAAGTATGATTTATTATTGGTTATGGAAAAGGTAGAATTTTGGGTTTTTGAAATAGGGAACAAGTAATTTAAATGGCAAGAAAAATAAATTAATAATTATAAAGAAAACTCTTGGCAAGGTATGAGAACTGGAAATCTCATCCTAGTTATTCTTATCAGGTGTGATGAGAATTGTTATTGCTCCCACATAGTTATCCCTTACTAAATAAAGGAAAGTCAAGTGGACTAATTAACTTGATTCCTCAAGTCATAGTCAACTCCTATGGGAAGACTAGCTTTAGAGGGATCCAAATCAATCAGCAGTTTCCAATTCTCAATCAACCGTTGAGTTTGACAACTCAAGTATTACCAATTACTTAACCAAAACCAAAAGGAGAAAAATCTAAATTAAATTAAAAGCATCATAAATAGAATAAAATAATCATAAATCTGAAATACCTCAAATTATATTTAAATAGAATATTCAAATCTAACATGGAAAGATTCATAAGCCAATTTGGCAACATAAGTAATTAACAAGTAAACGCATTAGAGTAACTAAAAGTAGAAGAGAACATAAAATTAAAGTTGGGAACATTGAACCTGGAATGGAGTAAAAACCATAAAGTAAAAGAAATCTTAATTCTAAAACCTAAGAGAGAACATCTAAAACCTAAAATTGTGTATTATGAATGTTGTATGAATTGTTGTTTCAACTGTGTTCAATGAATGGATGGATTCTCCCACTTTATTGCCTCTAATCCGTGCTTTCTGGGCCGAAAACGGTCAAAAACAGCCCAGAAATCGCCCCCAGCGATTTTTGGTACGTACAGGTCGCGGCACTGTCACGCGTTAGCGTCGTCCACGCGTACGCGTGGATTGAATTTTTGCTAGGTCATGCGTCCCCGTGATCCACGCGTTTGCGTCGCCTGGCTTCGGAGCAGATATGGCAAATTATATATCGTTGCGAAGCCCCGGATGTTAGCTTTCCAACGCAACTAAAACCGTGTCATTTGGACCTCTGTAGCTCAAGTTATGGTTGATTTAGTACCAAGAGGTCAGGCTGGACAGCTTTAGCAGTTCCTTCAGTTTCTTGTATTCCTTCCATTTTTGCATGCTTCCTTTCCATCCTCTAAGTCATTCCTGCCCTATAAACCCTGAAATCACTTAACGCACATATGACGGCATCGAATGGTAATAAAGGAGGATTAATATTAGCAATGTAAAGGCTCAGGAAACATATTTTCAATCATAGCACAAGATTAGGAAGAAAAATGTAAACCCATGCAATTAGTATGAATAAGTGTGCAAAGACTTGATAAAAACCACTCAATTGAGCACAAGATAAACCATGAAATAGTAGTTTATCAGCACCTCGCTGAACGTCTAGAATTTCCTATGCAAGTGAAGTGTGGTTATTTTGGGATGTTGTATTTTATATTTATCTTGTGGTCATATAGTGGGAAGGAGATTAGAGAACGGTATGTGATGCAGGTGAAAAGAATCTATTTGTTTTATAATTTTCTCATAAAAAAAAAGTAAATTAAAAAAAAACTAAAAGTGTATTTAAAATACTTGAGAATAGAATTTTCATAAAAAAATTATATTTGAAATACAATAAAGGTATCATTTTTATTTTTTAAGAGAACTTTAATTTTCACATTGAATTTTAAACTAAATCAAATCAAAATAATAAGTCTGATTTATAATTTTTTGATTACTAAATATTGAAATATTAAAATTATCTTTATCAAATAAATTTTAATTCCATCTTAAAAAAAGATAAATAAAAGAACCACAAAAATAAAATAATAAAAAACATATAATTTATTTTATTAATATAATTAATTATTTTAAACTATAAATTTAAAATAATTTTTTTTAATAGAAATAGAATTATTTTTTCACTTTTAAAAGCTTTTCAAATACACTCTTAAGAAAGAGAAATAATAAGCAATTTGTATAGAAATTAGAAATTAGTTCTTTGTTATCTTTTTTTTTTTTTTTTTTGAACGTGTTCTTTTTATATTTTATGGATAATAGTGGAATAATAGGCTCTAACCAACTAAACAATATTCAAGATGAATTAAAAACTGTGCTAGATCCAAGCCTTTCCTAGATTGCCGATCTAAGCCTCCGATGAAGACAAGGCTTCGGTACGCTTAAGTGTTGGGTTGGGTTGGATTGAGTTAGATTACTCCTAATTTTTAATTCCAAACCCATGATTTTTTTTAGAGAAAATATCTTAGACGATTTAATAATTGAGAAATTTTTTACATACAAGTATTTTTTTATATAAGTCTTTACAAGTGTATCTTTTTTCTTTTCTTGCTGTACGTTCTTCTTCCTCTTCCTCTTCTTCTTTTTCTTTTCTTTCGTTTCTTCCCTTCTCTCTCTTTCTTCAACCGTTACTGCACGTTTTCACTGCACCTTCTTCTTCTTCTTCTTGCTGCACGTTCTTCTTCCTCTTCCTCCTCTTCTTCTTCTTTTCTTTCGTTTCTTGCCTTCTCTTTCTCTTTCTTCAATCGTTACTGCACGTTTTCACTGCACCTTCTTCTTCTTCTTGCTGCACGTTCTTCTTCCTCTTCCTCTTCTTCTTCTTCTTCTTCTTTTCTTTCGTTTCTTGCCTTCTCTTTCTCCTTCTTCATTTACGTGTTTTTCTCTCTATTTTCTTTCTTCGTTATTCTCGATTTCTATTATTTTTTTATATCAAGCTCTGAAATCATTTTTGAAGAAGAAGAAGCAACAGAAGATGAGAAGGAGAAAGAGAAAGAGTTCTGAATTATGCATAAGGTGTACTTCAACAAATTTTGGGTGTATTTCTTAAATCCTTTGGGTGTATTTATGTAATCCTTTGGGTGTATTTCTATAATTGTTTGGGTAAATTTTTGTAATCGTTTGGGTGTATTTCTGTAATCGTTTGGGTGTATTTCTGAAGTTCCATTATCTTCAAATTTGGTAAGAAACTCGTTTTCATGGAGGAAGAAAAAGAAGAGTCGTTTATAATACATGGCGAGTAGCGCGCTTTGGAAACAGGAAGTGGTTGAATAACGTGCGTTTATTTACTCTTGAATGTGGGAGTCTAATGCGTGTTTTTTGTTGGGCTTGTGCCAACTTGTAAGACTTGTAAGCCAAAAAGACTTGTATGTGTAGCAGGCCTCTTAATAATTATTTCCAAAGATAATAAGCTATTCAATAAAAAATATCTTTTTCGATTTTTAATATTTATTTTTATGAGATTGTTTATTCCTTTTTTAAATATTTTTCTTTATATATATTAATAGAATAACTCTATATGGCAAATTAAACTGTTAAATTATTCGTTAAAAGTCAACTAGGATTAACAAAATTTTTTTTGTTAAAAATTTTGTTATCTTTTTAAAGTAATTATCAAGGTCTTTTAATTTTTTTTGTTACCTTTTTAAATATGTTGACTAAATTTATTATATGAAACTAAAAAATATTAATAATTTTTAAATTATTTTTATTTATAAAAATTAAATAAAAATATATTAATGATTAATATGTCACATAAATATGATCATTAATAAAAAAACTAATTAGCTTTACAAAATTAAATATTAAAAACTGAAAAAAATATTTTTTTTATTAAAACCTCGTAATCTTTCAAAAAAAAAATTATCAAAACGGATATTCACACTTTTTTTTTTTTTAAGGAATGAAATGCTTTCGGCCAACAGGATTGCTATTTTGGTCAGGGGAAGCTTGTATCTTGCGCGTGCAAGGTTCCACGATTCCACATAGAATACAGATTAGGTTGTGCAAGGCCTTTTATTCTCCTTTATTTCTCTAATCACATTACAATTACATATGCTAAGTCGTAAAATTAAATATAGCTAGCTTTGCTTTTGGACAAGTCTGTCGAGGAAGCATGCAGATCAAGTCCGTTAGCATAACTTAGACTTTCGTTTGATTGGTGTATGTCATGAGACATAGACACTAAAAACATAAACACATACTATTAATATTTGCATATTGTGTTCGATAACATTAGGAATTGAAACAAGGCATAGAAAATTTAAAAAAATTATGTTACCCTTCATTCCATCACTATCACCAGTCCACCGCCATTATGGCCACCCCCGCTAGCATTGTCACTATTGATTTTTCATCACTTTCAATCTCATCATCTCAAATCATCACCCTCGACAACTCATATTCAAATAGATTCAATTAAAAACAGATTATAAAAAATAAAATATATTTTTAATTAAAGAAAATATAACAGAAAAAAAAAGTATAATTTTTTTAATTTTATTTTTTGATTAATTCTTTTTTTATTCAATTTTAGTTCTCTTAAGTAGTGTTTGGTAGAGAGATAGAGACGAAAAGACTGAGATTGAAAGATAGAGATTAAGAGACAGAAATTGAAATAAATGTCAGTATTCTTTTTGGTACAAAGTGAGAAACAGAAATTGAAAGAAGAATAAAATTCTAATTTAATTTGCATAAAGGGTAAAATTAGAATTTATTAATTGAAATGAAGGTATTTTAAGTATAAAATATTATTAAAGTTTCAGTCTCCATCTCTAAAAACTTTAGTCTCTTGTGTCCCTACTTTTTTGAAGTACTGAAATACAGAAATTTTGGGGACAGAGACAAAAATTTTAGTACCAGTCTCTGAACCAACAAACATGATATTGAGTTTCAGTCTCCCAATCTCTGTCTTAGTACCACAAAACAAACGCTACCTTATAGTACTTTAATTTTATTTACTACCATTTTCAATTTTTATGGTAACGCACTACTAGAAAATGATAGATTATAGACGAATTTTTTCAATAAAATTTTAGTGTCAAAAATAATGATGGATTTTTTGTTGGTAAAAAAATTAAAAAAATTTTCAAAAATTTACCGATAAATTATAAGATTCGTCAGTAACTCTATCTATAAATTGAAATTTGATTTCAGATTTTTCACTGATAAAAAATTCGTCTGTAATTAATTAATAAATCTGTCGAAAATTTAAATAACCATAATAAAACCTTAATTTGAACATTCACACGCACTCACACAAATAAAACCCAGTCCTCTTTCCGTGGCTTCCTCCACCACCGCTTTCGTTGCGTCTACGTACTCCCATCGTCGCAGAGCTCTCTCCGCCGCCGCTCTCGTCACTATCGTCGCACGAGCTCTCTCCATCACCACTTTCGTCGCGTCTGCTCCTTTCGTGAATTTCAGGTATACTCTGATTTTGTGATTATGTTACTTAGGGCTCAATTTTCTCTGCCAATGCAATTTTAGATTTATCCTACTTTGCTTCGTAATCCAGCTTTGTAGTATCTACATAAACCGTTTCTATCTTGTTGTTGATGTTGATTGAGCTTGTTGTAGTTGTAGCCATGTTTGTGATAAAAGAGGTTCATCTTCACATGCTGCTATCAAATTTAGTCCTGATTTCTTTCCACATTTCCTGTGTCTGGATCGATGAAAATAATCAAATTGAATTGTAGCTTCTAAGTTGAATAAATAGTGTTTTGATTGTTATTGGTATGTCAAAAGAGAGCGGTCTACAAAGATACCAAATTGCAGGAACAAGGAGTGAGACTACATATTTGACAAAGATGAAATTTTGTACAACTGTAACTTTTCCCTCTGCGACCAAGCCCGACAAGTCAACCAGTATTGTAATTTCGTCTTGGTTCTATTCTATTCTATTCTATTCTGTTCTATTCTATTCATCTTTGCATTTATGTGACAAAACTTTCTGATTATTAGTGATGTTGATTTGGAGCAGCTACAGTGTCATGCAACTTATTATGGTCCCAGAGAAACATTTGCATCTATTCTTCAAGAAAGCAAGAGCTGGAGACAATCCTAATGCAGAGGAGAGATTGGAAGAGTTTGATAATGTGGATAATGCTCTCAAAGAGTTTACGAGACTCTTTGAAGAGAATAATGGTAACCAGTTTGAGCCTTGGGAAAGAGACGAGAAGTTCTGCAAAAAGCCACTCAAGTTCTACCCCATTGACATGGTATGTTTCTACTGCTACTTCTAAGCATAAGTTATGCCATTGTTATACTGTAAACTTGAGCCTATAGTTGCCAATTTCGTCAAGGTTTTATGCATCCAGGAGATATACAGGTATGAACACTACCTTTTATGAGTTGTTACTATTGCTGTTTAGAAATAACCGAATATTGAAAACAGGTATGTGCTAATGGAGATGGGTTACGACTCGCCAGACCTTCCCATAGGAATGGTTGCACAGCTTCACTTGAAAAGATGTATGCAATTTGGCAATATTTTTTTTCCTAATTATTTCTCTCAAAGTACTTTGAACAAGACTGACAAAAGAGGTACATCAGGTGAAAAAGCACTGTTGGAGTTCATAGAGAAAGTTAAGTCGTTAAAAGAGAATTGAAGGAGGAGAGTGGACCAAAGGCTGAGGTTGTCTGGACATATAAAACTATATACACCACTGATTTTTTCTTTTGATATAGGAAGGTTATCCTTGTATGTCATCATTTGAATACAACAGGTTTTAGTTGTTTTCTATAGTCTTAAAATTTAGATAATCAAAGTTAATAGTCGAATTTACTAGTTCTCTTTCTTATGTTCTTATTATTATAGGAAAAAGGGTTGAGAATTTGGTGATTATAGGTTCAGGGCTTGCAGGGTAAGAAGTTAAGAAGGAACTTACAGAAAGGATGTTGAAGAGGGCTTTGATATAACACTTGCAAAGCATAAGGGACAGGTGGAATAATAAGATTAGTCTTAGCATTGGTTACATTCAAGCAAATTTCTTTCCTTTTTTAATCCGTTGATTATTATTTATGCATTTCTTTTGCTTTTCTTGTATGATTTCCTTTCTACAGTATGCTCTAAGAAAATTGTACCATAAAAGTCCAAGGTTTATATGTGTATTATATACATTACCAACATGTGGTCCATGTAGGACACTCAAGCCAATTCCGATTTTTGTGACTACTACTAGGGTAAGAATAGCAAGTTGGCCAAGGCTAGTCGAATCGATGTTTCCAAAATGGCGCCTTCTACTGCTGCGCAGCAACATGTTCGAGTTCACTGCAAAACAAAGAATTTTCCAGAGCTAAGTCTTAAATCCGAAGATGCATCTTGTTCAATTAATTTAGAAAATAATGCACTCATTAGGCTAGGTGTGATTTCACGTTACTTTTTAATTTTTGTTTCAAATACAGAGTAGTAGCTTATTTGTTTGGCCATATGAGTTGCTCACTTAAATTGCATCATCTCCGTAAAAAGTTTCCAACTTTTCAAAAAATATTTGTGCCCAAGTTGAAATTCTGGCGAAGAGGTGTGTTGTTTTGTTTTCTTAGATGTTTTCCGATTTAGTTTAGTGATAACATTAGATCCCCAAGTTATCCATGAATAAAGTAGTATCCAACACGTTATATAGACAACTAGTATGACTCTTACCGTTGTACTTTTGATTTTTATGGACTCTGCTGGAGTTATTCAGTTTGTAATGAGTCTAATGTTAACGCTTTGGCAATTATTGGGTGCAATCTTTCTGAGTTCTTACAAGAGTATGACAAGGTAATTACTAGTGGGTCTCCTGGGTACTTCTTCTGTTGTGTTATGTCTGACTAGGTCCACAAGAGTCAATTAACGGTAATATATTGTGTGATGATATTTGGATTACCTGCAAAGAATTCTGTGCTGTGTATTGTCATTTCATCAAGCAGGTATACACATTGTATAGTAATATGTTTTCTTATGTTAAAAGTTGGGTTGATGATAATGAGAAAGTATATTCCGCTGTTACTTTTTCAGGTTTTTGAGAAATATAGATTGGGACTAGACACTTTATCTCACTGTGTATTTCATAGATTGGTTTCTCTCTGAAATTATATTGAAAGACAGAGACTTCAACTACTTGGGATCACGTGCATGTTAATTGCCTTGTGAGTTCTCGAATTCAATGAAGACTTTTCATGACTTTGCATTCATATTCTTTTAATGAGCCCTTTTACCAGGATATTGAAATTGAGTTTTTCTTTTAAATTAATGTTGTTGTGATTCCAAATTTATTCCATTGGTGAAACATGATTCTCATGTTAATTGACATCAATTATAAATAGTATTCTTAATTAATACTCTTTCTTTTTGCAATGTAGGATTACTAATCTTGAAAAAATTTTATCAGTCATTTTAATGTATTTGAAGATGTCAATTTGTCTTTTATTTTATGTGATTGAAGGAAGTATGAAGAAATTATAGCTGATAATAGCTGAGGACTATGATGATGATGAGGATGAAGATGACACTGAAGATTATTGCTGATATTTTTAGTATGGTTGAACAATACACTGAGGATTATAGTTGATGTATCAATACATTTTGTTTATGTTTTGAACTGACTTGCTTATTTATAATACTTTTCTTCTAGGTTAATAATACGATGAACTTGTTTATTTCTTGACTATGAATGTTCGAATACAAGTCAGATGAAATTTATCTTGATTAAATTTATATTTATTTTGAATTAAATTAGGTTTGTTTTGCAATGAAAAAATCTAAAAAAATTATGTTTTACCTTACTAACGGATTTACAGATAAATCCGTCTGTATTCAAAGTTGCGAATGCTTTTAAGGCTCCAATTACCGACAAATTTTCTGTCGGAAAGTTGACGCTAGTTACCGACAGAAAATCTGACGTTTTAGCAAAATAGAAGGGACCGATTACCGAAGGAAAATATGTCGGTAATAGAAAAAAATATGTCGGTAAATTACCGATGGAAAAAAATCTGTCAGTCGGAAATAAAAAATTCATTTATAATAAAGACTAAATGGTGAAAACTCAGGTGAAGTTGATACTCAAAGTCATTAGATGAAAATTTAGTCAAATCATCTAACGACCTCTCAGAGTCTCAGGTATCAACTTCAGGTGAAGTCGACCGCACTTGAGTTTCCACCAGACTAAATCTATCTATAAATTCGTCTGTAATAAATAGTTTTCTAATAGTGACGGCTTGCCAGGCTATAATTTCAAAATATTATGACAAGTTAATGTCTTATGTAAAAAAAAATAATTTCACAAATCTTGAATTATTATTTCCAGGTTTTATTAATGGATTAAACTTTTAGATTTGTAGAGAAGTTTGCGGTAAAAATTCAAATTTTATGTTAAAAAGCTTGGTTTAGTGCAATAATGTGTGAATTAAAATTGGAAGATAAAAAGTAACCAAATCTAGAAATTCAAGCACACATAGTACCACAACAAATTCAGAAACTCAAACATTTTCAAATTTAGAATTTTTACTACTCAACGGTCATTCAAAAAATTTTAGAAATAAAAACTCTACATCTACTATCGGAGCTTCTAGATCTAGTATCGACCTCTCCCTAGATGCAAAATAAAGCTTGCTGGAGGAAGGCGGTTGTAGGTGGCATAGAATAGACTCAGCTGAAGAATCAGACGATAGAACCCCTTCGAGAACCAGGTCGCGTGACAAATGGCCAGGAATAGCACCGAGGACGGCACCGTCATGAAGGAGAAGCGGAGCAAAAAAGACGAAATAACTTCTATTTACCTTCATGGAGCAGCAACAGGGAAGGGCGAAAATCTCTGATTTTGTGGGTTCCGTCGCGGACGTCCAATCGCGGCTAGGGCACCAAGCGGCGGCTTTCTCTTGGGAACATAAGAATGAGACGCAAACAGAGAAGGCTATTGTCATGCACATCATGGCGGAAAAGGATTGAAATACGACGGTGAAGTAGCAAAAGAAGGTCACCGCCGATGAAAGAGACCATGTAGGACTTAGAGAGGAGAGGCAATGGTGGCGTGTAGTGATGCCACAGATGACGATGACGCCATCAGAGAGAATGGTAGCAGTTGGGCCTTCAAGATGTACAATGAGTCATAGCTCACACGGTATTTAGCCCCCTCCCCATCTCAAAAGGTCTCGGGTCTGAGTCCTACCAGCTACAACCGAGAAGAAAAAATTGGTAAGTATGTGAGGAGTGTGTGGATGTGTATTGTGTACCTAGGATTGAGGGTTGTCCAATCCACCAACAAAAAAAAAAAGTGCTACAAAAATATTATTTTCAACACATGGAATTCTAGTGGGTATCTTTATTTTGGACAATAAAATAAAATAAAATCAAAAATATTATTTTAGTATTATTATTATGTTAATTAATTGTAATTAAACTTTACATGCTAATGAATTATAACTTAAATAACATAGTTTTTTCATACTTACTTAAAAGATCGCGAATTTGAATCTTCCTATTTTTGATGAAAAAAAAATTTACATAATTCTTTTGAGACAAGAATATCGTTAAGAAGAAGGTAATATAACGGGTTGGTTTAGTGGTATGCACTAATTCATCGGTTAATGACAAATTTTTTTTCTTTAAAATTTTCTTCTCTCTATTTTTTTTTATGATTGATTAGTTCTTTTCCTATTCAACTTTCTTCCCCTTACACAGAGCAAAAACAAATTCGTACATACATGATAAAAATATACATGACAAAGAAGCAATGTGGGAAGAAAGCAACAATGTCATCAAACGAAAAGGGTAAAGAAAAGACCATGACGTCGATGGAAAAAAAAAACGATAGAAGAGATAGTACCGAATGACTACCAAAGAGAGAAGAAGAAGATGAGATGGATGCAAAAAATAAGAAGAAGCAGTGCAACAAAGACGAAAGAGAAGCATCCAAAGAAATGGTGATAGAGACTAAAGAGGCTTCCAAAGGAAGAAGAAAAGAGAGAGTAGAGATGAGGAAGAGCGTATAAGGATGAAAAATTAATTAGGAGGATAACCAACTGCAATTAATTAATTAAAAATAGTTTTATTATAAAAAAAATATTAAACTAATTTTATAAATGGTAAAAATTCAAGTACAATCGACTTCACGTAAAGTTAATAACTGAGAACTGTTAAATGATTTGACTAAATTTTTATCTAATAGCTCTTAATTATCAACTTCACATGAAGTCGATTGCACCTGAGTTTTCACTCGTTTACAAAAGGCACACAAAAATACAAAATTTTGTGTAGGTCCTCGGAGGTGTGATACTAAGACACAAAGTTCTAACATTTCTATCTCTCATTAGATTTCAAAATTCAAATAATGCCCATATTTATCCTAATACCCTCTTCATCCTCTCTATCTCATCCCTTCTTAGCTTCCTCCTTCTTCCTCCTTCCTCCCTCTATCTCTCTTCTACCTAGCTAGCCACCACGTCGCCTGGCCATTGCGCCACGCCGCCACCTACCTCCTACCATATCATGTCGCCTCTTCTTTCTCTCTTCCCCAGCCTTCCTACAATTCTCCTATCTTTCTTAACCGTCACTTTCTTTGCGCACTTTCTCTCTTCTTTATCATCATTGTGTCTTCATCTTCTCCGTCGTCGTCTCTTTCTTCACGGCTTCTTGCTTCATATTCGTTGGCAGGTTTGCTCTTCGACAACCGAAGTCTCCTTTTTTGTTTTTGTTAGTTGTTATTGTTTTTGTTTCTTTCTCTAAACTAAATTTGTGATTCTGGATGCTAGCTTGTGGCTGAATGTGGTGGTAGTGAATGAACACAAACTTATTGAACACAAATTTGATATTTCATGAGCTTAAAGATCACCCAGATAATTTATATTCCTTTCACCCATACATTATACATAAACGTGATCATCATCATCTCATATATAACTAATAATCTAATATACATTATGCATGTTAAGAATGGAGTTGAGTTTATTATTGTGTGTTAAGTTGATTTTGAGGTTTACAGTCATATTCTCCGGCTTCATTGTTGGATGGTTGCAAATTAGAGGCTGTGATTGGAAGATTCATTTGTCCATGTGTCGTCATCATATTCGACACGTCAGGTCCCACCATCTCATGCTGCATATGAGAGTATAACGTGTATCCTTGAGGCCACGTGTCATTCTGATTTGTCACGTGACACTCTCCAATGTTTCTTGTATCGCTTTGTGAATTTGTTCCTTGTGGAAATGGATCATAAATTGACGATTGCAAATCCCTAATCATTTACAGTGCACAAAATTATTGATTCTTTATACAATTATTTATTTTTAATAAATAAACGGCGGCATTTAAAAAAGATAAAATTATAACCTGAGTGGATCCAAAGGAGTAGATGCATCAAATATTTGGTTGTGGTTTTGGGTACCATTTTGCAACCATCCGACATTCTCAAAAGTTGATGCCATCCCCTATCATAATTCTCAGATTTGTTATTGTACTTCTTTCACTTATATTATGTGTGAATTTTGTTGAATTATTAGTAATTACATGAATGTAGTTTACCTGAATAGTTGATGGATCATAAGTAGGCAAATGGCTGCTCAATAGATATTCCTATAATAACCATACACAAACATAAAACATGTAGTTTATCAGATGAAAAACAACATAAATTGAAAAAAGGAATGATGTTAAAAAATAAAAGTAAATAACTCTTTTTTTATATATTAATATATATGTAGTAAATTAATTTCATTCTTATGAAATATATCAAATCAAATAATATATTTAAAAAATTACTCATGTGCGGATTATGTTATTGCAAACCTTTCTTTGCATGACGCGAGTCAAAGTCTCCACAAGATTCTTTTCACCAGATTCCAGCTCCTCCATAGATGTCATCTTTAATGGATCGGGTTCATAAGCCCTAAATTCACAAATGAAGAAAATAATCATAAAAGAAGCACAATAAACATAACTATGGTATTGTTACTTTTAAACAAACCTTATCTGGTCTTCAGCCAGTTGAAGTTGTTGATGTAGCCTACTAACTTCTTGTTGGAGTTCCTAATATAAGTAAGGATATTCAACTTATGCAAAATCATGAAAAAAAAGTAATGGCTACAAAAAATGAAAATGATAACTTGTGCCAAAATTATTTTAACAAGGAATAACAAAGTATGCTTACTTCAATCTCAGAGTTAATGACTCCCGGACTTTGTTGAAGTATTAGACCAAACATTCCCAAATATAAGAAACAAATATTTTAGTATTAACAAATATCATTTTAATTTTTAAATAAAATAATTTTTAAAAAATTAAGTCTTTTTAAATAACACTGGAGTAGAAATAGACAAACTTGGCTAGTTGAAGAGCTATGTCATTCTCATTCCTCAATTGTTGAAGGGTCCGGAGCAAATACTACAAAAATGCTCAAACAATTATAAATTTTGCAAAAATCTTCTGTAACCATAAGAAATTAACCACTATTTATTAATCCGCATATATTTATATATGTTTTACATATTTTAACGTCAAAATAATAAAATATTTTAAAATATAATAATCAAAACTTTTTTAGCAATGAAAATAATCTAATTTTCCATTAATATGAAAAATTAATCATCATTAAATTTTTATTCACATCTTACTCATGAATATAAATCAGGTTTATTATATTAATTATAAAGTCCAATTATAAATATGAATATAAGTGCATTTCATACTTCTATTTATATATTCCCACTATCATTAGGTAATTGAAATGTAGTTACATCAATCACTAAAACGTATATAAAAAAAATATATTCAAGATATTACTATACCTCTTTGTTCTGAATTCCCCTGTTAAAAAGAAAAAATATAAAAAAAAATAAGTTTAGTATTTAAGTCTGTAATAATAAATTATTAGAATTATGGCGTAAATGTGAAAAAAATTTATTAAAATAATAATATTATATAATCAATAAAATTTATTATTTTATTAATATTTTAAATTATAAATCTTAATTTCTAAAATTAGGATTAAGGATACAAAACCTAATCCTAAAATATTAGAAATGAAATAGAGTACCAAATTTCAGTGTCACATAAGTAGTACATGACAAACTAAAATGGATATTGCAAATTACGTTCAATGAAATCTTGAATTTATTAGTTCTACCTGTACTCACCACTCTGGAGACAAATTCACATAGAGAATTCAAAAAAGTTTAATGTTTATTTTGTTAAAAATAAATGTGAGAAGTTTATTTTATCAAGATAAAAAATTTAATTATAATGGTATAAAAATTAAAAAAAAATATATATATATATATATATATATATATATATATATATGTATGGTAGACAAGAGGAAGTATTTTTAATCTTTAGAGAGTACCTGCCATAGTGTGGCTCAGGAAAATTTACAGCACTGCAAGAAAAGAACCACTCTAAATAATTAAATTAAAAAATCAAATCTGATTAGTGATTAAAATTACTATATTTACATGCAAAATTTATTTAGTGCCTATAACATACTTATCTCTTTCTTGATCAGGAAGATTAATGTAACGTGTGAAAACATCCTCAATCCTGATTATCATATATAAAAATACAAAAAAAAAAAAGCATAAGTCAAAAGAAAAACAAAAAAAAAATTAAAAAATGTAAAAAAAAAAATAAAACTTTTGTTTTTGGAAAGGATAGTATAAGAAAGAAAGATTATTTATAAGTTGTTAGTTATAGGTATATAGAATCTGTTAGTTTGTTAAGATTTGTTTTAGCCTAGAGAGGTACAAGGGTTCTGCTCTATAGTGATACAACACTGTATAATTAATTAATTATACATTCAATCATTCTAATAAAAATTTCTATTCAGATCAACTAATTCTCTCTCAATTATCTTCTTTTAATTCTCTACAAGATCAAAATCTTTCTTGTTCTTTGTTCTTTGGTTGATCCTGTTCTTCATTATTTTTTCACATTCTTGAAAGCTGAACGGTTTTACTATGAGAAAGAAAATAATAAGAATGAAGTGCTACTATACTAACTACAGATGTATTTTTTATTAAATAAAAAACAAAAAACTCTTTTTGGCACAATTTTGAATAATGTTGCTATTCAATTGAATTACCACCAACTATTTAAAAGCATTGATTATTTATCACATGTTATTATTGTCTTAGTCAAGATCCTAATCCGCAGGAGAGTTATATATGTATCTTCTTTTTTTTTTTTCATATTTGTTTTGATTTGAACAATTCAATATTTTCAAAATGAAAGAATAAATACATTATTCAAATTTCCGTAATATTGATACACTAGTTTTAGAATAACATGTTTTCGTAAGATACATTTTATCCTTAGTTTTCAAAACACACAAAATAATATTTGTGTTCATAAGTTTCATTTACAATTTACCAGAAGAAAAGGGTGAGAAAATTCATGAATGATGATTGAGCTTGAGGTTTTAAATCCAAATAGAGAAGGCAATACAAACAAGGAATCATCTACACTATCATTTTCTCACAATTAATAATTATTGTTTTAAATCATCGTTTGGATTGCAATCTATAACCCTAATATTGGAAAGAAACTAAGTAATGATGATGATATTGAAATTGAAAATGAAAATAAATTAAGAATGATATTCATGCACACCTCCTTTTGCCAGAGAAATGGTTGAGACGACCAGAGGGAGAGAACATGATAAGTGCAATATCAATGTCACAAAGGATGGATAACTCATATGCTTTCTTGATGAGACCATTTCTACGTTTTGAGAATGTAACTTGTCGATTTGTGGTATTCTCTATTCTTTTTATCTCCAATTTCACACGCCCCATCTTGATTTATTATCTATGAACAAAGCTGTAAAAAGTATGTATGTAAAAAAAGGAAATCCAGAATATTGGCAGGGGAAGATCTAAGATAGTAACAATACTACAAAATTAAAAAAAAAAATTATATATATATATATAAGGCATTCATGAAGAACCTTGAAAGGAGGAATAATAATGAATAGTTGGATATGAGAGAGAAGGAGGGAATGGCTATGAATGGCTGCGAGAAAAGAAAGAAGGTATAGATACAGATTTTAATGGATTTATGTAAGAAATGGTCGCTTATTAATTATTATTACTTTGAGTTCATTCTTATTGTTGTTCTTAGTTAAATTAATATTTCATGAATTATTAACCATTAGTTCATTCATTTGCTTTTTTTTTTTTAATATGATAGTGTTCACATGCCTCCCTATCATCTTTGTACGGGCTTCGTTGTTTGAACTGTTCAATTGATACCGCTGATTGTTGCAAATATCTAGTGCATCGTTATTATATTGTATGATTCAAAAAAAAAATTAATAAAAGTTTAAACACATGTTTGTAAGGCTAGCGCTTTAATCAACGGATTAAGTAAGTAATTATAATATCTGGTTTGATCCATTATAATTTGCAAGTATGTCGTATAAATAATAACCACAATCGTTGGTCATGAAACCGCCATGTCTAAATCACATCAAAACTAAACCTAACAAAATAACCAGTTTAAGAAGTCTAAGAAAATGAGGAGAAGTCTCCGCGTGTGCATGCCAATATATTGTCCTACCTAATACGCAATAGAACATGGCCTTATTACACATAACATGATAAATAAAATAAAATAGTCAACAAAAAGAAAATTAAATGTGACGATAATGACGATGCCATGAATGCATCACAGTAGTATTACTAGAATAAAGTATGAAATAAAATGTGGCATAAAATATATCATTAGATTATAAGATTAAAGAAATTAGATTAAAAAAATGAAAAAGTATAGAGGCAGTAATTTTATTGAATTTTGGCTAGCATGTAATCAGCAGAGAAAGGTGAGCCATTGGATAAAATCTCATACCAATTTCACACTATTAAATCATTATTGATGACTATTTGATGACTACTAATCACAAAAATTACTAGTCCTAGCATTGCTCAAATAATTAGTTAAATTTAATTATAAAAATAATTATTTTTATTTAATATTTTTATAATTAATACATAATATTTAAATGTATAATAATAAATACAACTTGAAAAATTGATAACTAAGTGTTGAAAAAATGAGTCGCATACATCATAAAATAAGTGTCCATATGATTTGATACAAGAAAATCATTTTTCTTTCAATATAATAGATACACCTAGACTACAAATTGCATACATCATAAAATAAAAAATAAGTGTTCATATGATTTGATATAAGAAAATAATTTTTCTTTCAATATAATAAATACACCTAGACTACAAACTTGCTATGTGCAAAATAAGTCACGCAAAAAAAAATGAAGAAAAATAATATTTATATTAATTTTTTATAGATCTTTTTTATTATATAAAATTAAAGCAAATATAAAAATATTAATCACCTAATATTTTAATTTATTACAAAAATAAAAAAATACAAAAGAAATATACAATTTTTTATGATATAAAAAGACAAATACTTTATTATTTACACAAGATAAACCACAGGCCGAGCATGATTTTCGGTTAATTACTTACCTAATAATAAGGACAAAACAAATAGAAAAATGAAATCTTAGTTTAAATAATATATTACATGATTGAACAAGCATTTGGGTTTTCATCACTAAACATTTGGATGTAGCCGTCGTCAACGGTGGTTTCCGTTATGTTGGCGGTGTCAGCAACCTTTCTAACCATATTAGGGGGTGCCTTCTTATCATAGGCAGCAGAGACATAAGGATGAGCCACCATTGTGTACGGAACATATGGCCACAACTCAACCTTCTTCTTTGTTGACTGAGCAGCCTTCAAAACTTTCTTTGGCTCAACGTATCCGGTCACCGTTGCCTTCTGCTGCTTTAAATCTATGTCGACAGACTTAGCTCCTTCAAAAATTAATTGTTACTAAATATATGAGAGTCATATATTTTGTTGAAGTTAAAAAATAATTTCAAACATAAAAATTTAAAATTTAATTTTTATTAATTAAAAATTTAATATAAAATAAATAAATAAAATCTTATATAAAACTTTTACACATTATAACGAGACTTTTGTGTGAAGCTTATTAAAAATATAAACATTTATTTACGTGTCTCTTTTATTAATTTAAATTTTTAAAATAATTTTATAATACATTAATATATTTATTAGAGATATAATTATTCAGTTTAATGATCATTTTAAAAGCTAAAAATTTTAATATAAAACAAAAAATATACCAAATTCACGGAAATTTAAGAGAAGTGTTATTTCATCACCAAATCATTTGTTATACATGTTTTATTTAGTTCTTTCTCAGTTAATACAAAACTTTACCTCTCATATATAACAAAGGATAGGAAAAGAAAACGAAGTACCTTTAACACCGGAAAGGACATGCTTAACCTTGCGAGCACAACCTTCACAGTCCATTCTGATTTTAAGAGCCACCGTTTGAGTTTGCTTCTTCTTCTTCTTTTTGGTGCTGCTTAGTAAAGTAGAGAAATAGTCCAAAGTGCCTTGTACTCCCATGTTTCTTCTACTTGATTCTTAATTAGTTGCACAAGAAGATATATATGCAAAATATAGTTGTTCTTAGTTCAAAGTAAATACTCTTGAATAAGCGAACTATTAAGAAGCTGAGTGTGTGTATATATAAGGTGTCCGGAATTATGGAAAATGACTAGTCAAGTTCAAGTTTTGTCTCACTGTTAGTTGGGATATGAAAACGATAATAATAAGTGCAGTGAATGATATGCCTAAGAGAAAGGACATGCAACTAATTAATTTATTAACAGACAAGTGATGCATGAAATTGTGTATGTGGTGGATTCAAACGTGTGGACTAATGACAAAATATATATACAGTAGTTGATGGATGACTTATTATTTTTAATATATATAGTTATATATATCTACAATCAAATCAAATAATTAATAGACAAGATTGCTGTCCTAGTCTCCTAGAATTTTCTTGGATTGCTTCTAATTCAATTACCTCCTTAATTATTTTAAGGACCTGAAAATAAGGAAAAATAAACAAGTTACATACCTCTTTAAATGACTTACTATAAGAACAAATTCATTATTTAATATAACTCTGTTGGTTCCTATAGTTTTACCAAATTTTTAATTAGGTCCCTATATTTTTTTTTTTTTTAATTGAGTCCCTACACTGCTTTAATTTTGTAATTAAGTCCTTCCTAGTATAAAAAATATTAGAGTTAACTGAATATTTTTTCATAAATTGAAGGTACTTATAATTAAAAACTTAATTAAATCTTTGACTGCATGTATTTTGGTAAAAATATTATGTTAATTTTAATATTTTTAACATGAAAAGGATGTAATTACAAAATTAAAAACACTGTAGGAACCCAATTAAAAAGAAAAAAAGTATAGGGACCTAATTAAAAATTTGGTAAAATTATAGGGACTAATAGAGTAATTAAACCTTTAATATATATCTTACTATTAGGTGATCACAGGTCGATTTGGTTCGGATTTATGATAAAATTAAAATTGAACATATTGGTTCGGTTCGAGTAATTGGGTATCCGATGACTTTAAAATTTATAAAAAAACCAAATTTTTATCTTAAAAATTCAACAAGTACAATAAACATGTAACCAGTGGCAGATTCAAGGGGCCTAAAGTGGCCATGGTCCCCAAATATTTTTTAAAAAAATTAGCACTATTAATTTTTTATTATTATTATTATTATTATTATTATTATTATTATTATTATTATAGATTAAATATATTTTTGTATATTACACACTAAAAAAATTTTATATATTAGTAACAATTATCAAATAGGTTTAAAAAACAATAAAAACGTATAAATATATAAATAATTCAAAAGTTATTAAAAATATAGGTTTGGATTAATGTAAAAAGTAATAATTATAAAAAAAAATTGTTTTGACTCTTTTTATAACAACAATCACAATTAAATAGATTTTTAAACAATAAAAATTATTAAAATAATACTTTAAAATAAAAGGAAAGACCAACTTTTAGCAGATTATATAATTGTATATGTTGAAAAGGAGAATGTTTCAAAATTTATTTCAGATGATAAATTGATAATTTTAGTTATATGAAATATCGCAAACCAAATTTAAAAATACCTAAATCCTAAAGTATGTAGTTGAATGTTAATTTTTATATAATATAATTATTAATTTTGATCTATATATTATAAATTATATTTTGTTGACTTTTTATTATGTTATATTTTAATTTATTTCGTATTTAATTTGGCCCCCCTCTTATAAAATTTATGAATCCGCCACTGCATGTAACATCAATAGAAATAATCCAAACATGTTAAATACTAAATACATTAAAAACTAAACTCATTAAAATCTAAACATATTAATAATGAATAATCATTGTCTCATAAAAAAGCTATATATATTTTTTTATTTTTTTATTTAATTAATATATAATCGGATTCGCAAGTTAGTTCGGGTTTTGCACCTCCAAAATTGATATATGAACTAATTACTAGCAAAAATCATCGATTTGGTTCGAATTAAACTCGATTACCCATTAATTTCAAAACCAATTTAACTAGTTAGATTCAAATTCAGACGAATAATAGAGTACCCGCTATCCGTGCTCACCTTACTTGCTATTGGTAATTATTATGGTGACCCTTTCAAGTTTCCTTACGAAGATTGTGATTGCTATTTAATACCATACAAGGAATAAGATATATCCCCTACAAGAAAAAACTCACAAAAATAATATTAAAAATTTTAATAAAATAATTAACTTTTAACAAACTGTACATAGAAACCACTGTAGTTTGGAGTGTTAGAATGAGTTGAGTACATTGGGTTAATCCGTTTAAAACTTTAAAAGCAGATTTAATTTATTTCTAAAATTAATTCTGCCAAAAATAAAATGTTTAACAAATTCAGTCTTATAATTCATGAAGTAAATATATTGACTGCAAAATAAATAATCTGACTTATTTAGCTCGTTAAAATTTTTCTATTTTTTATTACTTTAATAATTTTTTTAATAGTCAAATTCAAATATTTTAAGTTTTAACCAAAATATCTCATATTTCAATCCAATAATTTATTTAAAAAAAATTGGCCCGAAATTAATATTTTAACACCAAAATTGATTTTTTTTATTTTTAATTAAAAAAAATCTATTTATACAAAAAAAATAAAAAATGAAAAATAAACAGACCAACCTATATAAAAACTCGTATATACTTGATATATAATTAATTATTGTATCCATTTAAATCCTGAGCTTAAAGAGACAGGTCTAAACGGATTAAAGTAGTAATTAGTTTTTTTTTTAAGTTAAGAGTAAGATTTGAATTTAAAATTTTTAGATGAAAATAAAAAGATTATATTATTTGAACTATACTTAATTAACTATACAATATCAGTTCTACCTGCATCTTGTTTGTTTGGATAATTGTATAAAAGAAAAGTATAGTTAAACAATGAAAATATTAAACAATATAAACAATAGATATATTGAATGTTTAATTTACTAGGTGTGTGGATGGTTATTTTAATATTAAGATTTAGATAAATAATTTAACAATATAGTATATTTTTATTTTATTAGGCTAATTTTAAAGTCCATTATTTACATTGTTCATAAAAACTATTGACTATGTAGCAAAGGCCATATTAAAAATATAACAAATGCACGCAGGTAGTGCATAGTTGGTGAGCTCATTAAAAAATGTCACCACTTACCAGAAAGTAAATCGCGGATTTGCCTCTAAAATCATGAATAATCTACTTAGTTGTTTGTATTAGAATTACTAATAATTATTAATTAATGGAGAGAAGAGACATTAATGCTTGCAGTGCAAGCAACTTAATTAAAATTAAGCATTTCATTAGTGAAATTAGGGGAGGGAAAACGGAAGAGGGACCCACGTCAAAAGTTTATTTGAAAAATTTTCACCTAATGTCTTTGTAGCAATGCATGAATAATAAGTGAAAGTGAATGGCATCAGCAGTAGACACATTGCATGAAGATCTGAAATCCACTTGGCAATGCAGACATATATGCATGCATGGATGGTGATTTACAAGCCACCTGGCAGGATCAACGGTCTAAGATCCTGATATGTAATCATCCAATGGAAATTGTCCACTTGTGAAAATGCATGGTTGATTGAGGCTTATGATATAAGGGCGGTGGCAACATTAACAATGATGGAGAAGAAAGTGAACCAATAAATAAATTCGCATAATGGACTAGTGTTTGGATACTACGACAGATGGCATGAAAATGAAATAATTATTAAAACCTCAATCTTTTAGGGATTTTTTTTTTATTTTTGGGATTAAAAGCGTCATACAATACATTTATCCATTGAAAATGAAGTTGTCCATTTGTTTGTTTCTTCTAATTCCACGGATATAGCTCATTTTGTTTTAATATATATGTCTTCCGTAATCTAATGCATGCAAGACAAGGGTAAATCCAATGACACGCACACTTTTTTAAATTATGGATGTCAATATATTTTAGATACAGTATTTATTAATATTCATTTAATATGTGTATTTGTTGTATCTTAATAAAATAAATAAATATATTTAAATATTTCTTACGTATTAATGTGTTTAATATTAGTTTTAATATGTATCTGTAAAATTATTTTAAAAATAGTATATATTATTATTTATTAAAAAAATATTTTAAATATTTTATATAATTAAAAAATATTAAAAATAATTAATTTATATTTTAATATTAATAAAATATCAAAATATCATCATAATTTATTAAAAAATATTTTATATTATATATTTATATACATACTCTGTATCTTATAAAATTTTAAAATTTGTATAACTATATGTCTGGTATGATATAGTACCCTGCAATGTCCATGCATCATGGGATAAATCTAATAAAATTAATGAGACAAAAGTCATATTTAGAGCCATATATATCCTATTAGGTGGGCAAGTAAATCCACTTTTAGTTAGGAGCATGTCACTGTTGAGTATTTCATTGCTGAAGTAGAGGAATTTTAGATAAATGGCATAGATGCCGACATGAATTAAAAATACCAAACTATAAGAGATATAAGAACACAGTAATTTTCAATTGAGATATATAGAAACACACTTTGTATATATATACACTACTTAAGATATATAATTTTCAATAAATAATAATATATTGTATTTTTAAACTTATATTAAAAATATATAGTTAAAACATAGGTTAAATACCACGTTAGTATGTGGGTCCATTTAAATGTATTTAAAGAATTATTTTTTATGTCACTTGAATATATAGTAGTAATATATAGTAACCAAATTAAAAACAATAATAATATAATTAACAGCAAAATAATAGCGACAATAATAATAATGACAATAATCTATACCAATATATAATGGGATAAAAAAGTTTGGTATCTAATTTCTTCTCTCTATTTTACTCTTATTTCTTTTTTATTTTTGTTACACACTGAATTTAATATAATAAACTGTTACCACGTCTTCAATTTTTTTATTTTTTTATAAAAAAGAATTTATCCCACGATATAGTATTAAACTGATTCATTTTCAACCCACAACATATTTTGAAACTGATTTACTTCTAATAAAAAACTGCTCCCACTACGTACTCAATTTAAAAATTAAAACCCCAACAGAATTAAATACATTTTTACTTTTAATTTTGGTCTCGCAAACCTTTTTCTTATCTGCATCTTGCTATCTTTTTGACAAATAGAAATAGAAATTTCACAAAATCAACAGTCGCGTCAACGTCGACCCACTTGAACAGAATATGTTAGGCAAAGAAGACAACATGACCGAAGAGCAAAGACAGCAACACCTAACTAGAAGACGTACAACTTATCGGGATATCAACTGGCTCCAATTCCAACTCCAATGCCAAACATAGGTGGAGTTACCCGATTAACTACAAACATAGGAGTAGCCCGATTGACTACAATTAGACAAATGGCCAGAGCTATCACCCATCATCAATTTGATACCAGTAACACAATAACTAATTTTCTTTGTTATGAATTCAATTAGTTCTTAATAATTATATTTTACTTTTGAAACATACAGGAATGGAAGCGCATGGCAATGGAACAGGCACAAGTAACAGAAATCTATAATCTATAACAATATATAATGTGGATACAGAATTTTCGTATCCAACTTTACTTTCCAATATTGCCCTTAATGATAGAGATTCTCCTGTACATGCATCAGTTACTTTAAATAAAAGAACTACAGTAACACATGTTCTTTTATCTCATTTTCATTCTGTATTTCACTAAGGTAGCGTTTGGTGGAGAGATAGAGACGGAAAGACAGAGACTGAGAGACAGAGACTAAGAGACAGAGATTGAAATAAATCTCAATATTCTGTTTGGTGCAAAGTGGGAGACAGAAATCGAAACAAGAAAGAAACTCTAATTTAATTTGTACAAATGGTAAAATTGGAATTAATTAATTGAAATGAAGATATTTTAGGTATAAAATATTATTAAAGTTTCAATCTCTATCTCTAAAAATTTTAGTCCCCGGTGTCCCTATTTTTTGGAGGTACTGAAATACTAAAATTTTAGGAACAGAGACAGAAATTTTAAAACCAGTCTCTGAACTAACAAACATGATATTGAGTCTCAATCTCCCAGTCTCTGTTTAAGTACTTCAAAACAAACGCTACGTAATAGTTGTAAGAATGTGCTTCTTTGTATGTAACAATTATTTAGATGAGTTTTTGTGATTTTCTTAACTAGATAATGACTATGCCAAATGTTGATTTTCGACGCCATGTATGAAAGAAGGAAAAAAATAATTAGGGGTGATAAATAATTTTCTATAGATCTTATCGTTTTATTTTGGGTATATTCTTTATGTGAGTAATTTATACCAAGTTTAATCTCATTATTCTGTTATAAATTTTTTTATCTCATTATTCAATTTTTAGTGCTTCTCCTCTCACTATTAGGTGCACTCTTTGTATTATTACTATTGCCATCATTCTCCTTCCTTAAACATTGTGATTGTATCGCCTCCATCTTTTCCTCGCTTTTATTTATTACAATTGCAAATTTTATACCATTTTATATTACTGCGGATATTAATTTTACGCATAACTTTCACTTTCATTTTCCTTTCTCTTCAGTTTACTTACCAAATTGTATTCATTCTTATATATTTTTAATCTGTCTTTCACATACAAAGTTTTCTCTCTTCAATTTAATTTAAAAAATTTATTATTTTTTTATCTTATATTTATTTTTTAATTTTTTTACATGTATATACCTATCAATCTCATAAATTATTTTGTTAACTCATTCTTATATATTTTTAATCTGTCTTTCACATGCAAAGTGATGAACAAAAATGAGAGTTGCCATAATGGTATTATGGTAATTGATTGCAATTGTGGTTAATAGAAGAAGAAAACAAGAAAAAAATAAAACAAGATAACATAATAGTGACGGTGAGACGATAATAGTTATTCATGTAAAAAGAATGATAAGAAAAAATGATAGTGTATAATATGATGAGATGATATAATCAAAATAAAAATTAATAATTTTAAAATAATAAAAAATTAAAAATAATTAAAGATGTTTAATATAAGATTAAAGAAATATTTTTTTATCTATTCGAATTATACATAAAGATAAAGAGTGTTTTGAATATAAATTTTTAAATTTGTTTCAAATTAAATAAGATTGAAAAATAAATAAATTTAATATATAAATAACTAATTTGTTAACCATGTTAGTAAATCTTTATCTTAATTTTAGTATACATAATAATAATATAACTTTTTACCTTTTTCAATTTAAATTTAATTATTTTATATTTTTACATATCTTAAATAATTTAAAATATTTTATTTTTTATAATTAATTTTTATTTATTAATATTAAATTTATAATTTTAAAAATAAAAATATTTTTTTAACTCAATAAAAAAGCGGCTAAACGCCGTGTCGGTTGAACCGTTAGTAATAATAATAATAATAATAAATAATAATGTTCTTAATTAAATGTGCATCATCCAAACAAATAAAAACTTTTTAAATATTTATCTCACTTATTTTATAAATTTTTTAATCACAAAATTTTTTTTTCCCTCCTACCTATGGTTTGCCCATCCCTCACTCTTAAATTTTCTTCGCAACTTCAACCCTTGTTGAAAGCATTGGTCTCCGATCTTCATTTTATACTCAAAATTAATGAGCTGTACAAGCATGCATTGGTTGAGGAAGGTGGTGAACTTTGGAAAGGACAATAATTTTGAATATAAAATGAGAAAGGGACCAACATTTTCAGAAAGGATTGAAGACTTGTAGTTGTGAAAAAAATTTGAGGAAGAAGGAGCGCGTAAGCCACGGATAAGAGAGAAAAAATTAATTTTATGATTAAAATGTTTACAAAATGAATGAGATTAATATAAAAAAAAATCTTCATCGACTGAATGAATTCTATATCTTTACGTATTTAATTGAAAAAGTTATTATTATTATTATTATTATTATTGTCGACGACGCTATTATTGTTGCTGTTAATTATATTATTATTGTTGTTTTTAATTTGGTTACCAAATTACTATATTATTATTATTATTTAAGTAAAAATTCATGTACATTTAATTTTATATGAAGTTGTAAAGTTAATAGTTGTGAATAATTAAATTATTTGACTAATTTAATTAAATTTTTATTTAATGATTCTCAATTATTAATTTTACGTAAAGTTAACTGTATTTTAATATTTACATTATTATTATTATTATTATTATTATTATTATTTGCAGCCGTTGAAATTGTGGGATTTGGCACCTTTACCATTTCCAATAGATCAGGCTTGATATGCCTTCCATTTCATTGGTGCCAGTCCAGAATTGGCCATGCTATGCCTACTCTCATTTCACAGGTGGCTCAGCCTAAATGGGTTAAATTTCATTTCGCGGGAAATTCCTGTGAAATGAGCCTCTGTATTTTCGTCTTCATCTCTCGTCGTGCGCACGCATTTTTGGAATTAAAATTTTTAAATATTTATTTAAATAAAAAAAAAAAAACCTGAGATAGAGTGAAGAATCTATCGAAGCAATCTACTCCTATTGAAAGAGAGAATTATCCGAACGATATGGATGGTGTTCTCCAATATTTTTATAACTCCAATACTAAATAATCAATTTGATGATTAAATGTTCTCCCAAATTTTAAAAAATATGTTAAAAAAAATATTAACTCTTTATAATATATTCTAATGCCTAATAATTATTATATTATAACTATTATTTTATTATAAAAAAAAATATTATAACATTAATTATATATAAACCTAAAAACATGGTATGAAAAGAGATTATAATAAAAAATCAAATAACTTATGATAAGAATAACACATAAAAAGAGCAATTTATGTAAGAGAAGTTCATAACATCATAATCTCATAATATATGTATTATTTTAAGTATATGCACTAAAATATGATCTCTAACTTAGTTTTTCTTATAATCCATGCTAACTTGAGTGTTAGAGTCCTTGTAAACACCTCCCATATTTAGGACATTAGAAATTTGGAATAGGAGGAAGGCAGCAACATCGCATCTCTAACTTGCTCTTTAGAAAATAGATCCTCTCTATTTTTTTAACACTTGAGAGAATAAAGTGTGATCTCTCACCTTTAATTCTATAAGTGGGACCAAAAATAAATAGGAGAGAGAGTGCAATGAGTTATGAGATTAAACACTGGACACCATCCAATTTTTTTTTCACCGGAAAAGATCCACTCGCTACTCTTTATAATTTTGTTTAAGTAACTCCTAAACTCAGAAAAACAAAAATACTTCTAAACAATAGTGCCGTTTGTGAGAACACATCGCTTGTTACATTCTCTTCATTCTAAGTTCTACTCCGAGATGAGTTTAGCACAACATATGTTCACAAGATGAATAACATAGAAAAAATAGCAAAGAATGTATGATCACAAAAGACAAGTATTAAAGCACATAATACAAAAATTTCACCAACAAGATAAAAAGGTTTACAAATTTAATAAATTTGTAACTATATCACTATACGCTTCAAATGTTTATAATTGCTAAACCAATTAGATGGTCAATGATTTGGAGGCTTAATAACAAGGTAAAATTGTGAAGTAAAAAATCAGAAATTTTTTTTTGCAAATTTATCATAAAAAATACAATTTGACATACACTTAGAGATCAAAGTTTACAAAATTGGAAGCAAAAATTTATTCTGATGTTAAAAATTCTAACTAACCTCATTGAAGCCAAATCACATTCATATTTAGATACATAAAGATATGATTTATTTTATTTAAATTTTTATAAAATATTTTAAAGCATATTATTATTTAAAAATAATATGAAAATTTGTGATAGAAATACAGGAATAATATTTGTATAATTGTTTATTGAAAAAAAAAATTATGAGTCAACTAATCTAAATTAAAAAAATTCATCATCTAATTGTCCAAACAATTATTTTAAATAGGAGAAAGTTTCATTTTAGATAAATTGTATTTAAAATAAAAAAATTTATTATGCAATTGTTTTAAGAGAAATAATCTCTTTATTTTAAACTTAATGTTCAAGCATAATAAATTTAATAAATATTGATTCTGATAACTTGAATTTATTTTGATATGTCTTTGTCGAAATCTTGAAAACTCCGACATTCGAGCGTACAAGCTATGAGTTGGGGGCATCCACCGTGGGAAGTCCATAAAACCAAAAAATAAAAAAAAATCATTTTGATATTCAAAGAATGAAAACGTCGACTGTTAATTCTAGAATCACAATATGCATACTTTGATTAAAAAATCTAACTTCCAAACTCAAAATTTAAGATAATAATCTACGATCATTCTACTATTAAAGAAGAATATTACAACATTGACTATATATAAGTCTAAGAGTATCGTATGAAAAGAAACGATAATAAGACGTCAATATATATGAGAATAGTTTATGAAAAGAGCAATCCATATAAGAGAAGTTCGTAACATCATAATCTTATAATATATACACTATTTCAAATACGTGTACTAAGATAAAATTTTTGACTTAGTTTCTTTTATGACTCATGCTAATTAACTTGAGTGTCAGAATTTTTATAAGAACATCTTTCACTATGAGAACATTAAAAACTCAGAATAAGAGCATATTAATAATATCTATCTCTAATTTACTCTTTATAATTTTATTTAGATAATTTCTAAACTTAAAAAAACAAAAATACTTCTGAATAGATGGAGAGAATTACCAAAAAGAATGGTATGATTGGGCTGAGGCGGTAAAGACGCTCCAACTGTGCAAAAGGACTTAAATTCAGTTTGAAAAGGAGAATAAGGAGCGGTTAATAGAAGAGTTAATAGAAAGAAGAAAGTCTACGATGCTAAAACCAAACATGAAGAAAGCTAACATAAAGTTCTTGGGAAATCAAACATAACCTTCGAGTTAGATATACGAACTATATCTTAAAGTGAAATTTATATTTTATTGATCATTTATGGATTTTATTGCCTTTTCGGTTAGCCCTTTGATTGGGTGATGATAACTGTAACATTCGATTATCCGTTATCAGTAATTTATAACCTTCAGATCTTGTATATTGTTTTTTTGGGCTTTGTCTGTAATAATTTCCTTCTGATATATCTCATAAGTCATAATTCATAAAGGGATTGAAAAAGAATCCTGACGGAAAAAAAAAAAGAAATTGAAAAGAATAGCTATATTATATATTCGGTTTCATTATTTTTTAATGGAGCCTACAACACAACTCACGTGTCATTCTTGTATTGCAGAGATAGTTACATAAAGTGGAATGGACATGAAGTTTTGGTATTATGTGGTTCTGTTCGAGAGTAGCATATCATATGGATTAACTATACAATTTTTCTATCTAATTTGAATTAGTTGATAGATCAACTTACTCAATTATTCATTTAAATAAGTATTAAAAATTTGAATTTATATATATATATATAAAATAATTCATTAGTTATTTATAAACTTTAGTCTATAACAAATTAATTCCGCTTGCAAAAAATATGGTGGAAAAAAAAACATACAACCTTTCTTAGGTCTTAGCTAGTTTAATTTCTTCACACGCATGATTTCATGAACTGAAATTGTTTCTATGAAATAATTGATTTGAAATAAAGGTGTGCAGGCCCCCACCCCTTCTCCAACCGGGGATAAAAAAGGGAATAGTTGACATACTAGTGAAGTACCAGCAATTCAAAACACCGATGCTGTCCTGCTGAAAGCAAAGTTCAATGCTAAGACAAGACACTTCAATATAATAGTTGCAATTATTGCAGGATTGCAACCAATGTACTTTTAACTTTACGATTTCTTGATTACAAGAGATTATGACTGACCGTATATCTATAATTAATCTATCAGGATTTTTTTTCATAATTTAAAAATATTTATTTTTACCAAATCTAGTTTCCAGCTTTATTTATCGAAATATACGTTTTTTTTTTGGACAAATTCGCTGCATTTCACGGCAAACTCTATAAAAATTAGTAAATTCGTCTTATCCAAACTCTATCAATTTTATAGAGTTTGCCTTACCACCCAAACTCTATTTTAAATATATTAAATTGAATTTAAAAAGTTAACAATAGTAAACATTATCATCGTCTCCAAAGTACATCTGCTTTTTTGTGTATTGACGCAGAGACATAGACACTAAAAACACAACAAGACATAAATTTTTTAAATTTGTTTGGTATACAAATACAAAACAGAAGACATAAAATCACAATCATGTTAAATTTCAATATTACCCTTATTCCACTCAATAAAAAATAACTACCAATAACAATCTAAAATTAAATAACAAATTTAATCTAATAAATATCAACAAAAAAATTTCAATCTAACAAAATTAATACAAAATTATTTTAACAAAAATTTAAACAAATAAAAAATTAAATTGTACAAAAACAAAAAAATAGTGCCAGAAAGGAGAACGGATATGGGGGGTGGCAATATGTACCCTACCCGTGGGTACCCAACCCGACCAACCCGCACTCTATATATGTTTATGTTATATACTTATATAAAAATATGTTTTAAGTGGATGTTGAACCAAAGACCTCTCACTAAATGCAAAAGATCCTTAACCACTAAAAGAAAATCATTAATTGATAATTTAGTATCTTTTTTTTTACATAAAAATCAGTTTTATTTTAAATTATCATCAAGTTATATAATAATATTGTATATTTTTTGTAACCCGCGGGTAGGGTCGGGTACCCGCAAATTAAGAGCGGGTAGGATTAGGGTTGGGATATTCTCAACCCGCGGGTAGGGTTAGGGTTGGATCCAAACCCTACCCTACCCTACCCATTGCCACCCCTAGATATGGAACATGGTAACAAAGTACGAATCTAAAAACACACAGTGCGCGGAAGAACGGAGAACAGATCTGAAAAGATGGTGACAGACGAGAGAATGATGCGCTGGATCATTTACAAGAAGTGAAGCAGACACAACAACCGCAAAAGGTTACGGCGGCGAAGACAACCATGAAGAAAGGCGATGGAAGGAATGGAAGAAGAGAGGCGGCAGTTATTTGGGTGGAAGGAAAGGAGGAAGAGAGGCTGCAGCAGACTAGTGGCACAACGGGAGGAGAGACGGTGGTGGTCGGAGTGACAAGAAGAGAAGATGAGAGGTTAAACTCTTTGTATTTTGGAAGTGGAGGGAAAAATTGATGAAAGGAGACTCAGGAAAGAGGAGAATTTGAAGGGTAATTATGAAAAGGAAAAGTATATGGAACCAAAAGGTAATCAGCCAAAAAGTAAACAAAACCATTTAATTAGAATCACTTTTTGAATAATATGTTTGAAAACTGCTCCTGTGATCACGGAGCACAAACCAAAATTCAATTTTTCATAGAGCCCAAACACATTTTGGCTGGTTTTTGGCTGATATGCTTTTGGTTCCCTAGTTGTTCTCTTATGAAAATTAAATGTTAAAAATAGTGTGTCTATGTCTCAAGTTTAGTGTTCCACCCCTCCCCGCTGCTATCACAAATTTTGTGTCTTTGTGTGCGTTTGTGTCTTACCGTGTCTATCAGAATTTTGTGTCTTACTAACCAAACGCACACTAAAGAGTATACAAGAGTATAAAGGAATAAGTCGTATTTTATTTTTGGAAAATATTTTTTTTAATTTATAATTAAAAAAATCTTTGTTAAATATGGCTTATTCCGGTGCACCTGTATATTTTTGGAGAGGATGATAATGGTTGCCATGGACCCAGAAAATTATAATAGTTTGGTGATGGTTTTCAGTGGCTAAGACAAGGGGGTTGAATCTTAGCCCCTTTTTCACTTAATAACACTTGCTGGTCTTTGAAACAACTTTTGGAGACTTTTTGATTTTTGTCTCGTACCCAGCAGAAACAGAAATGGAGCAGAAGAGAGATAGATAATTACACCAAGATTATCCTGGTTCAGCTGCTAAGTGCAATGCAGCCTACATCCAGTCTCCATCACAACAATGATGGAATTTCACTATAATCATCCTTGGTTACAAACACCAATTTTCCCTATGAACTACCCTTCCTATCCGGGACAAGTCCAGAATCTAAACCCCAATCCTGAACTTGACTTAGTTACTGCCAAGCTTTCAACTACTAAGTGCTAACCCAACTTGCAAGGGGATTCCCAAAGAATCATGAAATACAACACAGATGTACAAAGGACCTCTAAGGACATCTATGGCTTTTTCTTTTAATTTTGCACTCTCTGTCTTTTTTTGCTCTATGACTTTTTCTTACAAACCTCACTGTTTGCCTTTTTCCATGAGACTCAAGACAGACAAAATTAAACAGAAAATTACAAAATGAAGAACATTAAAGGAGAAGAACTTCTGTTAGCTTAGGTAGCTATGAGAACTCTGTACCTTGCACTCTCACTCCTTGCTTCAAGCCCTGGTTGTTCTCCCTTATATATAGGGGGAAGCCTCCACGGTTGAAATCAAATAAACCAAGCTAAACTTCTTCTTCATGCAAAACCGGTTCGACCAGAGGTAGAAAAGAGATAACCGAATGCTAAAACCAACATGCAATTACCTCTGTGTCTTCTCTTTACACCAATCTTCATCAATCTGAGCCATCCAACTTGACTTACACTCTAAGAAGGATTCCTAGCCCTTGATGCTTCTTGATGCATGACAGCTCCTCCTGCTCCACTTTTGCTTCCTCCTTCACGCAGCCACCCTAGCTACTTTCTGTGATGAGCGAACACAAAAGTGGAGATGAGTCATCCCTCTGAGATCTTCTTCCTTTAACCGAAATCTTCATCATCTATTTTTGGTATGGAGAAGCTAAGATCTCTTCACCAAATCTTACCATATGTGATGAAAATTTCAGCCACAACATATTTTTTGTTTTCTTTTTCTTGCCATCATTACAATGGTCTTTAGCTTGCTTCTAGCTTCTTCTTGATAGCTTGCAAAAGTTTCCATGGTTACTGTGATGGAAGTGACCGAAAGTGAGAAGCAAGTAGAGAGAGAAGAGAGAGAAATTAGAAAAGTATTAAATTAGGAAAGAGAATGAAATTAATTGAATTTGTTTCTTCCCTTTGCTAAGTAGCATGTATCATTAAGGCAGCAATCAAATCAGTTGTCTTTTTTCTCTCATTGTTCCCATGCAATTAATGATAATTGAATGAATTTGGAATCCATCACATGAGAGAAAGAGATCCGTTGGAAGCATTCCTTGCTTTCTCTTCTTTTAATTTTCGGACCAACCTTAATGGTCTTGAGGCAAATCATTTTGGGCTAGATCAATTTGATTCAGGCCCAATTAACCACAAATTGGTTCAGCCATAATACTTAAACATTTTGAACAAGGCTGAATGTTTACATTCATATTGGGTTTGGAATTTTTCTTTTCTTTTTGGCCCAAGTAACATAATCATAATTACAGCCACCATAATCACAACAATTTAATACCAAGGCTGAATATATTTTTGATACAACTGGGCTTGTTACAATTTTCTTTTCTTTTCGGCCCAATTGCAAAAACCTGCATAGCAAAATTATTTCAATTAGCACATATGGATTAAAATTACATTAATAATTTTGCAACTAATTATTTTAATAATGTTTTATCATCATCAATTTAAATTAGATTTTTCTAAACTCATCAATCTCCCCCTTGATGACAAGCATTATTAAAAATTGAAATGGAAAAGGATAAAAAATTAGAGTACTCCCTTTGTAAATACTTGGATTCCTTCATTTTCAATTGTTACATGGCTCCCCCTTAATGTATGCTATTTTACCAAGGGAAGCTTTATACCTGTAACAATTTTTATCAAGCCTAAGGCAACAATGTTATTCAACATATTACATGTAAGATGTTGAATGGCTTGATTTATGAGCAGAATTGGAGTGATAAACAAAACTCATTTGTTATCATAAAATTGATTTTCTGCTCAAACAAAACAATCAAAAAGTAAAGCATGCTTGAGTACCTTCAAAGTACTTTTCAACATATATTCAAAACTCAACATACTTTGGTTCAAAAAAATTCTTGTAAAAATATTTCTTGTCAAATAATTCACAAACTATGAAACTGTTTCAGGTTATCATCCAAAATAGGATTTGCAGATTATTAAACAAAAAATATCATAGCTTTAAACAACTTTGTCATAACCCATAGCTTGAACAAACTTATCACAACCAAAAAACAGATCATGATAACAATAACCTGTAAAATTAGAAAAAATAACCCTAAAACAAAACAGAGCACAAAACAGAGCAAAACAAAACAGATCAACACAATCCATGTTCAGGGAGGGATAATCACGAATCAGCTTGATTTCAGCCTCTGTTTTTAGTTCTAGCTACTTTTCAAGCAAAGCAACCTTTCAATTTTTCAGCATGTATTTCCTCCCCCTTTTGTCATCAAAGGGGACCTGTAAAGAAATGACAATGGTATGCAAAATTTTTAAAATATTACCAATAGCAAAATAACAGAGTATCACAGATCTAAAGTATCACAAGTCTAAAATATCCAAAACAGTCTACAATAGTATCAAAATAAGCCAAATGAAACTAGAAATTAACAATAAACACAGTGATCAATCATCAGATAAATTGTACTCAGAGCCATCTGCATCATCATCATTAGCAGCCCCCATCTCTTCTTCAAAACTCTGCAACATTAGGCCCACCCTCTCTTGGCACTTCACCCATGCCCTTTCATTTTCAAAAGCTTGTTTACGTGCAGCCTTGTATGAATCCACCATTAGTTTAGACATGTTAGAGAACTCAGTAAGAATGTCTTTGATCGATTCTGTTGTCTTGGAATACTCAGATGGCCGACTCTCAAACTCGCTGTCAGAGGGAATAGACTTTTTTCCTTTGTTCCCTTTCATAACTCCTCCTCCCTTAATGAGTGAAACCTTATTCTCTACAGCTTCATTTGTTAGACCAACTTTAAAATATTCAAAAATGCTGGTAAGAAACATGCTATAGGGTAAATTTTCCTTTTTGGTACTTTTAACAGATTCCCACATATGCCTTATCATAAGGTATACAAAAGAAATAGGAGAGGAAGTAACAATAGCAAAAAGTACAAGAGAGTCAGAAGCAGTTACTCTGTTATGTGAACCACTTTGAGGAGTTAGAATATGAGTGATGATTCTGTGGAGCAATGAATTTGTGGGACCGAGGGCCTTGTGAGTCGGGATGGTGCCATCCAAGCCAGACAAGTTCTCACAGATTTGTTGAAGGGCAACCTTGGATGTGACTCCAACCTGAGAGTCCCATTTGTCAGTCATGTACGCTCTTGGTCCCTTATCTGTGTAGCCTAGGGCAGCACCAATTGTCTCCGGATTCAGAGTTATGTATACCCTCTTTACGTAGGAATGAATGGTACCATTGATCAGCCTCATATTAGCATAAAATTCACGTACCAATCCAGGGTAAACATGTTTCTGAATATGGAGCAGAGAAGTCCATTTCAGATTCTCAAACAGAGGAAAATATTGATTCCTTTGGCTATAAGTGAGTCCAGATTCACTAGGTATGTGGCACATAGATGGCGTTTCTCCAATACTTCCTTGTGGAACTTATAGGAGGCACACGAATTGAATCTGGCTGGATCATAGTGTGAATGAGGTTTGTTGTAATTATTTTTGAATTCCAATGATTCCAAGTTGGCTGGTTCCCTCGTGTTGTGTAACACAAAGCTTTTGGTCTTTTGTGAACTGCGTCCAGGGGTGGTCTTCTTCGGCGGTGATGGTGGCGGTGATGGTGGCGGTGAGGTGTGGGACTCCTCTTCCTCTTCAACCACGGGTTCCTTCTTTTTTCTTGAGGAAGTCTTTGTTGCTATCACCTTTCTCCTCATGGTGTCCATTTGCTTGGATGATGGTGAGGGAGAGGATGAAGATGTGGATTGAATATGTATATGTATGTGTGTTTGAGGTGTGGAAGGTTTTTTGGAGAAAAGGATTCGTTCACTTTTTCTTGGAGCAGTTTTCTTTTTCATGATATTAAAAATGGAGAAGTGGAGAAAGGGGAAGATGAAGAGAGAACCAAATTGAGTGGAGAGATGTGGGAGGTTAGGGATGCATTAAATGTTGAGTGGAGAGAGAATTGGAGGGAGTTAATACCCATTAATGAGCGGTTATTAACCAAGGGAAGTTTCCTTTTATTTGAAATTAAAACTGAAAGGTTGGTTCCTAGAATCAAGGGATGAGAAGAGAGAAAAGATTTGATTTGACAATAACTTCTTCCAACAAGATTTGATAAGACAACAAAAGAGAATTGTGATTAACACAAAGAGGAACTCAAAACTGGTTAGAGTGAGTTCAAAGAAATTTGGTGGGGCCCAAGATAATTAATGTCTATGCAGTCTCCCCCTGAGTCATGGCCCGTTCCTCATGTCCCAAAAAAATGTCTCCTACCTTCCTACGAGATAAAACCAAATAGAATAAAAAAATTTCACAAATTATTAACAAAACTTAATTCTATCATTCCCAAGCTTTTTCTCAAAGAGCAGAATCTGTCTTCACAGAGGGATTTTGTAAAAATGTCAGCAAGTTGGTCTTCAGATTTTACAAATTGAATATCAATAGTACCCTTTTGCACATGTTCTCTAATAAAGTGATATTTGATTTCAATGTACTTGGTTTTTGAGTGCAGAACAGGATTTTTAGAAATGTTTATAGCACTCATATTATCACAAAATAAGGGTATACTATTGATTTTTAATTTGTAATCTTCCAACTGCGTTTTCAACTAAATTAATTGTGAGCAACATGCAGATGCAAAAATATATTCAGCTTCAGCTGTGGATAGAGCCACTGTGGCTTGTTTTTTGCTTGACCACATGTTGAGTGAGCTTCTAAGGAAGTAACACATGCTGGATGTACTTCTTCTATCCACTCTATCTTCCGCATAATCTGTATCACAAAACCTTACTGCACAAAAATCATCAGATTTTGGATACCATAAGCCATAATCACTAGTTCCCTTACTGTATCTAATGATGCGTTTAACGGCCGAAAGATGGGATTCTTTTGGGTGAGATTAAAATCTTGAACATACACCCACACTTTGAACAATATCCGGTCTAGAAGAAGTAAGATACATGAGTGAACCTATCATTCCTCTGTACTTTGTTTCATCCACATCTTTACCATTGTCATCGTTTTCAAGTTTAGTGTTTGGATGCATTGGTATTCCCATTGGTTTGGAATTTTCTAGACCAAATTTCTTGAATAATTCTTTAGCATACTTTCCTTGGTGAATAAAAGTGCCATTAGGAGTTTGTTTAATTTGGAGGCCAAAAAAGAATGTTAGCTCTCCCATTAAATTCATTTCAAACTCACTAGTCATGAGTTTTCCAAACTCTTCACACAAGGATTCATTGGCCGACCCAAACACAATGTCATCCACATAAACTTGAACTAGGAGAATGTCATCATTAGATGCTTTAATAAATAAAGTAGTATCGGTGGTACCCCTTTGAAACTGATTTTCCAACAAGAAGGCACTAAACCTTTCATACCAAGCTCTTGGAGCTTGTCTAAGGCCATAAAGAGCCTTTGAAAGTTTGAAAACATGGTTTGGAAATTCTTTATCTTCAAAACCGGGGGGTTGAGACACAAACACTTCTCTATCAATAAAGCCATTAAGGAAAGCACATTTGACATCTATTTGAAACATTTTAAAACCCTTGTGGGCAGCATAGGCAAGAAGCAACCTAATTATTTCCATTCTAGCTACCGGAGCAAAAGACTCATCAAAATCTATACCCTCTTCTTGATCGTAACCTTGGGCCACTAATCTAGCCTTGTTACGAACAACTTTTCCATCCTCACCTAATTTATTTTTGAAAACCCACTTAGTACCCGTTACCTTCTTACCATCCGGATGAGGTACTAAAGTCCAAACCTCATTTCTGTCAAATTGAGCAAGTTCTTCTTGCATGGCTTTGACCCATGATGATTCTTCAAGAGCTTGCTTTACATTGTTGGGTTTCATTTGTGACAAGAGAGCAAAATTGCTTGGTTCGGATTGCCTTTTGGTTGAGGATCTTGTTGTCACACCTTGTGAGGGATCACCAATAATAAAGTCATGAGGATAACCCCTCATGGACTTCCATTCTCTTGGTTTTCGGATTGAAGTTGAGTCTTGTTGAGTGTCATCACGCTGGTCTGATCCAGTTTCTCTTGCTGGCTCAGGAGACAAAACAGAAATGTTTCCTCCATCCTGACGAGACAAAACTGGACGGACAGATTCTTCATTTAGAACAAACTTGGGATTTTCTTCACTTATTTCCTTATTGACAGCATCTTCACAATCTGAATCATTTTCTATCACAGTACTGGGAATTAAATTAGAATCACAAAAAGTTACATGTATGGATTCCTCTATAGTTCTATGTTCTTTGAGGTAAATGCTATAGGCCTTGCTAGTGGTAGAGTATCCAACAAACATTCTTTCATAGGATTTTGGATCAAATTTACCAAGGTTTTCTTTATTGTTAAGTACAAAGTATTTGCATCCAAAAACATGGAAATACTTAAGATTTGGAGAGGTTCCTTTCCATAGCTCATAAGGAGTTTTCTTCAACCTTTTTCTAATAATGGTTCTATTCAAAATATAACAAGCTGTATTTACAGCTTCCGCCCATAGAAATTTTAGAATCTCATTTTCACATAACATGCCCTAGTCATCTCTTGAAAACTTCTATTCCTTCTCTCAACCAACCCATTTTGTTGAGGGGTTCTAGGGCATGAAAAGTTATAAGCAATTCCAAAATCATCACAGAATTTTTCAAAGTCTTGGTTTTAAAATTCCTTTCCGTGATCACTTCTCAAATGGGCAACTTTTAAATCTTTTTCATTTTAAATTCTTTTGCAAAGGGTTGAGAAAGCATAAAAAGCATCATTTTTATGAGCAAGAAAAAGTACCCAACCAAATCTAGAGTAATCATCCACCACTACTAGACCATAGTGTTTACCTCCTAAACTTTGAGTTCTTGTTGGACCAAAAAGATCAATGTGTAACATCTCTAATGGCCTTTTGGTTGAAATTTCATCTTTTGGTTTAAAAGAGGATTTTACTTGTTTGCCTAATTGGCAAGCATCACAAGTAAGATCCTTATCAAATTTGATATTTGGAATTCCTCTAACCAAATTTTTCTTGACTAGCTTAGAAATTTGATACATGCTAGCATGACCCAATTTCTTATGCCATAGCCATTTTTCAGATTCAAGAGAAGTAAAACATGTCACTTTTTGTTCTTTCAAGTCCTCAAGAGTCAATCCATACACATTATTGCACCTTTTAGCCTCAAACAAAATATTCCCAAATTTTTCACATACAACTAAGCACATAAACTTTCTAAAAATAACTTCATATCCTAGATCACACAATTGGCTTACACTAAGTAAATTATGCTTCAAACCATTTACAAGAAGAACATCATTTATACAAGATGAAAAGCTTTTACCAACTTTTCTAATGGCCACTATCTTTCCTTTACCATCATCCCCGAAAGTGACAAATCCTCCATCATACTCATCAAGCTTTATGAAGAAGGTTGTCTTCCCGGTCATATGCCTAGAGCATCCGCTGTCCATGTACCACATGTTGTCCTTCCTCTTAGATGCTAGGCATACCTACAAAATAAGCTCAAGTGACCTTATGTATCCAAATTTTCTTGGATCCTTTTACGTTAAACCATCTCCTTTGTCCCAAACTATTATAGTCAAAAACAACTTTGCAAACTTTATCATCAATCATTCTTTCACCAAAGAAGCATTGAATGGGAAAGTGTCCATTTCGGTTACATAGTCTACAAAACCTTGGAGTTGCTGTTTTGTTAAAGCTTGCTAGATTTTGAAATCTTGTATAATTAGAAGATGAAGCAATATTTTCAAAATAAGGTTTCTCAACAGATTTAAAGAAACCAAAGCCAGCTTTATCATAAAGAGGTTTTTGACTAGCCAATATTTGATTTAGATTTTCAGAACTTTGAGTGAATTTAGCTAAGTCTTCTTTAAGCCTTTTGACCTCTTTAATCAACTCTTTATTTTCTTTAAAACAGTTTACATATGAAACAACAGAATGATCACTTTCACAGCTCCTAAGTTGGGCTTTTAACTGCTTGTTTTCTTCAACAAGATCAACAGCAGTTTCGGCTTCCCTTAGTTTTTCTTTGAGAAAACCATTTTCTGCTTTAAAAATGGTGATTTGTTGTTCAAGATCTTGATTATCCAGCAAGAAGCATCTAATTTTTTCAGAAAGGTGGTCTATCATAAGATGAAGAGCTTCAGTGTCAGGGTTATGAATAACTACCTGTTCAATATGGTCTGCCATAAGACATGGTTGAGACTTGGTTTCGGATTCTTCATCATCTTCAGAATCGTTTTCCAAGTCCTCCCAAGAGGCCATCAGACCTTTCTTCTTTCCCTTCTTTGGTTTCTCTTCTTTCTTCAATTTAGGGCAATCTAACTTGAAATGCCCAGTTTCTTTGCAGTTGTAACATATCACCTTGCTGAGATCTTTTCTTTGTTTCCTAGAGCTACTTTCCTTACTTCTCTCCTTGAACTTCACCATTTTCCTGAATTTTTTGGCAAACAACACAAATTCATTTTCAGAGGAATTATCACTGGATTCATCATCCAGGGGATTAGTAACAGATGTAAAAGCAATTCCTTTCTTTTTTGAATCTTTTTTCAAATAAGTATTTTCAAAAGTAAGTAGGTTTCCTCTCAAGTCATCATATGTCATGGAATCTAGACCACTACTCTCAGATATGATTAAAGCTTTTGTTTCTCACTCTTTTGTAAGACATCGTAGAACTCTCCTCACAAGCACAGAATCAGGATACGTTATTCCCATAGCATCCAAGCCAACAATGATAATGTTGAATGTTTCGAACATTTCATCTATTGATTCTCCTTCCTTCATTGAGAACATTTCATATTCTCTGTTCAGCATGTCTATCCTGGTCTTTTTTACTATGGTAGTTCATTCATGAGTGATTTGAAGTTTGTCCCAGATTTTCTTTGCCATTGTGCATCGTGATACCCGTCGGTACTCCTTGAAGCTGATAGCACAGTTGAGTAAGTTGACAGCCTTGGCGTTGAGCTCCACCTTCTTTCTGTCTTCTTCGGTCCAGCTTGCTTCGGGTTTAAGAGAAACTACTCCTTCAGAACTTGTGGTGATTGGAAATTGAGGACCCTCCAAGATGATCTTCCAGAGTCTGTAGTCTACTGCTTGCACAAAGATCTTCATTCTCTCCTTCCAATAGGTATAGTTTTTCCCATTGAAAAGAGGAGGTCTGTTGCTTGACTGTCCTTCTGTCAGATTGTAGGACACCAGAGTTGAGCCACTGTTTTCTACCATCTGGATCTTTTCTCCAAGCTGCAAAGCTTGATCTCTTTAAGACCAAGCTCTGATACCAATTGATTGGTTTTCAGTGGCTAAGAGAAGGGGGGTTGAATCTTAGCCCCTTTTTCACTTAATAACACTTGCTGGTCTTTGAAACAACTTCTGAAGACTTTTTTATTTTTGTCTTGTACTCAACCACAAGACTTTTTCTTTTTATCTCGTCACCCGGCACGAAATATTTTTCAGTTTTATCTCTTGTGCAGCAGAAACAGAAATGGAGTAGAAGAGAGATAGATAATTACACCAAGATATATCCTGGTTCAGCTGCTAAGTGCAATGCAGCCTACATCCAGTCTCCATCACAACAATGATGGAATTTCACTATAATCATCCTTGATTACAAACACCAATTTTTCCTAGGAACTACCCTTCCTATCCGGGACAAGTCCAGAATCTAAACCCCAATCCTGAACTTGACTTGGTTACTGCCAAGCTTTCAACTACTAAGTGCTAACCCAACTTGCAAGGGAATTCCCACAGAATCATGAAACACAACACAAATGTACAAATGACCTCTAAGGACATCTATGGCTTTTTCTTTTAATTTTGCACTCTCTGCCTTTTTTCGCTCTATGACTTTTTCTTACAAACCTCACTGTTTGCCTTTTTCCATGAGACTCAAGACAGACAAAATTAAACAGAAAATTACAAAATGAAGAACATTGAAGGAGAAGAACTTCTGTTAGCTTAGGTAGCTATGAAAATTCTGTGCCTTGCATTCTCACTCCTTGCTTCAAGCCGTGGCTGTTCTCCCTTATATATAGGGGGAAGCCTCCACGGTTGAAACCAAATTAATTAAACCAAGCTAAACTTCTTCTTCTTCATGCAAAACCGGTTCGGCCAGAGGGAGAGGAGAGATAACCGAATGCTAAAACCAACATGCAATTACCTCTGTGTTTTCTCTTTACACCAATCTTCATCAATCTGAGCCATCCAACTTGACTTACACTCCAAGAAGGATTCCTAGCCCTTGATGCTTCTTGATGCATGACAGCTCTTCCTGCTCTACTTTTGCTTCCTCCTTCACGCAACCACCCTAGCTACCTTCTGTGATGAGTGAACACAAAAGCAGAGACGAGCCATCTCTCTGAGATATTCTTCCTCTGACCGAAATCTTCATCATCCATTTTTGGTATGGAGAAGCTGAGATCTCTTTACCAAATCTTACCATATATGATGAAAATCTCAGCCACAACATACTTTTTGTTTTCTTTTTCTTGCCATCATTACAATGGTCTTTAGCTTGCTTCTAGCTTCTTCTTGATAGCTTGCAAAAGCTTCCATGGTTGCTGTGATGGAAGTGACCGAAAGTGAGAAGCAAGTAGAGAGAGAAGAGAGAGAAATTAGAAAAGCATTGAATTAGGAAAGAGAATGAAATTAATTGAATTTGTTTCTTTCCTTTGTTGAGTAGCGTGTATCATTAAGGCAGTAATCAAATCAATTACCTTTTTTCTCTCATTGTTCTCTTGCAATTAATGATAATTGAATGAATTTGGAATCCATCACATGAGAGAAAGAGATCCGTTGGAAGCATTCCTTACTTTCTCTTCTTTTAATTTTCGGACCAACCTTAATGGTCTTGAGGCAAATCATTTTGGGCTAGATCAATTTGATTCAGGCCCAATTAACCACAAATTACTTCAGTCATAATACTTAAGCATTTTGAACAAGGCTGAATGTTTACATTCATATTGGGCTTGGAATTTTTCTTTTCTTTTCGACCCAAGTAACATAATTATAATTTCAGCCACCATAATCACAACAATTTAATACCAAGGCTGAATATATTTTTGATATAATTGGGCTTGTTATAATTTTCTTTTCTTTTTAGCCCAATTGCAAAAACCTGCATAGCAAAATTATTTCAATTAGCACATATAGATTAAAATTACATTAATAATTTTGCAACTAATTATTTTAATAATGTTTGATCATCATCAATTTAAATTAGAGTTTTTCAAACTCATCATTTAAAAAAAAATAATTATTTTTTTATAAAGAGAATTGTGGTTGTATGATGTAAATTTTTATTTTTTTTTGTCTCTCATACAATTTTGGTGAAAATTTAAAATTAGTTAATTCGAGTTATATTTCTTATAGATTCTTTAATTATTAAACTATAATTTTTTGTTGTATTATATAAAAATAAATCAATAAAAATATAATTTGATAGATATGAGATACTGAACAAGGCACTGGTATTAATAATAAACGTATCACATAATAATACCAAAACATTAAAATGAGAAAAAATATTTTTAATATAAATTAATATATTTTTTAATGTGTTAATTATATTTATTAAAAATTTGACTAACTAACATACTCTAAGATTTAAATAACAAAATATAATTATATTATTTTTATATATTATTTTTGCTTCCACTATTATAATTTTCTGGTTCCATGGCAATCATTATTATCGTCTTCAAAAATATACAGGTACACCGGAATAAGCCATATTTAGCAAATATTTTTTTAATTATAAATTAAAAAAATAATTATTTCCTAAAAATACAAAACGACTTATTCCTGTGTACTCTTATGTACTTTTGGAGACGATGATAATACTTACTATTGTTAACTTTTCAAACTCAATTTAATATATTTAAAGTAGAGTTTGCCGGATGGTAAGGCGAACTTACTAATTTTTATAGAGTTCGCCGTGGGATGCGATGAACTTGCCCAAATACAAAAAAAAAAAAAACGTGCATTTCGGTAAATAAATCTAGAAACTAGGTTTGGTAAAAATAAATATTTTTCATAATTTATTATGGAAAAAAAATCCGAACCTATCATGATCAGTTTTATTGTTTATTTATTACATGTATATAAAGAATGTAAATTATTAAATTCGTCCCTAAAAGATTATTTATTATTTAAATTAGTCTTCAAAAATTTTTTAATTAAATTTGTCCTTCAGAATTTTAAATTAATCGCATTAGTCTTTCTATTATTTTCTTTGTTGATAGTACCAAAATTTATTAATGTGACACATTAAGTGATACTACAACACACACATAAGAGTCTTAACATAAGTTTATCAAATTAGATCAAATCAAAACCTAATTGAAAGAAGAACTTAAAGCATTCGAATCCCTTAAATTGGAGTTGATTTGATCTAATTTCATAAACTTATCACTACAAGAAAATAAGTCTTTTGCCACGCTTTTAAAGTATGCCGAAAAGTGCAAAAAAATATGCCGATAGCTTTTCGCCACGCTTTTTGAGCTATTGGCATGCTTTTAAAAGGGTCACATACGCAAGTGTGACTCATATATATGACAGTAATAAGGTCCATGATTAAATTTAGGAATTTATCATTGTGATAGTGATCATAATATTGAGAGATAAATCTTTTATAATTTAATCTAAATTGTTCTTGGTCATAAGATTATTAAAAAGGACATTATAATTCGCAAAGATCAATATATATAATGGTCTTCATTGGATGGAGATTAATAGATCTCTTTTATTAAATTATATATATAGATGGTTTATATAGAGATATGACCATTGAATTGGCTCACTTTGAGAATTCATAATGGTTATAATTACCGTATATTTGTCAATAAGATATTCTCAAGATGAACATAGTAATAGAGTTTCCTTTGACCTGCAACTGTCATAGTAATTAACAATGTATTTATTATACTTTGATTTCGGACACCTAAAACTTTAGGATGTTAGTTGAATGGATATTGGGTATGATTTAAATACTTGTAGAATTAATGATTAGTCAATAAGGAATCCGTCAACTCTCGGTAAAGAGTTTGAGCTCTATGATTATAATGACTGAGATGAATACAACCTTGGCCAAGGGAATTGATATGAATGAAGAAATGAATTTCTTAGGTCATTCACAGTTCATTATAATAATGGTAATAAGTTAGAGTTTGGCAATTAAACCATACTCTAAAGGTTAACCAAGAGTTGGAAAGATAGAAGGAATTATACTTTGTTCTTCTGAGGTTCTTAGTAAAAATATATTACTTCATACTATCGGGTCGTTGAGGAGTGTTGCTAGACACCAACCTTGATTAGTAAATTTAGTATGACTAATTTACTACCCGCTTAGTATTGAACCTATGGGGTCACACACTAACGAGTGTTCTGATCTTTGCTTTATAATTATTTAATTATTATTTTGATTTGATCAAATAAATAATTATATTAATTCAAATTGAATATTACTGTATTCTTTGCTAGCATCAAGAATATAATAATAATATGATAATTGAGAATATTAAATGAGATTTGAAAATAATTAGTTATTCTATTTCTGAATTTGAATTATACATTTCGATGAGATCCAAATCGATTATGTTTTAAACTGTTATGATATGATTCATAAAATTTGAAGCTTTCAGATTTGGAATTTCAAGATATGATTTAAATTTGAATTGAGAATCAAATTTAAAATCGATAACAAATCTCATACTATATATATGTATGCCAAGAGTAGAGAAAAAGAGAAAGAATAACAAGAGTTTTATTCCTTTACCTCTACACACATCAATGTATGTGAGCCTAATTCTTGGAGAAGAATTTTATGGTGTGCAAAAAGTTGTAAATAGGTTCTCAATTTAGATCAGATATCTATTGGTCAAAGAGTTGACAGCAAAGGTTAGTCTCGGTGTAGATACCATAGCGCTTTCGTACCATCGAAGGAGAAAAAGATTTTTACTAGCATACTCAGGTATTTAGATCTGATTTACTATATATTTATTATTGGAATAAATTCTGCAGCATTCACAGAATTCAAAGTTCAGATACCAACTTATAACGATCATATCTTTCTATACAAAATTTGGATTTCTACAAAATTAATACCGTTTTAAAGATCTTTAAATTATCTTTGATTTGATATAAAATTCGTTCCATTTCACAAACTGTAACTCAAGATATGATCCGTTGAAATTCGTCAAAAAATCATTTTTACAAAAAGTTCACTAATTTTTCAACTTACCAACATTTCCAACCAAAACCACATCAAACTCTAATATACCTCATAACTTACCTTTTGTGCCACAAATAACCATTTACACCAATTTTCATTCATATTATACATTCTTCAACCTCAATTTATCAATTATTTCACACTAAAACATTTTTCACCCAACCATCACCCATCATCATTATATCACCAACAATCATCATGATCAATATCAATCTAAATCTTCAACACCATATTATCAACATCAACATCACAATTCATCAAAACAACCCAAATCATCAAATCATCATACAACAATTCCAACAACCAATTTAATTCAATCCTATCATATGGGTCTCTAGCCTAAGTGTCCAGAAATATTATATATTACATAGGAAAAATCGAAATCATACTTTGGCCGATTCTCAATACGCACTAAAACCCAAATTGAGTGCAATAAAGCATCTAAACACAACCAAGCCACCAATTCAACTCCAAAGCTCCAAGTAAATGCCAATAATCACAACTTCAAGCTATATATACACGTAATTCATAGCTAATTAACCTAGGGTTCATCATAATCATAATTTTACAAGGGTTAAGAGTAGACTTACCTTACCCACAGTTGCTTAGGATAAAACCCAATAATAATCAAGTGCTAAAGTGTACCTAAATAATCAAAATCACAAGAACCACTCATTCACCATAGCCAAAATCGAATCTGTTATAGAAGAAAGAACAGGAAAAGAAATTGGAAATTTCTTACCAATTTGTTTGGATGAAATCGAAAAGCTCGACGAGAGTTTCGCGTAGCCGCTGACGACACGCGAATCGGAGCACCGTAAAGTTACAAGAGGAAGAAGATGAATGTGAATAGTGCTTCTTATAACCTTCACCTCTCTTTTCTCACTCAACTTTTCTGCAGATGTATGGTGTTAAAAATGGCTATAAAGGCCACTTAATGGACTTATATAATGTTGGGCTTGGCCCAAACTTGGGCCCGATCCAACCCGTTAACGTTTTTTGTCCTTTTGGCTCAATTTCGGGCCAAACTTTTAAAATTAGTATCCGAATTTCAATTTTAATTATTTTTCTAAGTTTTTCTATTGTTTTTACTGCTCTTACGCAGTACTGGACAAATTTAAGCTGGTACTGCCAGTTAATTTACCAGTACATATTTTTATGCAATTTTTCGCAGAAAATTACATTTTCCGACTAAAAAAAAATCTACTGAATCCAAATATCATATTTATATTTGCTAATTAATATTCTAAATTTTTTAACCTAATTTGGGTAATTAAATTATTATTATTTAAAGTTAATTAATCGGTTAATTAATTCGCGGTTCTTACATATATAACTAAACCCAATTCAGTCAAAATAATCATATACATAAAAATTAAAATAACCATCCGCATACCTACTAAAATGACCATCCTAAATGGACCATTAAATATATTAAAATATCCCATTTACATTAAGAATAAACATCTCATTTACATGAAAAATAAACATATACGTGCATCTCGTCACCAACAATGTTGCAGCGGCAACAATGGCGCTCCTTCTTCTCATCACCACTATTTCCCATCATTGTAAGACCCACGTCGTAATCAAGTACCACTTGGCTCAGCTCTTTACCCAACTACTCATCCCATTGCATGACTTTTTCCTTCTGGCCTCTTTGTATTTGGCTTTTACCAGCAGCAGGCCAATGATAATGGCGGAAGGTGCAGCAGCAACATTACCACATGCATCTCATCGCCGCCATCATACCTGTTGTCGTTTCGTGCCGACGATGTGTCCGGCTGAAGGTGCAGAAAATTCTGCTGCCGGACGTTGTTCAGCCACGTCGAAGCTAGTCCTTCATCACCGACACTAGAGAGAGTTAGCATCTCAGTGCCGTCGCCATCCTCGGACTCGGCGTCTCCATCTTCACTAAAATCCTTCCATTCATTGCGGCGTTTTCAGGCTTTGGCGACCCGATTCCGTGGCTCGTCTGCCTCGCCTTCTTCTTTGCCAAGGGATTCATCAAACCTGGCCTCGGGAATCAAGTTGCATACCAATTCGTCTCACTCTTCAGATGCTCCTCGTTGGGGTTAGGGTACAGCTTGGTCTTCAGCGAAGCGCTTCTCGCGTCGGCGATTCCGTTGATTTCAGTGGCACCGATAAAAAAGGATGGAGAGAGAGAAAAAGAAGGAGATCGGTTGGAGGTGTTTGTAACTATTTAAAATCTTTATTTGCTTTGTATTTAAAATAGAAAATAATTTTGTAATTAATTAATTTAATTATCATTTAATGTTAATTTTAAAAATACCTCAATTGTACACTAATTACAGCTCCTCATACTTTCTCTTTTTGTATAAATAATTTCATAACAATACTAAAAACCGAAAATAAAAATTCGTTCCATCTAGAAGCAGTAAATTAAACACTACTATGCGTTTCTTCTTGTTTCGCGAGGCACAACCAGCGCATGATTAGGAATGACTCTGGTCTGCTTGACAAAATCAAAGAGATGCTCCAGCGCAATTGGACAGCTACTTTAGTGCTCATCCAGCGAACAGCAAACAAAGCAGTTGATTTAATGGCTAAAACTGCTGTTTTAAACAAGCAGGTATATCTAGAGTGGTTACTGCTTCCTAATAATTTAGACATTATTATCAGAGAGGAGTACTACTCTTTTTCTTAAGTCTTTTTTCTTTGTGTTATGTTCAGTCACCAAAAATACAATTTTAGAAAAAAAATGCACTAGAATATGGATGATTTTGCTTCTTATTGCATTATTGATAATAACGATAATCTCATTATTATTTGTTTTTTGTCATTACAATAATCTCATTGTGTTTGGACTACAGTTTATAAATAAAATTTTATATAAAATTGATTTTATAAATTTGATTTTGATAAAAAATAAATTTATGTTAAAGTGATTTATATTTGATAATTGTTGTATCAAAATGAATTATAGTGAAATAAATATTGTTTGAATTATACTATTTAAAATTATCTTTAAATAAAAAAATTAATAAAATAGACATCAACTTAAATAATATTTTTATATTATCTTATCATTTTAATTTAAATATTTGAATAGATCTTATTAGTTAATTTTATAATAAAATTAATATATACTCACTAAAATAAGAATAACATATAAAAATTGACAAAATATATTTTTAAATAAAACTAATATATATATATATATATATATATATATATATATATATATATATATATATATATATATATATATATAATCAAATATGTTACATTTTTTTAAATATTAACATGAGAATGTTAATTTAATATTTTTTTACATCGTACTCTTATTCTAGTACTCTCAATAATCTTATTCTTAATATTGTTTTAGAATTCAATGTTTATAATTTTATTATTATCTATGATTAATTTTTTATTTAATTTATCTTTTTTAATGAGATCATAGTCTATATTATAAAAAAATACACTAAAATATAGTATACGAGAATTACAATTATAAAAGAGAATACTAAAAATAATAAAAAATTAAATATTTATCTTACAATAATGGAAACAAATCTAAAAATTCTTGATAATATTTTTTATATAGTATATTTTTAGTACTCTTAATATTCTTTTTTAGTACGCTATAATTTTTTTACTATTGTTATTATTTAGAGTTAATTTTTTGTTTTATTTACTTTATCTAATAAGATCAATAAATCATATTATAAAAAATAATAACAAAAATAATACACAAAAATCACAATTATAAAAGTGTATAACGTCAAACAAACAGTTAAAAAATAAAATAATAAATAATAGAAAAAGAGAGCTTATATAAACAAAAATAATAAGAATTTTATAAATAATACAATAACATACATAAAAAATATAGTTAGTAAAAAGTAAATAAATGTTTAATATCGATAGCTAAAAGCCTGTTAGAAAAAGCAGAAGTTAAAAATGGTTACTTGTAAACGTAATTTTCGTAACAAAATCACTTCTGCGTCCGTAAATAAAAAAAAAAAAGTTATCTAAACAAAAAAATAAAGCTTTTAAAAAATTTAAACATACTCTTTTCTTTCTAGTTTGCCAAACACACTCAAAATCTCTCACATCACAAATTTTTGTTTGTTGGGCCATAACTGTTAAAGATTATGTGTCGTTTTCTATTACATTCTGTTTTTGGAAAATGATTCCATAAACTCAGTCCAATTATTATTCTATTTATGGATCTAACACATCTTTTCTCTAAAGTAATGGTTAGATAAGTCCATAACTTAACGGCTAAAATTTTTATATATGGATAATTTTAATGTGAAATACAAAAATATTTGATGATTTTGGTGTTCTACAGGGTTGTGGTAGTAGCACAAAACGTTACTAACGTTTTGTAATAAAAAATTTTTTTTAATCATCAAAGAACAAAACGTCACTGACGTTTTGTAATAAAAAAAATATTATTTTAATTATTAAAACACAAAACGTCGCTGACGTTTTGTTAGAAAAATATTATTTTAATTGAAGAAACACAAAACGTCATTGACGTTTTGTAAATGGCCATAGTTGTGTTCAACACACAATTTGGTTCATGATAAAGGATTTCACCTCTAGTAATACAATATTAAAAAGAAAAAGTTCTAACTTATGACCCCAAAAAAGAAAATTCTATGAACAATCTAAACTAAAATTGCACCTAATTCACAGAAATAGTGTAGAATTGATGATAGTTACACAAAGAATTTTCTGTTTTTTTGTTATACTTCCTCTTACAATTTGAGTTTATATTGATTTATGTAGTTAATGCCAATGTTATGCATTCTTGATTTTGTTTTTAGAATCTCTCACCAAAAGCGATTTCCATTTTTCATGCACACTTTATCGAATACACTTTCATATCTAATGTTTCGGCAAATAGCGCAGTAGCGAGGTATGATTACCACCCATCTAGTTACTCTTTCAATAAATTCATCTCATTCCATTTTTATTCTCTGCTGTATTTTCCTTTTCTTATAGTTAAAGTTGCAGTTCTTTGATAATAATGGCATAGATCATCTGAGGTCCTATAACTTAAAAACACAATAGAAATTGGTGAATGGTGAGATTTATTTGATCTAATATAATATAATATAATATATATCTGTCTACCTTTTTAATAACTTTCTCAAATGCTTTGGGTATTTGTCACCTATGATAGGCTTCTCTTTTGTATTTGTAAAAGATTTTGGTACACTCCCTTATTATTTATTTATTTATTTATTTTGTGTGTAATAATAATTAGGTATCATTAATAATTTGTAATGTTTTGTAAAGATAAGAATTTAATTACCATTTAGTCTTTCAATCAATTTATTTTTTTATAAAACTTTAAAATTAATAAATAGTTGAATTAAATAGTTTTTTATTAGTAATGTTAAAGTATGAGACATTAAACTTATCTAAATACATTTGTGAGAAAAGATTGTGAATTTAGTTATGAGATACTAAACTTGTGTGTCTCTGTTTTCATTTTTTGTTTGTTATAAATAATTGATACAAATAATACACAACAAAATGCTCAGTAAAAACTTATCATATTATTTATAAATAATAAAATGATTAATTAAAAATGTAATGAAACTTACTAAAATTATAAAAGTATGAACTTTAAACGTTTATGTAGTTTTGTAATATTGTTAATAAATACTCTTAAGTATTAAGATGAATGCCAATGTACTCCAAAAATATAAACAGTGCATAATTCTTTACAATAAAATTGGCTATGAATAGAAATAACAAATAAATTAAAAATCTGTTTTAATAATAATAAGATACATGAAATTATTTTATGTAGCAAAAACATTTATGTATGAGAATTGAGGAGTGAGTGCTTGATACTAAAAGGAAATAGGAATCTATTGCTAAAATTGACCAATGCATGAAATGGTTATTAACAGCTGGTTAGATCCACTTATATCATACCCACCTGTACCATAAAGTACTATTCATGTTCAATCTCTACTTTTGTATTGTTCTCACTTCTCTGTTCAAATATTCACCCCATGCATATAAGTGTCCACTTCACTAGCTACTTTATTCCTATCTGGTTCAGTGGCCATGTGCTGTTTCTTTATTCTTTTGACTCTTTTTTTAGCATTATTATTATTGATGTAGTTTGAAGTAATTATCTTAATTATTCATTTTATGTTATCTAGTTAGTAATGGCACCATAAGTATGTTTATCAAAGAAGACAAAGGTCATTATATTACACAATTATATATGGTAAAGATTTTTTTTCGTATATATACTAGAAATATAGTCACATATAGATGTACTAATATTTTGAAAGTTACTAGATAGAAAGGATACATTAATTGGATCATTGTACTACATATTTAATCAGTTAAAGAATTTGATTAATTATGCATATACTTAATTTTATATGGTTGAAGAAATAAATTAATTATGTTTATTCGTTGTTACCTACAAACTTACATATCCTTGTCCTTTTGTTTTGGAATTTGAACAGAACAATATATTGAATAGATCAAAAAAATCTCAGGTGATAGCTAGCTAGACATTATTGACAGTGTTAGATGAGCTGTCTCTGTTTAATGTCTTATGTATGTATATTACTGTAACAACAATGATGATCTGATTTTCTTATGTTTCCAATAAACCTAATCAGTCAATGTCTTTGCCAACTTCTTAATTCTTCTCTAATCCAATATATATATACACATGAAAGTTCCATGCATTATCATGTATATACCAAGCCTAGCTAGCTCACTCTACCTACCTTTAATGGCTTCTTCCTTTACTTCTTCCAAATGCAATAGGTGCTTCGCAACTTGTTCTAATAATATTAACGGTGACGACGACTACATTGGTGCTGAGAGCTGCATGGATCTTCAAAACGACATTGTTGAGATTGATGAGGTGGAAAAAAAACAAAATGTTGCTGAGAAACTGGAAAAGAAGAGAGAGTTGCCTCCCCCTATTAGGCTCCTATGCAATACTCACAATAGCAAGTCATCATGGGCATTGAAGAGGTACCATACAAGTGATGGAAGATTAATTCTAAGAGAAGAGAAAGTGAAGCGTCATGAATATTTTCAAGCACACAGATCCAATGGCCGTCTTATATTGCAGCTGATTCCTCTTGGTGACGATGACGTAGCAGCAGAAGAGCGTGATGAAAATGATAACAATCACAAGGGAACTACTTTAGGTGGGGAACCAGTACTATGTTTGAATTGCAACTCTTCTTCCTCATCATCCCGTGTATTTCGAGGGCCACCAATATACATTGGATCCATTCACAGTTAATTACCCACTTCCTCTTTTCCTTAAGGAATGTTGTTTTGTTGAGGATGGGTCCTTTTTAAGTTTCGCTCAATGGTTAAATCGTCTTCATGTTTACACTTGGATTGAATGAACTTCAAGTCAATATATTAATAATCTCATGTCCTATGTTTTTTTTTTTTTGTAAGAATACCGAAAAGAGGAGTGCTAAAGGGGCAGGAACTTTTGTGATTTATAGCCATCAAATTGTCATTAATGATGATTTTAATGGTATGAGATTGGTGTGAGATTTCATCCAATGACTCATTTTTCTTTGCTGGTTACATACTGGCCAGAATTTGAAAAAGTTGCTAGCTTCTATACTTTTTCTACCAAAAATTAACCACCACATTAATTATTGTAAATTTATACTTGTATTATAATCAACTGTCTTATATTTTGTAAAGATATTTTATAAATATAAAAAATTAATCACCACATTTCTATAAATTTATACTTGTAATATAATCAAATTCGTAATATTAAAATAATTAAATATTTTGTACAAAAGTAATCTAAATTTTATATGATGAAATAATTAATTTTTTTGTAAACAGAAAATAGCTATTATTATACTTTATATTTTTATTCGTATTAAATGTGAATACAGTTTGATTGTATGGTTTCTAAAATTTTATTATAAATATAAATTTGGTTTAATTATATTTTTTTATGAAATTTGATTATAAATACGAATATAATAAAATTATTCTATATTTCTATCTCTATATTAATTGGTAACTTACTTATTATAGTGTATATACATGTAATATAATTGATATTTTTATAAATAATAAATTCACAATAAGTAATATCAATTTTCTATTTTTATGTCATGTTAAGAAGAAATTAAAGGTCATATTAATTAAAAAATTATTTTTAACTATAAAGACGATATGCAAGTTTATGAAGAGTTGGTTTGGTCTCAACCAAATTATACAGAGCATAGGAACTAATTTTTCAAACAACTAGAGTGTGACTTGCGTGATCTGCGGAGAGGTAAATTATTTATATTATATAGTATATTTTAATAATTGTTATATTAAAAATATTTTAGAGAACATATTATAAATAGATTTTGAATTTATTTATTTTTAAAAAAGACAGGTTATTTATATTAGAGTTATATAAAACTATATTTTTATTTTTTTTCGATTTGTATTAATGGCTACCCTTTGTTTTTTTTTTTTGTGATTTTTTTGTTTGTAAATAATTAAAAAAATAAATGAATGAGAATGAAAAACATATAAAAATGTTATATTAAATTAAGAAATTTTTGACAATTAATACGAGAGATTAAGAAATGAAGAGTAGTAAAAGTATTAATATGTATAAGTTGTAGAATTTGAATATTTGTAACTGAAATTTTTTATAATTATTATTATGACACTTTTAATGTATGTTTATTGTATTTAATTAGTATTTGATGTTTTAATTAAATAATAATAAATAAGAGTTTTTTGTTTTAATTTTTTTAAAATATTTTACTATTAAATAGTAATTGGTTGATTTTTATCTTTTGTCAAGTCATTAGAATTGCTGATGTGATATCATTAGCAAAAAAAAAATGACTTAAATTTATTGTGGATAGAGTTGGTATCAATTTTTATATATTATAAATAGATATATGGAGACAAGGGTAAGTGACAAAGCTTTGAAATGTGACCTCAAGAGTGAAGAGCTTAATTGATATGGTCTGGTTCCTTCATATTCAATGATATGCAAATTTTGTCTAAGATAAAAGACGATGTTAGACAATGAAAACATGACTGGCTAAAATTTTTATCCATTTTATATTATAATATCATTAATTATTAATTATATATCTATGAAAATGATGGTATATTATCATTTAAAAATGTTATGTGACAGAGATGAAGATATTGAGATGGATGAGTGGTCATACGCGATTGGATAAAATAAGGAACGAAGATATAAGGGAGAGAGTTGGAGTAGCATCCATTGTGGAAAAGATAGTTGAATCCGTCTCAACTGGTTTGGACATGTGAGAAGAAGACCGATAGAATATCCCGTCAGGAGGGTGGATGAGATGGAAGATGGACGAGGGACGAAAGGTAGAGGAAAACCTAAGAAGACCATCCATAAGGTGGTCAAACGAGATCTACATGTAAACGGTCTCTCCGTAGACATGATATATGACAAAGCACAATGACGTTGTTTAATTTATGTAGTCGACCCCATTTAGTGGGACAAGACTTTATTGTTATTTGTTGTTGTATATCAACATCAACTACTATATATATATATAATTTATTTTATTTTAATGTATCTTTTATATTTCAATGTGTATCTTATACTAATGACTTATTTTAATACACCTAATATAATTGATTCAATAAAACTAGACGTTCAAGCAATTTTTTATACCGAGTTCTCAGTCAAGTTTGTAGCACATTTCATCTTGGTACCTATGTATGTGTTACTTTTTTTTTTCTTCTTCTTCTTCCTTCTCATTTGTAATTATCTTTTATATGCTCATTTTTTTAATGTCTCATCTTCTTTTTCTCCTGCTTAATTTTTTTTTCTATTTCTCTTTTTTTTTTATCATTTTTCATCTTTCATTATCATCGTTTATCATTATTATTGTCATTTTTTTCATCTTCTTTTCTTATATATATATATTCATAAAATTATAGCACACAAATATTGATATATAACACTAAAATTTTGGTGCACAATACAAAAAATTTAATATCTTAAAAGATTACATTTCTAAAATATTAACATCTAAGTAACAAAATACGCATATCACATAAATTTTGGTGTGTAGTAAATAAAATTTAAAAAATTACATATCTAAACCATTCAAAGAGTTCTATTGCTCCTCCTTTTCCCTCATCTTTCGTGCTTTGATGTGGCTATCCAAAATCACCTCCAACTTATGGTCCAAAATAGTATTCGGATTGCGAGAATATGCACATCTTTGTCCAAAGAGTTGAGAAAGACTCCCCTTAGTGCCACTCAAAGCTCTCTTGATGCAACCCGAGCTGAGGTGGAGAGACTAAAGGAACTGAAAAATGAGTGGGAGGAGGAGAGGGCCGGGCTGAGGTCCTACCTAGAAAAAGCTCGGGCCCAGGTAAAGACGGCGGAGGCTGCCACGACTATGGCAAATGGGGTGAAGATCGAAGAAGGCTTACTTCCTAACTGTAGTACTTCTTTAGGTTACAGGCGTGCCAAGACCTCGGGAGCTCCCGTCCTTGTAAGTCGGACACTTTGTAGTAACCTTTCTCTAAAACTTCAACAGTATTGTAGGGTTCTTTCTAATTTACTACTAGCTTCCCTTCTCCCGGCTTTTGGACTCCGATGTCATTTCGAATTAGTATGAGGTCGTTTGTGGTGGAACTTCTTTTGATCACCTTCTGATTATATCTTAGTGCCATCCTTTGTTTTAGTACTTCCTCTCAAATCCGAGCTTGTTCTCGGACTTCTGGGAGGAGGTTCAGCTATCCCTTTGTGCACAAGTATTGGCCCCTTCATTGTAGAATTTAACCCTAGGTGATTCTTCAGCGATTTCTATAGGGATCATGGCTTCCATTCCGTCGGCAAGGTGATTCCTCTATTGTAGAATGAGGGCTTGTCCGATATGTCCACAGGACTTGGTGGAGTTCGTCTGCCGATGCACCCTTTGCTTCTTGCAATCAGCGCTTCAACCCGTGCAGTATGATTTTGTTGGCTGTGTCAGCTTGTCTATTGGCTTGGGGATGTTCCACCGATGTGAATTGGTGATTTATTTTTAAGTCGGCTACCAAATTTTTGAAGGTTGAGTCGGTAAACTGAGTTCCATTATCCATGGTGATGGACTGGGAAACTCCAAACCTTGTGATAATATTCTTGTAGAGAAACTTCCGACTTTTTGGGCAGTGATAGTTGCTAGTGGTTCTACCTCGATCAATTTAGTAAAGTAGTCAGTCCCTACTATGAAGTATTTAACTTGTCTTGGAGCTTCAGAAAATGGTCCTAGGAGGTCGAGACTCCATTTTACAAATGGCTCTGGCGAGGTAACACTAATGAGCTCTTCAGAAGGCGCAACATGGAAGTTGGCATGCTTCTGGCAAGGCGGGCACTTCTTAACAAACTCGGCCACTTCCCTTTGCAAAGTCGGCCAAAAGAAGTTGGCCCGGATGACTTTCTTAGCTAGTGATCGGGCTCCTAGGTGATTTTCACATGTGCCACTGTATACTTCCTCTAGGACCTCCTTTGTGTTGGAGGTTGGAACGCACTTAAAGAGAGGTATAGATATCCCTCTACTATATAGGACATTGTGGACCAATGTGTAATTTTGTGCCTCCCTTATGAGCCTTCGGGCATCCTTTCCATTCTCGAAGAGGACATCAAATTTGAGATAGTTGACTCTAGGGGTCATCCATCCTAAATTTTGGTTGGATATCGCCATTACTTTCGAATTGTCGTCTCCCTTTAATATTGATGGTGCATGTAGGGTCTCTTGGATAAGGCTTCTATTGTTGCCCCCTGACTTGGTGCCGACCAATTTGGAGAGGGCATCAGCTCAGGCATTGGATTCTCGAGTTATATGTCGTACTTCACCTTCTTAAAACTGTGCTAATTGTTTCCGTACTTCATCTAAGTATTACTTTATATTAGGACCTTTAGTTTGATAGGTGCCGTTAATCTATGAAGTTATGACTTAGGAGTCACTGAACACTATCAGCCTTTCTGTCCCACTTATTTTGGCCAACTTCAAGCCAGCAAATAATGCCTCATATTCTGCTTGGTTGTTAGAAGTAGGAAACTTAAACCTTAATTAGAGTTCTATCCGAGTTTTTCGTTTGCTTTTTCAGATAACTCCGGCTCCACTGCTGGCTTTATTAGACGACTCATCTACATATAGGCTCCATGTTGTTGAGCTTCCTTGATTTTTCGTATATTCAGCAATGAAATCAACGAGATATTGGGATTTGACCGCTGTTCGGGATTCATATTTTAGGTCAAACTCGGACAGCTCGACAGTCCACTGCAATATCTGTCTTGCTAGGTCCGTCTTTTGTAAGATGTGTTTCATTGGTTGATTAGTGTAGACCTTTATGGTGTGAACCTGAAAATAAGGTCAGAGCCTTCGAGAGGCAAGTATAAGGGTATATGCAAACTTTTCTATCTTTTGATAGTTCATTTTTGCTCCTTGTAAAGCTTTGCTGACAAAGTAGATAGGTTGTTGTCCCTTTTTATCTCTCGGATCAAGGATGAAGCTACAGCTCGGCTTGCCACTTCCAGGTAGAGAACAAGCTCTTCTCCTACTATAGGTCGGATAAGTATGGGTGGTTGTTACAAAAAGGCTTTGAATTCTTAAAAATCTTGCTCACATTCTGGAGTCCACTCAAATTGCTTTCCCTTTGTGAGAATTGAGTATAGGGGTAGTGATTTCAGTACTGACCCTACTAGGAATCTGGATAGAGCCACCAACCTTCCATTTAGTTGTTGAACTTTTTTAAGACAAGTCAGGCTTTTCATGTCAAGTATAGCCCTACATTTGTTCGGGTTAGCTTCTATGTCTCTCTGAGTTAGCATGAAACCTGAGAATTTTTTCGCTTCTACTGCGAAGGTACATTTTGAGGAATTTAATCTTATCTCATGCTTCCTTATTATAGAAAATACCTTAGAGAGATCAAACAAAAGTGCCGAATCATCCTTGGTTTTGACAAGCATATCGTTCACATATACTTCCATAAGTTTTTCTAAGTGGGAGGAAAATACCTTGTTCATCAATCTTTGGTAGGTGACTCCAGCATTCTTTAACCCAAAAGGAATTACCATGTAGTAGTAGTTAGCTTTTGGGGTTATGAATGAGGTCATCTCTTGGTCTGGCTTATATATCGAGATTTGGTTATATCCTGAGTAAACGTCCATGAAAGACAGATATCAATTGCCAGAGGCTGATTCGACTAGGGCATTAATGCTAGGAAGAGGGTATGGGTCCTTGGGACAAGCCTTATTGAGGTCGGTCAACATGCATCCTCTATTTTCTATTTTGTTTCTTTACCAAAACTACATTGGCCAGCTCCAATAGATACTTTACCTCTCTTATGAACCTTGCTTCCGATAGAGCCTGAACTTGTTCCTCCACGACTTGTGTTCTTTCGAGCTTGAGCTTTCGGCGCTTTTGTTGGATTGGCTTAGAACTCGGGTAGACAACTAGTTTGTGAGATATCAGGTCGGGATCCATGCCAGGCATGTCGGAGGCTTTTCAAGTGAAGAGATCGGAATTTCTCCTTAAAAGGTTATTGAGTTACTTTTTTAGACCTTCTTCCAAGTTCGCCCTTATACTCATTGATTTGTAATTCTTCTACTTTGCCTTCAGGTTGGGAGTGTAATTCTTCTCGAGTTCGGATACCACCAAGTTCAATAATGTTGACCTCCTTTTCTCCAGGACTGCCTTTTAAATTAAGGCTTTCATTATAGCATTTACGTGCTAGTTTCTGGTCCCCTTTTATTGTAGCAATTCCCTCAATAGTAGGGAACTTCATACACAGGTGGGGTGTAGAAACAATAGCTGTTAGTCGATTCAAGGTTGTCCGACCAATTAAGGCATTGTATGCTGAAGTACCGTCAACCATGATGCAATCAATGCTCAATGTCTTTGACTTTGCAACCTTTCCAAAAGTCGTGTATAGTGAGATGTACCCAAGAGGTCGGATCAAGGTGTCCCCTAATCTAAAGAGATTATCTGGGTATGCTTTTAGGTCATTTTCTTCTAGCCCAAATTTGTCAAAAGCGAGCTTGAACAAGACATCTGTCGAGCTACCTTGGTCTATTAAGATTCTATGGAGATTTGTGTTGGCGAGAATCATTGTTTATCACCACGGGATCATTATGACCAGGTGGTATCCCTTGAGCATCTTCTTTAGTGAACGAGATGGTGGACAAGTCGAAAAATCTGTTATCTTTTCCAATTTGGTACATCTCTTTAAGATGCCTTTTTCGTGATGACTTGGATATTTCCCTTCCAGCGAATCCTCCGTTAATCATATGTATATGTCACTCGGGATTTTGAGGTGGACATTTTTATCAGCCTCCTTCTTTATCTCTCTTTCTCTTTCTCGGGTCATCCGACCTATCCGCCAAGTACCTGTCTAGTCGGCCTTCTCTAGCCAAAATTTCTATGACATTCTTTAAATCATAACAATCGTCAGTAGAATGCCTATGGAGTTTGTGGTACATACAATATTCAGTCTGGCTCTCTGCCTTTTGTGTTTAATCAGACGAGGAGGTGAAATCTTCTCGGTGTGGTATATCTCTCTGTAAACATCCACAAGAGAGGCCCGGAGGGGATTGTAGTTATGGTATCTTCTGGATTTCTCCGGGTTGTATTCTTCCTTCTTCTTAGCTTCTTTATCTTTTTTCCGATGTAGATAAAGCAGGATGGGTCTCGAAAGTGGTAGTCGTGAATTCTCTTCCATGTTGATATACTTCTCTGCCCGTTCTTGTACTTTGTACAGGGAGGCCGAGTGTCGCTTGGATATGGATTGAGAGAAGGACCCTTCTTTAAGGCCATTAACTAATCTCATTATTACTGCTTCAGTGGGTAGGTTTTGGATCTCCAAGCATGCTTTATTGAACCTTTCTATGTAGCCTCATAGAGTTTTCCTGACCTCTTACTTAACTTCCAATAAGCTCGGGGCGTGTTTTACCTTATCCTTTTGAATAGAGAATCTAGTAAGAAACTTTATTGCCAGGTCGTCGAAGCAAGTTACCAACCTGGGAGGTAAGTTATCAAACCACTTCATCGCAGCCTTAGTCAAGGTTGTCGGGAAGGCTTTGCAACGGGCAGTATCGGAGGCGTCACCTAGGTACATCCGACTTTTAAAATTGTTGAGATGGTGTCTAGGATCAGTTGTTCCGTCGTAAAGATTTATGTCGAGGGTTTTAAAATTCTTTAAAACTTTTGCCCACATGATATCTTTCATAAACGGGTCTTCTCCTTCTAGAGGACTTTCTTCCCGATCTGCTCAACTACTACGTTTCCGGAGGTCGACTTCCAGTCTTAAGAACTTTTCATCCAGCTCTCTTCGTCGTTGTACTTTTTTTTGTAATTCTCGTTCTACTTTTCGTTGTCGTTCAGCTTTTTGTTCAAGCTGCTCTAGCCGTCTGTCATGGCCATATATATTTCTTTTTCTCTGGTAGCTCTCAAATCTATCATGATAAGTAATATTTATAACAAATAACAAAAAAAAAAGTGAAGACATTTTTTATTTTTTTTATAGAAATTGTTAATTATTTATTAAATTATAGCTAGATAATTAGTTTTACCTTTTTAGATGTAATTTTGTAATAATAGCTAAAACATTAATTTCATGTAAAATAAAAAATTGAAAATAAAACTATATATAATTATATAATAATTACATATATATAAAAATGTTAATTATAATTATATAATTTTCATATCATTCTATAGTTTTTGTTTTTTGTAGAAATAAATTTTTATCTATATTTAAAATAAAAATAATATTATTTATTTTCTAGTTCTATTTTTAAGAGTATAAATAAGAAATTCAAAAATATTTGTTTACAAATGTTAAAAAAATCAATATTTTTATGTATTATATATAATATTTTAAATAAAATACATGTTTATAAATATTTGGATAAAAATTTATATTATATAATAATATATTTTTAACAAAATTAACTATTACAATATTTTTAATTTTTTAACGAATAATCTATTATTTTTAAATAATATAAAATAATTTTTATAATTAAAAATAATACTACATAATAATTAATTTTAATAAATAAAAATATTTTTGTATGCATTTATATATTTTATATTTATTTATTTTAAAACAAAATTGTACTTATCATTTTTTGAGTATTATATATTAAAAGATATTTATTCATAGATACATTAATATATTCTATATTTATAAAATTTATGAATATTTTTTTATAATATTTTTTATTTTAATTAATAAAATTTAATAATTTATAAAAATTAGTATATTTAATATACATAAAATTATTAGACTCATTTTAAATATATCTAAATTATATATAAATAAATAATAACTAATTTAAAAATTAATTCATATTATACGCAGTATTATTTTTAATTGCATGTATGGAATTAGGGGTGTACATGGTCTGGTTCGGTCTCGAACACTTTAGGGGCTAATTTAGTGTGATTTCATCGGGTCTAGGGTCGGGTAAGGGTTTCAAAAATAGACCCAGTCATTATTTCGGATCAGGTCCGGGCCATAGCTCGGGTCACCCGAACTCGGCCCGGTGGCCCGGTCATCATACACAATTAATATTGTGTTACTTGTGATGAATGATAGCTATTCTTAAGTGGAATTTAAATATTGCAAACCTTAATATTTTGTGTTATTAGTTATTATAAGATTATAAGTTAATGTTTTATGTTTAAAATGCATAAGACTTTAGACTAATGGATAATATTGTATTATTTATATTGATTTAAATATTTGGTGTTATTAAACAATATTAGTATTGATTATGGTTATGTTTTAATTTTAGAGAAGAGTTGATTCTTGTTATATTTTTTTAAGTGAATTTTACTATGTGAATTGTGAAATAATAGTTGGATATTAGGTGATTTTTACATACTAAAGACCTGATTTTTATCCGGTTTTTATTCGGTTTTCGTCTGGTCCAAAAATACATAGGTTTCATCGAGTTAGAATCTAAAAATTAGGTCCAATCTATATTTCGATTCGGATCTGTATTAAACTAAACCCGTGTAAACCGACCCATGTACATCTCTGTGTAAAACTGATTTTTCCTATGAATAGTAGGAGAAAAAAGGGTTTTTACGATAATTATATATAATCTTTTAAAACAGTGATAGTAGGTACAGTAATAGCAAATGCTGAGACTTGAGGCTGAGTGTGTGTTTATTTGTGCCGTTATTAAATTTCTCCGGTCCCTCTCACTTTTATTTCCCGGGATGCAACGCACCTCATTTAAGTCTCACCATTTACCATGTAATCAGTAAGATCTCATCGATCTTCTCCTTTATTTATGTCTTTCATTTATTCTATCCATATCTATATCAAATTTTATGGTTCTGAATAAAATTTTGCGTTGAATTGAACTAATTATTCATAGAACAATTTTAATGGAATTAATTTTTAAGTATCAATTTTTATTTTTATAATAATTAAAAAATGAATAAAATAGTGACATTTGTATAATCTATTAAATTTTCTTTAAATGAATAGTGACCAAAAAATAAATGAATATTATAACAATTTATTATGACCTTATAATAAAATTCAATCAAAATATATTTAAATAAATTAAATGTACTCAGTTGTACTCTTATATTTTGTTATTTTATTTTTTTTATTTTTTCAATTATTTATAAAATTTTAATTTTTTTAATCTAAATACACAAAATTCTCAATTTTTACATTCATAAATTTTTTATTTTTTATTGCAAATTTTTTAGTGTATAATATTTTTTAAATATGACATATAATTATTAATTTTAAATTTTAAATTTTTTATTTTAGTTAAATTTTCACAATTTAATTAAAATGATTTGAAATAGTTAAAAATAATTTAAGTATAAAGTAAAATGAGATTAAATATTAGAATAATAAATTTTATATTAAATTTTAAAATTAAATTTTATAATATATAACATACAAATATTTATATAAACTAAACATTGGACTTTTATATTTTGCCAAACTTTGAAATGTGTAATTTATATTATTGTTACGAGATTATTTGCGTGACTTCTTTTTTGTTAAGCGGTTTGACATGTTATGTGTTATGTTGTGCTCTTTGAAATGTGCAATTTATATTATTATTACGAGATTATTTGCGTGACTTTTTTTGATTAAGCGGTTTGGCATGTTATGTGTTATGTTGCGCTCTTTGAAATGTGCAATTTATATTATTATTACGAGATTATTTGCGTGACTTCTTTTTTGATTAAGCGGTTTGGCATGTTATGTGTTATGTTGCGCTCTGCGTCTGTCTGTTTCTGTCACCGCTTGCTATCATCGTAAATGAAATGAACACTATCTTGTTAATAAAAAAATTAATTCTCTTAATTTTTTCTTTAATTATTCTGTCAAATATCACCTCTCATCTTATATTTTTTTAAATAAAAAATATATAAAAATATTAAATAATAAAAAATTATATTTTATCAACAAATTAAAAAAATTCACTCCTTATCAATAATTGTTGTAACAAAAGTTTACTCTCTCGGGATAAAGAAATTATTTCATGGTCAGGAGTTCATTTAAATTAGTTTTTTTTATAATTTTTACGTATTATAAATAAAAAATAGATTTAGCTAAGAAGCATATTAATATTATTATTATTTGAAGTTTTTAAACTTTTTTAGATTAATTAATACATAATAAATGTATCAAGAAGAATTTAAATGTTATATGTTCAATAGATAACAAATGTATTAAAGTATCAAATTTTATATATTTTCTATAAAAATTTTATTAATAGTAATCTTAACATATTAGCTAATCTATCCTATAAAAAATAATTAATTATGAATTTTTTTTAACACACGTTATATACTGCAAAACATTAAAACATAATTGCTTGAACTTCTTCCTTCTCATAGATGATATATTGATGATAATTATTATTTTTTCACGTTAAACCAATGAATCTAGATAAAACTTTATCCATATCCCTACTGCATTGCTTTATGTTTAGTTAATATTTTTTTTTGGTGACTATATGTTTAGTTAATATGTGTTTTAAGATTATTACGTGTTTTTAAATTTTTATAAAAAATTAAATCAAATTTAAATATATTATATTTTTACAAAATAAGTATATTATTATGTTTCTAAATTTATTTTTTTAATTTTTTAATAACTATCAACATAAAAAAAATCTGATGCATTTAATTTATAAAAAATGAAATATTTTCGATGATGATTTTCTTATTCTATGTACAAAATACCCTATATAAAAGAATTAATGAAATGTGTTAAAGAATTAAAAAAGACATTATTCATTAATTTAGAGATATGACTGGAGAAGTAAATTAATGTTAATTTGAATTTTTTTTAATGTACAATTATTTATAAAAATGTAAAATGTTAATTATATACTTAATTAAAAACGGCATTGGATTTCATTTTTAATATTATTAGAAGTATAATTATGTATACCCTTCTTATTAATAACTTAAGCTTTTGGAATAAACAATTTATTATGATAAGATATATATTGAGAACTTTCATAATGAAAAATTTTATTAAACAATTCTTGCTTATTTATTATCTTCAACTTTTCGCCGCGTCACAACATGCATCTTCTTATTTATTTTTTCCAGATTAGGGTGCACCGAAAGCCTGATTTTGGTCTTTGAAATGTGCCTTCCACTGAGAGACTAAGCGAAAATACACACGCAAAACGGTAAACACTCGAACAAAAAGAGAGTGATGCAAAATGGAACCACATATATGTTACCCTAATAAGTAATGCCCTTTCCCTTCTCCAATTCAACTCCGCAATTCCTTCCATTATTTCATGCATTTAATTTTAATATTAGCAATAATAAGTTAATAACGTATATCCAAAACTTTCTTTAATTCACTGCCAGCCGTATCCAACCATGGCCAAATGCACAATCCATCTCATTTAATTTTTTTCCTCTCTTCATTTTTTCTTGCAGGAATTATATTTCCTGCTATGTTTTGTAGCTTAGCTTAGCTGAATCCCATTCAACAAATTTTCCCAGATGCATTCACGATGAGGTTATGTATTCGGAACCAGCTGGTATTTATAGCATCATAATAGGAAATCAACAGTGTGTTATGTCCATTCTCTTGTGAATGGATATATTTACATACTTTTTACCACAAAAAGTGAAGAACATAAATTCAACGCTTTATAGCAACGTTTGGTTATGGAAATCAACGGTACCATTCTCAATGAGAACTTTTCATTGTAAAAAGTGTTACCGGTACCAACACCAAGTAGGCCTCAAAACCCTAGCTGTAAGTCAAGAAGAAAAAATACTACCCTATAATGTTGTACACTGTTACACCGTAGCACCGTCATCGAAAACCTCTTCTACGCCGCCACTAACGCCTCCTCCTCCTCCTCCTCCTCCTCCTCCGCCACCATCAATGTGGCTATCGTGTTCATATGCGTTCCGGTGCACCATGATCGGCGACGTGCTTGGAGCGGAGAGTGGAGATTACATGACCTTTGAGGTCAAACCTGAAGCTGAAGAAGAAGAAGAAGCAAAACCTTCTTCGTTGATTCGAAGCAAGTTGAGTAAGGGTAAAGAGAAGATGGAAGAAGAAAAGATGAAGAAGAGGGGGTTACAGTTTCCACCGCCGATAACGTTGATGAGAACACATACGGGGAAAATGCCTTGGAATTTCAAGAGGGAATGCGGCGATTACGGGAGGCTTGTGATAACGGCGGAGAGAGTGAAGCGCCGTGAGTACGTTGAAGCTCTCAGAGTGAATGGAAAGGTCACAATGAAGCTGGTTCCAGAAGAAGAAGAAGAAGAAGAAGAAGAAGAAGAAAGTGAGTACTGTGAAGAATGTGGGTATTCCATGAACGAGGAGGAAGAAGAAGAAACGATGGAGCTGGAAGATCTTGAGTTTAACCATGAAGAAGAAGAGGAGGTGGAAGAAGAAGATGGTTTTGAGATAGAGGTTGAAGAAGAGGGGTATAATAGTAATTTGTGGGACAAGGAGAGGGGACTATGTTGGGATTTCGGTGAATGCAGCGTTGGAGTTGGAGATTCAAATGATTTTATGGGCCGTCCTGGTTCTGGTCCGGCCCATCTGAGGCCCATTACTTCCGTCATGTGATGTGAAGCCCTCCCTACTTTGAGAATAGCTACTTGTGAGTACTGAGTAGTAAAATTATATTCCGGGTACTAAAAAGAACCAAGAAAATTACTAGTGGCGTGGGTAGTTGTAGTGATTCTTTTTCTAAAATTTTGTTTATTTTGAAGACTGAAGAGTCTTATGGGATACTTTCATGGTCGTTTAGCATTCATGTAACTCTATGTACCGCTGCTGCAACAGCTCAAATATGTTCTATTTTTTTAAGAAAAAAACAACTCAAAATTTTGCTAGAAATATAGAGAGTAATATTCTTTGTAGTTCTACACTCAAAATATTAGTATCCGTTTAGATTTCACAATTGGATTTTAAGAGAGGGGGGGGGGGGGTTCTAAATGGACACGAATTTGGTATGATTTATGTCTTTTTGTTCTAGCAATGATGAGGAAATTAAATATGTTCCTGATAACTATTTTCCAGAATAATAATAATAAAAAAAAGTGACAAATAATTGATGGTAATGATGGTGAGCTTGAGAGAGATCTTTCTCAACGATGAATGAGGAGATGGAAGTCTCGAACTGAAACTGAAGGGATTTCCCCGAAATTTATCAATTTACAGATATTGGAGGAATCTCCGTCTTACCTCAATTCCCCTTTTCTTGTCTCACATTTTTTTTTTTTTTTGGTTAATTATATTGTCCTGTTCATTTCAGGGGCTAAGTAAATCTTCTCAGCGGAATTGGTAACATTGTAACAACAATCAAAATGTCCATAAAATACGAACAAAATAACATTCATTAACATGAAAACGAATTGTACATATTAAATAAACAACTCTGTTATGTATATCGACCACCACCAACCAGCCACGCATATATATTTGAATGTGATAATTAATTTAGTGACTCAGTTTGTGTGTAAATAATATAATATTTCTACTAAACATAATTGACAAAAGTATAAAAGTCATATGGTGCTTGTGAGAAGGACATCGTCATGAATAATTGAGAAAATAATACATAAATAAATAAAAGGCAAGATGTTGTAAAATATAATTATTAAACTAAATTTAACACAGTGTAGACACCAAAAAAAAATTTAACACAGTGTAGCGTAAGGGATAGAGTGGACAGATGAAGACAAAGCACTGGTAGGTAGATCATGGATGAAGGTGTGAGTGGAATATTAAGGATTAAGATATCTAGATCTACAATTTATTTTCATTACTTTAAATTTAAATTTGACGGAAAACATTGACGTAGTGTTCAGGATAACTAATATGTGTGGTTCTGGTATTCTAGTAGAGGGAAATTTCAGCGAAAAAGAAGAAATGAAGAAGAAAAGTATAAATACGTGGAAGGTGGAGCTGAATTGGTGCCACGTGTATATTAATTTAGGTGTGATCAGTGGACGAGGTAGAAGAGGAAGACCTTCACCTTCACCTTCACCTTCCCCGTTTATTTTCAACTTGAAAGTTGAAAGCAAAAACCGCGACTTCGTTGTTCCTCTCCACTCTGAACACTGTGATTTAACTAAAATGCGGTGCCAATTAATTTCCCACCGTTTTACGTTTTCATCAAACCTTTAAATTTAATACACATACACACTCTCTCTCTCTCTCTCTCTCTCTCTCTCTCTCTCTCATCCTTTTCTATTACCAGCCAGGTACCTTCTTCACTTTTTCTCCTTTTTTTATTCTTTCTTAAATTATCTCATCTCTGAATCTCGAGTACTAATTTAAGTATTATTTTGTGTCACTGTAAGTGTATTATTTATCTGTCTTAGTTTCTTGCTTGCTTCATCGGTCTTCTTTTTCTTTTTCTTTTTTATTAATTAATTATTGGTTGTTGACTTGGTCGTTCTAATTATACATACTAGTAGATTTGATTGCCGATCATATTGGATTTCTGTATGTGGATCATGAATTGGTGATGTTCATCTGAGTCTCTGTTTTAGAGAAGTGGTGAATCAGAGGAAGGGAACAGCGTACATTCATGTAACTGAAAATTCTGATTCTGAGATTTTATTTCGGTGTTTCTTTTGCTTATATAATTCAGCTCTGATTGGTGTAGGATATGCATCTTGTGATCTCATGAATTGTTCTGTACTTGTTTTTCTTGTTTCTGTCAGCTGCTTCTGGTGCCAACTGAGGGGAAGATCTTTGTTTGTTGAGTGGTAGTTAGGATTTAACTGTATGTTTAGAAAGAACTATTCTGAGGATAAATTCATTCTTGATTGTCTTTGGTGTATTCCTTTTGAATAATAGTTCAGGTGTCGTGTTATGTGTTGGACTTCTCTGTTTGATTTTTAACCAAATTTGTTTTGCCTTCCTGAAAACGTGTCTGTGCATCTAGAAGGACTATTTGAAGTTGCATTGTTTTCTCTTTTTTTTTTTTTTTTTTAACAATTGTGGTTGTTGCTTTCTTGTATGCCCTTGTCTGGCACATTTTAAATTCCAATGGATAGTTTCAAGAATTTTCTCCTCTTGCAATGCAGATATGGGTTCGGTTTTCAGTGCTGCAAATGCTATACCTGAGCTGAATGAAGTCTCTTTGAACGAGACGTGCAAGAGGCAGAAGATGTCATCATCTACATTCGATGAAGAGAGTCCAAGATTGATTCCTAATCTTCCTGATGAGTTATCACTTCAGATTCTTGCTAGGCTTCCGAGAATATCTTACTTCAATGTAAGATTGGTGTCAAGGAAGTGGAAAGCAACTATCATGAGTCCAGAACTATATGAAGTAAGAAAAGAACTCGGGACCTCTGAAGAGTGGCTATATCTGTTGATCAAGGTTGGGGAATATAAACAGCAATGGTATGCTGTTGATCCTCACTCTCAGATATGGCAGAGACTACCTACTATGCCTAAAGTTGCTGAAGAGCAAGAATCAAGAAAGAGTTCTTCCAAGCTTTGGATGTGGAACATGGTAGAAGGTAACAGAATAGCGAAAGTTATCAGAGGCTTTCTTGGACATAAGGATGCATTCGATGAAATGCCCTTTTTTGGTTGTGCTATAGGAGCTGTTGATGGATGTCTCTATGTTCTAGGAGGATTCTCTAAAGCTTCAACCACAAGCAGCGTCTGGCGATTTGATCCAATGCAAAACACATGGAGCAAGGTGACTCCTATGTCCACAGGTAGAGCATACTGCAAGACCGGAATCTTAAACAATAAGCTTTATGTTGTTGGAGGGGTTAGCCAAGGCCAAGCTGGACTAATTCCTCTTCAATCTGCCGAAGTTTTCGACCCTTCGACTGATACATGGTCAGATGTCCCTAGCATGCCATTCTCCAAAGCTCAAGTCATGCCGACAGTTTTTTGGGCTGACATGTTAAAGCCTATTGCCACGGGATTAACCTCATATATGGGAAGATTGTGTGTTCCACAAAGCCTATATTCATGGCCATTTTTCGTTGACGTCGGCGGAGAAATCTATGATCCCGAGACAAACTCATGGATTGAAATGCCAACCGGGATGGGTGAGGGTTGGCCTGCAAGACAAGCAGGTTCAAAATTGAGTGTAGTAGTGGATGGTGAGTTATATGCATTTGATCCTTCAAATTCCGCAGATAGTGGAAGGATCAAGGTGTATGATCAAGGAGAAGATGCTTGGAAAGTTGTGATTGGAAAAGTTCCAATACATGATTCAGCAAATTCAGAGTCACCATATTTGCTTGCTGGCTTCCATGGGAAACTTCATGTGATTACAAAAGATGCAAATCATGATGTTGCTGTTTTGAGGGCTGATCTGAGAAACAACCGGGATTGTTCTTCTCCCTCAATATCTTCAACTTCATCATCATCATCATCATCATCACACAGTGCTGCTGAATCAGATGCAGTTGTTTGGAAGGTAGTTGCAAGCAGGGATTTTGGGAAGGCTGAACTTGTCAGTTGCCAAGTTATTGACATATAATTTGAATTGAATTAGATATATTAATCGTAAGTTATATATACAGGAATCAGCCTCAGCCCTCATGCGACTGCCTCTGTCTGTATTTTTTGTTAAGGTGTCAGCAAGATGAGAGAATGGGAAGTGCTACAGTAGTATATATTTACCCTATTGATATTTTTGGAGTTAGTTATTTGTGCTCACACTTTCTTGAACGTTGAGTTGATTCACTCTCTTCTACCATTAAATTGGACGAACTTGTAATGTTATGCACTCTGTCAAATGGTAGAGGAAAGTAAATCAGCTTGGTGTCCAAGAGAATGAACGAGTTTTCCATATCCATAGTAACTACAGTTTCCACAGTGATGTTCAAGTTGCTAATAAAAAAGTTGTGCAGAATATTATCAAAGCAATTCATTATTTTCCACAACGTACATAATACAGAGGATAAGATCAGATTGATATATATCCGAGGCCTGGCTATCTATATTCTAGCCACACATTTTTGCTTTAGCATGCTTTCAATTTTTTCTATTTAGTTTTATACACGTTTTTTCATGTTTCCAGTTCCTGACTGAACAAAAACGTTTATATTTCTTGTGTGAACTATATCTGACTCCACTAAAATTGAGGTCACCGAAAACTATCTCGAGACTAATTATTATCTTTCCTAAATATTTTTCGATTAATTTTTAAATTAAAAAATATTTTTATATATTGTCAAAATAATTTAAAAATAAAACATATACACTTGTCTTTTAAAAATTAAATGCTTATAACTTTGTTTTGGAAAGAATTTTGCTCAACAACATTTTGGACAAAACTACTAGCATATTCCTACTTGAGACAATACATTCAAGATACAAAAATTTACATCATGTTGAACTTGTGATATAGAAATAAAAGGATAAACAAGATATGAATTGAAATTGAATAGAAAAGATAAATTGTAATTGAAATAAAAACAAAAAGGATAAATTGAAATTGAATAAGAGAGAATTACTCTATTTTCTACCCGATTTCTTAACGCAACAAAAAAGAGACTCCTCAACCTAACTTGTCAACGTCATAGTTTGGAAATTGAATCGAAGGAACTCCTCAATCTTCTACTCAATTTCCCGATGCAACAAGGGAAGGACTCCTCAACCTGACAACCTCAATTGTCCACGTCATGATTTCATCACGAAACCGAAAAAAGGGTTTTCAAACCACTAAATCATTTTATATTACGATTACCCTAATTTATAAGGTATTTATAACTTCTTATTAAGTTAAAATATAAAAAACTTTGACAAACATAAGACCCAATCTAGTAATTAAATAAACAAAATCAAAATACATAAAATTAAATTAAAACATTCTAAAAATATAAACTAATATTTTTTCAATAACACTTAAACTCTTCATATCACGAATATTTGAAACACGTATAAATTTGGTTTTTTTAGTGAAATTTTATTTTTTTCTACAAATTTCAAACTCAACACTTCAATACTATTATTATTATTATTATTATTATTATTATTATTATTACCATATTGAAGTGATTGATAAATGAGAATGACATGTCCGGTGAATAACAGAACAGACGAGACGAGACGAAACAGTTCTCATAATTCCCTTTTTCTAAATAGAAATAATCTTGTAAGATATTGTTCCTGTACAGAAAAAAAACAATTACACCACTGGAAGGCTTGGGTAAAAGATGTTACAATATATACTAGGATTCTAGTTGCAAAAGACAAAACACTATTCTTATTTACACAAATTATTATCTGCTTCTCAGCTTTGATAATCATGTGATACCATACCAACCCTTGCAAAAATATATATCTATATTAAACTCTTGCTATAGCTTATGAACTATGAATGAAGCCCCTTATAAGCATACCCTATGTACTTCTTCCATTTCAAAATTATCTGTCAATTTGTACAAAGTAATCAATCAAAAACCAATGTATTTGAACAATTCATTGATTTTTTCAGTGTAGACACTTTATCCAAATTAACAGATATTTTGAACCCGAAAGAGTAATGAGTAACATTCATGGTGGGGCCACAAATATCTTGACCAAGAATATGCATAGATTATTAACCTGTGCAAGGGTGAGAAAAAAAATTGATGATGATGATGATGTCTCACTTTGGCTACAAGGAATCAGGTGAATTTGGAGCTTTCCTGGAAGATCTAGTATTCTTGAGTGTCATCATGAGCTTTTGTCTTTCACCTTCAACTTCTGCAAATTGAAGGCTTAGTTGAGAGTAACGTTCATGCATCTCTTTCAGTTCTGTTTCCACAGCTGAATGTCTTTCCTTCAGTTCCAGCATGTCCTTAATCAGCTCATTGATGTCCCTGAAGCTTCTGAACACTGCTTCTTCGTCACTGTGTTGTTTCAAGAAAGAACTGAAATGTGTGGAGGAAAATTGTCTTAAAACAATGTGATTGAATTGGTCTCAACACAGTGTTCCACTACATGTTCATGCATGCCAAAAATTCAATTATGAGAAACAAGTAGCATTTAATTTCTATGCAATGTCAGTGTAAAACTCGTTTGCACCATTAAATTAGGAACTGCCACGTAGATAAAAGTGACTCTTAATTGGATGTTAGTATAAAACTCTTTTACATTAATTAATTGTGCAAAACAACATAGTGTTAACATCTTTGGGAGATTGTTTAATTCAATCAGCAAAGTACTTGTTTTAAAATGCAATTGATAGCTAAAACAAGAAAAAGATCATTACTTCATTTCAAAGAGTAAAAAAGATGATGCATATCAGAATCTAGACTCTAACCAGTCATCAAATTTTAACCGAGAACAAAGAAAATGGTAAATTTAAGGTGAAGTGCTTCCAAAATTAGCATCTATATGTACCAAAATCTAATTACTGCTCCAAAAGAAAGGTGTACCTCTGAAATTGCATGCTTGATTTCTTCTTGGTCTGCAATGCTTCAGCAAGCTCAATCTCCAAAGCAAGAACCCTTTCTAATGCATTGCCAGTGACAGATATTTCCTTGAACACAGGGAATATGTTTCCCAATTCTTGATTAGCCTGAGCAAAGGATAAAGTTCATAAGAATCTGAACAAAGAAAAAGACATGTTTCACGGCAATCAATGCAAACAAGAGTTATTTACTTCATGTAGCTGCACCAATTCTCTTTGCAGATTGGGAAAAGTAAGTTCAATGCTATAACCATCTTCTGAAGGAGTTGAATTCTCTTTTTTCATCTTTTCCAACTGCAATAAGAAGACACAATTTAGATCACATTTACACCAGACACAACAATAAAAGTCACAACTCGAATATAAGGAAAATGCAAATGCTATCCACGTTACCTTTCGCATGATACTAGAAAATAAATTTACTATATTTAGAAGTATAGATGAATGCAGAAAGAGTAGTTACGAATAATGGTGCCTAAAATGTTACCTCCTTATTCAAGTTGTCCATGCTAGATTTCAAACTTCTAATTAAATCCGCGTGCTTTTCTTCTTTTTGTTGTGAGTAGTCTTCACTTTCAAGAGTTTCGCATCCATTTGCAAGAGGATCCTATCAAATGATAATGCAAAGAAATTGTTGAGGCTCACTACCATACTCAAGATAGATGAAGGAAGGAATACATTGCAAAAAAAAAAAAGAAAAAAAAAAGAAAAAAAAAGAAAAAACATACAAGACTTTTACTACAGCCATTAAAGATCCTTAACAGAGAAATTTCTTATCTATTTTATTATATATCACCAATAAAAAACAGCATGCTCAATTCATGATAACAAGGTTTTGGTTTTGAAGCACAAAATTCCCATGCATTGTTATTTATTTGGTATATATAGTTTTTATAATAGTTATAATCTTATTTGTTGATGCTTATGTGATAAAACTATTCATGGCAAAAGAACTTTCTAGAATCACCAAGTGTAACAAGAGACAAATTAGGGTGAGAAGGCCTTTCATGTAAGCATCGTTATTATTCTAGCAATCATGCACAGATAATTCCACAATCTTTTTATATGTACTCATATAAAACATAGTTCCCTGTTTATTACTGTGATTTTTTCTTTTATAAAAGTGACAATAAAAGATGGGAGTGAATATTGCCACTACCAATTTTACCATATTCACGTAAACATACAATGGAAAGAAAACAGATATGGTAATGGCATTATCAACATGGAAGTGGCAATGTACACTCGCTTACCGAAAATACTAAATAAGACAATTACCTCGGGTTGCATATTTGTACTCTCTAGCTCTCGACTGCTAGCTGTGTGATTAGATTTCTCTCTCACATCAGATCTCAAACTTTCAAGCAATTGCTTTGCTGAGGTGAGCTCCACTTCAATTTTGGACCTCTCCTCATTGCTTTTCAGAAGTGAAGCTTCAAGTTCTTGCTTTTCCTGCTTACAGCATTCGAGAGATATCAATGAGCACTCCTTTTCAGCCTTTACCAGGTCAAAAGTATTTGACAAATTTCGTTTGTCCGAAATTACAGCCTGTAGCTCAGCTTCCAATTCCAAGATCTTCGTTCCCAGTTCTTCATTAAGTTTTATGCAAGAAGCTTCAGACTTTTTCCTGCTCTCAAGTTCTTCAATTGCATCTTGCAGTTTCCACAGCATTTCCTCACTATGCTTTTTCGACAAAGAGAGTTGCTGTTTCAGTTCTTGCAACTTTGTTTCATATTGTTCTTTGATAAATGCAATTCTCAAAGACTCCTGCATAGCAACAGGTGGTCCTTCATTTCCTCTTCTCTCACGAGCATTATGACACTCGGCTTCAGCCTTGTCCTTCAGCTCCTTCAAATGAAGGGACAAATTTTTGAACTCCTCTGTCTTAAGAACCTGTTCGGAAAGCCTCTTGGAAAGTTCATTACATTGGTTTTCCAGCCTTACCAATTCTCCGTCTTTCAATGAAGTCATAGCAGTTTCCAGTTCATGTAATTTGGCCTGAAGGACTAAACACTTGAGTTCAGCTTCTTCCTTCAACAAAAAGAGTTCCTCACCGTCTCCGCTAGAACACTCCAGCAAGTTCCCCAGCCTTTCAACCTCAAGGACAAGCTGGCTTTCGTGGATAAAAGTATTGTTGACATTCTCTGTTCGACTCTTGTGCTCCTCCAGCTCGGATATCATTGCATCATTTTGATCAATTAATGCTCTCTTTTGAGCAGAAGTGGCATCTAACTCTGATTTCAGGGAGTCAAGACTTGTCTGCAATCTTTTGTTTTCTTCAATGCAAGTCAATTCTCTGCAAAGGCAGCTATTCAATTCAGATTCTACATCAAGATTCTTCTTGTGAAGGATGTCAAGTTGCTGACTAGCGGAATGTAGTTTCTCACTAAGCTCCACAACATGATCCGCCAATTGAGCTCTAGTAAAAGTAGCAACGACATCTGTGGCTATCGAAAATTCATGCAGTTCAGAAAAGTGAGTTGCTAGGGAAGTAAAAGATGAAGATTCTTTTAAGGCAAGTTCAAGACGTTCCTCGGATTCTTGTAGAAGATCAGATATTCTTGATTTCTCAAATTCTAAGTCTGCAACCAGTTGCTTAAGATGGATCATTTCTTGTCTGGTCATATCAGAATCCTGCAGCTGACATTGCTTGTCATTCAATTCTGCAGTCAGATTTGCAACTTCTTTCCCCAATTTTTCTCTCAACATTTTCTCAGTATGCAACTCATTGTGCAAAGAATGTAAGCTTTCCTTTGAAAAATCAAGCTCGGATGAAATCTTCACATATACTTCTGTTTTGTCTTGTAAAGACAACTCCAAAGCTTTCTTTTCCTCTGTGACATGTGCTAAGGTGAGCTTACACAATTCAAGGTCACTAGATAACGTATCAAGCTTTAAAATTTCTTGAGCAAGTTCCTGCAGCTGAGATTGCTTCTCCTTCAATTCTGTGGTAAGATCTGAAACTGTTCTCTCCAATTTCTCTCTTAACTGTTTCTCACTATGCAACTCATTTTGCAGAGAATGCAAACTTTCCTTTGAAAAAACAAGCTCGGATGAAATCTTTGCAGATACTTCAGTTTTGTCTTGTATAGACAACTCCAATGCTTCCTTTTCCTCTGTGACTGCTGCTAAGCGGAGCTTACACATTTCAAGGTCACCAGATAGCATATTGAGCTTTGAAATTTCTTGAGCAATGTCCTGATTTCGGGAGTTAAGTTGCTGTACCTCAGCTTCTAAGTGATCACGACTGGACAAAAATTCTTTGTGATGCTGAGAGAAGGTTTCTTCAAATCCAAAACCAGCATTGATCCTGTTGACAATCACCTCAAAATCAATCTTAAGTTTCTGCAATCGGGCACTAGACTCAGTTATCTTTCTTAGCATCTCGTTCAAATCATGCTCAAACTTCTGTTTCATGACTAGAACATCCGATTCTGCGGCATTTAAAGATACTTGAACCGAGTGTTTTTCATCCACTAAAACTTGTTTCTCTTCAATGAGTAGCAGAATCCTGTCACGTGTTCTCTGTTGTACCTCTTCCAACCGCAACAAAATACCTTCTAACTCTTTACATTCCGAATCAGATGTACCTCGAAAAGAAATTTCACTGAATGTATCATCATATGATGCCAGCAATTTCTGAAGCTTATTAGACAAAAAGCTGACATTCTTCCGAAGATTATCCTTCAAAGAAGCCATCTCATCAAATTTATTTCTGACAGCTTCTAATTCTCCATGCAGAATTGATATTTCTTCACGAAGATGACCATTTTCCAGGCTCTCTTTTTTTAACATACTTCTTATCTCTGAGTTTTCTGTAGTACATGCCATGTATTTGCCTTCATAACTCCTAGACTCTTTCAGAAGAACATCCAACTCATTGATTTTCTGAGTAAGAAGACTGTTTTCATGAGAAAGATCATTCAAATTTACTTGTAAAATTTGGTTCTGGTGAGCAACATCATTGCTCTTGGCTGTGCAAATCTCCTTGTACTCATTCAGTGAGAGGATATCATTCATAGCATTCTGCAGCCTCAGCACCAATAACTCATTAGATTCATTTGAGACTTGCAGCTGCTGAGACAGTTGAAGGACTTCCTCTTTCAAAATTCGAATGTCACAACTTGCTTCAAGCAGTGTTTCTTGGAGAGCCTTTGAAAAAACATCTGAATATATATTTGCAAAATGCATCTGGCAGATTTCTTCTTCAACTTGTTTGTATAGATCTTCTTGTGCCTTAAGGGATCTTTTCAAATCGCTTAGTAAAATGTCTTCACCAAAATGTTGTCTATTTAAGGAAGAACTGTGATTTTGGGATGGGAGATTGGAGATATGGCCTTCAGAATTGTTCAGATATTTCACTGGTTCTCGGAAACCATCAGTATCTGGAAGGGGAGAATCTGAAAGAGTTTGCTTTATAAGATTCTCATTTGTCTCATGCATAGAAAGAACCTGGCAAGAAAGCAATTCAAGATCCTTTTGTAATTGACCAACAGCTATAGAATAGTTTAACCTTGCTCTTTTGAGTGCTGCTTCAGCAGACAAAGCTCTTTTTTCAAACTCACTGCTGATAGACTCCAAAATGCGCTTGTCTTCAGAGAAGTTCATTATCTGTTCATTCATGTTCCGATGCATTATCTCCATCTCATCCTTACTAGCAGCAATTGTGTATATGCAAGTAGAATGTTCATTCCTGAGGTTCTGCAACTCGGCCATCAACTGCCGTTGACTCTGCTCAAGTTCCTGAACAAGAGCTTCATAATAGCACTCCATCTGCTCCATTTTCCTAATGAGGCCTTCCCTTTCGGTTTTGGAATCGTCTAGCTCTCTTAGGAGTTCAAAAATTTTTGCTTTCATAGCAATGGTTGGATCCACCGGATCAGCCTCATGAGACATAATGCCAGGTATGGTAAGATAATGAGCCATGCCTTCAGGTTGAAACAAACCCACATCAGACCCGATGTCTGTTAAATATTGTTCACCTTTTTGTAAATCCATTTTCTTGTTCTCCCTTTCATTCGCAACATCAGCTTCTGAAATAGGCTCTCTAGATTCTTGTTTGAGATCCCGCAAAATCTCAAGCAGTGATTCTAACTCCAAGTTAAGCAACCTAAAATCCCTTTCTGGAAATCCCATCGACGCCTTCTGAATAGCTCTTACCTTATCTTCCATGAGCAAAAGCCCCTTTAGACATTTAAGTGGTAACTTCTGAAAGAACTTTTCCCGACCCGTTTCTCTCAGGTCTCTGAGACCATGTAATAAGCTTAACTTGGAACTTTTGAGCTGCTCAATTTCATCTTTAAACTTTGAACACTCCGATTTTAGTACAGCAACCTCTTTTGCTAGCGCTTCTCCCGAGGAAATCTCAGCAGATAGTTGCTTGGAGAATTTGTGTGTTTCAACACCTATTTCATCAGCATGATTTTGTAAAGAGCTCACTGTCAGCTTCAGATCAAGAATAGATGACTCGACCGCGCCTAAGTTTCCTTTAAGACTACTGTTAACTTCTGAAGGAGCAGTCAAGTTATCTGATGCTGAATAGTCTGCACTCCAACCATGGACCCAATGGCTACCTTGTGACGGGACCTGGCCATCAGGTGCATCTCTTTTTTCCGGCTGCGAGCTTTGTCCAACTAAATCGCCAGATACCATGCTTTTAAGGCTGTCAATTTCATGTGTACTGGATACATCATGCTTCTCAGTATATGCACTTTCTGAAGTAGTAGAGGAACCATCATATCCAGCAGCCAAATCTGCATAATCTTCATTAACCCCTGATTCTCTTTCAAGAGAAGAAATTCGAGGAATATCTTTAGATTCTCTTTTCAGTTTCAGTCTTGAATTGACCTGATTTTATGAAATAACAAGGGATAATACAGAAAGAGAAAAAAATTAATAACAAGCAGTGAAACCTTAATATTGAGCAAACATATTCATTATTTTTAAGAAAATTTATATTTCGTGATAAAAAATAGAACAGCTAATGGGTTGTAATTAAGAGGTCAAATGTTAATAAGGAAAACTCTGTATCTAGATCTGCTTTTATCAAATGCATTCGGCCCTTGTCAAGTAGTAAAATAATTTGTTAATCTTCCAACCAACGAATAGCATGTACTAACAAGAAAGACCAAAAAAATGCATGAACCTTTTTACTTTAGGATAACAGAAGAATAATTATGACGATGGAAAAAAGTATAATACAAGGAAATGAAGGACAAGAGATCCTCCATACAAGAACAAAAAGCAATCCAAAGAAAATCTATGTATGAAGTGTAGTTTTCAGCAGAGGTCACAAACCTTATGCATATGATTGTTGACATTCTGATCCGGAGACGAATCTTTGCCGTCAGCAGATTCCTCATGAGAACCTTGGTCAGAGGTTGCCCGTAGACCCCTCTCAGTGAGTTCCCTCTGCTGCTCAAATTCTCTGAAAACAATAGCATCAAATATCAAATAAGTCTACTATTTTTGGTTAACATACGTAAATGTCAAAACTCATCATATGATACCTGAAACCAGTTTTGGAAGTGAGCAGCTGCACAGTAACCTGGCTTCAAACAAGAAGAGAAACACAACATTAAATGCATACTATAAATTTCTCTAGCAACTGAAGATCTGGCAACAAATATACGAGTTGATATGCATCCATGTAGAAATACATAAACTACATGGTTGTACTGCAACATGACCATGCAAGTGGATAATCTAAAAAGCCATGGTTATATCTTAGATATATTAAGTATAAAGATCCTCACATGTAATGTAGGTCCAGGATCACTGCCATTAAGAGGGAGTGCAAGAGATGTAGGCTTCAAGGCATCAACAAAATCAGCAAGATTGATAGTGGCCTCGCCGAGGATGCTAGACCGTGAAGATCCCTGAAGTCATTAGGCCAAAAACAAGGTTAGTACAATACAAGCCGGACTAACAACCACAAGATTCCTCTTTTTGGAAAATACATATAAAGCTAAGGTATTTCTAAAGAGAGCAAGCAACAACTGAAAACATATTTTGTAAGAAAAAACATGGAACTCAAATTATACCAATACTGATGAAGTCATTATATTCATTAAACTGACAAACGTGTTAGTTTGATTTTATTCGCAACATTAAGATCCATTAAAAATCTAATTATCTTGAATGAGAAACTTACTAGTTAAAAAAAATTCAAAACTGCATTTGATAATTGGCAGAGCACAGACTAGTCATATACAATAAAAAAAAATGCTTACATAACAATGAGGTAAGTGATACAATAAAGGTTTGTGCATGATGTTGTAACTTGACACTTCTATAAATTCCATGACATGATTGTATATAATTTAAAAATTCAGAAAAGAATCTTACCATCCCCACAACGAGCTTATAAAGCTTCTCCTCATACTGTTTTGTTCTAATGTCTTGTAGGAGTCTTGTAGTTTCATAGATTGGATCCGACCACTTGCAGGCTCCATTTCTCACATTTGCTTTGGTTGTCTTTGATGTAGCCTTCCCGGTTTCGGCAGGGATGAAAGAGATATACAATTTATCCCACCCGGATTGTGGAATCTTGCATACAAACGATAGGTGGAAAATAAAATTGAGAAATCATAACAATACGTTTCAATTTTTGAATTAGACTTGATTGAGATGCAAGTATTATAATACAAAATAAACAATGATCAACACCCCATCAAAAACGTTAATACTAAACAGCAAATCAGAACTAATAATGGCAGCTGAACTTTCATTGAATTCCATGAACTCTACACAATTGAATGCCAACTCAGACAAACTCTGAAATGCACTACTTTGTTCACGTTAAAATGAAAGAGCAGAGAAAACAGAAATAGTCAAATTATTTCCCTAAAATTCAACTTGAGAGCCAAAGGTATAAGAGGGAAATTCGCTTAGATGAGAAACTTACATGTGTAGCATGGAATTGGAGCCGAAAAACCACCTTAACTTTCGTCTTCTCTACCTTCCACTTAGTAATTCTCGACATTTTTTCAGCGAATTAGTAACACCTAACATGCATCACTCAACATGATGATTCCACTCTCATTCCCAGTCAACTGTTTACTAATCAATATCAGAAACTGTAATCACCTGAAAACAACCGAAGCAAATAAATCATGTTCAAATATATATATATATATATATCCAGTTCTTCGGTGGGCATTTAACAATTCTACTCCGATGAGTAAACTTTACAAGCAAATCAGATATTCAAAATCACAGACCTAAACAATTTGACTCATTGACCCAGAAAAACAAGCACTACATGCAGAAAAAGAAGGGTAGAACCATCACAACAATGCATCATTTTGGAACCTAATAATAGAGAGGGAGAAAAGTTCAAAGTATGCAATGCATTAGTCTTCTTTTTTTTTTTCCGAAGCAACCATAATGGAAAAGAACCAACAATGTAAATATGAAAGAAATTTTGATATTATTTCTTCAATTCTCAAATATAAGTAAATTCTGCAAATTTCAGCTGCCAGAGGCAACAATTGCATATACTACATTCCCAACTTCAAGCTAGATGAACATGTCCCCAGAATAAAAGAATAAAAATGCTAGATCTCCAAGATAAAACATTTGAATATTCAGAAACTTTTAAAAATTAAAGGGAAAAAAGGAAAGATTGTATATGAGCTAAGCCCATCTTTCAATCTGATTAAGACACCTTTCAGCTACACTGAAACACTGCTTAGCTAAACAAACTTCGCCAAATGGAACAACTAAATCCAACATTTCTTCTCCATTTCAGAACAAAAAAGAGGTAGAAATTAGAGAAATAAAAATGGGTGGGAGCAGAATCAGATAAAATGAAAATTAAAAAAAAAAGTATTTTTTTCCTTTATGCAATGGCCATTGGTACCTTGCAGTGAGACAAAAGCTTGAAAGCTTGAAACTTTCACCGGGAAAATTCGCGGATCGACCAGAAAGATTTCGAATTTGAGAAGAAGAAGATGGGGAAAAAGAGGAGGACCCCAGAAAAGATGCTGACTCAGACAATGCCACTCTACATCCTATAACACTCAACAACCCAAGAAAATATAAAATAAAATAATTGAAAAAGAAAAACTCAGAACCCAAGGACTGACAAAAGCAAAGAGCAAAAAAGAGAATCCTAAAACCAAATGCTTACACAAAGCTAAGGGGGAAAATGATGGAGCTAAAATAATATAGCAAAGTTGTAATTTTTATTTAATTTGCTAGCTGTAGATATTGACACTTGCAGCAAAATGCAACATCTAATGGAAACCAAAACATTGCAAAAGAGGAATTACGACTATCAGAGTGGGTAACAGAAGCAACTAATACCACTAAAAGCTGGCACAGTGACACCTTTGTCTAAGTTACCAGATGCAAGTTTATTTCATGTGTATTTGGTTTATATTATATTAATATTAATAATAATGAAATAATAATTAATGTGGGGTGCATTGGAAGGGTGTAATGGGTGGGTGGGTACCTTAGCTGCAGATCTGTGGCTGCTTAAGAAGCAAGAAAGATTGAATCTTTGGAAACAAGGTTGTAACTTGTAAGCCCCCACTTTGAGGGGAGAGAGAGAGTTTTGAAGTGTTGTAAGTTTGCATTAAGGCATATGCACATGTTCATCATTTTTCAACTTTCTTATACATTATAAATTAATCAATCCCATTATTGGTACACTTTTTATAGTAGTGACTAGGTTAATACTCAATTTGACTCCTGAAATTTAAGGTTGGATTTAAGATCATTCATAAAATTACAATTGACTCAATTCGATCTCCACAATTTATAATAATAACTCATGTTAGTTTTTGAGCTCATTTTATTCGTTAACTTGTTAAGATGTAGACTTCTCACCCAAATTCTATGTAACTAAGACCTACTAAATCTTTTAGAAACTTGGTTGACTCTCTAACATCTTTATAAAGACCATAACAACATGTGAGGCAGACAGCACGGACTGTTGCAGGTTTCGCCACTGGACTGAATACTTCCCCATAATCAAAGCCTTCCCTTTGATGAAAGCCTTTCGCCACCAGCCGCGCCTTGTACTTCTGGATACTTCCATCTGGCTGTCTTTTAATGCGGAATATCCATCGACATCCAATTGGGTCTGCTGCTGTTGAGGGGTCTACAAGCTTCCAAGTTTTGCACTTCATTAGGGCAGCATACTCTTCATCCATAGCTGCCTTCCACTGTGATGAGGTAAGAGCCTGAGCAACTGAAGAGGGCTCCACTTGTGTGAGATCAGGTGAGGAGGAGCAAAGCTGGGAAGAGTATGTCTTGGGCTTGAAAATACCCGCCTAACTTCTGGTTATCATAGGATGAGTGCGCCCAACCTTCGCTTCAAGCGCAGGAACAGCACATGATGATTGTTCAGTTAACCTTGCATTACTTAAGGGAAACTCAAAAGTAGAGTTAGAGATACAAGTGTCAGCAGTGAATGGGCAAGAATCAGTACAAATAGGACTGGCAAATGACTCAATTATGGTTGATGGAGAGGTTGAGGTGAGCTCGGATGGAACTGGAATTGGAGGAGGAGATATAACAGTGGTTGACTTTGGAACTCTCCCTTGATGAGTGGACGCATTAGATTGAAGAGGTGAGGACTCACGGGAACTTGATGAGGGTACTGCTGTGGCTGGGGAATCTGTTGAGGGTATTAGTGTTGTGGGTGCTGATGTATTAGGGGGTGACTCATGAGGAATTTCGAGAGGTACTGGTGGATGGCGCACATGAATAGGAATAGTGATAAGTTTGGTTGTATGAGGAACTGATGCCTTTAGATTTGAGTCCTTATTAAAAAATAGCAACTGATAAGGAAATTCAGATTCGTCAAAAACTACATGCCTTGCTACATAGAGTTTTCCAGATGGACAAAGGCACTTGTATCCTTTGTGGTGTGGTGAGTAACCCAAAAACAGATACTTGTGAGTCTTAAAGTCAAATTTGTGTGGTTGGTAAGGGCGGAGCTGAGGAAAGCATGAGCATCCAAAGATTTTGAGGAACCTATAGTCTGGAGCTCTATTGTTCAAGAGTTCATAGGGTGATATGTATTGTGTGGTGGCTGAGGGCAGCAAGTTAATGAGGTGAGTTGCAGTGAGGCAGGCTTCATCCCAGAATTTTAGAGGTATGGATGCTTGAGAGAGAAGGGTTAGAGCAGTTTCAATGACATGCCGATGCTTCCTTTCGGCCTTCCCATTCTGTTCATGGGTGTATGGGCAGCTAAGTCTATGTGCAATCCCATTTTCAATCAGAAATTTGGTAAAAGCTTGTGAGGTATACTCTTTGTCATTGTCAGTTTGAAGGGTTTTAATCTTTTGCCCAGTTTTATTTTCAATCAACAACTTGTATTGGACAAATGCTTGCAGGGCTTGGCTCTTGTTTTGGAGAAGATACAAACAGGTATATCTGATTTTGGCATCAATAAAAATAATGTAGTATCGAAAACCCGAAACACTAGTAATAGGAGAAGGCCCCATATATCTGAAAAGATTAACTCTAGAGGGTGGCTATAGACTGTTTGAGAATCAGAAAAAGGAAGATTATGGAGCTTTCCTTGGCAGCACGCATTACACAAGTAGTCTTTGGTTAAAAATTTACTTTTATTCATATAGCCAACATTACAACTTTGTAATACTTTTTCAACAATTCATGCACTTGGATGACCTAACCTCTTGTGCCACATATCAAACTCATACACTGACTTAGCATTACAGACAGTGCCTACATTATTAGTGTTACTTGCTACTGTAGAACTAGATGTAAAAGAACTGAGGTTACAGACTCTATGAGTGGATGACAGATAAGGGTTCTTGGACCCCGAATTGCCTGATTTATTGCTTGACGGTGCTGCTCGTGCAAGCACTCCAACATGCTCAAAATGGTATAACCCTCCTCTAAGAGACCCCTTTAATAGAGTTTCCTTGGTCTCCTGACATTTTACAAAACAATCAACAGGATGGAATTTAAAAAACACATGATTGTCAAGAGCAAACTTGGCGACACTTATTAGATTTTTGGTGATGGAAGGTACATGAAGCAGATTTAATAGATTAAAGTAGTGAGGGTTGGTCTCATTGAACAGTATAGTTTTGCCAATACTATTTATACTCATACCTTGGCCATTACCTGTTAGCACTTGATCTGTTCCTGCATACTCTGAGCCTGTAATCAAGTTGTTTGCATCAAAGGTCAAATGATGTGAAGCTCCGGTGTCCAGGTACCAGGCTTTGTCAGTGAGAGGTGTTGCTGCAGGTGTAGTGGCTAAGAGAGCTTGAGCTTGCTGGTCTTGTTGTGGCTGGTGGAAGGAAGAGGGAGGTGGTGCTAGTGCATTACCAGTAGTCTGATGTGGATTATGGAAATTGTGATTGAAGCGGTGGAAACATTCCCACACAGTGTGCCCAAATCGATTGTAGAGTTGACACTGTGGCCTGGAGTTACCATAGAAACCTGATCTGTCACCTCTAAAACCACCTCTTCCCCGGAATCTTCCTCTAAAATTCTGACCTCTACCTTGAAATTGTTGTTGCTGCTGTTGAAAATTAGGTTGATAAATTTGATAGCTAGGTTGCTGACTTTGTGACCTTAGATCTACATTTTGTGCTAAATTCACCTGCATTGTGCCTAAAACAGTCTTTTTAAAACGCTCTACTAGTTCTTCCTGACCCACTAGTAGCGATTCTACTTCACTCTCAGTTATTTCATCAGCTCTAGCATTAATCATGGTTATAAACGCATTATAATCCTCATTCAAACCTTGAGTCACAGCTTCTACAAATTCCTCACTTGAAAGAGGTGCACCTATGGCAGAGAGAGCATTTGTTACCTTCTTGAGCTTAGACATGTACTCCGTTACAGAACCTTGTAGCTTGATGCCTTTGATCTGTGTTTTGAGTTGCTTCACCTTTGATTTCAGCCGTTTTGCAAAGTATTCCTCCAATTTGTACCAAATCTCACATGCAAATTCACAATTCGCAACCTGACTTGTGAAGCTCAGATCTATTGAAGCAAACAGCCACGACACTAAGAATTGATCGTTCTGCTCCCAATCGAGGAACTCCTGAGTCTCGATCTCTGCTTGGCGATCTCCGTTGGTCCTGAATCGCTTCGGTATCTTCATCGGATTGAGGTGTTCCTTGAGTCTGTTGGATTTGATGAACGCCAGCGCTTGCCGTCTCAAAGGTATGAAATTATCTTCATCCAGATTGAATGAAACTGTGTTTATTGCTCGCGCACTTGAGATTGCGGAAGTTTGAGGCTCGCTCAGAGTAGCCATGGATCAGAACCTGAATGCTCTGATACCATGTGAGGTATCAGAACTCTTCAGAGAAGAGAATGAGAAACACCAGCGGAGAGAGAGAGAGAGAGAGAGAGAAAGAGAGAAAGATCTAGAAGACTCTTTTCATAGTGTGTGAATCAGATAAAATGATTTTCATTCACTAATTGTTACATTGACTTTTAGCCTTATATAGTAGCTCTTATAGTAACTACTAATAACCACTAACTGTTCTCAATACTAGCTAACTAACTCTGCCAGCTCAGCTTACTTGCTCAATTGCTATTTATCCCTAACACAACAATCAAATTTCTAAGTTCTAATAAATTATGATCGCATAGAATCTGGACGAGAAATTTAAATCACAATAAATTAATGTACTAAATAAATATGTTGTTAATGGAGATTAGTTTAAGAATTAATATGAGTTATAATTATAAATTGCGGGTCCAATTTGAATCTATTAAAATTTTAAGAGTCAAATTAAATCCAACTTCAAATTTTAAATACCAAATTAAATATTACCTCACATTTTGATCAATATTTTCTTAATGACTAATATATTCTTTTTGTTTTGTTTATTAAAAATAATTTAAATACATAATTAATTAATGACAATTGTATTTTTATATTAATATAAGAATTTTTGGTGGATGAATAGTGTTATTATAAATCAATTAATATATATCTATTGGTTTAAGCAAGTGCTACAGTCACATGCACAGGTAAATTTGTGAACGATGAAAAAATAAAAAAGTAAAGATGAAGCATGGCTAAAATATATATAATTTCGGTACTTGTGCATGTTTGAGTGAAAGTAGAGGATTATTGAGCTACACTCCATTTGATCGTTGATATCAGAATATTTCATTCAACCTCTTAAATTAAGGATAATAGAACTTGGTACAAATTAAGTGTTATTTAGATCATTTTAATTTTTGGTTGTTTACATTATCTCTCATAATTCAACAAACCAAATTAATAATTTGTTGTGGATCGAAATTATATTTAAAAATCTGTCATTGACTAATTAATTGCTGTATATACAAAATAAATTTTAAATTTTTAATATTTATTTAAACAGATAAATGAGTTGACAACTCGATAAAATCAATTAAGTTGGTTCAAACAAAAGACTATACTAACTTAAAGAGAATTTTTATGAAAAGTTCAATTAAATTTTAATAAGAGTTAAATTATATATAATAAAATAACATAAAATAGCATTTTTGAAAAGAAAAATTATTTTTTTAAATAATATTTTTTTAACAAAAATAAATTGGACAATTATTTATTCAGAATATTATGAATAAAATATTAGATTAAGAATTATATACATAATAAGATAATAACACATTATGTAATTTATAATCATACTAAATGATAGTACCTCATTTCTATTCACGGTACTAAAAGGTTGAACCCTAATCCGCCTCCGTTCTTATTAATCATTTTACTATTTATTTTACATATATTAAAATTATATATTTATTTAAATTATATATATACTAGAGCGGGTATTACTTAAACTGATTCTGTCTAAGATACTGTCCTGTTAAAAATTTGTCGTTCTCGCACCAAGATATGTAATTATTTGTCCTAGTGGACAAAAATAACGGAATAAGTACCCACAAATTTAAATAGTGTTGTTATTCCTAATTAAAAGTAATATCTCACTTCAGTATGAAGGAGGTTATTAAAGGTAAAGTTGAGAAAAAATATCAAAAAAGAAAAATAGTTAAGTTAATTTGAATTATTGTCATACCAGAATTACTATTTTGAGAAAAATTATTAGAATTCTGTTATACTCTCATTTTCATTGTATAAATAGATGGTAGTGCTTGGTACAATTACAAATGAATAAATCACATTTTATTTTTTATTATTTTAGAATTTTTTTTTAGTGATGGTTATAATGTCTAAAAATATTTGTTTAATTTATTAAAAAATTTTAAAAATTAATATTTAATTTTAAAAGTATAAAAATAAATAATTATTAAATATTTAAAATTTATCATAAAAAATAAGTTAAGCAAAAATTAAACACTAAATTACAGACACCATAAAATTTACTTTTTTTTTTCTTTTTAACTTTCTTACTTTCAATCTCTTGCCTTCATTCTTGACATATGAATCAAGAATTCAATTTTCTCTTCTACCTCAAACCTTAATATGTATGTTGTGTTAGTGTCACACTCCTGTATATATAATTATAAAGTGTCCCACAATATTGATTAGAATTGGGATTAAAGATATTATTAAGTGGAATTAAAGTATTGATTGTATCATATGAATTTGACTTAGCTTTGATGATGATAAGATGTGGCTTTGTGAAGGGCCCATAAAATAATGTCTTATCTAACAATAAATTAGTGAATAGTAACATTAAATTAAAGCTTTTTTAACATTTGTCACTCTTTCTCTTTCCGGTGATGATCTCACTTTTAGTTAAACACTTAAACCCTTTTCTTTATGATGTATCTTTTCATTAAATGTTTCATCTTTCAGCATTTATTCAAACCTCAGAAAAAGAAAACAAACAAATATGAATATGAAGACCCAAATAAAAACACCACAACCTGAGTATGTGTCATTGTAGTGATCACGTGCATCATGCACGTGATAAAGGGTGTTGGCTTAGCTGTATGTGTGACACGATTATCAGTTTATCACAATATCAATAATCTTCTGACTGTAGGGTTTGAAATTTAGGCTCCTTCATAGAAAACAAACCCATGTGCATGGCCACTAAAGTATCATCCCCACAAACCAACACCATATTCTAACATTTAAATCAAATTATTGGATGTATTTGTATGCATAAATTCACCACATACACACAATGCAAAACCAAATGGAAGTTGTATTGGACCAAATCACTTGTCTACATGCCTCCGACAAAGTATTCTTCAGTGGAATGTGATCTTGTCTTTTTGCTTAGTTTTTTTACCTCTTCAGTTTTAGAAGTTTCATATCACTTAACGGTGTGTGTGTCTATGTCTCTATGATAGCTTTTACAAATACTAAACAATATAAATGATTTTCATACCCCTTTATTAATATCTAAAATTAAATTAGATCCATTTAATTATATTAATATTTAATTATAATTTAAATGATATTTAAATGATCTTTTTTATTTTATTTATAAAATTTGTATTTTTTCTTTTTAAATTAAAATAACCTACTATTTAATTTTTTTCCCAAAAAATCTTTTAATTATCATTATAATTATGTATACAAATTAGTGATAACTACTTGGTTAATTCAAATAATAAGAGTGAATACCACATCCGGTCCCTGACAATTATTTCAAAAGGACAACGAGACCCCAAAAAAAAAAAAATACCAAATCCAGCCTTTGATCTTTTTTTTGGGACTGATTAGCCCCTGTGCCAAAAAAAAATAACATTGATTTTTTTTTGACACATGGACCTCGTTGTCCTTTCAAGGTAATTGTCAGGGGTTGGGTTGGGTTTTTTTTTTTTGTCAAGGGCCTCGTTGTCTTTCGAGATAATTGTTAGGAGCTGTTTTAGATTTTTCTCAAATAATAACGATATAACATATTTTAACTTGAAAAATATTTAATTATAAGAGTTTAATTTTGATGACTGACGTCGTCATATCCATTCTTTTGGATGATCATTCATGTAGTCAATGTGAAAGGTAATTATTTTTACTGATGTGGCATTATATAATTGGATGCACGTATAAAACTATTTTACACGGATAGTACATCAAAATTATATTCATTTTATAATTAATGATAAAATATTAAAATAAATACATTTTATTACATTAATAATAAATATATCTTCTTCTTCTTATTGTTGTTGTTATTTGAATTTACCAGATAATTATTACTAATTTAATAATAATAATAATAACAATAATAATAATAATAATAATAATAATTGAATGATATTTTGGTCAAAAAAGACTAAAAATAAGTTACTTTTATCTTTGTAAGCCAAAAAATTTTATATTTTATAAATAGAAGAAAGGAGAATATCTTTTAGATAACTTGGAGAGAAGAATATTGTCATTTTTTTTAAATATTCTATTATTTAATTCTCTTAACCAAAATATTTTTTTATATTTATTTTATATATATATATATATATATATATATATATATATATATATAAATTAGAGATAATTATTTGATAATTTCAAATAATAATAATATAGAATATATTTACTATTTAACATAATAAAGTTTATTTATTTTTAATATTTTATCATTAATCATGAAATATATAAAAGTTTTCTTTTACATCAAAAAAAATATAAAAGTTTTTTAATTAAATATTTTTGTAATAAATTAAAATATTTTATCTTATTATCAACCAAATAAATATTATTAATTTATATATATATATATATAATGATTATCAAAGGATATTTTGGTTATATTTAAAAAATATATTATTTTAATCTTATAAAAAGAGAGAACTGTATATTTTATAAATAATCCAGAAAGAAATATTATTTAATATAAAATAATTTTTAGAGAAAAATCCAAATCAGCCCCTGACAATTACCTCGAAAGACAACGAGGTCCCTGACAAAAAAAAATTCCAATCCGACTCCTGACAAAAAAAATAAACCCAACCCGGTCCCTGACAATTACTTCGAAAGGACAACGAGGCCCTGTGCCAAAAAAAATAAATGTTATTTTTTTTGGCACAGGGGCTAATCTGTCCCAAAAAAAATTTATCAGGGGCCGGATTGGGTGTTTTTTTTTTCTTGGAGGCCTCGTTGTCCTTTCGAGATAATTGTCAGATACCGGATGGATATTCATTCTAATTTTTATACTTGGCTTCAACACAATAGATAGGAGATAACATGAATTTGTTTTTTAGGCATCCAATGCAAGAAGATTTTGGTTAGTTACTTAATCGATTTCTTCTACTAATCTCATATTCTCATTTCGGCAGATAAAGATATGATGGTGCGATTAACTATTTGGGGCCATTAAAACTAAAGAAACGTTCAATTATTGATAAATAATTAATTATTACAATATACTATTCTAGGCGTATGAAGGAATATTTTGAATATTTAGACATCTTTGGGTCCAATGAAAATTTTGATTTGTAAACAATTTATTTTTAGAAAATAAGCGAATCATATCATTATTTTTATTTAAAAAAAGAAAAACAAGCATTCAGCAACAATGTTGTGATGCTCATATGTTCTTGGTTAATACAAACAAAGCATTAATTATTACAAAGCGACACGGATAGGTATATATGTAATTGGAGAGAAAAAAAATGACATTTAGCTGCCACTAATGGGTAATCCCCTGAAACTTGCCTTAAATAAAGGAGGGATAACTTTGTCTTCACAATGTCCTAAACTATTCAGAAATAATGGACCACCGGTGGCACTAACCATACCAGGAATGAAAATAGGTACGGTAGAGTAGGGTGTAGAATTTATTAGTATACATCATGCCAATCTTGATTTTATTCATTCTTAATTTGCAGGTATTTGATCTTATTTATGGATTATAAAAAAATATATAATATTTAATAATCTCATGAAATTTTAGAATTATAATTTAATATACATTATTAAATAAATTTAATTTTTATATAAATAAAAGTGTTAAATTTGTAATTGAAGATTTTAGTTTAGCTATCGAAGATTTTTTATATAAATAAAAGATTGTTGATTTAACATTCACTCCTAACATATTTTTTATATATATATATGATGTGGATTGAATCGAATTAGGTATATGCAAATAGAATTACTGTTATCGCTTTTAAGCCATACAAAAAATCAATGTGAAATAAAAAATAAGATACTTTTTGAAATACTAACTTTAATTTAGAAAAATAAAATAAAAAAGAAAAGCTACTACCCCAACATTGCAAAATTACTAATAATGTTAATTAATTAACCAATGTGTAATTAATTGGTATTGATATTAATTCACTAAAAAAGAGACTTTGGCTGGTTAATGAGGTTGATGGGTCATCTAATCCCCTACACAGCTCCACTTCACCATACTTATTAATTGGCCTTAACTCCATGTTTACTGCTAATTCACGCCAAGCTAACACAACTCATCATCTTGCGTTTTCTCCAAAGAAAGAAATAATGAAAAAGAAAAAAAAAAAGAACAATTGCATTTTTAATAAATAAACCAATCTTAAATTTTAATGTGTTCCTTTTTTTTTTAACCAAAGATAGGAGACTCGAATCCGCAACTTCTTAATTGAGTATAGGAAAACTATGCCATTTGAGCTATAACTCATTGGCAATGTGTTCCTTTGTTGTCATATTTATTTATCTACAAAGATAAAAGAAAATTTACTGGATTTGTGCCTTAAATACAACAATTAATACATTTTATATATATATATATAAGGGTAAAAAACCCAAATAAACCAAACTGAAAAGTTTATTACCCAAATCAGCCAAAACAAAAATTATTTCAGCAATCCACCAATGGCCATTTATATATAATTCGAATCAATATGATTCGAACTACAAATACATGTAATTCGAAACAACTTGCTTCGAATTAAGTTTGAATGAATATGTATGTAATTCGAATCAAGTAGATTCGAATTAGAGAAGGGTAAATCGAATTGACTCGATTCGAATTAGTAGGCTCATGTGACTATGGAGTTCAAATCATATTGATTCGAATTATTCAATGTTGGTGACACTAGGTAGTTCGAATTAAGTTGATTCGAATTACTAGTGAATTGCCTATATAATGCTACGTTAGTTGGATATATATCAATTTTTTTTTCACATTCTTACTTGGATAGTTGGATATATATCTTATAGTTGATACAAAAGATATTTATTGTATAATTTTATTTTTCTAAAAATATTATATATATATATATATATATTTTGATGATTACACAATTTTAGAAATATTTAAAAAGTATTATTAAAATTAAAATTATATTTTTTATTATTTGACAATAAAATTAAAAATTAAAAATTAGGGATTAATATTGCTAGGTAGCCAGTAGTTGTGGTGGCAAATTTGTACCCTAACAAAAATATTAGGATTAATATTGCTAGGTAGACAAAAAAAAAAACAGCCAAAACTTGCCTTATTTAGTATTAATTATATAAATTTGGTTACAGAATATTAATCCTTAATTTTTAATTTTTAATTTTAATAATACTTTTTAAATATTTCTAAAATTTTGTAATCATCAAAATATATATATATATATATATATATATATATATATATTTAGAAAAATAAAATTATACAGTAAATATCTTTTGTATCAACTATAAGATATATATCCAACTATCCAACTAAGAATGTGAAAAAAAAAATTTGATATATATCCAACTAACGTAGCATTATATAGACAACTCACTAGTAATTCGAATCAACTTAATTCGAACTACCTAGTGTCACCAACATTGAATAATTCAAATCAATATGATTCGAACTCCATAGAGTCACGTGAGCCTACTAATTCGAATCGAGTCAATTCGATTTACCCTTCTCTAATTCGATTCTACTTGATTCGAATTACATGCATATCCATTCAAACGTAATTCGAAGCAAGTTGTTTCGAATTACATGCATTTGTAGTTCGAATCAATATGATTCGAATTATATTTAAATGGTCATTGATAGATTGCTAAAAAAATTTTTTGTTTTGACTGATTTGGGTAATAAACTTCTCAGCTTGGTTTATTTGAGTTTTTTACCCTATATATAATCATAATAACCACTTAATAAGTCACTACTCACTACACACGTACACAAGTTTATTTTGACCACACCCTTAATCTTTCACATATATATAACATTCAATGCATTATTCATATTATCAAATTATTACAATGTATATTATTTTCATGTATATTTAAAAATTTAGTTTCATCACAACTATTCTAATTTAAAATATCACAACCCAATTGTTATATATATAAGATATAATAATATATAGATAGAGTTGAGTTTGAAAAACTAATATCTAATTTGATGATCAAACATTATTAAATTATTAAATTATTATTTGCTTCCAATAGGTTGTTTAATGTGTTTGTTAGTGTGTAGATTTCATATTGGGTCAAAAGGCAATATGAGCCCCACTTGTTATTAATCAAGCCATGTACAAAATTAATATAAGTGGGTGTGCTTTGAGATAAAAGAAAATCAAATTGGCCCAAATCACAAGCCCAAATGGATCATTAAAGAAAATTTAGCCTTGGACAAAATTAATTCAAATATAAGTGGCTGAATTTTGAGATTGAGTTAAGCCCAAATCAAAAGCCCATAAATCAAAGTTGATAAATCAAATAATGAAGTCCAAGGATCTCAAGCATGCTTCGTTACCCATTTACCTTGGTGGAATTCAAATTCTAATTGAAAGCATGCTTTCCACGGATGCCATTTTCTATGGGTGATGAAATTCAAATTTTGATTAAATGGATTTAATGCAGACATTGGTAACATGAGAGAGAAATAGCTATTGATTTAATTGCCATCATTAATGACACATGCTACTAAGTAAAAGGAAAGTGGGAAACTTAATTCATTTATTCTCTTTCTTAGTTCCATTGAAAATTTTTCAATTTTCTCTCTCTTCTCTCTCAAGTTTCGGTCACTTCTTTGTCAGAAAGAAGGATGAAGAAGCAAGCCATCAGAGGTAGAAGTAGAGAAGCTAGCTGCAAGCAAGAAGCCATTATGATGATGGCATCAAGAAAAAGAAGATCCATAGTAGGGTGTGGCTGAGATCTTTGCCACTTATGGTAAGAAGTGGTGAGGAAGCCTCAAACTCTCCATACCCGAAAATGGAGAAGATCCAATTCGGTCAGAGAAAGAAGATCCCTTGGAAGCATGGCTCGTCTCTACTTTTGCTCAACTACCACAGAAGGTAGCTACTGTAGCTACGTGGAGGAAGAGGCAGAAGAGAAGAGCAGGAGGAGCTGTCAAGCATCAAGGACTCATCAAGGGTCAGAAATCCTTCTTGGGGAGCAAGTCAAGATGGATGGCCCGGATTGATGAAGATTGGTGAGAAGGGATGACACAGAGGTAATTGCATGTTGGTTTTAGCATTCAGTTTCCTCTCCTCTCTCTTTGGCCGAACCGGTTTTGTTTGAAGAAGAAGAAGATTAGCTCAGTTGGATCGGTTTCAACCTTGGAGGCTTCCCCTTCTATAATAAGGGTGGACAGCCAAGGCTTGAAGCAAGGAGAAAAAAAGTGAAAAGCACAGAGTTCTCATAGCTACCCAAGCTAACAGAAATTATTCTCTTTCAATATTTTTCATGTTGTAATTTTTCTGTTTAGTTTTGTCTGTCTTGAGTCTCATGGAAAAAGGCAAACAGTGAGGTTTATATGAAAAAGCCATAGAGTGGAAAAAGGTAGAGTATACAAAATTAAAATAAAAAGACATAGATGTCCTAGAGGTCCTTTGTACATATGTGTTGTGTATCCTGATTCTGTGAGAATTTCCTTGCAAGTTGGGTTAGCACTTTGCAGTTGAAAGCTAGATTGAGGTCTAGTCAAGTTCAGGCTGAGGTAGAATCTGGACTTGTTCCCCTGCAAGTTGGGTTAGTACTTAGCAGTTGAAAGCTTGGTAGGTGATCAAGTCAAGTTCAGGATAGGGGATAGATTTTGGACTTGTCCCGGATAGGAAGGATAGTTCCTAGGGGGAACTGGTGTCTGTAATCTGTTTGATTATAGTGAAATTCCATCATTGTTATGATAGAGACTGGATGTAGGTTGCACTGCACTTCGCAGCTGAACCAGGATACTTGTAACGACCTAACTTCCAGTATGCCATGGTCATACAAGAAGCTAAGTGTTACTAACTTATCCTTCCTAATTATTATTTATTATTTAATATATGAGCCTGTTCCTTGTTAGAGCGATGCCACTTTTACGAGTAACTTTTTTTTTTTTTGCGGATGTTCAGGTAAAATAAACAAGCATACATTGAGAGTAATAGAAAAGCGGCATAAAAAAAATAAAAATACAGCTGATAATATACATCATGTACACTATAACAAAACATGTAGCGTTTACACAAGATCAAGTCAGTTTACATCCTCGTCATCCTACGTAGCTAATATTTACACGACACTCCCAGGGCCAGGCCCATACAAAAAGCCACTAAGCTGGCGCCCAGGCTAGCCTAACCACTATATAGCTCCTAGCTCTCGGGTGTACTAACACAAGTGAGAGACTAACTATCAGATAATGTCAGACTAGAGTGTCATCAAAAGAATGCCCCTTTCGCAGTCAAACTATATCTACACGTGGTCGTTCGGAGAATCGCCGTGAGGCTCGTCCATCTCCTCATCCTGCTCTATCTCTATCTCAGGATCCTCCTCCTCCTCATCGTTCGCAGCTACAGCTATACCCTCAGATCCACCAGAAATACTGTTGTCACTATGTACAAAACCGTTCGCGAGCACAGGTCCGTTCGTATTTATAGGAGCCACTCCACCATTCGGTAGTGCCGGCTTATCAGGCTATGGCAAGTCGGGGATCGGCTCAGGGGAAAAATCCCACTCTGGTGGTATCACAGGTACGTAGTCACCAGCTAACTCAGGCTCATCAGGAATGATAGGCTCAGGTACCGCCTCATTCAAAGGTTGAGCTGGTATAGGGTGCTCAGGATCATCAGGAAAAGGATGTCTAGGTGCGTCAGGATGTAACCAGGATAAGAGAAAGTCGTAAGAAGCATCAGGGTCAAAATGCGGGCTAGACAGAGGATGTTGAAAAGCTCGATTAGGTAACGCATATCGTCTAATACGAGGCTCCAATCCCATGATGAAGTAACTGTGATGTACCGGATCCTCGTAGACGTAAGGGTCCTCGAACTCATAGAAGATCACGCCCGTCTCCATCTGAGGGGGAGGAAGGGAGAGAAGGGGTAAGAACTAGGGAGTTCTTAGTAGGGTCGGGGTTGTTAGTTACGTTCATTTATTCGTTTTCGATTAGCAGATGGATAATAGAATACAGTAATGTAGTAAACAGAGGTTAAAAATAGATAGAAAAATAAAAAATAGAACACAAGCAGGAGAATACAAGAAGATAAAGCACAGACATAGCACTCAAGCAAACAAACATAAAGAAATAGATCACTCACAAGTAGGAATGCAACAGAGAATAATGCCCAGACAAGAATGATGCATGTCTAGTCCTAGTGCAGGTAATGAGCTCATTTGTCGGTTTCTACCCGCTCCCGACGTAACCCAGCATTACCAGCCGGATATGGCTTTCCTGTTGGCTATACCCCTGTGTACAGGAAATAACCCCTCTGCCACCACAGGGTCCACTGCACGCAGGAAATAACACATCTGCCACTGCAGGGATGTATACCGAAACACCTTCTATATACAGGAAATAACCCCTCTGCCACTACAGAAATGGAACAGGTGGTCACGGTACTCTATAGCAGGAAATAACCCCTCTGCCTTACAGAAATAAAATATGAATCTGTACCGCAGGAAAGCGTTTCTCAATGGTTGCACCATTATCTATCTGACTGCCTCAATGCAGCAGATGAACATATAGATATCTCTGAGGTTGCCTTAATGCAACAAATGACCTCTCAATAGGTCCTCTGCCCTTTATCATATTACTTTCTTCGCTTTGTCTCTTTATTCTGCTCTGTTTGTTCTTTGCTCTGCACTTCTTTACTTTATTCTGCTTTCTCTGTTTAACGTATGTATTTAAAGCTTATGTAAATTTCGGTATGATTAGTTAGCCTGCCCCAAGTATAGGTTCATTAAGTCTATACTGAAACAGTTTAACTTTTCATATAATACCTAACCCTATTCACAATTCAAGGACTAATTATGTTGCCCTAGTTCGTTCACTAGTCTCTGTCTATTTTTCTGTCATTAAAACTTTGCAGACTCTTTCTTCGATTTTTATCTTTTCTTCAACTTTTATCTTTTATTTATCTTTGCCTCACTAATATGTTTTTACCACTCCCTAAGTGTTTTATGAAGGTAATTATGAGATTCTGCGCTTAAAGTTGTCTTTCTAAAGCTTTTACAGAAAACTGCATTTTCCACATTTTTTTTTTACCAAAGATAGGAGACTCGAACCCGCAACCTCTTAATTAAGTATGGGGAGACTATGCCATTTGAGCTATAACTTATTGGCACTGCCTTTTCCGCATTATTTTATTATTTTTATTAAAATATTATTTTTAATTAAATATTATTATTTAATATTTTATTATTTTTTTATTATTTTATCATTAAATTTTCAAAAATTAACTTACTTTTACTTTTAACCTTTAAAATTCACTTTTTACCACCCGTAACTTTTAATATTTTTACTTTTACCACTCTAACTTTCAGAAATTACCAAACAACCCCTTAAACACCAAAAATTTTATTTCCTTGCCCTTTTTAAGATCTAAGGCCTGTTCTTCATTGTTCTTCATCACACTCAAAGTGTTCTTCATGTTCTTCATAAATTCTTCAGATTCTTTCTCTGTTTTTACCCGTTTTTCAGTCTTTTCAGCAACCGATTTTTACTATAATTCATAATAAATTAGCAGCCACTAAAATCCCATCTTTTCTACATGATTTTAACACAAATTGAACCTCAATTTAAGCTTAGGGTTTCATTTTTCCAGCTGCCCAAGAACATGAACTTTAAAGCTTGAATTTCATCAAATTTCATCAAAATTTCACCAAATTTTCACTAAGAATCAATCATATATGCAACCAATTTTTAGCACAGCCAATTCATACAACATTCACACAACTCAAACACAAATAATCAAGATTAATTTCGTGACACCCTACCTGGTTTTGCTACTCCTAATTCAATTAAACTTTCAGGTGGTCCTTAAGCACTTTTTCCTCCTAAATCACATCAAGAAAACACATATTTAAGCATGTTTCCTTGAAACCGAATCAAAAGAGAGATGGTGCAGCCAACTCACCTTAATCCCAGCCTTGATAAGTCATATGATCATGTAGAGAAAGAAGAGAGGATCATTTTGGTCGGATTGGAATTTTGATTTGAGTTTTAGTTCAGCAGAAATCAAGCTTTGAAGATTTGGAACTAAGAACTTTTCTCTCTTTTTCTCTCTTGGAAATTTCGGCCACAAGGAGCAAATGAACCAGCCTTGGGGGTTTTGGGGGTGTAGGGTGAGTTGTGATTGGTTGGCTTGGAGGTGGATTAAAATAATATTAAAATATCTCAGGTGTATAACTACTAAAACTAGATGTATCGGAACACTTGTAAAAACATCTCTAAAAATTATTTTCTGAGCTACTAGCATAAATGACACTAGTAACATATTTATTATGAGAATAAAACATGAATAATGAGGCCTTAGCATTGCTAAAGTCATCAGAGAGTGCTGGTGCTAAGCTGCACCAGTAAATTGTGAACCCGGTTAAACCGGTTTTTCTGTTTTTAACTAAAACTGATCAGGTAACCTTATAATATCATTCAAAAAACTTCTAATACTAATATAATGATAATATCATCCTATTATCTCTCTTCTCTCATAAATCGGGTCCGGTTTGTCAAACTGAGACTATTTACGAAAAATCAAATCAAAACTCCTAATCGATACGGTTCAAAAACTAGGTTCTTCGCGACCGCGTTATCGAGCTTGTCTCGGAAAAGGTTCTAACTTAAAGATGACATAATGACAATGAAGATTGAGATACTTGATGATATATCAAAGGTTTTCCCTTACTGATCTTCCGGAGAAATTCGTACTTTCAGAAAAGATCTCGCGTACTCGAAAATCGGGGTTGTTACAATACTTCTGGGTGTGATTCTCTCTCTCTCTTCTACTCAATTTCTGGTTCTGTTCGAAGGAGACAAAATTGAAAAATATATTCTCATTGGTTAGAGACAAAAAGAAAATGTCTCTTGACTAGTGACGAGACAAAAAGCAGAAATATCTCCTAAAGCAATTTAAAAGGGCAGCAAGTGTTACTCAAAAAAGGGGCAATACTTCCAATAGATGGAATACATGTAGATTGTTTTAAAATGGTGGTGGATGGTCAATACTTTCAGCAGATGAATCATTATGTGAAAATGATGGTGGAGGGTCAATACTTCCAATAGATGGAACATTGCGTGAAAATGATGGTGAAAGACCAATACTTCTAGCAGATGGAACCTTTGCGTGAAAATGGTGGTAGATATTTTTTGTTTTGAAGTCAATTTGTTTTTACAGAAGTGATAGAATGACTTATCGAAAAAGAAAAGTCATATATTTCTACTTTTTCAAAAAGTTGTGAATTAACTTTTCAAAAAGTTAAAAGCTATTTTTAAGATGGTGTCAAATACGCGTATCGTGACTTTTCATAATTCAAAAAAAAAAAAAGATAGCTTCTGCTGCTTTTCAAACATACCCTTATAATCTTCTATTCAATAATTTTCCAACTATGTAATTAATTAAAAAGAGATGGTGTTATATTTTGGCCATGATTGTGCACTTACAATTGCATGACCACAAGTCCACCACTCTATAAATGGCTGAGGTTGAACCAAGCAACTATTGGAGTCTTATTCTGCGTGTAAATAAAAACATCACCACTATTCTTTCTGTAGGGTGATGATGATGTTCAATGTCATATATATATATATAACTACCAATTGGATGATGACTTGATGAGTATAGTACATGTAATAATTTTGTTTTGTACATTTATATTTATGGTTTTCCTTTTGATACATTACTATGTAAAATTTGTAATGTTATCCATTTCTGTTTTTTTTAATGTTATCAAATAATTATATTTATATTATTGAAATAATTGTTGTAAGTATTAATATTTTTAATTCAATATTTAATTTTGAAAATTAAATCGTATAAACTGATAATATATAAATTAAATTACTTTACATTCTCAACCAATAAGAATTTTTTGATTAGTCGTATACAGAATTAAATATATTTAAAAATCAATTGAGTTTACTTGTTTGGGACTTTATAAATTATAATTGGATAATGTAATTAATTTCACACCGAATTAAATATATTTAAAAATCAATTGAGTTTACTTGTTTGGGACTTTATAAATTATAATTGGATAATGTAATTAATTTCACACCGTTCATTTCATGCAATTTAAGTCCATTTTTATTTGTTTTTAATAACATGATCAAGTTAAATAGTCCTATAAAATTTTAACATTAGTGGCACATCAAATATAATCCTACTTTTTACTTTCATCTTATTATTATCACTACTTCAAAATTTTCTTGAGTTTGAAAGTGAATTTCATCTTCCTTAATGGAAACACTTCCATCCCCCTGAATTATTATTACAAGAAACAGTATCATTTCAATAATTTCATCTTCCTTAAATATACAGAACGCATCCACTTGAACAATTATAGCAATAACGAATATCATCGTTAAAACATAATTAAATCATCCATTATACATCACTTTTATTTGAACAATAATGTTCCATAATCATGCGGCGGCAAGTGTATGATCATATATATGACACTGTTAATATAAAAAACTTTTACACAAATAATTAATTGTATATTAAATTATCAAAATGTTATTTACACACTAAAATTAGTCATCAAAATCGATCACTATATACACCATGTATTTATATATAAATATATGTATAATTTAATTTATTTTTAATGTATATTTTGTATTCTAATGTATATTCTATTCTAGTAGCTAATTTTGGTAACTGATTTTAATGTACACCTAACATATTGATAAATTATATATGTTGTTACTTTTTAATTCGTTAGTGCAATGTATGTATGTGTAGTCACTAACATGTGAAGTGAATCATGAAACCATCTCGAGCAAGGTAACGTGCTATATTTCATGACACCTGTAGAAAGTAAAATCAAATTGTTTAGAAATTTTGTAGCAGATGTGGGCACATGCATGCGTAATTAATAATAAAAATAATAATAGAAACAGAAAATAACATACAATTGTAATCAAATCCCCAGTGTGATGTTTCTTTTCTTAAATTAATTGTTTTGGTAATGTCAGCAATATCCTTCTAACTATATATAATCTCCCTTCAGTACATACAAGGAGAATTTATTCCTTTCCGTTGCCCTGCAATTATTCGGATAGTATCCAAGCAGGCAAGCACAGACATAAATCATAATTATTTTTTGTTTATGACAATAGGCCTAAATTTTAAGAAAAAGTCTAGGGAGCTAACTACAGCATAAGCCAACTCAAGCCAATTTTCTTGTTTTTCAATTAATTAGCTCTAGTTGACTACACTTCTAGTTGATTCCCTAGCGAAACCAAAATTTTAATTACTGTCTCTCACTGTAAATCTGTATTCTCTCTTAAAATAATAATAGTATATTTAAAAGTAAATCAATCAATATCGGTAGAAGTTTAGACCATTGTAATTTGAGTAAGAAGCCCTAAACTAATTGTGTGCGTGCGTTTTAAACGAAAGAGTAGGGGAGAAACTTACCCGAAGGATCGAAGGGATACCCAGCCAGAGAGCAAAAGCATTCACATGGAGAACATGGAGAATGAATAGTTGTGGCCTCCTTCAATGGCCATTGGGAGAGTGGTCCAACTTTGAATACAATGAAACAAAAACTCATCCAAATAAAAACCCACTTCAAAACGCCATTTGGTGGATGAACCCTCCACGCCCTCATTGCAAAAATGCAAACTTTGACTCTCAGAACTTACTCAATGTTCTCAAGTGCAAAAGTCATGGTGCCATGTTAGCATGACTCAGTATAATACTGTGAAGCAATGGCGCTGTGTGTGTGAGAAAGAGAGAGAGAGAGATTGAGAGAAAGAAGATTATAGAATAGCACAAGTAAAGGATCAGGTCATGGAGGTTTGCTCTTTTCAATTATAAACTTGAGAATGAAAAACCACTATATTCTGAGAATTCAACCATAGTTGCTACATTAATATTACCAATAATCTCCACATGAACAAGATCCATTCTTAAAATGGTGAAATCTGCTATTATCCCTGACAATGATTTCCCTGTTAACAATCTTTGCAATAAACTTAATTGCTGTATGGCAGTCCACACAAACCCGAATATTCTTTATTACGCGGATAGTTGTACCTGCAGGAGTGCTAATGATGCCAAATGCTATGGCAAGCCTCTCACTGTGGGTGAGTAACAAGTCACGTTTGTGTTCCTCATCAACATCATGAAGTGCTTCACTTGTGTCAAGAACATAACCTTCTTTCTCCATCTGCTCCAATAATACATACAATGCCTCGTTTATTTTGTCGTAATATGGATGTGATTTATCTCCAGCCGTAAAAGTATGGACTTTGTTTCCAACTTCAATCCAGCTGCATGCTGGAGTCTTCTTCAAGCCCTTTTTCCTCATGTAGGTTCTCAACTTTGAAGCATCTTTCCATCTTTGAGCTGATGAATAGATGTTTGACATCAAAATATAAGCACCTATGTTTTCAGGATCGACCAAAATTATCTTGTCGAGAACCTTCTCGGCTAATTCAACATTCTTATGAGCCCTACAAGCAGCCAACAATGTCGACCACACACTTCCGGTTGGTTGAACTCTCATTCTGCAGATAAAGTCATAGGCTTCCTCCAATCTTCCAGCTCTGCCAAGCAAGTCGGCAACAGCAGCATAGTGCTCCAGGCCAGGAGTAATACCAAACTCCTGTTCCATACTGTAGAAATACTTCCAAGCTTCATCTACCAACCCTGCATGACTGCAAGCCGTTAGAACAGCCATAAATGCCACATAGTTGGGTTCTACTCCATCCATTAGCATCTGCTCAAAGAAGAAAACTGCATCAAGAGCATGGCCATGCATAGCGCATCCCATAATGATGGCGGTCCATGATACCATGTCATTTGCCTCTATTTTGTCAAAAATATATCTAGCCATCTTGATGTTGCCACATTTGGCATACATATCCATCAGAGAGCTCGCTATAAATTTATTATCATCAAATCCAATTCTAATAATATATCCATGGATCTGTTTCCCCAAACTGAGGGTAGTCAAGTGAGCACAAGCCGGTATTACACTGGAGAAGGAAACATGCATGGGTTTGACTTTGTCCTTCAACATTTGGCGGAAGAACATGAGCCCCTGATCGAATTTACCATTCTGCACAGAGCCTGCAATGATAGAGTTCCAAGAAATAGCATCCCTCTTGGGCAAGAGGTAGAAGGAACGAAGCGAGTATTCGACGCGAGTACATTTTGCGTACATGTCAATTAAGCTGCTTCCGATGAAAACATCCGCATCCAACCCATTTCTGATAGCATATCCATGAATCTCCTTTCCTTTAATAAGATCAGCATGCTCTGCAAAGATAGGGAGAATGCTTGACAAAGTATAGGCATCAGGCTTCAAGTGGGCTCTAGCCATCTCCCTGACCAAGGCCAACGCTTCCTCATACATGCCATTTTGAGCATTTCCGGCGATGACAGTGCTCCAAGAAACAACATCCCTCACAGGCATTCTATCAAATACCTTTCTGACATTATCTATGTTCATAGTGACAGCAACCATGGTGCTGCAGTTGGCTTTGCCTCTCTCAGACAATCCATCAAGCACCTTACCTGCACAGCCCCACAAGCCATGAAACTTAGAATACATATTCATCAAGGCATTGGCTGTGTACAAATCAAAATCGAAGCCGAGGCGAAGGATGCAAGCATGAAGAGATTGGCCAAGGTAGAAGTCCTTCAAGAGGGTGCAGGCTTTAAGGAGAGAAGGGAAGACGTGGCGGTTAGGGCGAATGCCAAGTGCCCTCATTTGACTAAAGGAAGAGAAGGAATGGTGGAAGAAGCCATGAAAAGTGTAGCACTTGATGATGGAGCTCCAAGCAAGAGGAGGAGGGGAACGAAGGGAACGGAAAAGGAGGATTGAATCCTGGTAGAGGTTAAGGTTGGTGTAGAGTGAGAGAATGGAGGAGTTGTCTGAGTGCCAAGATCCTTTGGTCTTCACAATGCGGGCATGGAGTTTTTTGGCCTCGCGCACGCAACTCATGCTTGCATGTCGTGATTCATGGATGAGAATCACTATTGAACAATGTAAAACTACAACCAAATAAAAATGGCATAATAAATCCTCACCGGAATGATTGAATAAAATTCATTTGGAATTGGATCTTGTTGAATTCCTGTGCTCCAGAGAATTTCTGATGCTTTCTAGGTGACAAAATATCATTACCAGAATGTCTACGGGGTTCTTTATTGTTTAAGGCCGATGAAACAGATCCAAATTTTTCAACAAAGTCAGAAGGCCACCATCAAACATTAGAGGACCCTTGGTCTGATGGGTCTGCATCTTCTTGTGTTTCGTCCATGATCTTATATGTTTGGAAATTAAATCCATCTTGCCACAGTTCTTAACCCATAAGAGACATATCAAGCTAAAGATAGTCCTTTAATTGCAAATCATTGAAATATAAACTTCAGCAGCTTCAATTGTACCAAGCTGCAGCCTGAATGAGTCAAATAACAAAATATGAAAATGAGAAATCAACATTGCCAAACAAAAAGAAATAGAATTTTCAAAATCGCAAAACAAATGAAAAGCATGTACAAGTACAAGTAAGAGGCAATAAAATCACCATATAAAAATGAGGCTTGCAATTTTGTTACAATTGCCTTGGCCTCATCCATATATCATATATAAATCTGTTAAGGTTGTAAAATCGTTCATTAATCCATTAGCCATCACGTTCAATTATTTATGAAAAAGTAAAATTTCAAAAGTGGACATTTATTTCTTAATGGAGGTCATATTTATTAATTGGGCCATCTATGAACTGAACTTTTCAAATACAATTTTTATCATATAAATGGACTAATGGTTTGGTTTTGACCCATCCATTTTCACTAAAAAAAAAAAAATCCATATTTGGAGCTCATAGGATATAAGCAAAGACAATGTAAGTCAAAATCATCCACATTTACAACAGATGATACTAAATGTGTGGGGCAAGTAATCTTCCATTACTCTCTGAAAGAAAGAAACCACATGATAAAAGGTTGACTATTGAGAATTTCTATATATCATTTCCAACAGGGATCCATTTTCCATTAATGAAAATTGTACATGACGCATCCTTGTACATCAATGACAGAATTTATCTTCAGTATTGCATAAGTGGACAAGGTTTATACTGCATATCCATGAAGTAATCAAATAACTTGAGCATTCTTGTAATGGACAAACATCTTATGTTCACATGCTTGCCCATAATGCTCTCGGGATTTACATAAATGCACAAGTTAAACTATGATGTGCTAAGATAGAACTACACAGGTTACTGATGTCAAATTATGCTAACATCCAAGTCATGTTATTTATTCAATTGTAACTCCAAATGCACCATTGCACCATCATCTATAAATATATATTAATTTTTTGAACTTGAGTTTTACAATTATCTAAACCTATTACAAATTAATCAATCATTTTTAAGTACAAATACAATTAGCATCAATTTGTCTCTTCTAAACCTACATTAAAACAGCAAAAATCAAGTCCAAAAAAAGTAACATAGAATAACTTTAAAAAAAAAAAAACTCACCTCTCCACTGCAGAAGGCTAGAAGTAGAACAAAAGTCAGCAGTCAGGGACGGGTTGGGGCTGTTCCACCGTTGCAGAGGCAGGCCACCGGCGAGGAGATGGTGGCCGCATGAGCAGGGCTCCGGCACAAGCAGAGCAGACCCGGCAGAGGAGGGAGCCAACACGAGGGCAACAGAGACGGAGGAAGAAGAGACAGAGGAGGCACGAGGCGGAGGCGGATGCAGAGAAGGCGTGCCACAGCGGAGCCAACACGGCCAGGACAACACAGACGGAGGCGAGCAGGGACGCGGACGAAGCAGATGCGATCAACAACTGGCGGCACGGAGATGAGGCAGAGTTTCCGGCGAGAGGCGCGGAGACGAGGCGGTGACCGTGTGGTGAAGGTGAGTGAGGTAGAGAGGTGAGAGTGTGAGAGCCTGTGAGAGTGAGAGTGAGAGCGCGACTGAGGTTGGGGATGCAAGTCTGATCAAGGTTCTGAAAACCGGACCAGTCATCGAACCGCTCTAGTCATTGGTTCATTGGTTTACTGGTCCAACCGGTTTAACCGTCGTCTAACCGGAAAAATCGTTTTATAATAAAAATAATAAATTATAAATAAACACTCTAAAACATAATTATAAATAAATAAATAAATAAGTATGCAAATTGAATTAATAAATAAATAAGCAAATTAATTTTTTAATGAATAAAAAGAGCAACTAATTATGAAAGAGAAAAAGAACATGAATATATGATTACATGAAATGAAATGAGGAAAGAAATGAACTTATCAGAAGAAAGTGTGATAGATGAGTGATTGTTGAAAGAGAAAGGAGAGTGAATAGCAGCAGAAGAAGCATTATAATTGAGCCTTAGGTTAAGCAAACCCATGATGCTGTTTCCAGAATTCAAGAGAAAGAGGAGATTCCATCGAAGGAAGTTAGTTAAATTGCTTCCGTTACAACCACTACCAGTTATTCATCTTCCCTGCATTAAGATTAGCCGTATCGTTCGAAATGGGAAGATTTGCAGCCAAAATTATTATCCACAGATGGATATTCGCAAATGTTTCTTGGTTCATACTATTATCCATAATTGAAATCAATAAATCACCAAGGCATCACAATCTGAGTAAAAATTAAATCACAAAACAATAAAACAAACACAACAACTCAGCAACACATCATTAATCAATAATCACAATACATTCAAAATCAATAATCACAATACATTCAAAATCAATAATCAGTAAATTAAAATCACAAGTTCAAACTTTGCAATGTGAAATTAACAACATTCAAACTTCGCACACAATTACTGTCAAGTTGACATAATAGTGATTAATCAAATAATAGCTTAAGTGGATCTATACCTTATTTTTCTGATACAGCTACAATCACTAAAATTTTTATAAGTTAATCCCCTGTTTAGATGATAAGTACAGTTTATTTGGTTATAAAAGAGAAAAGGGTGTCATAGCAATTTCTATTTTCGCAGAAACTTGGAGAATACAACTTCACTGGTTTAGTTCCCAGTGAACTCCTTAATAGATCAAAGAAATTAAAGGTTCACTATTATTGAGGCATGCATTCTTAGTTAATAGCAAATAGCAAGGTTGCGAGAACCGGACCGGTCAATAAACCGGTAAAGTTACTGGTTTACTGGTTCACTGGTTCGACCGGGGTTCAACCGGTTTAATTAAATATTAAATAAAATTATTAAAAAACCTATATATAATTTCAAATATATAAATTCAACCTATAATCTTTCATCAATAGAGCTAAGATGTTGAGTTTCATACCTTTTAAGACCAAAAGAAATAACTTAGATAATCAATTACTTATTAATTCCAAGAACTCCTCCAATGACCCCCAATAGTATTGCTGCTAGTAAGTCGCCGGCGCTGTATGTTACCTTGGGAAGAACCAACATCATACATTATCAGACCACCTTCTCCGAATAAGCCGCATTTCCTGGTGGCGTAAAGCTGAATTGCAGCTCTTAAAACAATAGCAACTACTGCTGTGGTGAAAAATGTCCTCCACCAAAGAGCACTCCTCCACCTAAAGAAAAACAAAGAAAATGATGAGTTTTCAGGCTATGCTATGTAACATCTTTGTTTGCTACTCTTTTTACACATTGATGATCAAAGCAACGTAAACTCTTACATCTAGTTAACATTTTATAGAGAATGTTAGAAAAATTGGATTGGTAAGTAAGTTTTTCTTTCCCTCAATATCAAATTTACAAGCTATAGATAGTATGAGATTGAGAGAGTAAGAATGAATAGTCTAAGCAGAAATAGATAGATACCATGAAGCTGCCTCTTCAAGGGCAAAGAGGACACCACCTACTGGTGCGCGAAAGGCAGCAGAACACCAGCAGCCGCGCCACAGATCATAATCAACAAATTATTCCAAAATCATAATAATAAAAATAACAACTCAGAATTATTATAATCAACAAAAACAAAATAAAAAAAAAAACAAAAACAACAACTCACAATCGTTACAATCAACAAAATAGAAAAAAGAATGCAACAGAAACAAAAGTTCTATCCTGGCAATCACGCTCCAAAATCAACAAAAATAGCAATTCAGAATCTGAGAATCAGCATAACCAACTCCAGTTTCATAAACATAGGCAACTCAGCAAAACAAAATAAGCAAAAATTGACAAAATCTGTAATTCAGAATGACAAACCCTAAAGCAGCAACTCAATTATTAACAACAGTAAAATCAGGAAACACAGAGGAGACGACGAGGAAGCGATGACACCGGCGAACACAGTATTACCAAAATCGAAGTCACAGTGCTTACCGGCAGCGAGAAGGAAGGGGAGTGATGGAGACGACAGAGGAGACGACGACACCGGCAAACACAAAGAGATAGAGCTCGAACAGAAGAGACGACGGAGGTTCCTACAACGGCGACACAGCTCCTGCGAAAGCGACGGAGCTTCCGCACGCGATGCCTCTACCCAGTGGAGACGAGTTCGGCTATGACAACGAAGCGTGGCTGCGGGGTTGTGGGGGATGCGGGGATGCGGTGGTTGCGGGGCTGCGGTGGCTGCGGGGATGGAGAGCTGGAGGGCTAGGGTTCTGTGCTATAAATTTCAAATGTTCACTTCAGTTTCAGAGAGGAGAGGAATGGGGCTTCGCTTGGGTGCGGTGGGGAATGGGGATTTAGATTTTTTTTTTTTTTTTTTTTAGGAATTAAAACGGCGCCGTTTGGAGGGGTTTTCGAACCGGAAATCCTTTAAAAAATCGGCCGGTTTCAGCGGTTTACCGGTTCGGCCGGTATTTTGATCGTTTTTTTTTTTGCTAAACGGTTTATAAAGCTAATCGAACCGGCTTAGTGATCGATTCCCCGTTAATCTGGTTGAACTGGTCGGTCCGGTTCGGTTTTCAGAACTAGGCAAATAGTCAAAAATCCAAAGTCTAAAGTTTCTAATGACTAGTAATCAAAGATATTCTTAATTCTTTATCTAATTTTAATCATTTTATTTTAATTGAAAATACTATTGTGGGGCAAAATCTATACCTATGTAGTTCTGCATCATCATGCAACCAACACATCGAAACAATTAAGAAGAAGAAAAACAATGTTCCTATTCCTGTAGTAGAAATGTAGCATTAGTTGTTGGGGTTTTGGTGCTTCTAATAGTTTTTGCAGTAGCTATAATCTTCTTAGTTACCACAGTCTACGGAGCCACCACGGGAAGCCATATGAAGTGGGGCTGAGTAGAAGAAGACAACGTCGGACACCGAACTCGAAGAAGAAGCTGAGATTGGTGAGACCGTGAGAGTGAACAGGGGGAGGCTTGGAGCACGACCACAACCCAGCGAACGATGGCAGTTTCTCACTCCCTGCGGCGATGGCCCCTGAGCACAATGGACGGCGGCGACGCTGAGTCTCTCCTTACAGCGGTGGCGAAGGCTATAACCTAGGGTTGAGAGTTGAGAGAGTCTGAGGAACTGGAAAATCAGAAATGGCTCGAGGAGGAAGAGGATTTTTTGATCCCTAGGCACAGAACCTTAAACGTCGACGTTTCATTAGAACCAGCCGGGTTCTGGTTCGGTCTGATCAGCTGGTTCAACGGTTCAAAAACGATTTTGAATAGAGCGGGTTTTGACAGTGGATCGAATTGTATCAAAGTTCAATTCACGGTTGGACCGGTTCAACTAGCCGGTCCATTCCGATTTTCATAACCATATATTCCTATTGCCGCTCGATCCAGTTTGGTAGCCCGGTGACCGATATTTCGGTTCGACTGACGGGTCGGTCTGATTTTTACAACAACAATACTAGGGTTCATTTATTTTTTATTTTTTCATTTCTTCTTCCAACCTAGGTTTATTACTTTATTTAGGGGACCAGAGAAACATGGCGATGTTCTTTTCTTAAATCAATTGTTTTGGGGTGGAAACTTAACTGCAGTCGACTTCACGTGAAGTTGATAGTTGAGAGCTGTTAGATAATTTGACTGATTTGATTAAATTTTTATCTAACAGCTCTCAGTTATCAACTTCACATGAAGTCGATGGCACTTGAGTTTTTACCTTATTTTGGTAATGTCGCAATATCCTTCTCATCTTGGGACAATAATTATAACTATATATAATCTCCCTTCAGTACGTACAAGGAGAATTTATTCATTGCCAATGAGTTATAGTTCAAATGGCATAGTCTCCCCATACTCAATTAAGAGGTTGCGGGTTCGAGTCTCCTATATTTGGTAAAAAAAAAAAAAAAAAAGGAGAATTTATTCATTCCTGTTACTCTCCGCAAATATTCTTATAGTCCCAAGCACAGACATAAATCATAATTTTTTTTCCACAAGAGGCCTAAACTATAATTACTCTCACTATAAATCTGTATTTTCTCTTAAGTATAACATACATTAAATATCAATATTAACAAGGAATGTTTAAAGTAATCCCTCAAGTTTTGATTTAGCATATTCCTAATTTTATTAGCAAGAAATTAAAGAAGAAATAAAGAAATGGACAAGATCATATCTTATATATACACTTGAGTGACCTAACACGTAAAACACGGTTGGTCTCTTCCTTTGGCCCTGTGCAACAAATTTTAATTTCATCCATAGTCTTGGACCATATAGTATATCATTATTACAATCACTTTATTTGTCTGTACTCTGTACCATGATTTCTTCACCTTCATTGTTACACGATCCCACACGCCACGTGGCACCTAGCTAAAATTAATCAGAACATAATGTGCTTATACATAAGTTACATTCTGTTATTTTGATCTGCACACAAAAGAATTCAATGCTGAATTGAATAAAAAGGAACCATTATTATGCATTTACCTGTGAAACCAACCAAGTATATGGTATTATAAACACAAGCGTACAAAATAGTTTATTCTAAAAAAACAAAAAATTCCTTTCTTTTATTTCTTAATCTCTTTGCCTTCATTTCTCTGGTCTTCTCTTGTGCATGACACAATGGGAAGCAACTGATTTTGCTTGCATTCCATGAACTGCAGAACTTTGAGTCTTATCCTCATTTCTTGATCCTCCAATTGGACTAAGAAGACATAGCTTAGGAAACAATCCACAACCAGTGGCCGTGAAGTTTTCGGCTCCATTGCAGTCTCCGGTTTTATCTTCGCCATAACAAGGCAGAGCTTTAGGCCTATGCTGACTAAGAGGCAGGGAAATTTCTGGTCTCAAAACTTTCTTAACCTCTTTTCGTTGTTGTTCTTGTCCTACAATTGTCTTCCTGAAGGATGATGCATATGGCTGTGTTCCGGATGTCAAGGCCTTTGCTGCCGGCAAGAACCTGTCGATTATGAAATCGCGATTGCTGGACAATGATGATAAGCTTCTAGATTGTTCCAGGACCTCTTGATCATCAAAAACACTAGTAGTGCTCATGAAGAATGATTCAGTCCTTGAAAGTGTCTCAAGAGCATCTACAAAATTCTCATCATCTGAATCAGAACCTGCTACCTTTTCCTTTTCCTTAACTTCCTCTTTGTCTGAAATCCTTACAGAATCAGAAACATTATTGCTTCCACAAGTCGAAACTGCATCAAAACATTGCTTCCTATTTACCTTTGAAACCTTCCCTGGTGGAGGATTTGGAGTGATTAGACCATGCTTATGTGAATTGCTCTGTTCTTTTGGTTTTCCAGGAGCTTTTTCCCACACAAATGGAACAGCACCTGCAGTTCTAACTGGACCTGACTTTAAATCTGATTTGTATGAAGGTGGAGAGGGTAATCTTGTTGATGAATTGCTATCTCTCTTGCTCCTTTTGGAGGACTTTGTCGATGAGTATCGCCGCACCGATAGAAGTGGCTGGCTAAGGTTTAACCGTTTTTCTTCCATTAGATCTTTGAGTAACATGTAGTGTAGTTTCTGCAGAACTCAGAAATCAAATGTAATTTGAAAATCAAACTAGGCATTTCCCAGCAACATGTAACAAATTTATCAAGAAAATTAAAATGATATTATGTTTTGGTTATAGATGAGTTCACATTATATCATTCATCTTTGTAAATTGGTGCTATAAGAAAATTGAAAACAATATGGAGTTGGAATTGGAAAAAGAATCCAATGCAGCAGAGGACAAAAGACACAGGAACAGTTCCAAGAAAAAGAAGCTGCAGAATTTCAAGATTTTGGTCTTGTATGAGAATCAGAATCAAAACAAAGCATCAAAGAAATGCAAATTGCAGTTATAATTGAGCCAAGGGTATAGAACTTCATTCGACAAGAATTGTTACCAAGAAAATTCTGAATGCAGCATTGCAATTTAGAACCTAGAAGCATTCTCTCATTCCAAATAGAAACATGTGTTTCTTCTTATAGATTCCTTAATGTACAATCATCATCATCATCATCATTTTACCAAAGCAAGAAACACCAACTAACACACTGACACAGAAAAAGTGAAAGAAAGAAAGAAAGAGAGTTTTAAGGGAAAGAACCTTTTGAAAACCTCACTGCTTTTTCTTCTTCCTTTGGAAAAGGCTAACCCTGAAGTAGTGTCGAAAAAGGAAGAATACATAGAAACTACGCTAGGAGGTTTCAGTGAGGAATATAGAGCATTCATTACAATTACAATGGCAAGAATGGACCACATGTCAGAAAGCGAATTTGAATCACAATTGCTCACAGAAGAAGAGCTGATTGATAGGTTCAGAAAGACAGATCTAGGGCTGATTCATGCAAATGTTGCTCAAAGCAATGAGGAACAAGAAAAAGCTCAAGACAAAAACTATCACCACCGCAACAGATGTAGTTTTTGAGGAACGCGAGGCAGAGGCTACTTCAGAGGTTCTGGAAGATCTACATGGTGTCAAGGTAGCAGACCTCAGTGCCAATTATGTGGAAAGATAGGACATACAGTTGTACAGTGTTACCACAGGTTCAATCCAGAATTCATAAATCTTCAACTGCAATCCCTAACGACAGCTCAACCACCCTCAATGGTATTCTATAATGCCTCAGGTAATCAACAACATTATCAAGATCCAAGAATGCAGTCACCTACAACAGCGAATCCACAAGCACTCCTCACGTTGCCATCAGCTCTCCCTGACTTAGGAGCTTCGCATCACATCACATTCGATCAAAGAAACCTTGCCACAGGATCAGATTATGAGGGCACAAAAAATGTGTATGGAAGTAATGACCAAGGTATGAAAAATGAGCATATTAGAAGTTCCTTTATGCATGCATCCTTATCCAATAGATCTTTCACACTAAGAAACTTACTACATATACCCACCATCTCTAAAAATCTTGTTAGTGTTGCTAAGTTTGCACTAGACAACTGTATATCTTTTGAATTCTGGTCTTATTTTTGCAATGTCAGATGTCCAAAAAGATACTCCTTCAAGGCTTACTTAAGGAAGGACTATACAAATTTGAAGGGATTCAAGTTATCCCAAGAGTCACTAAAACCAAGCATTTACCTTCCCCACCCATTACACCAACCTGCAATATCACCAATATGTCTGAAAAACCAAAATTCCCAATCTATGATCCCAAAGAAAAACCAAATCTTCCTAACCAATGTCCCAACTCTTCACACTCACATGCTGCAAAACCAAATTCAACAAACTCAGCTGGAGTCACTTGCAAACCAAATTCTGTCCTGTATGAAAAAAAAAGAAAAAGAAAAAGACAAAGACAAATCAGAAAATCAAATTATTGATAGTTCCATTTGCAATAAAAATTCTGGTCTGCATGCAAAAGAAAAAGAAATATAAAAAAACAATAGTCCTCTTGAGTCTGTAACAAAGAAGCCTGATTCTATAGCAGCAAATATCACTTGTAAAAGAGTTAGTGACATAACTCAGTAGTGGCATAGAAAATTAGGTCATCCCTTTGATAAAGTAGTTACTCTTGTAATGAACCAACATAATGTGCCAAAATTGGCTGATGCAATAAATAAAATTAGTCTTGTCCCTTCACTATGGCATGCTTGCTGCATAAGCAAAATACACCAATTGCCATATCCTGATTCTTCTACATCATATGCACCTTTAGAATTAATATTTTCTGATGTTTGGAGGCTAGCACCAGTATATAGTAGGTTAGGTTTTTGTTATTATATCTGTTTCATTGATGCGTGTACCAAATATACCACCACCTACTTGCTTAATACCAAAGCTCAGGCTTTTAAAGCCTTCCAGCATTATAAAGCAGCTATTGAAATCCAAATATGATTGAAAATTAAAACATTACAGATAGACAATGGAGGAGAGTACATGTCCCTGGCATTCAAACAATTTCTTACTAAACACGGCATCCAATATAGACTTACTTGTCCTTATACCCATCAACAGAATGGCACTGCTGAGAGAAGGCACAGACACATCACTGAAACATCCCTCACCTTACTAGCACAAGCCAACCTATCTCTCACATTTTGGGAAGACTTAACCATGACTACCACCTACCTTATAAACAGGTTACCCACCCACCTTCTCAACAACAAAACCCATTAGAAGCCCTCACCAACAAAAAATCAGACTATGAATTTTTAAAACCGTTTGGTTGCACTTGCTACCCCTTGCTAAGACCATACAATGCACACAAGTTTGATCACAGATAAAAAAATCAATATTAATTGGATATGCCACAGACCACAGAGGATACAGGTGCTTATCCCCAAAGGGAAAAGAGATTATCTCAAGAAATATATTCTTCAATGAATCTAAATTCCCTTACCCCCAACTTTTCAAACCCCAACCTCATCTAGCTACCCCACAACTAGTCCCCAACCCCACTTTCAATCTCAATCCTCTTCCCTCTATTCAACCTCTTCCTCTCACCACAACCCCAACCCCAAACCCCCTCCCTCCTCCTTGCTCCTTGCATACACCTCCTACATTGCATTCTATAAATGATACTTCTAATATACACAATGGCATACATGCATCATTATCTGCTATACCTGTATATCTGTCTGATTACTCTGCTCTTGCTGATAATACTGCTACTGTCACTAATCCACCTCCCAGCAATGTCACTCCTACTGTAGGAGCTAATCAATCAGTCATGATTGAAATTGTGTTGCCAGCTACAGCTCCAACAAACCTGCATCTGATGCAAACAAGAAGCAAATTTGGAATTTTTAAACCCAAGACATATGCAATAGTAATGCAAGAAGGTGATCCTGACCTCTCGGAGAACCTGCCTTCGACAGTGGTACATGCCCTCGCTTATCCCCATTGGCGAAGAGCAACGGAGGAGGAATATGAAGCCCGAATGAGGAACCACACTTGGCAGCTAGTCCCCAAACCTGCTCCTAACTCAACCCCTATCATTGGTTGTAAATAGGTCTTCAGGATAAAGAGACACCCCAATGGCACCATTCAGAAGTACAAAGCTAGACTAATGGCAAAGGGTTTTCACCAGAAGGAAGGCGTGAATTTTGACCAGATCTCCAGTCCCGTAGTGAGGCCACCCACTATGAGAATCATGCTGACCTTGGCATTGGCAAAAGGATGGAGGATAAGGCAATTTGACTTCAACAATGCATTCTTAAATGGGGATCTTAAAGAAACAGTATACAGGACTTAACCAGAGGGTTTTCTCTCACCCCACCATCTGATTCATGTGTACAAACTTCAGAGGTCACTATATGGGTTAAAGCAAGCGCCTCGTGCGTGGTTCACCAAGCTCAAGACAACCCTCAACGGATTTAGATTCCACAACACTGTCTCAGACACATCTCTCTTCACAAGAGTTACAGCATCCTCAGCAACATATATGCTTGTCTATGTTGACGATATCCTAGTCACAAGAAGCTCAAATTCTAAAATTACCACACTAATCAGTCAGCTTAACTCAATTTTTCTTTAAAGGACTTGGGAGAAATGAATTATTTCTTGGGTATTGAAGCTATTAGGAAAAATGACAATGAAATACTCCTCTGCCAGAACAAGTACATCAAGGAGCTACTGCTTGTAAGAGCGGGAATGCACGATGCAAAAGCGATGCCTACCCCAATATCATCCAGCTTGAAACTCTCTGTGTTTGATGGTGAAGCATTTCAGAAACCAGCATTGTACAAATCCATTGTAGGAGGTCTCCAATATGCAACAATCACAAGATCAGACATCACCTTTGCTGTCAATAAAGCCTCACAATTTATGCACCAACCTCTAGAAACTCATTGGAGAGCTGTCAAAAGAATACTCAGGTACTTAGCTGGCACAACCTAACATGGCTTAAGGTTTCAAAAGTCGAATGACTGCAAAATTTATGGCTTTATTGACTCAGATTGGGAGAGTGATATTGATGATAGAAAGTCCACCAGTGGCTTTTGTGTTTACCTTGGACCCAACTTGGTCTCTTGGTCAAGCAGAAAGCAGATAGTTGTATCCCGAAGTTTCACAAAAGCTGAGTACAGAGGAGTGGCACTGTGCCTCACTAAAATTATCTGGGTTCAAAACCTGCTGAGTGAGATGAAAGTGACATGCTATACCAAGCCAAGCCTCTACTGTGATAGTCACAATGCTGTGCTCCTTGCAGCCAATCATGTACTTCACAATAAAAGCAAACACTTTGAGCTAAACCTCCATTTTGTTAGAGATTTTGTGACCAACAAAAAGATTCATGTTCTTCATATTCCTTCCCATGATCAAATAGCTGATTGCCTTACAAAACAACTGTCAAGTGCATCCTTCTTAAAATTCAAACCACAACTTAGAATTATTGATCGAGAACTAGGAAAAGAAAGCAGAGATTTCAGTAGCAGGGTTGATGTTGGCAGCAACAAAAGAATAGAGTCCAGCAGCAAAGTTGATGTTAACAGCAGTAGAGTTGGTGTTAGTAGCAATGAAAGAGTAAAGTCCAGCGGCAAAGTTGATGTTAATAGCAACGACCCTGCACACACAAAAACACGTGCAGTTAGTTAGAACTATCAAGCCAAATTAGCAAAGTTGTTAGAAAGTTAAGCCTTTGTCTGTGTATATATACCAGTCCCTGCCATAACAACTTTTAGAAGTTGAATTCATTCATAACCTCTTTTTAAAATCTTCTAGCATCTTCTATCTTTCAATTTCTCTCTACTTCTATCTTCTTCTTCTCCTTATTTTACTTACTTCGTTTTCTTCTTCGTAAGAAATCTGATACCTCACACTATCTATTGGTTGAAGCCTATTAGAGCATATAAAAGTTAGTTGTACCAGATCAGAAGTTAGTTATCAAGAGTCTGTTATGTAAAGTCTTGCATACAAGTATAGGATATATATTTGGCAACATCAATGTCAAGAAAGACAATAGTACTCATTTTTTAATACGGTTATTCTACAGAGATGAAAAAATAAGCCAAAACTTATCTTATTTAGTATTAATTAACTGTGATAATAATTAATAAATACTAAATAAAGTAAATTCTATTGTGAAATAAAAGATATATATAATAGAGATGTATAAATAGAAGACTCTAGTATTAAAATAATTAGCTCAATAATAATTTATATATATATAATAATATTATATGTTGTAATGTGTATATATATACAAAGATAGAAAGAAGTATTAAAAATAAAGAGAGAGAGAATCGCATTTGTTTATTGTTACAATCTCAATATAATAAAGATGATTAATATTGCTATTAATATTATATGTAAAGAGTAATAGAAAATAGAATTTAAAATACTTATAAAATAAAAGAAGAGAAAGAATTGTAGTAGAAATATAAAGAGAAGAGTATTTGATTGTAACATAAAGAGAGAAGTGATTTTATTATTACTTGCTTGTGTTCTGTACGTAAGGTTATGAAGCCTTATTTATAGCTTCACAAATTCAACTTTCATTAAAGTTGGTCTACATAATAAACTCAACTTTCTCTCTTGAAAATTTCAGCCGCCCGTATCATAAATGGGCATCCATCTGTTATTCTTATCACAACACTCCCCCTTGGATGACCATTTAGGATTATTGCCTCATTAAAACCTTACTAAAGAAAACCCCGTGGGAAAAACCTTAGTGAAGGAAAAAGAGTACAATATCCTTTGTGATGGGGACTGCCTCATTAAAAACCTTGTCAAGAAAAACCCAATGGGAAAAAACCTGACCAAGGAAAAAAGAGTACAGTCTCTCCCTCTTGCCGACATCATTTAACGTCACGAAATCGGCGCATCCCAATCTCATGTATCAATCTTTCAAAGGAGGATTTTGGGAGTGACTTTGTAAATAAATCTGCCAGATTGTCACTTGAACGGATCTGTTGGACATCAATTGTCCCTTGATTTTGAAGGTCATGAGTGAAGAAGAATTTGGGAGAAATATGCTTTGTTCTATCACCTTTGATGTATCCACCCTTAAGTTGAGCAATGCATGCTGTATTATCTTCAAACAGGACAGTTGGAGCTATCTTATGATCAATTAGTCCACATGATGACAGAATATATTGAATCAGACTCCTCAGCCAAAAACACTCGCGACTAGCTTCATGAATCGCCAGTATTTCAGCATGATTAGAGGAGGTTGCTGCTATCGTCTGTTTCGTGGACCTCCATGATATAGCTGTACCACCATATGTGAATAGGTATCCTGTTTGAGACCTCCCTTTATGTGGATCAGGCAGGTATCCGGCATCTGCATAGCCAACTAGTTGTGACATGGATCCATAGGGATAAAACAATCCCATATCAACTGTCCCATGAAGATATCGAAAGATTTGTTTGATTCCACTCCAATGTTTTCTGGTTGGAGAGGAACTATATCTTGCTAGTAAATTCACAGCAAATGATATATCGGGTCGCGTATTATTAGCAAGATACATTAGCGCTCCAATGGCACTAAGATATGGTACTTCAGGACCAAGGATATCTTCATTTTCTTCTTTAGGACGGAATTGATCCTTTTTCACATCCAAAGATCTTACGATCATTGGGGTACTTAATGGATGTGACTTATCCATATAAAATCTTTTCAAGATCTTTTCTGTGTATGTTGTTTGATGAATAAAGATCCCACCTTTTATATGCTCGATCTGCAGGCCGAGACAAAACTTAGTCTTTCCAAGATCTTTCATCTCAAACTCTTCTTTTAGAGTTTTTATAATTGTTGAAATCTCTTCAGGAGTCCCAATGATATTTAAATCATCAATGTACACAGCAATTATAATGAATCCAGATGCAGATTTCTTTATGAAAACACACGGGCAGATATCATCATTCTTGAATCCGTTTTTGGCCAGATACTCAGTAAGACGATTATACCACATTTGTCCAGATTGCTTTAGACCATATAAAGATCTTTGCAATTTGACTGAGTATAACCCTTGCGAATATTCATTGGATGGTTTGGATATCTTTAGTCCTTCAGGGACTTTCATATAGATATCCCGATCTAATGAGCCGTACAAATAGGCTGTTACTACATCCATTAAATGCATATGCAGTTTATGATATGCAGATAAACTGACCAAATAACGCAATGTTATCGCATCCACTACAGGGGGATACGTTTCTTCATAATCTATACCGGGCCTTTGTGAAAAACCTTGTGCCACAAGTCGGGCTTTATAGCGCACAACTTCATTTTTCTCATTTCCTTTTCTCACAAATACCCACTTATATCCAACAGGTTTTACATCTTCAGGTGTACGGACTACAGGTCCAAAGACTTCACGTTTTGCAAGTGAGTCTAATTCAGCCTTCATGGCTGCTTCCCATTTTGGCCAATCATTTCTTTGTCGACATTCTTCAACTGATCTTGGCTCAAGATCCTTACTTTCATGCATGATATCTAATGCCACATTATATGCAAATATTTCATTGACAATTGTCTTATTTCGGTCCCATTTCTCTCCTGTAAAGACATAATTTATCGAGATCTCGTTATTTTCACAATTTTTAGGTACCTGAACGTCTTCTGGCGTTATATCAGAATTTTGGACAACTGCCGGTGTCTTTACTATGTCTTTTTCAACAGGAATCGTATTTACCTCTTTTCTCTTTCGAGGATTTTTATCTTTGGAACCGACAGGCCTACCACGCTTCTGGCGTGTATTTGCTTCCGTGGCTATTTGCCCTACTGGGACATCAATTCGAATTGGGGCATTTTTCGCCCTGCCACGCTTCTGGCGTGAATTTGCTTCAGTGGCTACTTGTCCTACTGGGACGTCAATTCGAATTGAGGCATTTTCCACTGGTATGTAAGATTTGGTTATCCTCTTTGTATCGAAAAATGCATCAGGCAATTCATTTGCTATTCTTTGCAAATGTATAATCTTTTGAACTTCTAGTTCACATTGCCCTGATCGAGGATCTAAATGCATCAACGATGATGCATTCCAATTAAGTTCCTTTTCAGGAAGCTTATTCTCTCCCCCTAATGTTGGAAATTTTGATTCCTCAAAATGACAATCCGCAAACCGGGCTTTAAACACATCACCAGTTTGTATCTCAAGATACCTCACTATAGAGGGAGAATCATATCCAACATATATCCCCAATTTTCTTTGGGGTCCCATTTTGGTGCGATTAGGTGGTGCAATGGGAACATATATCGCACACCCAAATATTCTTAAATGGGAAACATTTGGCTGCTGGCCAAAAGCTAATTGTATAGGAGAGAATTGATGATAGCTCGTTGGCCTCAAACGAATAAGTGCTGCAGCATGTAAAATAGCATGCCCCCAAACCGAGGTTGGGAGATTTGTTCTCATAAGCAAGGGTCTAGCAATTAATTGGAGGCGCTTAATAAGTGATTCTGCTAACCCATTTTGTGTGTGAACATAAGCTACTGGATGTTCAACACTTATTTCATTAGCAATACAATAAGCATCAAAAGCTTGGGAAGTAAATTCACCAGCATTATCAAGACGAATTGCTTTAATTGGATTTTCTGGAAATTGTGCTTTTAATCGAATAATTTGAGCCAGTAATCTCGCAAACGCCAGGTTGCGAGAAGATAATAAGCACACATGTGACCATCTCGAAGATGCGTCTATCAGGACCATAAAATATCTAAAAGATCCACATGGTGGATGAATAGGTCCACATATATCACCTTGAATCCTTTCCAGGAATTCAGGAGACTCAAATCCAATCTTTACTGGTGATGGCCTTAAAATTAACTTTCCTTGAGAACATGCAGCACAACAAAATTCACTAGTTTTAAGAATCTTCTGGTTCTTTAGTGAATGTCCATGAGAGTTTTCAATAATTCTTCTCATCATGGTTGTTCCCGGATGACCCAATCGGTCGTGCCAAGTTATGAATTTATTTGGGCTAATAAACTTCTGGTTTACAGTGGCATGTGATTCAATTGCACTAATCTTGGTATAATACAACCCAGATGAAAGTGAGGGTAATTTTTCTAATATAACTTTCTTATTTGAATCATGAGTTGTGATACATAAATACTCATGATTTCCCTCATTCATCGTCTCAACATGATATCCATTTCGGCGAATATCTTTGAAACTCAACAAGTTCCTCAGAGACTTGGTAGATAATAGTGCATTATTTATTATAAATTTTGTTCCTCCAGGAAACAAAATTATAGCTCTTCCGGAGCCTTCAATCACATTGCCTGAGCCAATAATAGTATTAACATATTCCTCTTTTGGCACAAGATGGGTAAAATATATATCACTTTTGAGAATAGTGTGCGAACTTGCACTATCCGCAAGGCATACATCTTCATTACATATCCTTGCCATTCTCTTCAAAAACAAATAATAATAAAATGAGTAGTATGCACAGATAAATTGAATACTTGATCAGAATTATTTTTCTAAGAAATACTGTACATAAAATAATGTCATATACTAAAATTTTATTTTAAAATTTGACACATTTAATAATTTTAAAATTCATATTAATATTTCATTATTTATGTACATCACATTTGAAACTTAAATACATAGAAAATAAAACTTAATAAATTTTTTACATTATTTATTTACATAGATACTTCACAATTTCACATATTAAACTATTCCATCATTGATCAAATGGCCAATATTTCCTTTAGGGTCCTCAAAGAAATCAGATACATCATAATGAGTGGTGGAGTTCTCAGCATCATTTGAAACAAAATTTGTTTCCTTTCCTTTGTCGTTCTTTTTCAAAGATGCCTGGTAAAGATCGACTAGGTGCCTTGGGGTACGACAGGTACGTGACCAATGGCCCTTTCCACCACAGCGGAAACACTTCTCCTCGGTTGATTTATTCTGCCCGATATTCTTTTCTTTGTCCCACTTCTGATGAGATCCTCTCTTTTGAACATAATTCTTTTTTCTTCCATAATTTTTCTTGTTATTAAAAGCTTGCCATTTACCTCTTCTGGGGTAATGATTTGCCGCATTTACTTCAGGAAATGGGGCGGCGCCAGCTGGGCGCGCTTCATGATTTTTCAATAACAACTCATTGTTGCGTTCGGCAACAAGAAGGCAAGAAATTAACTCAGAATATTTCTTAAACCCTTTCTCTCGATACTGCTGCTGCAGGAGCACATTCGAGGCATGGAAGGTTGAGAAAATTTTCTCCAACATATCATGATCAGTTATTTTTTCCCCATACAATTTCATTCGTGAGGTGATTCGAAACATTGCAGAATTATATTCATTTATAGATTTAAAATCTTGTAAACGCAAATGCGTCCATTCATATCGGGCCTGAGGAAGTATCACCGTTTTCTGATGATTATACCTTTCTTCAAGGTCTTTCCAAAGATCTGCAGGATCTTTTAATGTAAGATATTCATTTTTCAATCCTTCGTCAAGATGACGACGGAGAAAAATCATGGCTTTAGCTTTATCCTTCTGGGATGCATTATTTTCAGCCTTAATGGTATCTCCAAGATCCATTGAATCAAGATGGATTTCAGCATCTAGTATCCATGATAAATAATTATTTTCAGATATATCAAGAGCATTGAATTCAAGATGAGAGAGCTTCGACATAATGAAAATTTGTTACCCGAGTCTTCCTCAAAATTTGATCAGAGTCTCGTGCTGATAACGTGTTGTGAAATAAAAGATATATATAATAGAGATGTATAAATAGAAGACTCTAGTATTAAAATAATTAGCTCAATAATAATTTATATATATATATAATAATATTATATGTTGTAATGTGTATATATATACAAAGATAGAAAGAAGTATTAAAAATAAAGAGAGAGAGAATCGCATTTGTTTATTGTTACAATCTCAATATAATAAAGATGATTAATATTGCTATTAATATTATATGTAAGGAGTAATAGAAAATAGAATTTAAAATACTTATAAAATAAAAGAAGAGAAAGAATTGTAGTAGAAATATAAAGAGAAGAGTATTTGATTGTAACATAAAGAGAGAAGTGATTTTATTATTACTTGCTTGTGTTCTGTACGTAAGGTTATGAAGCCTTATTTATAGCTTCACAAATTCAACTTTCATTAAAGTTGGTCTACATAATAAACTCAACTTTCTCTCTTGAAAATTTCAGCCGCTCGTATCATAAATGGGCATCCATCTGTTATTCTTATCACAACAAATTCTTACTGTTTTTCGTTAATTTATTTTGGTTACTAAATATTTCTGTTTTTTAATAATCATTCAACACACTCATATCGGTTTTCATTTTCCTCTCTTCTCTCTGCTCTCTGCTCACACTTATATTCCTATGGTATCAAGAGCGCACAAGATCCATGGCTCAACCTGAAAGTATTCAAACCAATGATGATGATGCTGAATCAAACACCAGCAGCTTCTACTTCATCAAATTCCAAAAATAAACCATTCAACATTTCACTAGCTTAGAAATTGTGTGAAACCAACTTCTTGACTTGGAGACATCTTGCAACCCTTTCAATCTGCAGGCAAGAACTTGAAGATCACCTGGATCAAGGTAAAATTCTTCCATGATATGATAATCCTGCAGATGAAGCCAATAAAAAAGAATCCAAGAAATACAAAACATGGAAAATTGATGACTACAATGTCACTTCTTGGTTATTTGCTTCAATGGACGACTCGTTCAAACATAGAGTAATCGGGTGTCACTTTGCTCATGAGATATAGAGCAGAATTTACACATTTTTTGCTTCCCAAAACTAAAGCTCGTGCTCGACAATTGCAATTGCAACTATGATCAGTCAAGAAACAAGCCTCAATGTCAGATTATCTTCTTAAAATAAAAAAGCTTCCAGACTCATCGGTTGCAATCGGCTCACCACTTTCTAATGAAGAATACACCAATATCATCCTAGATGGCCTCAACGAAGAATATCATCCGTTTATCACAATGATCACTGCCAAAGATCCTCCATACTCTATCCCGAATCTTGAGGCATTATTAATGGCACAAGAAGAAATAACTGACAGGTTCAAGAAACCTGAATTATCTATGGTTCAAATTCACCTGTCACAAACTACTACTACTACTACTACTACTACTACTACTACTACTACTGCAACGGACTCTTCCGACAAATTCATATTCTAATCCTGCTCGAAGAGCATACAATAACCTTAGAAGAGCCCCATTTGAAAGAAAAGGTCGTGGTGGCAGGAATTCTCGTGGTGGCAGAGGTTCTTGGAAAACCAACAATATTTTTTAAGATTAAAATAATATATTTTTAAAGTATAACCAAAATATCCTTTGATAATCATTATATATATATAATTAGTAATATTTATTTGGTTGATAATAATATAAAATATTTTAATTTGTTACAAAAATATTTAATTAAAAACTTTTATATATTTTTTTGGTGTAAAAAAAACTTTTATATATTTCATGATTAATGATAAAATATTAAAAATAAATAAACTTTATTGTGTTAAATAGTAAATATATTCTGTATTATTATTATATTTGAATTGATCAAATAATTATCTCTAATATATATATATATATATCGAAAAATATTTTGGTCAAGAGAATTAAATAATAAAATATTTAAAAAAAAATGACAATCTTCTTTTTTTTAAGTTGTTTAAAGGACATTATCCTCTCTTCTATCTATAAAATATAGAGTTTCTTAGCTTATGAAAATAAAAGTAACTTATCTTTAGTCTTTTTTTACCAAAATATCATTCAATTATTATTATTATTATTAGTGATAATTATCTGATAAATTCAAACAACAACAACAATAATAATAAGAAGAAGAAGAACAACTTATATTTATTATTAATGTAATAAAATGTATTTATTTTAATATTTTATCATTAATTATAAAATAACTTTAATTAATTTTGATGCACTGTCAGTGTAAAGTAGTTTTACACGTGCATCCAATTACGTAACGCTACATCAATAAAAATAATTACCTTTCATATTGAACGCGTAAATAATCATCCAAAAGAATGGATATAATTGAATAACAGTTTAAAGCGTTTTACATTGTCAGTACATCAAAATTATACTCTTATAATTAAATATTTTTCGTAACAAGTTAAAATATTTTTATATCGTTATTATTTAAATTAATCAATTAGTTATCACTAATTTGTATATATAATTATAATGATTATTAAAAGATTTTTTGGGGAAAAAATTAAATAGTAGGTTATTTTAATATAAAAGAAAAAAAATACAAATTTTATAAATAAAATAAAAAATATCATTTAAATATCTCATAGAGAAAGAAATTATGATTTTCTCTAAATATTAATATAACTAAATGAATCTAATTTAATTTTAGATATTAAATACTAAGTCACATCTTATCATCAAAGCTAAGTCAAATTCATATGATACAATCAATACTTTAAAACCACTTAATAATATCTTTAATCCCAATTCTAATCAATATTGTGGGACACTTTATGATTATAGATATAGGAGTGTGACACTAACACAACATACTTATTAAGGTTTGAGGTAGAAGAGAAAATTGAATTCTTGATTCATATGTCAAGATGAATACAAGAGATCGATTGAAAGTAAGAGAATAAAAAAATACATAAAAATATAAGTAGATAATGAGAATACTAAATAATATGAATAATAGATATGTTAGGATTATATTCATTATTTTTAATTGGATAGTTATTTCTTTTGATTCGATTTACTCATGTATAGTTAATAATGTGTGTGTTGAGTTTTTGGCTCCCTACCTATGTGGAGAAAAAGTTCAAATACTAGTATCCAATCCCATGAATAGTTGAAGTGGCTGAGGTGAGTTAGGGTTGAGAGAGAGAGGTCATTTTGGAAAGGTGAACACCAAACACTAGAGAGAAGAGAAGAGAGAAAGTCATTTTCGCACATACACAAAGCTGTCTCTGTAAATTAGTTGCTGCAGATTCGTTAACCGTTGGATTGAGCTCAAATTTGAATAGTGTGTTCTACACATCTGGTTCTTTAATTTTACCGTTTGGATCTTTAATTCGATATCTGTAGATGGAGATATTGGCCACGCACAGTAACTCTGTTTTTGTGGTATTTTCATCTTCTTGTTCTTGTTTTGAAAGCTTTAAAGCTTGGGTTGTTTGGCTTGTTGTATGCACGTTTTGTGCAGTAATTTGTGACTCTCTTGTACCCTATTTTTCATCATATTGAAGCTATTTCCTGGTCTTGGTGACTCGTGATTTTTACTTCTCTCATTGAGGAGGTTTTCTACGCTAAAAATCTTGGTGTGTTAGCTTGTTTCTAATTTCTGGTTTATGTGATTTTTCCGCTGCTATTGGATATTATTGTGCTGGTGTTAATACTTGTTGTGAGTGGATATTGTTGCTCCTCTGATTCTTGCAAGAAGGAAATTGTGTGTTTTATTCCTATCAATTGGTATCAGAGCTCAGTTTTGGGTATTTGGTTATAACTTGTTTGAAAGATGGAGGCAAATAATTCTACTAGGATGATAAGTTTGAATGGCACTAATTACCATCTATGGAAGGGCAAAATGAAAGATTTGTTGTTTGTCAAAAATCTACATTTACCCGTATTTTCTACACAAAAACCAGAATCTAAAACAGATGAAGAATGGGAGTTTGAACACCAACAAGTTTGTGGTTTTATTAGGAAATGGGTGGATGATAATGTTTATAATCTCATTACTAATGAGACTCATGCTAGAGCTTTGTGGAATCAAATTGAATCCTTGTATGCTTCCAAGTCTGGCAATAATAAATTGTACTTATTGAATATGTTGATGAATTTGAGATACAAGGAGGGGTCACAAGTATTAGATCACTTGAATGAATTTCAAGGGGTTATGGATCAGTTTTCAAGCATGGGAATCAAGTTTGAAGATGAGGTTCAAGGATTGTGGTTGCTAAATACTCTACCAGATTCTTGGGAGACATTTCGTATCTCTCTTATTAATTCTGCTCCGAATGATAAAGTGAGCATGCAACTTATTAAAGGTGGCATTTTAAATGAAGAGATGAGAAGGAAGACGCAGAATTTTTCGTCACACTCTGAAATGTTAGTCACTGAAACCAGGGGGAGAAATCAGAATAGAGTTCAAAAGGGTAGAGGTAAAAGCAGGAGCAAATCCAAGGGAAGATACAAGAATGTTGAGTGTCACTATTGTCACAAAATGGGTCACGTTCAAAAGTATTGCTATCTTTGGAAAAAGAAAAACAAAGGTAAGCAAGAAAAGAAGGATGATAGTGGTAATGATCGTGTATCTTCTATGTCAGATGATCTTCTTACTATTGATATTGCTTATTATGAGTACAAGGTCAATCTTGTTTCTGATGATGAGTTCAGCTGGGTAATTGATAGTGGCGCCTCAATACATGTTACACCGAAGAAGGAGTTCTTCACTTCTTATACTCCAGGTAATTTTGGAGTGTTTAAGATGGGTAATGATGGCTTGGCCAAGGTTATTGGTGTAGGAGATGTTTGTCTTGAGACTAATATGGGAATGAAGCTGCTACTCAAAGATGTTAGACACGCTCCACATGTTCGCTTGAATTTAGTTTCAGTTAAAAGGCTTGATAATGAAGGCTTTGTAAACACTTTCGGCTTTGGACAATGGAAGCTTACTAAAGGCAACTTAGTGGTGGCTCGAGAAAAAGGTACTTCAAGTTTGTATGTGATGCATGCCATGATTGCAAAAGGTAGTGTGAATGCGATTGAAAGTAAAGAAATTTGTAGCTTGTGGCACAGACGACTTGGTCATATTAGTGAAAAAGGACTTAGTTATTTGGATCGAAAGGATGCTCTTTTAGGTTTGAAGAATGCAGAGTTGGAGAAATGTTCTCATTGCATGGCTGGCAAACAAAGAAGATTATCTTTCAAGAAGCATCAACCTTCAAGAAAATCAGACTTCTTGGAATTAGTGCACTCCGATATTTGTGGTCCTTTGAAGGTACGGTCCTTTTAGCGGAGCTATTTACTTTATTACTTTTATTGATGATCATTCAAGAAAGCTTTGGACTTATGCTTTGAAAACAAAGAACCAAGCTTTGGAAAAGTTCAAACAATTCCAAGATTTGGTTGAGAGGCAAACAAGTAAAAAGCTTAAATGTATTCGCACTGATAATGGTGGTGAGTATTGTGGACCATTTGATGTGTATTACAAGCAGCAAGGCATTAGGCATGAAAAGACACCTCCTAAAACACCTCAGCTGAATGGTTTGGCAGAAAGGATGAATAGAACACTGATTGAAAGAGTTAGGTGTATGCTTACTGAAGCTAAGTTACCTAAAGTCTTTTGGGGTGAAGCGCTACTTACAGCGGCTCATGTGATTAATCTGAGTCCTACAATTGCTTTGGACAATGATGTTTTGGATCATGTTTGGTTGGACAAAGATGTCTCGTATGATCACTTGAGAGTCTTTGGATGCAAAGTATTTGTTCATGTTCCAAAAGATGAGAGGTCCAAGTTGGATGTGAAGACAAGACAATGCATTTTTATTGGATATGGTCAAGATGAGTTTGGCTACAGGCTTTATGATCCAGTTGAAAAGAAGCTTGTAAGAAGTCGTGATGTAGAGTTTGTTGAAGACCAAACCATTAAAGACATTGATAAAGCAGAGAAGAGTCAATCACAAAAGAGCAGTGACTTGACTGATGTAGATCCAGTTCAGCCGCCTCCTTTGTCAGAACTAGCAGAGAATCAAGATCAGGAGCATATGCAGCAAAATGAGCCTTTGGTTCCTGATGACCAGGAGATGGGAGATCTAATTGATGCTCCAGTTGATGATGATGCTGATAATCAACCTGAGCTACCTGAAGATCCACCAGGTTTTTATCCTAGGAGGTCTACTAGAGAGCGACGACCTTCAACGAGGTATCCTTCTAGTGAGTATGTAACATTTACTGATGGATATGTGACCTTGACTAATGGGGGAGAACCTGAATGTTATGTGGAAGATATGGAAGGTGACGACAATAAGAAATGGTTTGATGCAATGCAAGATGAAATGAAATCTTTGTATGATAATCAAACATTTGAGCTTGTGAAGTTGCCAAAAGGAAAGAAAGCTTTGTAGAACAGGTGGGTTTATAGGTTGAAACATGAAGAAAATTCTCAGTGTCCAAGATACAAGGCTAGATTGGTGGTCAAGGATTACAGGCAGAAAAAGGGAGTTGACTATAATGAAATTTTTTCACCGGTTGTGAGAAGATCTTCTATTAGGACTGTTTTGAGTTTGGCTGCAAGTCTTGATTTAGAGATAGAGCAGATGGATGTGAAAACTGCTTTCCTTCATGGTGATCTTAAGGATGAAATTTACATGGAACAACCTGAAGGTTTCATGGTAAAAGGCAAAGAGGATCATGTTTGCAAACTGAAGAAGAGCTTATATGGCTTGAAGCAAGCTCCAAGACAATGGTACAAGAAGTTCGAGTCTGTTATGGCAGAACAAGGCTACAAGAAGACTACTTCTGATCATTGTGTATTTGTTAAACAGTTTGCTAGTAATGATTTTATTATCCTTTTGATATATGTTGATGACATGCTTATTGTTGGTCAGAATGCTTCTAAGATTGATATGTTGAAGAAGCAACTTGCAATGTCATTTGCAATGAAGGACCTTGGGCCGGCAAAGGAGATTCTTGGTATAAGAATCGAGTGTGATAGAAAAGAGAAGAAACTTTGGTTGTCACAGGAGAAATATATAGAGACAATGTTGCACATGTTTCAAATGGAGAAAGCAAAGGCCGTCAGTACTCCTCTTGCTACGCACTTCAAATTGAGTTGTAAGCAAAGTCCATCAAGTGATGAAGAGAAGAAAGATATGGAAAAAGTTCCATATGTATCAGCCGTGGGTAGTTTAATGTATGTTATGGTGTGCACAAGACCGGATATAGCTCATGCTGTTGGTTGTGCTAACCGTTTTGTTTCAAACCCAGGATGAGAGTATTAGAATGCTGTAAAATGGATAATGAGATATCTTCGTGGTACTTCTAACATGAAGTTGTGTTATGGAAGTGATAAGCCTATTCTAGTTGGTTACACTGACTCAGACATGGCAGGAGATATTGACTCTAGAAGGTCCATTTCAGGCTTCTTGATCAACTTTGCGGGTGGAGCTGTGTCCTGGCAATCAAGATTACAAAAATGTGTTGCTTTGTCTACTACGGAGGCCGAGTTTATTGCCATTACTGAAGCATGCAAGAAGATGCTTTGGATGAAGAAATTCTTGAAGGAACTCGGATCTAGTCAAGAGAGCTATGTGTTGTTTTGTGATAGTCAAAGTGCTATACATCTTGGTAAAAATTCTACTTTTCATTCTCGATCCAAACATATTGATGTGAGGTATCATTGGATACGTGATGTTTTAGATGCTGAGTTGTTGGAACTTGAAAAGGTTCATACTGATGAGAATGGTTCTGATATGATGACCAAGGCATTACCAAGATGGAAGTTTGAAGTTTGTTGCTTAATCGCCGGATTGGCGGTTACCTCCACATAGTCGTGAGGGGGAGATTTGTTGGGTTTTTGGGCTCCCTTCCTATGTGGAGAAAAAGTCCAAATGCTAGTATCCAAACCCATGAATAGTTGAAGTGGCTGAGGTGAGTTAGGGTTGAGAGAGAGAGGTCATTTTGGAAAGGTGAACACCAAACACTAGAGAGAAGAGAAGAGAGAAAGTCATTTTCGCACATACACAAAGCTATCTCTGTAAATTGGTTGCTGCAGATTCGTTAACCGTTGGATCGAGCTCAAATTTGGACAGTGTGTTCTACACATCTGGTTCTTTAATTTCACTATTCGGATCTTTAATTCGATATCTGTAGCTGGAGATATTGGCCATGCATAGTAACTCTATTTTTGTGGTATTTTCATCTTCTTGTTCTTGTTTTGAAAGCTTTAAAGCTTGGGTTGTTTGGCTTGTTGTATGCACACATTTTGTGCAGTAATTTGTGACTCTCTTGTACCTTATTTTTCATCATAGTGAAGCTATTTTCTGGTCTTGGTGACTTATGGTTTTTACTTCTCTCATTGAGGAGGTTTTCCACGTTAAAAATCTTGGTGTGTTAGCTTGTTTCTAATTTCTGGTTTATGTGATTTTTCCGCTGCTATTGGGTATTATTGTGCTGGTGTTAATACTTGTTGTGAGTGGATATTGTTTCTCCTCTGATTCTTGCAAATAGGGAATTGTGTGTTTTATTCTTATCAGTGTGGATGCTCAATTCATTAGGTGTGCGGATGGTTATCCTAATGTTAGGATTTAGGAGATAATTTGAGAGTTGAGTGTTTTTTTATTTTATTGGACCAATTTTAGAGCCTATTGTTCACATTGTTCACAAAAGTCATTGTCTACCTAGCAAAACCTAAAAAATACTGAAGTAATGGAAAATAAAATGTGATTTATTCACTTGTAATTGTACCAAGCACTGCCATGTATTTACATAGTGAGAGTGAGAGAATAGTTATAACAGAATCTTAATAATTTTTTTTAAATAATAATTCTATTATAACGACAATTCAAACTAAATTATTTTTCTTTTCTGATATTTCTTTCTCAGCTTTTCCCTCAGAAAAAGCAATAATTCTAGTGTTAGTATTCTTTGTAAACAATAATCCTTGGTTTTGTGTACCTTGTATATATATCTGAGGATCCTTTTAATGGGCCTTCCAATGATTGATCGTTGGGCTATGTATGAACTGACATACTTTATTTACTACATAGATGAAATCTATTATGGTTAGGGTGAGATATTATAAGGCACCAGTGACTGATATGTATAGAGTTGGGTCCTCAAATAGTGTGGAACTGTTACAGTATAATTTATTAGATGATACCATAGGTGTGGGAGTAGGATTGGCATGAAGCATGTTAGTTCTTGAGAGCAAATCTCTAGCATACTTAGCCTGTGACACCAGTATTTGATTTGAATCAGGATAAGATGCCTCAAGCCCAAGAAAAAAAGAGTTAAATTGTCCCAGGTCTTTGAGAGAGATCACAGAGTTCAAATCTGAAAGTTTGGAAATATCTTGTGAAATGCTACCTATAATTAAAATGTCAACTACATAGGTAATTAGAAAAATATAGATTGAGAATTTCTTCTAATAAATAGAGTGGGATCAAATCATGTACTCTTAAAATCATAGCTTAAGAGAGTAGAGGACAATGTATTATACCAAGCACAAGGTGCTTGTTTAAGGCCATAGATGGTCTTATTCAGTTTGCACACCAAACCTGGATTTTGATTAATGAATCCCAGAGCTTGTTCCATATACATAGTTTAACTAAGCCTTTCATTTGAAAAAGAATTTCAGGTAGTGATTGCGTTGGTGATGGTATTATAAAAGAGAAAGTAATAGTAGTATTTTCTGTTTGTGCAGTAGAGGTGGAATCAAAATCATGAATGGAAGTAGGTTGATTTAAATTGGTGGGAGGAGGCTTATCCGGTTTTGAAATGAGAGGAGATAGCAACTTGGAAGAGAAATCAGTATCATTATGTGCTAAATCAGTTTTGTTAGATGTTAGAAAACCAGAATCTTTGTAAGGACATGACATCCTCTGCAAAATACCATGTTGTGATAGAAATTTCTCAAATGCTTTTGATAGAAATTTCATCCCATGATCCATTTGAATAGATTATAGTTTGCAACCTGTCTGTGTTTTCATGAGAGCTTTATAATTTTGAAAGGCATTAAGAGCTTCAGATTTGTTAACTAAAAGTGACAAACATGTGTATTTTGTATAAGTATCTACAAAGCTTATGTAACACCTAAAGCCATTTCTTAAAATAACAAGAGAGGACCCCCCAAATATTAATATAGACAAGTTCAAGGAATGAGATTTAGCCATAGCATAGCATTCACAAATGGAATTAGAACTAGTAGAAGTAGAAACTATAATATTACATTTATTTAGAACATTGAGTGCATTTTTTAGAGTTGGATGGTCAAGTCTCCTATGTCATAGCTCAATTAAATCATTATTCTTTGAACTACATTTAGCTAAGATAGTATTACTAATAGAAATTTTAGATGGTGCAGAATTTAAACACACAGATTTGGGAATTGAAAGAGTAGATAAGATATATATAGTTATTCCTTGGAGACGAAGATTCTTGGTGACCTGATCATGCACAAAGTATTCTTTAGGGTAGAATTCAAAGAAAACACAATTGTCCTCAGCAAATTTAGACACACTTAACAAATTGTGAATAATTTCTGACACAATCAAAAGATTAATCAGTTTGAAACACATATTAGTTTTTGAATCTTTTAAGAGGAACTAGATTAAGTAATAGGCATACCTTCCCCATTACCTATATACAAATGATCTGAGCCAGTTTGTGATGTTAAGGATTAGAGAAGATTTGTAGGGTCTGCACTGACATGCTGACTTGCTCTCGAATTTGGAAATCATTGAGACTTACTATTGGTAGAGAGAGCAGCTAGATAAGCCCTTGGTTGATGAAAAGAGGATGGAGGAGGTGGTGGATGATTGTGAGATTGTTGTGCATTCTGTTATTGTTGTTCATATCTATAATAACAATAAGATGAGAAGGCACCACATTCAACTCAAAACCTTAAAGTAATAAGTTAATGGGTCTCTCATCTTATAAACTTCTCACACTTTCTTACTTTTTTTGATGTAAAACTAATTTCAACACTCCTCACACTTGCAACATTAACACTTTCATGTCAACAAAGTATCTGCTACCATCAAGTTTATCTATAATTGATGGTAGTAGATACTTTGTCGATAATGAATTCGCTAGAATAATTGTCATGTCAATGGACTTTAGGTTTTGGATATCATATTATGGTTTGAGGTAGAAGAAAAAATTAAATTTTTTTATCATAGATCAAGAATGAAGGTAAGAGGTTAAAAGTAAAAGAGTAAGAGAAGAATACTCGAGTAATGGAAAATATTGTAATTGTACAAAGCACTATCATATATTTATATCGTGAGAGCGAGAGAATAACAGAATCCTAACAACTTTTTTTAAAATAATATATCTGTTATAACAGAAATCCAAACTAACTTAACCATTTTTCTTTTCTCATATTTTTTCTCAGCTTTACCCTTAATAATACTAATATATTTACGAGTCAATAATATATCTAAATCAATAAATTTGATAGTTGATGAGCGGATAATTTATACGCTTTTTGACATTGTTTTTAGTATGTTTTTAGTAGGATCTAGTTACTTTTAGGGATGTTTTCATTAGTTTTTATGTTAAATTCACATTTCTGGACTTTACTATGAGTTTGTGTATTTTTCTGTGATTTCAGGTATTTTCTGGCTGAAATTGAGGGACTTGAGCAGAAATCAGATTCAGAGGTTGAAGAAGGACTGCTGATGCTGTTGGATTCTGACCTCCCTACACTCAAAGTGGATTTTCTGGAGCTACAGAACTCGAAATGGCGCGCTTCCAATTGCGTTGGAAAGTAGACATCCAGGGCTTTTCAGAAATATATAATAGTCCATACTTTGGCCAAGAATTGACGACGTAAACTGACGTTCAACGCCAGCCTTCTGCCCAAATCTGGCGTCCAGCGCCAGAAAAGGATCCAAAACCAGAGTTGAACGCCCAAACTGGCACAAAAACTGGCGTTCAACTCCACAAATGGCCTCTGCACGTGCTACACTTAAGCTCAGCCCAAACACACACCAAGTGGGCCCAGGAAGTGGATTTATGCATCAATTACTCACTCATGTAAACCCTAGTGACTAGTTTATTATAAATAGGACCTCTTACTATTGTATTAGACGTCTTTTTGACCATCTTTGGATCCTGGATTGTATGTTGATCCTGTGATCACGTTTAGGGGGCTGGCCATCTCGGCCATGCCTGGACCTTCACTTATGTATTTTCATACGGTAGAGTTTCTACACTCCATAGATTAAGGTGTGGAGCTCTGCTGTTCCTCAAAGATTAATGCAAAGTACTACTGTTTTCTATTCAATTCTTCTTATTTCTCTTCTAAGATATCCATTCGCACCCAAGAACGTGATGAAGGTGATGATTATGTGTGACGCTCATCATCCTTCTCCCTTATGAACGCGTGCCTGACAAACACTTCTGTTCTACATGAATTAAGCTAGAATGAGTATCTCTTAGATCTCCTAACCAGAATCTTCGTGGCGTAAGCTAGAATGATGGCGGCATTCAAGAGAATCCGGAAAGTCTAAACCTTGTCTGTGGTATTCCGAGTAGGATTCAATGATTGAATGACTGTGACGAGCTTCAAACTCGCGAGTGCTGGGCGTTAGTGACAGACGCAAAAGGAGGGTGAATCCTATTCCAGCATGATCGAGAACCGACAGATGAATAGCCGTGCCGTGACAGGGTGCGTGAGCATATTATTCACTGAGAGGAGGGGATGTAGCCACTGACAACGGTGATGCCCTTGCATACAGCCAGCCATGGAAAGGAGTAAGACAGATTGGATGAAGATAGCAGGAAAGCAGAGGTTCAGAGGAACAAAAAGCATCTCCATTCGCTTATCTGAAATTCCTACCAATGAATTACATAAGTATCTCTATCCCTATTTTATTATATCATATTTGAAAACACCATTATCACTTTATATCTGCCTGACTGAGATTTACAAGGTGAACATAGCTTGCTTCATACCAACAATCTCCGTGGGATTCGACCCTTACTCACGTAAGGTATTACTTGGACGACCCAGTGCACTTGCTGGTTAGTTGTATCGAAGTTGTGACAATTATGTATTGAGATCCGCGCACCAAGTTGCTCACGTTGCCAGGGATTGTTTGAGCCTGGACATCACAATTTCGTGCACCAATAGTATTCAAAGAAGATTTAGTCTTGACGTCAGCATACCGCATTTTATTAATCGTGATACTGCATCCAATTTTAATATTTGACAATCTAGAAAGCAAAATATAAAATTTCCTAAGTACGTATTCGAGTGAATGGTGATTTTGTCATTATATCCCTCTATCTACCATGGTTGATTTTCATGTACTACTACATAGCATTTCTTTTTAGGCTTTTTCTTCTTCTTTTTTTTTTTTTTTTGTTAAAAGAGAATTAACTAAATATCATATGATATAGATAAAAATTTAATGAAATTAAAATAAAAAGTTTACTGTCTCGTGTACATTAAAGGATTGTTGAGAGACTAAAAGGAATTAAATATCCATATGTCTACGTATAAATTAAATTTCTGTGCTAGTAAAGTTATTATGTAAATTAATTAACTATAAGATACCAAAAAAAATTAATTAACTATAGAGAATAATAAAGGATTAAAAGTTGGTTGACATTTCTCAGTGATATTTTTGTTTGTTTTTTTTTTTTTTTTTAGTCCTGTGGTATGTTCATTTCTCAGAGAATCACTCTCTGAAGTTCCGTTATTTATTTTTGGTCGAGATTTATACCGTTGTTAAATGTTTTTGGTTTGGGAGGTCCTTACTGTTCTCTCTTTTGGTCAACTAGCTGATTGGGTTATACATTAATATAAATTTGGCCTCAATATTAGGCTTATAATTGAGACCAACCATATTTGTTTGGACCAAAATTGTTTATTGTTTGAAATATTAAAAAATTGTCCAAATGGAAACAAAACAATTTGTCCAAAAAGTGAAAAAAAAAAAAGTAGTTATAACTTATCTTTCTAGATGGACTAAAGTAGTTTAGGTCGATTCTCGCCTTGTGCATGCAACAATTTATTGGTCAGCGATAAATCTTTAAATGGAACTACGAATCTGCAAAAAATTAGTCTTTTGCCTATTAAGTTAGAAAATACCATGAACAAAAAAAATAGACTAAAACAGTTTGGATTGATTCTCAAATGCAATGCACCCCAACAAAAGAAAATGTTACATTTCTATGAAAATGGCTTCTAGACATTCTCCAAAGCGTCAAGAAAGATCCAAGAGAAGAAAGGGAGGAGAGGTGGAGTAACATGGGCAATTTGAAAGAAATACAATAATATTCCAACAAATACAACCAAATCCTCTCTCAACAATCACTAAGGCTGTAATTGGAATGCTAACAGTAATTGGAACTGGTTGTGGAACACAAACATTCCAGAGAAGTTTAAATTTACTATGTGACTTAGCTTACATGATGCTCTACCAACTGAGACCTTTCGATTCAAGCGGCATTTAGCTTCTTCAGATATGTGTAAGAGATGTAACAAGGCGCAGGAGACTATGGAGCATTGCCTTAGAGACTGTGAACGATCAAAGGCAATCTGGTATATGTTGGATCCTAGTATCCTGGACTCGACGGCTGGTACTGCTCTTGAAGAGTGGTTTCGGAAGGCCTTGGCTAACAATGAGGCGTCCTTTGGTGCAGGGCTTTGGTGGGTATGGAGACATAGGTGCAATGACATATTCAACACTGACAACCCTTGGACAGACCATAAGGTTGTTGCCTTGGCCAGAATTACCGCCAAGGACTTACAGGTTTACAGGAATCGAAGCAATGCCTTTAGGTCTCTCCGAAATTGCCTGTGTTGGGAACCACCGGTAGGCAATAGTTTTAAAGTTAATTGTGATGCAAGCTTGCATATGGATTCAAATTTAGTGGGATTTGGGTGTATTATTAGAGATTCTAAGGGAGATTGGATCTCGGGCTGCTCTGGAAGCATTCCCCTTGGTCTATAATCAGATGTGAATTATTTGCTGCTTGGAGGGGGCTGGTTTTAGCTTGGGATTGCGGTTTGTGGGATATTATATGTGAAACGGATTGCCTTGACATTCTACCCATCATGCATGAGCTTACAAGTGGGTATTCATCTGAAGTAACAGATTTGGTTCACAAGATTCAAGAGCTTTTATCTCGTCCTTGGCTTGTTCACGTTGAATGGGTGTCCCGAGAAGCAAATAGAGCTACGGATTGGATGGCTAAATATGGTGCCAAGAGTAACTCTAATCATGTTATTTGGTCTGAGCCTGGTGTTGATCTCCAACGAATCATCCGCTCGGATTTAGGATAGTTTTTGCTTTGTTTCTTTCCTTGTTTAGACACAAAAAAAATCACTAAGGCTGTATTTGTTTTTTAGAACAGGACAAAACAAGACACTGGGAGAACAAGACATAAAGGACAGATACATAAAATTGTGTGTTTTTGTATTCTATTTGGTAATAAACTAAAACAAATTATAAAAATTCAATGTATTCTCTTTTTTTTTCGTTCAAAAAATTTGAAATGAAAATATAATAATAAAAAATATAATTATAAAAAATTAACAAGAAGAATGAAAGAAAAAATAAAAAATAAGTTGTATCTTTTGTTAGTATCTCTGTATTCTTCTTGTTAGGATGGAAACAAAATACAACTAATTTAATGTCTCTGAGCATATTCTCTGTCCATATCTCCTCAAACACGACTTTGTGTCTCAGTATCCCTGTCTCAGTGTTCTGTCTCTTTAAACAAGCGCAGCTTAATGTAACATTACAGGAAGTAGAATTCTATAAATCTCATTAATGCCAATAGTCCAGACTACAGTGTATAGCTAAAACAAGCAGCAGCCATCATCAGGGACAGTTTAGGTAACTTTAGGGGAGGTATTGCCTCAAAATTCAAATTAGAATCCTGTTTAGTGGCAGAAGCAAGAACATTAAAAGAGAAGTAATGATATTAGCCAAAAAACTGGATATCAACAGAATAATCCTAGATTTAATTCTGGTTTGAGGCTTTAAAATCTAGAGGAGACCTTTGAAAAATAAATTCTATCCTGAAAGACATTAGAAAAATTAAAATAGAGCCGAACCAAAGTGAATTTACCTGAACTCCAAGAGATCTAAACAAATTGGCTCATATGATTGCAGAAACCAAAGCTCAGAACATGCTTCCTCAAGATTAGGAAAAAAATGTTTAAAAGATTGTACAAAAATGCTATTTGTACACTAAAATCAGCCACTAATGTATTTGTGTATAAATACATGTCTGGTTTAATTTATTTTTAATGTGTATTTGTATTCCAACATATATTTTATACTAATAGCTGACTTTAGTGGCTGATTTTGATGTACATGTAACATTACTCTATATATATAGGGCAAATTGTACTGAGAAATATCTATTAATATATAATAAGCAACTAGTGCATGCTTTTTTATTTGAAAAGTGTATAACTTCTGTACATGACAAGTGTATAGTTATTTAGTTGCCAAATGACAAGAGAAAACAAGTAATAGAGTCATGTGTTTGGACAGTAAATACTTTAAAAGCAAAATGAGTATAACCTATTTAAATTATTCAAAGTAAATATTTTATAAAAGAAAAAAAATGGCACATCAACTTTTTTAGGATACTATTTAAATAGTCAGTCCTACATCCTAGGTAATACGTATTTTATGAAAGTTATCTCTCTTTATCACTTTCTCCCCATCAACTTCATGTAGAACCTGAAAAAAATGGAAGAGAAATTTAATTTAGTAACTGATGTGAATCCAAAAAAAACTTCAATGGCATTTTAAAGTGTATGTTATTAGGATATGGGAGGTTCCAAGCAAATACAATGAGAAAGAGATTGGGTCGATTGAAAAGATTCTCCAAGATGCAAATGTATTATTCTCACACTAAAATATGTATTCTTTCAATTTACTGTTGATATTTTTATAGTAGTGTGATACATGAAATAGACAAAATACATTACTTATTTCCAAATCTGTTTGTAATGTTAAAACAGGGTGGTAGAATCCATTGCACTATTTTCCGGGAGTTGATAAAAAAATGGCGTGGTGCCATTCTTAAGTTTCAGATGTACACAATGACTAATTTTATTGTGTTCGACCACAAGTATAAGGAGAAGAATGGTGTGAGTAGGATGGTATTGACATTCTCCCAGAGGACTTTGGTCAATTAGTTTAATTTGTGAGAAGAAAATCAATTGTATTTTCTCTTGCTATTTCAACGTATATGTACACATATATAGAAAAAATGTTTACTATTCTAGGCCCTATCATTTAGCTACTGACCCTATAATTTAGTATCCTAATTTATAGCTTCCATATTTACAAAAAGAGATCCCTAAAAATAAGTTATAGAATTTCTATAATTAAGCATAAGAAATCTCAACACTTCCCCTTAAGTTGGTGCATAGATATCACACATGCCCAACTTGCTTAAAAATTTTGAAAAAACTTGACTTCAAACTGCTTTTGTGAGGATATCTACCAGTTGATCTTCTGATCGAATCTTAGGTAACTCCAGAATCTTCGCATCTAGTTTCTCCTTAATGAAAAATCTATCTACTTCCACATGTTTCGTACGATCATGTTGGACTGGATTATGAGCAATATCACATGCAGCCTTGTTGTCACAATATAATTGAATTGGTTGCTTGGGGGGAAAACCCAAATCCATCAAGAGGAGTCTTAACCATAGTGTTTCGCATAGTCCAAGTGTCATTCCTCTAAATTCAGCCTCTGCACTTGAACGTGCTACAACATTCTGCTTCTTGCTTCTCCAGGAAACAAGATTACCTCCTACAAAGGTGAAATGACCAGAAGTTGAACGTCGATCATCTATTGTCCCAGCCCAATCAGCATCTGTATATGCATCCACATTTTGACAATCTGCATTTTTAGTGAACAAGATTCCTTTTCCTGGAGAAGATTTCAGATATCTCAGAATACGTACCACTGCATTCATATGTTGTTCTCCAGGACTATGCATAAACTAGCTCACAACACTCAATGCATATGCAAGATCTGGCCTTGTGTGTGCCAAGTACATTAACCTTCCAACCAATCTCTGGTATCACCCTTTATTAACTGGCACTTGATTTGATTCAACTGATAACTTCAATCCTTCTTCCATTGGTGTATCAGCTGGCTGACAGGCTGACATGCCAGTTTCTTGTAACAAGTCTAAAGTATATTTTCTTTGAGATAGAAAAATACATTTGATGGATCTAGACACTTCGATGCCAAGGAAGAATTTTAAAGGGTCGAGGTCTTTCATTTCAAATTCTTTAAACAAGTAACTTTGTAATGCCTTTCTTTCTTCAGGATCATTTCCCGTTACCACCATGTCATCTACGTAAACAATAAGTGCAGTTATCTTACCATGTTGTTTCTTCAAGAACAAAGTATTATCTGTATTGCTTTGATTGTAGCCGAAAGCCTTCATGGATTTGGTGAATCTTCCAAACCATGTCCTTGGAGATTGCTTAAGCCCATACAATGACTTTTTTAATCTGCACACCTTTTGAGTGTGTTTTTCTGGTATCATGCATCCTGGTGGAAGGTCCATGTAGACTTCTTCAGACAACTCTCCATGTAGAAAGGTATTCTTCACATCAAACTGTTGTAATGGCCAGTTCAAATTCAAAGCTAAAGACAACAAGACTCGAATTGTGTTGATTTTGGCTACAGGTGCAAATGTTTCTGTATAATCAATTCTATAGACCTGAGTGTGCCCTTTAGCCACTAGTCTCGCTTTAAAGCATTCGACTGTACCATCTGCTTTGTACTTCACTGTATAAACCCATCTGCATCCGACTGTTTTCTTCCCGGGAGGACAATCAACAAGCTTGATGACAAGTCATCTTATCCTAGTTTTTTAAGCAATTTTTCACTGTTTTTAATAGGTTTTATACACTTTCTTGAGTTACAAGTAAGTCATTTGGGTGAAAATTTATGTGTATTTAGATTCAATCAACCAAGAGTAATTTGATGCATTTTCATGAGATTTTGTGCCATAATTGCTTATATGTCAACAATGATAATAAGTCTCATGATTTTAGCAAAGCTTTGATGCATTTGTTGATTGATGACAGGTGACCAAAAGGCTTGGAGGAAAGTTGAAGAAAAGGGATGGCAGAAGACAGCAAAACCACCCTGGGAAGAGTTCAAAATTATACCCTGGAGGAGCCCAAGTTTGCGCCCAAGTTTGCCGCAAACTTGGAAGCAAACGTTGGTGAAATATATGCACCCAGGGGAAGCCAAGTTTGCATCCAAGTTTGCCTCAAACTTGGAGGCAAATGTTGGCATATAACTTGCACCCAGGGGAAGCCAAGTTTGCGTCCAAGTTTGCCTCAAACTTGGAGGCAAACGTTGGCACTAAATGTGATCCTGGAAGGGCAACGTTTGAGTTCAAGTTTGACCCCAAACTTGAACTCAAACGTGAATGACAGATGAAAAACCTTTCTGCATAATTTCAAAGCCAACGTTTGAGTTGAAGTTTTCCTCAAACTTCAACTCAAACTTAAAGGCTCAGAGTCCAAATTGCAAAAGGGTTTTTCTCACAAGCTCAGGAGCAACCAATCAAGGCTATCTTCAATCCAAGTCCATCAAGGCCAAGGCCCACATTCAAGGCTCCAAGACCATTAGAAGAAAGTGTATAAATAGGAGTTAATTTGATTTAGAAAGGACGTCAATTTTTACTTTTGAATTTGCACCTCTTGGAGGATTTTTACTTACTGTAACTTAGATCTGGGAGGAGAATTCAATTCTCTTCCTCTTTGGTTTTCTCGTTTTCTTTACTGCAATTCTTGTTTGAGTCTTGGGTGTTGAGAATTGAGGAAATTCTGTCTCAATCTCACCTTGAGATCTCTTTTTGTTTCTTTCATTGTACCATTGGAGAATTGAGATTTGAATTCAAGTTTTCTTACTGTTTTGATCTTTAATTTGTTGCAATTGATTTCTGAATTGGATCAAGGAAGGTAGTGAGATCTAGACTTGGTTTTCTAGTCTCTTGACCCCTGAGATCTGAAATTTCCTTTTAATCCTTCTGTTGAATGCTTCTTCAAGAGAATTTACATTTTCTGTTTGAGATCTACTGCAATTAATTTCATCTTTTACGTTCCTGCTTGTTGCAATTTACTTTTCCCTGTTTAATTTCTGCAATCCCAATTCCCTTTATAATTCAAGCAATTTACATTTCTTGCACTTTAAGCTTCAGCCATTTACATTTCTTGCAATTTAAGTTTCTGCAATTTACATTACTTGCACTTTAAGATTCAGCTCTTTTAATTCTTCTGCACTTTAAATTCTTGTCGATTATCCCTCTCCCTTTAAATTTCATGCAATTTGGCTTCTGTTGGATACAAATCACTCAAATCAACTCTCGTTCGCTTGACTAAATCAACCACTAAACTAAAATTGCTCAATCCTTCAATCTCTGTGGGATCGACCTCACTCACGTGAGTTATTATTACTTGATGCGACCCAGTACACTTGCCGGTGAGTTTTGTGTTGGATCGTTTTCCACACATCAAAGCTCCATAGTCTCATTTTTTTTCAAAGATTTCATCTCCTCATTCATAGCTGCCTTCCATCTCGGGCCGGCTAAGGCTTCCTGCACACTGTTAGGAATAGATACAGTAGATAATTGATTTACAAATGATCGATTTGATTCAGACAAGCGGTGGTTAGACACATAATGACTCATAGAATATTTGACCTTACTAGAAATCTCAGGTTCATATGTGGGTTTAGGGATACCTGTGGTGTGATGTGGTGGTAGTTGTTTTCTAGATGGTTCAGCCATATCAGGAGCATCCTCAGCTGACGAATGGTTGTTTGGTGTATTAGTTTCTTGTGGTTCGAGGGATTCGGATGCCGATGATGGACTTGATACTTCCCTTTCTACGTGCTCACCATTACCCAAGTTCAACTCATCCATATCTTGGGCATTAAGTTCAGCAACCTCATCTCTAGTAGAGAGTTCTACTTCTTTTGGTATTTGAAGATCTAAAGTCAGAACTTCTTCTTGGTACTCCCCCTGAAGTTCAGGCTGAAGGGAAAAATACATTGTGTCTTCATGAAAGACGACATCCAATGTAATAAACATTCTTTGTATTGGAGAGTGATAACATCGATACTCTTTCTGATAAGTAGCATATCCCACAAAAATACATCGCAATGCACAAGGACTCAATTTGTTGCGCTGGTGTTTATGAAGATGTACAAATGCTACACAACCAAAGACATGAGGAGGTAAGTTTGTTGTGGTAGGAGCTTCAGTAAGAGCTTGGTATGGTGTCTTGAAATCAATGGTACTGGAGGGAATTCGATTAATTAAATATGCTGCAGATGTAAGTGCTTCACCCCAATAACACAATGGCATATGAGCCTCTATCAATAATGCACGAACAACTTCCAATAAGTGACAGTTTTTTCTCTCAGCCACCACATTTTGTTGGGGTGTTTCAGGACAAGTAGTTTGATGAATGATTCCTTGTGCTTCCAAATATTGTTGAAAACTAGAACTCAAATATTCACCTCCATTGTCACTTCGTAGAACCTTAACCTTTGCATTGTATTGAGTACAAATCATTTTGTGAAATTTTTGGAACAACATATTTACCTCACTTTTGGATTTCATCAAACACACCCAAGTCATCCTTGTACAATCATCAATAAAAGTGACATACCAGCGTGCTCCACCCAAGGTATAACCATAAAAGGAATTAAACTTTTATTCAAACTCAAAGGAAATGAAGCACGATGGCTTTTTGCATATTCACAAGTATCACAACGGAAACTAGAAATATCAAATTTTACAAATAAGCTAGGAAATAATTTTTTAAGATAACCAAATGAGGCATGTCCCAAACGTTGATGCCATAACCAGATATCAGATTTTCTTTTTGTTGCTTCATCGTTGTCCATTGTCAATGCTTGACACAGTTGATTCAAACTCTTTGACTCCATGTCTAAGTAATATAGATTCCCTCTCTTAACACCACAACCAATCGTCTACCTTGTTTGGATGTCCTTAAACACACAAAATTCAGGCCAAAAAATTACAACACAAAATAAAGCAGAGGTGATTTAAGATACTGACAAAAGGTTATAATCCAAGGATGGAACAACTAAAACAGAATCCAAATTCAAAGTATCAGTAAGAGACAAGGATCCTTCTCCTATAACAGGAGTTGAGGTACCATTAGCAGTAGAGACAAATTTTTGTGAGAAAGGTTTAAGGGATGGAACCTGTCTAGAATCAAAGGTCATGTGATCCGAAGCACCAGAGTCAATTATCCATGTACTATTAGAAACAGGTGCGCAAATATTTAAAATTTTACCTCTATTACTTGCTGTTGCTACCAAAGCCGGGCCTTTTTCCTCAATATCTTGTTCTGCCTTTAATTTTACAACTGCAGAAGTGGAGTTCTTGTGTGAATTCTTCTTTCGTGGATCACGATTATGATCCCACCAGTCCGGATATCCCACAAGTTCAAAATAGCGACTTTTGGTATGGCCAGATTGATCACAATGGGCGCATCTATAAGTGGATTTGTTAGCACTAGCAGTAGATTTATAATGATTGGAACCTATTCGATCTTGCTGGTTGGGATTGGATTTGTGTTGAGTGGATCGGTTCCGGCTAACAAGGGCTGAAGCTTCAGGCTTCTCAGATTCTCCTTTCATTGTTGCAAGCCGCACAGACTCACAACGAACCAGTGAGTAGCATTCTTCTAACTTAGGGATTGGATCTTTTCTCAAAATATCACCACGAATCTGATCGAACTCACAATCCAAACCAACAAGAAAGATATGCACCCTTTGTCTCTCAATGGATTTGCGATACAGTTCTACATCTTTCTCACATTCTATACTCACTTTATTGTGATGATCCAACTCACCAAAAAATTTCGATTAATTCACCATAATAGATAGAAAGTGTTCTGCCATCTTGTTTGGCAGAGAAAGCCCTCTGATTCAAGGTGAAAACTTGCAGTTCATCAGCCCATCATAGAAAGCTTTTGATAAAGCCTTCCAAATTTCACGAGTAGTAGGAAGACGGATATATCGCTTCATGATTTCGGGAGACATGGACATCAATAGCCATCTCTTGACTCTTTGGTTGTCTGTGTACCACTTGTCGTAACTTGCATCTTTCAGTCGGTGGTGCTGTTATACCACGAATAAAGGAGAGTTTCTCCTTCTCAGTAATATGCATCTCCATCATCTGGCACCAAACATCATAGTTCGTTTCATTGAGGACAATTCCAGCATTGAAAGATAAATTTTCAGATTGAATAATGATTGGAGCAGTCTTAGTGCCAGAGGGTTCAGAGGGGTCAGACTCTGACTTGCCCATTGTACTAAACGTAACCTGGGCTCTGATACCAAGTTTAATTTGTGAGAAGAAAACCAATTGTATTCTCTTTTGCTATTTCAACGTATATGTACACATATATAGAAAAAATGTTTACTATTCTAGACCCTATCGGTTAGCTACTGACCCTATAATTTAGTATCCTAATTTATAGCTTCCATATTTACAAAAAGAGATCCCTAAAAATAAGTTACAGAATTCCTATAATTAAGCATAAGAAATCTCAACACAATCATCTTAAGAAGCCAAGCTTTTTCCTTGAGGCTTTCTGTCTTAAGTCCTATGTGGATCTTCTAACTGCTGACAAATTACCAGATTCGAAATGTTTGGTGAGTGTCATATATACTTATAGGGTAGATTATGCATTTAAAAAAGTTTGAGTTTATTCCACAGAAGCTAATACCATTATTAACAAGTGTAGATTTGATCGGAGAGGTTGTTGGTAAGGAAGATCCCATAGACTTGATCACTAGCAAAGGGTTTAGGATTTTTTTGGCGTTTCTCCTTGCCACTTAAACGAAGGAAGATGAACCTTTTTATGAGCCAACAATTATAAGTGAAGTAGGTGGGTTCAGCCAATTCAAAATTAATATATAATACTATCTCCATAAATTCACATTTAATGGATCCAGTGTTACTCTTTTTTTGCTAGCTAAAAAGTTAAACTTTTTTATAGGGAAACGTTTTTTACCTTCTATACAAAATTTATATCCATCTTAAACAACTAAGCAAGCATTAATATTTTAATATCCATATCCATTAATTATATTCTTCCAACAACATTTTAGGAACAAAGATTTTAAAATGAATATTTATTTTAAGCATATTATTATTCAAACAAGATTCTTACGAAACAAATCGCATACGAAATTAATAAATAAATAGTCATTAAAATGTAACTAAATCTTTAGTAATAATAAACATGTATATAAGTAAAAATAATTAATCATTAATAAATTTTTATGTTTAATTAGATTATTATGTGTAATATCACGTCACACATTTTTTTACACAGATAAATCATAAAATTTATTTAATATTATTATATTCCAAAAAAATTATTAAGTTTTGCACTATAATTTAATATTAATTTTATTAAACATAGCTGTATATATGTAGAAAAAAATAAAATATACTATATAGCACCATCCGCGCATCGCACAGAGATACACTACTAGTTCTACTAATATATAAACAAATGAAATAGCAAGTTTGGTGTATGTCTAATTCTTTTTCAATTAAATACCATAAAATATGTTTTTTAATATATACCTGAACTTAAGATAATGTATTACAAAAAAAAAAAAAACCTTGTCATCTTAATTAATGTTATATACTTATTTTTATTATCATTTTACAAATAATAAACTAATGAACTTAATTTTGATGTACTGTATTTTACACGTACATTCAATCACATAACATTACATTTATCAAAAAAACAATTATGATTATAAAATTGTGTAAAATATTTTACACGGTGAATGCATCAAAATTAAACTCATAAATTAATATGAAAAATAACAGATTAATAAGCATGTTTAGAAGATTAAAGTGCCTATTAAACGACTAACAATAATAACAAGGCTGAAGATTTGTTGAAGATTTGAAAGATTAAATTAAATATCACTTAGAAGAAATATATTATTTTTGTTTGCATTTTGCTCTCTTCATACCTAACACCTTTGCTAATTGCTACGAGCCCTCGTTTCCTACTCTTACGCACTTTTTCTTGAGCAATTTATACATAATACCCCAGCATTTAAGAATATACTCTTCTTTAAACCTTACAATTTACAAAGAAATAGAAACAATGCATAATATATTTAGTGATTCATACACTAAAATTTAATCAAAACACTATAGAAGAGAGGAGTCATAGCCACACATAAACCAACCCAAAACTTTAAAGGGTTATACTACGTGTACACCAAAATCAGTCACCAAAGTCAGCCACTAATATAAAATACATGCTAGAATACAAATACACAATGAAAATAAATTAAATCACACATGTATTTATACACAAATATATTGGTGGCTGATTTTAGTGACTGATTTTGGTGTACAAATAGCATTTCTCAACTTTAAATTATGTGTATTCTTACGAATGATCTATGTTAAAATCTATTACAGCACCATGTTTTCGCCCTCGGCCGTCATGCTTAATGGAGAAACAACCACATCCGAACAACAACGATTCGGCATGGGAAGCGATATTCTTGGTACCTTCTTTTTCTTTGTCTTCTTTCTTCTCCTTATGTAACTTGCGCATCACGTAAGCTTGGGTGAGATCAAACCCTGCCATAGACATGTCTGTGTCTAGCTAGGAAAACAAAACAAGGTAAATCAAAGCAAGAGATTATTTAAGTTTTTGTTGAGAACGAATTATGAAGATAAGATGGTGGAAATATATATTTATATATAAGAAGTAGTAGCTTAGTAGGTTTGCGTGTGTTGCAAGAAATGTTGACTTGGGAGTCAAGTAATTAATGAAAAACAATTCCATGAATTGTTGATTTCTTCGACCTGAATTGGCTATTTATTTAATATTCAAGGGTGTGGCTGAGTAGGATTAGAAAATGTTTCTTCCACACACGTAAATTCTATAAACAAAGTTACAAACCTATCTTATTTTAATTTGGTTGATAAGGGTTTACGTCATACCATTTATGTGTAATGTTTTGGGTATTTTGTTGTTAAGGAATCAAAAGGAAAATCAATAAAGTTTTAGAATGTATTAAACTAATTTAAATTTACTATTTTTGCTCTTCAAGAGTTTAGTTTGAACATATCTATTATTTATCCGTCTGTTATCTATTATCTATTTATTATTTATTATTTATTATATATTATTAAAATTAAATTTTTGCATTTAATGATAGAATTAACACGATATGTTTTTTGAAAATATTTTTCAATTTATTTTTTAATAATTAAATTACATTAATTATAACAAATAAATTATATAACTAATTGATTTGATTAATTCATATATCATACTAATTTATTTAATTGATTCACATATACCAAATTGAATTTCAATCATTTATTTATAAACTGACATAGCTTTTTCTTAAAGATATTTTTTAATCTTATTTTGTTTGATTGATTAAACTAAATCAACTATAAATAATCTATTATCTATTTTTTTGGTTTCCACGGTATTCCCCAACCCAACAGGTCAAGAACTAATCCGTCGCGAATCTGAGCTCCATTTAAGGGTCTGCCGCTGGCCAATGGGTTGCTGCATGCATAAGGCGGGATTCGAACCCCCGACACTTACTTAAGCGGACGAGTGAGCTGATCACTCGACCAACCCAAGTTGGTTATAATCTATTATCTATTATTATATCAAATTTTAGATGGAATTAATAACATAACATACAACATTTGTTTTTTGAATTCATTTAGCTTAATGTTACGGATCCGGCCCACGGATCCTATACCCGGAACGGTCCCTGAACCTGGTTACCCGGGCACGACCCGCTTCGCCCTTCCAGAATGCCCGGAACCGACCCACTAGAGCTCCTAACCAACTTTCGAATTCAAACGTCTCCCTTATCTTAGTCAAGTAAGATAAGATAAGATAATTCAAACGTCTCCCTTATCTTAGCCAAATAAGATAAGATAAGATATTCACCATCACCTATAAATAGAGGACCCAGGTCCCTCCAGGTATTCATTCATTCCTCACACCTTATACCTCTCAGATCCATTCTGACTTGAGCATTGGAGTGTCTTTGCAGGTACCTCCCCCATTGCTCCAGTCAAGTGATCCGGCATCTGCCTCAACCCGCAAGTTCTCGATCCATCTCTCAACCCGTACCAGAGACATCTTGTACATTGGCGCCGTCTGTGGGAACTTTGCAACGTTGTGGCGGCATGGCGGATAACCCAGAAGAGCAATTATCAAACTCAGATTTCTTGCGTGTAACTGAGAGCAAAAAGGAATAATGTTTCCTTAATTTGCATCACCTTTGCAGGGATAACACACCTTCGCCCTACTCCAACGGCGAAATCCCAAAGGAATAATGTTTCCTTAACTTGCATCACCTTTGCAGCGATAACACACCTTCGCCCTACTCCAACGGCAAATCCCAAAGGAATAATGTTTCCTTAACTTGCATCACCTTTGTAGGGATAACACAGCTTCGCCCTACTCCAACGGTGAAATCCCAAAGGAATAATGTTTCCTTAACTTGCATCACCTTTGTAGGGATAACACACCTTCGCCCTACTCCAACGGCGAAATCCCAAAGGCATAATGTTTCCTTAACTTGCATCACCTTTGCAGGGAAAACACACCTTCGCCCCTACTCCAACGGCGAAATTCCAAAGGAATAATGTTTCCTTAACTTGCATCACCTTTGCAGGGATAACACACCTTCGCCCTACTCCAACGGCAAAATCCCAAAGGAATAATGTTTCCTTAACTTGCATCACCTTTGCAGCGATAACACACCTTCACCCTACTCCAACGGCAAAATCCCAAAGGAACAATGTTTCTTCGACTTGCAATCACCTTCTTAGTGATAACACTCTTTATGCACCCTCGCCCTACTCCAACGGTGAAATTCCAAATCCTCCGAGCCCAAAGTCTAGCCTCCCTTTAGTGGGACACCTCCACCTCTTGGACCCTCTCATTCACCACTCCCTCATCCGTCTCTCCGAGCGCCATGGCCCCATCTTCTCCCTCTATTTTGGCTCCATGCCCATCGTGGTTGCTTCTTCTTTTGAACTCTTCAAGCTCTTCCTCCAAACCCGCGAGGTCACCTCCTTCAACACCAGGTTCCAAACCTCTGCCATCCGCTGCCTCACCTATGACAACTCTGTCGCCATGATCCCCCTTCGGACCTTACTGAAAATTCATAAGGAAGCTCATCATGAACGACCTCCTTAAACGCTACCACCGTGGCCAAGCTCAGACCTCTTAGGAGCCAAGAGATCAAGAAAGTTCTCAAGGTTCTTGCACAGATGTGGGGGACAGCCAAATCGTGTTGGCATAACGGAGAACCTCAAGGAGCAATCCTCCACCCAACACCCCAACTTCCGAACTCCAAGATAACACTCCTCCCACCCATGGGAGGATAATAAACGCGGCACATCGCCAACCAACCCCAACCCAGCAACAACCAAGAGAGGACAACTGTCCTCCCACTGAAGCCTGACCACCCGATGGCCTAGGAGAGAAGGCAGTCCAGATAATCCAAGAGCTGTGCCTCCGGGTGCAAGAACTCAAAGGCCGAGTTACACCCAAAGAAAAGCACAACGCCAAAAATGGAAGTCACGCAACCTCCAGATCAAGATCTCGCCATGAAACCAGGCACGGCGGATCGCCAGAATGGCGACATGCCAAGAGATACAATCTTAGCATCTCCCGTGACCACGGAAACGACAGGATGCCTGAACGACGACACGGCAAAAGGTATGATCGCAGTGTCTCACGCAATTCGGCTCATCAACATGACACGGACGACGACCGACGACATCAAGAGGCGAAACGCACAAGAAGTGACCACGTGATAATGAGAGCCACTCCCTTCACTGAAAGAATCCTGAAAGAAAAACTCCTTAAAGGCTTCGACAAACCTACGGATATGAAGTACGACGGAACCAAAGACCCCCAGGAGCACCTAACGGCCTTCAAGGCCAGGATGAACCTGGAAGGGGCCGCTGGCGCGGTCCGAGGTAGGGCTTTCCCGGTAACCCTAGCTGGGCCAACGATTAAATGGTTCAACGCCCTCCCCAACAGATCCATAACTGGCTTCCACAATATCTCACGGAAGTTCATGGCCCAATTCACCACCAGAATCACCAAAGCTAAACACCCCATCAGCTTATTGAGAGTCACCCAGAGACAAGACGAGTCCACGAGAAAATACCTCGATCGCTTCAACGATGAATGTTTAACGGTCGACGGACTCACGGACTTAGTCGCAAGCCTTTGCCTAACTAACGGGCTCATGAATGAAGACTTCCGAAAACACCTCACTACCAGACCGGTGTGGACCATGCATGAGATCCAGAGCGTCACAAAGGAGTACATAAACGATGAGGAAGTAAGCCAAGTCGTAGCCGCTAATAAACGGCAGCACGGCAGCACACGACACGGCAGCACGACACCTCGACATAACCCCCCACCAAGAGAAAACCATAAAGAACATCCCAAACCAGCAAACGTAAACCAACCCCCCAGAATCGGAAAATTCTCTAACAACACACCTCTGACGGCCCCGATCATCGAGATATACCACCAAATAGCCGATCGAGATATTCTCCCGAGGGCCCGACAACTCAAGGAAAGAATGGGCGGCAACAAGACCCTGTACTGCGACTACCACCAAGGATGCGGACACAGGACACAATATTGTTTCGACCTAAAAGACGCCCTCGAGCAAGCCATACGAGACGGCAAACTCTCCGAGTTTGCCAAAATCATCAGGGAACCAAGACGCACGGAAAAAGACAGATCACCAGAAAAAGAAGGACGTAACCCAAGGACACAGAGACAAGCCTCTAGGAAAAGCCCTAAAACAGATCCGACCATTATCGTGAACGTCATCACAGGGAAAGACACCCCAGAAAAATCAAAATCAGCATTGAAGAAGGATCTCAAGATCCTGGCAGTTAGAGACCAAACCCCAACCGCCACCAACAATAGAGCGATAACATCTCCCCCGAGGATTGCCAGCATGGCACCTCGGCAGAAGACGCCCCCTTCGTCATCTCGACAAAGATTGGAACTGGGCTAGTAAGAAGAATACTGGTGGACACGGGAGCAGATTCTAACATCCTCTTCAGAGGAGCATTCGACAAGCTCGGACTCCGCAATGACAACCTCCAGACACACCGCAACGGAGTAACCGGACTCGGAGACAACTTCCTCAAGCCAGACGGTTCCATCATTCTTCCCCTTATCATAGGGACGGGAAGCCAGAGGAAGACAATCCTGTCCGAGTTTGTGGTCCTCAAGAACTCCACCGCTTATAACGTCATCCTCGGAAGAAAAACAATCAACGACCTCTCCGCCGTCATCTTTACCAAATACCTTCTAATGAAGTTCACGGCAGAAGATGGCTCTGTCGGAACCATCCACGGAGACTGGGAAACCGCAGTAGAATACGACAACACCAGCCTAGCCCTACGCAAGAGATCCCGAGACGCGGCATGCATCTTCCTTTCCGACCTCGATGCACACCAAAGTCCACGCAGAACCATGGGAGGAAACGACAAAGAAGCAAAGTAGGGCCTTGCAGACAAGGTCAGCAGTATAGCACACCTACGGGAGCTAGCCCTAAAATAGAGAATAAGCCTAAGGTACAATGGCAGCACGGTATGACGAGACTTCGGACCAGGAGACCTCGTCTTACGACAAAACAACATCGGTCTACCCACTCCCAGAAAAGGATAGCTCACGCCCAACTAGGAGGGTCCCTACCAAATCAAGACGGTAATCGGAAAAGGAGCCTAGAGGCTCGAAAGACTAGATGGGACCAAGCTCCCAAGATCCTGAAATTCCACCAACTTACGGTGCTACTATATGTAGAAACATCCTTCCAAAGCAACAAGATTGAGGTCGTTTAAGACTATCTCTTTACCTTTTATATTTTGCCTTCTTCACTTTCATTTATTGCTTAAGTTATTCAATCGTATATTTTCTTACTGGGCACTCTTTCCTACCCACATCGGGAGGTTTTAACGAGGCCCAAAACTGCAAATAAAATTCATTATTTCAAATGCATTGCCCCGTCCGACGACACGAACTAAACGTGGCTACACCCGGGGATCGATCACCCTGAGGCCAACAGAACGGATATCCAAATAACAGAATGGATATCCAAATAAGTAAACGGCTACTCAGGGATCGATCACCCCAAGACCAACAGAACAGATATCCAAATAACAGAACGGTTATCTAAATAACAAAAAATGGCGGCCTGGGGATCAATCACCCCGAGGCCAACAGAACGGATATCCAAATAACAGAACGGATATCCAAATAAGTAAACGGCTACCCAGGGATCAATCACCCTGAGGCCAACAGAACGGATATCCAAATAACAAAAAATGGCGGCCCGGAGATCGATCACCCCGAGGCCAACAGAACGGATATCCAAATAAGTAAACGGCTACTCGGGAATCGATCACGCCTAGGCCAATAGAACAGATATCCAAATAACAAAACGGGTATCCAAATAAAAAAAATGGCGGCCCGGGGATCGATCACCCCGAGGTCAACAGAACGGATATCCAAATAAGTAAACGGCTACTCGGGAATCGATCACCCCTAGGCCAACTAAACGGATATCCAAATAACAAAACGGGTATCCAAATAAAAAATGTTAGCCCGGGGATCGATCACCCTGAGACCAACATAACAGATATCCAAATAACAAAACAGATATCCAAATAAAAAAATAGTGACTCATGAATCGATCACCCGCAAAGCCAACAAAATGGAAATCCAAATAAGCTAAATAAACAAAGTCTTGAAATTGGCCCACTAAGAGGTCTAAAATAAGTTCACAATAACGGCCCAAAAAAAAAGGCCACACAAAACAAGCATGAGGACGGTCTTCCAACTTGCAGAAAGCCAGACTGACCAACATTATCCTAGCAATTGGTGCAGAATGATGTCACGCCGTTTTCAGGCCCCTCACAGTCTCCCAAACTATAGAGGATCGGACTCTCCAACAACTTAGCATTGAGACCAAGAAAGCATACTCTCATGCTCCGGGGGCAACTGTTACAGACCCGATCTCCGGGCCCTTCCTTGGAACGGTCATCAAACCCGGTATGTGATGAAACGCCCAAACAACGCGCTCCTCGCCTGACCATGAAACGGCCAGGAACTCCCCAAATCGTAGACCTCGACCGGAAAAACCAAAACAACGATCTCCTTACCAAACCACAACGGCAAGGAAAAAGTTCCTCCAGCGATGAGACCGAGCACCCTCACTCTCTCGCTCTGGGGGCAACTGTTACGGATCCGGCCCACGGATCCTATACCAGGAACGGTCCCCGAACCCGGTTACCCGGGTCCGACCCGCTTCGCCCTTCCATAATGCCCGGAACCGACCCACTAGAGCTCCTAACCAACTTTCGAATTCAAACGTCTCCCTTATCTTAGTCAAGTAAGATAAGATAAGATAATTCAAACGTCTCCCTTATCTTAGCCAAATAAGATAAGATAAGATATTCACCATCACCTATAAATAGAGGACCCAGGTCCCTCCAGGTATTCATTCATTCCTCACACCTTATACCTCTCAGATCCATTCTGACTTGAGCGTCGGAGTGGCTTTGCAGGTACCTCCCCATTGCTCCAGTCAAGTGATCTGGCATCTGCCTCAACCCGCAAGTTCTCAATCCATCTCTCAACCCGTACCAGAGACATCTTGTACTCCAACGGCAAAATCCCAAAGGAATAATGTTTCCTTAACTTGCATCACCTTTGCAGCGATAACACACCTTCACCCTACTCCAACGGCAAAATCCCAAAGGAATAATGTTTCTTCGACTTGCAATCACCTTCTTAGTGATAACACTCTTTATGCACCCTCGCCCTACTCCAACGGTGAAATTCCAAATCCTCCGAGCCCAAAGTCTAGCCTCCCTTTAGTGGGACACCTCCACCTCTTGGACCCTCTCATTCACCACTCCCTCATCCGTCTCTCCGAGCGCCATGGCCCTATCTTCTCCCTCTATTTTGGCTCCATGCCCACCGTGGTTGCTTCTTCTTTTGAACTCTTCAAGCTCTTCCTACAAACCCGCGAGGTCACCTCCTTTAACACCAAGTTCCAAACCTCTGCCATCCGCTGCCTCACCTATGACAACTCTGTCGCCATGATGATCCCCCTTCGGACCATACTGAAAATTCATAAGGAAACATTATGCCTTTGAAATTTCGCCGTTGGAGTAGGGCGAAGGTGTGTTATCCCTACAAAGGTGATGCAAGGTAAGAAAACATTATTCTTTTGGGATTTCGCCGTTGGAGTAGGGCGAATGTGTGTTATCCCTACAAATGTGATGCAAGTTAAGGAAACACTTAACATAATAAACATAATTATATTAATATGCTAATGTTAATCTAGTTCATTAATAAGTTTTTTTCCATAAAAATAATAATGTTTTACGTTAGCTTTAAAATTTTGTTACTAATATATTAAATTTAATTTTTCAATTATACGATATGATTAATATTTAAATGAATAACATAGATTTTTTTCCTATAAATTATATTAAATACATTATTTTAATTTGCTTACATATAATTTTATGTTTTTTTATTTAATATTTTTCATGTCTTTCATTTTTTGGATAATTCTTTTGTTTTGTTTCGTTCTTTAGAATGTTCAAATAATATTTGTGTTTTATTTTTCTTAATCTATTTGTCTATTATAATTTTTTTTATCTTCTAATATTATTCTTTAAGACTTTATATTATTTTAATTTTTCAATCAATTTTTAATATTTTACTCCTAAAAAGAATCAAGGCCAAAAAAAAGAATTCCATATATATAAAGTTATTTGAAGTATTTCATTCAATTTTCTATCCTAATTTTAATTTTTTATTCGTTCTACTAAACTATATTTAATACTTTCATTTGGTAAATTTTATAGGTCTTTCGTTCTTTTTTATTAAAAGGTAATAATAATCTTTTTCTTTTTTTATATTTTGTATTTTTTTATTTTTTTTATATTTTTGTTGTTCTTCATATTTTTCATGCAATTTATAAAATATTTACTTTTATCCTAATATATATAAAATTTTTATTTTCTTTTGTCTGAATTAAATTTAAAACTAATTTTTTAGGTGCTATTGTGATTAAAATTTATTTATTTTTATTATTTATTTTCATGTTATTGACCATTAATAATATAGATAATTAATTTGAAAAGACTTAGTGATATAAAGATAAAGTTTACGTGGTATAATCCAAATTTTTTAGCAATAAAGTTAGATATTTATCTTTTAGACTTTTGCATATTGTAGTATTCTAAGCATATCAAAATGCTATCTTCATTTGTATTATTAATAATACGGCATTTTGTTTTGGTGTATGATCATCACCAATTCATCTTAAATATATTTTTTTTTAAACAAAAAACTCAACACATTAAAATGGAACAAAGTATCACACAACCATAAAACAGATAATTTAAGAAAGTAACACAAAAATAAAAAAAAACCTCATGTAATTTCTGACATAGCCATCAACAACACAAAAGATTCACACCTCTTCATTCGTCGTAAGCTAAGCATGGTCATGTTGATGATCTCTTCAACACCTTTACTTTTATCCTAAAAGATCCTCTTATTCATTTTCATCTAAATGTTTCAAATGATCGTACACAAACACCTCAACCACTGCTTTTGTTCCTCTTTTCTACGCGGTGCAGCTCAGAAAATGATCCTTCATCTTAAATATTATATGATGTTTTATTTTTAATCAATTTTTCTAGGCATATATCTTCTAATTTATTTACTAATTGGAATTATAATTTATCATAACATTAAATCAATTAAAGCATGCATACTGTAAATTCAGTGATATATATTAAATATGTATAATGATGTAAATCATATTCTTTTAAGAGAAAAATATAAATAAAACAAAAAAAGAAAGATTCTATCAAAAGTTTTGAAACATAAATTATTATATATAATTTAAAATAGGGTGAAATAAATTTTTTTTGACAAAAATAATACTAAATTAAATATAAGTTAATCCCAAATTAAAAAGGTTATGGTGATTAGTCAAAGTTATGTTGAAAAAGTTATATATAATTACCGTGGTTAATTTAATTTATTTGGTTATTAATATAATTGGTGAAATATATGAATAATAAATAAGACAAAAAAATAATTTAACAATTAAATGTTAGTAATTACTTAAAATAGACAATAAAATAAGTTATAGGATATTATTTTATTATTTAAATTATTAATAATTAAAAAAATAAAAAGTCATTAATTATTTTAAAATAGGCACTAATTATAAATTGAGTTTTACGGTATTAATTTATTTCAATTGTTAATATTGTCTTATAAATTAATAACTTTGTACAAACAATTGTTAATAAAATTTTACAATACCTAGATTTATACATGTTTAGTTTATGTATTTTATTCTACTTTACACAGAGGCTTAAAACCTATTTTTTTCAATTATTTATTTAAAGAAGATAGCGATATGAATTATATCAATTATAATTATTTTATCTAAAAAAATTACCTATAATTAATTATATCGGTTAACAAATTAGATTAATTTGTAAGATGAATAATAAAGCTATAAATATAATAGAATAAATGTTGTGAAACCAATTATAATAAATTAAAAAATAATATATAAAGAGACTAAATTAAACACGTGTGAAAAAAAAAGATAAAATTAAACAAGAAAATACATTATTCCTTTAAGTAAAAAGTTTATCAGTCACTTTAGTGTTTTTTTAACATATTTTAAACTTTTACTATAATTAAAAATTTTACACATATGAGAGAATTGTCAAATTATTAAACCTATTATTAAAGATAAATTATTAAAGTAATTATCTAAGTAAAATTTATAATATTTAATTACTTGCCATAATCACATTTTTGTTAGTAAATTATTAAATGTATTTCATAAAAAAATATATTAAATATATTATTAAAGATATTTTTTTTTAAAGACAGTTGAAATAAGATTGATTTTGGGTTATAAGATACGATGACAAATATTCATTGGTTAAAAGTTTAAAATTAATTTAAGGAAAAGGACAAATTAGTCCCTAAGCTTTTAAATCGGGGACAAATCCATCCCTGAATATCTAAAAAATACTAAAACGCCCTTACTATTCAAAACGTGTGACGGATCGATCCTTCCATGCAAAATGCTCTCCTAGACGTAACGGAGAGGGGGTGATCTGTCGCTTATTTGGCGTGTGTTGGGCCTAGGTGGCAAGACGAGACCGTTGAGGAAGCTTGGTGTGCCCGTTTGAAAAAAGTCTTGGACAAATAGGTCCTTATGATTGAAAACGGCAACGTTTTGAGAACGTTGGCTGTAGTCCTTGAGTTTCGTCACAATTCCAAAGAAGCCCATGTCAATCACACACAATTCCAAAGAAGCCCTAACACACATATGTATGATCTTTTCCCTAAAAAAAAAACGATTGATCTTCTTCCCGTCGTCGTCTTCGTGTAACGTTGCGCTAGTGAAGCTTCGTCGGTTGAGTTGCGGGTGTCATCGGTAGTGGTAAGTACCCTTAATGCGAAATTGAATGCGACTGTTACTTTCGAACGTTATCTGCTGTGCATGTCGTGGGTTGGGGTTTAGGTGTAATGTAGTGTTGGGAGGGGCATGGAAGATGAGTTGTGTGTGGTTTATGGCTTAGGTAGTTGTGTATTTGCTAATGCTTAGTGGTAATCGTTGAATCAAACAATAATGCAGATGGTAGATATTTTTGTGATTCCTGTTTTCCATCACGGGGCTACTTTCAACGGGCTCCGACTGGTGAGTTAGTTTATCTCGATGGTAAGGTTGAGAGGTCCCCCCCCCCATGGACATGGATTTTGTAAATTTCGGTGATTTGATAACACTGTTCAAAGGACTGGGATATCAATCATACAAGGAGGCATACTGGTATGATCCAAAGAGTAAGGATATAGAGTCAGGGCTGCATGTTCTGAGGGGAGATGCAGACATCAACCAGATGCGCCAAGCAAAGATGACAAACAAAGATACTGATGAGTTCTATATATTTTTTATCATCCTATTGATGACCCAGATCCTGTAGATTGTGCTGGTAAGGAAAACGTTGAGGCAGAGGAAGATGATGTTGGTGTCAAGGTGGATGAATTGGGTGAGTCGTCGACGGAGCACGATAGTTACAAGAGCGCAGAGGATGAGCCATATGCACCTCCACCTCCCGGTGATGAAAGTAACAGTGATAGTGGGGAAGATGTTGTCAGTGGGTCTGTGTCTGGCAGATGGAAGAGGAAACAAGTGCCTCATTCCTCTAAGAGAACCCCTCAGCCAAGTAAGCAACCCAGGAAGCAAGCGCGACGTGTGTCTCAAAGAACAAGGTCTGCTACAAGAAAGAAAGGGCCTGCCCATGAGCCCGAGGCAGGTGGGCCTGGTGGACAGCCCAGTCGAAGTAGGCCTGCAGGGGAGCCTAATATATCTAGGCCTGCAATGGAGCCCAATAGGGCCAAAGGAGCAAGGCCAGCACTAGTAGACTACGTGAGTGATGTAGACATGGATGGTAATGATATTGTATGGGAGTATGAATCTGAGGAGCTGCATACACCTGTCTCTTCTGATGATGAGGGAAACAAACATCATTGGCCTGAGTTCAATGACCAATATAGTTTCGGAGAGGGAAGATTTAAGCTTGGAACAAGGTTTTCAACAATTGAGAGGTTCAAAGAGGTGGTAAAGGACACCTTTATTTCTGAAGGCCGGGAGTTGGTGTGGATAAAGAATGATAAGGAAAGAGTTAGGGTTGGATGCAAGGACGAAGACTGTGGTTGGATTGCCCACTTGTCTTACAATCGGAAACTACAATGCTTCCAAGTCAAGACTTATAGAAACGAGCACACTTGTGCAAGGGACCTTGGAAGCAATACCACTGATTAACACTGGATTAGTAAAAAGGTGGAGAAGAGGATGGCAACGCACCCACATATGACAACCCATGAAGCTATTGATTTTCTAAGGGAGGACTTTGACCTTACTGCACACCCAAAGATGGTGTATAGAGCTGTGAAGGAGGCAAGGGAGAGGATGATGGGTAAGAAAGGCAATAGTACAGCAAATTGAGGGATTACTTATTAGAGATACATAGAAGTAACCCTGGGTCTTCTGCATTGCTAGACCTGATTCCTCAGTCTCAAGCAGCCCCTATGTTTGACAAGTTATATGTTTGTTTTAAGGCCTGCAAGTAGGGATTCAAGAGTGGCTGCAGACCATTGATCTACCTAGATGGAGCATTTCTTAAAACATACCATGGGGGACAACTACTTTCTGCTATTGCACAGGATGCCAACAACCGATTTTACGTCGTTGCATACGCAGTTGCAAGATCCGAGAACAAAGAATCTTGGAAGTGGTTCCTAACATGCTTACAGGAGGATATTGGTGATGTAGGCAACTACGGTTGGAATTTTATGTCGGATCAACAGAAGGTTAGTTCCATTTTTGTCATTTTGTGTTTGTTGTCTTAGTCATTTACTGGATTATATATTGTTGTAAACATGGCTTCATGCCTTCATTGTTGTTAGGGACTGCTACCTGCACTGAAAGAGGTAATGCCTGGTGCACATGTTAGAAACTGCGTCATGCATATGTGGAAGAATTTCATAAACCGATTCAAGGATCTGTATATAAGAGAAATTGTGTGGGACTGTGCTAGATGCATAACCATCTCAGAGTTCAAGATAACCATGGAAAGACTGAAAGTAGTGAACAAGGATACTTGGGCCTATTTTATGAAATTTGAACCTGCTACCCGGGTTAGAGCATACTTTAGCCATGGTCCCAAGGTCGACAACCTAAGAAACAACATGTGCGAGTCGTTTAACGCAAAGGTGGTGAAGTACAGAAGCAAGCCCATACTTACAATGTGCGAGGAGTTACGGTGCTATATGATGCGGCGAATGGTTCAACACAAGAAACTTCTGGGGACTCATGAAGGAAAACAGGCGCCAGTGCAAGAGAAAAGGCTACAGAGGCTTATCAAACCAAGCAACAAATGGGCAGCGGAGTGGATTGGTGATAACGAGCACAAACGGTTTGAAGTCACTCAAAAGGGATCCAAAGTTGATGTGGATCTGATCAAACACAGCTGCTCGTGTAACAAATGGCAACTCACTGGTCAGTCAGGTTCCTGAATTTCAATATTACCATGCTGTGTATTTTTTAATTTAAGCCTGCTGTGAATTCATAGTTGATGTGAATTTCAATTTTACTCATAGATGATGTTAACCATGTTGTGAATTTGGACATGCTTGGTGTGAATCTAATTAACATGCTGTGAATCTGTTGATATTAACTAAGCTGTGAATCTGTTAGCTATGCTGTGAATTTATATTATTCATTCAACTATTAGTCATGTTTATGCCATTCTGTTGTTGTGAAACTGCTGTCCTGCTGTAAAGGGATGTCGTGCATTCATGCTATAGCAGCAATCAGAAAATGGCATGATAATCCCGATGATTATGTTCATCCATGGCTATGTATGGAGTCCATTAGAAAGACATACGAGCACTTCATCCGGCCAGTAACGAGTGAGGAATACTGGATAAGGTCTGAGTTTACTAAGCCTGCTCCACCTGTGTTAAAAAGGCCAATTGGACGTCCCAAGGTGCATAACAGACAGAAAGACCCAGCTGAGGCTGTTATTGATGGTGACAAATTGAAGAGGAGTTTCTATGTCACATGTAGCAAGAGTGGTGAGAGGGGACACAACTACAAGACGTGCAAAGGGACCCCATCCAACCTAAACTGGAAGCCAAAGATGAAAAAATCAAAAACAAAGGCCAAGGACTCTCAATCACTTGTGGTTCTATTTTTGTCACAGTCAGCCCCCGAGAAAGAGGTAATTCTTACTCTCCCAGGGATGTAATTGTCCCCCCGATAATAAACTTAGGGATTTAAGTGTCTATTTTAGTTTTAGTTAGGTGCTATTTGTCTATATTTTAATACTTCATTGTTTTAAATGTCTTATAATATAATGTGCTTCATTGGGACTATTTAAACTAACTGGATACATTTTACACAATGCCTCATCTCAGAGTGTGGAACAGAGTCCCCCTGCTGCTACGAACCCTCCTCATGTTGAACAAAATTCTGCTAATCAATCAGTTGCTAATGAGGTAACAATTTTGGTGACATTTCATTGTTTTTGCTTGCTGGTTTCATTGCATTTCACACTTGTTTCGACCTTCATGCAGGGTAATTCCAATGCAAACGCTGCACCGATGAATGAGCAAGAATCTAGTTCCTCAGTAGCAGCGGTTGAGACACAATCAATGCCTCCAAAAGCACCATTCAAGCCCCCAGCCCAGTCTACATCACGCCCTGCACGAGGGACATTTAGGCCTAAGCAACCAGTTAGGAGGAAGCCTGTGACAAATAAACCCTCGCAGCCTGTGCCACCTGCCCAGAGTGAGCAGCATCTCCCCTCTCCACAACAACCAACTACATCAGGAGCATCTCCACAGACTTTGGCAGCAGCAGGCAAAGCAACTCAACGGCTGTTTAAGTTCATCCCCACTCCAGGACTACACAAGCCAAGTAGTTAATGCTACATGTTTAGACTTTAGTCATGACATCAACACCTTTTTGAGAAACACTGTTATTTTACTAAGCAACTCTTTTTGAAAACAATGTGATTATCTATAGCTAGCAGGCTTAAGTTATGCCTTACTTTGGCAATAGACATGTAGTTGACTTCTTTTGTTAATATTAACAACTCTTTCATGAGATTAAATTATGCTTTACATATATAATCATATCTCTAAATAATTATGCCACTCACTTGCTTAGGGCAATCACTTTGCTGAATACATCATAATTTAGCTTACAACATTTTTTGTTCGAATAGCATACAACAAAATGGAAACTCATCCCATACTACATTACATCATTTTTTACCTACTTTTCAGCCAAGATTGACAATGGCAGAAGCAAAAATTACACAAACCACTGCTAGAATAACCAAATACAGATTAACATTCTTCTTCCTCTCTAGATACAACACCTTCTTCTCCAAATCAATCAGCTTCTGTTCCACTACCTTCTTTCCAAGATACACTTTTAGATCATCAACCTCGTTCTCCGTAATAAACTTTTCAAGGACTCTTATTGTTGAAACATGATCATCCAGCCATAAGAAGAACTTGCAGTGACTGTGATTTTTCAACTGCATGTTCATCGTTCCAAAACAAATAGAACATAATCAACTCCCCTATAATCAAACTGACCAAATCAAATCACCAACATACCTTAAAGAATGGACACCCAAAGAACAATCTGTTGGGGTTCGTCGTCGTCCTCGATTTGTACAATATGGCGTACACACCGCATTTACACGTCGGAGCAATCTCGTCCTTCTCCTCTGAAGCTTCCACGCATTTCACGGTTGGCGGCAGTCGAACGCGTCGTGAGTTGAATGAGGCTCCGTCACTGGCCATTTAAGCTTGCACAATACCCCCACACTCAACCACTCACAGAAATGAACAACGGTAATGGCGAACGAGTTCCATTTGAACAAATAGGGGAAATAGAAAAGCGACGTCGTCTTTCCATCCAGGGACCAATTCGTCCCTAACCTCAATCCACCTTGCTTACATGTGTACCGTTACGGTAGTCTAGGCCCAACACACACCAAATAAGCAACAGATCACCCCTTTCCGTTATGTCTGGGAGAGCATTTTGCATGGAAGGATCGATCCGTCACACGTTTTGAATAGTAAGGGGCATTTTAGTATTTTTAGATCTTCAGGGATGAATTTGTCCCCGATTTAAAAGCTCAGAGACTAATTTGTCATTTTCCCATTAATTTAATATGTGTTAGTGATGCAGGTCCATGATTCAATTTTTAGCTCAAATTCATGTTGTTGCAGCATGTAAGACCCCAGATTCTTAAAAAATAAATAATAAATTATTTATATTTGGGTAAAGTATATTTTTTGTCCTTGAAGTTTAACAAAAGTTTCAAAAATATCCCTAAGTTTTATTTTATTTCAATTTTGTCCCAAAAGTTTTCGATTTGCATCAAATATACCCTACCGGCTAAATTTTCAAAAAAATTAAGACCAATCTAACAATAATGCATAAAAATTATGCTTGATTCGCTTGTGTTGAGGGTTGTTCTTATGAAATTGTTGTTGAATTGGTCTTAAATTTTTTGAAAAATTAGCCGTTAGGGGCATATTTGATGCAAATCGAAAACTTTTGGGATAAAATTGAAATAAAATAAAATTTAGGGATATTTTAAAAATTTTTGTGAAACTTCAGGGACAAAAAGTATACTTTACCCTTTATATTTTTATATATGATTTTATTTTTGAAAGGTTATGAGACTTCATGTTTTAAATTAATTTGATTTTATATAAGTTTCAATTATAATTAGATATTTTTGATTTACTAAAATTAATTTTTTTGCTTAATTAGAATTCAGAGTTTTAGTAATTAGAGATGAAAGAGAGTTTTGTATATAATTTAAATTGAAATAATTTAAAATTTTGATTAATATTATGAACTAAAAAAAATTATTTATTTATCTATAATTTTAAATTAAAGTATTTAATTACAAATAATTTGTAATTTATAAAATAAAATAGTATTCTTAAAATTAATTATATTGATTAAATTGATTAAATTGGGTTTTAAATTAGAACTCTACTCAAATCTTAAATTCTCAATTCTAAACCCTAACTCCTAATTCACTAACCCTAACCCCCTTCTACCCAACCCACACACACATGTAACCCCCTCCCCCTACCACCTGTTCATTCTCCACTACACCCTTTCTCACCGCCACTCACTCACAGCACACACAACAAATAAACAAACATGCACACAGACACATAAACATACATAGAGGGGGAGAAAGAGATCTGAGAGTGATAACCAAAGGGAGAAGAGGAGAGGAGGGGAAGCCGCGCCTTGCTGCCGTTGCTGTCCGCGAAGTCATCCTCATCACGGATCAAAACTGAGGCGAGAGAGAGGACCGCGATGGAAGAAGGAATCGCGCCGCCCAGTCGCCATCCGTAGGGAGTCGTCGCCGGCGTTGTCGCGAGAAGGAGAGAGCCCGCGTCGGAGGAGAAGAGCCGTCAAGTTCTGCCACCGCTGAGGGACCAGTCGCCATTAGAACCGTCACTGCTGTTGTGTTCCGTCACCGCCGCCACGTCGTGACCCCGTCGTCACCACCGAAGGCTCTAGCACTACCGCTACTTCTATAGCTGCCATCATCTGTTGCATGTGCGAAAGGAGAGAGGGGTCTTGAGAACAAGGAAAGGAGTCATGTGAGGTTTGTGCCGAGAGGCAGAGGGCTGTTCAGCCGCCACCGCTGCTGCCATGATCACCATTGCAGTTTCAAAAAAAAAAGGGGATGCCGTCGAAGTACCTCTGATATGGTCTAGATCCCTTCCTCTAATTTGCTCTGTTTCCATTCTTGCTCTGCTTCTATTTCATTTGTTACCCTATTCTCGTTTTATTTCATTTCAGCCCCTATAGCTATGATTATTGATAATGTTACTGCTATTGCTACTGTTGGTTCTAAGCCGCTGCTGCTGTGAATTTAGAATAAGAGGGTTTGTGGCGTTTAAATTCTGCGGCTTTGACTAATTAAGGTAGGGGTTTTATTTTAAAGTTAACCGTTTTCAATTTAAGAATGCCCAAAAGGCTGATTGAATAATTGCAAATGATTTATAAGTGTTTAGTATGACTAGTTGATGAGGATTGGTTGAATTCTGGTTGTGGACGGTGTTTAATTTGGTGTTATTTGTTAAACTGAAATATGAATTAAGTTTTATGAATTGAGTTTAGATTGACGTAGTGATTGTTACTAGAATTTCTAGTCATGTTAATTTCTCGGTTTAATTTGGATTGTCTGGTTTATTAGGAATGATCTTTGAGAATTGAAAATGATTTGTTGGGACCCTTGAAGGGTGACAAAGCCTGAATTTTAGAGGAAATACTGTAGAAATTTTTATAAAACTTTGAGGCTTTGCTTAAAGTGTTAATCAAAAGAGAATTTGATTTAAAACTCATTCTATTTGGCTTTCAATTTATCAGGAAAAGAGTTATGTTTTAAGTTTATTCTACTGAGAAAAATTTCTTGTTTAAGTAATAACTTAGTCCGATTTATTAAGGAAAGGAATTGTTATTAAATGTTAAAGAAGTTTGGCTGCCTAGAAACTAATGTTTTGAGGTATGATAAGTGAAGGAATATGTGGTGATGCGGAGGTGTGAATAATAATAAGGTGATGCGGAGGTATGTTTTGTTAAGCGGTGATGTGGAGGAATAATGAAAAGTCATGAATGAAATAAATAACTGAAGTAGATTATGATTCATGAAAATGAAATGTGAGTGGGCCTTGTGCCAAATTGCTAATGTGAAAGGGCCCGCCTAACGGATAGCCTGAGATTACTAATGCGGGAATGTTCGCCTAATTGATAGCACTGTTCCTTACTGTGATACACATTAAAATGTTATTATAATGAGGCCTAATTGACACGAGTAACTGTGATGCCAATGTGTCTAATTGACACAGTAAAGGAACCATATTCGGGGTTCACTCTGAATAACGTCGAGTTGCGGGTAGACAACCGACGCATGAGCTCATGGCCTGCTTAGGACAAACATGTATCATATTGATTGCGCATTGGCATTTGGTCTTGTTTTGCTTGTTATATTTTCTCTGTGATTGTGCTGCTTGACTTGTTTGTCTTATTGCAATTTGTTTGTGTGTTGATCTGTCTCTTGTGCTATTGTTTCTCTATGATTGGGAACTAAGGTTGTGATTGAGATTAGTTTAAGTTCGAAAATTTAAAGAAGGTAATAAGTTAATGAAGTAAAAATAAAAATAAAAAGTATTTCCAAAGGTTTAACAAAATAGTTTTATTGAGTAAAGTTAGTTATTTGCATTTTATTTCATTACTTTTACGGCATTCCTATTCCCTACTGAGAACTAGTAGTTTGTTCTCACCCCAAAATATTCCACCCTTTCAGTGACACATGTTCGGAGACTCAGTTTGAAGCTGCGGGCGATTATGAGTTTTATTTAAGTTAAGTTTATGTGTTGAGTTATTTTCATAGAATTCCCTTGTCTTTGTTATTTAAGATTTTATTTTATACAGAGGGATAGGAATTGTATCTGCGTTTCATTTGAATTCTTTTGTATCACATATATTATTATCAATAATTATGTGATTGTTATTACTTGATGATTTTTTATTTGTGATTTTTTTTTAAAAAACAAAAACAAAAAAATTTTCCGAGATTTTCTATAAAACTGAAACACGATATCGAACTAAAGGTTCAATATTAAATGGCAAATAAGGAAAACAGGTTAGTAATTCCTTACTTTTGGTACGATCATGACGTGCTAAAAGTTAGGGTGTTATACAGCACACTTCAAATGCATAGATATAAGGCCTCAGCCCAATGGTTTCAATGAGCCACATTCAAAAAATAGACCTCCCTACTTTAATGGCAGCAACTACTCATACTGAAAAGAGAGAATGAGAATTTTCGTGCAGTCAATCGGTTACAACATCTAGAAAATTATTGTCAATGGACCTGACATTCCAATAAAGCAAAATGTTGATGGAGATGTGATGTCAAAGGAAGACAATGAGTGGATAAAGGAAAAAAGGAAGAAGGTTGAACTTAATGTCAAGACAATCAATTTAATGTACTGTGCTATCAGTTTTGAATACTAGAGAAAAATTTCACAGATATGATACTTACATCTCGAGCGGTCAATTGATCTAATGCAAGGCGATAGTTTATAACCCTTTGCTCTTTCCCATCATTTGGAGGTAAGTAGGCAACCCACCTGAATGATAATCAACCGTTACAAACTGAATGCGTCAAACCACATATAACATTTTACAAAATTTCATCAAATAAATAATATTTGGATACTAATAGAAATGAAAAATCATCAAACCCAGAGGGCCGCAACGAGAGAAACCGCCAGAATATCCAACTCTGTAGCAACTGAAGAGGACCCGCCAAGTTGGTAACATTTCTATTTGCCACCCGACACATGCATCGATACAACCATGCCAATGCGGCAGACCCCCAACTATAACTCCCAATGTCATCAAGATTTGCCACAAAGGACAACCACCAAATATGAACCCAATTCGCACTCTTGTCCCCAAATAACTGAGTGGATAACAACATCATGATGTAGGCACGTGCGCATATGCGAACAGTATCCTCGATCGCATCTTGTGGCAATACTCGAAACCTCTCATGAAACCATGTGAAGTGGACGGTCATCTGCTTGACCTTATTCGGTGGTGGCAGCTCACCGAATAACTCCTGAAACCATTTCCAGGATGGTCGGCCACCCTCCATGAAATTTTCAAACTTTGCAAGGCAACCACTAACATTCCTCCCATCAATAGGCAACCCAAGCTGAAACGCCACATCTTGCAGTGTCACTGTGTACTCTCCAAAAGGCATATGAAAGGTATGCGTCTCGGGACGCCACCTCTCAATGAACGCACTAACCATAGGCTCATCCAACCAAAACCATAGGCTCATCCAACCAAAACCAACGATTGTTTAGCCTGGCCAAGTGGTACAAACCAACTCTCTCTAAATAAGGTATGATTCTGTCATGCATTGGCATATTTTGTTGCCGTCTCACTTTGTAGATACACCTACTTGGCTGCGCCATACACGAAAGACACACATGACGTTAAAATTTACATGCAACATGGAAAAATCTTAACTACTTAGGCCGAATAAATAAATAAATATTATCACACAACGACACAATTAAACAATTAATTAATTAAATTATTATTCAATTATAAAATCAAATTGTTAAATCTTTGATTCATTGCATACTTCAAAAACCGGTTATAAACTTCAAAACCCAGTTTTCAAGGGAACATAAAAAATAAACACGTTTTCAATAAAAATCGATTTCTGGCTAAATACTGGTTTCTTAGCTATATTTTAAACCAAATAATTAAAATTGGAATCCTAAAATAAAATTTTATTTAACCTTTATTCTAGTGTCATTTAACCTAACATAAACCGATACTACATTCCACATCCTAAGTAACATCTAACATTCAAGTATAAGGTTTAGATTAATATTCTAGCTCCTATACCCTACATTCCATAACCTATCTAATAAATGTTAATGCTCAGATAAATAAAACAAAGCTAACCTCGTCGGCAATGGCACTGGCAATATGGACAACACCGTTCAGTCGGTACAAGCTCTCTTCGTCTGTCATGATCTCTAATTGAAGGTAAGCACTCAACAAATCCCAAACCCCCTCTCCAAGTGCTCCTCCTTCTCTCTAAAATTTTCTCTCTCTAACCAAACCTAAAAGCCACACAAATAAAATTCGCGGCTGCATGCCACGGTTTATATAGACGCACAATCCACGTAAACCGCTACTGCCTCTAGCAGTTTACGTTCAACGCCCCTAATGCATAAACCGCTACTGCCTGGAGTGGTTTATGGCGAAACCATGTTCTACAGAAACCGCTGCTACCTATAGCGTTTCTGTTCACCTTCCAATGCACGTAAACTGCAGCTGCCAGCAGCGGTTTACGTTCTCCCCTAATCCGCTACTGCCAGTAGCGGTTTCTATAGATTCATGAAAAAATGCATTTGCGTCTTCGTTTTTAAAAAATGTGTAATCAGGTAAAATTGATCTCCGTTTTATTTATTTAAGAAAATTGCTCAATTTTTAAATAATAAAAAATTAAGTTATTATTTTCAAATACTACAAATTTTATTTGAAAAATTTAATCAATAAATCAATAATCCATATTCAATAAATTATACATCAAATACTATTCATGTACCAATAATATATTATTAATTATTTTAAATTAAACCAATTTATATTATTACCAAATTAGGGATGTCAATGGGACGGGGGCGGGACACTACAAGAAACATCGTTAAAATCGACGTCCAAATCGACGGCTAAGTCGTCGATAATATTAAAAATCGATGGCAAAATGGACGGCGGAGATGGTTGCTATTAAGCTTGTTGATTTTTCCAAATTTTAATAAAATCGATGGCTCACGTAGCCGTCGATAATAATTTAATAAAATCGAGAGCATTTTCGTCTATAATATGAGTTTGGAAATTTTGTCTACTTACTAAAATCGATAACATAGCCGTCGATATTATTATTTAAAATCGACGCCATTTGTGTCAATATTTGATTCAATAAAATTGACAATTTTTCCGTCGATATTATTATATAAAATCGACGGCGTTTCTGTCGATATTTGATTCAATAAAATCGACACAATGGCCGTCGATTTAATTATTTAGATACCGACAAATTCTTTGTCTATATTTTGTCTATTTTAAATTTAAAAAGCGGCAACAGAGTCGTCGATTTTAATAGCCATATTTTTTAATTATTTTTTTATTTGAAAATTAGTAAACAATTAATGCAGATAAACTTTTAAATATAGAAATAAAATTTATACAGAATATTAGATAACAAGACAAATAAACTTTTAAATATAAAAATAAAATTTATACTAAATATTAGATAATGAGTTTACAAACTTATCAAAATAATAAATAATCCTCTAACATAAAGACCCAAGACAAGATAAATAACTAAACTTAGACTTATGTTTGTTTAAATTGCAATCCACCAATAATACAAAATATTCAAATTAAAGTAAATAACCTACTCATACTCATCTAAATAATCATCCGAGTAATCAAGATCATCAGAATCATCCTCCCTTTGAGAACTTTGTGGTTGTCCATTATTAATGAATTTAATTTCCTACATATCAAAGGGATAATATTCACTTTTTAATTTTTTTTACAACAAGAAACCACAACATATCTCTGTGACGGTGACTTCGTCTCTGGTCTCTACTCTCAAGCATTGGAGAAAAAGAAGCAGCAGCAGCTTTACTCCGAACTTTGAGTCTCTGGAGGTTTGGGGTTAATGTTTGGGAAATTGATTGAAACGAAGGATGCGGGTAATAAACGCGGGCATAATTTTTTGTTGATAAAAATCGACGGCAAGTTGGTCGATTTTAGTTAAAACAAAAATTAACATATTAACCGTCAATTTTATATAATAAAATTAAACCTTTTATCCTATTGTAAAAGAAGATCTCCATCGTTAAAATTTATCGACGGCAAAAATTGTCGATATTTTAATTATTAAAATAGACAGTAGATTCGTCGATTTTAAAGAAAAACAATTATCTTTTGCTAAAATAATAGACAGCATTGTTGTCTATTTTAATATTTTATTTTTAATAATTTTTTGTAGTTAGATCGACACTGTTTCTGTCTATAATATTAATTTGAGAATTTTAGATTGTTACTAAAATCGACGCCATTTATGTCGATTTTAATTTGAAAAAAAGCAACGCCTTTAGCGTCTATTTTATACCTTAAATCCACACCGTTTAATCTGAACTGTTTAAATTTATCGACGGAAAGGTAGTCGATATTTTAAATATAAAAATCGACGCCGTGTCCGTCAATTTTAAAATAAAAGTATTTTCGCCTACCGGTTCGTTGAGAATATGACGATATTTAATAGGGATTTAATTCATCATAAAAAAATCGACGAACAGGCCGTCGATTTTTTTATTTTATTTTTTTTAAATATCGACAGCAAGCCGTCGAAAAATATTGACGGGAGAGATAGCCGTCGATTTTTTGCGTCGATAAATACGCTTTTTCTTGTAGTGGGGGATGCCTCCTCCCCGTCCCCGCCCCCAGAATTAATCCTCGTCCCCGCCCCATTCCCCGACATAGGGGGATAATTGTCCCCATCCCCGTTTCTCGCGTTTTTCGCGAGGCCCCATTCTCCATCTCCCTATGTTTAACATCATATGGAAATTATAGTAAAAAATATCAAAAAAAGTAAAAAACAACAAACATATCTTATATAAGATTATAAGTCCAGAAATACAATATAGCAAATCATAGTCCATAAAATAAAATCTTAAAATATAACTTTCATTATAAAGAAAACAATAAAATAAAGTCTTTAACATCAAATATTCTTTCATTGTCAGCATACAACTTTCAACAAACATTTTCATGTTCTCTGTTAAAACAACAGAGACATAAATATGTTAACATATAGTGACGAGAATGGAAGCAAACACGCAGACGCAGAAGTAGAGAGAGAAAGGACGCCGCACCTGAAGAGAGAGAACGACACAGTGAAGCTGCCAGGGTGACGGCGCAAGAATGGCCGGTGGCGAGCTGTGAGGGTTTTGAAGTTTGAACAAAATGGAGAGTGAGTGAGTGACTAGAGTCTGGAGAGTTGGGGTTTGGGTGGGAATAGAGAGTTAGAGACGGCGTAGCAACAAAGGTGAGAAGGGAAGATAGGGTTAGGATTTTTTAATGGGTGAAATTACTAAAATACCCCTTATGTTAGAAATAAAGTAAGGGTATTTAAGTAAGTTTAACAATTCGGGAAATTATCGGGGATGGGGCGGGGATCCTCGGGTCCCTGCGCCTGTCTCGGAAAAATTTTGCTCCCCATCTCCATCCCCATGAAAAAAATTCTCTACCATCGGAGCCCCATTCGAAGCGGTCCTTGCGGGGATCCCGCCTCTTGAAAATTTTTGACACCCCTATACCAAATAATATTAATTTGTAATTATAATTTAAATTTTCGTGCAGAATGAGACTAGTTTATTGTCTTGAAAATAATTATTACAATTCATGAAAATTAAATTATTTCATTTAAAAAAAAAAAACTACACATGATTCTTGAACTTTCTTAAGCCATATTTTTAAGTATTTAAAATCCTAATTGTTGTAGTTTTTACTTTTTACCTATAATTTCATGGTCAACAACGGTTTCTAAGTAGGATCGCATCCTTGATTATTATTGGATCCTACCTATTATTTCCATTCCAAACACTAGACAGCGGATTTTTTTATTTAGATTAATTAAATATATTATTTATCGAAATTTATAACGTGAAAATATTACACATTTTGGGTACACTGTTTCGAATTTTATAAATCACACAGGACAAATGCTATACATCTAGAATAAGACACATTTTAAAAAATATAGAAAATACGGGTACTAAATACATAAGATATGCTCTATAAAAAAGTGAAATTAATATATTTAGAATATGTATAATAATACGAATATATTTATTTGTATTTATTTTTTTATATTATGAATTTTAATAAATAATATATTTAATTAATTTATAATTTCTTATAGAGTGCCATTTTTGTGATGTTGTAACATGTGAATTACGATCCACTCAACTAGAGCAAATTAGGTGTTCTTATCTTTCACTTTTTCATTGCATTATTTGGTATTAAAATTTAAAAGTCACATTTTGTACTACGGATATTGATTACTTTGTAGTTTATTCATTTGTTTGATGACATCTCACTTCAGAGTTAGGTTATGTGTGGCTCCTTTTGAAAATGCGAGGGGGTAAAATTCATAATTAAATAATCACAAATTCTTTAGCAAAATAATTTTCAAAGAAATCATACCCACGTCTTTTTTTTTTTTTTTTTGTCGAAAGTGTCGACTATTTCATAAAATAAACCAACATAGGATAGGATAAAGTTTGCGGAATGAGGCGGTGAAAATTAGATTTAAAACAAAAAAATAAATCTTTAATTTTTTATTTTGAAAATAAATATTTTTTTATTAAATTAATTATAAATAATTTATTAATTTTTGTAAATAGAAGACACATAACTTCCTCCTTACTTGATTTAAACCATCGTTATAGAGATCTACATGTCTCTCATCTACAAAGAGAAGGAATTTATATAGGGTTATACTATAGTGCTGAAAGAAAAAATTTTTTATTAATGCTAAAGTATGTATCATAGGGAGAAAAGTAACACGTATTTATTTTGTTGGTAAAATTCTGGACAATTCTATAGAATATTCAGAAAGTACTGTATAAAGTAATTAATTAGTTGATACTCAATTCATGCATTAATGAAGATGATTATGATCTTGGACTTTTTTTAATGATCCAACAACAATTGGGTAAAATAATTAGGCTGATACTATGGTTTGAAATGGGCAATCTTAAGTGAGAGAAAGTCAAAGCTAGAAGGAACCAAGAGAAAAAAAAAGGCCAGAAGGAATGAAGACTCAAAGTGTCGTAAAATAAATATAAAATAAAGAAATATAAGTAGAAGACTCTAGTACCATAATTACTATCTTAATATAATAAAGATGATTAATATATTTACTAATATTATATGTAAAGAATGAGAAAGAAGAATATTCAAAAATACTTGTAAAATAAAGAAAGAGAGAGAATTGTATTAGTAATATAAAAGAAAGAGAAAATTTGTTATTGCTGTGTGTTTTTCTCAGAGGCAAAAGCCTCTATTTATAAGTGTATATGATAGTAGTTTTTCAATCTATATTAAATAAGATTCTCCTTGAAAACCTGAGCCTTGTGGAAAAATGGACATCCACCTAGGCTATCTTATCACAACACTCCTCTTTGGATGACTATTTAGGATTATACCTCATTAAAACCTTACTAAAGAAAAACCTAGTGGAGAAAAACCTTAGTGAAGGAAAAAGAGTACAATATCCTTTAGTGATGGGGACTGCCTCATTAAAAATCTTGTCAAGAAAAATCCGATGGAAAAAAAACCTGACCAAGGGAAAAAGAGTATAGTCTCCCCCTCTTGTAGACATCAGTTGATGTCTCGAAATCGGCGTATCCCAATCTCATGTACCAATCTTTTAAAGGAGGATTTTGGGAGTGACTTTGTGAACAAATTTGCCAGATTGTCACTTGAGCGGATCTGTTGGACATCAATTGTCCCCTGATTTTGAAGATCACGAGTGAAGAAGAATTTGGGAGAAATATGCTTTGTTCTATCACCTTTGATATATCCGTCTTTAAGTTGAGCAATACATGCTGTATTATCTTCAAACAGGACAGTTGGAGCTATCTTATGGTCAATCAGTCCACATGATGACATGATATATTGGATCAAACTCTTGAGCCAAAAACACTTGCGACTTGCTTCATGTATCGCTAGTATTGCAGCATGATTAGAGGAGGTTGCTGCTATCGTCTGTTTCGTGGACCTCCATGATATAGCTGTACCACCATATGTGAACAGATATCCTGATTGAGATCTCCCTTTATGTGAATCAGACAAGTATCCAGCGTCTGCATAGTCAACTAATTGTGACTTGGATCCATAGGGATAAAATAATCCCATATCAATCGTTCCATGAAGATATCGAAAGATTTGTTTAACTCCACTCCAATGTCTTCTGGTTGGAGAGGAACTATACCTTGCTAATAAATTCACAGCAAATGATATATCGAGTCGTATTACTGCTCCAATGGCACTAAGATATGGTACTTCAGGACCAAGGATATCTTCACTTTCTTCTTTAGGACGGAATTGATCCTTTTCCATATCTAAAGATCTTACAATCATTGGGGTACTTAATGGATGTGACTTATCCATATAAAATCTCTTCAAGATCTTTTCTGTGTATGTTGTTTGATGAATAAAGATCCCATTTTTTGTATGCTCGATCTGCAGGCCAAGACAAAACTTAGTCTTTCCAAGATCTTTCATCTCAAACTTTTCTTTTAGAGTTTTTATAATTGTTGGAATCTCTTCAGGAGTTCCAATGATATTTAAATCATCAACGTACACAGCAATTATAATGAATCCATATGCGGATTTCTTTATGAAAATACATGGACAGATATCATCATTCTTGAATCCATTTTTGGCCAGATACTCAGTAAGACGATTATACCACATTCGTCCAGATTACTTTAGACCATATAAAGATCTTTACAATTTAACTGAGTATAACCCTTGCGAATATTCATTGGATGACTTAGACATCTTTAGTCCTTCAGGGACTTTCATATAGATATCCCGATCTAATGAGCCGTATAAATAGCTTGTTACCACATCCATTAAATGCATATGCAATTTATAATATGCAAATAAACTAACCAAATAACGCAATGTTATCGCATCCACTACAGAAGAACACGTTTCTTCATAATCTATACCGGACCTTTGTGAAAAATCTTGTGCCACAAGTCGGGCTTTGTAGCGCACAACTTCATTTTTCTCATTTCGTTTTCTCACAAATACCCATCGGTATCCAACAGGTTTTACATCTTCTGGTGTACGGACTACAGGTCCAAAGACTTCACGTTTTGCAAGTGAGTCTAACTCAGCCTTCGTGGCTTCTTTCTATTTTGGCCAATCATTTCTTTGTCGACATTCTTCGACTGATCTTGGCTCAAGATCCTTACTTTCATGCATGATATTTAATGCCACATTATATGCAAATATTTCATTGACAATTGTCTTATTTCAGTCTCATTTCTCTCCTGTAAAGACATAATTTATCGAGATCTCGTTATTTTCACAATTTTCAGGTACCTGAACGTCTTTTCTGGCGTTAAAACTATATCAAAATTTTGGACAACTGCAGGTGTCTTTACTATGTCTTTTTCAACAGGAATAGTATTAACCTCTTTTCTCTTTCGATGATTTTTGTCTTTGGAACCGACAGGCCTGTCACGCTTCTGGCGTGAATTTGCTTCAGTGGCTACTTGTCCTACTGGGACGTCGATTCGAATTGGGGCATTTTTCGCTGGTATATAAGATTTGGTTATCCTCTTTGTATCGGAAAATGTATCAGGCAATTCATTTGCTATTCTTTGCAAATGTAGAATCTTTTGAACTTCTAGTTCACATTGTCCTGATCGAGGATCTAAATGCATCAACGATGATGCATTACAATTAAGTTCCTTTTCAGGAAGCTTATTCTCTCCCCCTAATGTTGGAAACTTTGATTCATCAAAATTAAATACATCTCCAGTTTGTATCTCAAGATACCTCACTATAGAGTGAGAATCATATCCAACATATATCCCCAATTTTCTCTGGGGTCCCATTTTGATGCGATTAGGTGGTGCAATAGGAACATATATCGCACATCCAAATATTCTTAAATGGGAAACATTTGACTGCTGGCCAAAAGTTAATTGCACAGGGGAGAATTGATGGTAGCTCGTTGGCCTCAAACGAATAAGTGCTGCGGCGTGTAAAATAGCATGCCCCCAAACCGAGGTTGGGAGATTTGTTCTCATAAGCAAGGGTCTAGCAATTAATAGGAGGCGTTTAATAAGTGATTCTGCTAACCCATTTTGTGTGTGAACATAAGCTACTGGATATTCAACACTTATTCCATTGGTCATACAATAAGCATCAAAAGCTTGGGAAGTAAATTCACCAGCATTATTAAAACGAATTACTTTGATTGGATTTTCTGAAAATTGTGCTTTTAATCGAATAATTTGAGCCAGCAATCTCGCAAACGCCAGGTTGCGAGAAGACAATAAGCACACATGTGACCATCTCGAAGATGCGTCTATTAGGACCATAAAATATCTAAAAGATCTACATGGTGGATGAATAGGTCCACATATATCACCTTGAATCCTTTCTAGGAATTCAGGGGACTCAAATCCAATATTTACTGGTGATGGCCTTAAAATTAACTTCCCTTGAGAACATGCAGCACAACAAAATTCATTAGATTTAAGAATCTTCTGGTTCTTTAGTGAATGTCCATGGGACTTTTCAATAATTCTCCGCATTATGGTTGTTCCCGGATGACCCAATCGGTCATGCCAAGTTATGAATTCATTTGGGCTAGTAAACTTCTGGTTTACAGTGCCATGTGATTCAATTACACTAATCTTGGTATAATAGAACCGAGATGAAAGTGAGGGTAATTTTTCTAATATAACTTTCTTATTTGAATCATGAGTTGTGATACATAAATACTCATGATTTCCCTCATTCATAGTCTCAATATGATATCCATTTTGGCGAATATCTTTGAAACTCAGCAAGTTCCTCAGGGACTTGGTAGATAATAGTGCATTATTTATTATAAATTTTGTCCTCCAGGAAACAAAATTATAGCTCTTCTGGAGCCTTCTATCACATTGCCTGAGCCAAGAATAGTATTAACACATTCTTTTTTGGCACCAGATGGGTAAAATATATATCACTTTTGATAATAGTGTGCGAATTTGCACTATTCGCAAGGCATACATCTTCATTATATATCCTTGCCATTTTCTTCAAAGACAAATAATAATAACAAAATGAGTAGTATGCACAGTTAAATTGAATACTTGATCGGAATTATTTTTTTAAGAAACAATATACATAAAAACAATGTCATATACTAAAATTTTATTTTAAAACTTGACACATTTAATGATTTCAAAATTCATAAACATTAATATTTCATTATTTATATACATCACATTTGAAACTTAAATACATAGAAAATAAAACTTAACAATAAGTTCTTTACATTATTTATTTACATGGATACTTAACAATCTCACATATTAAACTATTCCATCATTGATCAAATGACCAATATTTCTTTCAGGATCTTCAAAGAAATCAGATACATCATAATGAGTGGTGGAATTTTCAGCATCATTTGAAACAAATTTGTTTCCTTTTCTTTGTCATCCTTTTTCAAAGATGCCTGGTAAAGATCGACTAGGTGCCTTGGGGTACGACAGGTACGTGACCAATGGCCCTTTCCACCACAACGAAAATACTTATTCTCTGTTGATTTATTTTGCCCAGAATTTCTTTCTTTATCCCACTTCTGGTGAGATCCTCTCTTTTGAATATAATTCCTTTTCCTTCCATAATTTTTCTTGTTACTAAAACCTTGCCATTTACCTTTTCTGGGGTAATTTGCCACATTTACTTCAGAAAATGGGGCGGCGCCAGCTGGGCGCGCTTCATGATTCTTTAAAAGCAACTTATTGTTACGTTTAGCAACAAGAAGGCAAGAAATTAACTCAGAATATTTTTTAAACTCTTTTTCTCGATACTGCTACTGTAGGAGCACATTCGAGGCATGGAAGGTTGAGAAAGTTTTCTCCAACATATCATAATCAGTTATCTTTTTCCCACATAATTTCATTCGTGAGGTGATTTCAAACATTGCAGAATTATATTCATTTATGAATTTAAAATCCTGTAGACGCAAGTGCGTCCATTCGTACCGGACTTGAGGAAGTATCACCGTTTTTTGATGATTGTACCTTTCTTCAAGGTCTTTCCAAAGATCTGCAGGATCTTTTAATGTGAGATATTCATTTTTCAATCCTTCGTCAAGATGACGATGAAGAAAAATCATGGCTTTGGCTTTATCCTTCTGGGATGCATTATTTTCAGCCTTAATGGTATCTCCAAGATCCATTGAATCAAGATGAATTTCAGTATCTAGTATCCATGATAAATAGTTGTTTCCAGATATATCAAGAGCATTGAATTCAAGATGAGAGAGCTTCAACATAATTGAAAATTTTTTTACCAGAGTCTCGTGCTGATAACGTGTCGTAAAATAAATATAAAATAAAGAAATATAAGTAGAAGACTCTAGTACCACAATTACTATCTCAATATAATAAAGATGATTAATATATTTACTAATATTATATGTAAAGAGTGAAGAGAAGAATATTCAAAAATACTTGTAAAATAAAGAAAGAGAGAGAATTGTATTAGTAATATAAAAGAGAGAGAGAAGATTTGTTATTGTTGTGTGTTTTTCTCAGAGGAAAAAGCCTCTATTTATAAGCGTATATGATAGTAGTTTTTCAAACTACATTAAATAAGATTCTCCTTAAAAACCTAAATTTTGTAGAAAAATGGGCATCCACCTAGGCTATCTTATCACAACACAAAGAAAAATATGGTTTCTTTAAAATTCTAAATTTCTAGTCTTACGCCACTAAAATAATAAGCAAGAAGTTATGATGGACGTTTAAGATTTTCAAATTAATTAATTAACAAGTTCTGATCAATGTTTAGGGTTTTAAAATTAATTAATTAACAAGTTCTGATGGATGTTTAGCATTTTAAACTGTTTTATACGGTTTGCAAACTATTTTTTTAAAAAAAGTTAATACACGTCACTAAATCCTAAACTCTTACTAATAACACTAAACAATATACATCACTACTTTTTTTTATAATTTTTACTAATAATACTAAACATATATCCCTTAAACCTTAGGAGTTCGTTTCTTTAATTAAAATTAATTACTTTAAAATTTATTATTTAATTTGGTATTCATGATTTGTTTTAATAAAATATTCTAGGTAAGTAAAGTTAAATTATATCTAAGAAATTAAAAAAAAAATTATTTTAGCTAGTATTTTGTAGAGTTAAACCTTAAAATGGTCCATGAGATTGGCGTCGTGCACTAAAATCGTCTCTGAGATTCTAATTGCACTAATTACGTCTCTGAGATTGAAAAAAGTGCACCATATTAGTCCCTAACCCATTTTCCATTAACGACGTGATGACATGGCATGATGACGTGGACTGTAAGTGACACGTGTCACTTCATGATTTGACCACGTGTAATGGTATGATGATGTGGTGACTAGTGACACGTGTCATGCTGACGTGGATGGTTGTGCCACGTGTCGCAATAGTATTCGTCCACGTGTCATCCATTATATCATCGTCTTATATGCACCAAATTAGTCCCTCACTTTGCATTAAGTGACTCATTTTAGTCCCTGAAATTGAATGTCATGCACCAAACTAGTCCTTTCACCAGTTTTTTCTCATTTTTTTTCTATAAATTCAAAATTCTCATTATTTTTGAATGCATTAATTTCAATTCTATTTTTTCACATGTTCTTCAAATAAAAGTTTTTTTATAAAATATTTTTTCTCTTACAAATACCCTAACCGCCAACCTGGAGTTGATGTGAAAGCTTTTCAAGCACCTTTACTACCATCTCCGACATCTTTCAGTACTTTTATAAAATATTTTTTTTTGCGGATACCCCTAATAACTGCCGTCTTGGAGTTGACGTGAAGGCATTTCAAGCTTCCTTCATTACCATCTCCGACCTCTTTCGTCTAGACTGCAGAGGTCAAAGATGGTAGTTAGGGTGCTTGAAGTGCCTTCAATCTAGCTCATTTACACATAACGAAAACGTGTATTTCATAAGAAAAAAATGTTTATTTTAATTATTAATTTCTTGTTAAAAACAAATTTTTTTTATGAAAAAAATGTGTCTAATTAATCATATAATTATTTTTTTTATAATAACATACTTATATATTAAAAAATTTATCAATATTAAATTATTAAAAAAATTATATAATTAAAACTAAAATCTTAAAAATTTTTATGAAAGCACTTGTATTTAAACGATATATGAAAAAATAGAAATGAAATTAGTGCATCCAAGATATTAAAATTTTAAATTTAAAAAAATGAAAAAAAATTGGTGATGGGACTAGTTTGATGCACGGCATTCAATTTCAGGGACTAAAATGAGTCACTTAATGCAAAGTGAGGGACTAATTTGGTGCATATACAACGATGACATAATAGACGACACGTGGACGAATACTGTTGCGACACGTGGCACAAACAGACACGTGGCCAAATAACATTGTGATACGTGGCACAACCATCCATGTCAGCATGCCACGTGTCACTAGTCACCACATCATCATACCATTACACGTGGCCAAATCATGAAGTGACACGTGTCACTTACAGTCCACGTTGTAACACCCTAATATTCAAATCCTTATGCTCGAGTCATAAGTCAATGATATTACGGTGGTACGACTCTCAGGTGGATTTTTAATAAATAAATATAGGTAATTTCGAAAGGAGTATTAATCGAGAAGCCTGAAAAGAGTAGAAAATAAAATCGCGAAGACGTATCTCTCACGTTTCGACAACGAAAGATAAACTGTGAAGCCGAAAACGATATACGGACAAGGCGTAGAGGAGATTAAGAGATAGATAATAGATAGATATATATAACATAAGTAAATAGCCACTAGTCGCGACCCGCGAAGTTTAGGTCGGCTAGGGTACAGTATGAAAGTAGTTGACAATAGTATATCCTAATCTCTCTCGAAGGAAACATGAGAGCCTCTATAGGCAAATTCAAAGAGTTCAATACCTAATATAAACTTTCCAAAACAAAGGTGGAGAGATTCTAATCAAAACACAAAGTAGAGGAAATAAAGAAATTCGTCGTCTCTCAGACGACCCACAACTCACTTCTGAGCACCTGGACCTGTATCTGAAAAACAAGAGATATATACAGAATGAGAACCCCGGGCCCATGGGTTCCCAGTACGGTAAAAGTGCCAAATAAATTCAATGTACTGCAATAAAAACTCACTAAGCATCCTAAACTTCTTCACCAATTATTCATCCTAGGTTCTCGCTAATCCATGAATAGGCAACTGTCATAAGGGAGTGCTAAATTCAATTCATGTTTCACATGTTTCCCAACTCGCTGACTCTTCCACGAATCAGACTCAGAATCATAAGCAAAACCATCACCAGTTGTTCTGCCTCAGCAGTTCTATATCAATACATCATACCCTCGCCTGGAGTTAGTGAAACCACATCACTGCGTCTACCCAGGGAGCCCCACTTATCTCATTCAATAATCATCATCATCATGCAATCGCATCATCAATCCATCCCATCAAGAACAGCCCTCACACCCACCGACACCAGCATGAGGGGCCTCTCAGTTGTACAAACACAAGCAATACAGGCAAGTAATACACAAACATGGTACAAGTAGAACAAGTAGCATATAGTCAGGTAACATGGTATATATGATGTAGAAATCCAAGACAAATGGCAAACCCAAACAATTCAAACATATGCAAATGATGAATACCTACCCTGTGGCTGATGATATAATCTTTCGGTTATATAGCCAACCCGACATGTCCTGGTAGCTAACCATTGGACAGAAACACCCATTGCGGAGCAAGTAGGTTTGAGCTACAACCCCCTTGCTACTACCCGCTCAACCCAGAGCCAGTGGAATAACCACTACTACGGCTACTACCCAGGCGGGTGTTTAAAAGCTCAACCTGGAGCGAGTGGATTCACCACTACTGCTGCTACTACCCAGGCGTCACAATCTCTAACCTGGAGCAAGTGGGACGAACCACAACCCTTGCTACTACCCAGGTATCTCAAGCATTGGCCCGGAGCAAGTGGGACGAACCACAACCCTTGCTACTGCCCAGGTATCTCAAACATATATTCATTCAATCTCAATTCATATTATCAACATTCATTATTACCAAATCTCAAACATTAACTTGGAGCAAGTGGGACGAACCACAACCCTTACTACTACCCAAGTATCACAAATAAACATTTATTCATAATCACCCTTCATTATTATCAATTCTCAGACAATGACCCGGAGCAAGCGGGACGAACCACGACCCTTGCTACTACCCAGGTATCACAAATACACATTTATTCAAAACTCCATGATTAAACTCGTTTATCATAATCTTCCTTTCCCGTCTCATACCCGGAGCAAGTGGACAACGCCACTGCCTACTACCCGGGGTCGCACATCACATTTCAATATTTTTTCATTATTATCCATTTAACATATTCATTCATTAATCATATATGCATTTATACTCAGCTATAAACAATAATGGCTTTGCCGTAACCCGGCAATAACTCAGCCATCCGGCTCATGGTCCAATCAAGAACCGGCCATTTATCAATAAATATAGCCCTCCGGCTCATGGCATACACGGTACTTCCACCGTCATCCTCCATATCTCATATAATCATCTTTGATCATCATTGATCATAACTTTTCCCCTTGCTTCACTCGCAAGTTACCACATCCCCTAGCCCTTTCTCATTGCTAGGCATATCATAATGATTTAATACATAAGAGGTGAGATCGGAGGCTTAGAAGTGTGAGATTTGGCTTTTAAAACTCAAAAATCAACTTTGGCATGAAAACAGGGCCACGCGTACGCGTACTCCACGCGCACACGTGGATGGCCACAAAACTCATTGACGCATATGCGTCATGCACGCGGACGCGTGGATTGAAAATTTGCCAAACGACGCGTACGCGCGGATACATTTGTGCCCCAGGCACAAAACTGGCACAACTCTCGGGAAAATGGCTGGGCATTTGGTGCAGCGCATCGACGCGCCCACGCACACTACGCGCACGCGTGGATGGTGCTTTCTTGAAGAACGGCGCGTACGCGCCAAGTGCGCCTACGCGCGGAGGTTCGTTCTGCTAAAAATTTTCTAAGTTAAAAGCTGCAGAATTTACAGATTCAACCCCCAATCTTCCGACGGACATAACTTTCTCATTTTAAATCATTTTTCACCCGTTCTTCGAACGGCATGGATATCCCGGATCCAATTTCATTTCTAAACAAATTTAGCACAAAACAGAGATCCGTAGTCCAAGTTATGTCCCGTCAAAGTATGCCTAAAAACCATGTTTTCATACAAAACCACAAGGTGCCATTTTCAAAACAAGTCATTTTCAACTCTTTTCAAAATCAACCAAAACATGCCAATTTCAACCCTTTTTGAAATCAATCAAAATGTACCAAAATCCACATCAAGCCATCCTCAACTCACACATTGACACTTTACCGAAAATTCCCAAAACCACATCCAACCATTTTAACACTTCTCAATCAAATGGCTAAAGGACAAACACAATATCATGTCATACATCCTTCCTCATCCCAATTTCCAATAATACCATTTCCAATCAACCATCATTATACATAATCAATATCATACTCACTATCACGTGATTTCACCCACAGATCAACCTTAATCATTCCCCAAGCATATATCACAACATACATATCTCTAATGCATCATCATACCATCAAGGCATCAATAGTCATAATCACATATATAATCACATAATATATCTCAACCGAACCAAACATACCTCATCTACATAATTTCATCCAAAATTACCAAATTCCACACTTCAACTTCTCAAACCTTATTATTCAATAACCAACCTAATCATTCATATATTCATTATCTGAAATTCATCCAATCACTTGTGCCATCATACAATGCACACATCGACTTACCTTTCTTACCTCTTTTCGGCCTCCTGCCCAAAATTTACGGCCTCCGGCCCAATTTTCACAATTTAAATGCATAAACCACAAATCAATACTCATTACCCAGTACATCAAATTCTCAATACACCAAGCATACAAGGTCACACAATTCTCAACCCAATCATTAATTCACATTACATATCAACTATGCATATTAGCACCAACCATTTACACAATCCAAACTTAATCCTAGGGGCATCTAGCCTAGGAATTCTCATCACAACACACGGTACTTAAATGAAACTTAAACCGTACCTCTTGTAGCCAAACCAATTGAGCTTCTTCTTTGGACTTCTTCACCAACCTTAGCTCCAAGCCTTACCAAAGCTCCTCAAGCAATACCAATCTCCCAATTGTGCACCAACATCACCAAATACACTAACATAACCAATATCACATACATACATCAACCTAGGGCTCATAAAAATGACAAATCACAAGGGTTTGAGCACTTCTTACCTCAGCCCATATGAAGTAGGGATAGAACCCACTTAGAATCCATGTTGGAGTATCCCTAAATATCCAAAATCACAAGATTTCAACATTAACTACCTAAAAACGTGTAACAATGGGGAATTTCGAAAACTGGGCAGAGATGAATGGAATACTCACCACCAAACTTAGATAGAATTGTAGAGGATGAGAAGAGCGACGCGTGGCTGCAAACGGCTCGTCAATCGGAGCTCCGTAGCTCAAGTTATGGTGGTTTGAAGATCAAAGAGAGTTAGGTTTTCTCTCTTCTCTTCTCTCTTCTCAAATCAGCGCCCCAACCCTTCCTTTTAAGGTAAAATGAGCTGAAATGCTCACAACTAATGTTTATATATGTTGGGTCTTGGGCCCACTTAGGCCCGGTTCACTTATTTTTGCCCATTGGCCCAATTTTCGGCCAAAACCTTTAAGATTAGCGCTCTAAATCGCACTTTAAATATTTCTACCTTCCCTAATTATAATTCCTCATTTCTTAATCTTATTTACCCATAATCAATTTTCTCAGCTATAGTACCAGATAGATCTCAGCCGGTACTGCCGGTCAAAATTTCACTGCGCGCTTTTACGCAGAAAACTATATTTTCCGACTCGAAAAAATTCACTGAATCCAAATATCATATTTAAATTATCAAATTCCAATTGCCAAATCTTCCAACCATATTCGCTCCTATTTAACTTATTATTTAATTAATTTCGGTTAGACTAGGTATTACATTCTACCCTCCTAACAGAAATTTTTGCCCTCGAAAATTCCATCCATCACTATCCTCTCCCTCTGCCAAGCTAATTACCACTAATCACAGCTCAACTCCAAGCATAACCTCCAAACTTACTTTCTTATTCTCAAACCCTCGAATTTCTACATGACTTGCTGTTATAAAGTCTCTGACTCATCAATCAAAAACCCTTTTCATTTCTAGAAAGCAAATGAGTTTGAAATAACAATTTAACAAAAATCATGAGAATCCGCTTTCCTTTAATAATCTATAAAAGCATTCGAGACACATCTCTTTCGCTAAAGTTACTCATATAAAAAATTATCCTCAAAACCATAACCAGCACTCTTTCAAAAAATTTTTTTGGGGAAAAATTTTCAACAGTACCTCCCTAAAAATTGGAGTTTACCACTCGTCACGGGCTCCCTCAAACCAATCTCAGTACCGCATCTGTATTTCAATTTAGTGGCTTTCACATTCGTCTTTCAAAACCAATCATTATAAATCTCAATCTAATTCCAAGGTCACTATGACCAAATATCATGGTACTCATCTCTCAAACACGACAACTTGCACTCTCTCATCATCTAAATCCAATTATGCATCAATGATAGTTTCCTCATCCGCTTTAGAACAATCAAAGCTCGCAGCCGCAATCAATTCCAACTATTTGGGGATCATTACTTGCAGTAACCCACTTAACCCTTCTAGTATTCAAACTTAAGATATTATAGTAAACTTTTACAGCTCCTATTTGTAGCTATCCTGTGTTACTGCTTCTGCAAGTTTCTGCTGCTTTATTCTGATCTCTCGTCTAGTACGAGCTCTATTACTTACTTCCTCAAGTACTCAACCACAACTTAGCATGACTAGCATTTCAAATCAACGTTTCCAAATCCCTCATTTAGGACCATTTCTTATCTATTTAAATCAAAGGAACTAAAAGTCACGGGTTCAATTCGTTTCACAAAAAATCCAGAAATCAACCAACTACATAACAAACACAACACATCATTCTCAACAAAAAATCATTTACATCACAGGAATTTATCCATTTGTATTAAGGCAAATCCTTACTCGGATCATCTGATTTGCTCCTCAGTCTAATATTAAACTCGACATTCCCAGTTTTACTGTACAGGCGGTATTATAAAATCACGCACTGTCCTTTAAGCCTGATTATTGCAATTACCTCAATCTTACTGTCGCAATCGGCCCGCATCCTGACTCTCTCCTTGTTGGCAATTTCTTGATACATGCCCTGGTAACCCGCACTTGTAACATACCCCTAACCCCAATCGGCACGGCCTATTTGGGTGATGACTCCCACATCTCTGACAGCTCGAAACATCAGAAGCAGCCGCTGCCCATTTTCCCTTACCATTCCTTTGGGACTCCTTACTCGTCGCAAAGTTATTCTGTCCTTGGGGAAAGTGTTGTACGTATCCTCTCTCCTTAAACTCTCGACCCCTTGGTGCGAATCCTTGGTTGTGCTTTCTATGATTTCCTTTCTCTGCAACCCTCCTTTTCACACACTCTTCAGCAATTCTGCTCTTATTCACTAACTCTGAAAAAGTTCGGATCTCCATTGGTCCCACTGAACTTAAGATGTCGCTCCGGAGCCCTCCTTCATACTTAATGCATTTCCATTCCTCGAAGTCTCCCGGAGCTCCTTGACACATGTGGGAAAACCTGAATAGCTCCTCAAATTTGTCTGTATACTCAGATACGGACATAGCACCTTGCTTTAGCTGCAGTAACTCTAATTCCTTGGCTGTCCTGGCGGAATTCGGAAAGTACTTCTTATAGAATTCCACCTGGAAGGCATCCCAAGTGATATGATCATTCCCCTGTTGCAGGAGACGTCGAGCCCCTTGCCACCAATGCGATGCTTCCCCCGTGAGTAGATAGGTAGCGAATTCAACACGCTGCTCTTCAGGCACCAACTGCGCTTGCAGTGCTCGCTCCATGGCCTGAAACCAAGTATCAGCTTCAGTCGGATTGGTGGTTCCCTTGAACTTAGGTGGATTAACCTTTAAGAAGGTTGCCAGTGTCATCGGGCCCTGAGCTTCCCTTCCGTCATTGCCATTATTGTTCATCTGTTGCCCAAGAGCCTCCGTAGTGGCCTGCATAGCAGCAGCCATATTCTCCAACGCCGCCATAAGGTTTACTGGGTTATTCGAGTTGATTTCCGGTTCCTGCGTATTAGTACGATCTTTTTCACGTCCCCGACCGGGTCCACGAGGTGCCATCTGGTTCCTATACACACCAAACAATCGATATCAAGTTGATCAGTCTCAATATCGGAAGTATAGTGCTTCAAAGTACCAAAGGTACACTCATGGACTTCATGCTAGATGTATCGATTAGATACCTTAACTAGCACAGGCACAGACTCAGAGTATGCATTGAAGCATAAGCAGTTCCATCCCTCAGGCTCACGAGGACGAACTGCTCTGATACCATAATGTAACACCCTAATATTTAAATCCTTATGCTCGAGTCATAAGTCAATGATATTACAGTGGTACGACTCTCAGGTGGATTTTTAATAAATAAATATAGGTAATTTTGAAAGGAGTATTAATCGAGAAGCCTGAAAAGAGTAGAAAATAAAATCGCGAAGACGTATCTCTCACGTTTCGACAACGAAAGATAAACCGTGAAGCCGAAAACGATATACGGACAAGGCGTAGAGGAGATTAAGAGATAGATAACAGATAGATATATATAACATAAGTAAATAGCCACTAGTCGCGACCCGCGAAGTTTAGGTCGGCTAGGGTACAGTATGAAAGTAGTTGACAATAGTATATCCGAATCTCTCTCGAAGGAAACATGAGAGCCTCTATAGGCAAATTCAAAGAGTTCAATACCTAATATAAACTTTCCAAAACAAAGGTGGAGAGATTCTAATCAAAACACAAAGTAGAGGAAATAAAGAACTTCGCCGTCTCTCAGACGACCCACAACTCACTTCTGAGCACCTGGACCTGTATCTGAAAAACAAGAGATATATACGGAATGAGAACCCCGGGCCCATGGGTTCCCAGTACGGTAAAAGTGCCAAATAAATTCAATGTACTGCAATAAAAACTCACTAAGCATCCTAAACTTCTTCACCAATTATTCATCCTAGGTTCTCGCTAAAAAATACACAAACTCATAGTAAAGTCCAGAAATGTGAATTTAACATAAAAACTAAGGAAAACATCCCTAAAAGTAACTAGATCCTACTAAAAACATACTAAAAACAATGCCAAAAAGCGTATAAATTATCCGCTCATCACTAATCCATGAATAGGCAACTGTCATAAGGGAGTGCTAAATTCAATTCATGTTTCACATGTTTCCCAACTCGCTGACTCTTCCACGAATCAGACTCAGAATCATAAGTAAAACCATCACCAGTTGTTCTGCCTCAGCAGTTCTATATCAATACATCATACCCTCGCCTGGAGTTAGTGAAACTACATCACTGCGTCTACCCAGAGAGCCCCACTTATCTAATTCAATAATCATCATCATCATACAATCGCATCATCAATCCATCCCATCAAGAACAGCCCTCACACCCACCGACACCAGCATGAGGGGCCTCTCAGTTGTACAAACACAAGCAATACAGGCAAGTAATACACAAACATGGTACAAGTAGAACAAGTAGCATATAGTCAGGTAACATGGTATATATGATGTAGAAATCCAAGACAAATGGCAAACCCAAACAATTCAAACATATGCAAATGATGAATGCCTGTCATGTGGCTGATGATATCATCTGTCGGTTATATAGCCAACCCGACATGTCCTGGTAGCTAACCATTGGACAGAAACACCCATTGCAGAGCAAGTAGGTTTGAGCTACAACCCCCCTTGCTACTACCCGCTCAACCCAGAGCCAGTGGAATAACCACTACTACGGCTACTACCCAGGCGGGTGTTTAAAAGCTCAACCTGGAGCGAGTGGATTTACCACTACTGCCGCTACTACCCAGGCGTCACAATCTCTGACCTGGAGCAAGTGGGACGAACCACAACCCTTGCTACTACCCAGGTATCTCAAGCATTGGCCCGGAGCAAGTGGGACGAACCACAACCCTTGCTACTGCCCAGGTATCTCAAATATATATTCATTCAATCTCAATTCATATTATCAACATTCATTATTACCAAATCTCAAACATTAACTTGGAGCAAGTGGGACGAACCACAACCCTTACTACTACCCAAGTATCACAAATAAACATTTATTCATAATCACCCTTCATTATTATCAATTCTCAGACAATGACCCGGAGCAAGCGGGACGAACCACGACCCTTGCTACTACCCAGGTATCACAAATACACATTTATTCAAAACTCCATGATTAAACTCGTTTATCATAATCTTCCTTTCCCGTCTCATACCCGGAGCATGTGGACAACGCCACTGCCTACTACCCGGGGTCGCACATCACATTTCAATATTTTTTCATTATTATCCATTTAACATATTCATTCATTAATCATATATGCATTTATACTCAGCCATAAACAATAATGGCTTTGCCGTAACCCGGCAATAACTCAGCCATCCGGCTCATGGTCCAATCAAGAACCGGCCATTTATCAATAAATATAGCCCTCCGGCGCATGGCATACACGGTACTTCCACCATCATCCTCCATATCTCATATAATCATCTTTGATCATCATTGATCATAACTTTTCCCCTTGCTTCACTCGCAAGTTACCACATCCCCTAGTCCTTTCTCATTGCTAGGCATATCATAATGATTTAGTACAAAAGAGGTGAGATCGGAGGCTTAGAAGTGTGAGATTTGGCTTTTAAAACTCAAAAATCAACTTTGGCATGAAAACAGGGCCACGCGTACGCGTACTCCACGCGCACGCGTGGATGGCCACAAAACTCATTGACGCATATGCGTCATGCACGCGGACGCGTGGATTGAAAATTTGCCAAACGACGCGTACGCGTCAGCCACGCGTACGCGCAGATACATTTGTGCCCCAGGCACAAAACTGGCACAACTCTCGGGAAAATGGCTGGGTATTTGGTGCAGCGCATCGACGCGCCCGCGCACACCACGCGCACGCGTGGATGGTGCTTTCTTGAAGAACGGCGCGTATGCGCCAAGTGCGCCTACGCGCGGAGGGTCGTTCTGCTAAAAATTTTCTAAGTTAAAAGCTGCAGAATTTACAGATTCAACCCCCAATCTTCCGACGGACATAACTTTCTCATTTTAAATCATTTTTCACCCGTTCTTCGAACGGCATGGATATCCCGGATCCAATTTCATTTCTAAACAGATTTAGCACAAAACAGAGATCCGTAGTCCAAGTTATGTCCCGTCAAAGTATGCCTAAAAACCATGTTTTCATACAAAACCACAAGGTGCCATTTTCAAAACAAGTCATTTTCAACTCTTTTCAAAATCAACCAAAACATGCCAATTTCAACCCTTTTTGAAATCAATCAAAATGTACCAAAATCCACATCAAGCCATCCTCAACTCATACATTGACACTTTACCAAAAATTTCCAAAACCACATCCAACCATTTTAACACTTCTCAATCAAATGGCTAAAGGACAAACACAATATCATGTCATACATCCTTCCTCATCCCAATTTCCAATAATACCATTTCCAATCAACCATCATTATACATAATCAATATCATACTCACTATCACGTGATTTCACCCACAAATCAACCTTAATCATTCCCCAAGCATATATCACAACATACATATCTCTAATGCATCATCATACCATCAAGGCATCAATAGTCATAATCACATATATAATCACATAATATATCTCAACCGAACCAAACATACCTCATCTACATAATTTCACCCAAAATTACCAAGTTCCACACTTCAACTTCTCAAACCTTATTATTCAATAACCAATCTAATCATTCATATATTCATTATCTGAAATTCATCCAATCACTTGTGCCATCATACAATGCACACATCGACTTACCTTTCTTACCTCTTTCCGGCCTCCGGCCCAAAATTCACGGCCTCCGGCCCAATTTTCACAATTTAAATGCATAAACCACAAATCAATACTCATTACCCAGTACATCAAATTCTCAATACACCAAGCATACAAGGTCACACAATTCTCAACCCAATCATTAATTCACATTACATATCAACTATGCATATTAGCACCAACCATTTACACAATCCAAACTTAATCCTAGGGGCATCTAGCCTAGGAATTCTCATCACAACACACGGTACTTAAATGAGACTTAAACCGTACCTCTTGTAGCCAAACCAATTGAGCCTCTTCTTTGGAATTCTTCACCAACTTTAGCTCCAAGCCTTACCAAAGCTCCTTAAGCAATACCAATCTCCCAATTGTGCACCAACATCACCAAATACACTAACATAACCAATATCACATACATACATCAACCTAGGGCTCATAAAAATGACAAATCACAAGAGTTTGAGCACTTCTTATCTCAGCCCATATGAAGTAGGGATAGAACCTACTTAGAATCCATGTTGGAGTATCCCTAAATACCCAAAATCACAAGATTTCAACACTAACTACCCAAAAACGTATAACAGTGGGAAATTTCAAAAACTGGGCAGAGATGAATGGAATACTCACCACCAAACTTAGATATAATTGTAGAGGATGAGAAGAGCGACGCGTGGCCGTAAACGGCTCGTCAATCGGAGCTCCGTAGCTCAAGTTATGGTGGTTTGAAGATCAAAGAGAGTTAGGTTTTCTCTCTTCTCTTCTCTCTTCTCAAATCAGCGTCCCAACCCTTCTTTTTAGGGTAAAATGAGTTGAAATGCTCACAACTAATGTTTATATATGTTGGGTCTTGGGCCCACTTAGGCCCGGTTCACTTATTTTTGCCCATTGGCCCAATTTTGGGCCAAAACCTTTAAGATTAGCGCTCTAAATCGCACTTTAAATATTTCTACCTTCCCTAATTATAATTCCTCATTTCTTAATCTTATTTACCCATAATCAATTTTCTCAGCTGTAGTACCAGACAGATCTCAGCCGGTACTGCCGGTCAAAATTCCACTGCGCGCTTTTACGCAGAAAACTATATTTTTCGACTCGAAAAAATTCACTGAATCCAAATATCATATTTAAATTATCAAATTTCAATTGTCAAATCTTCCAACCATATTCGCTCCTATTTAACTTATTATTTAATTAATTTCGATTAGACTGGGTATTACACACGTCATCATGTTGTTAATGAAAAATGGGTCAGGGATTAATATGGTGCACTTTTTTCAATTTAAGGGACGTAATTGGTGCAATTAGAATCTCATGGACGATTTTAGTGCACGACGTCAATTTCAGGGACTATTTTGGGGTTTAACTCGTATTTTGTAATTTAAATTTTTTGATATTTTTTTTTATAAAAATACTGAAGATAGTAAATGCAAAGTAGTTAATGAGACTACTTTGCATTTATTATCTTCAATATTTTTATAAAAAAATAACAAAAAATTTTAATTACAAAATACTAATAAAAATAATTTTTCTTTTTAATTTTTTAGATATAATTTAACTTTACTTACGTAGAATATTTTATTAAAACAAATCATACATACCAAATTAAACAATAAATTTTAAAGTAAGTAATTTTAATTAAAGAAATAGACTCCTAAGGTTTAAGGGATATTTGTTTAGTATTATAGTAAAAATTATAAAAAAAAATAGTGATGTATATTATTTAGTGTTATTAGTAAGAGTTTAGGATTTAGTGACATGTATTAGGTTTTTTTAAGAAAATAGTTTGTAAATCATATAAAACAGTTTAAAACGCTAAACATCCATTAGAACTTGTTAATTAATTAATTTTAAAATTCTAAACATTGATCAGAACCTGTTAATTAATTAATTTGAAAATCCTAAAAGTCCATCGTAACTTCTTGATTATTATTTTAGTGGCATAAGACTAGAAATTTAGAATTTTGAAAAAAAATACCTTTTCCCTTGAGCCTTATTCCTTTTGGCCTCTTTTTTCTTTCTTAGTTCCTTTTAGCTTTGACTCTCTCTCACTCAGGATTGTCTATTTCAAACCATAGTGTCAGCCCAATTATTTTACCCCAATTGTTGTTGGATCATTAAAAAAGTCCAAGATCATAATCATCTTCATTAATGCATGAATTGGATATCAACTAATTAATTACTTATACAGTACTTTTTGGGCACCCTGTAAAGTTGTCCGAAACTTTACCAACAAGGTAAATACGTATTGTTTTTCTCCTTATGACACATACTTTTAGCACTAACTGAAAAATTTTCCTTTCAGCACTATAGTATAACCCATTTATATAATGAGAAATAATTTTTTGATTTTTTAATTAAAAAAATAAGTCTTTAATTAATTAAAAATATAAAAATATTTTTCATATTTTAAAATACAAAATATCTAAATCATTCTAAAAGATCTATTTATCCTTATATTATGAATGGAAAGAGTTAGATGTCTTATATTTTAAAAGGTAAAGAATGTTTTTGTATTTTTAATTATTTAAAAATTTATTTATCTTTAAATTAAAAAATTATAAATATATTTATTTTTTTTTTTCATTTTAAATTTAATAAAAAATTTATTTGTTTTCGTGATAAAAGATTAAAAAGTTATTTGTCATTTCTTTTTTTTTTTTTTTCTCTTTGGATGAGGCCTTGCTTTTATAAGTTAAAATTGGAATTTGTACGATATAATTGGGCCAATACAAACGGATATGTAAAGCCCAATTGAATTAGGCAATAGGGAGTTTGACATGAGAGAGAGAGAGTATTGAAGAAACAAAGCAATAGGGTTGATTAAGAGTGAAGAGAAAAAGGGGCACAGCGGTGGCAGCGGCGGAGGAGGAGCAGAAGTGAGAGTGAACCGGGACGCCGAGCACCGCCGCTGGTGCTTCAACAAATTCAATTCCAAAACACTGTTGCATGTTGATTCTTTATCGTGCTCTAAAACCAACTTTCATTAATTCTCTCTGCTGCTACTCACGATTTATCTCTCCAATGACAGATACCAATTTCAAACCTTTGTGTACCCTTACTCCCAATGTTGAACCCTCCACCATAGATTCCTCCAACCACACAGCTTCACCTACACGTGTTCAATCCACTCCGGAGATCGAAAAGAAGTATGTCCACCGTGTGTATGATGCAATTGCTCCTCATTTCAGTTCAACCCGATTCGCTAAATGGCCAAAGGTTGCTGCTTTTCTATCATCTTTGGCTTCTGGATCCCTTGTTCTTGATGCTGGATGCGGCAATGGCAAATACCTTGGTTTGAATCCTGATTGTTTTTTTATAGGCTGTGATATAAGTTCTTCATTGATTAAGATCTGTTCTGATAGAGGACATGAAGTTCTGGTTGCAGATGCTGTGAATCTTCCTTATAGAACCGGTTTCGGTGATGCTGCGATTTCCATAGCTGTGTTGCATCATTTAAGCACTGAATATAGGAGGATAAGAGCAATAGAGGAGTTGGTTAGAGTAGTTAAGAAGGGTGGTTATGTTCTGATTACAGTTTGGGCCAAAGAACAAGAGCATAGATCATTGATTAGCAAATGGACACCGCTTCCGGAGAAATATGTTGAAGAAGAGTGGATAGGACCGGGTAGTCCTCGTGCTCGGCCGGCTGCTTCGCCATTGCCTTTAACAAGTATTCCAGAAAATGAGGAGAGCAGCTCGGGTCAGGACAAGAAAGATTGTGATGATGGGTTGAAATTATTGAGAGATTTGAAGGTAGAGGACAATGTAGAGAATCAGCAGGAGTATTTTGTTCCTTGGCATTTGCCTTATCATCGCGCCGAAATTAGTGGCGCTTCTGCTCAGGCTCTTGCTAGTGGTCTTGCAACTAGAGATGACAAAAAGGGTGCTGTGGTGTATAATAGATATTATCATGTTTTCAGTGAAGGCGAGCTTGAAAGGTCATCTCTTTTTTCATCTCCTATTAGAATTTTTATACACCAATACAGAGCAAATCTTAATAAAGTTACTTCTTGGTTAATCATGGCTTTGTAAACCATTGAATCAAGTCTTCAGATGTAATGGTTTTTGTGCATCTTGTTATTGTTAATTGTTATGTTTTCATAATTCATATCTGAATATGGAGTGCATAAACAAAATAGGAAGAGATGGAGACATTAGATTGAACATCCTAGGTTTGAAGTTAGAAATCTTGCTTGAGTGATAGCCGGATGAGTTGCTATGCATGAGGATAAACCAGGGTCAAAATCATGATATTTTATATTTTACAATTTTAAAGCAAATGGTATTCAGAAGTAATGAAGAAAATAACTTTGAGATAAGTTAACACTATCATTGTGTCATTCATTGCCTCATGCATCTTCGCGGTACTAAAAAGTTACCTGCTGGTTCTGAAAGTCCATCACAAATTTACAATGAGCCTTCTATTTTTATTATTACTGCCTTGATATTATGTTTCAAATGCTTTGCATGATGGATGATTCTAACTTTTTTTCCCTTATCTTTTTGCAGCTTGACTACTGGAATAAACAATGTTAGAGTAGTTGATAAGTTTTTTGACAAGTCCAACTGGTGTATTATTCTTGAGAAGATTTCATGAATAGTAAAGAAACCTAGCTGATATGTAAAAACAAAACTTGGTTGCTGCCAACCTCAGACATATCCTGCGCATGATCGAGATCAGGCTGCATTCTCCAAGCAACCCCTTGCCCTTGTTTTTAATGTTCTTTCTCTTTGATTTCCCTATGCCCAATTTTGATTGTGACAATAGGGCATGAAGGACAACTATTTTGTGCATGTTGGGTTGTCGCCATTATTGCTGGTACCTTGTATGTGCTAAAAGTGCTGAACATCTTTTAGCACAATAGAGCAGTTACAATGATTTTATTTACCCAGCAATTTATTTGATGGTTGGAGATTGTCATGGGTTGAACTTATTCAATCATTTCAACAGTATTCGTGCTTTCTTTGTCGGCGACCCCAGGTGATTATAGCATCAGCAGCTACCTGAGACTCAGAGAGGATCTTTGGTTCAGTGATGGAACAGAGTCCTTTTTATTGTTAAGTGGCCACTGGCCACTGTCTACTTTGGAAGATGATGCGAGTAATTTAATACATGAAAATTTGTCTAATGCTGGATTTGGTATAGCAGGAACCGAATTTCCTGTAAGGATCTTATAAGTTATTTACTCATGCTTTGTGGTTAAGGAACTTAGACTCTCAGTTTCTTGTAGAGCTAGCCTGCCTTTGCAATTAAATTAGCATTAAGACTTCGATAAAGCTGTCTTCAAAATTTCAAACATTTAAGATAAATTAGTTAGTTATATTTTCACACTTTTGTGCTTTTATGACAATGTTTAGTAGTTAAATCCTTATGGGAAAGGAAACGAGTATTGATTTATTGGTTATTGCCCGCTTCAAAAACAGAAAAAAACAAACATTTCTACATCGGAGGATGTAATGATTAGATTAATTAATAGAGGAATAAAAGTTTGTACAAGATACACAAATTCAGAAATAGAATCCCATTGTGCATTTTGCAACAACGAGATTGCATGCTTTATTTGTCTTTTCCACAGGATGAAGCTCTTCCTATATGGTATATTTTATTTGATAGGGCATCACAAGTGGCATCTAACAACGAAAAAGAAAAGAGCAAGCAATAATAGAAAATACTCAAATAATGTTCTTAGACCAGGAAATAATAATACTGACTTTCCTCAAAGCCCACCTTTTCCACTTTGCGTATGTATTAAACAAATGCTGGGGAAAAAGTTTACAATATGAAGTTGATTACTATAGGGATAATATGGGTAATACCGTAATAGAATAGAAAATCAGTGTGGATTCATGTAATCATATTGCTATCTACAAAGTCAACCTTGATAGGACCAGCTAGGCGTTCAAACCCCATTCATAAGGTTGATATGTGACCTTAAACTCAGAAGTGGCAAGCATGTCCAATAATACCTCTGAATTAGATGGATCTAGGTAGTTTGACACATGCTTCAGTACCTCCACCTCGCTCTTGCCAAAATCTATACTGTACCTGAGAATGAGAGAACAAGGATAAACATTAGATGTCAAAAAAATGAAAGAAAAACTTCAGCACTACTCATTATCATGTAATTTCATTTACTAAACACCTAAGGTAATAGTTTCTGAATGTCTTTGTGTCTGTTCCATAATATCTATCTCTATAATTTTGTTACATTATTAAATCAGTGTTGTAACCTGTATATATTTACCCAATGTACCAAAAAGTGACCGCCGAGAAAGTGCTAGTTGAAGTGATACTTCCAAGTTCCAACCAGTCCTAAACTTAAAAATCAAAGCATGTTATAACAAAATGAACTTACCATTTAAGGATCTTATTGGCAGATGCATCCTTAGCAGCCAAATCAATCAGAATGCCTCCGCTTCTCAAGAAATTACGTGCTGCATCCGTTAATTCCTCGTCGATTTTTCCAGGTGAATAGCACCTAAGTGCAGGCCCTGATCGGCTACCACACACCAAAGCAAAATGAATGAGAGGTTCAGGGTAAGGGAGTGCCACCTGAAAAAAACAGGAGAAAATAGTGAGTCTTAAAGCCAGCATTCTCTTCAATTAGTATCTCAGTGAAAGCATATGTAGTGTTTCGTTGTCATGTTTATAGGAAATGCAATCAAAACTTAAAACTTAAGCTAAAATTAAAACTAAATGTATATAATAGGCTGATAGTTACATTGTATTAAACTATACACTGAACACAATGTTTTCAAAACACTCGCGCAATTTATAACCACAAAAAATATTTGAATCACTTGCAGTATCAGATTCAGATAAAATATATTAATGGCTGACCTTTAAGCGTCTATCTTTTGAACCAAATGGCTTCTTAAGGTTATAAGGAGGTCGCTGGTTTCCCCTCAATATACCATTTTGAATAGCTGAAAGAGAGTAGGTGGATCCACCAATAACATATTTGAACTCTCCAAATAATTTCCTTCTTTCCATTGCTCCAGAGGCATGACCTAATACCAATATTGCATGGATTGCCATCATATTGTAAAGATTGATAAAGAAAGCAAGCTTCTCTTCCCTAGACATATCCCAAATTTCCACTCTTTGAAGCTCTTCAACAGTTCTCAAATACCTAAAGGGGGGATCAGTGAAATATTCTGTGAATTACCAATGAAAAATACTTGCATAGTTCTGGAACACATTTAATGCATGCTATGGCAGATGGCGAAAAAAAAAAAACCTTGCAAACTCCTCACTTGCATGCAAACTTGTGTAATCAACACGACGTCCATCTTCAAAAACATAGGCTTCAAACATTGCATAAGACAGATACCTCAGCCTTGATGCAATTTCTGCTATAGGTTTTGGCTTCACAGTAGTTATACCCTTTGGAATGTTGTGGCATTGTGAAGCCACAATTGGATCATCATCCAAGAACCGATACAAATGATTACCATCTTCAAAGATATTCTCACTAGAGTAAAACAGTAAGGCACCATAGAATTGTCAACTCTCTGATAAAACATAATTGAAACAACAGAAATTGAAAGCGTCAAATAGAATGCTTGGACTTACTCAAGAACATGATAAAAGAAGAGTTTGCTAGCAAGTTTTCGTCCAAACTCAACAGCCTACACCACCAGACAACAATCACAAAGATAGTAACGACAATATGATGCTAAGAATTGTACCAAGATAAGCAATTGAAATATTTAGCAGATTTGTCTGATCATATGATTAACAAATATAAAATGATCAAAGCATATGAAACAATGACTACATATGAGGATTTCTGCATGGATTTTAGTTTTATATAGGGTAATTAAATCCATACCTCTGGCCTTTCCAGATACTGATCTTCAGACAAGAAATCTACAGCTTCTGACCCAAGAAAACAGTTAGTGAACCTGCGCATTTTGTGAAATCTGTCCTTCACAGGAATAGACTCTTTCATTTTGCGGACAATTACTGCAAGTTCATCAATTGCCCCACTACTGGAATCATCATCCTCACCAGAAAGAGGCGGCTGTGGTGCTTCGAACAATGGTGCTTCACCGATGAGAAAGTCGATCTTCTCATCAAGGTTGCCGGACTCTTTTAAGGTCTTTAGCTCACTCAAGCCACCTATAAGTATCTCATTGAAATAAACCTTTGGAACAGATGTTGATCCAGAAAACTTCTCCAGCTCTTTCTCTCTGCTGGGGTAAACATCTAGGTTGATTTCAACAAATCTAAGCCTTTTCGCACGCAAGAAGAGCCTTATCTCTTTGGATTCTTGGCAGCCAAGTTTGGAGTACAGTATAATCCTTCCTTTCATGTCGATGGGGGTATTTGGATTTCCATTCACCGAATCCCCCTGCTCAGTTTTGTTTTCTCCATCAACATCAGATGACTTCTTAATATAATTCAACGGATTCCATGCAGATTTCTGCCCTCCCTTTTCAGCAACAACAGTTGATTCACCCTCTTTTGAGGGATCTGAGATATCCTTACCTTCATCATCAAAATTACCCAAATCTCCTTCGCCGCGTCTTCCAGATAGGCGGCGGAGCATGGTGGACACTGCCACTGCACTTTTCTCCTTAACAAAGTTTTTCAGAGCCACTGCCTTCTCAACCATTCGCGGCGACTCTTGATCTCCATCCTGCTTACGAGTAGAAGTGGTCCGGAAACCTTCCAGCCCAGGAACCTCTGTTCCATCAAATACAGGCTCCATATTGTGGTCCTCACCCAGAACTTCATCCACCTTTTCATTCGTATGTGCTGATTCCATGTCTTTTCTGTCATCCTTCTCTTTATCCAGATTTAGCTCTAGTCTTGCAGGCTCACAATCTCCATTGGCACCCTCTTTATCACCAGAGTACTCTTGTCCATTAGTATTGACTTTAATTTCAGCTTCAGAGCCCTTGGAATTACTCCCTTGCACTTCTTGAATAGAACTAGTTTCAGATTGCAAATCCTTGCTCTCATCAACATTAACCAACTCAGATTTCACACCTTCAACCTCATTCATCTTATCCTGATCTTCAGTATTGTTAACCTTTTCGATCGAATGAACGCTCTCTTCATTCTTATCCACTAAATCTTGATGTTCCATGGTTAAAAATTTAAAATGAACCTAAGATTTCCTCGTCAACAATGCAAAAACTGAAAGTTTACCGAATAAAACATAAGCCCTGCGATATTACCAGTTACCAGTCCATATTACTATATATACAAAAAAGATTTAAAATACTAATCATCCGATTATTCTAATTTTAGATGGCAGCAGAGAAATATAGTAAGATTAAGACTAAGAACTAGAGCAACAGTGAAGTATTCCAATTCCAATAGCAGAACACATCGAATAATCAGGACTGTGAGAATACAAACAAAACAAAACAAAAAATGGCTAACAAATAAAAATTATGGCGTTCCAGGAGAGCAAAATATACATCGAAACAATTACGAAAAAAAAAAAAAAAAAGAAACGAATGAATAGAAAGTAAGTCAAGAAGAAGAAGAAAGAGCAGGAATAGCTTACTGTTAGAGATCCAATCCAATGAGAAAGTTGAAAAGAAGAAGAAGAAGAAGAAGAAGAAGAAGAAGATGAGAAGAGACTTAATTTTGATGCGTTATGAAAATGAAATTAAGACAGATTTTTTTATTGACTGATTCGTCGTGCAGTCCACATTATTTATTTATTTATTTGTTTTACTAATTTGATTATTTAGTTTATGGGGGGTTTTGGGTTTTGGTTTGCGTTGAAAGGGTAACATTGCGTTTGTTGAAAATTCGTTTTGATTATTTCATGTCGTTTGGGAAAAGGCAAGAAGCGGGAAGTCCGTGGGAGCAGCCCCCAGGCCCTCCTCCCTCTCTGCTAATAATTTTCTCCCTCCTTCTCGTTTCAAAAATAAATGCAATTTGGACACACCATTCAATCAATTATTCAATTGAATTATATAACAATTTAACCATGCTACTAAATGAAGACAAAATCAACGCTCAACAATAATTATACTGCCATAGTTTTCTAGTTTTATAGAAAGTGAGTGCAAAAATACTTGTAAGATTACACATGATGATGGATCTTAAAGCTAGGTAGGCCAAGAATTTTTCTGTGGAATGAAACGAATATATTTAAAATTAATTATATGTGGATTATATTTCTTATTATGTGGGTTTCTTGTTCTAAAAATAATTATATGTATAATAATTAAATTAAAAATAAACTACTTTTTTATTTATAATAGTTTATGATACTAATAAATTTACTCATACATGAATAAAATTAATTTTGTATTCATGAAAATAAATAATCTATTAATTTTTTATCTGTGAAAGTTAAAAATACTAATAAATAAAATTAACGTTTATGTATTTTTATCATACGAAAAGTATTTTATGGTATAACATTAATTTTGTTCATCCATGCATAAATTTATTAGTATTCTAAATTTTAATTAATGATTAGAAGTGGTAATTTACTTTTACCTTAATTAATTTAATGGTGATCCCTCCTATTTTTGTTGAATTATTAGATACTTCAAATAAAACTACTGTTGTCCTTCTACCGAAAAAAAAAAAACTACTGTTGTCCTAACAATAATTTTTAATGATAAAGATATTAATATTCGATGTTTTAGTTTTAGAATACACATCAAATGAAAATTATGGAAGATCCACGATACTTGTTTTATTTTTAAAAGTCGATTGTATGCTTTGTTTAACATTTGATAATTTAGTGTTTAGAATTAATTTATGATGTGTTATTATATAAGATAATTATAAAATATTAAATATATTTTATTTTAATTATACTACATTTAATATATTTTATTGAATAGAATAATAAGAACCTACGAAGTTATATACTTATTGTTCATACACTGGTCCAACACTAAGGCCCAGGTCCAAATACACTAAAAGGCCCAATCCAAAGATTAGCCTTCTTATTCACCGACCTCTTTAGAAGAGGTCGGACTCAACACGGACTTCTTTCCAAAGAAGTCGGGCTCAAGAGATAGCTGGCAGATAACACTTATTCAAATAAGTAACTACCCCTAAAATCTCTCAACCTACTTCTAGAAGCCATATCCCAACAATCCCTAGATAAAGGGACGGTTATCCACCTAAAAAAGTGGGTCTACTCCAACGGTGGTTATTCGATCACCACTATAAATACCCTGACACTCCTCAGGTACCTCTAAGTTCCAATACATTCTAAACCTGCTTAACCCCATGTACCACCCCCCATCTCTTGGAACACACAACTCGGAGGCGGCTCCCAGACGTAAACCAAGTCGGAGACCACACTCCTCCTGCGCTTGGGCCTCACAAACAAGCCCAACCACCGTCCGGTTCTAAGTAAGCCCCGGAACATTGGCGCCGTTGTCGGGGACCTGGAGCTCAACTCTTGATAATGGCGGATGATCAACAACATAATCAGACAATCACTCGACATGAATAAGATGCAAGCATGTTAAAAAGAAGCTGGAATACAGTTTCTATGGATACCAGAAATCCCGTAAAAACTTCTCCCAATGGGCAGAGGATATCAAATAGGGATGATGATTCTACTTCTACAGTTAAATTAGATTAAAAGAGAAGAAAGCACCGTCCCAAGGCCATTGTAGAAAGAAAACCAAGACGATCTCGAAAGCCAATTGAATAAAAGAATTTTCAATTCAGAAAATTCAATTGGCAAAAGAAGTTACGTGAAAAAAAAAAAAGACGAACTCGAAAGCCAATTGAATAAAAGAATTTTCAATTCAGAAAATTCAATTGGCAAAAGAAGTTACGTGAAAAAAAAAAGACGAACTCGAAAGCCAATTGAATAAAAGAATTTTCAATTCAGAAAATTCAATTGACAAAATAAGTTACATGAAAAAAAATGAACTTCAAAACCAATTGAATAAAAGAATTTTCAATTCAGAAAATTCAATTGGCAAAAGAAGTTACGTGAAAAAAAAAAAAAAAAAGAGGAAAAGGGAACGTGACTAATCCCAACCTCTTCGCGAAATAGGATAGACAATGACATCTGTGCCAACTTACAATCTCGGAAAAATCCATGATACCCACTCATTGAATGGAGCAGTTGCATGTTCCAAATACACAGCATCATCCAATTTGAATGCAACCCAATCCGACAACAGAGTGATGAATCCAATTTTTTCTTCAGTGGATTCACATGTCAATTACAACAAAGCAATGAATAATACAAAAAATTCTCATAGTACATCTTTCGTTGGTTGCTCACAAATTACATCACTGCCAATGAATATGGAAAGAAATATTCCTGTGGTAGAATTTGATGCTGTTTGCACACCAATAAAGATGGATGTCTTCCAGGAAAAAAACTGGAATCCGATCCAAAGGAAAAAGAAAGTTGGGGTGACAAAGGCACAGTCTTCATTGGAGGGGATGATCTTTTTTCTAAAGAAGTCATGCGTACAAAGGTCCTAAAGAATTTTCTACATCCCAACATGAATCCTTATGATGAATCTACTGATCCACGAAACCATCTCAGCAACTTCAAAGAAGTCTACCAGGTCGGAGAAGGCTGTATAAAATTCGACCTCTTTTAGAGAGCTCGTGAAAAAAAGTCCGACCTCTTTTAAAGGTCAGACTTTACAACAAGGTCGGATGAGTTGGGAGCTCACAAAGAAAATTCGACCTCTTTAGAGCCGACAAAAAAAAAATCCGACCTCTTTTTGGAGTCTGTAAAAAATCCAACCTCTTCCACGATCAACTCTACAATGAGGTCGAAAACCTCGAAGAATACTAAAAAGAGATTCCGACTTCTTTTAAAGATCAGAGTCTACAATGAGGTCGAAAACCTCCAAGCTTAGAAAGAAAGTCCGACCTCTTTCCAAGCTTAGAAAGAAAAATCCGACCTCTTCTAAGGATCTAAGCTTATGAAGATAATTTGACCTCTTCTGAGGATTCAAGTCTACAAATAAAAATCCGACTAGAGCTTATGAAGAAATTCCGACATCTTTTAAAGGTCAGACCACAATGAAGTCAAAATCTCTGAATTTATAAAGAAAAATTTGACCTCTTTTAGAGCTCACAAAGAAAAGTCCGACCTCTTTTAAAGGTCCGACTTTACAACAAGGTCGGATAAGCTTAGAGCTTACAAAGAAAAGTCCGACCTCTTTCTTGAGGTACGACTTCGAGAACCAGATCCCAAGCATAAATGGTCATGAGAAGGTCATACGAAGAAATTTCTCAACTGACAACCTCGTCTTGATCCAAAATGACATCGGGCTAAAATCAGACGAAGAAAAGCCAACACCAAAATGAAAAGATCCCAACAAAGTCACTTAAGACTTGAAAAAGAACTACTACAACATACTCGACTTAATTGAAAACAATCTACCTAGATTGTGCCATGTCTATAACAAAAGGGATACTACAGATAGAAAGCGCACCTTACTCCCTAATGCACACTTTTTCTGACTTGAAGTGACGAGATCCAAAGTGGTGTAAGAAGTTATAAATGCAAATCGTGGTCCGACCTCATTAAGCCACTTGTACTAAATCAAGCTGGCAAGGGACAAACCTAAAACGAATTGCACAAATAACTTAAGGACAGCGTGATCATAATCAAACATCAACACGAAGAGGATGTAAACCCGACCTCACAACAATTTGTTTAAAACAAATTGAGAAAGGATGGCGATTTATAAGAATGCCTCCTCAAGCCAAGAGATAAGTATCCGACCTTACTAAGTTGACACAACAAGTATAAAACAAGTTATCCGACCTCCCAAAAAGAGAGTCCAAAATAACTTGTAAAAGTCACATAGCAACAAATAGTAAGATTCAAGAATGGCATGACTGAATACTCGAGTCCGACTTTATGAAGCTCGACCTCGAGTAAGGGCACTGGCTTATTATGAGAGCCAAGTCCAAAATTATTAACCAAAGACAACATTCTACAATGATGCTAGAGCACGTAAGAAGAACTTGACTCCCTTCCAGAAATCTGAGAGCAAACTCAGATAAGAAAAGAGGTTTTGAGAAATTCTACAATGAAGTTGATAACATTCAAGTTAAAAAAGAAAAGCTTGGCCCCCTTCCGAAAATTCGAGAGCAAACTCGGATAAGGAAAGAGCTCTTGAGACAAAGAATGGCTACGAGATTCGTCGCAAAAGACCTCATCTTGATAAGAAAAAATATCAGGCTACTGAGTTCGGGCGAAGGAAAGCTGACAACAAAAAGGATAGGACCCTACAAGATTACTGAGATCTTAGAAAAGGGCTACTACAAAGTGTTCGACCTCAAAAGTGATGAACTACCTAGGTCGCAACACACCTCCAACATAAGGAGATAAAACAATTCCTTATGAAAATTGATTTTCTACAATTAACACACACCAATTGAAGCTCGATAAACCACAAAAATCACGGACCGATCATATAGAAATCGCCTGGATGAAGCGACGAGGAACCAATTGGTGGAAAGAAGTTACATATGCGAATTGGAAAGAAAACAGCTCGAAACAGCTCGGGCCAAACGGGTTGAAAAAGTTGTGTTTAGAACAAGTCGCAAAATTAACTTAACTAAATATGCCCCTCAAGGCATAAATACGATCTAACAACTCGATCCACACGGATAACAAATGGATCGTACAAAATCTCAAGCCCACGATCCCATCTCTACAAGTTCTAAAAATAAACGACCTAGTCGTATAAAATGGAACAATTTCACAAAAATAAGTTGTTCCAAGAAAACTCGTTCTAGTATTCACAACAACATAAGGATAACTCGGATTAAACGAGTTATGCCAGTCAACCATATTTTCAACGAAATTGTGTCAAGCACAAGTCGTGTCTATCTAAAAGCAAAGCTTTAAAAATGGTTTGTATCAAAATAAATCATTAAAGCAAAGCATTAAAAAGTGATTTGTATCAAAACAAATCATTAAAGCAAAGCATTAAAAAGTGATTTGTATAAAAATGAATCACTTCAACCAAATGACTCGTATAGAAACGAGTTAAAAAGGAAGGATTGTAAACGTTTTTGAACAAAATCGAAACGTAAAAACTATCCTCCAAAACAACTTGGATAAAACAAGTTGCATCATACACAAGGATGACAACCTTGTAAAAACTAGAAAGGGAGGGAATAAGCATATAATCCATTCACCTAAGGCGCCAATTTATGCTCGACAAAGCGCAAAAATCACGAGCTGACATTTTCAATGGTCGCTTGGATAAAGCGACGAGGTACAAATTAGTGTCCAATGGTTATAATACGGCTTGATGATTTAAAACAACTCGAACTCATGAGTTGAACAAAATCGAGTAAAAAATAACCATATGATCTAAACAATTTGTATTAAAACAAATTGCACAAAACAACTTGATATATAACGAGTTGTGCTTCAAAAAAGTGACTTGTATAAAAAACAAGTCATCTATAAACTCAGAATGAATGAGTTCAACAAAAAAAAGGCTTCATTCGAAAATTCTTTCTGCTTGATTGCTCGAGTCCGACTTCATAAAGCTCGACCTCGAGCAGGGGCATAATGGATAAAGCAACGAAGTCCGATGGTTATAAAGATGATCTGATACTTTAAAAGGACTCAAAATAAACAATTTGTACTTGAAACAAGTTGTGAAGTCCTAAGAAAACAGCTCGAATTTAAATGAGTTGTATGAAATTAGATCAAGAAATAGCCACGTTTTAATTAAACGATTTGAAATGAAACAAATCGTAAGACCTTAAAACTACTCGCATTGAACGAGCTAGATGAGGTTATACTAAAAAATAATTACGAGTTTTGAAATAAACGATTTGTATCAAAACAAGTCGTAAGAAATCAGAATAAGTTTCAGAAAGGTGATTTGTATTAAAACAAGTCATGTATCCTCAAAACAACTCGAATTGAACGAGTTGTACGAAACTAGGACAAGAAATATTCTTTGGTTAAGTAAGATGTGCTAAAACCAATCATACAGAGCCTATAAGCCCGAGTTCAAATACTCGAATCCAACTCTTAAGAAAAAGAGATTGAACTCGAGTAGGGGCACTGTTCATACACTGGCCCAACACTAAGGCCCATGTCCAAATACACTAAAAGGCCCAATCCAAAGATTGGCCTTCTTATTCACCGACCTCTTTAGAAGAGGTCGGACTCAACACAGACTTCTTTCCAAAGAAGTCGGGCTCAAGAGATAGCTGGCAGATAACACTTATTCAAATAAGTAATGCCCCTAAAATCTCTCAACCCACTTCTAGAAGCCATATCCCAACAATCCCTAGATAAAGGGACGGTTATCCACCTAAAAAAGTGGCACTACTCCAACGGTGGTTATTGGATTACCACTATAAATACCCTGACACTCCTCAGGTACCTCTAAGTTCCAATACATTCTAAACCTGCTTAACCCCATGCTGACTTAGGCATCGGAGTGTCTTTGCAGGTACCACCCCCCATCTCTTGGAACACACAACTCGGAGGCGACTCCCAGACGTAAACCAAGTCGGAGACCACACTCCTCCTGCGCTTGGGCCTCACAAACAAGCCCAACCACCGTCCGGTTCTAGGTAAGCCCCGGAACACTTATATACTCTTATAGAAATTGGAGATGAAGAGAGAACTTTTCGTACAGGAGAAGGAGTCACAATATACATTCTATTCGTGGATACTCGATTGGGTAGAGTGTGGATTGAGTTTCAACCCTATCTTATCAATCCGCATCCTATATATGTATATCTTATATATTTATATAAAAATATTTTTTAAGTGGATATTGAATTAAAGATCTCTCACTATATGCAAAATATTTTTCATCACTAAGAGAAAATTATTCATTGATAATTTAATACTTTTATTTAATAAACTACCATTTGTACTCATAAATTTTGCGAACACTGACAAAAGTACCTATCAAATAAAAAAAAATTAACGTTGTACCCATGAAAGATGGGTTCCGTACGACAATACACAAACCCTGATTTTTTATTGACTTTTTAATAAAATTTCCAAATTACCCCTTTTATCTTCTCCCAAATTCCAAACTTTCACAACCCTCACCCTTCGTCTTCCTCCGCCGCCGCCAGCCACCATTCCCTTGAGACCCTAGCACTTGATGTCTTCCTCCAACCTTTATCCTCAACCTCTGTCTCTCTTTTTTCTAATCTCAATTTGTTCTCCAAATCCAAATCAACTTCAACATTATTACCCTTGTTGTTTCCTTCTTCTTTAGATGCAACAACAACACTCAGAGAATTGTTGTTACTGCAACACACACCATAAAGCACACCCTTTTCAAGCTCTTCAACCTGAATATTGTTGTTCTTCTTATTCCAAAGCAACAAGTAGCAGAGTTCAACAACTAGAGCTAACAAGAGGTCGGCAGCCACGGTCTCTTTCCAACGGTGACTCCAAGCACTACTTAGCAGAGTTCTGGACATGCCAAGTGTGATCGAAGATATAGCCAAGAGAATGCAGGGCGAAGAAGGACCCACGCTCCCAACCCCGCCTTCGACGACGACGTCATCTGCAAGCGTTGCTCCTCCAGTGAGTCACCGGCAAAACTTCTCCTCTGCAACAAATGCGACTGAGGCTACCACATATTCTGTCTCCGACCTATCCTTCCTTCTATTCCCAAAAATTCTTGGTTTTGCCCCTCTTGTTCCCACAGTAACACCAAGAAACAAAAATGTACGTTTTTTGGTTAATTTCAAATTTTTTTCTGCACCAAATCTACAAATCTGTAATATTTGAACAATAGCCTCAAATAATAATCCACAGTTTTTACTCTTTTTAATTTTTTGGTGGCTGGTGGCGGCGGAAGAAGACAAAAGGTGAGGGTGGTAAAAGTTTGGAATTTGGGGAAGATAAAAGGAGTAATTTGAGAATTTTATTAAAAATTCAACAAAGAATTAAGGTTTGGATACTATTGTCACACGGAACCCATCTTTCATGGGTACAACGCTAGTTTTCTTGTTTAATGGACACTTTTGTCAGCATTCGCAAAATTCATGGGTACAAATGGTAGTTTATTCTTTTTTTTTACATAAAAATTAATTTTATTTTAAATTATCATCAAGTTATATAATAATGTTGCATCTTTTTAGTAACTCGCGGGTAGAGTCGGGTATCCGCGGGTTAAAACGGGTAGGATTAGGGTTGGGATATTCTCAACTCACGAGTAGAGTAGGATTGAGTTTATATAAAAATCTCAACCCACGGATAGGGCTAAGGTTGGATCCAAACCCTACCCTACCCATTGTCACTCCTAATGAATGGAAATGGGAAAATTTATGGTGTGAGGTAACAGAAGGTCGCATATCTAAGAGATGTAATCTGTCAAATTTTGAAGAATTTAAGAACCAAATCGACTAAATTTAATTGATTTAAATTGGATCAGATTAGTTTGCTTTTGGTTATTAGATCTATGGTGCGGATTTAGAAAACCACAAACTAACCGACAAGTGCATCGGGTCGTACGAAGTAATACTTCAGGTGAATGAGGATCGATCTCACATGGATTGATGGATCAAGCAACAATGGTTGATTGATTCACTTAGTCAGACAAGCAGAAAATGGTGTTTTGAGAGTTTAATTGCATTAAATAGTAAATCAGAGAATTAGAAAGCAAACAGTTAATTGATGTGAAGAATATGAGAGAAAACAGTTAAGATTTCAGAGTTATTTATCTTCCAGATTTCTATTTCTTACCAAGTATTTTAATCATGAAAGATTCAATTCATGACAAACTATATTTGACTAAACCTTAATTTCTTAGTAATTTAGTCTCCTTTAACCTAGTTAACCGCCAATTCCTTGGTCACTTAATTTCAATTAGTGGTTTAAGTCCAATTCTAGTTTATCAACCACAAAAACCCTAATTACCCAAATATAAAAGGATTATATGTCATGTATCCCGTTAAGTCCAAATAATTAGTGATGTAGGAGAAATTATTTTCAAGCTATTGTTCAAGTAAATTACTTTTTCAAGATTTAGCAAGAACACAATTAGAATAAGGGTTATTCTTCCAATCTACCCAAATCCTTAAGATGAAGAACGAAAACAAATCCTTGAAATTGAAATCAATACATAAATTAAAATAGAAGAGTAATAGTATTAATCCATAGAATAAACAGAGCTTCTAACCTTAACAATGGAGGTTTAGTTGCTCATGGAGGAAATAAACTCTATTATAGAAAAGTGTAAAGTGCGGAAGTCGAGAAGAAGCGGAAGAGGAGAAGTCATAGGCCAAGACCTCTTCTCCTTTTATATCTAATCCTAATTAATGTGAAATATATTTTCTAAAATTAAATAATATCTCTTCTAATTGTAAATAAAATAAAATTTTAATAAAAAATCTCTAAAGATCTCATTGATGGCTTCATAGAGATGTGGGGACCGTCCTGGAATCTGAAGTTGGCGCCAAACTTGGGTTGGGCCAAGTTTGGCACCACCCTGTCTGCAAGTTAGTGTGTCCATGAGTTGCTCCTGGCGCCAAACTGCCCAAGTTTGGCGCCACCAAGGCTGCATCAAGTGTGGTGTATTATAAGTCCAGCGCCAAACTTCAGTTGGCTGAAATTTAGTGCCACCTTGGTGGCGTTTGGCGCCGTGATTCCAGAAGAAAAGTATAAATCATTATATATTATTAAAAAGCTCTGGAAGTTGGCTTTCCAATGCCGCTGAAATCGCATAAATTGGACCTCTGTAGCTCGAGTTACGCTCGTTGGAATGCGAGGAGGTCAGGGTTGATAGTATCATCCATTTTCTTCCTTTTCTTCTACACAAACTCTGTTAAACTCGCCCGAATGCCACCTGTAATAAATCAAATTGCAAAAAACTCAAAGTAGCATTTATGGTGGTTTAAAATACCTAAATCTTGATTAAACTTAACAAATTCAAATGCAAATTTATTAGGAAAAGATAAGAAATATGCTCACGCATCAATCTAAACGAATTAAATCTATATTGGAATTATTTAGATAATCGAATAACCAATTAGAATTAAATTTGTAAAAAAAAAAAAAGAAAAGAGGAAAAAAGAATATGTAACACTAAAATAAATTAGGTTAAGAAGGAAAAAGAGAAATGATGATTGAAGTGAGAGTGGCATTAATAAAAATTATATAAATACTATATTTTATATTTTTTAATATGATATATTAAGTAATTAGGTAATTAGATTTAAGTTCCTGAATCAATTAAAGTTAGGTATAATCAGATTTATTCCATTACTCATTGAATACAATACCTAATATAATCAAGCAAGCTAGATTAAATGTATTTGGATGATGAGATTATCCGTTCCGATTTACATGCACATCTTTACTCTCTTAAATTATGATTCTTAGTTTTTAAACTCCTATATTGTCGTTCCTACAGGAGAAGATATATTTTCATTTTTTTATGCGGTGTCATTGTCAACAAATAAATATTTATCTTTTGGATTTGACCTATGAAGCACAAGCATTTTTCTGAGTTTCTGTGTCCTCATATCAAACGCATTTTAGATACGACACTCATCCGATACACGTGTCTTCTGTATCCAATCATGTCTTAATAAAAAAAGATACAAAATACTTTTCTAAACACGCTTGGACACACCTAAATACCATCACATGTTAGCTGTGTTCAACCTGATTCTTAACCTATATTCTTGAAATGAGTTTAGAAATAATATATATTATGATTTATTGATGGAGAAAATTATTTTAAATATTTTATATAATTAAAAAAATATTAAAATATTATTATAATTTATTTAAAATATTATATATATATATATCGTATCCCCGTGTCTTATAAAAAATTAAAATTCATGTGTCCGCGTGTCCCGTGTCGTGTCATATTATGTCCTGTGTCCGTCTAAGTATCCATATTTCATAGGATTTTTGTTGTTGTTGGTCTTGATGCTTTATAGGATTTGAGATACGAGATAGTTTGCTATTAAATGTTGGGCTTTAGTTAGCCCAATACTAACTTTTTTTTTGTTCGTGGGCTAAGCCCGAACACCCTACCCGAACCAACAACCCACCCATCCCTACTCCAAACCCGCTTCTTTAACCTATCACAGCAAACATTACTACGATTCTCTACTCTCCACCTCTGTCGAGCTTGGATGTCCATCATCGTTGGCAAATTTGTCGGTGGCATTGGGTGAGATTGCGTCGTTCGATCAGGTCTCCTCCGCCGTTGCTTCCCATAAGGTCGCTCCTAAGCAGAAGGTGACGAGGATGTGTTTAACGTTGCAGTTTCTCCTGTTAGAGATGATTCTTGACAGTGTAGCCCTTCCATGGCTTGAAATCTAATGTCTCGCAGCTGAAGCGTCTTTGATTGATCAGAGAAAAGTTATAAAGTCCTCCAAGCAGCTACCGCCGTGAATGGCTTCCTAGATGATGATGTAGTTGCTCCTCTTCGGATTATGCTAGCAATGGATAGTGGTGGATCCATATACCATCTCTGCCCCCAATTGTCTTGTTTTTGCTAATTTTGCTATAGTATGAACTAACTTATTTTCCTCTCTTAGAATCCAGGTGAATCCACAGCTATTAAAATTTTCCTGCAGTTTAAATATTTACTGTAAAATCGGATCAATATCCTGAATGCTACTCTTTGATTTAATGGCTTGCACCAAAGATAAACAGTCAAATTCAACTAGTATCATATCTAATTGTAAATTTTTTTGCCAAAATTAAGGCATTTCTTATTGTTATCGTCTCTACTGTTAAATTGGACACAATTTTGATTCTATTTGTAGGCCCAATCATAAATTTTTTTAGAGCTATTTCTCGCAGTAATTGCCATTATTCCATCGCCAGAAGCTTTCTGAAAGGTTGCATCAATATTCAGTTTTACCAATTCCTTGGTGGGGTCTCCAAGTAACTAGCTTTTTTTTAATTATAACGTTATCTGATGCTTTCTAGATTGGTTGATCAATTGCTGCTCTATACTGCTTCTTTAGTAATTTGGCCTTGATAATAGTCTCTTTAGGATTGATCTCTTTACTATTGAAAATAGCCTAATTTATTGATTTTCAAATCTCCCATATTAGAAAAACCATCTTACTTATCCTTTTCTCTTTATTATATTCACCTTCTTCCTTGATTCTTCTGATTTTTTCCAATAACCATTCTCCAAAACTTGTAATATGTTCTTGAGAAGGACAGTATTGACATTGGCTTCCAAACCAAGCTGCTCTAGTCCATGGATAAAATAATAAAGTATGTTCAACAATCTTGCGTTCGTTCAAGCATACTTAACACATATAGGATTTAACTAATTTCCTTTTATACGACCTTTTATTTACTGGTAGTATATTCTGCGCTGCTCTCCAAATGAAACTTTTAATTTTTTGTGGAGTTTGGATGATCTAAATCTCTTTCCATAATTTTTTCATATTCATACTCGATGAAACTACTTTTAATCTGCTACCCTGGCTTTCATTTTTAGCTGCCATATATCCAGTTTTAACAGTATAGCATCTATCCTTTCTATACGGCCAGACAAATCTATCTTCTTTTCCAAAAATGCTAACAAGGGTTCTTAAAATTTTATCTTTGACTATATCAGAAAAATTCCTTCAATCTTCTTCATATCCCAACCTTCTCCTTCCTTCAACAACTTGCTAACCCACTCCAACTCAATTCTCTCTTGTCTTTGAATTTTACCCCACACCAAACACCCAATTATCATCCCATACGTTACCCCTAGCCCATTACCCACACTCCACCTACCATGTCTCTGAAGAAAGTCCCTTCCTTGAATTATACTCTTTCAAACCCTAGAAGCATTGCTATTGCATCTAGCATTTTATAAGTTATCTTTAAAAAAATAAATCGCCTTCAAAATTTGTACCCATATCGAATCAGGATTTGCTATAGTTCTCCAAATTTTTTTTGCCAAAAGAGCTAAATTTTGATCTTGAAACTCCTTAAAACCTAGTCCTCTTTTCTTTTTGCTTAAACAAACCTTATCCCAACTTTTTCAGTGTATGCCTCTTTCTTTTCCAAAATTCACCCACCAAAATTTTGCTATCCTAGCATTCAATCACTGGCAAAAAATCTTTGCAAATTTAATAATAGTCACAACGTAGCTAGAAATAACTTGTATCACTCTCTTAATAAGAACCTCTTTTCTGATTTGGTTTAGCAGCTTTTCTTTCCATCATTCTACTTTCTCTATTACCTTCTCTTTTATCCAATTTAGAGCTTTAATTTTTTACCTACCCCAAAGCACTAGTAGCCCTAAATATCTCCCCAGATTATCCCAACACTTCATTCCTAATATTTTCTCTATGTTAACTCTAGTTTGTATGGGTACTTGACTACCAAATATTATCCCCGATTTTTTAAGATTGATCCTCTGTCCTAAAATATCTGTAAACTTATTAAGAATTAAAACAAGGTTATAGATTTCTCCCTCTTTTGCTTCTGTGAAAATAATACAGTCATCGGCAAACAAAAGATGCATGATTGGTGGGGCTGTTGGGGCAATTTTAAACCCTGAAATCTCTTTTCTGTCTCTTGCTTTTCCCATAAGAATAGTGAAAACTTATGCAGCAATTATGAAGAGATATGGAGACAAATGATCGCCTTGCCTCAGCCCTCTCTCCGATTTAATCTTCCTAGTGAGCCTCCCATTAATTCTTATCTTATAACTAGCGCTTCTAACACACTCCATCATCAAACGAACCCACCTCCTGTCAAAGCCAAATGCTATCAGAGTAGCCTCCAAAAAATTTCATTCTAGTCTATCATAAGTCTTATTTATATCAATCTTAATAGCAAAGCTTTTTGATATATTCCTATCTTTCTTGTTAAGATTATGAAAGATCCACTGAACAATGATAAAATTATCTTGAATCAATCTATCCCTATAAAGGCACTCTGGATTGGTGAAATGAACTTGTTCGTAAGCCTTCTGAGTCTTATGACCATAATCCTAGAAATAATTTTGTAAATATAGTTACAGCAACTAATAGGTCTTAGTTGATTAAGGATTTTCAGTTACTTTACCTTAGAAACAAGAACAATAATGTTTTCACTTACCTCTTTAGGCATAACTCCCTCTTAAAAAAAATCTTTAACCACAACACACATTTTCTTTTTAATTATGTTCCAGTGACTCTGATAAAATAGCCCATTCAACTATCTGGTCTCGGGACTCTGAGACTACCCATACTAAAAATAACTCCTTCAATATCTTTATCCGAGATCTTTTTCATAAGCTGATCATTAACTTCCTGTAAATTCTCTTAGAAATTCTATCTATGCATTCCCCCAAATTTGATTTAGCTAAGGACGTAAATAATTTTGTAAAGTGTTCTTCCACCATATTCATAATTCTGTCCTCTCTTGATACCCATTGGCCCACCTGATCTTTTAATATTTTCACTCTATTTCTGTTTCTCCTTGGAATAGTTGTTGCATAAAAGAATTTGGAATTTTTGTCTCTCCACTTGAGCCATTTCAACTTGGATCTCATACCCCAGTATTTTTCTTCCTACCTCCATAATTGTCCTATCCTTTCCTTAATTTGACACCTTTGTTCTTGTTGTTCTTCATTTAAATCGTCTCTTGAATCTTTTGTAGCTCCCATTTCAATTTGTTTATCCCCAAATCTGCTTTAGCAAAAGTATTCCTACTCCAGTTCTTTAGACTTTTCTTGCAATTTCACATCTTCTTCAGCAACTAATCACATTCATTGTAGCTATATTCTTCCCTTTCCCAACTCTTTTTAATAAATTCTTTACATTCTTCATCATCATTCCAAATGCTTCCAATTTAAACAACATGTCCACTTTATTATTTGGTTCCAGTCTCAAAATGATAAGGGTATGTTCTGAACTCATTGCCAGCACAGCCACCAAATTTGCATTCGGAAACATACTAATCCATTTTCAGTTGACAAGAGTCCTATCTATCCTTTTCTTAGTTATGATCCCATTCTGAGAATTATTAAACCAAGTAAACATACCATCTTTTAGTTCAAGGTCTATGAGTGCATTAAAATCCAAAAAATTCTTGAATTCCACTATCTAACTCCTCGATTGTAAATGCATACCTTCCTTCTCTTCTTGATTTAAAACAGCGTTGAAATCACTTATGAAGAGCTTTGGATCATGTATGTTAATATTACTTGCTATGAGCATCTTCCACTCCTCTTTTCTCTTAGGGCTTGTTTGGGTGAGCTTTTGAGAAAAGATCTTTTTTCGTGTTATCTTTTTTTAAAAGATCTTATAGAGAAGTAAAAGTAATTTTATGTTTGGATATCTCATGTAAAAAGGTCTTTTTATCTATCAATTATGTTTGGGTATAACAATATAAAAGTACTTTTTTGTTCATTTATTACACGAAAAACATCTTTTTTTTAAGGAAAAAAGATCTTTTAAAAAAAGATGTAAATTACAGCTTCTCAAAAAAGATCTTTTTTTGATTTTACTAGTGCTTTTACTTTTACTACTAGAAATTTGCCAAACACGTTAAAAAATAAAAAAAGATCTTTTTTCATTGAAAAAAGATCTTTTTTTAACAAAATAATGGCGCCCAAACATGCACTTACTTGGTTTTGGGTTGCCATACATAAAAATAGTTTCTCAATCATTTCCTTTTCTATTTTTAATATAAACTTTAATATAATAATTAGACCAAGAGTAAACCTCAACTTTTATATTATCATTGTATAACAAACATAGACCACCAGACAAACTCCAGAGTTCAACCCAAAAATAATTATCAAAATAAAGTCTCTCTTAAGTTTACTAATACTACTTTAATTTTCTTAGCTCTAGTCTCCATGAGATATACAATGACGGATTTTATTTATTTACACAGATGCAAAAGTTTTGAAACTATCGTAGGGGTCACCACCCCTCGATAGTTCCAACTGATGATGCTCATGGATGAGGGTGGGGCTTGATAAGGCCCGCCTCCTTAGCCATGATTTTGTTCTCTGATTTACCAACAAAAATCCAGTTCCCTTCCGCTTCTAGAAAGTTCTTTCTGTTGCATCCATTCTTACCTTCATCCTTCCTCTACCTTTTTGCAATTTCAGCCACTTTCATGTGCTTATCTTCCTCCTATTATGAACTTACCAGCAGTAGTACATCTTCTGCATGCCTTTTCCTTTTCAGATTAAGACCTATTTCTATTTTCTGCACTGGTTGTACTTTCCACCATGCATTTCCAGCTTCTGTCCTTTGATCTTCATTATTCCCTTCTTCCTCACTTGCCAACTCGACATAGTAGTATAATCCTTCCTCAATTTTTTACAATTTAGGATCTTTCTCATTTAATATTGCTATTGTTTTGTTGATGTTCTCCCTGTACATCCACTGTCCTAGTACCGTTTGCCCCTGACCACTATCAAACACCCTTTATTTTTCCTTCCCTTTGTCTATGCCTCCCTTACCATTCTTGCCCCCTTCTCCCTTAGCAAACTCTTTAAGAATCTCCCTTATTGATTTTTTTTTTGTGTGTTTCCTGTTATCTTATCACCCTTTTCTATCATCCTGTAGCTATCAGCCTCTTGCTCTATAGGATACAACTTCAGCCCATCTCCATTAGTATTGTTGTTGTGTTGTTTGCCTCCCTTATTGTGCATTGGTTTGCCTTCCAATTCTTCCATAACTTGCATTTGTTCAGCATCATTGGTTGACCTAGTATCCTTATTCAGCCTAATAATTCTATTCAGCATCTCCTCCTTCTCTTTAATATTTTGGGCCTGTTTAGCGAAAGTCCAATATTTCCTTCCTTCTCCACTATGTTGGTTATAGTATTTAACTGAAATGTAGACCTAATTCCACTTTGTTCAGCCTCAAATCCCTAAAAATCATAGATTTTTTACATTGTCCTTACCTACTCCCCTCTCTCATCTTTCTCGTTCTCACTCAAAATTTGGTTTTCCAAGAAACATTTCTCCCATACTACTTGTTACAGATTTTTGTCAGTTTTGATCACACTCTCGTCTGTTTCTTGTTCTTCCACACTCTTCCTACCCAAATTTTGATTTGCACGCGCTTGCTCTTCCTTCTTTCTATTCTTCCACTCTCTCTGTTCTAAGTCTCCTATCTCCATGGCTGATAATGATCGAACTTGATTTATCCCTAATCTCGTAGAATACTTTGGCTTGGACTGGTCCCAGCAAGCCATGGCCATTTAATTCTTGCAAGTCTTCCTCTCATGTCCTATTATACCACAGTTAAAGCAATAACAATCTGGTAATCTTTCATACTTGAAGAACACCCATAGCGGAGGCAAATTCTCTCTGTCTATAAAAAAATTTATTGGTAAAGGTTTCTTTATGTTAATGCCAACTCTAATCCTTAGAAATGTTCTCCTAAGAATACCATCAACTTTGGGATCTTCAGCTTCTGCTAGAACTCCCCGCATCTCCCCCGATTAGTCTGCCTATGTCTTTGTTCATATGATTAAGTGGTATACTATGAACCTGAATTCAAAATTCCATATAGTCATGATCCACTTTAAAGGCTGGTGTTTTCTTGTCCATAATCGAAGATTAATCAGATTTCCTCTAACATTCCAAAGTCTATTTTGGAGTATTTGAAGTCCTTTCTTCGTGTCTTTGAAGTTGAACAGAATCTTCTTCAACTCCACATTAGAGACAACAATTTCTTATGAATTTTTTTACATTTCTAACAGAGCATTCTTATACGTTTTGAAGCTTATTTTTTTCTCACTAATTATCTTTCCAACTATATTCAAGTGATTTTTTTAGTAGTCAAGAGTCTCGTATTGTTAAGTTTGATGACCTTACTTTTTATAGATTCCATTCCACTGATTGTTAACACCTTGTACTTTTATTTGCTTCCAGGTGGCACGATGTATATTTGTGTTTATGATATTGTTATGTGGCACCAGACACGGGTCCAGGAATAAAAATAGGGGGTAGTTGCCCCCACTGTATTTTCAATTTTTTCTTTAAATTATAGTTATATATAATGTGTATTATGTGTCCCGCTTCAAATTTTAAATGATTCTACTACAAATAAACTAAACTCAATTGGCTAAAGTCTCAAATTTACTTTTTTATCTTTCTATCATTTTAACTATTAGTCAACCTAATCAAATTTAGTTCTTGCGCAGTCATTCCTTTGTTCTCTTAACCCTTTTCTTAGTTTCATATTTTTAACCTTCTCTTTCTATTCCTTATCTAGTGGTTATCTTCTCTTTATCAAAAAAATAAATTTTCAATTCTCCATTTTTTTATATAACTCTGTATATATTTCAATTTCATTATTTCTCTTTTTGATATTTTTAATTATAAATTTTAATTCAAATTATTATAATTTAGGTATTAATCTAATTTTTTATTCTTTTTATAGCTTTATATATTTTATTTTATTCTCAATTTATTCATCTATATTATTTTTTTATCTTTATTCTATTATATGTACTTATATATGAATTTTTGAAATAAATTCATTAATTTACGAATTTTAAATATATTTTTTAATTTCAGAAATAGTAAATGACAAATATTTTAATTATAATACATAATTAAACAAATGCATACAATCTTTCATCTTATATTATATCAAAATTAAATTAAAAAATAAATAATAAATTTAATTATTTTAAAATAAAGAAAAAATTATAAATTAAATTTCTATTATTTTATATAAAAATATTTTTCATATATAGATTTAATTTTTTTTAGTATTTATATATAATTCTAGTTTCAAATTATAAATACTAGTATATCATTAGGCGTTAACGTGTCAATTAATTTAGTCTTTATTATTAAATGTGTGTAAAAATAAATAAAAATAAAATTAATTAGGATAACAAGTTATCTATAATTTAATTAAAATATTTAAGTCCAAATTTTAGAAATAATTTTTTTATAAATTATATATAATGAATAGTATTTTAAGAATGAAAATATTCACTAATTTTTTTTATTTTTATATCTCTATATAATTAATAATGTTCAACAAAATTTATTTTAGTATACATATTTTTGCCCACATTTTTTAAATTTTTTGAATTCGACACTGTGTGGTAGAGCTGGCAATATATACCTTATTTGTAGGTATCCAACCCGGACCAATCTGTTCGGGTAGGGTTGTCTACCCTACCCGCTGCGAATAGGGTAGGGTGCGAATTTGCCTGCGGGTAGGGTAGGGTACGAGTTTAGGATATACCTTACCCTACCCGCACTCCTAATATATTATATAATATATATGTAAAAGTTATGTATGTAGTAAAGAAAATGAGTCTTGAACTTACAATCTTCCTCTTATAAAAACTTTAAATAACTACTAAACTAGTTGATGATTATACTATTTGTAATTTTATGTTGAATTTCTTTAAAATTTTATTTTTTTAATTTTAATTTAAACTTAGTTTTTTATTTTTTATTTTATTAATATGTATGAAATTTGGAATAGTTGAATTTTATATTTGTTTAAAATTTTTTTATGTTAGCGGGTAGAGTTGGGTAGGGTAAGGTTTAAAATTTTAGAATGCGGTAGAATTAGGATCGAGAGATTCTCAATTCGTAAGTAGGGTAGGATAGAATTTTAAAAAAAATTTCAACCGAAATGGTTGAATGACTTCCTAATGGAGAAGAACCTAGTGTTCTAGAGAACTCTCCTAATGAGAGAAAGTAGCTCTCCTACATAGCAGTTAGAACTTAGAAGCATAGATTGGCACCATTAAAGAAATTTGAAGCTTAGCCCAATACAAACTTTTTCATATTGCTGGACTACGATAATTGGATTCTCCTCCAGCCCATACTAAAATAATATGTTAACAAATGTTGTCCCAAGAAACGAGTTGAAGTCATTTTTACTCGTACAGTGAAAACACCAAAGTTACCAAATTAAATTAAGTCTTAAATATGATTTTGTGAAATTACCAATTAAATCAATGACCTTATAATAAATAGTAATAGCCTACACGATTATTGATATTATTGAAAAATATGTGTTAATGTTACTTATTCAATAATCATGCATATACGCTAAATTGATGTATATTTTTTTTAAAAAAATTATTTATACACTAAAATTAATAATTAAAATCAGTCATTATATATTTAATTTGTATATAAATACATGTGTTGTTTAGTTTATTTTTAATATAATATATTTTATATTTTAATATATATTTTATATTAATAACTAATTTTAGTAGCTGATTTTAGTGTACACATAAAATAATCGATTTTTTCATTGATGAGTCAGTGATAAGGTAAACATTAAGTTAAAGGGAGGAAAGTTTCACAAAAGATAAGAAGGGATGAGATAAAGGCCACCTATACTATATCTGTAGGTACGACAATTTTTTTTTTTTCCTTTTGTTTTTGTTTTTGTTTTTATCTTTTATTTTATTTTTATTATTTTCAGAACCAAGATATACAAAACGTGATGGCTTTGCTGCTTTCAGTGCTTTGCCATTCCTCTTGTATCTGATACATAATAATGCATGAAGAATTAAATAAACAACGTTTTGAAGATCCACATCAGTGTTAATGGTACACAACTAAAAGGTGGTCCAAAAATTTTGGGCTATCAATTGTTATTCAGTTACATTATATTCCGGGGTTTAATATGTGTAAAAAAGTCATATAAATGAGTAGATTAAAATCTAATAGTTTTAATTAATGGGCCATTTGGCTCCATTAGGTTTTGCAACAATGATTAGATATTGTGTTTGTATGTGTAGGTAACTATATGGATATATATTTAATTTGTTTTTATTATAATATTATGCTTGTCTCTACACTAGAAACAATATTGAATTTAATATGAAAATAATATTTTATTTAATTTAACTAAAAACAATAATAATTTGTCTTATTAAATTTGGTTTAACATTAAAACTAGAAAAGAATATACTATAATAACTTAATAAAAATAAAAAAAATACAAATATAATATTAAATATGGTGAGTCATAATATTTTTTTATCCTTATATATTACTTTTAACGTTTTAGAAATAGAAAAACATTTTAATTTCTTTAGTATATGAAATAGATAATTTTTTATAGAATAATATAATAAATTTAATTTTTATACTCTATAATATAAAAAATTTACACAAATAACTAATTATGTATTGACATATAAATAAAAATAATTAATTTTTAAATTTACTACTTAAAAATATAACTCATTTAAATTACACATATAAATATATATATTTTAATTTATTTTTAGTGTATATTTTATATTCTAATATATATTTTATATAAGTGACTAATTTGATAATTGATTTTTTATGTACATCTAACATAATTAAAAATTATTTACTTTATAAGTATATAAAAATTAAACTCGTATAATAATAATAATAATAATTTTGTTCCTAACGAATAGGAACATATAGCTGTGAAGGAATATTAGAGTGTCAAAGCCAACCAAAAGAAGAAGAATATTCCTTGAAAAACTGAATCCTTAACAGCAATATCAACCACTAATATATGTCATTATTATTCTTAATTAAGTACTTAACCTCGTCATCTCTTCATTCTCTCTCTATATATATCCACAAAGTAATGTTTTCAGTACTGTATAATTTTATTTAATCTTTTTTTTTTTGTTGGGATCAAATAACCAGTAAAATGTTCACGAGTTTCTGAACAAAGATTATCTAGTAAACAAAGGTTTCCGTTTAATAACAACTTGTTAACTAACTAACTAACAAAAAGGCAAAGAGAGAATTAAAGAAGAAATAGGGACATATTTGGGCAAGCAAATTATCTTTGTTACCAAGTTATGTTTATGCACATAAAAGAATTTTGGTTAGCTTATTTTATAAGTTTTCCCAAATTGGAAAATTTTCTTTTTCTTTAATAATTTAAAAAGTAATGGAGGTACACATCAGCAAAGGAGATGCCATTAGTCATAGGGAGAGAAGATGGATAAAATAAAGAATCCAAGTCCTATGTTAAAAGCACCATTTGCCACCATCAACAAAGTTAAAAGATTTTGCAGAATTAATTCCAATTACTACTTTGGATTTTGGAGTACAGCATGAAATTTTTTGTCATATGCAACCTCTGTCACTTACTCATTAATTTTAGCCCCTACATAAGGGAATTATTGTTGGGTCCTTAATAAATTAATGAAAGTAACACTAGCCCAAAGCCATATATATATATATATATTGGAAATGTTTTTTTTTTAAGTGCTTCTGTGGCAAAAAAGAAATGGGGAAATTTTTCTATCCTCCAAGACATGACAGGTGGAATGTATACTTTAATTTTAAGAGAATATATATATATATATATATATATATATATATATATATATATATATAATATGGTGAGGAATTAAATATAATATTTTTTATACTATAAAAATTACTTGCATATAATCTTTAATCGTTAAATTATAATTATTTTTTTATATAATATAAAATAGAATTTAATTTTAATACACTATTATGAGCAGCAAGTGCAATGGTGTGGGACAAGCGCTCCCACTACAATTTAAAATTTTTTTGAGTAGTATATGATAATAATATTTTTTTGTCCTATTAGATTATTAAATTTGATCCCACAATAAATTTTTACTCAACTTTTGGTACTTAATCGTTAATTTAAAAATTTTATATTAGATATTCATTAGAATGATCAATTCTCAGATTTAAATGAAATTAGTGTTTTTTTTTAAATCAACTAAAAAAAATATTATTTATCTTCTTTTCAAATTAGCTTTAATTTTTGCGTAACAACTATATTAATTGAAAGAACTTTTTTAACTATGAATATCAATAAGAGTCGACTTCTAATTGCGTTGGGAAATAAATTTTTAAATAATTGTTTAGTAATATATATGGAAAGAGAGAAATTTTGATGGTAGTGTTAAGAGAAAAATTACTTAAGTTTTTAAAAATATAAAACCTAAAAGAATAGAATTTTAAATTATATATTATTATTTAAATTACTATTTTAGTGTTTTAATTTGTATATTAGATATTTTGAAAGCTAATCATATTTTACAATAACAAAATATAATCATAACAATAATCATGCTATATGTACATAAAAAATAATTATCTGTATAAAATATATATTAAAATATAAAATACATATTAAAAATAAGTTAAACAATACATATATTTATACACAGATATATAGTGGTTAATAGATAATTTAATATTTAATTTTTTATATATACATATTATTTTTATTATAAAAATTATTATCATATTATATAAATTTTGCCATCACTACCAAAATTTTCTGGATCCGTCACTGATTATGAGTGTACATCAGTTTTACACATATATTTAATCATATAACACTACATTATAATAAATAACAATTTTTTTATTGACGATGTGAATAGTCATTTAAAAAAACAAATATAATTATACGACAGTGTAAAATATTTTATACTTTTAGTATATCAAAATTAAACTCTATAAAATATATACATCTTATATAAAAATGTAATTGTCAGGCAGACGCTAATTATCATAATAATGATAATAATATTATTAATATAATATATAAAATTTAAATAAAAATAAATAAAGAGACTATCAACTTTTTCTCATTGTGAACCACGTATTCTTTTTTAAGAATTTATTTTTTTTATTAGTGTAAAAGAATTTTACACACATCTAATTAAAATGGAGTAACATATCTAGGAAATACTTTTACCTGTGCAGTTCATATCGGTCTTCATGTGCTCCTAAATTAAAAAAATTCTTAAAAGCTTTCCATATATTTATTTAATTTGAAATTAGATAACATTACAAATGATATCTTTTACCTTGTAAAAGTTACACTAACTCCTTTGAAAAATTAGATAACATTTTTATCTGATACCTTTGTATTTTGAAAAATAGAATATTCTTACAAATATGACATTGATTATCCATGCATTACCATGACAAATCAAGATTTATAGTATTGTGTGCACTGCATAATACCATATAACATTAATTAGTTCATAATTAATTAACTAATTTATGTACTCCTTTTATTTCAAATTAAGTAATTAACTGTATTCTTTTAATTCTGCATAAATTAAGACAATTACTAAATTTTATTGAAAATATAAACAATAAAAAAGGACAAAAAATATTATTAATACCATTTTTTTCTATATTGATTTTTTTACTTCTAATTTGTTCTTTTTCTATTTAATAACAAAGGACATAATAGATAAAAATCTAATTAAATTAATTAATAATTTCTTAAAATTTAAAAATAATATTTAATTTGTAACAAAAATAAAAATGAAAAGAGACAATTAGTTTGAAATAAAGAGAATACTAATTAATGGTTATAATTAATCATGAACTTTAATTTACTTTCTCTAAAAATCCAGTTAGCAAATAGGTATATCATGCAATACCACTTAGCAAAGAGGAAGTTACAACTTTTCCTTTTCCTAATCTTTTTTATTTATTTTTTTTTTAAAGCTACATGTTTGCGTCAAACATTCTTTTTCATAGTAGTGTCAGCTGTTTACGCGTAATACAATTTTTTATGCACCAACTAATAGGGTCCATGAAGCAAGAAATTTTATTTAAATAATCATAAGTGGGATCGATAATTATATAAGCACATAAACATCAACCAGCAATTATTTTTTTCCCATCGGAATCTTTTAAAAGACAGAGAAAACTTACTCGACAAGCTATGAGTGCAACTAGGTATGTGATTATTCAACATGGATATTTCTAACTGGAGATGAAATTTCAGTTATTAACATATGATTCTTTTGGTATATAGTTTGTTGTGCATAGTACAGAGATGAAAAACATAGAGGTGAGAGTAAAGAGTGAAGATCATAAATATTCGTACGGCTATGCTACGTGTCCACTAAAATCAGCTATAAAAATTAGTTATTAATATAAAATATATATTAAAATATAAATATATATTAAAAATAAATTAAACTATATACGGTGACAGATTTAAAGGAGGTCTAAGGTGGTTATGGTCTCCTCCAATTTTTTTTTTAAAAAATTAGTACTATTAATTTATTATAATATATATATATATATATATATATATATATATATAGATTAAATATATTTTTATATATTACAAACTAAAAAAAAATTTACTTGTTAGTAACTTAATATGTATAAATTATAATGTGTTGTACAATATATTAGTAACAACTAACAAATAAATTTAAAAAATAATAAAAATGTATAAATATATAAATAATTAAAAAATATAGATTTGGATTAATATAAAAAGTAACGATTATAAAAAAATTGTTTTGACTCTTTCTATGACAATAGTATCAATTGAATAAATTTTTTAAATAATAAAAATTATTAAAACAATACTTTAAAACAAGATGAAAGACGAACTTTTAGTAGATTATATGATTATATATGTTGAAAAAGAGAATGTTTCAAAATTTATTTCAAATGATAAATTAATAATTTTAGTTATATGAAATATCGCAGAACAAATTTAAAAATACAAAAATTCTAAAGTATGTAGTTGAATGTTAATTTTTATATAATATAATTATTAATTTTGACCTATATACTATAAATTATATTTTGTTGACTTTTTGTTATGTTATATTTTAATTTATTTTGTATTTAATTTGACCCCTTCTTATAAAATTTTTGGATTAACCACTGATTACACATATATTTCAAATACATTAATAGCTAATTTTAGTGATTGATTTTAGTGTACGAATATTATTTTTGATATTCGTATTATACTATATACAAATATTTTATTAATGAATCTTTTTATGATACAAAATGTAAGTTTTCACTATATTTATTACAAAAAGTTTAAAAACCTTCACATACTTAAACCATACTAATTTTTTTGACTTCTCGTAGTATCTTCCAATTCAGCATATTAAAAATTAATCTACTGTGGATCTGAATTCTATTTAATAATTAATCAATAAATTGAGACAAAAGAGTTAAACTCCGACACTTACTTTAACATAAGAGTAAACTAACTACTCGACCAAACCAAATTAGCCATTAGAGCATTACTAAATTTGTACTAACATTTTTGTAATGTTTATCTTTCAATTTCCCTTGATAACATATGATATAAAATGAATGTTAAAGTAACCGAATTTTACAACAAGAGTTGATTAAAACAAACACTTTTAACATTAAGAGATACATCAAGACCAAAGTATCACAAATAATTTAAAATTTCTCTATTGGGGGGGCTAGTTATCTATACATGCATGGCCTTTTGGTAGCAGATAGATTAAATAAAAAGTGGTGCTATCGTTCGTTAGAAAAATCCAAAAATCATATAAAACGCATAGAGTTTGATAATAATAATTGAGAGATCACTACAGTTGAAAGTCAAAATAAGGGGGAAATAAAGAAATTATTGATTAAAGTTGAACTCACACACTGTTATTGATGCATATTAGGTGATGGGGAAAAAAGAAAAAAAAGAAAGTTGAAAACTGGCCACTTTAAGAAATCTTTATCTCCTCTTTTATGAAAAAGCATTTGTGTGTGTGTGTGATCCATGTCGTTACTATGAGAAACCATATTATAGAGTTTTCCCTATGAAGGTTGAAGAGACAACAACTTTGGTCGAATATATCTAATAACACTACTTAAATAGTTTTCATGCTCAACTATACCATATAATATTGATATTATTCATTTATTATTATTATTTAACAAAGTTGAGGTGTCAAGTTTGTAACACTATACATTACTTTGGTTAAACAATTTATTTAATTATTTAGCAATAGCTAAAGCTTTTTTTCTTTTTCCCAAAAACATACAGGATAAGGTTTCTTTGTTCATATATATATAATCTCCTTCTCCAAAGTTTCTAAGAATAAATATAATGATACTAATGATAGAAGAGTTATATACATGTTCTGCAGTAAGGCAAGGTTTTTTGGCATCTGGTTTTCCTAGCTAGCTGCAAATAGGTATGTTCCTAAACTGTATTTACTATGTAGTACTACTAATTAATTAAATTTGAAATTCTAACAATTTTTAATGTACTATATTGTTTAGTTAGTTATTGTGTGTGTGTGTGTGTGTGTTATAGCAAGTTTTTGCAGCAAACTCAAATGAATTGATATGATGATGTATTTATTGAAAATGGAAGGAATATGAGAAAATGAACTAAGAACACAAATCCAAATCAGAAGAACCAAAACATGTTATTTCACAGTTTCTTGAGACCTTATTCTCTGTATAGACTCTGCATCCTTCAATAGTGATTCAATCCTTAATAGTATGTATTATTCTACATTCTGGGAAGTGCTAACTAGCATGCATGTATTGCTTGGAATATTCATATGAGGATGAAATGAAGAGAACATTGCATGTTTGTTAATTATTATTGTGTGTCAAATTAATAATGATGCACCTTTTTTCTTGTTTAGAAACTACCCTTTTTTGCAGGAAATAGAAGAAAATCAATGGACATATTTGACACATTCCCACAAGTTAGCATGTGGGGTGACAACTTTAAGGTTGATGGTGGCCTCATAAATTCAATCACTTCTCCAATGTTGTTGGTGAGCACTAGCACCATGGCCATGGATAACAAGGTTAATTAGAGAGCATGAGTTTTTTCTATCAGCTTTATTATTATCTTCTAATCTGGATTGTAATTTGTAACAAACTTTTGAATTTGAATTCTACAGCCTGAATATGTTCCACATGAATTGAGGGAACAATCTAGACAAAATCAAGAGGCTACCAATAAAGATGTTAGTAAGGTAATGAAATTTCATAAGAGTGTTACTCTTAAAACATTTGCAATGTATCTTGGTCATGAATGATCTTGTTTTGTTAGGCTCTGACATTATTTTGTCTAGGTACTAAGACGGCTAGCGCAGAATCGAGAGGCTGCTCGGAAGAGCCGACTGCGAAAAAAGGTAGCGAAATTGGACTTACAAAAGAAGGCAGCCAATGTTTTTGTGTTCTGATTTGTAATTTTGTTCTTGATAGGCTTATGTTCAACAATTAGAAACAAGCCGTTTGAAGCTCATGCAATTGGAGGAGGAGATTGTTAAAGCTAAAAAGCAGGTGATAATAATACTAAACTCAAAAACCATATCAATGATTTATGCTCCTTAATCATATGTTATATATAACTAAAAGGTTTCCTTGCAGAGTATGTATATTGGAAACAATCCATTGGATGCTAGTTATATGGGATCTTCTGGATCATTAAACTCAGGTTTGTGAATTCTGATACCAATAGTTTTAAGTTTTAACCTTCTTTACAATAAATTCTTCTATTAAGTGAGTGGTCCTGGTATATCTGTGTAGCAGGGATTGTTTTGTTTGAAATTGAATATGGAAATTGGATTGAAGAGCAACACAAACTGAATGAAGAACTCAGAAATGCATTCCAAACTCAAGCACCTGATGAACAACTTAATCAACTTATTCAGACTCTGTTGAATCATTACTCAAATCTTTTCAAGATGAAATCAGATGCTGCAAAGGCTGATATATTCTACCTAATCAGTGGTGTCTGGAAATCATCCGCGGAGCGCCTTTTCCTTTGGATTGGAGGATCTCGCCCTTCGCAGCTTCTAAGTGTAATCTGATTCATATAACATTGTAACTCATTTGCATCAAAAATCTTGCTTGCTTATAACAGAATATCAATATGAATTTTGGTAATAACAAAAAAATTAAATTGTTAATTGTGGACAACCTCAATTAACTAGCAATCTTTTTTATTTTCTTGCAGATCATTGTGCCACAGCTTGAACCTTTAACTGAACAACAAACTGCTAGCATTAGCAGACTCCGGCTATCGTCGCAACAAGCTGAAGATGCTCTCTCACAAGGACTAGATAAACTCCAGCAGAGTCTTGTCCACAACATTGCAGTTGATCCATTGGTAGCAGGAAACTTTGGGTTTCAGATGGCTGATTCCATTGAGAAAATTGAGGGACTTGAAGGCTTCCTTAACCAGGTAACACAACATCAAATAACTGAATTAGTCTTCAGATCCGACACTTTGGTTCTCAACAAATTTTTATTTTTTAGAAGTTCTTGTGGACAACAGAGCGAGCTCAGTAAATAGCAACAAAGGAGATAGACTAGTTATGCATTGCATTGATCTATCTCCTCTATTGCTATTGACTGAGCTCTATTGTCCACAGTTTTTGAGAATTACTCTCGAGACAGATTGGTTCTCAACAAATTTTTATTTTTTAGAAATTCTTGTGGACAATAAAGCGAGCTCAGTAAATAGCAACAGAGGAGATAGACTAGTTATGCAGTGTATCGATCTATCTCCTCTATTGCTATTGACTGAGCTCTATTGTCCACAGTTTTTTAGAATTACTCTCGAGACAGATTGGTTCTTCCATCGCTAATACATTTATCCGATCGATAATGAATACAGGCAGATCATCTTAGGCAACAGACATTGATACACATGTCAAGGATCCTAACAACACATCAAGCTGCTCAAGGATTGCTGGCTTTGGGGCAATACTTGCAAAGACTTCGTTCTCTCAGTTCTCTTTGGGCTTCTCGTCCATCTCAACCTCTCTAGATGCTTCTCATTTCATTGCATAGCAATGATTCAAGTTGTGCAAGTCCTTTCCATATCTTTCTATCTATCATTGTCTTTGGATCAATCTATAGAGTGACACACTGACACTGATAGATAAAAGAGAACAATATCTATGTAGTGTGTACCATGATGCCTACTTATCTATTATCTTGGTCTAGAGAGTTTGCTTGTACATATCATCTTTAATACTATATTATAAAATAATAATATTTAAAAAACAAAATAAATTAGTCAAAACATCTAAAATTTACTTTATTTAATATTTATTAATTATTATTAGAATTAATGAATACTAAATAAAATAAATTTAAATTGTTTGAACTTATTTTTTATTGTTTTTCTAACATTATCGATTATAAAATATGAGCCAAAGTTAGAATTTCAGAATCATGTGGTAATGTCATTGATCTTTAGGTAAAGAAAAAAAAAGGCTTAGTTGTATCTTTGATTTTGTAAAATTGCTCACTGTAAAATCTCTAAAACAAAAGCATGCAATTAAATACATAAGATAATTAATTTGTTTTGAAAAGAATCACAGTCACATCTTTTTACAGAGGATGGTGGATGAGAGGGTGGATGATGATGAGAAGACGGCAAGCAATATAGGATTAAAAAAAAAAAAACAAAATTCTAAAGTGAAATAGTTGTTAAAATGTTAAATTGAGAACCTAATCATCTTGAATTAAAATAATAGGATTTTGATATGTAAAACAGTATTAACACATCTGAAAAAAAAATTATTCTAAAATTTTACATCAGTTTTATGCAGACAATTAGTATTAACACTTTTTATTTTTTAAATAAATAACAAAAATAAATAACAAAAAGAAGGAAAGGAAAATAAGAACTGCAAAAATTCAAAGATTCTGTAAGATTCACATGTTAAACAGAGATTCGTTGTCATTGAGGGCCATCACGTATTCTCTTCCTTACACTTCCACGACCCTCCCCCGAAAAAAAAAGGGAATTTTGCAACTTGGGTGGTTCGGGTTTCTGCGTTGCATCGTTGCGTTGATTTTCAGGTGGAAGAGCTTCCAAAATTTCACCGGAACATTATGAGCAATTTGATAACCCTGTGTAGGCCTCACACACTGTTCTTCTCTTCTTTCATTACTTGCAGACACCAGTTTCAAACCAGGGCTTCTTCTTTTCGGAACCCTAATTGCAATTCCCGTTTTCCCTCTTTCTCGTTATACTCTTCCTGGCTCATCGATTCCTGGGGTTCTAGCAGGACTGGACTATGGTTTCGCGTTAATCAGAGGAGAACTCTGGCCAAGGCTTCAAATTGGGACGAACAACGATCCCCGTATGAAACCCTTGGTAAAATACTGAAACTATTCACTCTAAAGTTTGTTCCTTTTCCCGAAAACAACGAAAATGGAAGAAAAGGAAAAAAATTTCAGCCGAAACGAAGTCTTGCAGCTGAAAAGACTACCGATTATAATTTGGGTTCTGCTAAAGTTGAAACTTTTTACTGAAATTTTTTTTTTGAAAACTTCTAGTTATTATTGAATTCAATGCATTTGGGGTTGTCACCTTCATTCGTGAATGGTTGGTTGTGTAGTGGTGTAAATGATGTTAGCCTTTGTTGTAGGAAGAGAATAGGGATGGAAAAATTCCCATGGATACTTGTTTTGACAGTTGATTCTTCAATTGACTATGCTGAAACAACAGAATTGGACAGAGATGCTGATGAAGAACAGATAAAGAGCGCTTATCGACGATTGGCTAAATTCTATCATCCAGATGGTATGTAACTATATATGTTAAATTGTTAATTCCAGCCACTGCTTCATTGAAGGGTTGTTTGTAACACTGATTTATGATGGCCTACCTTATCACATCTAGAAGCAATATGTTCATCTGTCTATTTAACATGAAGCTTAGCATCTGCAGCTACTTTGCATTGTGGCGTTTACATCTTGTTTTGGATACTAGTAGTTTGCTAGAAGTACAGTTCCACTGTGCTTGTGTTGTTTTCTAAGATGAACTTAATGTCTGAATACATATAGTAACTCTACTTCACTATTCCAGTCTATGATGGTAGAGGATCCCTTGAGGAAGGTGAAACAGCAGAAGCTAGGTTCATTAAGATCCAAGCTGCTTATGAATTGCTTATAGACGATGAGAAACGAAGACAGTATGATATGGATAACCGAGTCAACCCTATGAAGGTAATATCTTTTATGCATCTGACTATCTTTGCAGTTGATTCTATTACTTGTTAAGTTTTATCTTTCATAGAGGAACTTCAATATATTTAACTTTTGTTTTTCTAACTTTTAACATTTTTGGAACATGTTGTGTGCATTGTCTTTTAATTTCTATACTTAAAAGGTTGGTGGGTAAAACTATGTCTACGATTGATACAGTTCCACATACAAAGTATTGTCATATTGATATATTAAACTGCCTTATTCTTCGATCTTACAATCCTATAGCAAAGTAGGACATGCTATCAATTTCTTCCCTTTGTATAAGCGTGCTAGATTGAGTTACTTAATCAGATATTAATATTTTGTGTTTCCTGTGGAGAATGCACTTATGATGGTTTCTTCTTACTTTTTTATCTTTTGAATCATAGGAGAGTGTCTAAGTTTGATTTGTGAACCGTGACCATATCCTTTCTTCTTTGGTGTAATCTCATAACACATTACTTCTCTTCATATTGTCAAATGTCAATTGAAGTGGTGTTTTGATTCCTTCAGGCGTCTGAGGCATGGATGGAGTGGCTAATGAAAAAGCGAAAAGCTTTTGCTCAACGTGGTGATATGGCAGTTGCTGCTTGGGCTGAGCAGCAACAGCGACAGTTGAATCTACGTGTCCGTCAACTTTCTCGTTCAAAGGTATTAGGGCATACTTAAAAATTTATCATTTCCAGGTTTGAGTGAATTTTAAAGAAGACAGGGCATAAATTAAGTCAAAACAACAGTTATTTTGAATAGAAGGAAGTAGTTTTTCAAGTTTTATGTGATTGAAATAGTTTGTAAAATCTTAGATGGATCCTGATGAGGCAAGGAAGATTCTAGCTAGAGAGAAGGCAGCTGCTGCTAAGAATTTCTCCAATACCCTTAAAAGGCACACACTTGTTCTCAAGAAAAGAGATTTGATGAGAAGAAAGGCTGAGCAAGATCAAGATAAACTTATCAGCCAGCTCTTGGCAGCAGAAGGTCTTGAATCAGATACTGATGAATGAAAATGGGACATAATTCCCACTTATCAATAGCTAATATTTTATTCAATACCATAATGTTTCCTCCCCAAATCTAATTCATTTTTAATTATATTATTATACGGAATATAGGTGTACATATATGTATTTTGTAACTTACGGTATAAAGGTGAATGAGATTTTTCTTTCCCAGTTGTAGCACGCACTTACTTTGAATTTTCTTTCCCCCCCCCCCCCCCCCCTCTTCCCAAATCAATGATTGAGATGTATCATGTACTATACTTTAAACAAGCTAAATCCAATATGGTTAAATATTATAAAAATTAAAAAGGGTAGAAAATTTGTAACCTTGAGACACTACATTAAAATTTAAACTTTTTATTTCTCTCATTCAAACTATCTCCTTTTTAACACTATTTCTATTTTCTCCTCCTTTATTTACTAAAACCACAATCTCAATATATCTATATTGTGTAATCCTTTTCATTTGTTCATGGTTTTATTACCTACAACGAGAGTTGTCTTGTGATGGAATTGCAACATGGAGCAGAAGCCAAAAAGGTCAGACCCAAAAAGTGATTCACCTCGTTCTCTTGGAATCCTCAATGTAAGCTGAATGTCTCTGAGAAAGAAGCTTGATGAGGGGATTCTCTACATCATCATCAGCCTTACTCTTATCTCGTTGAACCGTAATCTTGTCGTCAATGGTGACAACCACCACTTGCTCCTTGCGCGTGGAGAGCTCGTTCGCAACAACAGCATGCATATTGTACTTCTCGAGAGCACCCCGCGCCTTATTTAGAAGAATGTTTGAATCTGTCTCTAACTGTTAACCATGGAGGAAAGGTAAATATTGCAGTATTACTCCAAAAAGTTATAAAGACTAAATATCCAACCCATCAATACCTTGAAAGATATACAAAAAGCAAGGGGTGCCCAATCTTTTCTAAGCACTGATAGCATCTTTGGCACTTGAACAAGTTTCACATCCAAGATGTGAGATCCAGACTGAATTTTATGTTCTACCTGCATAGGATAAATATATAGCAAGTAGATATTACCAAGTCAAGTATATTTTATGAATTGAGGTGTTTTAATTTCAAGATCCTAGCTTTGCAGAGCAATTTCCATGGTGATCATCAATCTCAAAATCACCCTTAAATAGTTCCGATGATTCAATAAATGTTTTTCTGCTCATACTTTTCAGTTTTCACAATCTAAGCAGGACTAATTAAGTTATGCTGTGTTATCTGTATGCTAATTCTCTAAATAATAACTAACTCTTGCACAGATGTTGAAATCATTCAAGCCAAAATTGAAGTTAATAAGGCATGAAACTTTCATGGAAAGAAGAACCAACATATCAATTTTATACCATGTCCTTCCAAGGAACATAAAAGTCAGATACTGCAGCAGCAAGATAGAACATTGCACGTGGGCCGATATCCTTCATTGGCTTTGAAATGATTTGCAGCATCTACAAAATAAAAAACATATTTATCAATGATCAATTTGTGCCAAGATATACAATGATTAAGCACATAAAGTTAAGCTACAAAATAACAAGTGGCTCCAGCCATCTGATGAACCCATGGAAATGAAAAATAAAATATAAACAAATTATTGCTGCCAAACACCAAGACAGAAAGAAACTATATACACCATGTAACAGATTGTGCTGCATTGTTACATAAAATTAATAAAACGAAATTACAGTGATGGAGTGAAGCTAACCTGAAGATACTCAAATATAGTGCTGAAAGGAAGCTTTAACAGGAGACCACTAGCCACTGCCTGCAATAGTATGATATCGTAGTAAGGCTATACTTATTAACAAAGACAAAATGGAATTAGATGGAAAAGAAAAAAACGATGAAATGACAAAATCTTAGCTACAGATCATACAGCATGATGATCCACGATGGCGGTCTTCAATGCTTTAGAATAAGCCTCACGGACTGAAGTATATAACAGCATTCAGCAAAATGCAGAAAACCCAGATGTTTGAATAAAACAGCAATATAAGAAAAAATGAAGTGGGCATGCAAAATAACATCATTACAAATTATCCAATTAAGTATCATTTTGAGTGGTCTTCATCTAAGGACAAGATTAAAAAGCAAAGAAAATTGCATTATATGATGAAATTATGTTATATGATGGAATCTTGTCCGCCTTTAGTGAATCAAGATAAAAATTAAGAATCTTCTAGAGGAAGAAGAGGGGAAAAGAAAATCTTACAAGGCACTTAACACCATTGTTTCATACAACTAACGACCTACATGATCAAGTCTTTCATTTCAGTTTATCACAATTTTAAGTGCAAATTCTAATGTGAAGCATTGCTAGTAGAGTTATTGGTATCATTTTATTTATATTCTTTTCCTTCCCTTTTTTAATTGTACAAGAAGAGGATGAATCAGAAACCAAAGACCTTGAATGTTTAATCCTTCGAAGGCCTCAAAGCATTCAAGTAAGGGATCATCAGGAAGGGATCTACAGAATGGCTGGAAACTTCCTCTGAACAAGAGTTACAGGTAAGTAAGCAACAACACACAAAAAACAAATGTAAAAGAAGGATATACAGAAAAATTCACCTCCTGTACAAGAAGATCACAGCATATCCCGCCTTCAGAAAATACCTACACTCAACATAACCAGCAACGTAGTATAGCAACATAGTATTCATTCCCCTCCAAGAGATCACCAAACAAATATCCAAGAAAAAGTTTCATTGACAAGAACAAATACTCAGTGGATGTGGCTCCCCTATGACCTGAACTAAAGTTGTCAACATAGCGAACGCACCGCTGCTCCAATGGAGCAGTGGTGCCACCAGAAGTCACACAAACAATTCTCCTACCTATCCCATTTTCTGTGAAGGCAACAACAACAACAACAAAAATCCACCACACATTATGCAGGGCAAGCATAAAAAAAAAAAACACAAAAGGAGAAATGCCAATAAAAGAAAGCATAATTTTTAATGGTCTAGAACACAATACAATGCGATACAAAAGAGTGTCACTGTCACAATCACTTGCCTGAAGATAAAGAATTCAGCTGAATGAAGTGATTCAATTTCTGAATGATGTCATTCATATTCTGGAGAGGTGGAGCAGAATCAAAGAACGCTTTGACTTGTGAATCAAGGGTTTGCTCAGTATCTTGGGATCCATTTGGTGCATCCATCTGAAACAATTACACCCACAATGTCATTTATCATTCAAACCCATCAGAGATAAAGCAGAAGGAATTAGAAAAGTAAAAAAAAATCAAATTTTTTGGGTGCTCAGGGATAGAATACCTCACCTTGAAGGCTTGAAGGAAAGACTTTCAGTTTTGGGGTTATTATTCGCACAAATGAAATCCAAAATCAGTTAGTTAGGAAGAAGAATCAGAATCTTACTTTTGTATGTTTAATTGTTTATGGAGCGATTGGATTCAAGTTTTATATAATCCAAAATTTCAGGAAGAAATAGTTTTGATTAATAGCCGACAATTGGCGCCATGAAGATTAAGATTAACGTGGTGCTTGGAAAGCAAAGGAATTATATTCTCTCAAGAAATCTAAAGTGGAACAGAGCAAGAAATTAAAAGCCGAAACTTCAACAATGGTTAATATTGAGTTAATACTCAATTTGGCTTAAAATTTGACCCGAACTTAAATTGATTTCTAAAATTATATCGGACTCAATTCAATTTTTAAAATTTACAATAATAATTTATTTAGTTTTGTAAATGGGGTATTGATTTTATATGTTAACTTGCTAAAATTTAAATGTTTATCTAAATTTCATATAATTAAAATTTATTGGATCTCTTAAAAGCTTAATTGATTCCCTAAACACAAGTTCAATTTAAAAATTTTATAATTCTAAAAGAGCAATCAAACTCCTGTAGTTTTAATAAAGCTTGATTACATAGAAGTTAGGCAAAGAATTTAACATATCGTTAAGAGATTAACTCAAGAATTAATGTGAGTTACGATTATAAATTTCGATGTCTAATTTGAGTCTATTAAAATTTTAAAAATAAAATTAAATTCGGCTTTAAATTTCAGAGACCAAATTGAGTATTAACTCGATTAATATTTTATAATGTTTTTATTATATTAATATAAATAAATTTAATTATTTATCTAATTTAAATTTAATTATTTATTATAATTGATTTAATTATTTTAGTAATTAATTATTTAATTAAGAATATATAAATTAATATATATTAATATACATAAATATATAATAATTATTTTAGTAATTAACTTTTAATAATGACAAATTTTTTACCTTAATTTGTTGAAATCTAACCTTGATTTTGGCTAACTAAACTGCTAATGAATTAGCCAGGATTGATAAATTTAGATGTCAGATGTTAGATACGCCCATTTAAGTTGGTGACCTCCAATTCCAAACATACCTCAACCCCCAACATTAATTATTTATTAATAGCTTTGATTTTATGCATGGATCAAAACAATTATTTGCAAGTAGTTATAATTATATAGGAAACATTTTAAGTGCACCAGGGAGTACCGGTGCACTAGTTGTTTTAATCGTTGATTTTAATTAATATATATTATATATTTTTTTTATAATTCAAATCAACGGTTAAAACAACTGGTGCACCGGTACTCCCGGTATACTTGAAATGTTTTCAATTATATATATATATAAATCTTACGTGTATATAAAAATTAATTATTATATATTTATAGAATAAATTATTAAAATAATATGAAAAAATTTATATCGCTGATAAAAAAATACTAAAAAATGTTAACGATAAATAAAATTTAAAAAAATTTAATAATGATTAATTTTTTATTTTATTAATTTAAAAATATATTTCTTTAAAGAACTCACCTAAAATTGAGGCGTCTCATCTCACGTGCAAGAGAGACAGAAAGAAAAATGAAGATTGTCAAAGCAAAATTACAAAAGTAACATCAATGGAATGGTGGTGAATAACTCATATTAAAGATGAACCAACCTTATTAACAATTAGGGATTATGTGACCTTAGGTTTTTTCATCTTAGTTGTGAATTTTTCAATTCCTTATTTCTCTTTTGGGTCCCTTCACTCCCTTGCCGCTTTCAATTTGTCATTTTATCTTGTATCAACTATAATAAAACATACACACAATTTATGTACATAGAAAAAAATGTGTATAACTATGGAATATACTTTTAATCTTTTATCAAATGTCAATATAAATATTAATATTATTGTCAGGATAGTTACAAAAATTCAGCTATTTAGTTGGAAAAGATCATATAACTAATTTTTTGATGTTTTCAATTTTTGTTTTATATATGTTTAAAATTTGGATTTCATATTTATTGGATGTTGCAAACTTACAATTTGCCTTCTTTTTTCTTTTTTGGTCGGATATATCACAATTTACTTCTTCATTTAAGTTTTGTATACTAACAACAATTGTGCGCGTAGAATTTTACAGTAAATATAATTATGAACAATTAATTTATTTACAACTCTTATACAACTATTAAAGGCTTGGTTTGGTAAAGCTTTTCGAAGAGGTGCTTCTGCTTTTTAAAAGCTCAAGCTCCTCATTTTGTGTTTGGTAAATAAAAAAGATCATGTGCTTGTACTTGCAGCTTTTAAAATATTGGGGTACTTTTGAAAGCACCTAAGATAGAGCTTTTCAAAGTTGGCTTGTACTTTTCAAAATTTAAAAGCCTAATATAACCTTATATGTTAACTAATTTTTAAATTTAATGCTTGTATTTATGTCTATTATAGTATTTTTAAATTTTAAAAGCTATTTTACCAAATGCAATTGTTGTTGCTTGTGATTATTAAAAGTAATTTTTAATTTAATTTACCAAACATAAATGCTACCACTTTTAAAAAGCTATCTTTTAAAAGTTAACTTTTATAAACTACTTTTAAAAAGTAAAAACTTTACCAAACTAAGCCAAAGTACTATGTTTTGAGATAATTTACTTTAGTATATTTCTAACATTACCCTACCTTATATCAATTTATAGTAGGTGTACAAGAATTGTACATATATTAATTATTCATATAATATTTGTAGAATTTAACTAATTTTATATTGAGTGAAAATATTATATAGTGACTAGTGAGTATATTAACTCAGAGAGAGAGAGAGAGAGAGTTTAGTCCAAAACTCCAAATTATGCTGCCTTTCTTTGGCCCAAAACACAAGCCAAAAAATGCTAATAAAAAATGTTATTATGGGCCTAGGCCCGTTGAAATACCAAAAATTAAAATTTGATCCGGCGGTAGCTTTACGGATCGGGATATTGAACCCGACGTGAATCGAACACGCAACCTTCTGATCTGGAGTCAGACGCGCTACCATTGCGCCACGGATCCACTTGCTACTCCATTCGCATATTAACATAAATATCCATAATCTTACTACCACCCCCTTGTTTTACTGATCAGTCCCCAAACAAAATCAGAAACCGAAACGCAAAAAAAAACAAAAAAATATTTCCCGCCAAGCTCAACAAACTTAACCGTTTTCTCTCTCTAGAAATTCCCACCAACAAACTAACTCGTAGCTCATTCTCCATTTCTCGCTGGAAAAAACACAATCTCGTTGGTGAAAGGTTACAGTGAGAAGAAGAATCGGAAATGGCGGCGGAAGGAGGTTCCGATCAATTCATCGACATCGTTAAGCTCTCTCCTCCGGCAAAGTTCCCGGCGGCATTCCCCGAGGACCTCAAGGTGGCTCCCTCCTTGAAGCGCCGCCGTTCTGGCGGTGACACGTGGGTGGTGTCAGTGTTCGTGATCATCCACGTGGGCGTCTTCATCGCAACGATGCTGGTCAATGATTGCTGGACGAACTCCAACGGCGACTGCGCCCTAAAAACCCTCGGAAGGTTCTCCTTCCAACCTCTCTCTGAGAATCCTCTCTTAGGCCCTTCTCAGTCCAAGTGAGTTCTTTTCTTTCTTCCAAAGATTCTCTGAATCTGAAATCTTTTTCTGGTTCTCATTGTGAATTGTATTACTTATTAGGTTATTGTGGATCGAGGTATTCTAAATTTCTAATATCAATTAATCGGAACTTCTCGTTTTGATTTTTGGTTGGTGCAGATTAGAGGAAATGGGAGCGCTTCGGAGGAATTTCGTGACAGAGTATCACCAAACTTGGCGTCTTTTCACCTCTCCATTTCTTCATGCTGGGCTCTTCCACCTCCTCCTCAATCTCTGCAGTATCATCTTCATCGGAATTCACCTAGAGCGCGAGCTTGGACCGTGTAATTATATTTTTCCTTTTACAATGCTTTTCTTTTAGCCTTTTAGGGTTCGGATTCTACTGTCAATTGTTTGTTCTGTTGATTGGAGATAAAATTGCTGATGAATGATGAATCTTTTAATTACTTGCAGTACGGATTGGTGTAATCTATGCAATGTCTGCATTTGGGGGAGCCTTGATGGCTTCTCTTTTTCTTCAGCATACCCCAGCTGTTGCCTCTTCTGGGGCTTTGTATGGATTACTCGGAACTTTACTCTCTGAGCTCATTTGGAACTGGGAATTACAAACCAAAAGGGTAGGATTTGGATTTCTTCGTTGGCATTTCTTTTTTCTTGTTTCTTGGTGCCAACATATTGATTAATTTTCTTTGTTCAAATGCAGGTTTCAGCAATAGTCTCTTTTGTCTTTGTATTTGTTTGCAATTTCATCATTGGCTTTCTGCCTTATGTGGACAACTTTGCGAGCATTGGAGGTTTTGTATCAGGGTTCCTTCTTGGATCTGTACTTCTACTCAGCAGAAAGCTTGAACTGCCAAAGGTTCCAATCAAAGGAACTCTCTTTGATTATGGTGTCAAGAGTTACATCAAGTTAAAGTTGAAGCAAAACCTGGACAGACCGGTTCTCAGGATTGTTTCTTTTATCCTCTTTAGCCTGATGTATGTTACTTGTTTCTTTATCCTTGAATTCAATTTGCATGCCTAGCTGTCTTGTATTATTACTGCTTTCTGGCATGAGTCAAAATATTAAGACTAGAAGTTTCTTGTGTTTGCAGATTGGCCGGTTGTCTTGTGGCAGTTCTTCACGGGATCAACATCAATAGTTATTGCACATGGTGCCCATATGTTGACTGTATCCCTTATACAAGCTGGCACTGCCAAAATGGAGAAACCTCTTGTAAGGTATCAAGCATCCTTGTTAATCTTACCTGAATTGAACAAAACGTATTATTTATACTCACTCTATTTATGCATTGAGTCAACACATTTTCCTCTACCATTAAGTGTGAGACTTATCTTGTGTGAATGCCACATCTCATCCAATAGTGGAAGGGTGTGATTGTCGGGCTATGAGTTCATCATATCGTACGATGTAGACAACAAAAATCACAATTAAAAATACCAAACTATGCTATCCCAAAGTAAAATATCAACCCAATGGCTAGTTGAAACATTTCACTTACTTTTGTACCCTAAAATGTTTTGTTTTTTTCTACAATTAACTGACTGCCTTATATTTTGGTTAAATTTTTTTTTTGGGTGACATATTTTGGTTAAATTACTATATTAGTTCCTGTAGTTTTTAAAATATAAAGACTCAATTACAATTTCCAAAATTAAAAAAATTATAGAGACTCAATTACAATTTACAAATTTAACAAAATTATAGATACTGTTAGAGTAATTTAACTTTATATTTATTAATACAGCATTAGTGATTATAGACAAGTTTCCTCTTTCCTGTTGAAAGGGGGGCGAAAAAAAAAGAATATATAGAAGCTTCCTTCAAGCTAATATTGGTTATATGCTACAATTGCAGACAATGGTGAGCGATGATCAGATGACATTGACCTGTATGGGGAATGGAAACTTCAGGGTCTTTCCTTTTACGAACATCTCTCGGACAAGGATCAGTGATCTATGCAATCTGATATGCTGATGAAACTACAAGTTTCAATGATCACTTGTCCCACAAATTACTTGGGAAATGCTGGATAGCTGAAAGATAGCTTTGTATCTTGCCATTTTTGTCATGTTCCCAGAGATGGAGCTATAGGACCTCATTTAGAAGCTTGAGCAAGTTCGGTGTAACACAAGATGAATCCTATTCATTCTTGTAAAAAATTGCTGTAGAAATAAATAAGGGTTATCCCTTCTAGATAAGTGACCATTTCATCTCATAGCTTGGTTATCCTCTGTTTTTCGTTGCAAAGATATTGTGATTTGAAAAATATTTTCATCACTTTTTTTTTTGGGTGTATTCAACTGGACTTATTATCTCTCTTTCTCATCAAGAGAAAAAATAAGTCCAAACTCCAAAGTGAAAACACAAAAAAAAAAAAAAGGGTTACTACTCTTGTCACTTTCATCCCATATTAAATAAAAGCTTGAATGACAGCTATGATACTTGGAAATTCCCAGCAGATCCGGATTCTGGCTGCTTCTGATTCAGCTCTATAACTAGATTATGGCCATGGTTGAGGCTTGTGAGCTGTTGTTGAGCACCCACCGCCGCCTTCTTTACAGTTAACAATGGCCATGGAAGTGGGGCTATGCCTGACCCTGTTTATTGCCCTTCAAAGTTTCCGCACATAATTAACAAAAAAGGGTTCAATTGTATAGATCCATCAAGTCACTAGAGTAGGTTCATCCAACTCGCTGTCAAACCAATCCAAATTGGACGCGAAGCAAGTTTTTCATTTATTTATTTATTTATTGCAGGGCTCCACTTTGTTATTATTTATTTTTGAACCATATCTCGGCTGAAAATTCCAAGTCATTTTCATTGGTCCGTGGTACTGTCGGCTAGTGAAATATATACACACTGGACCAGTGTACTTGTTATATTCCAAGGGAAAAACCATTAATATCCCCTGAAATGCTTGAACTATGCATTTATATATGTGGTGGATACTTGAACTGTGCATTATATGGTGGTAGCAGTCTTTGTCCACTTTTTATGTGTGCTGGAACAGCTGGGTACTCTACTCCTCCATGTCTATTGATCATTTCATCTATCAAATTTTAAAGTGGATTTCTTTCATATTCAGCCTATATTACAACAAAGTTCATCTGAAAGTTATTTGAACCCTCTTGGCATTTGCACCTAAAATAAACCATACAATTATTATGTACCACATCCTCTCTTTAACTTGTTTTCCTTTTTCTACTTTCCCTTGTTTAGTGTTTACACTATAATGAGGTTCATATAACATCATTCTTGTTTATTATAGTTTGTATTTAGAATTTTAGGTTTGGACGAGAGAATAACATTTTTTTTTCAAACTATCATTTTTAAATTAATTAAAATTTCGATTTAGCTCTTAAAATATTTTCTTATACAATTTTAAATAAGTCGATTCTAAAATATTTTTGCCAAATTAGATGATTTTATGATTTTAATCATGAAATAATTTCATGTTTTAACTTCTTAATTTATTCTGTTAATTTAGTGTAAAATCTCAATTTTTTAACCCAGATAATTTTATATTTTCAATCTAGAGGCCGAACATATGACCAAGAACAATTATTTAAAGCAGACCTTGAATTATGAAAAAAATGGCAATAATATATATGAAGTTCGTGCATTAGCGTAAATAGGAAAGAGTTTTATATTTTTCTTGTCATCCAAAATTAGAAAACATCCAAAATTACTAGATAGTTAATAATTGATAGATATTTGAGTTAAAATATTTTGCAGACATAGCACACATAAATCAAAGCTAATATGAAATTTAGTAATTTACATAAAATAATTTTTTTATCACTAATTTTCTTTTATAACATTAAATTGGGGAATGTAATATTATATGAGGTTAATTTTAATACAATGATAATATAAAATATTTTATAAAGTTATGCAATTATATTTATTTTTTATAATTTTTTTAGATGATCATTTACATGATGAATATAAAATATAATTATTTTTAAATTTATTTTACACCGAGAGTATATCAAAATTAAATTCATATTATATTATATTATTCGGACAAAAGGGTTAGTTGTCCTTGAGAACCGTTGGGTCCCTCCTTATCAAGATCAACTGAAGCGTAATCTATCAAATATTTTTGACAATTGTAATTGAAATATTGCAAGCACCATTCCATGTAAACCATTAATTCTGGTGACATGTGGCATCTTTTAATACCTCAGCCGCATATCTATGAGTTAAATAATATATATATTTTAAATTAAATTGAAGAAGGTAAATTTCAGATATCAAAAATCACTATCATGAAAATAAAATAAAATAAAAGGGTAGTTCCAACACCTTCGCCTATCCATATAAAAATAGTCCCCCTAAGATGCCCCCATTTATAAAAGACCTAGCAGCACTATCAGTATTCCTTGCATTACTATAAATGCTTGTTTGATGGCCTTAAAACACTTTCCTCAACATTTTTGTAATTATGGTGTTCTCCCCTTTTTAAGGCAGAAGAAGAAGAAAGGGACTAAAAGATAACACTAGTGGGAGGGAATCCTGAAGTGGGTGTAACCAAAAAGAAAATTACTTTAATTTTAAAGAATTATTAATTATTGTGTAATTTTTAATGCTATATAGTATTTAATTACAATTTCTCTATTTGCATAATCACTTAAAATTTAATTTGGGTTCATCATTTCTTAATTAAATATTCAGGGTTCAATTATCGTTTTAAGCACTAGAAAATTTGTAAAATCCTAAAAAATATATAACCTATAAAAAAATATAATTTTTACTATTTTAAATATTTGAACCGAAATCTCTAAATTAGAACATTAAAGATTTACCACTTTAACTAATATCATATTTATTAGACATGAAAAATGTTATTTGTACATTAAAATCAGTCACTAAAATCAGCCACCAATGTATTTGTATATAAATACATGTGTGATTTAATTTTTTTCAATATATATTTATATTTCAACATGTATTTTATATTAATAGCTGATTTTAGTGTATACATAGTATAAGCGATTAGACATATTAGTGCCTATTAATATACTGGTTCTTATAATGTCAATACATTAAAACTAACTTGAAAAAATAAATCTGCCAAAAAAGAGAAAGAGGAAAAAGACTTTCTATGATAATCTTTCAGCATCAATAATGTTAGTCAAAGATGGGAATACATATCCTATAAAATGAACCTAAAAGACACATAAGATTTTGATCATTGGGTCCTTTCCTCACATATACTAATAATTATAAAGCTCTTTCAACTTGGGGGTTCCTAATAAGAGGTAATATGGTTAATTGGGTTGACTATTAATGAGTCTCCCATCCCCTTTTGCTTCTCTTGTGTTTCACACGCGTTCTCAAGCACACAAAGCAAAACTAGTCCCACAAAAATTAAAAAAAAAAAGGGACCCCCATGGATATCATCAACAAGATGCTAGTTGAAAGGGTGGCTCACCTCCTTGTTGGATTATGTGAGTCTTTAAATATGGAAAAAAAAAAAGGAAAAAAAGATGCTAGTTGAAAGGTGTATATGCTTAGGAAAGGATGCCATGAGAATTGTGAAGTAGTAGAATATGATGGTGGACACTTTTATGTGCACCCACCATTACCCTTCTTTATCTCTATTTCAATTTTGAAAAGAAAATCACTCACATACAAATGTTTAAAATATCTTTTTTTTTAAGATATTTTTTAATAATTAAAATTTAACACATATAATTGATTAAATTGTATTATTTTTGTTAAAATTAGGCCAAATAAATTAATTTAACAAAAAAAATAATAAATCAAATTTTGAACTTGTCTAAATTAATATTATTTTTTATAGAAAATAACTACAATACTCCTATTATAAAAAATAATTAAAATACTCCTATTATATATATTAATTTTGTGAATCCTAAATTCTAGCATTTTTCTTCTCTGTCGTCGTAGGGTTAGGATTTAGAATTTTTAAAATTAATATATATATATATATAATAGAGGTATTTTAGTTATTTTTTATAATAGAAATATTGTAATAATTTTTTATTAAAAAATATTAATTTAGACCAATTCAAAATATAATTTATTAGTTTTTTTGCTAAACTGATTTATCCGTTGTAATTTTAATAAAATAATACAATTTAATTGATTAAATTTTAATTATTAAAAAATATCTTTAAAAAAATATGTTTTTGACATCTTTATTTAAGTGGCTCCTTTTTGAAAAATATTATGTGTAGATATATGTGTGACATGACATTTAATTCTATTCATTTACAATTATGTAGGATATAGTACTAAATCTATACTTAAATTGAAGACAAATACTTTTATATTTTAAGAACATATTTAGTATATATTTTAGGTACAATTGTGACTATTTATTCTTTGTTTTCTTTAAAGGTTATAATAGAAATATAATTTAATAATTTGAATAAAATGCTAAAATAATTGATTAATTTTTCAAATATTAGAGATGAAATTGAATTAAATTAAATATTAAAGATAATTTTAAAAAATTTAAAAATGTTAAAAATAAAAAATATACCTCACTTTTTTAAATATATTTTTGTTAATTGTTATAAATAAAAATAAATAATTACAATTATTTTTAAAATATGTATTAAATAAACCTTAAAAGTTTGAAAACAAAATTTAAATTAAATCTATGGAAATTTGATAATACAAAATTTTATTAAATTAAATCTATGGCAAATTTAATAATAAAAAATTTTATAAATTAAATATATGACACATTTATTAGTTTCTAAAATACGCATACAATAAAGCCTTTCGTTCTTCAAGAATATTCGTAAAATGAGTTTTAAGCTTTTTTATTTGCAGAAATTCGCTAAATGAATCGAGTCATTTTTTAGCACTCACAAATCACAAATTGAGTCAATTCAGGTGACTATTAAAAAAATAGTCTAATTTGTATTAACCATAAATTAATTCATTTTGCAAGTACAAACAAGTAAAATAAAACTAGAATTCATTTTAAAATTATCCCATATAAAATAAAAATGAGTATATTTTAAAGACTTTTGTCAAGTAGGCTTTCTAAAAATTAATATATTTTTAATATATTTAAATGAAAAAGGCATACATAAAGTCATAAACACATAACACAATTGTTAATAGTCCATAGGCCTCCCGCTCAATAAGAATTGGAGTAATCGCATATAAACATATTTGGAGGAAGAAAATTCTGATTAATTGGTGAAGGATTGTGCACTATCATAATTTTTTGTTTTCTTAGGGTATTCATACTTTTTGTCATTATATATTATAATTAAAAAAATATTTTTTTTAGTTGTCTACGATATTTTTCAGTTCGATAAGATAAGAACTAATTCGTTATGGATCTAAAATTATTATTAATTAATAAATTGTTATATATATAAGATAGAATTTAAATTTCAATACTTACTTAAACAAATGAGTAATAAAAAATAATCACTCTAAACAATTTCTTTTAATAAGATTTGAATATTTGTCCTCTCTGTGTGTGGCACCTGCTTAACATCACTTAATCCTTTTTTCTTTCTATGACTAAGCTATCCTATACATGTAATATGATCACTATTTTTTTCCCACTTGTAAACACTTTAATGGCTAAAAATGTTTTTCAAACATATAGCAATAACCTAAACATTGAAATGAGTGTTTACAACATCATTTAAACCATTTAATACATAATGCTACTCTTTCTTTTTATCAACTATATCTCATACCACAGGTCTTATTAGAGAAAGAGTACTATTCATTCAATAATTACTAACAAAAATTTTATACATTTAAAATTTTAAAAATTGTGCATCCAAAATTTATATTAATTGATTAGTGAAGTAGTATTTTTGTCTATAATAACATTACAGAAATATAAATATTTTAAAATTATATCGATTTTATCTTAATATTATAAATTATAACAAAAAATTGAAGATTTATAGAATCAAACTACTTACAAAAATATCATATGGGATAAAGTCTCTATAAGCTAAATTATATATAATAAATATTTAAAAAAATACAAATTAAAAAGATAAACGATAAAAATTTAAAACTAAATAAAAAATTAAAAAATATGTATATAATAATAATATATTTATGTGAATAATATTATGAGATTATTTTTTAATTATACTTATTTATAAATTTAATATATTTTTTATAATTTTATGAATTTATTTAAATTATATTATTTTATTTTTTGTGAAAAAAATATAGAAAGAGATAGAGAATGAGAGAGAAAAGAGAGAGAAAGATAAAGAAAAAAAGATAGGAAGTTTATTAATTTTGGAAGAAAAAATTTTATTATAATTGTAATGAAAAAATAATTCGTGACACATTTTGGTTTGTCAAATTAGTAATATAAAATATAAATTATAAGTTATATATAGATTGGAAAGGGTAGAAAGAAATAGAGAAGGGTAAAGAGGTAGATAAGAGTACGGAAGAAGGGAGTTTATTAATTTTGAAGAAAATATTTTATCTTAGTTTTAACGAGAAAGTGTCATGTGACATATTTTAGTTGTTAAATTAATAATATAATATAGGTATATTTCAATTTTAATTTTAATATTCTAATTTTAATTTTAATTACAATTAGAGAATATCATGTTACACACTTTGATTGTCAAATTTGTAATTAGTCATTGATAATAATATATAAAAAAGATAGAGTAAATATAAGAATAAGAGAGATAAAGTGGATGAAAGAATGAGAGAAATAAAGAAAGAGAGAGGAGAAGATGAGGGAATTCTTTAATTTTGGAGATAAATATTTGATTTTAATTACAATAAAGGAGTGTTAAATAAGTTAAACAAAAAAAACAAGAAAAACAAAGAAATTGTTTAAATAGATGGACAGTTAGTCCCGTTTAAAACTACTCTTAAATTCCTCTCAAGAGAAGGAAGCTCCATCTTTGCTATGGTGCCTGCCACCGTATTTGCATCTCTCATAATCATACGAAAGTTAACACGCCAATTCCAATGCATAATATCGCTTATTTTGAGCACTAACGGATCAATAAACTCAAAACCATCTTGGTGATTAGTAACAAGAGTAAACGCTTTCACACAATCGGTCTCACAAATAACATCTCGTTCATCCATATTCCAAACTAAGAGATATTCTCTCCAAATAGCAAATAATTCTCCTTGAAGAATACTATTACTCTCAATCATTCCCAAACACCTCATTTGCCAACTCCCATTACAATCTCTAATAACACAAGCAAAACCAACACTATCACCAAAACCAAGATAATTAGCATCACAATTAATCTTAAAAGTACTAATAGATGGAGAATTTTAAGAACCACTTAGAATAAAGGAGATGGACATACGTTGTAATTCAAAAATACTCATGAGCTCTTTTTTGAAACTAATGCTAGACAAATCACTTTTTTAAGAGGTCAAGTCTCATGAGGACATTATTCTTTATTCGCTATATCCACCAAAGTCCCGAAAAGAACTTGAATGAATATTCTCTGTTATGATACAAGAATTAGTTCTTCAAATTTAGAGGATGACAAAAAATATCCAACTTATGCCATACAAACTAAATTTTTGGACAATTTCAAATATAATATAAAACCGATTCTTGGCTAAAAAAAGCATTTTGGCTATCTATCCAACGACAACATTCTTTTTCTAAAACGAAAATTTACAGTATAAAAAGCCTTCTTAAAATACCACCAAACTAAATATTTGTACTTTTTAAAATAAGCTGGTATTAAAATTAATTCTTCCGTTTTTTTTAACCAAACCGCTGCTTACACATTATAAAATTAGTAATATATAATAAATTTTGATTCTAAAATTATTCTCATACTATATATCTCATTGAGCAACCAAAATCTATATCTCATCTATGGGGAGAGATTCGTTTCCATCTTATATACATTAATATTTTGGATAACTTTTTATACTCGATGAATTTTAACTGTTGAATTCTAACATCTGTACATCTCATTATATAGATTAATCTCAGAAAGTTTTATACAAATTTTAGAATTGATTTAAAATGTCATTATAATACTTTAATTTATGTATATTTTTATAGATTTAAAAATACAAGAAAATAGATTATTAGATTATATACTATTGTTCTTCGAATTTTGCGAAAAGAGATAAATTTAATTTTCATGATATGATTTAATGGTTAAATTATTACACATTAAAAATTATTCAACAGATCTCTCGTCCTCATCTATTTAACTATTATGAAATAATCAAGTTATGTGAACATTAAAAAATAATTACTAAATCGGCTACTAATATTAGATAGAAAATACATATTCAAAATATATAAAATAATATATAAAATTATACAGTGATTAATTTTTTTTAACATATAATTTTTTTATTATGAAAATAAAAGTTGGAGTTTTCAATTGTTTTTTTATTACCAATAATGTAAAATTATTTATACAATTAATTAATAGAATTTGAGAAGAAAAAAATGCTAACAAAACATATATACAAAGCTATGTTTGACTATAAAGACAGTGTAATACAAAGGATAAAAATATAAAATTTAGCGTTAAATTTTTATATTTGGTTTGATAATAAATTAAACATAAAAAATAAATTATAAAAATTTAATTTATTATTTTTTTCATATAAAAATTTAAAAAATATATATAATGATTAAAAAAATATAATTATAAAAAGTTAATAAAAATAATAAAAAATAAAAAATAAAATATATTTTTTATTAATATTCTGTATCTTTTTTATTAAAAAAATATAAAATATATTAATTTAATATTTTTAAATATAATATATATATATTTATATTTTATTTATTAAATATAATTTTATATTTTTATATTTTTATCTCAATATTTCATACTGATAAACAAACTTAACTCAATAGATAGTATCGTACTAAATAGTCATTTTACCATAATTTTACACCTTTTCTCAAACTTTGTTGACTAATTAATAATATAAACATACTGTTAATTTATTTATTTATTTACAAAATTTAATGTAAAGTTTAACTATTTAGGCCTGCGAAAGAAAAAGGAGACTCAAATAATTGCACTGCATGATTGGCTGAAAATATTTATTTTGTTTTCATTAATTTAAAGTTTGAAACTGTTTCCGGAAAGAAATATGAAGTGAAAGCTTTTGATAATAGTCATTAGGGTTGGCCCAGGCGAAAAGAAATCTTTAACTTTTAGAAGGTTGAGAATATAATTATCATTCAGATCCAGTTGTTCAGTTTGTGTGGGTGCCACTTGCCGCATAATGCCACCTACAAAATACACTTTTAACTTTGCTTTTCATAATTTATTTTTTTCTTTCTCTCTTCTTCTTTTCCCAAACAGGGCACTATTTCCTCATGCTTACGATAAGCTTGAAGTGGCAGAACTTCCCCACCTCTAAATACAAATGTGCCCTTTTTGGTTAATGAGAGAGGAAATAATATAATTAGAATTTAATTGTTATTTATTGCCAGTATAAATAATTTTATTTAGTGCTATAGCATAATCTTTAAACTAAATTGAATCGAGTATAATCGATCTATTTAAGGACATACATATCCAATTAAAAGAGAATTAAACAAAAATTTCTTTCAATCTACAATTATAAAAAATTATAAATATTAAAAATAAAATTCTCCCAAAATATTTTTTAATTCTAATTCTTATATATCTTGAACTTTAAACTGATTTGATTGTCAAAATTCTTTAAAATACCTATTTTTTATCTGATTTTTAGACGATAATTGACTGATAATTTCACGACTTATTCTGTCCCTTTTAATATTATAAGCAGTTCTAGACTAAAACGTTTAGATAACTAATTATATATTATTGATAATAAAAATAATTCATTTTTAAATTTATTATATAAAATTTTTTTAAACACATAAATATAATTAAGTGACTATATAAATTTTTTTAAAATTGTTAGTATATTTAAATTAAACTCATAATTATTCAAATTTACAATTTAAATATTACATAATGTTATTTCAATTTTTTTGTGTGTATTTAAATAAATTTTTATACTATTAAATATGAGTTTAATTTTAATATATTAATAGTATACAAATTCTTTTAATTAGATTCTGATTTTTTTAAATAATAATTTTAAAAATTAATTACTTTTATAATAAGATAATATTAATATATAATTAAATGTTTTTATAAAACACTTTTGTAGTGTAATTAATCCATGAAAATTAAATTTATTATATATTTGATATCCCTACAATTTTATCTTCAGCTTTAATATTTTATTATTGTGGTGTATGCATGTCGTGATGCGAAAATGGATTCGAATTTGGGTATAAATTCAATCTGATCAAACCTGATTGTCGGTATAAATAATCAAAGTGACATAAACAACGAAACAAAATATGTACCATTGATAAGATAAATAAAATTTGAAACTTTGGACATGTCAGTCCATGTCTCGGTATATATATGTTAGAAAATTTTTTTATTTTTTTATTTACCATATTTCAATTTTTTTTTTTTTAGAAAATAATAAAATAAAAGTATTTCTAAAACAAGGATGAATTTGATTTCAACTCTCTGACCATTCACTCTTTGTGAAAAAGACAAGCAATGTAGTGCAGAGAGAATGATATAGCAAAATGATACTGCTTGGTTAAAGTTAAGATTAATGTTATCATAAGCACCCAAAGAGGTAGACAAAAAGAAATTAAAGAATAAGAATAAAAGACTTTTATACACTGTATAAATACCTCAATGATTATGTAGTTCATTAACTGACTATCACAATTTAAATAAGCATGAAATTCATCAATTATCTAAATATTCATGAATGCAATATTAAGAGAAATAAATGTATCCAATTAGTAAAGATAATTTTTGTTAGGATTTTATTAATTTGTCCCCTAGGCTGCGTTTGTTTCTGAGAACAGGACAGGATAAGACATTGAGAATAGGATAGGACAAGACACTGAAGGACAAAAACACAAAATTTTGTGTTCTTGTATTTTATTTGGTAATAAACTAGAACAAATTATGAAAATTCAATTTATTCTATTTTTTTCATTCAAAAAATTTGAGATGAAAAATATAATAATAAAAAATATAATTATAAAAAATTAATAAGAATAATAAAAGAAAAAAAATAAGTTGTGTCCTTTGTTAGTGTCTCCGTGTCCTTTTTGTCAGAATGGACACAAAATACACTAATTCTGTGTCTTTTGACACATTGTCTCTGTCCATGTCTCATCTGTCAAACACAATTTTGTATTTTTATATCCCTGTCTCAGTGTCCTATCCCTGTAAATAAACACAACCCTAAAAACATAGATTAAAAATACTATAAAAATTGTTAAAAAAATAAATGCTTTTTATATTTATAGTGTATTGAATACATCAAAAATATTAAAAATATATTATTATTATATTTTTAATATGTGCTCTTAGAACATAAGTTAGTTAAATTATTTTTGTTAATACTTAATTAATTATTTTTTTTAAACCGTGATAACTTTTTTTTTCCAATTTATATGAAGGACGCGTTTGTTTTATATTCCGAAAAAAAGATTTTGTAAAATTTTAAACAACTACTTAAAAGTTTTTTCCTTAGCCAAAAAAAAAGTGATTTTTCACTAATAGAAAAAAAATCTACCAAGTACATATCTTAAATCTCTAGGTTCAATTAATGAATCTTAAACTAAAATGATGAGTGCACATATCCAAATATTAATGTTAGTTATATTTTATGGACGTGAGTTTTTTTTTTAAAAGACTTTTTGAAAAAATAACAGTAATTTGATGTTTGAATATTTTATATAAAAATATTTTATTATTTATTATGTTATAGCATCAATTTTTTAAGTATTTTTTTAAAGAAATAAAAAATTGTAGCTTAAAAAAAACCTCCTTTTCATCTTTTTAGTTCTTTTATTCTTATTATCTATCACATAATACATACAGGAAGTTGTGCATCACCATCATGTTATTCACATATGAAAAGATAGAAAAGAATGAAGAAAAAGAAAAGAAAAATAGTAATGAGAGTTATATTAAAACTTTTTTCGTGTATGTACGATTATTGTTGTCATAATGAAAAGCTCTCAATCAAATAATCAAAAGTAGTGAAGAGTTATGATTATGATTATGGCTGATGAAATATTTTTCCCAACTTAACTTATATGAGCAATGCGCACCGAATTATATATGCAAAATTAAATCATGCATGTTTATCAAATCAACAACTTGCCCTTTGCTTTTTCCTGTTGCATTTGCCATGTGATATATACTAGTGGAAGCAATTCTGGTATGACCAAGATTTTGAGAATCGGACTGGATCAGTTCAATTAGGTTAATCGAAAATTAATCATCTGATCGATTTGGTTAATCTTTAGAATCGTCCTGTAAAAAATCGATAAAAAATTATCCGAACTAATAATTAACCGACGAACCAAACAAATCGGTCAGATTTTTTTAAATTTCAATTTTTTTTAATTTTTCAAAACGGCATCATTTTAAAATTTTGCGAGTCCATTTGATCGGAATATGAAATTCCAGTCAGTTTAGCCATTGAAATTTAGTTTAAAAAATATAAACCGTGCAGATTAAAGTGAAAGTAATATTTTTCGTTTTAAAAGTATTTTTAAAAAATATTTTGTTATGTGAAATAAATATATTTTCTTAATTAATTAAATATAATGATAAAATAATTCTGTAAAATATTCATTTTAATATGAAGAAAGTTTTGCGTTGTATTAATTATGAAAATAGAAAAGGTTAATGAAATAAAAGATCTCATGTTTATAATAAATAATTATTTTAATTTTAAAGAATTTTTAATAAGACATTTGTTTTTTATTTTATTTCTATTTAATGTGATTTTTATTTCATCAATTTTTTTTCCTTCTGTTTAGGTATAATAATAAAAAAAGACACTAAAAAACAGTGACACTAATGACAATTCATTCCCCCCTCATGCTCGATCTATCAACTCATCCTGTTATAGCCTATCCTCCATGACAATCTTATCATTCTTTCAATCAATTTATCTTAAATATTTTTTTATTAAAAATAGAAAGAATAACAATCAAGCAAAGTAAGGATGGAGCTTCATAATAATCGTGTTCTACTTATTTTAGAATAAGCGTCACACAAAAAAAAAAAAAAATGGGGAGAAGAGAGGCACCAAAGAAAAAACAAAGAACGTTAAAAAGTTAATTTATAATTTCTCAAAGCAATAGAAGTATTATTATAGCAATTTAGAGCCAAATTTTTGTTAACTATAATAATAATAATAATGTATTTCTTTCTCTTAATTTCAATCATAATTTCTATTTCATTTTATTTCATTATAAACTAAATTTATTGGCTAGAATATTGATATAGTTATGTGAATTGATGTGTTATGAAATGATGTTATTTAATTATTTATGTTATGAATCATATGTATTTATAATCGATTTTAATTCTTTTAGATGTTTGATCACTATATAAATGATATATTAATTTATAATGTATTTAGAAAAAAAAATTGTAAATGAAATTACTAATTATAAATACTATATAAATTGAGCGATCAACGCGATTTATATAGTTATTAATCAAATTTTACAAAATTATAATTTTTTACTCACATAAATTGTAGCTAAGAGATTAATACATCTATATGAGTTTAAAAGAGTTTTTAATCTTGAAAAAGATTAAAAACTATATTAAAAAACTTGACCAATTTAAATTTACAACAAATAAATTGAATAGCATTAAATTCAACATATTAAAGTCTGTAATGTGATGAAATCAAATGTCTTAACAATTGTAATTTATTACATACAAGAAGTTCTTTTATAATTATTTTTATTACTATTTATATTTTTATTGCATTTTATAGCACACAATAAAATTAGCAACAAAATTAAATAAATTCTGTCAATTTAAATAATAGTTGAAAAAGCAATTTCAATATTTAATAATTTCCCGTGGATCGAAAACAATACTTTATTCATTATTTTTATTACTTAAAAGTTAAAAAACTAGTATATTTACTATTTAGTATTATATTTACCACACGTCAAAAGTGTTCTAATAATAATTTGGGACATCTAATGTTTTATTTTTGTTCTAATGAATTTTTTTTAGTATAAAATTATTAAAAGTCCAAGGATGATCCAATGCAAATAAAATCTTAAACAATAAACTACTTAATTCTATTTCCAAAATTCAATAAATAAATGTTGTTTTCTAAAATTCAATGTTATCGTATATATAAGTATTTATATTTCATATTTATTATATTACTAAATTATAAAATAAAAATACATTTTTTTATGTATTTTAATAATGTAAATATTATTAATTTAAGTTTAAATTAATATTAAATTGAGATATTTTAATTATAACTTTTATTCTCATACATTACAAATTATTTATTATTTATTATAATAATTTGTTTAATTTGAAAACTTTTTTATAATTACTTTTACACCATAAGAATTCATAATTTATTTTTAAAATATATTATTATTTAAAATATTTTTGTCACTAAATAATTATTAGTCTATTCATATGTGTAATATAATTTAGGTTTAATTACTCTGTTGATCCTTTTAGTTTCGCGAAATTTTCAATCAGGTCCCTATATTTTTTTTCTTTTTAATTGGGTCCCTGCACCAATTTTTTTTCAATTGAGAGTCCCTATACTTTTTTTTCCTTTTATTTGAGTCCCTAAACCAATTTTTTTTTTAGTTGGGTCCCTATACAATTAAGTCAATTACTACTAAAAGGGACCTAATTGAAAAAAAAAATTGGTACAGAGACCCAATTAAAAAAAAAAAAAGTATAGGGACCTAATTAAAAATTTTGTGAAACTATAGAGACTTATAGAGTAATTAAACCTAGTTTATACATTAGCACTCACTATCTGTAACAAGCACAATATTTGTACAACACATTGTTCTCACATTGCATCATCTAAGTAGGCTTCATTCAAGAGAACTATACCCACATTTTATACAAATACATGATTGATCATAATATATGTATGATGTATAAGTTAAGTAATTTCTTCAAGCAAAGTACTCTATATATATATTGGTGATGATGATTATTCGGTAGTGAAAAATTAGGGTGTGTGAAGCTCTTATTGAATGTCAATCCTTCAAAATATTTTCTCAATGGTGAGACCTAATTAAAGAATGAAATCATTACAATCATTGCACAGATTTTCATTTCAATTGCTATATATGACTCAATTTCATTTCCATACATTAACATCCACCACCATCATCATGCATATGGTAATTCATGTTAGATATAAAATTATCTATATGTTTTTATTCAATAATTTATTTTGTCTAAAATTTTGTTTATTAATATCCTTTAATTTTTTTTTAACTTATCACAGTATTTCCAAGGCTAATTTTTTTTTTTTTGAAATAGATAAATATATTATGTTATTCATTGGTATGGATATATTAAGTATTTTTTTTAACGTGGAGATAAAAAATTAAAAAGTCTGATTTGATAAGACGAATACACGCATCTGACTTTAAATTTGTGATTTAAAAAAAATTTAAAAAATCATAAAAACAAACCTGACCCTCAAAATTTACAAAATATGATTTTTAGATTTGTAAAATATGGTCTTTATATTTGTGAAATATGATCCTCAGATTTTTTTTTTTAAATTTGACTCTTTTACTTCTCTTTCATAATTTTGTGATACATCCCTCATCTCTATGATATAACAAAACACACCTTCTTTTCTAATATTAAAAATAGAAAATATATTTTTAATTTAATAGATCAAAGACTAATCTATTATAAATTTAAATTTTATTTAAAAATTTGTCTGTTAATAATTTAGTATATACACAAAATAATATTCAAACTTTTAATACTTATTTAAATAGACAAATAAAATAATCACTCAACCAATCTAAATTAGTTAATTTATCAGTATCCTTAATTCTCCTAAATAAAGCTGAAATTTTCCTTGTATACAGAAAGCCCAAGGGAAAAAAAAGAAAGTAGAAAAAGAAAGAAAAATGGGTACCACAAATTCAATTGACAATTAATGAGTGGCCACATTATATTGGGGCATGGCACTTTAAAGCCTAGCTAGCTAGCTATAGATTATGAAAGGGATACACGTACAATAAATATATACATATAGAGCAATAGGCCAATAGCACATTTTTAATTTTGGTTTGCATTGGTACACCTCTTTAAAGTCATCCTAAACCTAAAGTGAGCAATTAAAGAAAATTCCCTTATCATAATTTAATACCAACAAAGAATTAAGAGAATTGAGTGGTCCCCTTGAAACCCCAAAATTAAATTGAGAATTAATACAGTAAGTAAACCTGTCAAGATATGGACTTAGCAAGCAATAGCCTCCCCACACCTTCATCACCACCACATCACACAATTAACCCCATTAATTAATAATAATGTCTTTGATTCTTTCGTAATTGAGAAAAATTTAAAATAGCTCTGACAATTATCTTGAAAGACAATGAGATCTTTGACAAAAAAAAAAAAAAATTCAACCCGATTTCTGATAATTATTTCGAAAGAATAACGAGGTTCCTCTGCCAAAAAAAAGTCAATGTTATTTTTTTTTGCACAGAAGCTAATCAATCCCAAAAAAAATATCAAAAGTCGGATTGGATGTTTTTTTTTTCTTGGGACTTCGTTGTCCTTTCGAGATAATTGTCAGGGATCGGGTGGGGTATTCACTCTTCATAATTATATGTGTTCAGTTTTAATTATCCATATAAATTTAAAAGAAAAAATATTTAAGATAATATATTTAGATATTAGATAAAATTAAATCATTTATACAACTATAAATTAAAATTATAAATATTGTTCAAATTTTCTAAAATTTAAATTATTTATTATTTGATACCAAAAATAGTAATTTAGTATCTTTTTTGAATTTTCCCAGTCAATTTATTGCTATTTTTTTTTTTGGGATGTAAGAAAACAATCATTCCCTTGTGTATCATTTTCAATTCTTAGAGGATGTGGACCATCCAGTTGTGTCCATCTAAGAAGAGCATTAAGAAGAGAATGAAATATTCTTCTATAGAGAGAGACTTTCTATGTAAAAATCATGATGGGAATGAATGAGAGATTTGGAAAGGCAAATAATCCACCCCCTTCCAACGTGTTTACTTTCGGTCAATGTTTGGACCCACGTAAGCATGGCCATTGCCCAACATATCTTATAGGAAGAGTTTGAGGTATACCGAAAATATTGATATTTCAGTTGTTTTAACTATTGATCTAAATTATAAAAAATATATATAATATATATTAATTAAAATCAATGGTTAAAATAATTAGAACACTAATATTCTTAAATACACCTGATAATTTTTCTATCTTATATATAATGCAAATTTATTTAACATATTATTTTCAATATAGGAGGAAAAATAAAGAGAAGATATTACAAATATATCCTAGATTCTAAAATTTAATTAAAACTTAGAGTATATAGTAAGTCATAGAAGTTTTTATAAGTTCTCCGGTTGAAAAGAGAGATAGACCAGAAAAAATGAGAAGTAATTTGTTTACAGAAATATTTTTTCTAAAGAAAATTAATAAAAAATAGTAAGAATTTGTTTTATTTAATATTTGTGGTGATAATTAATGAATGATAAATAAGACATTACCGTTTTGTTTATTTTTTTTATTGTATTACAGAGTGATATAGGGGGATTTTATATTAGTTGTAACCACTTTCTTAAAATATCTTTAATTAACACTTAGTTTAATAAAAAAAAATTAAGAAAGATTCTACTATCTTTTATATCTTCCCATAAATTCATGTGGTTTGATTGCCAACTTAAATTTGCTCTTGAATTTTTTGAAGGTTGCTGCTAACAAGGATTTTATAAGTATGTCATCAATTTGCTTAGTGAAAAGAATGTGTGTCACAGCAACTAATTATTTAATCACTCATTCTCTTACAAAGTAGAGATTTAATTCAAAATACTTAGTTCTTTGAGGTAGAATTGAGTTGTAAGCCAGCAACATTACAGACCTATTTTCGTAGAATATAGTAGGAGAAATTGTGCATAGATATTTTATTTCATGTAGCAAATTATGGATCCATATTAATTATGAAAAAACAGCAATAAGAGCCCGAAATTCTGGCATTAAATGTATGTTTTTTCATGTAAAGTTGTCTAAATCCTTTTAGGGTGAAACAATAAGAAATGCGGTATATTTGATCAATCTTTTTCTTTTAATTCCACTAAATGGTGATGTTCGAAAAAGTTTAGAGAGGAAAATATGTCTCTTATAGTCACTTGGGAGTGTTCAACTGTAGGGCTTTTGTTCATATTTTAAGAGATGAAATGTCCAATAAACTTGATGGAAAGTCAGAGCAGTGTATCTTCATGGGTTAGAGTCACGAAGACTTTGATTACAGATTATAGGATCCGGTGAGTAAGAAAATAATTAGAAGGCGAGATTCAATTTTTCTTAAAGACCAAACTATTGAAGATATTGAGAAAATAGATAAGCCAACAATAACTGTTAGACATTCTGCTGCTGATGAACCAAATCTTTTTACTAGACCTCCTGTTGATGGAGGAGATATACAAGTTGATAATATAACATCCTGAGTTTTTGAAAATTAAATAATGAGTTATTTATGATTTAGTATATTTGTTGAGAATTTTATTTTAAAAAATTATTTTATTAAAAGTAATTAAATAAAATTTTATGATACTTCTAATTTAAAAATAATCAAGAGTCATATGTAATTTTCATAATAATTGGAGTTTAAATTAATTAGGATTTTCACATAATTTTATTATAATTGAATATTTTATATAATTAAAATTAAAATTTTGATAATTAAAAAAATATTGAGAATTTGTTAATTTAATTTAAATAATTGGAATTTAGTTCATCTTTATAAACTAAAAAAAATTATTGATTTATCTCTAATTTTAAATTAGAGTTGTTATTTAAAAATAATTTGTAAATTGATAAATAAATACTTAAAGTAATTTTTATGGATTACATTTGGTTTAAAATTATTATTTTACCCTCTAATTTTATCGAAATATCTATTTTACATTTATCCCTTTATAAAATTCCTACCCTAACCCTAGATTCTCAAATCAAAAACTGTAATTTTAACCCAGCCGCCATTCCCCAACAGAAATAAGAGAGAGAGAGAGAGAGAGAGAGAGAGAGAGAGAGAGAGAGAGAGAGAGAGAGAGAGAGAGAGAGAGAGAGAGAGGAGAGGGAGAGGGAGAGGGAGAGGGAGAGGGAGAGGGAGAGGGAGAGGGAGAGGGAGAGGGAGAGGGAGAGGGAGAGGGAGAGGGAGAGGGAGAGGCTGCGATGAAGCCGTCCCGCCGCCAACATCGCGTCCTACCATTGTCGGTGACCTTCTATAGCCGTCGCCATTGAGGGAGTCACTACCGCCGAATCCTGGCTGTTGCTGCTTCCACTCCACGTGAAAGGAAAAAAAGCAATGAGACAGAGCACGACAGAGAGGGAAAAAAAAGGGGGGTTGTAGTTGTCGCCGCAGGAGGGATGTCTCGCCGCCACTGTGCCCCGTCGCCGTCGAGTACAACGTCGTTGAAACCGGGCCAGATTCACCATTAACACCACCTTGACACTATTTTGGTTTTTGTTTCTTCCTTTCTTGAATTTGTTCCATTATTCTGTTTTTGTTGGTGTCTTTGCCGCCTTAACCAATCTGAATGTTGCTACTACCGCTAGGACGGATGTCTTGGTCTTTGATTTTTGTTCTTTGCCACTCCATCGTTCTATTTTTCCATAGCTGCTGGCATCGCCGTATCTCTGTCACTGGGAGCCAACACTAGAGCTGTTGCTAATAGTTTTGGTCTGACATTTTCTATGATTTGAGTTCATTTACACGTTTTATTCTCACTGTCATGCTTGTTTTGAATTGATTCTGGTATATGCCTTGTCTTGAATTTCCAGGGCTGCATTTGCTTTTAATTCCTATCCAATTTGAATTCTCTATTCTGCTGCAACCATCATTATCGCCGTGGGATTGACGCTGCTGCTGTTTTGGTTGTTGCCGCTGCCATTCCAGTTGCGTTAGAATTACCGCTGTTACCATGAATTAAAAGGAAAGGGAGTTGTCACGATTAATCTATGCAAATTTGGCTAATTGAGGTAGGGAGTTTCATTTTAAAATTAAGGATTTTGATTTAAGAATGCCTATAAAGCCTATTGAATAATTGCAAATATTTTATAATGATTTAGAAAGATTAATTGATGAGTTTGATTTCGATTTGTGACTAAAATTATGAATGATTTGAGTATAGTTATGTATGGTAGTTGATGGGATGATTATTGTAATAATTTGGTTGAAAATTCTGATTTTGATTCATTATGTGAAATTGGTTGAGAAATGATTGGTGAATTGTTGTGAATGACAGAACCCTTAAGGGTGGTTAAGTCCTATTTTTAGGGGAGGTTATGTCCAAAATTTTATAAACATATAGGATTTAGCTAATTTGAATTGTGTAAATTGTACCTAGGATGTATGATTAATAAATTGGATATTCGATAGCTAAAAATAAATGCTTATGGTATTTTAAAGTGGTTTGAATTAAATTCGTTAAAGTAATAAAAATGACGTGAATATTTTATTTTTATTAAAGATTAAGATTTGAAGTAAAAAAGACTTAAGAAGAATAAAGAAAAGTTTAAAAAATTTTATGAGGCTAAAAAAGATAATTATGTGAAGATTTAGGGGTAAAAAAGTAATTATGTAAATATTAAGAAAATATAAAAATTAATGAAAAAAATTAAAGATATAAGTAACAAAAAGATAAAGTTAGGAAAAAAAAAGGCTAAACAAAAAGGTTAAGAAAAAATGTTAAAGAAAAGGTCAAGAAGGGTTTAAGGATTAAAGTTTAAAGAATTAACATCTAAGGTTTAAGAAACTAAGATTTAGGGATTAAGAAATTAAGGAGTGAGGTTTGAGGAATAAAGATCGAGGAAAAGACTGAAAAAGATTGAATGATTTGAATTAAAGAATTTGATTTTAGCACAATCTTGTAAGAAACACAAAACATAATACTTACTTGAAATATTGTGCATGAGACTCAATGGAATGCTCACTTGAGATCCGAAGGATAAGGCTCAGTGGGGCGATATGTAACGCCCACTTGAGACCGGAAGGAAGGTTCTCCTGAGGGTGGTGATACGTAACGCTCATGGAAGGAACGTTGGCTGAGGTAGAGATGGCAATACGTAACGCCTATCTCAGGACCACTCTCGGGTAATGGGCAACGAACCGACACATGAGCTCACGGTTTGTATAGAAATAAACATTCATCATATACATTTGTATGAATTACTTGGGTGTGCCTTCTATTGTTGTATTAGGTTATCTGTGAAATTTTTTACTATTTGACTTTCGTGAATTGTTTGTACATTTATATTATGTACCTTGTCTGTGTTTGTTAGTTTAATGTGACTGTTAACTGAGGTGATTGAGGACTAATATAACTGAGCATTGATTAATGTAACTGAAAATTGATCAAATAATGTAATTTGAAGAAAAATAACTAAATTGTTTAAAGTAGGACTCGAGAAATTTTAAGTGTTTCATTGGATAATCATTTTTGAGTTATAAGTTGATTATTTATATTTCATTCTTTACTTTTACAGCATTCTCATCCTCTGATGAGAACGAGTTATTAGTTCTCACATTCTCACCCAAAAATTTTTCACCCTTTTAGTGATATAGGTTTTGAAGACTCAGTATAGATTTGCGGATGCATAGTGGAGTTTGTTTATGAGTTAAGTGCTTTTATAGAGTCCTCTCACACTTGTTGCTTAAGATTTTATTTTATGTGAAGGATAGGTGTTGTATCTGAGGTTTATTTAAAATTACTTGAATAACATTTACTATTATTAATAATATGTGACTATTATTGTTTGAAGATCTTTGATGAAAGGTTTTATTTGAACAAAAATTTTCTGGCATTTTCACAACTGGAATGCGATATCGATATAAAAGCTCAGTAATTAAGTAGTTAATAATAGGAAAGGTTACGTAATGTTTTTGCTAGTGAAAATACCATTACTTAAGCAAGGTATTTTGCTAGAAGGGACATTACAGATAATGATAGTGATTATTTGTATGATAAACTTACACCCCAACCTGAGGTGTCAGATGCAGAAGTTCCACTAGATGTTGAAGTTGCACTTGAACCACCAGTTGAGTCTGAATTGAGAAAATCTACTAGAGAGCGTCATCCTTCTCAGAAATACTCTCCTCATGAGTATGTGATGAACACTTAGACTGGAGAGCCAGAGAGCTACTAGGAAGTTATGTCTGATGAGCATAAAGAAGATTGGTTTTTAATACCATGCAAAAAGAAATGCAATCCTTGCATGAGAATCATACGTTTGAATTGGTGATGCTGCCGAAGGGTAAAAAAGCATTAAAAAATAAATAGGTGTTCAAATTGAAAACGAATAAAAATGTCTCACGGTCAAGGTACAAACCTCAGTTGGTTGTGAAAGATTTTGAACAAAAGAAGGGTATTGATTTTGAGGAGATTTTTTCTCTAGTTGTGAAGATGTCCTTTATTCGAGTTGTGCTTGAATTGACGGCTAGTTTGAATTTAGAGGTTGAGTAGCTTAATGTGAAGATTGCATTCCTTCACGGTGACATAGATAAAGAAATTTATATGGAGCAGAGAGTTTCGAGGTTGAAGGAAAAAAGCACCTTGTATGCAAGTTGAAGAAGAGCTTATACGGGCTGAAGCAAGCACCAAGCCAGTGGTACACGAAGTTTGATTCCTTCATAGAATGTCATGGGTATAGTAAGACTTCTTCTAATCATTGTGCGTATGTCAAGAAATTCTCTAATAATGATTTATAATTCTCTTGCTTTATGTTGATGACATGTTGATTGTTAGTCAGGACACTAAGAAGATTGAAAGTCTTAAGAAAGACTTGAACAGATCCTTTGTTATGAAGGATTTGGGTCCTGCAAAGGAAATCATTGGCATGAGTATCACTCGTGACAGGAAGAATGGGAAACTGTGGTTGTCGTAGCAGAAGTATATTGAGAAGGTTTTAGAGAGGTTTAACATGAGTAATTCCAAACTTGTTAGTACTTCACTTGCTAGTCATTTCAAGTTGAGTTCGTGACAATGTCTTACAAGTGAGAAAGAGAAAGCAAAAATAAAGAATATTCCATATGCATCTGTAGTTGGTAGTTTGATGTATGCTATGGTTTGCACCAGGCCTGATATTGCTCATGCCATTGGAGTTGTTAGTCAGTTTCTCTCTAATCCTGGGAAAGAACACTCGCAAGCAGTGAAGTGGATTCTCAGATACCTTACTGGTACTTCCAGAGTTTGTTTATGCTTTGGGAGTGGCCAACTTGGGTTGGATGGTTTCACAGATGCGAATATGACTGGGGATCTTAATTCAAGAAAGTCTACTTCTGATTATATGATAACTTTTGTAGGGGGAGCTGTGTCGTGGCAATCCTGATTTTAGAAATGTGTTGTTTTGTCTACTACAGAGGCAGAATACATTGCTGTTGTTGAAACTTCTAAGGAACTCTTGTGGATGAAGAAATTTCTACAAGAGTTATACATCAATCAAGAGACATTTGTGTTATTTTGTGACAGTCAAAGTGCTATTCATCTGAGTAAGAATCCTTCATTCCAGATCGAATTACATAGAGGTGAGGTATCATTGGATAGGTCAAGCACTTGAGATGAAGTCATATGCACTTGAGAAGGTCCATACTAATGATAATGGTTCAGGTATGATGACTAAGAGTTTACCTGCAATGAAGTTTGATTCCTGCAAAGAGAATACGGGTTTAATGGAGTAACCTATCCTCACTTGAGTTGGTGAAGAAGAGATTTGTTGGTGGGTCCCAACTAAGTGAGCCCACAAGTTAGAAACAAAAATAAATAAATAAATAATAGAAAAAAATTGGCAGAGAGAGAGAGAGCATCCATTCAAAAAGAAAGAAAACAGAGAATGAGAATGAGGTGAAATCCACGAAGAAAAGAAGAAAAATTGGAGAAAAAAGGCATGATATTTTGATCCGATTGAATGGTAAATTTGCTCCATTTTTTAATGAAATTTTAGTATATTATTTCTGGTGTTAAGATGAACTTTAGGATATAACTTACTAGTTGTATTGTCTTCTCTTTTATTCGATTTGAGATATTCACTTTGTGAAGGTTTATGTTGATTCCATCAGTTTTGATGATGTATTTTGTTGATTATTGGGATGCCTAATACTACTAGAAAGAGTGATTTTGTACCCATTATTTTGATAGTGAAAAATTTTACTGTACTAGATCGTAAATTTTTTTGTCCCTCTTTTAAAAAATTTTCCACAATAAAATTTTGGTGTTTGATTATTTAATTTTTACTAATGTATTTGCTGTTTAAAGTATCTTTAATGTTATCTATTTCATCACACAAGTTATAAAAAAATTATTTTTAGTACTTTTATATTAGACAAATTCTTATTAAACATCAGTTTTCAACAATATTTTACTATTAAAAAGAAAGATTAAGAGAGAATGACCAAAAGAGATGAGAAGTAATTTTGTTTATTCTTTCATTATGTATTTATGAGTGATGGAGAGGATTTTTATATTAGTTATAACTTATAACCTCTCTCTTAAAATATCTCTAACTAGCACTTAGTTTAATCAGAAAATTATTGAAAAAAGACTCTAGCTACTACCCTTTCTATAGTTTTTATCCTTTTGGTGAATTTAAAATGGTATTAAAAAGAATTTATTTGATCAATTTATATTATTTATGACAATTTATAACCCAATTGGAATATTTATTAGAAAACAATCGACAAAGTCTATTATAATTTATAAATAGTTGAGTTTCTTAAATATATCAGAATTTTCTCCCTTATTCGATGCTATGAATAAGAAGAATACATAATTTCTATGTGAAGATAACTAATATTTCAACTTTAATTTATACCTTTTGGATTTATACTAATTTGAACATTGGAATATAGTTTCCATCTCAAGAAAAATCCTCACAGAATAATATTAATTTTTACCCCAATTCTTAAATAAAATACCTTTTTAGACAACTAGGTGTAAATCTAGAATTCACTTTAGAATATATAGAGTTGGCCATGACACTTAAATAACAACCCAAATAACTATCATTTGCCACTACGTTTCATGCTTTTAGAACAAACTGCTTTATCTACTATTTATGTATATATCTCTCTCACTTGGATGATCTCAAAATTTTGGAGGAAAATAAAAAACAGAATAATAAAGAAAAGACACAATATATATATTACAGGAAAATTTTTAAGTGTGCCGTCGTACCGGTGTTTCAGTGATTTTTAACCGTTGATCTTAATTATAAAAAATATATATAATATATATAATTAAGATTAACGATTAAAATTTACTAATACACCAGTATAACGGTACACTTGAAAATCTTTCAATATTACAATACCATGGGATAACTAGTATAAAAAGTATAATGCAATTCCAATTACTACATGATAATTTAATAGACTATGGTCCTTTTATTACTTATTCTCATTGATTATTACCACAAGGAAGATAGGAAGATTATTCTCTTATTTGAGGAAACGCAACATTTACCAAATATGAAGAAACAAGGCCTTGGCCACAACCAGATCCTATATCCTTCAATACTCCTTTTAACTCAGCAACTTTTGGATTCTCATTACTTGTTTTTGTTTGGCACTCCATAATGGATGCTTTCTTGAGATTTAGGTTGAGTGTGAAAATCTCAGGCTCTTAAATACACGACCCCAGACTCATCTTTGGAGATACCAATAACCCTAGTTTTGTTTTTCTTCTCATGACATTGTAGGGAGAGGGACCAGAAGTAGTGCAAAAATATTATTCATACACCAAAATCAGTTACCAATATATTTATGTATAAATATATGTGCGATTTAATTTATTTTTAATGTGTATTTATATTTTAACATATATTTTTATACTTCTCACTATAGGGACCAGAAGTAATGCAAAAATATTATTCGTACACTAAATTAGCTACTAAAATTAGTCATCAATATATTTACATATAAATATATGTATAGTTTAATTTATTTTCAATATATATTTATATTCCAACATATATTTTATATTGATAGCTGATTTTATATATATATCTTAGAAAAGTATACATATATACAATGTGTGCATGTTCTAATAAAATTTACGGTAATATTATGAAAATACTAATACAAAGATAGATATTTTATTTCACATAATATTCATAATTTTATACATATAATATTTATAATTATATATTTATTATATCTAATATAATTTAATTATTCCAATAGTATTTCTAATAAAATTTACGATAATATTAAAAAAATAATCTAAAATTATTTTATTTTTTATAATATTTATAATTTTATGCATATAATAGCTACAATTATATATTTATTATATCTAAGTATAATTTATTTATTCCAATAATATTTAAAAAATATAAAATAAAATAATTTTAGATTAAATAAGATAATTTTGGACTACTTTAACTTAAGCTAATTTTTTTATTATTTTTTAAATATTTTTGTAAAATTTATTCATAATCTTTAATGTCAAATGCTAATGCATTCCACAAAAAAGTAAGGATGGAGTAAAATATTTTTTAAAAATTTATTTAATATTAAAAGTAGAAAAATAAAAAATAAAAAACAAAACGCTCTAAATAAAAGTTTAAGATTCTTTTAAATTAATAGGAAGTATAGCACTCGTTATTTAATAAAAAATGTTTAAGCATAGGCCTTATAGATTGCATAAAAAGAAATTTCAAATGATAGTAACAAATATGATGAGTATACGTAACAAATATTTCTTGAAAATAATATAGTCATTTAATTTTAAGTGCTATTGATTAAGATGTGGATTACACTGTTAATTGTGCACCATGCTTGGCTATTATATTGAGCCACAAGTGGGTGTGGTTTCTTCGGAATTAAATTTGGGCGGATATAATGACAAAATGCACAATCAAATGAAATTTATTTCTTTTTCTATATATGTACATATTCCGTAATTAATAAATTCAAAATCTATTAGCCAATGAGTTATAACTTAAATGACATAATCTTTTCATACTCAACTAAGAGGTCGCGAGTTTGAGTCTCCTTACTTTTTTGTAAAAAAAATAATAAAAATCTATTAAGTCACCTCTATATAAATTTCATATATAATCAATTTTAAATGAATAAATTTGAGAAAATAATAATGAAGCGAGCAGTTATTAGATAAGATGAATTTTTATTTAAGAGTAAAGTATCGTTTTTGTCTCTAACGTTTGGGGTAAATCCTATTTGTGTCCCTAACGTTTAAATCGTCCTATTTATATCCCTAACGTTTGTAAAAGTGATTTAATGTTATCCTGCCGTCAATTCACATTATGAGGCTTTAGTTTGAGTTTTAAAAATTTCTTCTTAAAGTTAGAATACAAATGTCTGTGATAGAATCGATGATCTACTCCAAAAAATAGCTCATCAAATGTTGAAACTAATTCTTACAACATTTACATAATTCACTTTTTTAGAGACATAATTTAATCTAAACACAAATAGTGGGTATGATATTAAAATCGAACACATCCAAGTGAGACCTAATTGAGAATGAATACATCCAAATGAGAATAATTGAAAAATATAATCTGATTTGTTAGTATAATTAATAGTAGGATAACATTGAATTACTTTTATAAACGTTAAGAATACAAATAGAACGATTTAAACGTTAGGGACACAAATAGAACTTACCCCAAACATTAGGAACAAAAACAATATTTTACCCTTTATTTAAAATGTATAGTTTTGTGGTTTTTTTCATTGTCTTTCTATTAATAAGTTCGCTTTAAAATAGAGGAAAAGATCAGAATAATATATCTTGAGAATTTATAATCTTTAAATCAGTATCTAGTGTACTTTTGATGAAAGAATGAAAACAAAAGATGAGTTTCTATTGAAGAACAAGAACAAAACAGTAGTACCTTATAGTGAATGGAATGATTGAAACAAGGTAGGTAGTATGATTCACTATTAACTTAAGATGTGGGATTAATTTTGTAATTTTAGGAGTGGTTCAAAATAATGCAAGACTATCTTATAATTCACTATATTGGGGACCCCATTATTTTTAATATAAGGTGGCTTCGGTTGTGACATGAAATGGGTACCCACATTGATGTTCAATTTCTTGGAGAATACCTACTTTACCTATCTCCAATACATTATTTACACTCCAATGAAATCTTTGAAGACCAACATACTTCTAAGATGTCCCATTCTCCAAAAACCCACGAGCACTCGTCTCAACCAAATTTAATAACATGTTCAATAACCCAAAGCATTATTTAGATTGCTTGGTAAATGGTCCCCATTACCCTCTCTCCAACTAGAATAAATTGATAAACAATATGAGCAACTAGAGTTAATGTTTGGAGGGGAAAAAAAAAAAAGAGTCCATGCCCCAAAAACCAAAGGAAAAGTTAATTTGAAGTTTTTTATTTAATAAAAATATGAAAGAATCAATTTTTTAAAATCTTTTTTTGACATTTTTTTTACATTAGTGACGTTAATAAAACAAGTATTCTTAACAAAAGTAAAGCATAATTTATTGTGCTATACACATGATAAAACAAAAAATGATTAATTATTATAGTTATTTTAATTTAAAAGATTATTAAATATATGATTTATTCTAAAATAAGGAAATTTAATATAAAAGAAGCAAAACAATTCATAAATTCGTGAAGATTGATTATAATTTTTAATAACTCATATTAAAAAAATAATTTTTTTGTTTATGAATTGAGTATTTTGCCGTTTTTAATTTTTATCTTAGTTTTTTGTTAAAAATAATTATTAAAAGTCTTAATTCATCTTTCTAATTGTTCTCCTAATAAATTATAAAAGTGGTATGGGCATACAAAAAATATATTACCGAATTAATCATTATGTATTTGTGTATAAATAAATATATTGTTTAATTTATTTTTAATATATATTTATATTTTAATATATTTTTTATATAAATGATTAATTTTGTTTTTTACACATAATATGGTTGAATAAAGTAATAAACTAACATCAAATGTTTTTGGTGAAACACAATTAGATTCTTTGAATTGGATAATTTAGAGCTTGTTTGGACGCCATTTTAAAAAAAAAGTTTCTAATGATTTTTTTTAAAGATTTTTTATAAAAGTAAAAGTGATTTTATGTTTGGATATCTTATGTAAAAAGATTTTTTTATCTATCAATTCTGTTTGGATAAAATAAGATAAAAGTACTTTTTTGTTCATTTATAACGTAAAAAACATCTTTTTTTTTTTAAATATCTTTTAAAAAAAGATGTAAATTGTAGTTTCTCAAAAAAATATTTTTTTTAATTTTTCTAGTACTTTTACTTTTACTATTAAAAATCTATCAAACACACTAAAAAATAATAAAAAAATCTTATTTTATTGATTTAATAGTGTCCAAACAAACACTTAATCTAAAATAAATGAAAAATTAAATCCTTTAAATCGAAGAGAGTACCAAATATTGGTAGGTCCTATAAAGAGTTTATGGAGACATTCAAATTAATAATTAAAAAAAAGGTGCCTTTAGTCATGTAAGTTATTTTTAATCTCAAACTAAACTTATTTGATAAAAGCGTTTAAGAAATCATTTTTAATGTTTTCATTTTATGGGATAATTTAATTTTTGAATATTTGTTTTCAGTTGTTAAACATTTTTGTTTCTAAAATTTATAAGAATCAATTAAAGTGCAACAAACAATATCATATGAAGTAAACATATAAATAATAGTTTCCATTAAAATAAAAAGAAAGGTAACAAAAAAAAAACTAAAATAGTTGTGGTGTCTTTAACATAAAATAAAACATTTCGTGGCCTTCAATTAGGGCCTAAAACAATCAATCAATTAAATCCATTTGGTATGGTGCACATATATATATGGGACCCAGTTGCAATACTGAGCAATCATGAAGCTGATGCAACTCAATATATTTTAATTTCTAGTTTATAATTTTAATTTTATTTTTTTTCCCACTTACCAATATCTGTCGCTTGATGGGTAGTAAGGCCTACTCAATCAATGGCACGGATACAAATCATTTATTTTGTTAATCGCATAAACAATACCACTCCATTCAATCCCTTATGATTCTTCATGATTTCAATTACACTTGTTAAGAAAAATACCGTATATTCTTTTAGGAAGAGTTTTAAATGTACTGGGAATACTACTGATATTCTAATTATTTTAATCGTTGATCTAAATTATTAACATTATCTTTATTAGCGCTAATGAGTGGAGTGGTGTGGATTCCTTTTGTTGTTGATAGTTATGTCGGAGATGACTTGGGGATAAACTTCGAGTTGTTGTTTGTTGTTGTTTTTAGTTTTTGAGTTGTTGGATGGTCTTGATTTGCTCCACCTTGTTGTGTTGAGCTCTTATTTTAATATATATATATTAATTAAATCAACGATTAAAATAATTGGAATACTAGTGTTTCCTACTAATTTCAAAAATTACATAATATTTTTTTGGATTAATCTCTACATACAAGTGTTTTGTGAGAGAATAAAATCCACTAAACGCGCTGCTTTATGTGTCTCTTTAACAGACTTTTAAATCAATTCAAATCAATTAACGCACAAATATATAACTTCCATTTTTCAAAAGATTTCGTTTTTTTTTTCCGAATTTCTTGCCAAATTTATTAGATCTCTTTCTTGCTTCGTGTTTTTTTCGATTTTCATGGTTTCTGAAATCAAGTTTTGAAATTGTTTTGAAGATAATAGAACTTCAGAAATACACCCAAACGGTTACAGAAATACACTCAAACGGTTACAGAAAGGATTACAAAAATACACCCAAATGGTTACAGAAATACACCAAAAGGATTTAAGAAATACACCCAAAATATGGGGGAGACAGTATATTTTTTTCTTGAAATCTTTTAATATTTTGCTGGTTAAGGATGAGGCACATGGCAAAGACAATCTACAAAAAAAATCTAGAAGAACAGTAAAACAGTACCTTGAATAATGTTTCTTCGTTTTTTTTGGTAATTTTTGATGGAGATTTGTATCTTTTCTTATTGATTTCTTCTACTCTTTGCGACGAGTTGGAACGTTTCTGCATAATCGTAGTTTGTTTCGATATCTTGACGGTTTGCGTTTTGATTGAGGAAGAAGAGTAAGAGTGCGGCATAACGAACGTATTGTGGAAGGGTAGACGCTCGATTTTAAAGGAGTGGTGAGCGTGTTTTTTTCTTAGACTTGGACCAACTTGTATAACTTGTAAGCCAAAAAGGTTTGTATGTGTAGCATGTCTTTATTTTTTTTTCTGTTACTGATGAAATGTGAGATTTAAACTTTCATACTTATTTATACAGAATGAAGTAATCATTTGTACAACCTAAATTGATCATGAAATATCTCTAATTAATTAATATTAATTAAAGTGTTGAAAGAGCACATATGATATGGCCTTAAAAGACTGATTTATGTAATTGTAAAAAATTATGGGAACACATAAGAACAAGCAAAATCATCATTCCATTTTCTTCCTTTTTGAAAAAACCAACAGAACAATATATATCTAGGAAAAACAAAACTTGGAGATTTCAATAGAATAGAGTTTGAACTTTGAAGAAGAGCCAGCAAATTCAGTTGCTCGAGGAAGGAATTGAGGAGAGAGCACTCAAAACAAAACTGTGAATTCATTTATCAAAAATGGCAAATAAAAACAACCCAGTCAATACGGTCAAACTTTTGCATACCCTATGAAAGTATCAATCTCATTCTTAGTAGTTAGTACTATCTTACACAGTAGTTTTCATTTTCATATCTTATTCAATAATAGTATAATCGTATACTAGTAAGTTATATAAAATAAAAATGAGTATAAAACTACATGCATGTAAATAAAATATCAAATCTCCCTTTCTTGCACCCTCTTCTACGTTTTCTAGCCCCTTAATACTGCATATATATTAAATAATTAATTAACAATGAGATTAAATTTGGACTAGTTTTTGTCAATAACATAATGGTAAGAATCGGACCGGACCGGTCGATTAAACAAAAAATTGGTAAATCAGATCCAATCGATTTGATCTGATATTATAACTGTTTAAAGATAAAAACCACTAAGAACTAGTCAAAATTGATAGAAAATTAGTCTAGAATTATTCTATAAAAAATTTTAAAATTGTTAAAAAATATGATTTAAATCTAGGTCCTTCTTATTATTGCATACTTCCCATGTCACTAAATTATGTTATTTCTTGTTATTTTATATGTTATATAATAAAAATATACAATAATTTTGTTAATATTATTTTAATTTTATATTCACTTATATTTAAATTAATTATATTTTTTATTATTCATAATTATTGATATAAATGTTATTAAATATGTATAAATTAAAATATCAAATATTTTTATTAATTATAATATTATTATTTTTTATGATTATATGATATTTATTAAATATTATTTTCAATAAATATATATAGTATATAACAATATAATAAATATAAATTAATTAATTAATTATTAAAATAAAAAATAGTTACTTTAGTATAAAAATAAAATTAAAAAAATTATTATAAAAAATACTAAAATTTTATATATTTATTTAATAATAGTTGAATTATAATTTATTGATTATAATTTATTAAAATTTGATTATTTTTAAAATATTAATAAAAATATATATTTTAAATTTTAATTTTATACTTTTAACTATTTTTTATTTTTTATTTAAATAATATCAATTTTATCAGTTCAACTAATAACTTATTTTTTTCAACTAATAAACTAATAAATCAATAATATAATCGATTCAGTCACCCATTCGATTATAACAACTATGGTCAATAAAAAACTGTGTCATAAAAAACTTTGACAGAAACACAAAAGAGGCAAATAGAAAACACTGAAATCAGGGGGGTTTAAAGATGATTTTGTGTCATTGACCTGCCTAATCTTTCTCCTTCATTCATAATTGTCTCCATTATTATTCTTCTTATGTTCTCTCATTCAAACTTAATTATTTACAATTTCAAAATTTTCACCCCCTTTTATAATATTGAGAATTTATTTATTATTTTTACCTTTGTGCCCATTAAAGAATGAAAATGGCATATTACCAATCATCCTTTCCCCTATGTAGGAAACACCCATCATTGCCCCCAACAATCCCTTTCAACCTTAGAAACCTGAGCTTCTAAGATATTCATATTCCCCTCCCTTCTTCCATTCCATTCTTCCATTCTTTCCTTTTTTCACTTTTTCATTTCCTTTTTTCTTTTTTCTTTTCTTTTCCTTCCCACTTTATTCTTCCACACACACACACACATCCTCTCTCTCTCTCTCTCTCTCTCTCTCAATTTAAATATCCCCTTCCTCTATAACCATCTCTTCCCCTTCCCCTTCCCCTTCTTCTTCTTCTTCTTCTTCTTCTTCTTCTTCTTCTTCTTTGGGCACACTCTAACCAACCAACCAACAAACCATCCTTTTTTTATTAATTAAACTATTATTATTGTTATTAATTAAAACAAAATTCTATTCCGAAAGAGGCATCTTCTATCCATAAACGGGAAACTGAAAACCGCAGCAGCTTGTTGAATTAAATGGATCCTTCATCCACGAACTCCGTGAACGGATTCTACTCGTTTCTAACACGAGGGATCGACGATCTAGAGAGAGTGTTCTTGAGCACCAACTTCATGTCAATCCAGTTTCTTCAAAGAGCGTTGTCTCTTCTCCGATCCTTCCACACGCAATTGACCCTTCTCGTTCAGAAGCTCCACCTTCCCGTCGGTGACAAGTGGCTCGACGAGTACATGGACGAGAGCTCTAAGCTCTGGGAAGCATGCCACGTCATCAAGTCAGGAATCTCTGGCATCGACAACTACTACTCCGCCGCATTGAACATCACTTCCTCCCTTGACTCTCACCGCCACATCACCCCTCAGCTCTCTCGTCAGGTCATAAACAAAACAAACAAAGCTCGATCTTTTCTCTTACCCTTTTACGAGTTTTTCTTGAAAACCAAGCAAAGACACAACCTTGGCAATTGTTTATGTTTTAACTACCTACCTAACTATCTATTTACTTTCTCTGTTTCTGTTCTGTTCTTCCCCTGTTTTTGACTGATTCTGAGGTTATGTGTTTGATTGTGTTTTCAGGTTATGAGAGCAATCTCGGGGTGTAGAAGAGAGGCAGTGGGGTTAGAAGAAGAGAACAGGGCGTTAATGGAAACGAGGATTCAGCCCTTGTCACTACGATTCGAAGAGAGGGTGTCCATAGAGTCGAAGCTGAACGGGTTCAATGGATTCAGGGGAGTGCTATATGCAATGAGGAACGTGAGCTCGTTACTTCTGATGATTCTACTATACGGATTGGTGTACTGCTACCCTGAATCATCATCGGATTTTGTGGTGGGGGGGTACGAAGGGTGCTTGTTTCTGGGGTCCGCGTTTATGATATCGACGGCGAGGCTGCAGCAACGGGTGGCGGCGGAGATCGGGAGGATGAGGGGGGCGGTGGCGCCGGGGATGATGCTATATGAATTCAGGAGGTCAAAGGCGGCGATGGAGGAGCTGAGGGTGGAGCTTGAGAGGCAGCAGGGTGTGGTAGTGGAGTGGGAAGCAGAGGTCGGAATAAGGGAGAGTGTGGAGAATCTGAGAGGGTGTTTTGGTGTTCTGAGATCTGGTGCTGATAACATTGTTGGACAGCTTGATGATTTCTTTGATGAGATTGTTGAAGGAAGGAAGAAGCTTTTGGACTTTTGCAGCCATAGGTGAAAAAACAGAAAAAAGAAGAAAAAGAAAAAGAAAAGAATAGAAACAACAGTGTGTTGAGGAAAAGGGAAAAAAAAAATGAAACAAGAACAAGGTAGAGAGAATAGTTGATGATTGGGGGTGGTTGTATCTTTTTTAATTTATTAACCCTTTTTATTTTATATTCCCCACCCCCCCCCCCCCCCCCCACAAAAATCCTTTTTTCTCTTTCTTTCTCAGTTTCTCTTATTTATTTTGATTTTTTTTTTCAAGTTACAGTTATGGTAGTTAAAACTTGAAACTTTTGGTGCTAGTCTTCTATAGCTATTGTTCTGCTAAGGTCTTTCCTTCTGGCAGAGACCTGTGGAGAAGAAGATTCTCAAGTTCAATGTGCTTCTGGGTGGATTAGTTCGTTTGATTGAAAGGAACATCGACAATAGGGTTGATTCAATGATTACATTCTTGCATGAGATAAATTTCTTTTCAAAACTTGGGTTTCTTCTCCAATTACTGTCATGGGAGAAGAAAGAGACAAATGTGTAACTGTTAAGTGAGTAACTATAATAGTAAAAAGAGAAAACAAAGGTTAAAAAGAACCCCACTATATTCCACAAAAGAAGGTAAAATACTAATGGCTAAACAGTGTCAGGTTAATTTTAAATTCTTTTTCTTTTTTTTTTTTTCCTTTAATCTTATTTTATTTTTGAAAGTTTTAAACATTGAAATGAATATGGAAGAGTGCTTAGAAAATGACTAATCATAGTCCTGAAAGAAGAATAAATGGAAAGGGAGGCTTAAGATTGAGGATGGCACTTCTGAGATTCCTGAATTGGCTTTAATGTCAAAGGTAGTTTCTTTTGCTCTTTGGAAGCTTTTGTCTGATATTGAAAGCAACAATGGAGATGATGATGATGATGAAAAATTCTCACCACATTCTCTCCCATATCACTGACAAGTCTCTCTCTATCTCTCTCTGAATTTTGTTCTGTTTCAAAATTCTTCAACTTCCCCTTTTTGGGGGCATTGGGATGTTTAATATATGACACTAAAATTTCAGAGGTCACTTTCCCATTTCTAACCGTATCTCATGCTTTTTGTCCCTTGCCGGAAATTCATGCCTTGCCTCCTTATAAGGGTTCCAATATGAGTGATGCTTTAAAACCAGACAATAAAATAATGCCCAAAGTGCAAGCAAACAGACAAAAGAAGAAACCAGGACTAATTATATTGGCTATATAATACAGCATGCTTCATGACACAGTAGCAGAAATGGTGCTCAGAACCAGCCACCCTCCCATAAAGCAATGCCTTGGCTGCAACAGCCATTAATTAAAAGTTACAATTGTCAATGTACCTTTAACCATAGTAAATCTATTAAACCTTGGTTGGTAAAATAGGATAGTGGTACTCACATTTAATTCCTATGGCTTTCAAAATAACACATGTATCATTATGCTTGGCAAATAGGAACAGGTTGGAGAAAATTTAGATAACCTAATCTCATGCAATACTTAAAATAAACAGAGGAAATTAGTGAACAATTGACACTTTGTGAACACATATAGCTGCAAAAAATAATGGTTGAATAATTTGACAATCTCAAAGACAAAAGTAAGAGGGTTGGTTGGCAAGTGTGATGTGTAGCTATGGTACCATTTGACTTACATTTGCATGTGTAATTTACAGAAGCAAGCTTCATAAAGATGAGCAAGGATAAAATTGAGAAACTGAGGGATTGAGATGCAAAATTAAATAATTAGTTGATAGGCCGAGAGGTAGTACAATGATGTGTCATGGATGAATTGGAGGCTGCCATTTTCACAACTTCAAAAGAAAAAATTTTCTCTAAATGCCTCAGTCTGATTTCTGAGCTTGGAGACTTGGAGTTGTAAGACTCAGTCAAAATCATTGAACCATCATATCTTCCTTCTTGTAAAATGCTCCTGGGCATCCCACTCCGTTGAAAGAGTCACTATTATCTCAATCATCTTTTAAGCAGCCCGTTCATGTCATTGTAGAAGGAGTACCTGAATATTGATGAAATGAAGAGACCTTAGAACAAGTTCAAAAATAAAATCTATAGGGGTATGCTATAACCATGAGAAAATACAAATATATGCTTTCTTTGCATCAATTCCCTTTGGCTCCGTTTGGTTAGTGTATCTTGTGAGACATAGACACAAAAAGATTGACACAGAATATTAATGTCTACGTTTGGCAAAACAAATGCACAAGACACACAAAATTTTAAAAAGTTTGTAATACCCTCACCATCTACCCTCACCACCACCCCTGATTTTCCATCTACCACCACCAATATCCCTTTTCCACCACCATTCATAACCAAAAACCAATAAGACAATAATCCAGACATGAAAATTCCAATAATCAACAACAGATTCAATAAACTATACCAACACCACGATTTGGGCGGCACATATCAGAACTTGAATTCATATTACTAGGAGGTCCTAATAAGAACAATCACATTGCTGCCTTTGTGGTAGCTTCAAAACTAGTTGCAACTTCAGACCACAAGAAAAAAGATGCAGATTGGTGGTCAATGGGATTCACAATCATCTGTCATGAGTTTGACCATAACAAAATAAAACTGTATGCTCATTTTACTTGTTAAATATTTGACCATAATAAAATTGAATGCTTCTTAACCATGCTTTACTTTTAATCAGTGATAGAGGCGTTGAAAAATAAAGGCTAATATTAATGATAGATACAGAAATGATAATGAGTGGAAGAAAACTAAATCAAAGCTGCAATCATCTCATAAAAGCGCGAGGAATTATCAAAATTCACAATACTGTTGAAAATAGTAAGCTTGTGAAAGTGATTGCACCCAACATTAGAAGAATTTGCGCAAGTCAAACTAGAACCTAATAATATTGGTCATAGCATACCCTCAAAATCAGAGTATTTACTTGTTCCCCTAAATTGAAACCACTTCTCCTTCTCCATGTTCGATCGGAACATTCACACGGGCTAGTTCGAAAATGCACAATAGTCCGACCCGACCCGGCCGATTAAAGCATTCAGTAGGGGGAAAAGTTTCGGTTTTGTTTCAGAGGAATTAGGGTTTTGGGTTTGTGATAAAGGAAAAATGGGAACAGGATTACTTTCTCATTTTCAGAAGCTACGGGTGCACAAGAGCATCACCACACTTAAACCTCAACTTAATATTTTACTGGTATTTACTATTTAGGTCTTTAGGACCCTCACAAAACTATCTTAAATAAAATTAACGTTATATCTACCATATAAGGTTCTTTTCACAAATTTTTTTATGGAAAAAGTAATCCGCGCATATTTATAAGGAATGGAAATTTTATTTTTTTTACCAAAGATACGATACTCGAATCCGCAACCTTTTAATTGAGTATTGGGAGACTATGCCATTTAAGCTATTACTCATTGGCTTATAAGAAATAGAAATTGAAATAGGGATACTAAGACATAAAATTAGATTTGACATATGGTAGAAATATTATATTTTAAATTAGTATATTTTGTATTCATTATGACAAAAGAAAAAAAATAGAAACACAATTTTTTTTATTTTTTATTATTTTTTATTATTATATTTTTTAAAATTTTTTAAATAAAAAAATAAAAATAAATTAAATTTTTATAATTTATTCTATTTTATTATCAAAGAGAATACAAAAATACTAAATTTTATATCTCTGTCATTTATATTTTCTGTATTTTATTTTGTTTAGTAGGAAGAATTAATTATTAAAAAAAATTATTAAAATTATTTAGAAAAATTAATATTTATAATATTTAAAAAATTAATTTTTTATAAAAAATAAATATATCTTTAGTTATTTTTATTTATTTTTTATAATCATTATAAATATAACTTCTATTTTTTTTAAATTTTGATAATCTTAATAATTATTTATTTTTCTCATTTATTTTTTTATTTATGTAATCTTTGCATCTTTTTTTCTTTTCTCATTTATTTTTTTATTTATGTAATCTTGCATTTTTTTTTCTGGTCTCTTCAAAAGCACAACATTCTTCCACCTTGGCGCTGTAAAATTAAATTAAATAACTGAATATCAAAACAATGATACCTTTCTCCATTAGTAAGACTTAATTAATTCTAAGGCGGCCAAACATTATTTGAGTGAAAGAGAAGAAATGTAGTTTTTAATTTTGGATTTGTCTACTTGAAAAACAATTTTGTAACAAGTCTGTATTATAAAAATTAAAAACATTAATTCATCTTATTATGTCAATTTTAATTAAAAATTTGATGAAAATCTAAAACAATAGCAATGAATTTATCTAAAAATTTGTATCTTGAAACAAGGGATTATGATTTCAAGAATCTTTCTCTAGTAATTTGATTTTGCCTCTAAGTGGCAGTCAAGTGATTATGAAATAAGTTCACGTTGTTGACTATTAAAGAGCCTCTATCCCTTTTAATCAATAGTTATGTATTGACTTTATCCTAAACTTTTAATCAATAATATTTCCAATAACTTCTTAACCTAATCAAACCAGTTCGAGATATTAATTCTTGTCAAGAAATTGTTACTATAACTACCAATTGATGTTTATATTTTGATAGGTTCTCATTCTACACATTAACCAGATTAGAATTGTTAATTAAAATATTCAATATTACTCAAATTTTTTAGTTTAATAACACCACTTAATCTGATTATAATTTTGGGGTTAAATACGATTTTGGTCTTTAAGATAGGGGTTAAAAAATTTTTTCGTCCCTAATTTTTTTACTTACAAAATCGTCCTTAAGATTTAGCTTGATTTTAAAATCGTCATTTCGACCAAAATACCCTTCTCCTTCTTCCCCAAAATTCTCATTTTCTATTCTTCTTTTTTTTTTCTCCATCACAAAAGCAGAACCAGAAACAACCAAAAGCAGATAAACAAGACAAGAAGTAGAAGCAGAAGCAATATACATGAATAATGAAAGCAGATAAACAAGGCAACCAGAAGATAAACAAAGCAATACACATTGAGGACCAGAAGAAACAGAAAGCTATAAAACAGAGTCTTGCCTTCTTCTCCAACAAAAGAAATAGAAGTAGAAGCAACCAGAAGCATCAACAACAACAATAGAACAAAAAGGAATAAACAGAAGCAACCAGAAACATCATCAACAACAACAACAATGGAATAAACAAAAGTAAAACACCTTCCTTTAAATCTAAAAAATTAAAGAAAAAAAGAATAAAAAACTGAAACAGCACTGCAGGGACCTCGAGGGAGAGCAGGTGATCTGCGAATCGCGAGGGGAAGGGCTGCAGAGGTGGTGGCGGAGGAGGGGCTGCGGCGGTGAACTGCGAATCGCGAGGGGAGGAGAGCTGCGGTGGTGGCGGCGGATCACGTGGAAAGGGCTGCGGCAGTGGTGTCGACGCTGCGAATTGCGACAAAAACGGCGATGCGGTGGAGGCGGGATGCAAATCGCAACGAGGAGGGCGCTATGGTGGTTGGCGGCACTGCGAATCGCAATGAGAACGACTTTGCGGTGGTCGGTGGCGCTGCGAATCACAAGGGAGGCACTGCGGCGGTGCAAATCTCGAGGGATGACGACACTCTTGAGGGCTGGCGGCGGATTCCCTTCCCCTTCCCTTCCCCACCTTTTCTTTCCACTCTTCTTTCCTGAACACCCCCTCCCCACAGTGTGATCCCCTTCCCCCTTTCCCTTTAACCCGTTTTTTTTTTTAAATATATTTCTTTTAGTTATGGTTAATTTGGTAATAAAAATTAAAATTTTGGTAAAAAAGACGATTTTAAAACTAAGTTAAACCTTAGGGACGATTTTGTAAGCAAAAAAAGATCAGGAACGAAAAAAATTTTTAACCCCTACCTTAGAGACCAAAATCGTACTTATCCCATAATTTTATTACCGTCTTGGCTGCTATGCATACAAGTCTTTTTGGCAAATAAGTTCAAACAAGTTAATTTTAACCCAATAAAATCTACTTGCATAACGCGTGTGTGAAATCACGTCGTTCTTCTTCGTGTTTCTTCTTCTTCTTTTTCGCGGTCCTCTTCCAATGTTTGTATTCCACGTTCCTCCTCCTCCTTCTTCTTTGCATTCCTCCTCCTTTTTTTTCCGCATTCCTTCTTCTTCTTCTTTGCATGTTTCATCCTCTTCGTCATTCTTTTTATTGCTGCTGTATTTTTTCCTCCTTATCTTTCTATTAATTTTGTAACATTATATATATATATATATATATATATATATATATATATATATATTGTTTAATTTTTTTTCCAAAAAGAATTATGAGAAAATGAAATAAGAAAATGAAGAAGAAGAAGTAGCAGAAGATGAGGAGGAGGAGGAAGAGTTTTGAATTATGTAGAACTTATCAGAATACAAATATACCAAAATTTCTTAACAGTAACACATAATTTTTTTTAGTTTTTATACCGAAATTTTGCTACAAATGCACAAAAATATTTTTTAATGCATTTTTTCTTCTTCTTTTTTTCTTTATTTCTTTCTTTCTTTTAGTTGAATGAATGTAGGTTCATCCTCTTCCAAGTAATTTTGTAGCATTATGTATTTTTTTCCTTCTTTGTTTATTTTTTTTATTCTTGTTAAGAGAGTAAAACAAGAAGAAACTTGAAAAGGCAAAACAAGAAGGAAAAGATGAATAAGAAAAAAAGAAAGAAGAGGATAATGATGATAATAAAAAAGAATAAGAAGAAGCAATAAAGGAGGAGGAGGAGGAATTTTGAATTATGCAGAACTTATCATAATACAAATACACCGAAATTCTTAACAATAACACATAAATGTCTTAGTTTTTACACTAAAATTTTGCTATAAATACAAAAAAATATTTTTTAATGCTGCATTTTTCTTCTTCTTTTTTTTCTCATTTCTTTCTTTCTTTTAGAATGTAGATTCATCATTTTCTTAGTAATTTTGTAACATTATGTGTTTTTTTCTTCTTTATTTGATTTTTTTTCTTATTAAGAGAGTAAAATAAGAAGAAAATGAACAAGAAAAAAAAGAAGATGATAATGATGAAGAAGGAGGAGGAAAATGAGTTTTGAGTTATGCAGAATTTATCAGGAAATAACACCGAAAATTGTTAACCGTTGCACAGAAATTTCTCAATTTTGACACCAAAATTTTTTAATTGTGACACAAGGTTTTAAGAGGATTATCATTAAGTAATTTTGGTGCATTTAGGGTTATCATTAAGTAATTTTGGTGCATTCTAGATTTAAATTCGGTGCATATAAGGTGCACTTTTGGTCTAAACTTATTTTCAAAATGTACCTCAATTAACTCTGAAATTAGAATAAAAATACACCAAAATTTCTTAACAATAACACATAAATTTCTAGTTTTTATACCAAAATTTTGCTATAAAAGCACAAAAATATTTTTTTAATGTTGTATTTTTTTTCTTATTTCTTTATTTCTTTTACTTGAATGAATGTAGATTCATCTTCTTCCAAGTAATTTTATAGCATTATGTCTCCTTCTTCTTCTTCTTTTTTATTTGATTTTTTATTCTTGTTAAAAGAGTAAAACAAGAAGAAACTTGAGAAGGTAAAATAAGAAAAAAAAGATTAATAAGAAAAAAAATAATATGATGATTATAATGAAAAAGATGAAGAAGTAGCAAAAGATGAGGAGGAGAAAGAGAAAGAGTTTTGAATTATGCAAAACTTATCAGAATAAAAATACACCGAAATTTCTTAACAATAACACATAAATTTCTTAATTTTTACAATGAAATTTTGCTACAAACCTCAATTAACTCAGAAATACACAAAAATTACTTAATAATTACGACACACAAATTCGGTTTGAAAACAACACATAAAAATGACTGAATTTTTAACAAAAATACATCCAAATCAATTTGGATCAGAAATTCTACGATAATATATGAGATAACGATAACGATGATAATGATAATGATGACAATAACGACGATACGTATAAGAAGAAGACGACGATGATTATAATGATCATGATCATAATGATGAAGATGATGGAGGAGAAGGAGGAAAAGGAAGGAGAAGAAGAAATTTCAATGAGAAAAGAAGAAGGAAATGGTGTTGGTGACAACGATAACAAAAGAGAAAAATAACGAAAAAGAAAGAGAAAAAAAAAGAGGCGCAATAAAAATGTGTGCGCATGAGTACAAATAACTTGTATGTAAAGATTAATTCTAAATATTAATCATCAATAAAAGGAAGCCTCAGTAAGTCCGAATTTGACACCAAAAGTAATAATTTTCACTAAATTAAAATTAAAATTGGTTTACACTTTAAATCCTCAGAGATCTATTTCAAATCACACACATAGCATGGGACAAATTAACTTATGACACAAAAACAGTGAATTTTTTGAAGAAACATATCCACATAAATGAGAAAAATAAATAATTATAAAGATGATCAAAATTTTAGGAAGAACAAAAATTATATTTATAAAGATTATGAAAAATAAATAAAAAATAATTAAGATATATATTTGTCTCTTTATAAAAAAAATTTAGTCTTTCTTCTTAAATATTATAAATATTAATTCTTCTTAATAATCTTAGTATTAAAGGCCATTTTTAATAATTAAATTTTTCTAACCGTCTTTTAGAATAATTTTCTCAATTTTTTTTAAATTATAGTTTCCTTGACTCCTTTAAAAAATATCAAAATTTCTCAAATTACTCCTATACCTCTCATTATCTTTACCTTCCACCTCTTTATCTTCCAAAGCCACCACACATTACTATTAGGAATAACAACACTATTCGAATATGTGGGTATCTATTTCACCCCTATCGGATTAAGGCAGATAATTACCCATCTCAGTGCAACATGATGGAATCTTGGGCGGGACGAAACATGATCGGATTTAGGTAATACCCACCTCTATCCGCTTTAGTGTATATATATATATATGTAAAATAATTAATCAAATTATTAATAATATTGTATCACTACAACACACGCGGTGGATCCTGCGCCGAACTTCCTGCGGTTTCACAAAACGCAGCAACTAAGGCTGAATTGCTGCGATTCATCTCCAAATTAGCCTTCCGACGCCGATTCGATCTGCTTTTGCGTCGAACCCACCAAGCCCGCCGCTAATCCCAAACCATCTACCGATATTCTAACCCAACCTCGCCTCAGAATACCCAAAACCAAGTATTGAGAAACCCGCCAAAGGAGAAAGCAGAGCGCGCGAAACTCTTCCCTGCTCTACCCTGGCCCAATCTGTGACCGTGGAGTCTCGTGGCTGTCCATCTAGCCCCCTCCTTCCTGCCGTCGACCCTTTCCAGAATCAGATCTGCAGCTCAGACTCTTCATCGTGTGAACACACTTTCGGGCAGAGGCACGAAACACATCTCCCCGCGCCCATCCTTGCCGCCGTTCTCCTCCGAACACCACTACCAGCTGCATCGCGCTTCCCGTTGCTGGTGGATCCATCGTCGACCAGCTTCGTGGTTTAAATTCTGGTATGTACAAAACCCCTCTTTTTTAGTAAGGTTCTAGCTTGTTCTTCATTTGTTAGCTCTGTCTCACATATGAATTATTCCATTTTTTTTTTCGACTAAAAGTAACCGGTATCTGAAAAGGTAGATCAAAGGTTTGTGGGGGACTTTTTCAACAATATTTCCTGAAACGATAAGCCATAGAAATAAATTGGAAGTGACAACTCCTTTCCATGTAGCAGAACCTACCACCAAATTTTCAAGTTTGCAAGTTAATGAGGTTGGATGAGCCCTAAAACTAGAAGCAGATAATTTGTATCAATTATATCTAGAATTATAGTCCAAAATAATGAATCCTGTTATCAAATATCAATGAAATAAAAGACTTGTTTGAATTTGAATATATACTATATCGATCCAAAGCTCTCAGTTTTTTCCTCTGGCTCATAAGAGACGTGGTAAGAACTTGGATTGCTGATACATAACAAAGCAGTACAAAGTTGCATTTTCAGCGACTTGGACATGTAAGAGTTTGTCTCATGGTGGTGGTGGCTAACACTGGCCGTGTCGGATTGCATGAACGTTGAGACTGGAATGGCTGGATGAGCAGCAGCTGCATATGTAATGGAAGGGTAAAGTTTATACCAATAAGAAACACAAGCTGGTTGCCAAATATCCTAAATCAAGATTCAAGAAGCAAGAATTCTTTTTAGTGTTAACATAACAAAAGTTATTCATTATATAAACTGAAATTGGTAAATGGAGAATCTCACCAAATGAAGTGAAGATAAAGTTTGAGTTCTAAAGTTTGATATGTGTAGGACTGTTATCTTTGCAAAGAACTCAAGTATTATATCATCTATAGCATAGTACACCTTTTAGATTTTACTCTTATTTCTCAGTTCCTGTTATCTCATTATTACTTATTTCTCATCCCAATACACTTATCAATTACTCATACATATACAAAAAACACAGCTCCTGTTACTATTCACAATCAAAAGGCTTAAGCTACCAACGGAAGTCATTGTTAAGAGTAAAGAAAAGTTATGAAAGGACTAAGCTGCAACATTGGCCCAGTTAAAAATATTTCCTTTATTCCCTTGTTTTTTACCCCTTAAATATTTCCTTCTATCCCCTAACTTTGTAGAAATATTTTCTGCTAAGATGCAAGATTATAACCCCCATATTCCTGCTTTAGAATTCTTAGTTACTAAGTTTGGCTTTTGTGTTTTGTTAATCACATTTTTGTTTCCTCTTGCTCTGTTTAAGACCTTAGCACAAAAATTATTGCTCTTTTCAAGACCTTACTAAGTGTAGCTTTTCTGTTACTTCATTGACCGAACTTGTTCCCTAAAATTGTGTTGGAGTTCTAGCACTGTTAGTATTTTAAATTAGTTCATGATTATTTCAATTTGTACTATTTTGTTCACTGTAGTATTAATTATTGATTTGGTAATATAATATGACTAGTTGAGCTGTTTATGTAGCCTTGTATTAAGTTGAAAGTGAGGAAGTTTTGTCTGGTTGCTCTAAACAGAACACAGCAAGGTGTATCTTTTTGAGACTCATAGAGGCTTTGTTTTGGGGTATACTAATCAATTTTGTGTTCACTTTTTATGACCAAGTGTTGTGGTTTTTCCAATGGTGTAATTGATGATAGTGCAGCGGTATGCTAGGCAAGGTTGTCAAACTCGCGAGTCTAAGTAAACTCGTGGCAGCTGACCTAGACTCGACTCGCGAGTTAACTCGTAGACTCGTACGAGTTCACATGTTATGAAGTATATATATATATACTCAATTCTAACCCTTTAAAATTAATAATATCAATCTTAAAGCACATAATAAATTAAAATAATAGCATACATTATAACAAATACTTTAAAATACACATTCAAATTCTCTATAATTATTCTTATACAAATACAATATAGAACACATAAAATTAAAAATTCTAAATCTATAATACTAAATCTTTAATTGAACACTGAATAATATCAAATAATCAAATTAACTCTAATCAAAATAATTAATTACTAATCAGTCATGAATTGATGAACCATCTGGCCATCTAACATAAACGATAAGCAATAGGCTAAAATTAGAAGCAATACAATTTTAAAAAAAAAAAACTAAATCAAGAAGCAAAAGCTCAAAGAAAGGGCAAAAGACATACAAAAAATAGAGGATATAGAAGAAAAGAATGGACAAAGTCCCAGCAATAGCAGATTGAAGACAAGGGTGCAGTAGTAGCACGACACGCCGGTGATAAATAGTCATGGATTTCATGACGGTGCAAACCAGAGTAGAGATAGGACGGTAGGAGAAGTAGTCGAACTTGTGAACGATGATAGCACGATGGAGTTGCAGATAGTGGAGATGTGAAGAAATACAAAGCAGAGGGCAATATAGGTAAAATTCACAAAGACAATTGTGCAAATCAGAGCAGAGGTAGCAGACGCAGGTGAACAACAGCATCTCGACGGGGAACGACGACTACGGCAGAACATGGAGAAAGTGAGACTTGAGAGAAACAATGCAGATGAGTGAGTTGTGAGTGAGTTTTCTTTCATTCTTTGGGAGTGTTATCGTAATCCTAAGAAAAAAAAGTATTTTTTTGGTTTCAAAATGACGTTTTTTTGAGCAAAAATGAAGAAAAACACAAACTCGCTAACTCGGTCCTAGACTCACGAGTTTGTCCGAGTTTGACCGAGTCTAGCCGAGTCTACTCAAGATAGAGTCTATGCCCGAGTCAACTCGATTCTATATCTAAACTCGTAAACTCGTAAGAGTTTACGAGTTAACTCGAGAGTTTGACAACAATGATGCTACGTACAAGTGAAATATTTTACATCAACTTTGTTTTATGTTAATATATGATGGATGATTAATAAAGCTATTGATTAGACTTCTTACTATATTTTTCTTCACTTGATATCTATTTGATGAGGTTAGAAGCTATGAATTCTTCATTCATTGTTTCTATAACTTGAATTTGCTGCTGAAATTAAGTGGAAAGTGATCTATAGAAAAAAAGAAAAATTATTGAGCAGTGCAAGTTGTTCATCTATTTTAGTATTGAAGTATATTCACTAATTATTATGAACCTGGAAGTCTTGCACTATCAGATGTTCATCTTAAATTGGTTTTATTATTAATTGATGCAACTTCCTTGGCAGTCCTGTTATAATTTTGTTTAAAGGAAGATTGGAAGTTATATATAAGGCCACGCTTGTGCCAATGTGGATGTTACATATATATTATGCCAACTTGTCATGTTTACCAAGGTATCTAATTCTCCATTTGGTATAAATTGGTCCAGACTGTTGAAGAACAAGTCAGAGCTTCTGTTGAGCACAACCTGGGAGAGCTTATTCTGGGTTTCAAGAAAGAGGACGCAGGTACTTCATTACTTCAAAATTACATCATTTTTTGCCCCTACCTGATACTTCCTGATTCATCTGATAATAAATTGGCTTTAGGATTTTCACTTTCTATGTTGTACTATAACTTGGTTTGCTTATTGGGAATGAATAGAAATCTTAGCAATGTGTGTTTGCGTCATGTCAATTAGCAACTCTCCTAAAGTCCGATTCTTGGAAATATTGCGGTATTGTACATGTATTTATGTTTATCTTGAGTGGTGATTATTCTTATCCAACAGAACTTCTTATGTTGTTAATAAGTTATGCTTCATGGTTTATGGTTGTCTATTATATTGAGATTTTTATTTTCATTAATTAGCGTTCTTTTTCCTCCTTAATTTTTTCTTGATGAGCATACATGGAACCTAAAAGTATATATTATGCACTTGTTTAATTTGTGTCTGTGATTGGATTCAACAAAATTTGGCTTTGTCATAACTGCTTTTGAGAAGGATGACTCCGTAACATTCAACTAGCTTAGTGGTTTATATTTAGATTTAGTTAGTTATAATCAAGTAGTGTGAATTGTGTTCAAGAGAGATCTATGAGAGCATAATTGTGTTGTGAATTCAATTAACTATATATTAATTTATATTCCGTAATAGAGAAGTTTGATAAAATTGGGTGTATTCCTGAAAATCTAATAACCAAGGATACCGCAGAATGAAAAGGCAATATGGAAGATGGGAAACAATGGCTGGAGGTGTTGGAATGTCCATTATGTCCACTCGTTTATAACTAACTAATTTGGTTTGATTAGTTTAGCTAATGAAATAAGACGATAGTATAGTATTAGAACTCAAAAGCATATTCCTATAATGAGTTCATGTCCGTGGCACGTGCCTCTTTTTTAGGATGAACCATATCATCATCCCGTTAAGTTAAACAAACAAGGTTTTGATCACAAATTCCGAGACACTGCCAAACTATGAAGCTTTGTAACCTATTAAGGATGCTCACTGATAAACTCCAATTTTGTGGTTTATCTTGAGATTATTTTGGGAGATTTTATCATCTTTTCCCATATTTATTCAATGAAATAGCATGGTTTTGTAATTCTTCCGTAATTTATGCTTAAGTGTAAAAACATAATTTTTTAGGCCCTTAAATTGGTGATTTTAATTCACTTTAATTCCATTCGATGCCTTGATGTGTTTGTTGAGTGATTTCAGGATTATAAGGCAAGTATTGGATGGAAGAAATGAAGAGAAAAGCATGCAAGTGGAGAATTCATGAAGAAATGAGCAAAATGGAAAGTTGAGGGCCACGCGCACGCGTCATGCACGCGTACGCGTGCCTTGAAGATTTACAAGCCATGCGCACGCGTCAAGCATGCGTACGTGCGAGTAGAGGTTTTGCCTTCGACGCGCACGCGCACAGGTGATATTCGGCACGTGACCCACTTAAAGTGAAATCGCTGGGGGCGATTTCTGAGCTGCCCAGGCCCAATTCCAACTCGTTTTTGAGGGTATTTCATGCAGAATTCAAGCTAGAGCAAGAGGGAGCACTTAGTTAGTCATGATGAGCCTTTATAGTTAGTTTTCTAGAGAGAGAAGCTCCCTCTTCTCTCTAGAATTAGGTTAGGATTAGGTTAAATTCTCTTGGATCTAGATTTGATTACTTGATTTCATCTTGTTTCCTATACAATTCCTTGTTATAATACTTCAATTCTTCTTGGTTCTTTTGTTAGTTTTACTTCCATGTCCTTTATGTGTATGAATGCTCATGTTAGACTTGAATCTCTTTTAATGAAATTTGATGTTTGATGTTCTTTTATTGTTAATTTGAGTTGTGAATTTTACTTTTCTTGCAATTGGTAGTTGGTAGATTTATATTTCTTGCACTTTTACTGTGCTTTCCTTTTATGCCTTCCAAGTGTTTGAGAAAATGCTTGGTTAGATGTTAGAGTAGATTTTGAGCATTCTTGGCTTGGAAAGAGAAATTAGGTGATCTTGAGTCATTAAGACCCAACTCATGTTGGTAATCTAGAGTTGTTAGCTAGTTTGATTTCCGTTGACTCTAATCTCTTGCTAATTTAATTAGTGAGTTGATTAGGACGTTTGGATTGAGATTAGCTAGTCTTGTTAGACTTTCTTCGAGCGTGAAGATAATATGTTACTTTCTTCCATCGTCGAGGATGACGTAATGAGATAAATTCTTGTTAATTATTGTTATTAGTGACTAGGATGGAAAGCCTATGATCTCAATCCTTGCCATGAATGTCTCTCTCTTTAATACTTGCTTTCTTTAGTCACTTGCTTGATTTACTCTTCTTGTCATTTAAATTCTTGCCCATTTAATTTCTTTCCCTCTTATCAATCAAACCCCTTGTTCTTCATAGCCAATAATTGACCACTTCATTGTAATTCCTTGTGAGACGATCCGAGATTTAAATACTTCGGTTAATTTTTATTGGGTTTGTACTTGTGACAAAACCAAATTAAATTTGATGCAAGAGTTGTTTGTTGGGTTGGAGCTATACTTACAACGAAGTAATTCTTTTCTATAAGAGAAAATCTAGACCGACGATAAACCTTTCTATCACTCACCAAGGCATTTTTTAATTTATTTCACTCAGTACATGAATAGATTCAAAGGCTTTGTTGTTTTTTTGTGCAACTTTTTGCTGTTATTTATATTTTTGTTTTTTATATTTTTACACTATAACTTCTGTCCCCACCTCCCTCTTTTTTTTATTTTTTAAAGGAAGCTCTTCTTTTCCATTTCATTTTTTGGCTTTGGAACCAGAAATTCTTTCTTCCAGTACTTTTTTAAAAGTGCAGAATTAGACCATGAGTAAGCAATCTTCCATATACCATTTATATGCTATCTATTATCCTGGATACAAGTACTTTTATCTCTGTTTCATTTCCAAGTTATTCTCCCGATCTCTCCATGGGATTACTTATTGAATTAAAATATGTTATTACTCTCCCATTACACAAATGTGAAGAATTTAATATATGCCTTCGGACACTTTGCCCGAATTTTTTTTAAATATTTTCTAATTGTATTTCCTTATTAGAGTTTTATTCATTCGTTTATATGATTTCATTAAAATAGATATAGATAAGAGTTGGATCTCAAAGCCTCGAAGTAGTATCGAATACAGGGCTGGCTTGAACAAATTTTTGGACTTAGCATTTGCGAATGTATCATCCGATGGGATGATACATTGTCCATGTCCTTCGTGTGGGTTCCAGCTTTTCCAAACTAGGGAGGATGCCTACGATCATCTGCTGATAAAACTGTTTCCTGCTAAGTATACCTTTTGGTTACATCACGTGGAGAGACGTATAGGAGAGAGATCTACTGAGACACAAGAAGCTGACCCAGATAGCGTCTGTCGAGATCCAATGCACGACATGCTTCATGAGGCATTCAACTTGCTAGGTTTTGCTGCCGATGAAGAAGACTCACATAACATAGATTCTAGGGGGGACGCCAAAGAGTTACCGTATCTGTACAGTGAACCTAGTCAAGCGGCCCGTAATTTTGATGAGTTGCTTTAGGATGGAGAGCAGGAATTGTATCCGGGTTGTGCAAAATTCTCGAAGCTGACTTTCTTGGTGAGGCTATACCATATAAAGTTCCTGTGTAGAGTGAGCGACAAGGCTTTCGGAATGATACTAGAGCTACTAGGTGAGGCCTTTGAGCATACAAAGATTCCAGCCTCACTGCATGATGCCAAGAGGATCATACGAAAGCTCGGCATTGCGTACAAGAAGATAGATGCATGTCCGAATAATTGCATGCTATATCAAGGCAGTGACCAAGAACTATCTAAGTGCAAGCGATGTGAGACCTCAAGATGGAAGTAAAAGACTAGGAGGAATTCCATTGTCCGGATCAATGTAGTTGTTAAGAAGAATGGGAAGCCGCAGGCGGCGAAGATTATTCGTTACTTTTCCCTTGTTCCACGACTACAACGGATGTTCATGTCCAGTAAGACATCGGCTGACATGTTGTGGCACAAAAAAGGTCCTAATTCAGATGGTTTTTGAGGCATCCAAGGGACGGAGAGGCATGGAAGGCATTTGATAAAAGATATACTGAGTTCAGTGGCGATCTGTGCAGCGTTCACTTAGCCTTAGCTAGTGATGGCTTTAATCCCTTCGGAAATCTCAGCTCAAGGTACTCAATCTGGCCCGTGATCCTCATCCCCTACAACCTACCCCCATGGATCTGTATGAAACACAGCTCTTTCTTGCTGTCTATGATTATTCCCAGTCCCAAGATGCCTGGTAATGACATAGATATCTACCTACAACCCTTGATAGATGAGTTGAAGCAGCTGTGGGGTGGTGTTGATACGTACGACGCTAGCGAGAAAAAAAATTCAAGATGCATGCTGCGTTGATGTGGACAATCAGTGATTTTTCAGGGTTTGGCAACTTATCTGGGTGGAATACGTACGGTGGGAGAGCGTGTCCTACGTACAACTTGGATACTGAGTCTAAACGACTCACCTTCAGTCAGAAATGGTATTTCATGGGTCATCGGCGCTTTCTGAGTCAAGGCCACAGATTTCAGCATGACCGGGTCGGATTTGATGGCAATGTAGAGGTCAGAGGTCCCCCTGTAACATTTTCGGGTGGAGATATTTTGAGACAATTGGATAATGTGTATGTCACACTTGGCAAGGTGCAAACGGTTACCGGTAAAAGAGCACGCAGACATCAGGTTGCATTACAAGATGAGTCTTCTTGGAAAAAGAGGAGTATTTTCTTTGAACTCCCATATTGGGAATATAATTTATTGCGTCACAATCTGGACGTGATGCACATAGAGAAAAATGTGTGCGACAACATAATGAACACGATACTGAACGACAGTGATAAATCCAAGGACAACCTCAAAGCTCGAAAAGACCTCCAGCTGATGGGAATTAGGCGTGAACTCTGGCCTCGGGAAGATGGAAAGTATCCTACTGCAATATTCTCTATGTCAAATTCACAGAAGGACATCTTTCTTAGAAATTTAAAGAATGTGGTCTTTCCAGATGGTCATTCGAGCAACATATCTCGCTGTGTTGACCTACAGCAGCGAAAACTATCCGGCTTGAAAAGTCACGACAACCACACTCTCATGGAACATCTTCTCCTGATTGCATCAAGGAATGTATTGAAAGCCCCAGTGGCAGTTGTCCTGGCTGATTTCTCAACTTTCTTTCGACGACTATGCAGTAAATCTATAGACCCTCATCAACTTCCTCTCCTACAGGAACATGTGGTCCTCACTCTTTGTCAACTGGAGATAATTTTTTCACAGTATTTCTTCACAGTTATGGTACACCTAACCGTGTATTTGGTCGAAGAGGTATTCCTAGGGGGCGGGATGATTTATAGGTGGATGTATCCAATTGAAAGATAACTATAGGACTAATTTTACATTGCTACTATTTCGAAAGCTAACAACCTAACACACATATCTTGCTCGTAAAGGTACCTATGTCATCTCAAGCAGTACGTGTGTAATAGGACAGCATAGGAATGATCGATTGCCGAGGGCTGCTTATCCGATGAGATTCTCACTTTCTGTTCACGATACCTGGATAATGTTGAGAGCAGGATCAATCGACCATTGCGTATTGATGATCGACCGAGCAAAGATGTGACTGATACCATGACAAGCATGTTCCCATTGATTGTCAAAGCGGTAGGGGATGCGGTACATATGAATCTTTCACTAATCGAGAGACTTCAAGCACATCGTCACATGTTGGTCAATTGCACAGCTGTGGAGAATTTCTTAGAGTAAGTGCAGTTATTTCAGCTAGGATGATGATGTACCCCAAGGCACTCCTTGTTATAACCTTTGACAATAAATCCTTGTGGTATGACCAGGGATTTTAGGGCTAGCAAAAAAAGACAGCTACGAAGTATTGGAAAAAGAAACGAAGCCTACATTGACAAGGTTGTCCATAGAGAATTTGCCGAGTGGTTCAAGCATGAGGTGAATCTTCTGTATGGCTCTTCCATTTATAGTTTTGATGGTATCTTGCTTTCTGTTTCTCAACTGAATAACACGTATATTTCATTGGTAGATACCACTGGGAAGTACTATGCACCCGAGAGAAATGTAGTGGCTCACATGTGGCCCCAATATTTAGGCAAAGCGCTTTAAGGCGTACAATGTGAATGGATTCAGGTTTAGAACCCTACCAAGAGAGGATGGAATGAGAACCCAGAATAGCGGGGTTTGTGTCACTTATGACACTAGAAGTTATGCAACCTTTTGTGACAGTAACATGGCTGTTGGTGGCGTCTCGTATTATGGGAGATTGGTAGACATCATTGAGCTGAATTACAGTGGTCAATTTTCTGTGGCCTTGTTTAGATGCATCTGGGGAGACACCACGTCTGGTAGAGGCATAAAGCAAGACATTTTGAGACACACATGTGTCAACTTTAGTAATTCGATACACACTGGTGATCGTGAAGATGACGAGCCGTACATTCTTGCATCTGAGGCTCGCCTTGTTTAGTATGTACTAGGTTATTTAGTCTTTAAATTAGATATAATTTGGTATTATATATAATATTGTAGTTTTACTATTTTTTAGGATGAAATTAGTGAAACAAATTTGAAAATTCATCTATTTTTTTTATAATTATGAAAACCGTGAATTAGTAGTAGTGTTATTTGAGAATTCATCTATTCCTTTTTTATAACTATGAAAACTTGTTTGAATTAGTAGTATTATTATACTATCAGTTTGACCCATATCCGAAAGATCTTATTTTTTATATATCTCAAGGCCCACACCAATCTCAAACCTTGAAGAGGTTAAACTAAATAAATAAATACCTAGCATTACTCACAGCATCCCCAGTCGCTCGTGCATCCCCACTCCCACGCAAGCTGAATCCTTATTTTCACTACCCACGCCGTCAGATCAGAGCAGCGTAGTCGGCATTGTTGCGCCTTTAGCTCCCTCACGGTACCGTCAGTCAACACCTCTTCCACACGATCGTCGTGCTCGTTGAGGTAACAAGTTCCAGCTCTTTCATGCTAATAGTTATGTGCCTCATATTGGGTCAGTTGCTTATGATGTGACATGTATCATTAGTTGAATGGGTGCACTATATATCAATGCTATTATAAAGAAATCTCATAACTTGGCATCCGCTGGTCACAAGTATCAATTAATTGAGATGCTGACCCTTTCTATTCGCATGCAATCAATCTTTTGTATTTAATTTTTATCAACTTAACACTAACTCCAATTCTGTGTGGGTATGAACATTCATAGATTAGACATAATTGGTTTTGGGGGAGGGGGATTGCATGTTCATATATTCAATGTCACTATAAAAAGGGGTTAAATAATATGCATGTGATAGTTTGATCAAATTTCTGATTTAATTTTTCACAATGGGGTTATGATGGCTATTAATTGTAGGCATATTTTCAAAAATAAAAAAAATGTTAAATCGATACACCTGCTAGGAATATGACTATTGATAATGGTAATGGTGAATCTAATGGAGTAAATGGTGCTCATGCATAGAGAGAACTTTAACTTTATGAAAATTTATCTTAATTAATTCTATTGTGATTATTAATGATGGCTGTTAACTTTAATTATAGTTTCTTAATTAAAAATATCTGGAATAAATACACCTATAATAAATAGGAATATTAATAATTGTAATTAATAATCTAATGTACTGGACCTGGCTCATGCAATTAGAGAATTAGGAAAACTAGTAATTTATTTATGCTATGTGTACTAGGTTTCATTTTTCCAAAAGAATGAACTAAGGCTTTATTAGTGTCCCCATCCATTAACAACTTTCCCTTTGGACTTTGATTTTTCTAATTTACATGTAGTTGGATCATTTGGAAAAAGAGTTGTTAATATAATTAATATATGTACGTATATATACTAGTATTTACTATCTTGTAACATAGTTATAATATGCGTAATGCTATTAGCCTAAGACACGGTGGAACATAATTAATAGCCTGTAAATGTAGTCAATTTTAGCTAATATCGAATGTTTAATTAATGGGATTTAATACAAAATAGAAGGTGAAAGAGAAATAGCAGTTATTTGTTGGTTAATTATTCTATTCTTCCATGAGATATTAATCTATGTTGGCATGCTACATGTGTTTACAATAGGATTTTAAGATGCCCAGGAAATTAGCTAATGATATACTTATGTATGGCTCACATGTTGGGCACGTTGAACACATTAATACCATTTTTTATATTTTTTTTTATAGATTCTGAAGGAATAGTCAAGCAAGCTAAAATGAGTATGAGGGAGGCTATGGAGCGGTCTCTTAATGGTAGCAAGATCATACTGAGGTTCAATGAGGAACTGCAAGCAGTCGGAGATGGAGCTGGCCTGTTGAGTGGCATTCTAGGAGCGCTGAGTTCTGATTACAGCAAATTTCCTATATGTGAAAAGAGTTGGGCAAAAGTGCGGGGCAAAGATAGGGTTTATGATGATTGCATAAAGGTAATGACTTTCGGTATTGTTTAATCATATCAAACCTTATAACTTGCAATTACTTACGGCTGGACATTGTCGTCGCAGGAGATGTTCCACTTTCAGGATAACAGTGGTAGAATCAAGAAAACACTTTTGAAACAAATGGGGAGGTCGTGGAAGGACACAAGGGGGAGGCTGTATGACTCGCATTACAAACCAACAAGGACACTTGAGCAGAATCTTGAGAATCGCCCGAAGGGAATTCCTAGAGAGCATTGGAGGTGGTTCATTGACTATCGTAATGATCCTGCAACAAAGGTACCCCATTTATTTAATTATGACCAGGCCAATTCAATCTGTAACCCACAGATTCAATCTGATTGAGTGATTTAACCGGTTTAATTCTAATAACTATTGATCTAAAATCTGATCTAATACAGGTAATTTTTAAAAAAAATGAAATCCTTTCAAATCTAAACATGCAATTTTGATCATTTTTTGATATGATCTGATATTCTTAAATAGTTTTTATTCCAATTGATTTGAATATGAACCCTGTTATTTAATATACATGTGTAATTAAATTTAATATAAACATATACTCAGCACATGTCACGGTCCAGAAGGAATGTTTGGCTAAAATCATAATATATACTTGCATGATGATGAGATTGATGTACACCAACTTTCATTATTACAACCTTGTTGTTTGTCTGTTACCGTATAAGACTTTTGATTTAATTTGAGTACCCCTATTATTATAATTTATGCTATATAATTGTTATTGGGCTATGTCACACATGCCTGCTAAAGCTTTTTAAATAGGGATTGTATTTACGTATTAGAAATACAATAACATTGTTAACTTCTTATATGTAAATAGGGACCGCATGCATATAACTATTGTTCTTGTTAAAGCAATACTTAACTTAAGATTACGTACAGTTTATTCAATTTCCACACTTTCTTACTTACTGCCCCATTATTTTGAGTCTATTGCAACGTAGGATACATATATACTACATAGTTATATTTATTACTTTAGTGAACAACAGCTTACTGTTGATTTTAAATAGGCGAAATACAAGCAAAATGCGCTGAATCGAAAGAAGCAACTTTACACGCACACTGGCGGTTCTAAAGGCTTGGCTAGGGCAAGGGAAGAAGAGGTAATATAAATTTGTAATCAAGTATAAGTGGCATTTAGTGTTGATTTATTTATAGAGTAAAACAACAAAGAATTATTGAAAAAATTTAAAGAAGTGAAATTATTTGCATAAATTGTATTGTACAGTTAGAAAAGCAAGGGAGGAGAGTTGGTAGGGGAGAAGTATGGATCCTAAAGCACAAGAGACCTGATGGAAGCTATATACATGAAGAAGCTCGGAGAATTGGTGTAAGTACACCTAATCATTTATGCTGTAACATGTTGGGTTTAGTTATTAAAATGTCTTGAGTATGCTATTAGCCTAGTGTGACTGTGTAATTTTATTTATGCCTGCAGAAAAAAATATCTGAGATTGAGCAGCTTGATGAATCTACAAGAATATTGTTAGAAAATGATTCTCTTGTCCAAGCTCTCGGTAAAGAGCACTCGGGTAGAGTGCGTGGGATAGGACACGGGCCGACACCAAGTCAACTCTTCCGTCTGAGCTCGCAGCCGCCGGTGGATAGAGCTCAAGTAGAAGAGGCCCAAAGGATGCTGACTGAACTACAGGCGGAGGTGACAACTGAAAAATTGAAGCCGAAAGCAATGGAGGATGAATTAGCAGCAGAGAAAACGAATAGACAGGCAATAGAGAGTGTGCTGAGTTATCTGGTCCAACAGCAATGTGGGGAGCTGCCTCCGAACATCGCTGCACAGATGAATTCTCTGGACGGACATGGCGGAAAATAGAAATTAGATTTTATGTGATACTTTGTTTTTTGCTATATGTTTAGTTTATGTTAAGTATGCAGCATTAATTATTAGCCAGGTACTTTACCTTTTTGGATGACTATTGAAATACTTTATTGACATTATTAAAATAGATATGTTAGTTTGCTTCGCAGTTAAATATTCATGAGCTTTTTTTCCATAGTGCAGAATTTTAGAGATAAAAAAGGGTATAATATTCTTTAAATAAAAAAGATGAAAAAAATAATAAAATATAATAAAAACTTTTAAAAAATATTAAATAACGATATGATTCTTTAGATAAAAAGAAATTAAAAAAAAACCGCCGCTAAACTATTCGCCGCAAAGTTCAAGATTTGCGGCGGTTATGCCAGCGGTTGCTGGAAACCGCCGCGAAATGTGAATCCTGCGCCTTTATGCGTTACGTATACTATTTCGCGGGCAACCTGTAATTCGGCAATTAAACCGCCGCTATTCTACGCGTTACGTATACTATTTTGAATTTAATTTTATTTGTTGAATTTTAATAATTATAGGGGTGGAGTAGATACCCGCAAAAACGGGTTAGGGTTTAACTTTTTACTACCTATGGATAGGAATGAGACAGGTTCTATGAGAATTATTGTAGGACGGGACAGAATCGAGTAAAGTAAAAATTTGCCCCTATCTATCCCATTACTATACATCCTCCTCCCTCCACTTCTATGGTCACATTTATCTCCATTCTCCACCTTCGAGCTCGACAGTTGTCAGATATGACTCTGCCACTATCATGCCATTCTTTCTCTGCCTCTTTCCACATCCACTTTTAATGTCACTTTTCAGTTTTTTTTCTACCACATTTTGCACTTCTACCTTCATGATCTTATACCATTTTCTTGAATCTCTAATACACTCAATGCTTTCCACTCTTCCATCTTTACCTCTTTTCTTTTATGATGTCATTGTGTGTGTCCCTCTCTTCTCTTATTTTCTATCACGTTTTTTTCTCTCATTCGTATATTAATCACTGTTGTGTTCTCTCTTTTTCTATTTTTCACTCTCATGATGTTTATTTATCTGCTCTCCACAGTCACATTGTCCACCTCTACACTACACCGCCACAACGCCGACTTCTGCTATACACTATTGTGTTATCTACCTCTATAACTCTTTCCTTTTCTTGTGCTTCTTGTTCTTTTATTTTATTGATTTCTCTATTTTTTAATTTATATGAAGATTTTATTTTAGTGCTGAATAATTAGAGTAAGGTATTATTGATGCTGAATGATTATGTAGTTTGTAGAACATCATTTAATTTTTTTAATTTTAAAATTGATCCATTTATTTATTTTATGATTAATTAGTTGATGTTGTTGATGGTGAGGAATTATAAAAATTGGGATAATGAGTTTCAAATGTGATTTGGGGGTTGGTTGTGGGTGGAGATGAATGTAAAGGGGTAGTGGTGATGAATGATGGTTATGTGGTGGGGTTGGGTTAGGGTGGCGGTAATAGTGGATGAGGTGGAGGTAGAGTTTGAAAATCATAGAAAAGATAAGGGTTAGTTTTGAAATTTTGATTGATTTTTGAAAGAAGTTAACAAAACTTTAGGGTTTAAATATTTTTGTCAAAAGAACCTTATCTTTCATTGATATAATGTCAATTTTATTTTTTATGGGTAATATTATTAGTTGTTTGAACATTCATAAATAAAAATGGTAATTTATCCTATACAAAAATATATATATAAAAAAAAACTTGTTGAATCATATCAACAGTCAAGGTATTCAATCGACAACCTCTTTGAGCTAAGTTTTTAAAATAAAAACATACATAGTAACCATTTTTAATATTAAAATAATAAAATCAATGAGTAATAATTTTATTGTTTTTAAAGTATAATAATTATTCAATAATAGTAATATATAGTTTATTATATATTAAATTAAAATATTTATATTAGAATTCTATCTTTTTAAAAAATTTTATTTAAATAATATTAGCAGTTAAATTTATAGATATTTTTTCATGATATATAAGTAAAATTTTTAAATTTTTTTATTCTTATATTAAAACTGATTTGAACAAGTACAATTCTAACATAAGATAAAATTTGTCCTTGAATATCATTTTTGTATGTTATCATAACAAAAGAAACAATTATGTAGAACTGTTTTTGTTAAAATTTACTTAAAATTTTTTTATGTTATAGTATCTTATTTATTATTGAAATCAAAGTAATATAACTAACATTATTATCTGTTAAAATTTACTAACATATTTTATCTATTTTTGAGTTAAAATAGATGTATTTAATTTGTATCTTAAAACGGTTTTATATTTCTTTGGTAGTTTAAATACCAATCAAATCGCTAAAAATAAGATGAATATACAATTGAATGCACAATATCTTTGTTTTAACTCTTGTGAAATGATAGAAAGAATTTATGTCTAAAGTCTTAAATTATGTATATGTAACATGATAATATAACAAAAGTTTTTCTAACCAACTTGGGTTGGTCGAGTGGTCAGCTCACTCGTTCGCTTAAGTAAGTGCCGGGGGGTTCGAATCCCACCTTATGCATGTAGCAACCCATTGGCCAGCGGCAGGCCCTTAAAACTCAGATCCGCAATGAATTAGTCATTGACCTGTTGGGTTGGGGGATACCGTGGACAACCAAAACAAAAAAAAAAAAAACAAAAGTTTTTCTTCTTTCAAACAAAAAAAACTTTTGTTATAGACACAAGTAGTTTTAAATTGAATTTTTAAAACTGAAAGCAAACAAATAAAAATAAATAAAAATAATTTTAAAATTCCTTCCTATCTTAATTTAATTAGTCAATTATAATTGAATTTTTAAAACTTTTTTCATGTTTCTTTAATTTGATTTGCATATAAAGGTGTTTTAACATGTATTAGAACTAATTTTTTAAAAAATAAAAATTAAATATTTAAATTAATCCGAAATCTTGATTTTATGAGTTATCATATGAAATTATATACTTGATGAATAGACATCTCATTAAGTTAATTATAAAAATGTAACTAGAAATACAATCATTATTCCATACTTTAAATTACAAAAATAATTATATCTCATAATTTTATTAACCCAAATAGCTTTTTATATCTAATCTACTGTATTTATGTTTAAATAAATGCACAAATAAGCGTATAAAATTATACATGTGATTTACTCTAATTAAAATAAAAAAGAGAAGTAAAGGAAAAAACTCGCCTACAAGCAAAAGAAATTGAGAAGCAAAAAAGTTTTATAGAAAAGAACGGTATAAATAATAGAAATGATAACAATTAATTATACATCAATAATGTTAAGATTGGTTTAGTTTAAAAATAGTCAATAATATAATAACAAAAACACATACTTAAAATAAAAGAATGAATTAATGAATATAAAATATCATAAGTGATAGGAAAAAAATTAACATTTTTTTCTTTTGTATTTTAGTTGAATATAAAAGTAAAATAATATAATATTGGAGTTTATGTTATTCTCTTTGTCGTAATTTCATTTTTCTATATTGTAGGATCAAAGTCAATTAAAAATTTTTTTTAGGAAGGAGTAGAATCAGATTAAAAGTGAATATTTTTACTAAATTAAGAATGATCAAGTGCATTGCACATAATAAGTTGAGTAAAAGATAAATAGGTCTTTGACCTTTTTAAATGCGGATATTTTTTTTTTAGGATTGAAAAATACAATTAAATCTCTCACCTTATAAAACGCGTGACAATTATGTACCTCCGTCGAGTTGGAGTTCAAAACGGCAACGGAGAATGCAAACCTGGAGGGGTGAAGACTGAGGTGTCCGTTTTGGTTAATGATGTCGATGGCGAACAAATTGTTAATAGACAAATTGATCCTTATGCTTCAAAACGACGCCGTTAACATCCCCCACCTTACTACACCCTTCGTAATCCCCATAACACCCAGAAACCACTCCAGTTATTACAGAAAACCCTATCAGAAGACAAACGTCTTTCTCCCTAAAAAAACTTCTTCCTCCAGTTGAAGGTGGTGGTGTGCTTAGTGGACGTTATGGTTGGCGAAGTTAACGGCAAGCTTCGTCTGGAAAAAAAGCTGCCATCTTCTAGAGAGGTAAGGGTAATAGTCGAGGCTACGTGCATTGTTGTTTAAATATTTGTGACAATATAATGCATGGGGTTGGGCTTAGGGGTGATTGCATGTTTTCTTTCGGGTAAAAGAATGAGAAAAAGCTATGTGGAGTTTACTGATTTCAAAATTTCATGCACTTGATATAGGGTTTAATCTCCGATTTATGTATTTGTGGATAATGCAGATGGATGATATATATATGCGGTACCTGTTTTTCATCACGGAGGCCACTTTGGTAGAACACCCAGTGGAACTCTTCAATATATTGGTGGAAAAGTTGAAAAATTTTTGAAGATGGACTTAGACTTCATGAATTTTGAGGACTTAGTAACATTGTTCAAGGGTCTGGGATATGCATCATATAGGGCAGTTTATTGGTATGACCCAAAAGTAGTGACGTTGAGTCTAGACTGCACATTCTGAGAGGGGATGCAGGAATAAATGAACTTCGAGAGAACAAGCTCAAAAATTCAACCACTGATGAGTTTTACATATACTTCGACCACCCCGTTGATGAGTCACAGATAGTAGAAGATGTTGCTACAGAAAAGGGTGCAGAAGAATTTGATGATCCCATTGATGTTGATAGCATCATAAGGGAGCTTTAGTCATCACCATCCACAAAAGATGATGGGCATGAAAGTGGGGAGGACGAATTGTATAAACCTCCTCCGGCTGTCTCTGAAACTGTTTCAGATGAGGATTATTCTAGCTTTGATGAGGAAGATGATGGGATGAGGAGAAAAAGAATTCTGAAAGAAAAGGATAAGGTTCTGCCAAAGAGAAAGATCAGTGTGAAGGAAGGGATAGAGACAGAGTCAAGCGGAGGTAAAAAAAGAGGTGGACAAAGGAGTGCAAGTGAGAGTGATGCCAAAGGAACTGGGCCCACTGTGAAGCCCAAAAGAACTAGGCCCGCTGCCAAGCCCAAAAGAATTGGGCATAATGTAAAGTCCCAAAGAACTAGGCCTGCTGTATACGCTGAGGAAGCTGTGCCTACTGTGCAGCCCAATGATAGGCCTCCAATCGGCCTCTATGTAAATGAGGAGGATTCAGATGATGATGACCCCATTTATGAGTATGAATCAGAGAATCTTCACACACCAGTGTCGTCAGAAGATGAGGGAGACAAGCATGAATTTTTAGCGTTTAATGATGAGTATAGATTTGGAGAGGGTAGATTTGATATTGGAACCAAGTTTGCAACCATTGATGGGTTTAAAGAAGTGGTAAGAGATATATTCATATCTGAAGGGAGGGAACTTCTCTGGATTAAAAATGATAAGGAACGGGTGAGAGTTGGCTGCAGGGGTAAAGACTGTCTGTGGCTGCCACATCTATCCTACAACAAGACACTGTTATGCTTTCAGGTAAAGACTTACAAGTCAGAGCATACATGTACAAGATATTTGGGTAGTAATGCTGCTGATCAACACTGGATCAGTAAAAAAGTGGAGAAGAGAATAGCAAGTCAACCTCATATGACAACTAATAAGGCAATTGACTTCCTTATAGAAGAGTTTAACCTGGTGGTGCATCCGAAGATGGTTTACAGGGCAGTGAAAGAGGCCAAAGAGAGGATAACGAGAAACAAAAAAGAACAGTATGAGAAGCTCAGGGACTATGGCATGGAGATAATTAAGAGTAATCCCAGGTCAATAGCAAGAGTTGATGTGAAGCCTATTCCACAATCCCTCCCTGTGTTTAACAAAATATATATCTGCTTCGAGGGCTATAAGAAAGGCTTTAAGAGTGGATGTAGGCCTTTCATCCATCTAGATGAAAATTTTCTTAAGACATACCTTGGAGGCCAACTACTTTCAGCAGTTGCACAGGATGCGACAACCAATTTTATGTAGTGGCATATAGTGTTGTAAGATCTGAGACTAAGGAATCATGGAAATGGTTCCTTACACTGCTTCAGAAAGATTTGGGTAATGCCAGTCAATTTGGTTGAAACTTTATGTTCGACCAGAAAAAGGTCAGACTTTTACATTGTTTATTTGGGTAGATTAGGCTAGTAACCATTGGTTAGCATATTGCATGTCTCTGGACTGTTTGACAATATTATGTGTTTGCAACATCATATGTTTGTAGGGCCTGCTACCAGCCTTAAAGGAGGTAATGCCGAGAGCACATCATCGAAACTGTGTATAAGACTTGCAAAGGAGCACCAAGTAACCCCAACTAGAAACCAAAAAAAAAAAAAAAACTAAGAAGTCTGCTAATGCCTCACAAGCCTTAGTGCTGCTTTCCCTTTCACAATCAACACCTCAACGAGAGGTAAGCAAGTCCTGTTTATGCATTAGGATATTGTCCATTTTAAAAATTGTCAGTAGTTATGATGTCATTTTTTATCTTTCTTAAGCACTAATTTGTCCATTTGGTTACCTTGCTGGATCTTTGATGAATAAGATCTAAACCAATCTCAGGGTGAAAAATGTGCTAAAACTAGTACTGTGCAAGAACAATCTACTGTAAGACCATTATAAACTGTACACTTTTAATGCCAATCAATTTCTTTTTGTTCCTGAATTTAAATATCTGGGTATTTCGGTTATTTTTCCAGAATAATGTCACTAGCTAGAATACTATTGGACTACCAACCAACACAACAATGCAGGCAGCAGCATCAGGGGCTACACCAGTAGCTGCACCACTCTTCCCTTAAGTAGCTGTAGCAACAACACCATCTGCTCCAGTCCAAACTCCATTCAGGCCTCCATCCCAGCTGCCAAGAATGGGCCAACCCAAAAATCGAGCTACTGCCTCTAAATTCAGACCCAAGCAAATAATTGTTAGGCCCCCAACAAGTACAAATTCACCACCAAATTCACGACAAACTCAAAGCACAAGCACTAGTGGGACACCATCAAAGGAGACATTGAAAGCAGCTAGCAGTGGTACCACAAGAATTTTTAAGTTCATCCCTACTCCTGGATCCAAGCATTAGAAGAACTGAACACAACTGCATGAGTTCTGTTTTTTGTCCTAGTTATTAGCATCAATTGAACAATGCTTTCTAGCTATCATAGTTTGGCAAACTTGTTTACATGCCAACTAGACATTTTGTTATTTTGTGGAAAACTTATGCTATTATGTAATGTTTGGGATTAAGCCAGATACATTATCGTATAATATTTGGTTATAATCTATTTAAAATTACTACCTTATATAATACTTGACTTGCAATATTATTTAGTTATTCTAATTTCAAAGAAAATTAGAGTCAGTCCAACATAGAATTCACATTACATAGCCAGCAGTGGCAATTTTTATTACAACATCACCAGGTACATCAATCATCTTCAGCCTTTTAAGAAATATATAGTAAGAGTAACAACAACTACACTAATCACAATAATATGCCATAAATTCATGTATTTTTTCTTTTCAATAGATAATAGTTTCCTCTCCAAATCTTCTATTTTTTTTTTTCAATTCTTGCCTTCGAAATAGCTATTCTTCAATGTCTATTCCCTCAGCATCATCCACAGCACCCAATGCTTGAGACTCTATGGCCCTGATTTTTTTTAGGTATTCATCAAGCCAGACAAAGAACCGGCAGTACCGTTCTTTAACCTGGAGCAAATTTTTAGAGAATCATCCAGTTAGACACATTACAGTCTCATCCAACTATTGCCAAAATAGTAACTTACCTTGAAAAATAGACACCCGAGAAACATTCTATTAGGGTTAGTTGTTGTTCTTGACTTGTACAGAATGGCATATACACCGCAAAAGTACTTTGGCGCAATTCCATCTCGCTCATATCCTCCTGGCACGGCACATGAAGATTCTCCTCTAGGTCTTGTGCATGAAAAATCCCCTTCACTCGTCATGGACGATCACACCATCAATGACCATGGCTTCGTCGATGCATTTTGATCAAATAGGGCTCATTCATAGTAACGGCGTCGTTTTGAAGCATAAGGACCAATTGGTCCATTAACAATTTATTCACCATCCATATCATCAACCAAAATGGACACCTCAGTCTTTACCCCTCCAGGTCCGCATTCTTCGTTATCGTTTTGAACCCCAACTCGACGGATGGACATAATTGTCACGCATTTTATAAGATGAGAAATTTAAATGTATTTTTCAATCTTAAGGAATGAAAATATCTGCATTTAAAAATATTAGAAACCTATTTATCTTTTACTCAAATAAATTTTTATTCGTAATTTTTTTTCTATTATAAAAGAAATTTTTACTATTCACCAAAACATCATTCTTTCCCTTAATATTATTTGTCAAATAATATTTTTTGGTTCCGTATCTATGCTTGGTTGATATGGATAAGTCACAGATGTGATTGGTGGTAGAAAAAAAATTCAAAGAAAAAAACCATTAAAAAGAGCCATGAAGCTGTCGAAATATTGTAAATATACTAATTTAATTTTTGATCAAAATAAAACATATTTCTATACATGTGGAACTTAAAATTTCTCAAAATTTTATAAAAGAAAACAAATCTGATAATTATTGCTTCAGCTGATTGACATTCTATTTTCGATATTATTCTCAATATGATAATAAATAAATGACTCAATTGAACAACATAAATTATGTTACAAATTATTATATTAATACTAAAAAGAATTAATTTAAATAGTTTGATATTTATCCTAATAAAATTAAGTAACTGATATAAAACAAATTATACTTAATTTAGTTTAATAAAGTTATCTGCATGTGCTTGCACAATTTTAAAATTTAGAATTTTTTTTAAAGTTAATTTATATTTATCAAAATTAAAAATTCTAACATAACTTCATATATTGATAAAATTCAAATTTATTCTTATATTTATGTTTATTGTATTTTTTAAAATCTTAAAAATTATTTTACCAAACAAAATTTTTATTTCTTGTGTTTATTAAAAATAGTTTATTTTTAGTTTAATTTATCAAACATATGTACTATAATTTTTAAAAAGTTTTTTTTTAAAAGTAAAATTTATAAGTTATTTTCGATAATTAAAAGTATTAACAAATGAATAATTAAAATTTTCTAATAATATTTTACTGGAATTATAATACAAACATGTGAATAATTATTGAATTTGAAAAAGCAACATAAATATTTTATAATATATAATTTCAATGTAAAATAAAAATAGTAAAAATCAATTAATATTAGAGTTATTATTAGGTCACTACAAGAAAAAGCCTTTTTTTCGACGCCAAAAATCGACGGCTATTTCTGCCGTCAATATTTTTCGACAGCTTGCTGTCGATATTGTCAAAAAAATGTAATTACAAATAAATTATTAAAATCGACAGCCAGGCCGTCGATATTTTTATAATGAATTAACCTTCACACTATTATCGTCACACTGTTGACGAACGAGGAGTGGAAAATACTTTTATTTTAAAATCAACAAACATGGCGTCGATTTTGTTATTTAAAATATCGACAACACTTACCGTCGATAAATATAAACGATCTAGATCAGAGTCTAAAATTAAGCAGACGGTGTAGATTTAAGGTATAAAATAGACGGTTAGAGTATTGCTTTTTTTTAAATTAAAATCGACAAATTTGTCGTCAATTTTTATCACTAAAATCACAAATACCCGCGTCCAAAGTTCACAACCCAATTCCCCCAAATTTTCCAATCACCAGAAACACAATTCCCTCTTGTTCTACCCCAAATTTTATGAATAGCATGTCTCAGTTTTATAAAATAATATGTCTTTATAACTAGTTAGAATCTAGGCTAACTGATATAAACTTCTGCTAACCATTGGCCAAGGAATATACACAATAATCCCTCTGATCTCCTGGCCTCTTTTAGTTTAAATTAATATTGGTGGTAGGTCAGATATATAGATATTGATGATATCAACTAATGTCCCTTTCTATATATTATGAGATTTTATTGTGAGAACTTGCCGGGACCTCACTCTTTTTAATTAGAAATTCAAGAGTCTTCTTCCAAATTTAAAAGCTGTTTTTTATTTTTCTTTTTCAATTACACTATTCCTATGATTATGAAAATTGCCTATCACACTGAACAGATATACCTTGAAATTATTGATGTAGTTGGCACCCACCTAAGCCTAGCTTGAAGCGTATTTCTCAGGTTTTTAAGGAAAATTACAACCAGTCTTAGCTGAGTTTTGATGAGGCAGATGATGATACTCGAAAAATATGGTGGACAGAATGGAGGGTAAATTTTATTTATCTTATTTTACGTATTTTACAATCTTATATATTATAGTATGTTATATAATAGCAATATGTTATTTCTTTTTTTAAAATAGAAATACTTTGACATTCTTGATACGGAAGAGGATGACATCTATCAAGTTTGGAGGTTTAGGGCAACCAAGCGTCTACGAGGTATGCTCCATGCCATTCGCAAAAAAGGAGCCCGTCCATATTGGATCCCACCAGAAGTTCTTGGTGAATTGATGAGACGTTGGGACACTGATGCCTATAGGCAATTACAGGCGAGAAATACAGTTGCTAGAAAATCAACTCGAGGTACCTCTCTTCACACTGCAGGAGGCACCACCTTTCCAGAAGCGAGGTTACACTTGGTAAGTTGTTTATCAACTCAAATTGTTAGCACCTGCATTTAGAATTAAATATGAGATTGAAATGATTTAGAATCTAGTTTGTTGATGTTTATGAATACTTCTTACAAAAAATATGTAATCTGGTTTGATGCACTGTTTTTCTCATTGTTCCTTAGTATGCTTGTCCTAGCTTGAACAACTAGCTAAAGTAGGATTTTTATTGGAGAGACACATTCTTGTTCTATTTAATTTTTTGATAGATTTTGAAAGATAGAAATAATGAAATCTACAACTCTTATGATGGATGAGATGCTAACAATTAAAGATTATAAATAATATTATATGTATGAATGGGCCTACCTGGTCTCACTGTTTTGTGTAGTTCCGGAGATATTCATGCCAAAATAAAATCTATTAACGAGGAATCTAGAATCAAATTGACTAGTTTAAAAGCAATGAACCTGCTGTGTATAATAAATGGTACCTTCTTAATTAAGAATGAGTTGGGAAGTTGGTCAACACTCATGGAGAGGCACGGGATCACTCTTGTCAGCTCTTGTTCTACTAGTTCTCCTTTGTAGTGTTTATCTTTACTTTGCTGTCACATTAGGAGCCAATCAACACTCATGGAGAAAGCTTCATGTCATATGCAGCATCTTACGGTTTCTGTTACCGAGGGTAAACTGAAACGTCATTGACATTTGTGATTTGAATATTATTTTTGGTGGAGATTGTGTTAGGTGACATGAAATGGAAACATAGTCAGGTAATCATTGTGTTATATGTATACATAGTATTTATCTTGGTTATTATGAACACAAATGCATACAGATCCCTTGATTGTTTCCTTTTTGCTGATTGTTCTAATCTGCCTAATTATGCAAGAACCTTATTTGACTAGTAATAATGCAAAAATTGAGTTTTTTCTAAACCTTGATAATAATATCAACTACTTTCTTTTGATTATTACTTATATTATGTAGAATCAATCGCTTGGAAGACCATCGCATATGGATGAGTTTTTTGAGCACACCCATACTCGCAAAGAGGATAGGACTCAATGGGTTGATGAACACTCCCGAATGGCAAAGGTAACTTACATATTTTCATTGTAATTGCTTTTTGTGTAACTTAGAATGTGCAAAAAGAAATGACTTAATACTTTCCTTCATTATAATTTTGGACTTATTTTTGTCACATATCTTCTTAACTTTTGCATTATTATTGATACTTAAACTAGTTTACCAATCATTGTAGGAGACATTTCAAGAGCGCATGTTTCAGGCTGAGCAAGAGCGACAGACTACTATAGAGGCTAGTGTAACTGATCTACTGCCTGTCTCTGAGGAAAGCATATGGATTGAGACAGTGGGTGGAAAATGAAGAGGTAGGGTATATGGCATGGGTGAGGTAAGGAACTCTTCCATGGTGCGACCCCGAGTTGATGGGCCAACCACGACCACCAGTACTGATGTTTTGGATCTTAGAGAACAAATCATAATACTCAATAGGGAAGTTGAACAACATGCCGCTAAATATAGAGAGCTTGAAGACCGCTATCAAAGGGAGAAAAGAGAGTGGCAACAGACGGTTGAATCCTTGCGTGAGGATCTCAACACCAGTAACTCACAGATGGATCATTTTAGTCATCAACTTAGCAGCTTGACTGAGTATGTGAGGGCCATGGGTCCTAGTAGTTCTGGATCACATGTCCCTCCACCTCCTCCTTTTACTTTTCCAAGCTCCCAGAAAAGTGCAGCCCCAGGAAGAAAACTCCCACCTATCTTGCAGCCCCCAGGACACTCACAGGGCGCTCATATGGAGGATAATTCTGACGATCTCGATGACTCAGATGAGGACTATTTAGATGAGTAAGAGTAGGATTATTTACTTTGTTTTGAATATTTTGTATTATTAGTGGAGTTTAGTTATTTATCTTGTTTTAAATTTTTAAGTTAGAGGATTATTTATTATTGTTTTGATAAGTATGTAAACTCATTATTTAATATTTAATATAAATTTTATTTTCGTATTTAAAAGTTTATTTGTCTCATTATTTAATATTTAATTGACTATTATTTTTCAAATAATAAAAAAAACTGTAGCTATTAAAATCGACGGTAGCAATGTCAATTTTTAAATTCAAAATAGACAAAAGAAAATAAAAAATAGACTGAGAACTTGTCAATCTTTTTATAATTTTATCGACGGTTTACTTGTCCATTTTAATAACTTAAAAATCGACGGTTTCTTTGTCCATTTTAGTAAGTCCAAAATCGATGGTATGCTTATCCATTTTAATAAATCCAAAATCGACAGTTAGTTTGTCAATTTTATTTAATATTATCGACGACAGACGCATCGCTTTTACTTAATATGGGAAAAACTTAACCTCATATTATCGACGTCAGAATTGTCGATTTTATTTAGAGGGGTGCTTTCAGTTAGGCTAGGGCAGAGATTTTTGCGGAAACTCTGGCAAACTACCATTTGTTTGATATGGGGGCTATTGGAGGAAGTTTTAGTTAGTACAGGAAGCTTAGAGGAGATTTGCAGGTTGCAAAAAAACTGGATAGAGCTGTTGTTAATCAGGAGTGACGATTGTTGTTTCCTGAGGCTTGTAATGAGGTTTTGGCGCGTGTTCATTCTGATCACTATCCTTTACTCGTCAGATGTACACCGACTATGAAAGCCAAGAAGTGTTTGAGACCATTTAGATTCTAAGCTACCTAGATGACTCATCCACTTTTTAGCAATGTTGTTCATGCATCTTGGAATAAAGGGGTCCTTGATGTTGTTAGAAGTTTGATCGAGGTGTAGAATGATGCTCTTCTTTTCAATAAGAAAATCTTTGGTAATGTGTTCGTTAAAAAAAAGGAGTTGGAGAGGCAATTGAATGATGTTCAGATTTCTCTTTAGAGTATGGAGGATCTGGGGTTAAGGGTGAAAGAACAAGGTATTCATGATGAGTTAAATACAATCCTTCTCCAAGAAGAGCTTATGTGGTATCAGAAATTGAGAGAGTAATGGGTTTGGTGTGGTGACAGGAGCACTAAGTTTTTTCACTTGCAAACGATCATCAGGCGAAAGTGAAATAAGATTCATGGACTGTTTCTGGAAGATGAAACTTAGGCTACTGAGTCACAGGAGCTAGAGAAAGAAACAAAATTCTTCTTCCAAAAGCTCTTTTCGATAAGAGAGAATATTAATCTAAATGCTATGAGAGAATTCCCCAGTCCTTCCCTTAGTAACGAGAACTGTCAAAGGTTGGTTGAATCGATGGTGTTGGAAGAAGTGAAAAGAGCTGTAATGACTATGAATTCTTTCAAAGTTCCGGAACCAGATGGTTTTCAGGCCCTGTTTTATAAGGAGTTTTGGAACTCTTTGAGCTATGATGTGTGGGGTTTAGTCAAGAGAGCTTTTGAGGGAGAGATTCTAAATGCTGCAATTTTTGAGACATATATTGTTTTGATTCCTAAAGTTGAAGTTCCTACTTCTTTAAGAGATTTTCTCCCCATCAGTTTATGTAATGTTCTTTACAAAATCATTACGAATGTACTGGTGAACAGGGTTAGATCCCTTTTTTTTTTTGGAGATCATTGGCCCACTTTAAGGTGGTTTTATTCCGGGAAGAGGTACTATGAAGAACATCATCATTGCATAGGAAATTATAAGTTTTATGAAGATCACTAAGTCCATGAAAGGGACTATGGCCTTTAAGATTGATTTGGAGAAGGCGTATGATAGGGTAGACTGTAGATTTCTTGAAACTTCTTTGATTTCGTTTGTATTATGGCTTGTGTGACATCATCTTCTTTGTCTATTTTGTGGAATGGTGATGAACTCCAGAACTTTAACCCCCAGAGGGATTTGAGATAAGGGGATCTCATGTACCCTTATCTCTTTGTGTTTTGTATGGATTGTCTTGCTTGTTTTATTTCCCATCGGGTTTCTCAAGGCTCGTACCGGTGTCAGTCTCCAGACATGGTCCCAAAATATCCCATTTGATGTTTACTATTGCTGTTCTGTAGAGCTACGAAAGCTCAGGTAGAGAAGGATATGAAGTGCATGGACTTATTCTCCAAAGCATCAGGTCTGCAGGTGAATCTTAGTAAGTCTAGGGCTCAATGTTCAAAGAATATTTTTGTGAAAAGAAGGGAGATGCTCTTGGGAGTCTCTAGTATTCATTTTTTCAGGACTTGGAAAGGTACCTAAGGGTTAATATTAGGCATGAAAGGTCTTCTCAAAAAGTTATTGAAAAAATTCAGAACAAGCTTGCTTGTTGAAAGGAGTGTCTGTAACACCCTACCACACGGATCTTTATACCTAGGATGTAAAACAGAGGTGGCGAGACGCTACGACCTCTAAGATAGGATATAAATATATATATATAATAGTCGAAAGAATGTAGTATACTAGGAGCCTTGAAGAATGGGTAAAAACAGAATCTCAAAATCAAAAGCGCAACGCTCAGGAAAGAGATTACTTGAGTACGAAGAAAATTAGAGTTCACAAACATATATATAAAAAGTAAGAATAGAGGGTCAAGAATACAAAATAACAAGCTCTTGACTCAGCCTGCAAAGTTAAAGCTGGCCGGAGAATATTTACATACATATATATACTTAACCCATAACCCAAAATACATATATAATCAATCTTGGTTCTCCATAAACCTCTAAGAGATGCAAAATTATATAAGTATATATATGAGGAGAGTCTATACACATATAGCAAAAGACCCAAAAGTAAAACCCCAAAATGACTCCACTTCGCTGCAGAAGCTCCAGAAGACAACCGAGGTGCCTCTCGACCTACATCTGAAAAACACAAATATCGTATGGGATGAGAACCGGGGGTTCTCAGTATGGTAAAGGTGCCTGCATATATAAGATATAAGGTCCTAGAAATGCCAGAGGAAATCCTAGAGCGCCGACACTCAGATTATAAAACTTAAAGACTAAAGTAGAAGCCATAAGTCAATGTGGTTTTCTAAGGATTCCTAACTTAACCAAGTCTTAAGCCTAACAAAATCTCTAATTTCTCTGTCTTTCCTCTGCTCCTCCATCTCCGATGAAATTACAAAGACAAACAAGCAGACAAAGGCAAATATAGGTAGAATACAAATAATACATATAGCAAATAAATATAACAAATAGTATTATAATCACTTAGACAATTCCAATTAATGCACAAACAAACAATTCAAACAATATGCATATGATGCATGCCTGTCCTATGGCTGATGATATCATCTATCGGTTATATAGCTAATCCGACACGTCCTGGTAGCTAACCATAGACTGAAACACCCATTGCGGAGCAAGTGGATTTGAGCTACAACCCCTTGCTACTACCCGCTCAATCCAAAGCCAATGGAATAATCATTACTGCGGCTACTACCCAGGCGTCACAATCTCTGACCTGGAGCGAGTGGAATAACCACTATTGCCGCTACTATCCAGGCGTCACAATCTCTGACCTGGAGCAAGTGGGACGAACCACAATCCTTGCTACTATCCAAGTATCTCAAACATGGACCTGGAGCAAGCGGGACGAACCACAATCCTTGCTACTGCCCAGGTATCTCAAACATATATTCATTCAATCTCAATTCATATTATCAATTATAACTCATCAACAATCTGATTTCGACTTCATTTATCATATTTATTCATTCATTCATTATCAGTCATTGATTATCAATTTTGTCATCATTCATAACATCATCATCATTTTTGCACACTTCATTTTATCCAAAAATCTGTCCACAGAAGATTACAAGCCTAATTCTCTGTCTCTAGACTCAAAATGGAAATATCCTAGAAATCCGAACCCATTGAAAATAGTTAACTTGAATAAAATAAAAAGAAAGCCATTTTCTCTTGCAAAAATTAGTTTCAATTTTGAAAGCTCTGCACTAAGACAACAAGCTACCCTGTTCTTAGAAAATTCACCAAAAATTATATTTTCACTTGATCTATCTGAAATTTTTCAAAATTGGGAGATATAAGCTTGGAAAGTTGCTGGTTTGATTATACAGCAACAGAAAATCAACTTTAAAGTAACAAACTTCAAAACTTTATATCTCCTAATCCAACCGTTAAACTTTAACCAAATTTTGTAGGATTGATCTATACATCACAGAGATTAAAGAAAAATTAATTCCATCCAATTGTGATGCTTAGATCGTTCCCAAAAAGCGTCCGAACCTGCTGCCAGAAAATAGATTATGCAGAATTTTGCCAAACCTCAATTTCCAAAATATTTCAACCCCAACCCCTTTAAAACTTACCAAATCTTACCATAGTGGCTCAAAACCAAACTCAACTACACCACATCATTCCTCAATACACTAATTTACCATCTCCATCAAGTTTTCAATCCAACAACCCATGTTCAACACAACATCTTTAATATACATCATCATGATCATATCCAACAATTCAAGTTCAATATAACAATATACATACTTATCAATAGCTACATCCTCATACACTTCAAATATCATCTTTCCACCATCATCAACTATATTCATATCACAAAACCAATGAATTTATCATGCCTCAACAAATCAAACATACATTGTCAACTAAACTACCAATCAAATCCAACATTCTCAATCCAACTTATCTTAGGTCGTCTAGCCTAAGTTTTTACAAGACATTACATATTAAATACGAGAAACCAAAACTATACCTTGGCCAATTTCTCTCTAAGCCACAAAACCCTTCAAAATTCCTTCTCATCCAAGCTTCAAACTCCAAATTCTCAATCAAGCAAGTTCAACTTAGCATCACTTGCCCCACATCATCAATTGACTCCAACCAATATCCAAATTCAATCTAATATCACATATTATTACTATAATCAACGTAGAGTTCACTAAATTAGAAATTCACCAAAAATTAGGGGTTCCTTACCTCACCCACGGCTCAAATGAACAAATCCCAACAATTTTCGCAAGCTAATTCGGTCCTAAGACATCAAAATTACATAATCCTCAATACAAAAATTTCATAAATTCGAAACTGAAGAGGGGAGATTTGGGTAAGAAAAATTGGGTTTCTTACCAAATTGGTTAGTGAGCTTTGCAGAGAATTTCAAGACGAACGCGTGATCGCTGACGGCTCGTCAATCGGAGCTCCGGATTGAAAGTTATTGAAGATTGAAATCAAGAGTGGGTTAGGGTTCTTGTTTCCCCCCTTCCCCAAAGTTTTCAGCTTTCAGCGTGCTTCCCTTATGTTTAAGGGAGAAGTGACTGTGTTCTTCCCTTAAATGGGTATTGGGTTGGGCCTTGGGCCCGGTTCACCTGATTCGGCCCGTTCAACTCAATTGGACCAAATTCTTTAAAATTAGTGTCAAAATTCATGTTTTAATTAATTCTACCTCATTAAACTATAAAATTCTATTTTCCAATTTCTTTGATTAATAATTAATTTATTAACTAATTATTTACTAATTTTGAGGGTTTTACAGTGTCTGCTGAATAAGGCAGGAAGGCTTTGTTTGGTTAAGTCGGTAATGGCTTCTATTCTGATCTATAACATGCAGGTTACTTGCCTTCCAAAGTATGCATATGAAAAGATTGATTCACTGATGTGACAGTTCTTTTGGAGAGGCCATAATAATGGGAGAGGGTTGCCATTGGTTAAATGGGAAGTAGCCATTACTCCCAAAAAGGCAGGTGATTTAGGTGTTAGATATACATACTGTGCTAATCTGGCACTTCTTGGAAAGTTGGTTTGGGATTGCTTCAATAATAAAAACAAACTGTGAGTGCAGATTGTGATGCAAAAATACCTTCGAAATTCGAATTGTTTTAGTGGTAGTCTTGGATAGAATGCGTCGGCCACTTGGAAGAACATTCTTAAAACATATAAGGTTCTTAAAGATGGGTTTAGGTCAAATCTAGTAGATGTGCAGCAATTCGTGTGGTATAATGAATGGACCCTGTTTAAAAGACTTTGTGATCTTGTTCCCTGTGTTCACATATCTGAGTCGAAATTTATAGTATCTGATTTGTGGCGTGATGGATCTTGGGTGGTAGATACGCTTGCTACGACAATTCCTCTTACAGTTAAGCAATTCATTTGCGGCCCTCCCTACCCAAATTCAGCGGACCTGGATCCGGGGTGGAGTTGGTGGCCTGCAAGGACAAAAGGGTACAGTGCAAGAGAATGTTACAATTGGTTATTGAAGCATAAAGTGAATTGGAATGAAAATAGTAATTGGAGCTGGCTTTGGCATTTAAATTTTTTGGAGAAGATCAAATTCACTATGCTTGGGTTTCATAACGCTCTCCTGACGGAGTCTTTCCTGTTCAGGCGGCATCTAACTAGTTTGCATTTGTTCCAGAGATGCAATGCAGCTCAAGAGACAATTGAACATTACCTGCGAGACTGTGTTAAATCCAAGAGTCTTTGGCAAATGTTAGACCGCTTTATTGACTCGTTTGAAAGCACCTCCGTTGAGGCTCGGTTTAGAAAGGTCGTGCCTAGTAATGAAGTTCTTTTTGGGGCCGAAGTGTGGTGGTTGTAGAGACATAGATGTAATGATGTTCTCAATGTCGAGAATCTTTGGACGGATCACAAGGTGGTTGCCCTAATCAGAAGCACTGTCATGAACCTGAGACTTTATATGCACCGATGGTCTTCCTTCAGCACCTTCAAGAATCGTTGGCACTGGGAACCCCTGTAAGTAATAGCTTTAAGTTAATTATAATGCAAGTTTATTCTCTGATTTGAGTTTGGCTGGTTTTGGCTGTATTATTAGAGACTCTAATGGGGGTTGGATCTCGGACTGTTCTGGTAGTTCTCTTCCCTGGTCTATCACCAGATGTGACCTTTTTACAGTCTAGAGGGGGTTTGTCTTAGTTTGAGACTACGATTTGAGAGACATTGTGTGAAACGGATTATTTGGACGTTCTGCACCTTTTGCATGACTCTAGTTATGGATACACGTCTGAAGTTGTTGATTTAGTTCACAAAATTCAGGATCTTTTATCAACATCTTGGATAGCTACATATGGAACAAGAAGTAATACCAATCATGTGATTTAGTCAGAGCCTAGTGAGTTCTGATTTAATATAGGTGTTTGCTTTGGTCATTTCTTTTGTTTAGACACAAGAAAAAAAAAAGTAAAACAGATATATAACTTCACATATTTATGAAAATAGTTATCACATGCACGATCAATAGCACAATTCTTTGAGCCCTCTTTTCTTTGGTGTGGTATATGAAAACTTGAAACATTTTTCACTGATCCGTGTAAAATGGCGCCAGAGGAGTGAAGGGGTTCGGAAAAATTGTTTAGGAGAATAGTAGAAATAGCATGCACACTTGAACTAACATATCCTATTTCCTGTTATTGCAGTGTGGTGTAGTTACTAATTACTGCAATTGCTTCATAAACAAAGATAGCCACAAAAATTGTGAATGAATAATTTGTGCACTCTCAAAGTGAGTAGCAAGCAAACAATTCCTAAGTGTGATGTATAAAGTGTGGTATGTATATCTGCTTAATTTCATCTTCTGCATATGTCTAATTTACAGGAGCAAAATTATTCGACACTCTTCACAGCTTCGAATCAGAAATCGAATCCCGGCATAGCAAACCGGGAACTAAATGCCTCGACCTGATTTCTGAGATTGGAAATATCTTTGTTGATCTGAAGATTCTTGACGAAATCCTTGAACGGTTTGGCATGTTCCCGCTGTACAATGCTGCTGGTAATCTGAGCTGCCTTCAAAAGGAAGTCAGCTATGGTCTCAAAATCTTCCTCTACACACCCTCTTGATGTCATTGCAGGGGTACCTGAACACACATGAAATTAAGGGATCTAAAACAATAGAAAACAACATAACATGGATCATCTGTGCTTTCCTAGAATATGATGTTTTGATGGCGAAAGAGAATCATATGATAAGCATGGAGAAATAGTACAAACATATTGAGCCAAAAAGAATGAGATAACTGAAACTATACCAATATACTGTAATATTTTAAGATCTACAATACTCACCAATTCTCACTCCTCCAGGAGAAGTAGAACCATAAATGGCGCATTTGTTTAGAGTGATGTGACATGCCTCGCAGACCTTCTCATAATTTCTGTCTGCATTACATAATATAATTGTTTAGAGAGGATGATCATGCCAACATAAGAGAAGGGAAAATCTTAACAGAAATCAAGAGTAATACACCCAAAGAATGAAATAACCACAAAAGCAAATAGATTAGAACATTAATCAAAATAGTGAACTAATTTCACATATATATGCTAAAAATAGCAGATTGAGGAGTTACCATTCAAGCCAAGTGCAGTTAGATCCCAAAGCAACAGATGATTGTCGGTTCCATCAGTCACTAATCTGCATTTTCTTTTCAACAAAGCAGAAGCTAATGCCTGCGCATTTTTCTTCACCTGCTGCATATATGCTTTGTACTCTGGAGTTGCAACTTGTTTCAAAGCCACGGCAAGAGCAGCGATGTGGTTATTATGAGGACCTCCCTGTAACGATGGATACAAAGCAAAGTTTATCTTCTCCTCAAAATCATAATTAACATCATCTCCATGATAATGAACATGGCCTGGTTTCCTTGGTTTCGCTCCTCTCCTGTAAAAAACAATGCCTCCCCTTGGACCCCGAAGGCTTTTGTGGGTTGTTGAGGTAACAATATCACAGTAATCAAATGGACTAGCCACTTCCTGTAAAATAACAGCTCTTAATATACATAAAAGCACATTCAACAAACAAGCACTTTCTAAAATTGATGGAGTTCCGAAACTCCAACAAAGTTTAAAGTTGAAATACATATAGCATTTCTTCAATTAACAATATTTTATACAGAAAGCCATGACTAGACTAAAATTAGAAATAAAACCATAGACAATCGGCAGCAAACTTCCTAATCCACTATCAGTCTTTGATGAGAAAAACAAGTGCAGTGTAGTTATAATGTAGTTTTATCTTATTAGATATCAACCTTGATTTTCTTTTCAGATGTGCAATTACCTTTCTAAAATGCAACCTACACAAAGCCAAAATCCTTAAACAATAGGTCATATAAGTAGAACAGTAATAAAAAGGATCATAGAGAAGATCCATCACCTTAGCCGCCACAAGACCACTAACATGAGCCATGTCACACATCAACACTGCACCACATTTATCAGCAATCATCCTGAACTTCCCATAATCCCATTCTCGAGGGTAAGAACTCCCACCACAAATAAGTATCTTTGGCCTAAAGTCCATAGCTTTCTCCTCAAGCTTCTCATAATCAATGTACCCAGTTAAGTGATTAACCTTGTAAGGCATTGTCTCGAAGAAAATTGAAGCAGCAGAAACCTTCTTCCCACTCATAGTGTAATAGCCATGACTCAAGTGTCCCCCAGAAGCAGAATCCATTCCCATGATTCTGTCTCCAGGATGCAAAAGACCCGTGTAAACCGCGAAATTCGCAGAAGTGCAGGAATATGGCTGAACATTCACACCCCATTTGTTAGGATCAAGATCAAAAGCAACCAAAGCACGCTCGCAGCATAGAAACTCAAGCTGATCAATGTGCTGATTCCCAGTGTAGTACTTGTTACCGGGCATTCCCTCAGAATACTTATTAGTCAAATGGCTTCCCAATGCTTCCATCACTGCCTTGCACACAAAATTCTCCGAAGCGATCAATTCGATTCCTTTGAACTGTCTTTTCTTCTCCTTCTCCATGATCTCGAAGATTTCGGGGTCTGCGATTCCAAGTGGCTGGTTCCCCCATGACAGCACCGAAGCTTTGCGCCCCTCGACCGTTGAATTTGAATTTGAATTCGAATTCGAGTCCTCGGCGAAACGCTTTGAAGGGAAGTACGATTCAGAACCCTCTATATGCCTTCTCTTCACCGGAAAAGAACGCCCCATGAAGTTAATCGTTTGGTGCTGCTTCCTCTCCTGTTCCTTTTGTTCCTGTTCTTCTTCTTCGTCTATGATTCCCCCTTCTTCTTCTTCTTCCTCTTCCTCTTCTTCTTCTTCTTGATCAACATCATCATCATCATCATCATCTTCTTCTTCTTCTTCTTCTTCTTCTTCCTCGTGTTTGAGTTTATCAAGAGGCTTGTAGTCTTCGTCGACGAGTAATTGCTGCCACGGAACGGAAGGATTTGGAATGGGGAATGAGAAAGAGTTATCAGTGAGCGTAGCAGAGTGAGAAGAAACAGGGGATGAGATATGCGCGTTCAAGCCGAGAGATAAACCTGGTTGAGCATCCATGGCGATAGAAAGAGAAAAAAGTTTATATTTTGAACGGAATTAGGTTTGTGGGTAGCTTCTTCAGGAACAATCGGAACAACAGAGAAAACAGAGACAGCGAAAACAAAGCAACGATGGTGATGAAGAAGAAAAAAGTATTGTTGTTTGCATGGAAATGGTGGAAGTCATGGAAAGAAAGAGAGAAAGAATGCGAAGATTTTGAGGGGAAGAAAAAAGGTTGAAGAAGAAGAAGAAGAAAGGGGAATGAACCTGGATGAGAAAGAGGGGGAAGGAAGAGTGAGAGAGCTATGAAGATGGAAAATGGGGATACATTAAGAAGACGTAATTCAACTTAAACGGAAAATTGAAAACTCGTACGAAGTCCATAAATCAAAAAATAAAAGGAAGGAAAGGGAAATATGATGCGTGGAGTGGAAACTTGTGATTGTAGGGGTTTTTAAAGACTTTTAATGTGGATGTGATCATGTCTAGGTTCACAGCTTGTACTTGTAGGGGTCAACAATCCCCGGTTTTTTTTTTTTATTTGAGTAAAGTATTGTTTTTGTTTCCAACGTTTGGGGTAAGTTTCAAAGTTGTCCCTAACATTTCAATCGTCCTATTTAAGTCTCTAACGTTTTAAAACTGACTCAATGTTGTCCTGCCGTTAGGGATCCGTTAACAGAATTGACGGCAGGACAAAATTGAGACGATTTTGAAACGTTAGGGACTTAAATAGGACAAAAACATTGGGAGAAAAAAATGATACATAGAAATAAATTTTAATTTTATCCTTCAATAATATTAATTTTTTACTATACATAATATTCAATTATTTTTTAATCACATCTAAGTAAATTACACTTAATCATATTACTTTTATTTTAAATAAATAATTTTTTTAATAATTTTACTCTTAAAGATTTTTAGTTCTCATGAAATGTTTGTAAAATGACTAATATATAAACTTGCAGAAAAGAAAAAAATAATATATATACAATAAAATATAAATTATATCTTTTGTCTCTAATGTATCAAAATTCTTTAAAATTATAAAAAAATAAATTTATTTAAAATGAAAGTAATGCGATTAAGTGTAATTTATTTAGATGTAATTGAAAAATAATTGAATACTATGTACAGTAAAAAATTAATATTATTAAAAGATAAAATTAAATTAAAATTTATTTTTATGTATCGTTTTTATCCCTAACGTTTTCGTCCTATTTAAGTCCCTAACGTTTCAAAATCGTCTCAATTTTGTCCTGCCGTCAATTCTATTAACGGATCCCTAACGGCAGGACAACATTGAGTCAATTTTGAAACGTTAGGGACTTAAATAGGACGATTGAAACGTTAGAGACAACTTTAGAACTTACCCCAAACGTTAGGGACAAAAACGATACTTTACTCTTTTTATTTTTTTTAGACTCTACATCAAGATAAAAAAAAAATTTAGAGTGATTAATTTTTTTATTTAATTTTTTACTTGTTAGTTTTTTATTATTTTGGGTATTATGGTATTATGTAATTAAATACACATGACTAGATTTTGGGTTCACCAAAGATCGAACTCTTGATCTTTCGAATCTAAAGCTTTAATACCATGCATGATACCACTCATCCCAAAAGCTTCAGCTGATGGGAAAATGTAACATTAATGATTATATCTCTAATACTCTCTAAACTTCCATTGTGCACATTGTATAAATATTCCATTGACTCCTCATACTTTCCCTTTATAATAAAAATGTTTTTAACATTTTTTTTATTAAAATTGTTTTAAATATTTTATTTGTACCAAAAGAATCCTTGAAATTGGTAAAGATGAATATCTTTAGTTCAAGTTTATTTTATGTTTAAATATGTGATATCATAATGATCATTAGTGTCAAGTGTTACAAAATAATTGCCAAGAAGCAATAGTTCAAATGGTATAGTCTTCACATACTCAATTAAGAGGTTGCGGGTTCGAGTCTCCATATCTTCGGTAAAAAAAAAATTATTGGAAGACTATGTCATTTGAGCTATAACTCATTAAGCATCGTATGACATGTCACGCTGTAGAGAATTAATTCTTTAAATTATATTAGGCGACTCATTTTAATTTTTTAAATGAAAGGGTGTGAATCAAATGGCTGATTTTTTTAGATATGATTTGGGGGTGTGAGTTATGCTGGGATATGATGATTACGGGTGATTTACACTGTTATGACGGCGTTGCTTTTTTGGAATTTTGGGGGAAGAAATCGGAGGCACCGATTTGAGGAGGAAGAAATTGGTGCCACCGATTTGTGTGAGGGAGAAGGAGAGGCTAAGGGGTATTAAATCGGTGCCACCGATTTGTGCTAGGGAGAAGGAGAGGCTAAGGGGTATTAAAAGGAGAGGCTAAGGGGTATTAAATCGGTGCCACCGATTTGTGCTAGGGAGAAGGAGAGGCTAAGGGGTATTAAATCGGTGCCACGGATTTGTGGGTGCTGGAAGACGTTAGCTAAGAGTGCAGTAATCGGTCCCACCGATTTCCGTCCCACCCATCGGTGCCACCGATTTCTTCATCAACGCCGTCACAGCTCCGTCAAACACCCCAAAACCCCATAACTCTGCGAAACACCAGCACCTTCCCCATATCAAAATTAAAAAACTCGAATCAAATTAGTTTTTAAATTATTTTTTTATTTTTTATTTTATAATAATTTAATATGATATTTTAATAAAAACTATATGATTTATTAAAAATATGTTTTTGTTATTTTATTAAAAAAAACACATATTTTATAAAAAGAAAAAATTTATTTGAATCTTCTTTTTTATTAAAAATTAATAAATTTTAAAAATTAGTTACAAGTATAAAATATAACTATATATAAAGACATAAAACGATTCCTTTAAAGATAAAAAGTATCATAAAAAGCATTCATATCATTTTTTAAATATCTTTTAATATATAAGTTATATCATTTTTTTTTATAGTCTTTTTGAAAGTTTTTATAAATAACTAATTTAATTCAAGTTTTTTAATTTCAGAAACTAAAATACATTATTTAGTGCAAATTTATCAATTTGATCCACATGTTGTGACATGTAATATTACTGTTTATGTCATTATACCTGTTATTAATTGCCACATCATAGTAATTGTCGACGTAGTCAAGCTACATTAGCATAATATTGGCTACATTGGCATAATATTGGCCAATCTCAAGGACATTTTCTGTGTAATTGAAAACTTTGGATATCATTTCACAAAACTAAACTAATATGAGAACCATTTTAAGACTTTAATCACTTTTTCCTTATCTTTCTCTTTTTGCATTTTACTATAAATTTAACTTAAGATTTATATATCACATGCTTCTGTTAAATTCCTTTCAAATGTCCAGAAGTGCAACAAAGTGTATGTGCCACTATCGCTTTTCACCTTCTAACTAAGCAAATGTCACAATGGTAATGATTATAGTCTTAATTTATTATCCTAATTATTTTTTTAATGTTTTTAAATGAGTAAGAATTTAAATATATATTGCTTTTTGAAATATCAAAAAATAAAAATTCAAAACTCTTATTTAAAAATTAAAAAGACAAGTTAAGACTCCTAATTATATTTCATGCAATAATATAGATAGAAAGATCATCACAATTGGAATCCTCGTTGCTGTCGTTTTCAACTTCTCTTTCGTTTTAGATTTCATCGTTGCCCTCCTTTTGTCATGTGGACAAATTTGCCTTTCCATTATTCTCTCCAAAGTGGATCACATTGAATTTTCAATGCATCCAATTCCCTTGACGTGCCTTAGGGAAAAGACCTTTCACAATCCAAACGAATTAAATGAAATTCAGCACCCTTCATCTCACCAAAGGATATAAATGTCCCTAAGTTCAATTAGAATTTAAATACCAAATAAATCATCTACCAGAAGACAACATTTTGTGGTTGTCCTAATATTTCCAAAGTAAATACAAGTAACATGCTGACACTATAAGAAGCTTCCCCTGTTGATTTAATTGGCAGTAGGCAACAATTCTCATGATCTTTTAATTGTTCAAAGTGTACAAAAAAGTTGAACCCAGAAGAAAATGTTGCAAGAAGAACTATTTCTAGCTCTAGGTAAAAAATTTAAAATAGATTGTGCAAGAGCACCATTTTTCCCCTACTCGAATGTATTCATTTTCCCATTATGAAACAAAAATTACAGAGCAGTAGGACACATGTTAAAAACTTGGGAAGTCCATACTACAAGGGTTTACACTCACTCACCTGGGGAAAATTTTCCCAAATAATGAAATTTAGATGCATTGAGTTGAACATTGACAAGATAACCAGTAATGAGCAGAACCTCTTTAAGAGGCTATCTTTCATCTACTCCAGCAGCTGCTGAAGGCTGCTCCAAGGATTTGTCAGAAGCTACCATAGATTTTTTATTTCCAGGCCCTGAGGAAACCTTGACAAGTGCTGGTCTTAGAACCCGGTCTCCAAGAAAGAAACCGCGCCGGGTTTCTTTAATTATAATCCCTTCCTTGAACTCTTGGGACTCCTCGCGTGCAACAGCTTCATGTAGCTACAACAAAAGAAATCCGAAAACAAATTAACCAGCAGCGTCAAGCAAGGATTTCATGGTGGAGGACCCCCTTTAAGTTAAGACAGGCAAAACTAGCAGCATTGTGGTGATGAGAATAAGAAAAGAAAAATTACATTTGACATAAAAAATGAAGCATGAAAAATATTCAAAACTGTAATTAGGATTTTGGTTTGCAGCCACAATTTAGAAACAACAGACAGAAAGCAAAATACTGAAGAGTCCTTATTATTTAAGGAATAAGACTTCATGCCACTAAAAGTGATTTCCGCTAAGATGCCCAAACAAGAAGAACCCCCATTCGCATCACTGGTAAAAGAAATCTCCACAAAAACTGATTTCATTCTTCCAAAACTCTTCAAAGTCTAGATATGCAGAAACTCCAAACACAGATCATCTCGGTCAACGTTTTCTAATTCCAATTTTTCATTTTTAAAAAATATTTCCAGCAAGATAAACTGTGATATGACACTTATGTGTACCACAATAAATCCACAATCATAAGTAGTAGACATTTCAAATATTAACTTGACCGATAACTCCTTAAAAAACTCCTAGAAAAAAAAACAACCAATGAACATATTATTCAATAACAGGAAATCAAAGGTGATATTCATAAAATTCATGTCCATCTCTTCCTTTTTGTGGTGTTTGGGAGAAATGAATGTCTAATATATCACATTGAAAATGAAATGGATCTTATGTTGGTAAGAAATTGTTCCAGATGCCAATCAGAAGGAAAAAAGAAGAAATTAGACCAGTGTTCAATTTTCAAAATTCACTTACCAATGGATTAAATGGTTTACCAACTGTTGGTACCACAGAAACATTTTGGCTCCTCATAACTTCTACAAATTGCTTGTAAATACCTTGATAGCTTGCATCGATCTTTTTCTCTTTCTCTGTTTCCGCTATATTTTGTTGTTTGGTTCTCTCAAAATTGTCCACCATCAACAGAAGTTTTTCAATGACTTCTTCTTGGGCATCATTCTGGATAACTAGTTTTTCTTTCTCATATTTTTTCCTAAAATTGTCAAAATCTGCTTGTAGCCGTAGACATTTCTCCTTAGAAGCAACTTTTTCTGCTGATAGAGTTGACAATTCTTTAATCAGTTCAGTTTTTTTAGTTTCAATCAACTTTATTCTCACTTCAATCCAAGATATAGCTTTTTCATCTCTATTGAGAATGGCTTCCTTGTATGCCTCAATGAGGGCTGCTAAACTCGGTAAAGATTGTATATCTCCATCATCTTCTGTCACTCTTCTATCATTCGGACTGTCCTCCGTTTCATTATTTATCTATGGGAGATACGACAGAGGGGTTTAGCTAGGGATATAAAACAGGAACAAAATGAAAAGCATAAACAAGTTGAGCTTAAAATAAAACAAATATAATGAGAATTTCATGACAAGTGGAATAACAGAGTTGAGAATGAAGGACAAGAACAAATGATCAAAAGGAAATGAAAATGTATAGTTTAGTTGATATCATCATAACACAGGCACAAGAATTTGAGGATCCAATACAGCATTACTAATTTACTACTATATTCTTCCATTGTAGCTACAAACTTATTGACAATCTAAGACAGAATCCCCTTTTCTGAACTCACTTAGCTATTCATCACAGCATCATCACCATGGTTCATTAATTTCTATCAGAATTAAAAAATCAATGAACAAATTCAGGCTCTTAAGAACTTGGTCCCTAGTGGAAAATTACAATTTACAGCCCAGTAAATCTAAAAGGAGCACACAAACAATAAACATACTAATAAAATATTATATTTTGTAGCTAATTGTTCATCTTCATCATGACAATCTGCAATTCAGAAATTTCTGCTATCAATCTAATTATTAACACATCATGCCAGAGAATCAAAAGAAAGATTATATCTATAATTAGGGCGGTTTTGGGGGGCACTGGAAGCTGTATCATATCAAGTGCAAAAACTATAAGATGAAAACAATTAAACAACAATTAAGGAGAAAGAAGCATACAGTTGGAAAGGAATCTGGCGAAGCGAGATAAGATTTGAAGAGGGGCCTTCGACTTCGATGAAGAAGGGAAGGATTGGTGGTTCTAGTTAAGTTGTTAGAGCGAGGAAGGTGGGGAGAGTAAGATAGGGTTTTAGATTTAGGAAAGGGATTTGAAGAGAAGGAAGAAGAACATGGACACGAAACTAATATAGATTGGTTACACAGAAAAGAAGCCATTTGTGCTCCAAAAGAAGAACAACTTCTCGTGTTTGTGTGGGTGAGAAATAGATTAGGGAAAATGTTCACGAAATGCAGGAAATGCTGACGTTGAAATTTTTTATGGTTTTCTTTTTCAGAAATATTTTTATGAATTTAATTTGAGTTGATTAATTAGTATAAATACTCTTTTTAACCAAATATAAATATATCACTCAATAAGAAAATATATGAATGAATTATTACATTAATTAATTAAACATACAAAGATTTTAAATTATCCAATAAGTGAATATTTGTACTTTTGTAAAAATAAAATAAAATCCTGTCGGCTGAGTGGAGATGTAAGAAATGGAAAACGAAGAGATTGAGTTTTCTAAAATCACTAATATGACTTTTTTTACTAATACAATTTCTTATATACAACATGTTGCTAGTTAACCTTTGGAACTAACTAATTAGAGAAGAGAGATTTTTTTTTTACTAGAAAAGGAAAGCTTTCATTCAACAGAGCGAAAATGTCCAACATGACCAGATTAATTACATGTCTAGGGACATCTTATTCCATTCACAGGTTGGTTGGATTGGTAAGCACCAATTGAACTAATTTGTGTGCTACTCTATTTCCACTTCTTTTCACATGACTAAAGAAAAAAAGTTCTAAAGTTTTTGCACAAATCTAAAACATCGACAATGAATTATCTAAAACAAAGTTAGAGATTCTTCTTATTTTAGAACTCTCACTACCTCCAAATTGTCATTCTCAACTATGGTCTCAGTGAAACAATACTCTTTAGCTAAATTCATTTTTCATTGAACTACATATGCTTCTATTTCCAGCAGCATCCACATTAATCTTCACAGTAAATTAGGTGGAGCTTCCCAATTTTGTTAGTGAGAACAAGGGTCGATCTGAGTACTACGAACTTCTTCCACTTCGAACTTTGCCTTTGCAGTTTCTTCCATGATTGACGGTGATTTCTCTTCAAACAAGAGTTAGTTCTTAGCTCTCCACAATTGGTGAATTAAGGTTAAAAAAAAAATTCTTTCGTTTAAAATTTTTTTAGAATATCAAAAAACCATTATTTCAGAACTAATTTATTTTTGTGCTCTGTCCTTAGATAATTTCTGTTGATAGACTCTTTTTTTTTTGTATGTTGTATCGGAATTATGACGATAAATAAGTAGAAATAATAATTTCACTAACGAATTGAGATTGCTTCTTTAGAAGCTAGAATTATGATTGATTAACTCTATCAAAAGCAAAATAACTGTACTGTGAATTATACACAATGACATGAGAAATACAACATATACAGAAAAGATATCCTTAGCAAAATCTTTTACATTTGAGTATTTTGTAGAGGTACCAGAATCAATCAAGAAGAAGAGGAAAGGGAGAGGGAAGATTGAGAGTGTAGAAACAGAGAAAGCAGAGAGAAGGAGAGAAAAACTGAATCTATATTGATTTTAGTTTTGTGTACTGTGAATCATCTAGCTCAGCGTTTTGCCTTGAGACTTAACTATATATACAAAGGGTAAATCCAGCTGTCATAACTAACTTTTAACACGTGCTGCAATTACAAAAGCTAACTCTAACAGTAATGCCTAACTAACTGTGTTTACTAACAGCACTAGCTAACTTCACTAGGCTAACTCAACTCTCTCATCACCCCTGCTGATTGGCCTTTCTGTTGTTGCTTCAGACTTGTTAACTGAACAACTCCATCATAACCCTTACTGATTGGTCTCTCTGCTGTTGCTTCATTATTCCTTTTTGAGTTTTCAGGATGCTCCTTGACTGCTTCCTCCCTTGACTCTTCTTGATTGAGTCCAGCAACATTGAGCTTCTTCAAGTCTTCCACCATTAGCTTAGACCTGAATTCTAGAAACGCAGCACTTGGCAAGGGCTTTGTCAACACATCAGCTAGTTGTACTGTACCAGGGACATGACTAACTTGAACCACCTGTTTAGACACATAGTCTCGAACAAAGTGCAAATCAGTTTCAAAGTGCTTAGACTTTGAGTGCAGAATTGGGTTGGCAGCAAGCAATACAGCACTTAGATTATCACAGAACATTGAAGGGGGTGTTGAGAGTTTGGCACGAAGCTCAATCATGAGACCCTTAATCCAGATTAATTCAGCCACAAGATCAGCCATAGCTCTATATTCAGCTTCAGTGCTGGACCTGGCAACAACACCTTGCTTCTTTGAGCTCCTGGAAATTAGATTTTCTCCAAGAAAAACACAGAAGCCTCCAGTAGATTTTCTGTCATCTGGATCTCCTCCCCAATCAGAGTCACTGTAGGCTCTAATGTTGTGAATGGTAGTTTTATGCAAGTGTAACCCAAAACTTGTTGTACCACTTACATATCTAAGCATCCTTTTTACTAGCTTCCAATGCTCATCTAAAGGTGCTTGCATGAACTGAGACATCTTGCCAACACTATAGGCTAATTCTGGTCGAGTGATGGTTAGGTACTGCAGGCTACCCACCACTGACCTGTATAGCTTTGGGTTTTTGAATATTGAACCACCAAATGCAGAGAACTTTACTGAAGAAGGCAAAGGAGTCTAACATGGTTTGTAATTTTTCATATCCGCCTTCTTGAGTAGGTCTCTGACATACTTCTCTTGTGAGAGTATTAGACCACCCCCAGCAGTTTTAGTAACTTGAATACCAAGAAAATAATGCAGTTCACCCATGTCTTTTAGTGCAAACCGATTGTTCAACTGCTAAATTACTTGAGAAACTGCTTCATCAGAGTCCCCTGTGATGAGTATATCATCTACATATACCAATACAATTACCACTGAGTTATGCCTAAAACTGATGAAGACAGAGACATCAGATTTTGTGGCATTAAACCCTAAGTGTTGCAAGGCTGTGGACAGCTTGTGATACCAGGCCCTTGGTGCCTGCTTTAAGCCATAGAGAGCCTTTGTGAGCTTGCATACTAAGCTGCCATCACCAACTTCATATCCCTTTGGCTGTTTCATGTAGACATCCTCGGCCAAGTCACCATGCAGAAAGGCATTATTTACATCAAGTTGCCTAATTTTTCAGCTTTTGGATAGAGCTAGTGTGAGCACAATTCTGATTGAGGTAGGCTTTACCACAGGGCTGTAGGTCTCAGTGAAGTCAAAGCCAGGCCTTTGAGAAAAGTCCTGAGCTACCAATCGAGCTTTGTATTTTTGCAGGGAGCCATCTGCATTGTACTTGGCTCGAAACACCCATTTACTCCCAACAGCTTCTCTGCCTTCAGGTAAAGTGACTAACTTCCATGTGTGGTTTTTCATTAGAGCATCATACTCTGCATCCATAGCAGCCTTCCAGGCTGGGTGAGACAAGACATCTCTTACTGTCCTAGGTTCAATAGCATCTAGGAGAGCTTTAGGTTTGAACACCCCATTCTTACTCCTTGTGATCATTGGGTGAGTGTTTAGAGGTAGGGTTTGAAGATCTGGTTGATTGTCAGATACAATTTCTAGGTCAGAAATAGGGACTGGGATTGGTGTGTCAGAGGGAGCTGAGGGTGCAGGGAAGGTGGAAGCAGAATGACTAGAGGTATTAAAGATAGAGGGTGTTGCTGAGGCTGCTTGTGTAGGTGAAGAGTGTGAGGATAATTGAGGCTGTATAGCTGCTGATGTTTGTGACTGATTGAGTTGGTTTGAGGTATTTGACAAGGAAGGTTGTGGGAGCTGCATTGGACATCCTTTGATAAGTGGAATGGTTGGAAACAAATGAATATGGGATGGAGCTTTTTCTGGGTTAGGGGAGGATATGAAGGTTCCAGTTTTGAAGGGAAATTGAGACTCATCAAAGACTACATTGCTGGAAACAATTATTTTGCCTTGTGGAGTAAGGCATCTGTAGCCCTTGTGAACTGCACTGTAGCCTAAAAACACACAGGCTGCTGATCTAAACTCAAGTTTGTGTCTGTTGTAGGGTCGCAAATGCGGAAAGCATAAATAGCCAAAGGTTTTCAACCTGGAGTAGTCACACTTCTTTCCAAATAGTTTCTCAAAAGGTGACTGATCTTTCAAGACTGGAGTAGGCAACCTGTTTATTAGGTGTATTGCCAGGACAAACGCCTCCCCCCAATACTGCATTGGCATGCCAGCTCCAGCTAGGATAGCTAAGGCTTTCTCCACAACATGCCTATGTTTCCTCTCTGCACTGCCATTCTGCTGATGTTCGTGTGGACAGGAGAACCTGTGCATGATCCCTTGCACCTGTAAATCTTTAGCTAGGCTCACATATTCAGCCGCATTGTCAGATTGAAATATTTTGATTTTAGAGTTTAATTGCAGCTCAACCATTTGTTGGAAATACTTGAAAACAGATTTGAGTTGAGAGCGAGTTTTAATAAGATATAGCCAAGTAAATTTGCTGTAAGCATCAACAAAATTGACAAAGTAAAAATTTCCATTCAAGTCAGGAATGGGTGCAGGACCCCAAATATCTGAATAAACTAGCTGTAAAGGAGCAGTATAGACAGTAGTTGAAGGAGGATAAAGAAGACCATGAAATTTGCCAATGCAACAAGAATCACACAGGTTTTTATTATTTGAATGAGCAACAATATTACATGGTTTCAAAACAGAAGAGATGACATTATTAGAGGCATGACCCAATCGATTATGCCATAGAAGAAAGGGATTAGGTGTGGACACACTGAGATAAAGGCAACTGTCTTATTTGATGGGGTGAAGTTCAGGAATTTGTACATCCCTCTTTCAACTTTTCCATGTATGACAACCTCTCTAGTTCCCTGAGATTTTACACAACAGCCATTAGAGTGGAATTCAAAGTAAACATTGTTATCGCAGCAGAATCGATATACACTGAGTAAGTTTTTGGTGATGTCAAGGACATGAAGTAACTTGTGTAGCAAAAACTCTTTATTACTCAAATCAGTTTTAAAATAAGATTTTTCAACAAGGTTAATGTGCAAACCTGATCCGTTTCCTACAACCACTTGGTCTGTCCCTTCATAATTCTTCTTTTGCATCAGGTTTTGTTGATCAGCAGTCATGTGGTGCGTTGCACCTGAGTCTGGATACCAATTCTGGTCTTGCAATGTTGCTGGTGTGTTCAGTACGTTGCTCAGATTTGCTTGTGGTTCTTGGAGTGGCTAGGAGCTTATCCTGTCACCTTGACCTCTCGAACTGTCATTTCTCTCATACCTATACCAACACGTCTTTGCTGTATGTCCAAGTTTATCACAAACTTGGCAAACTGGTCTTTCTCTCACAAATCTTGATTCTTCAGCATTAGTGAACCTGGGATCATAGCCATTCTCAAATCTTGAACCGTTGCCAAACCTCACATCATCATGGAATTGAGCATCAAATTTGTAATTGTGGTCACTCCTATCAGACCTGTAGTTGTGATTGTTGGACCTGAATTGTCCTTGTCTGTTATAATAGCCCCTGTCATATCTGAAATTATTGTTGCTTCCATGAGTTCCTTTGGCTGATCTGCCCCCTCTGCCTCTATAGTCATTTCTGAATCCTCCTCTTGTGTTGTAGACTTGGGAATATCCTCCACCTTCGGCCACATTTGCTTGTATGAATGAGTCTGACTTTCTGAACCTTTCCAGCATACTTTTATGAGTCAATAAGAGTGCCTCTAGTTCTCCAACTGTGATACTTACTGGTCTTGCTACCACTGAGGTGATAACTGTGCTGTATTCCTCAGTTAAACCATTCAAGATGGCATTGACATGATCACTTTCCCGCATAGGTTCTCCTACTGAGGCCAAGGCGTCAATTGTTCCTTTAATCGCTAACACATACTCATTAACAGAACTGCCTATTAACAGAACTGCCTATTTTAATTGTACTCAATTTATTTTTCAGCTGCATTATCTTAGCTCTAATTTGATAGGAGAAGTGGTCTTCTAACCTTTTTCAGATTTTGTACGAGTAGATGCATCCCACCATGCGAGTTGTAAACGATTTTGTCATTGAAGCAAGAAGCCAGGACTTCAATAGAGCATCTTGCCTCTTCCAAGCTGCAAATTCTTGAGTTACTCTTCCAGATCCATCGAATCTTGTCGGTATTCTTTCACCTGTGATGTGGTGAAGCAGATCGTTGCCTTCAATTGTAGACTCAGCTTGATCTTTTCATTGTAGGAAGTTATCATCATCAAGTTTCATGAAAATTGGTGAGGAGGTGAAATTTGGAGCTGCATGCGACAAATTTGTTGAATGCTCGGTTACTAGGTTTTCTTCTGCCATTGCGATAACAGATCTGAGCTCTGATACCATGTAGAGGTACTAGACTCAATCAAGAAGAAGAAGAAAGGGAGAGGGAAGATTGAGAGTGCAGAAACAGAGAAAGAAGAAAGAAGGAGAGAAAAACTGAATCTATATTGATTTTAGTTTTGTGTACTGTGAATCATCTAGCTCAGCATTTTGGCTTGAGACTTAACTATATATACAAAGGGTAAATCCAACTGTCAAAACTAACTTCTAACACGTGCTGCAATTACAAAAACTAACTCTAACAGTAATGCCTAACTAACTGTGTTTACTAACAGCACTAGCTAACTTCACTAGGCTAACTCAACTCTCTCATATTTGACCTATTCACATAACCCCTAACCTAACATGGCACAGTTAGTTCCTTTATTCCAAGTTCGACCACAACAGAAAGAAAAGGTCAACGGGTAACAACATCCAGTCTTTGTCAGTAACCTGCATAAAAGGCAGTAAAAAGATTAAATAGTAACTCACCAAACATGAAGAACAATCATTGAAACATCCATGGAATAACCTTATATATAAGCTAAGAAAACAAACAACAATTATGGTTGCAATACTGATTACTAGTCCAATTATGAGGAAGAAAACGGGAATTTTCTCCATCAAGCATAAGAATTATTATGAAGGTAACCACAATTTTTGAGTTTGCTTCAGAGTTTCACATTGAAATTTCAACAAAATATGGATAAAATAATTCTCTAACAAGCCCTAACCACCCCAATGAACTTGCATATAAATTTGTCACGCTACACACTAAGAGCTGTTTTTTTTATAATATTTTTATTTTTTAAATTTTAATTTATTAATACTTTATTATTTATTTAATAATTAAACAAATTATTTTTATGAGAAATTATTTTTTGTATTATCTTAAAGAAGAGACTAATATAACAGTTTAGAAAATAACGTAAAAATGATATTTTAAATAAAAAATAGTTAATATTAAAAAATTTTAAATACAAAAATAAATTATATAGATATTTAAGAGATAAATATGAAATACATGCCTAATATAACATCTCGGATTTTTGAAAATTAAGTAATTAATTATTTATAAGTTATCATATTATATTGAAATTTTGTTTTTAAGAAATCTATTTTTAACAAAAATAATTAAATAAAATTTTATGATTATTAAAATTTAATTTAAATATAACTTATTTTATTAGTTTAAACTATTTATTAAAAATTATTTTGATAAACAAAAATTAAGTTAATCTTTTATTATTATTATTATTATTATTATTATTATTATTATTTACTTCTTTCTTTTGGCCGAAGCCATTAAGAAAACATGAATAAAGAAAAGCCAAATGTGGCTCATTTACAAGTGTGTATATATATATGTGGCTTGCATGCTATTATACTTATATATACTCATGACACCTAATAATATTTTCACACTACAAACTATCATTCATTAGCATCATTTTCTTTTATCACTTTTATTCATTATAGCCGAACTCTTTAGAAAGAAAAAGAGAAATAAAGGTCATGGCTTATATGTATACATATATCTATGCAATCATGACACATGTTACATTCATTTAATAACCAATGACACCTAATAAACCGTACTACCACAAATCCTTTTTAATCACCATCATCACTGAAGGTTGTGGTAGGCTTAGAGAAGGGGAGTTGAATCTATGCCTTCCTTTTAAGTTGCTGTTGTTACCCTTTTAAAACAGATTTGCAATTCTGATTCTGTTTTAACTTAGCAGCGGAAATTTATGAGACAATTTATTTTTGTCTCATGAATATCAGAAAACAGAACACAGCAGAGAAGAGAAAAGATAACACCAACATGTATCCTGGTTCGGTTGCCTTGTGCTATGCAACCTACATCCAGTCTCCTCCACAACTATGGAAGAATTTCAATATAGTTAACAGTATTACATACACCAATAACACAGGATTGACCCAATCCTTTCACACTCAAGTTCTAACCTAACTTGACATTGGCTATGCTAATACCTAACTATACCTCTTAGTGCTAACCCAACTAAGAAAGGGATACCTTACAGGTACAAGATACAAGACATTTAACCAACCTAAAGAAATCAGAAAATAACTCTAGACTTTTCTCTCAAGTGTTTCACTCAGCCTTTTTCCACTCATGGCTTTTACTTGAGCTTTCTCACAATGCCTTTTCTCACTAGAAATTACAGAATGATAAACATTGAAAAGTACATTACAATCAGTAAAACATGAAGGAGATTGACTTCATCAACAGCCTCTGTGCTATGCGAAAAACCAGATTAGCAAGCCTCTGATTCAGTTCTTCATACTGGCGGAATGCACATTTGATTAGGTTACACTGTCCAGTTAGTTGAACTTCTTCAAAGAGCTCTTCTCAGAACAAAACCTCTATTCACTAGTTTTCTCTCCTTGCCTTCTGAATGAACAGCAAGCTTCTTTTATCTCCTTGCATGTGGCTGATTTCTTCTTCCAAGGTCAACACCTTGAGCCTTGAGCTTCAACAACCCACCAGCTCACTTTTTCTTCTCAAACATCAAATTAGGATCTTTGCTTCTGACTTCTCCAACTTGACCGAAAGCCATGTAGGAGTAACCGAGATTGTCTTCCAATGGTCAACCAAATCTGAACCATAGAGATGCAACTTGGTCTCCAAGAATCTCTTTAACCTAAGCTTGATTTGGATTAGATTTTCTGTGCTTCAAGCTTAGATTTTCTCTTTCTTGCTTCTTTGGTTACTGGCTTATGAAGTAAGCTTTTCTTCTCTTTCTTACTTTTTGTGAAGTTGATTTGACTTGGTCAGACAGTAGAAGAACGTTGCACTTCAAGAGGGAGAAGACTTCAATCTTACAAAAGAAGCCTTGTGAGATGGATACGGGTTTAGATTGAATTTCCATAAAGCAACCCGGTTGGGCCATCAGATCCTTTGGCTTTGTTTCTTTTGGGCTGAGCTTGATTATTTTCCCATCAGCCTTGTTATATTTTTATTATACCATTTGGGCTGCTTAAAAATGAATTTGGCCTGCAACACAAAATAAATAATTAGCAACATATACTTATTAATTTGAACAACTCTAATTATTTATTTTGCCAAAAATAATATTTGTCATCACTAATTAATTTAGTTAATTTCTTAACTCAACAATCTCCCCCTTGATGACAAACATGATTTAAGCAAATAATCAAAAAGGAAGTAAATGAGTTTGAGTAAGGTTTAGAAACTCCCTTTGATTTTTGTCATTTGCTTTTATGTTGCTCCCCCTTTCCTTTTCAAAAATTGCTCCCCCTGGATTTATGCTTTCCTCTTTGTTCCTGTTTCACATTGTTCTTAAAGAGAGCATAATGAAGAGCTATGCACAATTTATCTTGTACAGGGAATATCAAGTGAGCAACATCACATAATCAGCCCAATATCAAGCTAATATTATCAGCATCAGTATTCAGCATGTAGAATTAAATTTTAGTGCAGCAATTTGACAAAAATTTCAAAAGAAAAACTGATGGCTGCATCAATGCCAAAAAATGCTTATCCCCAAAATATGCTTATCCTACTATTACTCCCCCTTTTGTCATCAAGGGTGGACGACTGGCAAGATCAACAAAAACATCACTATAAACCCTGCAAGAAAGGTTAGTGCCCAGTCCAAAATACTAACTAAACTACCGAAGGTGCAGTAATATCTAGAGTTATTACAGTTATCCAAAAAGAAACAGTTCAAAAGTACTAAAAGAGCAAAATTCATGAGACAAAAAGAGAGCAGCAATAATAGTTTTTATGAGACAAATCCTAGGCATCAGAACCATTCCCTTCCGAAGCAGCTTCCTCTTCAACATCCGTGGCAATGTCTTCATCATTTTGAAGGTTGTTAATGAAAGTCATCAGTACATCCACCCTATCTCTTGATTTCTTCAGAAAGTTCTCATGCTTGCTAGCCAGCTTCCTTTTCTCTTTGCTCAATTCAATCAAGTGATTCGATTGGGAGACAAACTCTTGAGCAACATCCCTGACCACATTCAACAGAGTGAATTTCTTCCCAGTGGAGATGGAAGTACCCTCAGTGGAAGGAGCAGTAGAATCATCTAGAATGAACTCTTCATCATCATCATCTAGAACCACTCTCTCAGATCGAGTTGGTCCTTTTTGCTGTTTCACTGAACCACCCCCTTTTAGGTATGAATGTCTGTTTTCATAATTCTCATTTGATAGGTCAACACCAAAATTCTCAAATATGCAAGTTAAAAACATGCCATAAGGTAGTGCTTTATCTTTTATACTTATAACAGAATCAAACATGTATCTAGCCATCAAGTAGGCAAAAGAGATTTCTATTTTAGTGATTAGGGCATACAAAACAAGTGTGTCAGTGTAAGAGACCCTTTGATATGAACCACTTTGAGGAATCAAGATATGATTAATAATTCGGTGCAACTGAGCACGTTCATATCCCAGGGCTTTGTGAGTGGGTGTGATGCCATCAATTAGGGAAACATGTTCACAAATATGAGCCAAAGCATCATGGTAAGAAATACCAACACCTTCATCCCATTTCACAGAGGTATAAGCACACGGCCCAACATCAGTGTACTTCAAGGAGTCACTGATAGTTTCATTATTCAAGATAATGTCTCTGCCCTTAACATACGAATGCACACTTCCTTCATGGTAAGTCATGTTTGCATAAAATTCTTTGACCAACTGAGGATATACAGGTTTTTTTTTATTTTGAAAAGGTGATTCCAGTCTAAGAATTCCAAATTTTCAACAAAAGGAAAACCTTTCTTTTTCAAATCAGGTAAATCAGCCAGAAAATATGGACATAGAGTACGATACTGAACGACTCCCTCATAAAAATCATGGTTCATGGCAGATTTGAAACGATGGGGGTTAAAGTCTGAGTGAGATGTCATGTAGTGTGATTTGTGAGCAAAAGGATCAATGTCTGGTTCTCTAACAGATGTGAGAGGGCGATGAGGGTTACCTCTTTGTGATCGAACAGGGACAGACCTTGACTTAGGTTTTGCTGTCTCAGGAATAGGTTCTGCAACAACAGGACGCTTCCCTTTGGATGACCCAGGTTTCGAAGAGCTCGGTTTGGAGGGCGTCGTCTTAGGTGGTGGCGTCGGCTTGGCAGGAGCAGGGTACCTTGGTGTAGTCTTGGTTCGCGCCATGGGTGCAGTACGAGGAGGAGAGGTAGGAGGAGATGGTGAAGGTGTGAAGGTGCGGTCTTGGGAGTGAGTGGAGGGTTTGGATGGAAGTTTATGCACTTTTTCTCGAGGAGGCTTGTGTGCTATGGTTTTCTTCCTCATTTGGTGGTTTTTGATTTAAGAAGAAAGAGAGTAATGTGGGTAGTGGTGAAAACCGAAGGGATAAAGAAGGAGTAATGGAGGGAAGAGAGGGAGTGTTGGTAACCGTACCCAAAAGCAAATTTCCAAAACCATGCAACTGCATCACCATTTGAAAAGACTTGAAAAGACATGACCTCATTCAAGAAAGATTTTATTTGATTTTAAAAAATTTAAAAAAATTAATTTTAAAATTTTGAAAAACAACAAAATTAACCTGAAACACTTTTTGGGCCACAAAGCATTTAGTGAAAGCCTTTTATGAAACACACAATTCATCAAAAACTAACAAACAAGATTGTAACATTCATATTTGGGCCTTGAGGTGATATGAAATTAATGAAACACATTTGGACCACTCTTGATCTGAATATTGAGGTTGGCCCAGATTGAGATTTATTTGAAACAAGCCCAGAACATGTTGACGTGATGGAAACGTTCATCAGCTGCCCAGAATTGTCTCATGCCTGTTTATGAGACAAAAGGCTCCAGCAAATACATCAGCATTTTTCAAACAAGGAATCATAACTCAAAATTCCTAGACAAGTCCTAAGCATGCAGAATCTATCCTCAGCTAATGGTTTTGTAAAAATATCTGCTAATTGCTCCTCTTATTTAACAAATTGAATACTAATATCCCCTTTTTGGACATGTTCTCTTATTGAGTGAAATTTCATTTCAATGTGTTTAGTCCTAGAGTGCAAAACTGAATTTTTAGAAATATTAATGGCACTCATATTATCACACAGCAGGGGAATATTTTCAGCATTTAATTTGTAATCAGCAAGCTGCGTTTTTAACCATAAAAGCTGAGAACAACAAGAAGAAGCAGCTATATACTCAGCCTCTGCAGTGGAAAGGACCACTGTTGGTTGCTTCTTACTTGACCATACATTTAAGGACTTCCCAAGGAAGCAACATAAACCCGAGGTGCTCCTCCTATCAACTCTATCACCAGCAAAATCTGCATCACAATAACCAAAATTGGATGTGCCATGAACATATCTAATGATCCTTTTAACTGCAGAAAGATGTGAATCTTTTGGTTTGGATTGGAACCTAGAACACAATCCAACACTTTGCACAATATCGGGTCTAGAGGAAGTTAAGTACATAAGAAAGCCAATCATTCCTCTATACCTAGTCTCATCAACATCTTTCTCGGTTTCTTCCTTATCTAATTTAGAATTAGGATGCATGGGAGTTCCCATGGTTTTGGCATTTTCCATACCAAATTTCTTAACTAATTCCTTGGCATACTTCTCTTGATGAATGAAAATACCTTTTTCAGTTTGTTTAATTTGTAGCCCAAGGAAGAAATTAAGTTCACCCATCATACTCATGTCAAATTCACTTGTCATGAGTTTTCCAAATTCAGAACAAAGGGATTCATTTGCTGATCCAAAAATAATGTCATCAACATATATTTGGACTAGAATAAAAGAATCATTAGAGTTCTTGATGAATAGAGTTGTGTCAGTGGTGCCTCTTTGAAAACCATTTTTCAAAAGAAAAGAGCTAAGTCTCTCATACCAAGCTCTAGGAGCTTGTCTTAAACCATAGAGAGCTTTAAATAGTTTGAAAACATGATCAAAATGCTCTTTATTTTCAAAACCAGGAGGCTGTTCCACATACACTTCTCTATCTATCACTCCATTCAAAAATGCACATTTCACATCCATTTGGTATAATTTAAAACCACAAAATGCAGCATAAGCTAAGAGAAGTCTTATGGCCTCCATTCGGGCAACAGGGGCAAAGGATTCATCAAAGTCTATTCCTTCTTCTTGGTCATATCCTTGAGCCACTAGCCTTGCCTTGTTTTTTGCAATGCTACCATCTTCTCCCAACTTGTTCCGAAAAATCCACTTGGTGCCGGTCACTTTCTTTCCACTTGGCCTTGGAACCAAAGTCCATACTTGGTTCTTTTCAAACTCAAGAAGCTCATCCTCCATAGCTTTAACCCAAGAAGGGTCACTAAGTGCTTCCTTGACGTTTTGAGGCTCTATTTGTGAGAGAAGGGCAATGTTTGATCCTTCATTTGCCTTTCTAGTGGAAGACCTTGTTTGCACTCCATGAGAGACGTCCCCAATGACAAATTCCTCAGGATAATTCTTCAAGAATCTCCATTCACGAGGTCTGGTGGACTTGGAGGCAGATTCATTCACCAAGGGATTCTGGGCGCTGCTGGCTGCAGAATTTCCTTCAGATTCATGAGACAAAATGGAATTGTCTCTTGAATTTTCAGCATTAGCAGTTTCTGGTTCAGCTTGTCTAGAATTTCCTTTTTCATGATTTTGAGCAGCTTCATCTTCCTTTTGAGCTTGATTTCCTGCATCACAATCTTCCAAAATGCTTTGTACCAAGTTAGTATCACAAAATGTAACATGTATGGACTCCTCAATAATCCTAGCATCTTGATGATACACCCTATATGCTTTACTAGTTGTGGAATATCCTACGAATAAACACTCATAAGCCTTTGGATCAAATTTACCCAAATTTTCTTTGTTATTTAAGACAAAGCATTTGCATCCAAAGATGTGTAAGTAATCTAAGTTTGGTGGGTAGCCTTTCCAAAGTTCATAAGGGGTTTTCTTCAAAAATTTCCTTATGATTGTTCTATTTAAAATGTGGCAAGCTGTGTTAACCGCTTCAGCCCAAAGAAATTTTGGAACATTACTCTCACAAAGCATAGCTCTTGTCATCTCTTGTATGCTTCTATTTCTTCTTTCCACAACACCATTTTGTTGTGGTGTTCTTGGACAAGAGAAGTTGTGAGATATTCCAAATTCCTCACAAAAGGATTCAAACAAACTATTTTCAAATTCAGTTCCATGATCGCTTCGTATAGAAGAGATTTTCAAATCCTTTTCATTTTGAATTTTCTTGCAAAAAGGTTCAAAGGCCGAAAAGGCTTCATTTTTGTGTGCAAGAAATAAAACCCAACCAAACCTAGTGTAGTCATCCACAATTACTAAACCATAATGTTTACCACCTAGGCTTTGAGTTCTTGTTGGACCAAATAAATCAATGTGTGGCAACTCAAGTGGTCTTTTAGTAGAGATGTCTTCCTTTGGTTTAAAAGAACTTTTTGTTTGTTTTCCCATTTGGAAAGCATCACAAGTGATGTCTTTGTCAAACTTTATCAAAGGAAGACCTCTTACTAATTCTTTCTTTACAAGTTTGTTTATTTGAAACATACTTGCATGGCCCAATCTCTTGTGCCATAACCACTTTTCAGATTCTTTAGAGTGAAGACAAGCTACATTTTGATCTTTTAGTTCATCAAGAGTAAGTCCATACATATTATTGAAGCGCTTGGCAACAAACATCACTTCATTTGTCTTTTCATTAACAACACAGCATTCAAGCCTTTTGAAAATAACTAAATATCCTAAATCACACAGCTGACTTATGCTCAAAAGATTGTGCTTTAAACCACATACCAAAAGTACATCATCAATGAAAGTAGATTGCTCATTACCTACTTTTCCAACAGCAATGATTTTACATTTACCATCATCTCCAAAGGTCACAAAACCTCCATCATACTTATTTAGTTTGATGAAGTAGGTTGACCTTCCAGTCATGTGCCTTGAACATCCACTATCCATGTACCACATGTCCTTTTTGCTCTTGGATGCTAGGCAAATATGCATGATGAGTTTCAAGTAGCCTTAGGTATCCAAATTAATTTGGATCCTTTGAAGTTAATCCATCTTGGTTGCCCAAGTGCATTGAAATCGCAAACAACATTGTAGACTTTGTTTCCTACAACTCTCTTTTCAATGAAGCATTGTGCATATGAGTGACCAAATTTCTTGCAATTAACACAATGATTTTCTCGTGTGTGTTGCTGAAACTGATGTGAGTTATATTGCTTGAAATGATTAAAGTTTTGAATTTTTCTGGTTTTTGGAGGAGATGCATTTCTCTTAACAAACTAATTTTTATTAAAGTTATTCCTCTTTGCAAAAGCATTTTCACCGGAATTTTTTTGAACATTTTTACCTTTCGAATATGAGGTTTTGTTGTAAAATGGTGGTTTCTTGAAAACAGCCTCATTTTTCGAAACATAACCCAAACCTGGCCGGTTTGAACTCGGTTCAGTTTTTGGTGAAGGGTCAGTTTCACTTGTGTATACTTCATCAAATTTTTTTTCAAGTGTTGGAGCATTTTCAATACCAGATTTTTTTGGTATGGTTTTGGTATTTGATGAAGAAGCCACAAACTTTATAGAGGAAATATTAGAAAATGCATCTTCCTTGGCTATGTAGCCTAAACCAGATTTTTCAAACAATGGTCTTTGACTTGCAAGTAATTTGTCCAAGTTACTAGAACCTTGAGCAAATTTTGCTAAGTCACCATTCATCCTTTTAATCATATCATTTAATCTTTTATTTTCAGCAATTAACTCATGTGAAGGATCCACAATGTGCTTTCCTTTTAATTTTTCAAGTTCAGATTTTAGAAATCTGTTTTCTTCAATGATGTCCAAAGCACATTCAGTTTCCTTCACTTTTTCTTTTAAAAATTCATTTTCATCTCTTAATACATCTCTTTTAGATCTGCATTTATTGTATTTATCAAGTAGTTTTGATGTGTTTAAAGTGAGATCATCAATAATAACATGCAAATCCTCAATGGTCAAATCATAATAGTTTACCTCATCAAGATTGTTGTTTCCAGCCATGAAGCAGTCTTTGTCATCTCCTTCAGATTCTTCTTCTTCATTTGAGTCATTCTCAAGATCCTCCCAAGCTGCCATGAGTACTCTCTTCCTTTCCCCCTTGCCTTTGTCCTCCTTTTTGAGCTTTGGACAGTTTGACTTGAAGTGTCCAGCCTCCTTGCAATGGTGGCATGTCACCTTGCTCAAGTCCATCTTTTGCTCCTTTGAACTTGAACCCTTGTATTTGCCCTTGCTTTTCATCATCCTTCTAAATCTCCTAGCAAAAAACAAAAGTTCGTCATCTGAAATACCATCACTAGACTCACTCTCTTTTGGTTCTATTTGTGACTTGAGGGCTATTCCCGTTTTCTTTGAGTCTGTGTTTGTGTGTGTGGCTTCATAGGCAAGGAGTTTTCCTCTCAGCTCATCATAGGTTATGGGACTTATGTTGTTACTCTCGGTTAGGACAGTGGCAGTGTTTTCCCACTCTTTTGTGAGGCTTCTAAGGAGTTTTCTCACCAAGGTTTGTTCTGCATAGTTTGTACCCATAGCATCAAGGTTGTTGATTATGATTGAGAATCTCTCAAATGCTTCATCAATGCTTTCTCCATCCTTCATGCTAAACATCTCATACTCTTTTCGCAGCATATCAATCCTTGTTTCTTTGACTTGTTTAGTGCCTTCGTGTGTAACCTGGAGTTTTTCCCAGATTTCTTTGGCTGTCTTGCATCTAGACACCTTCCGGTACTCTTCAAAGCTGATAGCACAGTGAAGAAGGTTGATTGCTTTAGCGTTCAGCTCTATCTTCTTCTTGCCATCTTCATTCCATTCAGCTTCTTCTTTCGGAGTCACCACTCCATCAGCACTTGTTTTTGTTGGGATCTTGGGACCACTCACAATGATCTTCCATAAGTTGTAGTCAATGGATTGGATGAAGATCCTTATCCTTTCTTTCCAGTAGGAATAGTTCTTTCCATTAAAGAAAGGTGGCCGGTTGTTTGACTGGCCTTCAGTGAGGGTGTAGGCAATTGTGGTTGTGCCCAAATTGTTCACCATTGGATCTTTGCTCCAAGCGGTTAAGCTTGATTCTTGAGACCTTAGCTCCTGATACCAATTGAAGGTTGTGGTAGGCTTAGAGAAGGGGGGGTTGAATCTATGCCTTCCTTTTAAGTTGTTGTTGTTACCCTTTTAAAACAGATTTGCAATTCTAATTCTGTTTTAACTTAGCAGCGGAAATTTATGAGACAATTTATTTTTGTCTCATGAATATCAGAAAATAGAACACAGCAGAGAAGAGAAAAGCTAACACCAGCATGTATCCTGGTTCGGTTGCCTTGTGCTATGCAACCTACATCCAGTCTCCTCCACAACTATGGAAGAATTTCACTATAGTTAACAGTATTACATACACCAATAACACAGGATTGACCCAATCCTTTCACACTCAAGTTCTAACCTAACTTGACATTGGCTATGCTAATACCTAACTATACCTCTTAGTGCTAACCCAACTAAGAAAGGGATACCTTACAGGTACAAGATACAAGACACTTAACCAACCTAAAGAAATCAGAAAATAACTCTAGGCTTTTCTCTCAAGTGTTTCACTCAGCCTTTTTCCACTCATGGCTTTTACTTGAGCTTTCTCACAATGCCTTTTCTCACTAGAAATTACAGAATGATAAACATTGAAAAGTACATTACAATCAGTAAAACATGAAGGAGATTGACTTCATCAACAGCCTCTGTGTTATGCGAAAAACCATATTAGCAAGCCTCTGATTCAGTTCTTCATACTGGCGGAATGCACCTTTGATTAGGTTACACTGTCCAGTTAGTTGAACTTCTTCAAAGAGCTCTTCTCAGAACAAAACCTCTATTCACTGGTTTTCTCTCCTTGCCTTCTGAATGAACAGCAAGCTTCTTTTATCTCCTTGCATGTGGCTGAGTTCTTCTTCCAAGGTCAACACCTTGAGCCTTGAGCTTCACCAACCCACCAGCTCACTTTTTCTTCTCAAACATCAAATTAGGATCTTTGCTTCTGACTTCTCCAACTTGACCGAAACCATGTAGGAGTAACCGAGATTGTCTTCCAATGGTCAACCAAATCTGAACCATAGAGATGCAACTTGGTCCCCAAGAATCTCTTTAACCTAAGCTTGATTTGGATTAGATTTTCTGTGCTTCAAGCTTAGATTTTCTCTTTCTTGCTTCTTTGGTTACTGGCTTATGAAGTAAGCTTTTCTTCTCTTTCTTACTTTTTGTGAAGTTGATTTGACTTGGTCAGACAGTAGAAGAACGTTGCACTTCAAGAGGGAGAAGACTTCAATCTTACAAAAGAAGCCTTGTGAGATAGAACGGGTTTGGATTGAATTTCCATAAAGCAACCCGGTTGGCCCATCAGATCCTTTGGCTTTGTTTCTTTTGGGCTGAGCTTGATTATTTTCCCATCAGCCTTGTTATATTTTTATTATACCATTTGGGCTGCTTAAAAATGAATTTGGCTTGCAACACAAAATAAATAATTAGCAACATATACTTATTAATTTGAACAACTCTAATTATTTATTTTGCCAAAAATAATATTTGTCATCACTAATTAATTTAGTTAATTTCTTAACTTAACAATCACTAATCATACTTTCTTTTCCTTCATGCATCACCGAACCAACCTTGAAAGAAAAAGAGAGAGTAAGCCGTGAGCGTAACTCCGATAAAAACTGTAATCTGATAAAAGTGTTCGTATCCTCCTCCTCTACGTATTGGCATTACTTTTGATCGGTGAAAGTTGACGGTGACGTAGCTCCTCTTCCCTTTGAGTTCGGTTAACTGGAGTTCTAGGAAGCACAGACGATTTCTAACGCTTTCTCCTTCAGCAGCTCGGTCAGAAAGCTTCTCCAGAGCTTTCGATAATTTTGATTTCATATGAAGGTAGGGGTTTTATTTTAAAATTAACTGTTTTAAATTATGAATGCCACGAAAGTCTAGTGAATATTTACAAATAATTTATGATTGCTTGGAATGACTGAATGATGAGTTTGAATTGAAGCTGTGATTGATATTGGTTTTGTGATTGATATTGATTTTCTGATTTTGATGGAGTTGTTAAAATCCTGATTTTGTGTGATTATGATGAATTGGTTGAGTTGTGGCTGTAAAAGGTGATTAAATTAGTATTACTTGTTAAATTGTAATATGATGAGTTAATTATTGAAGAAATTGTCGTATTAATAATCGTTGAATGGAGTTGGATTTGAGTTTGGTTTAGAAAGTAATGAATTTGAGGGAGCTCGCATGGGTGGTGAAATCCAATTTTTAAGAGGAGATTTTGTCCAATTTTATGTAAAATTAACTGAAAACATGGTTTTATTTCGAAAATCTGATTTATAAATTTATCTTTAAACATAATTTTATAGTGAAAAACATTTTATTTACATATTTACTCATATTGAGAAATGGATTTTGTATTGAAAATTTGTTTTATTAGTAATAAATTGAGAGTTAGAAAAGATTTTCTCATTGGAACCAGTTGGATTTTCAGATTTATAAATGCTTTGGATATTGGACTTGACCTGCTGGTTTATCAGAAGTAATCTGTGAGAATTGAAAATAGGTTTTTAGTACTGAATTTGATTCGTTTGAGTTATCAAAAATGTTTTTTTGAGAATTAGAAATGGTTTGGTTGGAAACCTGAAAGAATGAGAAAAGAACATGGCACGTGTGATTATGAAATGTTTAAAAGGTCACGAGAGGGTGACGGAAAGTAAATAGTTATGGTGCTGATGGGAAAATGTTAAGCTGTGGGCTTTATATGTGTATCATTGTGCGGGGACGCCCGTGTGTATGGAATGGCTTCCAGGAGAAAGCGACACATGCTTCAGCTGGAGAATCAGCGCCTGCAAGTACTTGCAGAGGTCATGTTCGGCATACTTCAACTGGAGAATCAGTGCCTGCAAGAGGTTGAAACCTTGCAGAGGTTATGCCGCTTGAATGCCTTATCTGACTTGCGAGTCGGATTGCGTCGGGTGCGGGTCGAAACCGACAAATGAGCTCATTACCTGCGATAGGACTAGACATGCATCATCAGTATATTGTTTGCACATTTGCATTTGATTGTGTTTGCTTATCTTGTCTCTCCGTGATTGTATTATTTGTCTTATTGCTATTTGTTTGTGTATTGAGGTAACTGAGAACTGAGATTGTGATTGAGATTTGTCTTAAACTCGGAAATTTAAAAGAAAGTATTTAGTTATCTAAAATAAAATTTAAAAGTATTTTCAGGGGTTGGTAAAAATATAGTTCTCTTGAGTAAATGGATTATTTGTATTTTAATCTCTACTTTTACGGTATTCTCGTTCCCTACTGAGAACGTGTGGTTTGTTCTCACCCCAAAATCTTCCACCCTTTTAGTGACACAGGTTCGAAGGCTCAGCTTGAAGCTGCGGACGGTTATTAGTTTTATTTGAGTTAAGTTAAGAGTTGAGTTGTTTTCATAGAATTCCCTCGCCCTTGTTATTTAAGATTTTATTTTATACAGAGGGATAGGAATTGTATCTGAATTCATTTGATTTCTTTTGTACAATATTTATTATTAATAATAATTATGTGATTAGTATTGCTTGGGGATCTTTGATATTTGATTTTAATTAATAGAAACAAAATTTTTTGGCTTTTTCTTAAAAATTGAAATGCGAAATCGAATTAAAGGCTCAGTATTAAATAGTAAATACATAAAACAGGTCAGTAACGCCTCACTTTTAGTACAATCATGACGTGCTGAAAGTTAGGGTGTTACACCTAAAATAAATAAAACAGACAAAAATAATTCTTTATTTTTCAGGAGTATTCCTATTTATATGTTTTATTTATTTTAGGCATGTATTTTATATTTATCTCTTAAATATTTATACAATTTATTTTTGTATTTAAAAATTTTAATATTAAATATTTTTTATTTAAAATATTATTTGTACGTTAATTTTTAAACTGTTATATTGATCTCTTCTTTAAAATAATACAAAAAATAATTTCTCATAAAATAATTTATTTAATTATTAATTAAATAATAAAATACTAATAAATTAAAAATTAAAAGAATAAAAATATTATAAAAAATACGGTATAAAAGTCGAATTTTATCATTTTAAATTTGTGTTATTAATTTTAATAATTTATTTAATTTTTTTAAATAATTTATGTATAATAAAGCATATGTTTATTTGTTTAGAGTACAAATTTTACTATTATATTTATATGTTCATAATTTTAATTATATTTTAAGTACTTTGAATAGATTTACTTTATTATATTATATTTTACATGAATATATGTTTCATTATGTAATTAAATAAAGATATATTTTTTTAATAAAAAAATTTAATAACCAAACTAACCATTAATTATGTTGGTATGGAGTCAGAAGACAAGAGATAGCAATGACATCGGTGTTGACTATACTAGAAAAGATGGGAATTCGACGACGTAGTTAAAGGATGATGCACCGAAGAAAGAGAAATTGCATGAGATCGAGGGCAGTAGACGACGACGGCGATGTTTGGAAGGACCGAAGCTAAGCGATGAAGAAAGAATGAAAGAGTGGAAAGGTGATTTAATTAATGGGAGTGAGGTTTTGATATTTGAAGAAAGGAAAAGTATATGGAACCAACTCCAAATCAATGGAACAACTTAATTAATTATAAATATAGTAATTAGTTTTATTTATTTATGATTTAAAATATTGGTTATTAAATGTTTTACCACATTCAAATTAGGAGGAGATAGTTCAGTATCATTGTAACGTGAATAACGGAAACTGATTCAATTAGCTCCCGTCTCTTCACCCTCCTTCCTTCTCCAAATGCCTAAAACATGGTAAATCAGAAAACTGAAACAGATTCATAACCATCCAATTTACAAAGGAAAGAAACATCCTAATGTCTAGCATAAATACCATCCACGTAGAGATTTTGGATTCACCAAAGGCATTTGGCTGGTTTTTTGCTGAAACCATCTTAGTTTCCTAGCATTATTGAAATATTATACCATTATCCATCTCAAATAATAAATTACAAAAAAACTATGGTTAAGATAATGACTAATTAAAATTTGACACATCATAAAAGGTAACTTACATGTTATTTTAGAAAGAGTTGGGTAACATTTACCTATAAAAATATTATTGAATATTATTCATAAAATATTTCTATATATACTTAAATTATCCATTAATAAATGATATTTTTATATATATTTGAATTATGTATTAATAATAATTTTCTTGCTGTTAACGAACTTGTTCCAGCCAGTTGTGAAGAGGAGCTGTTTCGGCGTACCTGAGACATGCCAAACTCCCAAACGGCACCGTGGAAGTCGTTTATGCTAATCGTCTGCACCGGTTGGTTGGCTTCAAAGTTCAACGGCTGGAAGATCAAGTCCGCATAGAATTTTGGCACCGAAAACCCTGGGGCATTGCTCGCATCGGACCGCTTGAGAATCTTGGCTTACGACTCAACCTTTTCATCGTCGCCATTGCCATTGCCGCCGCTGCCTTCGGCGGCGACAGCAGGTGGAAGAAAATCTTGAGCGGATCCATGGATGATAGGAAGGAGAAGAATCTTGAGAAAGACCTCGTCGGTGTTAGGGTCAGAAGTTGACGGCGGTGACACGGCAAGGGATGACCGGCCTGGAGTAAACCAGAGGTGAAAGGTTTCGTGGTTGCGAAGCAGCTTGGTCGATGTGTCCCTGTGGAAAGTAGTAAACCCTAGAGTTCACTACTGGTGCCTGCGCAGAGATTCTAGCACATGCGCGCCAGAATTTGGCGAGAATTGGTGTTGGCCTCGGCGGCGATGATGAGGACGTAGCACTACGGTGAGCCATGGCTGATAGGAAGAAAAAGTTAGTTGCTAAAACAGCATGAGTGTTTGTGAGAGAGTGATTAGTGAGTGTGACTTTTGAAGCAAACCATGCATTGTCTTGTGGCTAACAATGACGACGGATGGAGAAAATTTTGATAGTTGGGGCAAGATATTAAATTAGTTAAGAAGAATGTTAGAGGCCAGTAACTTTTGTGATTTGTAGCCATTAAATAGTCATCAATGATGGTTTTAATGGTGTGAGATTGGTGTGAAATTTCATTCAATGACTCATTTTTTTTTCTCGTTACATGCTGGTCAAAATTTAACAAAGTTGCTGGCCCCTAGATTTTTCCTTTAGTTAATATGTGTCATAAAGACACATGACAAGTTTAGGTTTGGTTTGGTAAAGTTTTTCGAAAAGGTATATGTGCTTTTTAAAAGCTTAAACTCCTCATTTTGTATTTGGTAAATAAAAAATACCATATGTTTATATTTGTAATTTTTAAAAGATTCGGGTACTTTTGAAAGCACCTAAGATAGAGCTTTTCAAAGTTGATTTGTGCTTTTCAAAATTTAAAAGTCTAAAATAACCTTATATGTTAACTAATTTTTAAATTTAATGCTTACATTTATGTCTATTATAGTATTTTTAAATTTAAAAAGCTATTTTACCAAACGCAATTGTTGTTGCTTGTATTTATTAAAAACTATTTTTAATTTGATTTACCAAACATAAATGCTACAACTTTTAAAAATTCATCTTTTAAAAATTAGCTTTATAAGCTACTTTTTTATTAAAGCTACTTTTAAAAAATAAAAGCTTTACCAAACCAGGCCTTAGTAGGCACTGAATTCGATGGTCCCAGAACGTTTGGACCATTAAATGGTCCCAAAACAAAACATGTTTTTTAAGTTTTTTAATAACGGCTAAATAGTCCTTTTCTAATTTTAATTACAAATTAACCCCATATATTTTATTTAATCATAAAAACTATTTTTTATTTTATAAATTATTATTTTATCATTAATCTATTATGTTTATTAACAATCAAAAACAACAACAATAACGAATTAGATGTTCCATTGATCGTAATAAACTTTTTTGCTATTCCAATCGATTAAAAGATTATATTTGATCCGTGACGTTCGTCCAGAGCTGTGAAATCGTGTTTCTTTGAAAATCAATCGATTGGATTATCAAAACAATCGATTGAATTTCAGGTTTCGCATAACACAATCGATTGGACTACAGGTTGTTATCACAAAACAATCGATTGAAAATTGCAAGGCAGCATGGTTTTCGCAAAAATAAATCGATTGGTCATATTACCCAATCGATTGAACGATGACTAAAATGTTGGTTTTTAATAATTCAATCGATTGCTTATACTACTTAATCGATTGAATGTTTCAAAACAACTTGAGGTCTCACAATTCAATCGATTGGTTGTGTTACCCAATTGATTGAATTCATTAAAACAATATAGATTTACCAAATTCAATCAATTGGTTGTGCTACCCAATTGATTGAAAGCTTCAAAGCAACTTGAGGTCTCACAATTCAATCGATTGCTTGTGTTACCCAATCGATTGAAATTTGTATGTGACTTCCAATTCAATCGATAGGTATGAGAATTCAATCGATTGGGAAGTGATGTAAATGTATTTTTTTCTGCATTCAATCAATTGGTAATGTAATCCAATCGATTGAAATTTGAAATTTGCTATCTATTAAACCCAAACCATGCGTATTCACTCTCTCTCCCTGTTTTAAAACATCATAACACCATTTCTGCACATCTTTTCTCTCTCTAAAATTCAGAAAGCTTCTCTCTTTTTTTTCTCCAATCTCACCAACATCCTCTCCAAACTACATACATATTATTAATCCTCATTCAAATTCTTACAAAACCCACCAAATCAATGATGTACTTCTTTAATAGAAATTTATTGCTCCATAACTTTTAAAATTTTTCTCTATTTCTATGCACTATAAAGATATATTTTAGTTTAAAAAACTCATATTTTTATGATAAAATAATGTCATTTTCATTTATTATTTCAGCAACAATGCCATACAAAAAAATTGAAAATTAATTATAAATTATTAATTATTTGAAAGACACAGTATCCTTATAGAATACAAGATATAAGATATTTTTATAAAATTTTTCTTTTAACAACGTAAATTTAAAAAAAATAATAATATTTTTTACAAAAAAATAATATCTAAAATACATAATGTGGTTACCAAAACATAACTACGTAAGTTATTATTAATATAAAAATATGAATGTTAAATATATTAATATAAAAAAACAAATGATTTTTTTAAAAATAAATATAGAAATTATTATATAAAAACTAATTTGAAAGGTACAATGACTTGAGGATATGATATTAAATTAGTTAGGTAAAAAATATTAGTGAATTAAACAATTAAGACATAGATCTATTACATAATGAAAAATAATATATATAAAACTATTAAATTACATAATATTTTTTTATTTTTTAAACACAAATCTTATATATAAGTATAGTTTCTTAAAATTTTGGAGGGTCCAGACCACTACTCGCCTCCTTTAGGTCCGTCCCTGATTGCTAGCTAATTAATAATAAAAAATAATAAAATCTATTTACTTTTTAGTATTTCTCAATGTCTGTGAATTATTAAAAGATAAAAAAAAATATTTTTTTATTACACAATCAATTTCACGAATAAAGTATCGAAACGAAGAATTGCAAAATTAGAGATTCTATTCACTGATCTCGATTTTGTAATCAAAACGATGGATTGTTTTTTGAACACTACAATAAAAAAAATTGATTCGACCTTTGCTGATTGCTGCAATTGTGATTATCAATTAATGATGAACAAATAGTGGATATTAAATAGACGGATAAAAAATGAAAAAAAAATTGGATATTAAGTAGATGGATATCCGAAAGAAAAACAATGAAATTTTTTATAATCAAAGAGATTGATACACGATTTCAATGGTGGGATTGAATAATTGGTAATAGATTATTCACCAATTTATAATGTTAATATTAAAGAAAAGATAATATTAGAGTATCTAAATTAAAATAAAACCTTAAAAATTGAAGATAGAATTTTAAAGATAAGATAGATGAATAATAAGATAATAATTTATAAAAACGATAACAAAATTGAAATAGGCGTAGTACACACTTCAATCGATTGGGTAGCACAACCAATCGATTGAATTTGGCAAATCCATATTGTTTTGATGAATTCAATCGATTGGGTAGTATAAGCAATCGATTGAATTATTAAAAACCCACATTTTAGTCATCGTTTAATCGATTGGGTAATATGACCAATCGATTGATTTTTGCGAAAACCATGCTGCCTTGCAATTTTTAATCGATTGTTTTGTGATAACAACCTATAGTCCAATCGATTGAGTTATGGAAAACCTGAAATTTAATCGATTGTTTTGATAATCCAATCGATTGATTTTCAAAGAAACACGATTTCACAGTCCTGGACGAACGTCACGGATCAAATATAGGCTTGGTTTGGTAAAGCTTTTTGGAGAGGTGCTTGTGCTTTTAAAAAGCACAAGCACCTCATTTTGCGTTTGGTAAATTAAAAAGTCCAAGTGCTTGTGCTTGTAGCTTTTAAAAGTTAGGGGTGCTTTTGAAAGCACCTAACAAGGAGCTTTTTAAAGTTGGCTTGTGCTTTTTAAAATTTAAAAGTCTAATATAACCTCATATGTTAACTAATTTTCAAATTTAATACTTGCATTTATGTCTATTATAGTATTTTTAAATTTTAAAAGCTATTTTACCAAACGCAATTGTTGTTGCTTGTGTTTATTGAAAGCTATTTTTAATTTGATTTACCAAACATAAATGCTACAACTTTTATAAAGCCATCTTTTAAAAGTTAGCTTTTATAAGCTACTTTTAAAAAGTAAAAGCTTTATCAAACTAAGCCATAATCTTTTAATCGGTTGGAATATCAAAAAAGTTTATTACGATCAGTGGAAGATCTAATTCGTTATTGTTTTTGTTTTTTATTGTTAATAAACATAATAGATTAATGATAAAATAATAATTTATAAAATAAAAAATAATTTTTATGATTAAATAAAATATATAGGGTTAATTTATAATTAAAATTAGAAAAAGACTATTTAGCAGTTATTAAAAAAACTTAAAAAAACATATTTTATTATGGGACCATTTAATGGTCCAAACGTTCTGGGACCATCGAATCCTTTATTGCCTTAGTATTAGTGGAAGGTTTAAATTTTTTCATTTAATAACTGCAAAATAAATATATTAAAAAATTAAGTTTTTTGTATTTCCAACAAAAATATTCTCAATTTGTAATCTTAATATGTACCTTTAGGACACAAGATAAATAAACTCTAATAATTTTTATAATAAAAATATTATATTGCATAAAAAAATCAACTATAAAATTGTTCATTAATCATTATGTATTTGTGTATAAATATATTTATTGTTTAATTAGTTTTTAATATGTATTTTATATTTCAATATGTATTCTATACGGGTAGTTACTTTTTAGGTACATATAGTATAATTATTGTTATAATTATATTTTGTTATTATAAAATATGATTAGTGTTCAAAATATATAATTTATAATTCTATTTTTTAGGTTTCATATTTTTAAAAAAATTGAGTAACTTTTTTTTTAACAATACAATCGAAATATCTCTTATATATATCACTAAACAATTATTTAAAAATTCACTTCTCATACAATCAAAAGCCAACTTTCAGTGATATTCATAGTTAAAAAAATTCTTTCAATTAATATAATTGCTACAGGAAAAACTAAAACTAATTTAAAAAAGATGAATAATATCTTTTGAGTTTATTTTTAAGAAAGAACACGAATCTTATTTAAATTGAGAATTGATAATTGATAATTCTAATAAACATTTAATATAAAATTCTTAAACTGACTATTAAGTATCAAAAGTTGAGTAAAAAATTATTATTATTATCCTATACTACTCAAAAAAAACTTTCAAATTTTAGTGAAAACATTTGCCCCCACTACAATGTATATAAATCTATCCCTGGCTACCACTGGGACCTTAAGGTCACCCCCAAAACCGTGACCATAGATTTTTTTAGGCCATCCCTCAAAACCGTGACCATAGACCCCTTTAGGCCACCCTCAAAATCGTGACCATAGACCCTTTTAGGTCACTCTTTTTTGAAAAATTGTGACCATAGACCTTTTTTGGTCACTGTAAAAAATCGTGACTATAGACCCCTTTAGGTCACCCCTCAAAACTGTGACCATAGACATTTTAGGCCACTCTTTTTTAAAAAACTGTGACCATAGGTACTCTATGGTCACCATTTCCAAAAAAACTGTGATCATAGCTTTTTTTTTGTCACCTTAAAAAATCGTGACCATAAAGGGTCTATGATCACAATTTTTTATCATGACCAAAAAAATTGTAGTCATAGACCCAAAATATTGTAGTGTTCCGTCGTAGTCACACCATGTGTGTGGTTAGTTGATTCTCTGTAGTTACGATTTTTCCCCGTCTTGGAATGGGAATGTCTATGGTTAACTGATCATTGATTAGTTTTGTATTTGTGTTTTTACGTTTTATTTAGTAATAGAAACTTTCTTTTGTTTGTATCCCTGATGAACATGGCTTAGTTTGTTTTAAAAGACAAGTTTTAATGCAGTTCAATTTGATTATATTAATTAAGAGTAAACTACTATTTGTACCCACGAAAGTTGAAAACGCTGACATATTTACCCATAAAAAAAGAAAATTACCATTTGTACCCATGAAAAATAATTTTTACAAGCAAAATTATCCAAACCCTAAAAAATTATCTAAAAACCCCAAAATACCCTTATCATTACTACTGCTACCATCATCCCCCATCTCTCTCTTCGCATCACATGAACACTCTCCGATCTAACCTCCATTTCTCTGCCACAAACCACCTCTGCCACAAACCACCTCATTGCCACTCCTTCATCACCATAACCTTTACCTTTGGAGGAATCAAAATCACCTCAGAGAGGAATTTGAAATGGATGACGATGGGTGAGAGTCAAAATTGGATCTTGATTTCAGTTGAATCTAAAGCTGTTTGAGGGAACAAAACATTGAAAAGGGTGTCATGGAGAAAGCTAATAGAAATAGGGCAAAAAAGAACACAGATCCAAGGTGAGAAGAGAGTGAGGAGAGAGGATCAAATCTGAACAATCAAACACAGAAGCCTCATATATTTGGATTCACTTTTTCTGGGAGAAAAGAAAAATGGTGAAAGAGACAGAAAGAGAGAGAGAGAGAGAGAGAGAGAGAGAGAGAGAGAGAGAGAGCTCACCGCGAATTTGGTTCGAAAAGGGGACTGCGGTGGTGGTGGCTGGCGCGGTGGCCCGTCAGAGGCACTGATTCGGTGATGATGAGAAGGTAGCCCCGGTAGGTGAGGGTGGTCGGCGGTGAAAAGAGGAAAAGGGACACTGCGGCTCTAGGGTTGCTAGCGGCAGCGAAGTAGGGGCGGGGTGGGTGCGAAGGTCCTTTGTTCGGCAAGAGCGAGACAGGGAAGGAGAGAAAGAGGGGTGGTCACTGACACTGACACTGGAGGTTGCAAGAACGGAAACAGAGGCAATTTGGAGTTAGTGGTGGTGGTGGTGGTGGTGGTAAGGTGATGAGTAGATGAGGATGATGGAGTGGTTAGTGGGGAGTGTACCAATGCTTGTAGGTTGGGAAGATGGAGGGCTTGGCTTCATGGTGTACTTGTACCATGAAGGTGCTCTTCTTCTCCGGGGAACCGGCAGCAAGTGTTGTTGTGACTGTGAGGATGAAAGAGAGGAGGGTGTGGCAAGGAGCCATTGGAGCAGCGGTGAGGACTGAGTGGGAAGTAATGGTGAGAGTGTGTTAGAAAGGAAAAGAGGGGTGGTGGCTGAGTGAAGAGGGTTAGGGTTAGAAAGGGGTTTGGGTGAAGGAGGTGGTGTGGTGGTGAAGATAAGGGTAATTTAGGGATTTTAGGTAATTTTTTAGGGTTTGGATAATTTTGCTTGTAAAAATCATTTTTCATGGGTACAAATGGTAATTTCCTTTTTCTATGGGTAGATATGTCAGCGTTTTCAACTTTCGTGGGTACAAATGGTAGTTTACTCATTAATTAATGAAACTACTTTAATAAAGACACTTAAAATATTTTTTTTAAAGATGTTTACATGTATCATGATATTATTGAATATTTTTATTAAATCGATTAATAATTTTTTTTTTAATAAATTAGAACAAAATCAATTTATTATAACAATAATAAATCCTATTATTTGCATTATAATTATTAAATCCGATTTGATCCGATCGATTTACATAATCTAAACCGAATCATATTTAAATTTTTGATAAAAAGATAAATATATCCCTGATTTTTATTTAAAAAAAAAAACAAAAAAAATCATAATTCAGTGGGTTATATAAATTGATCGGTTCGACCGAATATGATAACAATTGAGTTTATTGTTATTGTTATAAAAAAATCGATTTTATTCTAGTTTGTTAAGAAATTCAAAAAATAATCGATTTATTAATGCCTTTAATAATAATCTGACACATAAATATTTTTACAAAAACACGTTTTGCACGTACCTTAATTTTTTTTTAGATGACAAGGGGGGGCAAACACCCCAAAAAGAAAAGCAGAAAACTAACTAGAACCCCTTAAAATTGGAGAACCAGACAAATCACGCATAATCATCATAGCTGTATCTGGGGGAGCAATGTCAAAGAGATGAAGGCCAAAAGGAAGATCATGGCCCTTCTTGGCAAGATTGTCGGCAGCAAAATTTGCTTCTCGAAGACAGTGAGACCAAGAGATATGTGGCACACGGCTGGCAAGGACAACAATGTCGTCAAGAAGCGGGGCACACGGGTGGGATGAATTATGTCCTTTCTTAATGAAGTTAACAGCAGCAATAGAATCAGACTCAACAACTAAGGAACTAATATTGTTGGCCACAGCAATTTGTAGACCGCGAACAATGCCCCATAGCTCAGCGTGCATAATAGAACAGCTTCCTAGATTACAGGTAAAACCTTTAATAAAGTGACCGAGATGATTCCTGAAAATACCTCCACAAGCCGCACTGCTACTCTGAGAAATGCAAGATCCATCCACGTTGAGTTTGGTAACATTTTCCAATGGAGGTTGCCAAGTAATGAGACGTTCTTCAGTGATCCGCGGTGCACAGTTAAGAAAATCAGACCTCGAGACTTTGATAATCTCATCAAACCGAGCTTTAACTTGATCCCTTCTTATATGGGGAGATGTCATGTCGCCCTCGAAGATGAATTTGTTTCTGAAGAACCAAATGGAGGAGATGGTAACACCAAAAAGGCAGCACCACTCATCATTCGACGTAAGGTTCTGGAGAAGCCAATCATGTAGATCAAGAAGAAAGAAGTTGTTTATGCCTGCTGCACGGATGAACGGGAGCCAGATGCCCACAGCAAATGGGCAGTCTCGGAGGACGTGTAGAGTAGTCTCATCGGTACATGAGCATCTTGGACAAGTTGCCTGAAGGGTGAGATGTCTTTTCCTTCTTTCCACGTTGGTGAGGATAGCATTGTGAGACACTAGCCAAAGAAAGATCCGAATGCGTTCTGGTCCTTTCCAGTGCCAGATCACGCTGTGTAATTTGCTAGTGATGCCTTCTTCTCCATTCAGCTTTTGGTATGTTGATTTAAGATCGAAAGAGCCGTTAGACGAAGGGTTCCAGGCAATTTGGTCTTCTTGCTTCCAAGGGGAGGGCGGGGAAATAGGAACAATCTTCTGGATAATCTCATCAGGCAGCCAAGTAGCGAGCCTATCATAATCCCAGCTACCTGAAATAGTTAAAAAATCCATAAGTTTGTCTTCCAAATTAATAGGCATACAAACCTGATTTGCATATGGCGCAAGAGAGCCAATATTTGGCACCCAATTATCGTTCCAAAAATTAATTTTGGAACCATCCCCAATACGCCAAATGTAGTTTTGCTGGACATTATCCCAAGACTTGCGTATGCCCTTCCAAATATTGGATTCATTCCTCCTTCTTTCCACCTTAGGAATAATATCGGTACCACAACCATATTTAGAGCGAAGGGTTCTGGCCCACAGAGAGTCTCTTTTTTCAATAAGACCCCATCCAGCTTTAGTCATGAAGGCACAATTCATTTTTTCCGAGTGGCGAATCCCGAGTCCTCCCAGTTTTTTTGGGGAGCAGACTTTGTCCCAGTTAATAAGATGGATTTTCCTAGAGTTTTCTGAGTCCCCCCAAAGAAAGTTCCTGCATTTCCGATCAATCAAATTACAAGTAGATGAAGGAAGTAAAGCAGATTGCATAGTATAATAAGGAATAGAAGATAGAACAGATTTCACCAGGGTACATCTCCCTGCCAGGGAGAGAGAGGAAGCTTTCCAGCAATTTAGTCTGGAGTTGATCTTGTTGATAATATCACCATATGTATTATTAGAGACTTTTGAGTGAAGGAGAGGGACACCCAAATACTTCCCAATGTTATCAGTTCTGGAAAAATGAAGAAAGTTACTGATTTCAGATCTGACATTGTGACCCACATTTCTAGAGAAGAAAATTCTAGTTTTCTCTTGGCTGATTTTTTGACCGGAGCTAACACAAAAAGCTTCCAAGCACCTATTGATAATATCGGCTTGCTCCAAATTTGCTTTTGCAAATAGAATGAGGTCATCAGCGAAGCAGAGATGAGAAATATTAGGAGCATCCCTTTTAAGACAGATGGGTTTCCAAAACCCATGTTGAACAGCTGCGCCGATGAGCTGAGACAAGCGCTCAATGCATAAAACAAAGATATATGGAGAAATGGGATCGCCTTGCCGAATTCCTCTAGTGGGCGTGAATTCGTCTAGCTCTTCTCCATTCCATAAAACTCTCATCTTAGCAGAGGAAATACAACAGTAAATCAAATGAATAATATGCTGAGGCAACCCAATGTCGGAGAGAGTATCGTAGATAAAACTCCACTTGAGTCTGTCATAGGCTTTTTCAAGGTCAATTTTGATAGCCATCCACCCTTTCGACCCCTTTTTGCTTCTCATAGAATGAATAATCTCTTGAGTAATAAAGATATTATCCATACTGTGCCTCCCGGGTACAAAACTGCACTGAGTGGGAGCAACTAATTTTTCCATGACTTTTCTTAGCCGATTAGCAAGAATTTTGGTAACAACTTTGTAGGATACGTTGCAAAGGCTAATAGGGCGCATTTGCTTGAGGCTCGTCACCTGCTCCGTTTTTGGAATAAGAGTAATAAGGGTCTCATTTAATTCCTCAATTTTTTCGGGATTAGCAAAAATTTGGTTCACTAAAGAGCACAGGTCAGGACCAACACGATCCCACTGGCTTTGGTAGAAGATAGCCTGGAGACCATCCCTACCCGGAGCCTTAAAGCTCCCAATATGAAAAATAGCTTCCTTAATATCCAACTCAGAAATGTTCCTGCCAACACTATACAAATCCTCTGCATTAAGCTGAGGAAAAGCATTATTAAGGACAAAGGGGTGATCGGGATAAGAATCATTATATAGATCAGCATAAAAAGAAAAAGCCATATTTTCTAGAGCGTTATTATCAGTTATAAGGCTACCATTAGAGTCAAGGAGAGATGTCACCTTGTTTTTTCGACGTTTAATCATAGTTGACCCATGAAAGAACTTTGTGTTGCGATCGCCGAATTCAATCCATTTACACCTGGATTTCTGGTACCAGAGAAGTTCCTCCTGATTGAGCACATTTTCATATTCCTTCCAGAGATCAATTTGGAGCTTCTCAAGAAATTGATTACTGCCCTGAGAAAGGCTTGAAGTTATACCATTCAGTCGTTTGAGAAGAGTTCTTTTTCTTTTAAAAATATCCCCAAAAACATCATAATTCCAATTTTTTAGAGAATTTTTGAAGCTTATTATACCATCAGACCAAGAATCCTGCACATTCCAAGAATTCTCAACCATTCTGTGAAAATCAGGGTGAGAAATCCAAGCAGCAACGAAACGGAAAGGTCTTCTGTGTCTATTGTAAGAGGCTTCAGTAGAGAGTTGGAGGCAGATAGCCGTGTGATCAGACTTGAAATTCGGTAAATGCTTAAGGCTAGCTTTGGGGAAGGCCAGCTGCCAGTCAAGGTTACACAGGCCACGATCCAATCTCTCGACTAAATCACCCCTTCTCCAAGTGAAAGGCCAGCCCATATAACCTAAATCCACCAATCCACAATCAGAAACGCAACTTTGAAAGTCTGAGCAAGCTCCAGAATTAGCACTACGAGTACCCCCTTGTCTTTCATAATCATGAAGAAGAGCATTAAAATCTCCTAAGATACACCAAGGAAGATTGATATTGGCTGCCAGGGAACGGAGGGAAGTCCAAAGGGATCTTCTATTCGGGCGTTGTGGGCTGCCATAAACAGCAGAGAGGAGCCAGGTAGCAGCATTATTACCGGTAAGCCTAAGATGAACAATTTGCTGATTATATTCTAAGATATCAACTTTCCAAGAACCCGAGTCCCATAGGCACCAAATTCCTCCTGAATGACCATTAGCTTCCACAATAAAAGAACTATCAAATCCAATTTTGTCACGAACAGCAGCCCCACGCGAACCACTTATATGAGTTTCAAGAAGAATAATGAAATTTGCATTATACTCTCTTCTAATATCTCTAATAAGAGTAGGAAAAGTTTTCCCTCCAGCACCTCTACAATTCCAACTTATAATATTCATCACAAAATAAACAGAGAATGGAGCATCACCAAGGACGAAAATCACGCTGAGGCTTGAGCCTGGGTTCTCGATTCGGACTTATCCGAGGAGTCAACCCCATTATTGGAGTTCTTCCATACAATGAGAGACTTCACATCGTCTGGAGGTCTCCCAACGTTTGCCCCTGACTCGTACCCTAACTCCATTGGCTTTGAAGAGGAACCAGTAGAAGGGGAAGCAATCATAGGGTTAGAACGAATTGCATAGTCTTCAAATTGAATCTTTACCTTTTTTGCAGCAACATCAGCTTCGTATTGCTCCCGCCCTAACCGGCGCATGTAATTCATAACGACACCCTCCATAGCTTCAACTTCAGGATCCTTAGATTTAGGAGCAGGGGAAGGAACGTTCTTAGGAGTTGCCACCGAAGAGGAGGATGGCTTGGTAGTGACTTTGGGGATGGACTTCACTAATTTCTCATTCTGGGCTAGCCCCACTTTATTAAATAAAAGTTTCTTGCCCATTTGGGGATTTTTGCCAGCACCTTGCTTTAGAATTTTTTTTTGAATGGGCTGGGAGTTTGCTTTCTCTTTTTGGGCCTTATTAGGAGAAGCCCAATTATTGGTAACACTTGGAGATTTTCCTTCTGCATGTGGTTCACCCTCCAACGTGATTAGTGCACTTTCTTCATGTAATGCATTGAATCTTGACCCATGTTCATTTCCCTGATTATCTTCCTCATTAATAGACCTATGATTATAGAAAGAATCATGTCGTTGATTGCTTCCAGGATTATTCGGATTATTATTGCCATTTTTCCTTCTAAGTGGTCGTTTGACCATCATCCATGGCCCGAAACAAGGAGGATCTTGGTTATTGCTTGAAACGCTTTGATTGTGGGAATCATGAGACTTTTCATTTTGGTCCGCGGAATCAACGTGATTCTGATTATCAGAATTGATATTCTCCTCTTCTCCACCAGCATTGACTTGGCTCGCCGGTTCTTCCACCGGAGTTTCAATACAACGATCTAGCCGGTGGCCATATTTTCCACAGGAGAAGCAGATTTGATGCAAACCTTCATATTCAATATTTAGGACCTCGCCAAAGACAGAGATTTTGGGGACTAACTGCTTTCTCAGATCAATCTCGACACATATACGTGCAAAATGACCTCTAGAATGAATTAATGTAGTGCGATCGATCTTAAGCATGTGGCCAATAGTTGAACCCACTCTCCAAAGAAATCTATGGTTATAGAGTTCGATCGGAAGGTTGGGAATACGAATCCAAACAGCAACTTTTCTGACTTCTTTCTCAGAAGATAAAAAGAAGGGTCTCCAACGTTGGACAATAAGATAGTGACCGGCAATCATCCAGGGACCTTCCATAAGGGCATGATTATAGTCACCTTCATCTGCAAAATGAACCAAGAAATAGTCACGATCCATGTCGATAACATTAATCTTACCTTTTTTAGCCCAATCACGTTGGAGGCGTTGCTCCATGAATCCTAAGCCTACTCGTTTGCCCAGAACTTTGACCATGAGAGCAGCACGCCAAGGTTTGCACCATTCATCGAATTCATCTTTGGATATTGGAATATTGGGACATGGATCAAAGGGCTTCTCCACTTGATCATCATTCTCAGTAGTCTTGTACCACTTGTCTTCCGGGTTTGGTTCATCTTCATCGATGGGATTGGCAACAAGGTCGTCACCCTTGACATTGGGTCCAGCAAGTTTGAGTAGGGACTCCTTGTAAGACACTTTGGTTATCATAGGAGTATCTCCATTCTGATGGTTAATATCCATCTCATCACTAGGTCGATTAAGATCAACATGATCTCTTGTTTTGACTTTCTTTGTGCTTCGTTGAACTAAATCTTCTTCTTGACGAGAAACCCTATCAGAACTTTCCATCGAATTCTGTTTATATTTGATTTCCTTAACCACTAGTTACACGTACCTTAATTAATTGCATTCATTTCAACCTTAATACTACTGTTACTAGTTACTACCTTCTTGACTTACAGTAACAATTACTCATTGTATGATTAGTATTTGTATTTTCAATTTGAAAAATAAATTTAATTAGATAAACAATTATTGGATAATAATGGTTATTACGTTAACATGATTGTTAAAAAAAGAAAGAGTTGTAACACAAGAATAATTATCCTTAATATTTGGTTTCCAGAATTTTTCTACTCAGTCAAATTATATATTTTAGTAATATTTTAAATTTTAACATGTTATCTTTTTCTATTTTGTGGTGTAACTTTCTTTTGTTTTTATCTTTTTGTGATATTTTTGAACTAATTTATCATGAGATTAAAGGTGTAAATTCAAATTATTTTAACACATGGAAAATTAATTGAGTTCAACTTATATTTTTTATTTTATTTTTTTATTTCATTTTTTAGAATTATTCATATACGTTAATTTTTTATTCCGAAAACATATTGATAGTTTGCTATCTATTCGTGCCCTAGTTAGTCAGAGATATAGATTTATTTCCATTAGTCGTTTCTTACCTTTAACTTTATTCAAGTTAGCTTTTTGTTATTTTAAGAGTTTATTTAACGAATTTGAGAAACTATTCTAAAGATTTAGTCTTATTTAATTTAAATTTTAAAAGAATTTATCAAGTAAGTACAGGCAAAAATTATTTATCAGTGATAATTTTAAATTTAATTTTAATTTTATCTATAAAATTATTTAAAAAGTTAGAATAATTTTAATTTTATCGATAAAATTATTAAAAAAAATTAAAATATGTGAGTAAATTTACTATTATATTCTTCCATGATAGTTACTAGGGGTGCACACACCCGGCCCGGTCCGAAGGCCCGGCCCGGTCCCGAACACTTTAGAGGCTAATTTGGTGTGATTTCATCGGGTTTAGGGTCGGGTAAGGGTCTCAAAAATAGACCCGGTCATTATTTCGGGTCGGGTCCGGGCCATATCTTGGGTCACCCGAAGTCGGCCCGGTGGCCCGGTCATCATACACAATTAATATTTTGTGTTATTAGTGATGGATCATGACTATTCTTATGTAGAATTTAAGTATTGTAAACCTTAATATTTTGTGTTATTAGTCATTATAAGACTATAAGTTAAGGTTTTATATTTAGAATGCATAAGACTTTAGACTAATGCATAATATTGTGTTATTTGTATTGATTTAAATATTTGGTATTATTGGACAATATTAGTATTGATTGTGGTTTTGCTTTAGTATTGATTATGGTTATGCTTTAATTTTAAAGAAGGGTTGGTTCTTGTTATATTTTTCTAAGTGAATTTTACCATGTTAAATAATGATTGGAGTCTTGGAAATTTGGATATTTTTACATGCTAGCTTACAAGAAGGTATCAACGTAATGTAATGTTAACGGCCCGATTTTCACCCGATTTTCACCCGGTATAATTGTGGCCCGAAAGTGTATTGGTTTCATCGGGTTTAGGGTCGGGTTCGGGTCTAATAAATAGACCCGGTGTATATTTCGAGTCGGATCTGGGTCACATCAAACCCGACTTCACCCGACCCATGTGCACCCCTAATAGTTACAATCTTCGTGACCATTTAAGACAGAATCCCCTTTTCTGAACCCACTTACTCACTTAGCTATTCATCACAGCATCATTACCATTGTTCATTAATTTCTATCAGAATTTAAAAATAAATGAACAAATTCAGGTTCATAAGAACTTGGTCTCTAATGAAAAATTACAATTTACAACCCAGTAAATCTAAAAGGATCACACAAACAATAAATATATGGGATAAGTATTATTTTGGTCCTTAACGTTGTTTAGAATCATCATTAACGTTTTTCTTTCATATTAAAATCGTCCTTTTAACTTTTTTTTGGACAAAAATGCCCTTCACCACCACCAACACCTTTACCTTCACCACCACCATCAACACCATTACCTCCACCACCAAGAAAAACAACATCAATAAAATCAACACAAATTCAACAAATCCAGCAATCAGAAATTCAACAAATCAACACAAATTTAACAAATTCAACAACTAAATCAACACACAACAAATCAAAATCAGAAACAGAGACAGTCACAGAAGTAGAAGCAGAAACTCAAGCAGAAGTAGAAGCAGAAGTAGTAGACGCAGAACCACCGGCGCTTGGCCACCCATCACCAGCGGCGGCGACGGAGCGTGCCAGGACCGGTGACGCACTCCACCCTCGGATCCCTCTCTCTCCGTCCTCAGCCACCCATCACCAGCGGACCGGCGACGGAGCGTGCGCGGACCATCTCAGCCTCGGATCCCTCTCTCTCTCTCCTTCGCGCGCCGCCCTCCTCGCGTCGGGCTCCTCTCCAGGCGACGCACTCCACGGCAGCAGAAGCATGCATGAACGGTCCTCCCCTCCACCGGCGCTCCCACTTTCTTTCCCCTCTTCTCTTCTCCCCCGTCGCAGCCCCTCTCCTTTCTTCTTTCTTTCGGCGACGGCGACGGCAACTCTAAGCTTCGCCGGCGCTGTCCCCTCACCCTTCCCCTTCCCCTTTTCCTTCTCCTTCCCCTTCTCTTTCCCCCTCTTCCTCCCCTCCACCGTTCGCGTTTCCTTTCGCCCCCACCCCCAAAAACGCGTTTCCTTCCCCCTCCCCCAAAACGCGTTCTTTTCTTTTTTTAAAAAAAATTTTATAATTTTTTATTAAATTTGGGGTATTTTAGGAATAAAATTAAAAATTTTATTAAAAAGGACGATTTTAATACGAAAAAAATGTTAAAGATGATTCTAAATAAAAAATTACGTTGAAGACGGTTTCAATTCTGACCCTCAACGTTAGAGACTAAAACAATACCTATCCCTAAATATATTAATAAAATATTATATTTTGTAGCTAATTATTCATCTTCAACATGGCAATCTGCAATTTAAAAATTTTGTTATCAATCTAATTAGGTTAAATTACACAGTTGGTCCCTATACTTTTGGTGAAATTGTAAATTGGTCCTTACACTTTAAAAGTTTGTAATTGGGTTCCTAAAGATAATTAAAATTTGTAATTTAGTCCCCACCGTTCAAAAAGTGTTTGATTTAACAGAATATTCTCAGAATATTCTCTATTTTGAACATGTGACCTGCATATGTTTGCAATAGGGACCAATTTGCAACTTTAGTGAAAGTACGAGAACCAACTGTGTAATTTAACCATTTGAAAATGACCCAAAACTCCCTAGACTATCTGAATACACCCTACCCCTCCCCAGCTCTCTCACTCTCACTTTTTCACTTTTCAAAATGGCACCCCAACCCCAACGCTCTCTGTCTCTCACCTCGGTTCACCATCGTCGTGCCTCTCGCCTCCGTCACGACGCCGAATTCACTAATAAATTGAGTTGCTATTTTTGTGTTGATTTGTTGCTATTTTTTTCTTAGACATTAAATTGTTCGCTTTGAGCATGCTTGGAATTGGAATTGTTCTCTTTCATTTATCGTCGGTGTTCAGTATTGGGATTGGAAGAGAAGAAAAAGTTGTCGGATGAGAAAGGCGAGATAGAGAAAGGAGGCGAGACCCGACTCGTGAGCACAAATGCGGTGGATCCGGCGTAGCGATGGTGAACCGAGGTGAGATATAGAGAGCGGTGGGGTTCGGGTGTCGTTTTAGAAAGTGAGAAAGTGAGAGTGAGAGTGTTGGGGAGAGACAGGGTAGGTTCAGATAGCCTAGAGAGTTTTTAGTCACTCCAAATGATTAAATTACACAGTTGGTCCCCATACTTTCACTAAAATTGTAAATTGGTCCCTGTTGTCAAACATGTGCAGGTCACATGTTCAAAATAAAGAATATTTTGAGAATATTCTGTTAAATCAAACACTTTTTGAACGGCGGGGACTAAATTGTAAATTTTAATTCTTTTTAGGGACCCAATTATAAACTTTTAAAGTGTAGAAACTAATTTACAATTTCACTAAAAGTGTAGGAACCAACTGTGTAATTTAACCATCTAATTATTAACACATCATGCCAGAGAATCAAAAGAAAGATTATATCTTTAATTAGGGCGGTTTTAGAGCACTGAAAAGTGTATCATAACAAGTGCAAAAATTATAAGATGAAAACAATTAAACAATAATTAATGAAAAAGAAGCATACAGTTGAAAAGAAATTTGACGAAGCGAGATAAGATTTGAAGAGGAGCCTTCGACTTTTGGTGGTTTTAGTTAAGTTGTTAGAGCGAGAAAGATGGGGAGAGTAAGATAGGGTTTTAGATATAGGAAAGGGATTTGAAGAGAAGGAAGAAGAACATGGACACGAAACTAACATATATTGGTTACACAGAAAAAAAGCCATTTGTGCTCCAAAAGAAGAACAACTTCTCGTGTTTTTGTGGGTGAGAAATAGATTAGGGAAAATGTTTACAAAATGCAAAAAATGCTGCCGTTGAAATTTTTTATGATTTCCTTTTTCAAAAATATTTTTATGAATTTAATTTGAGTTGATTAATTAGTATAAATACTCTTTTTAATCAAATATAAATATATCACTCAATAAGAAAATATATGAATGAATTATTACCGTAATTAATTAAATATACAAAGATTTTGAATTATCCAATAAGCGAAAATATGTATAATTTTGTTAAAAACAATAAAATACTATCAGCTGAGTGGAGAAGAAAGGAATGGAAATCGACGAAGAGATATTTTGAGTTTTCTAAAATCACTGGTATGACTTTTTTTTTTTTTTCTGATGCAATTTCTTATATCAAAATATGGGTTAATAGTTATTCATATCCTAACCTAATGCTAAGGTCCAGGTCCAAATAAGGGCCCAATCTAAAGATTAGCCTTTATTCGACACCGACCTTCTCTCAATAAGTCGAATCTAACCACGACTTGCTCCAAGGAAATGAAGATTAGTTGTTAACTATCCCTAAAATCTCTCAACCCACTTCCAGAAGCCATATTCCAACTTCTCTAAGACAATGGGACAGTTATCCACCTTAAAAGGTGGAATTACTCCAACGGTGGTTATTGGTTCACCACTATAAATACACTGACACCCTCAGGTATCTCTAAGGTAGCGTTTGGTGGAGAGACAGAGGCGGAAAGATTGAGAGACAAAGACTAAAGAGACATGGATTGAAATAAATCTCAGTATTCTGTTTGGTGTAAAATGGGAGACAGGAATTGAAACAAGAATGAAACTCTAATTTAATTTGCACAAAAGATAAAATTAAAATTAATTAATTGAAATGAAAGTATTTTATGTATAAAATATTATTAAAGTTTTAATCTCCATCTCTAAAAATTTCAGTCCCCTGTGTCTCTACTTTTTGGAGGTACTGAAATACTGAAATTTTAGAGACAGAGACAGAAATTTTAGTACCAGTCTTTGAACTAACAAACACGATACTGAGTCTCAGTCTTTCAGTCTCTGTCTCAGTACCTCAAAACAAACGCTACCTAAGTTCCAATATTCTCTAAACTTTGCTTAGACTCTTGCTGACTTAAGTATTGGAGTGTCTTTGCAGGTACCACCCCCCATTCTTTCTCACACAAGTCAGACGGAGGCTCCCAAACGCAAACCTGCTCGAAAGCTTCCTCCTTCAGACGATTGAGCCGACCCAACGAGTCCAGCCATTAATCTCCGGTTACCCATCATAACAATAGTCAAATTAGTTTTTAAGAATAAGACATTTTTTAAATTTGTCTATGAAAGATTTTTTCAATCAAATTGGTCCTTTAAAGATTACGAATTAATCATATTTATCCTTCAGTTACTCTACTCACAATTTTCGTCAACGATTAATAATGTGAAATGTTAATTGATAGCATACATAACATATAACATGTTTAATTAGATGTTGACTAAATATGTTTACAAAAATTTATTAATTTAGTCATTAGATCATATTAGGAATATAATTTTTGTAATTGAAAAAAATGACTAAATTAATAAATTTTTATAAACATATTAATACAAAAAACAGGCAATATGAAAATGCCACATCAAACATATTTCTAAAATATATCTATAAAATTTTAAATTTTAATTTTTAAAAATATTAAAGTACTTTTATAATTAATTTTTAAAAGAACAAAATAATTTTTGAAGATTAATTTTAAAAAAACTAAAATGCTTTTTAGTTTATTCTTAAAGGACTAAGATATCTTTTTAAGCATTAATTTAAAAAATATTAAATTATATATCCTTATATGATTATCTGAGGTTGATTGATTGTATTAGTAATTATGAATTCAAATATAATATTAAAAATATTAAAATAACTTTTTATTTAATTTTAAAATAATTAAAATAATATTTTAAGATTAATCTTACAAACATTAAAATTAATCTTTAAAAATTAAGATTATCTTATTATATTAGAAATTATAAAATTCAACTTTTAAGAATATTAAAACAAAGATGAAGTTTGTTCTAGGAGACTAAAACTGTCATTTAGCATGAATTTAAATAATTTTATTTTGATATTGTTATTGTAAATAGTTTTTTACACATGTATCCAATTATATAGCGACATGTCAGAAAAATAACTACATTTTATATTAATAGCATGGATGGTCATCTAAAAAAAATGTAATTGAACGACTATACAAAATATTTTACACTGCCAGTGTATCAAAATTAAATTTTAATTTAAAAAGACAAAAATATCATATTTTTGATTGAATTATAAATTAGAAATTTATTGAAGTTTTAAAACACTAAAATACCATGCCGATTATTTTAGTCAAAAGAATCATAAATCGAAATATTTTAAAATAACTAAAAAATTCTTTTATGAAATTAGAAGAGATTTTACAAAATAAAAAAATAAGATATTAGAACTAAAATGATAAATAATTAATTAGAATATTTTTTGAACAACACACTTTTATGATTCTTTTGAATTCTTTTAATTACTAAACACATTTTTAAAAAATTCTTACATTTAATAATATCTTGAAGTTAAATCTCGAATTTTTTATATGTAATTTATAGATAAAAATCTTGAATTTTTATACCTGATTTATTAGTGATTAAGCTTAGTTTGAGAAGACTTGATGCAATAATATAATATTTAATATTTTTAAATCTTTTAGTGATTTGAATAATTGTTTAGTTTGAGAATGCTTAAAAAATAACATTTTGAAATACTATTTTATAAAAAAAATATCATTTATAATGTACTATTAACTATAAGTTTCAACCAAAAAATATTTACCACCTTTAATATTGATTAATACTAAAGGAGCAATTCAACTATTAAAAAATATAAACATAATTGATCATCACAAAGTGAAGCCAAATTATTCCAAAACATATTATTATTTTCATAATAAATATTTAATCAATAATTTTATGCCAAATAAAATTATACATTTAAATACCACTTAAAAATTAAAACATTGATTTTTGTATTTTCATCTCTAAATATAGATTATAATTTTAATTATTTTTTTAATATCACTATTTGCATAAAAATTCATACTTTTTTGTAATTTCTTTTCTTACGATAACATAAATTTAGTATTTGTTAAATGTATGACAAAAATGTGTCATGTATATTTAAATAAGAAAATTAAAATTGAATATTTGAATTTATTTACCTTATGAAGATAAAAACTAAATTTTTTTTTTTTTGTTAAATTCTGAGATAAAACATGTTTTTTCCCCTCAAAAGTAATCTTCAAATTATCTTCAAAACAATTAAGTTAAATCAAAGCAAAAAATTTTAATTTAACAAATAGCATGGCAATTGTGAACAAGTCAATGTTAAAATGTTAATATACACTTTATTTTTGGTACAATAAATTTAAGGTGGCTACTCCAATTAATATTTTATAGTTGTGATCATGTGAAGATATTTTATTTTGATTATTAGATGATAAGTTGTTAAAACTTAATTTTTATATGTCATAAAAATATTGCTTTTATTTAAAATATGACCAAACAAAGTCACCAAAAAAAAAATATGACCAAACAAATATGTTACATTTTTTAAACAAAAATGATCATAAAAAACTTTAATGTTTTTCATTGGCTCTCAAGTAGTATTTAATGTTACAATTTAACTAGGTATCCTTTAAAAGTTGTACAATATTCAGCCTTTTATTATAATAATTTAAAAAAATAAAATAAACACATCTAAAAATTATAAATAAATTTGGTGTCTTTTTAAAATTAAATACACATTCAAAATACAAACTAAATAAAACTAAAATTTAAAATTTAAATTTTAATTTTAAATTTCTGTTTCAGGTTTAATATATTTAATTATTAATATATTACAATTTAAATACACATCCAAAAATCAAATTAGTTAGAATTCAAAATTTCGAATTTAAAATTCTAAAATAAATCTTAAATCATCTTAAATCACTAGTAAAATCTTCACTCTGTAAAGATTCAGAGCTGTAGCGCCTCCTCCTCATCTGTGGCCGCTTTCGTCTTCTCCTGCGTTGCGCACTCCTCTGCGACGATCTCCTCCTTCGGCGACGCGCTCCTCCCCGCGCCTCCTCTATTGATGGGCTCCTCCTCGTCCCTGGTCTCCTCCCTCGCGCCACACACAACCGCCCCCTTCTCCCGCGACTCCCCCTTTCTCCTCCCCCACGTCACACTCCTTCTGTCTCTGGTAGTTATGCTTGCAAAATTCTAAAAAAATTTGGTTGAGTTTATTCATGAAGATATGTTATCCCTTTTTTTTCGCTTAATAAAAAGTTCTATTTTTTTTAATTAATGTATAATATTGGAAGTGTCTGTGTTTTTTTTTTCTTTTTTCTTTAAATGTATTTGTGATTATAATTTTTTTTTGCACTCATATGTTTGATTTGGGAATTGTAATGTTAACCTAATTTAGATGTGTCAATACTTAATTTTGGATGTGTTCATATTGTTCATTATGTTCTTATGTACATATATAAAAGTTTTTTTACATGAGTTTTGGATGTGTTGGATAAAATATTTAGAGTGCATTCTTATAATTTTGGATGTGTATTTGAGTTTAATTTTGTCTGTGTTCAATATGTAATTTAGAACTATAATAACAATAATTTAGATGTGTTAATACATAATTTTAAATGTGTTTATGTTGTTTATTTAATTTTAAATGTGTTTTTTACATGAGTTTTGAATGTTTTGAATAAAAAAAATAATTGAAGTGAGTTTAATTGATTTTGAAAACTTCACTAATTTTTTAAAAATTAGTACACGAAAAATTGTTACAAATTTTATGATTTGGTTTGCAAAAAATTAATGTATTGCAAGTGGTTACAAATTTTACGGTAATAAATATTTAAAATAAAAATAGTTCTTTAAAAATAGAAAATATAATTAATTAAAAATTAAAATAATAAAATATTAAAAATTGAATTTTGTTGTATAAGTAGCATTTTCTTAATGCTATTTAACTATTATAATCTTATCCCTGCCGCAGAAAGAAGAAAACAAAAAATCGAATTATTACTATGAAAGTCGTACGGAACTTTAAGCCATTTAGAGTCCGTTTGGGAAGTAGCAGAAGCTACTTTTTTTGACTTTTGGATTATGAAAAGTCATAATCTGCGTGTTTGGCACCATCTTAAAAAAAGCTTTTAACTTCCCGAAAAGTTAATTTACAGCTTTTTGAAGAAGTAGAAATATATGACTTTTCGGCTTTTTGATAAGTCATTTTACCACCTTTTTTTTAAATTAATTTCAAAACAAAAAAAATCTACTCTATGAAAAATATTGACTCTTCACCGCCATTTTCACTCAAGGTCTGCTAGAAGCATTGGCCTTCCACCATCATTCCACCATCATTCTCATGCAATGTTCCGACCCTCACCATCATTTTCACGTAATGATTCATCTGATGAAAGTATTGATCCTCTACCACCATTTTCATTTTCAGACAATATTGCATCTGAAGAACAACCTACTGCATATATTCCTTCTAAGTATTTTTTTTATCATTTTATCACTCTATTTTTTATTATTAAATTTGTATTTAAATGTGGTATGAAATTTTAGTTTTAATTTTATTTTTTTCACATGTGATTTTATAGCTTGCTATTATTTTCATAGTTAATTATAGCAAGTTCTTAACCTCAATAAAGGAGAAGGGAGTTCTAATAGGAGTAAAATAAAAAACAGCAACAAAATATACATTGACACATTTTATAGTTATTTTTTATTTTCACCTACCATATCATACACAATATTAGTGATTAGATTAGGTAAAATCAACATTCAATATTGGAAAATATTTGTTATCATCGTTATTTTAATATTCATCCTCTTTTGTAAAAAAAAAAATTATTTTTTGAGTTATTTATCCAAACACTACAACTTTAAAATAAGTACTTTTATAACTAAAAATCCAAACACAAAATAACTTATTTATAAGCTACTATTAATAAAAGTCATTATGCTTTAAGCTCTTTTTCCAAAAGAACTTATTTAAGTTATTTATCCAAACTGGGCCTTAATACTCTTTGAAGCTATTTCTCATTGCACTGAAAAAAATTAAGTGTCGCTAAGTCACTATGTTCATGATTAAAATAGAATATCTGTATTGATATACCTTATAATTTCCCTAAGTAGTAGAAATAATAATTTCACAACAAATTGAGATTGCTTCTTTAGAAGCTAGAATTATGATTGATTAGCTCTATCAAAAGCAAAGTAACTGTACTGTGACCTATTCACATAACCCATAACCTAACATGGCGCAGTTAGTTCCTTTGTTCCAAGTTTGACCAGAACAGAAAGAAAAGGTCAACGGGGTAATAGCATCTAGCCTTTGACAGTAACCTGCATAAAAGGCAGTAAAAAGATTAAATAGTAACTCACCAAACATGAAGAACAATCGTAGAAACATCCATGAAATGACCTTATATATAAGCTAAGAAAACAACAATTATGGTTGCAACTCTGATTACTAGTCCAATTCTGGGGAAAAAAATGGGAATTTTCTCCATCAAGCAAAAGAATTATTATGAAGACAACCACAATTTTTGAGTTTGCTTCATAGTTTCACACCGAAATTTTAACAAAATATAGATAAAATAATTCTCTAACAAGCACTAAGCACCCCAATGAGCTTGCATATAAATTTGTCACGCTACACACCAAGAGTTGTTTTTTTTAGAGTATATATCCATTTTGGTCCTCAAACAATTTTAGATTGGACACTTTAGTCCCCAACTAAAATTAATTATTCTATTAGTTCCTAACAATTAACTCTGTTAGTCACTTAGGTCCTTTATTCCGTTAATTCTAACGAAGGACAAAATAGTCCCTGACAACTCTAACAGGGGACAAAATGATCCCTGATCTCCTCTATTCGAAAACGACACTGTTCTCTCCCAATTTCCATCATATCTCGCATAACACTAACAGTCTAACACTGTAACTTCAAACTACACAATGTACACTCTATAAATTTAATATTCACAGGAAAAAAATCTTCAACTTGTTCTCAACCAATTCATACTTAGGAAACTAATGCCTATGTCTTTCAACTAGTTGTCATCTTTGATGGATCCCATGAATCTAGACAACAAGTCTGATTTGTTAAGACTCGTCGTCGTTGTTGCCATCTCCCTCCTCCTCTGCCCTAACATCTCCATGACCACATTGTCCACCACTCCAATCGCTTCCTTCAGCTTCTTCTCCGAACCAATGTTAAGTAATCGCTTCAGTTTCCATATGAGCGGCAACGACGACATTGCTCGTTGTAAAAGCTTGGACTCCGGGAAAGAAGGAATGAAGCACTCAGTGTCTATTTCAAATGAGAATTTACATATGATGTCGAAAGAGAATCTTCTCATGATGTCCTAATGTCCAACAATCTATATTGCTTGCCGGAGAGTGGAGAAAGGCGTGCCCTTATAATAGTTGTGGAACTTGGTCTTGAGGATGTCGTGGACGTTGTCGGAGTTGGAGGTGATATTATCAAAGACGTGGAAGTGGATACTTTTGGTGGGTGAAGTGCAGAGGAGGTGGATGTACCAGTCACAAAGATTTAGGAAGTGTGTGGTCCATGATATGTTGAGGTAGGTGCGACACGTGTGACAATTACACCATGGCTTAATTTTGGAAGTAAAGAGGAGGAAGGAAAAGATGGAAAAAAAGACGGTGAATGTGAAGAAGGAGAGTATGAATGTTAGGGTTATGCGAGATATGATAAAAATTGGGGAAGAACAGTCTCGTTTTCGAATAAAGGGGTCAGGAATCATTTTGTTCCTTGTTAGAGTTGTCAGGGATCATTTTATCCAATGTTAGAGTTTTCAGAGACCATTTTGTCTTCCGTTAGAATTGACGGAGCCAAGAACATAAGTGACTGACATAATTAATTGTTAAGGACCTATTGAGTAATTAATTTTAGTTGGAGACTAAAATGTCTGATTTAAAATTCTTTGAGGACTAAAATGGTTATATACTTTTTTTTTTTAATATTTGATTTATTTCTAAGTTAATTTCGTTTCGGTCTTCAGATATAAGCATACCTGTACAGCTTGTTGCTCTGCATGTCATGCATAAACATCACTTGCGCAGATATTCCCCATCATCAAGGTAATGAAGTAAGTTTGTGCAAGTCAAAGTTTGTTGGACTGGGTTGTCAATGTCTCTATTATTGTCATCTCTATTATGGTCACCAATTTCAGCAGGTTGTTCTAACCGGATAGTATGACCAAATAGCTGAAATGAAACAGTAGTAGAATGGCCAGATTTGGCTGAGTTGCTGTTAGGTTGTTCTGTCAATATAGTATCAGTCCTCGGTACTACTATGTTGTTCCCCAAGGAATTATCCATAAACGTTGGAGAGTTGTTACTTGCAAAAATGGAACAAATAGGAGCAGAAGAGACATCATGCCTGGCTCCCTGCATGGCAGCAGGAGAAGTTTTGCCATAATAACTCAATAATGCTTCTTTAAACAGTACCATTGCTGAATTAGGACTAGAGAATCTTGGTATAGAAAGGGAGGATTCTTCCTCTCTATTAGTAACTCTAAGCTTCTTTGTTGGGGGGAATGCCGCGGGAGTTGAAGGTAAGGCAGAAAGAATCTCCACCTGCCATGGACTGACTGAGTTTGCATTCTTCAAGATTTCATCATGATCATCCCATGTGACCTAGATGATGTCAAATAAGATAAAGAGTACCAAAATCAGTACCAGTAATTTGATGTAGTTTCCTTCAATGGAAAACATTTCAGTTACAAAAGTCAACAAAGACTCCTAATCAAGCGAGAAAAAAACATGAAAATTGATGGAAAACATCCCCCATAAAACCCAGTTTACTATGTACACAAAACACCGAGAAACACCTCTCTTTTTTTTTTTCACATAAAACAGACCCAAAAAGTCGTTCTTCACATATAATACCAAAACACCATTCCGTCAAGATCCATTAAACTGTATAACAAACCACTCAAAATCCACAATTAGGCGCAGAAAATAAGCAGGAAAAAAACCAAAGAAAACCACTGAATGTCCCCCTTATCATTCATACCTGAAGCATGCGCCAAGGAGAACTGCTCCATGGTTGATCATCAGCGGGAACAGAAATACCAGAAACAGTTCCTTGAAACCAAGTCATCTGCGAAGAATCGTAGTTCTCTCTGGCCATCTTCACTCTCTTCCCAACACTATAAAGAACATCATTCATCTTCGTCTCCACATCTTCTGCCTTCACAATAAACTCCTCCCATCCCACACTCGGATAGTAAATAACTTCGAACGGCTTGTTCTGCGCTGCCAGCTCCATAGCCTCTGCCACCGACGCTGAAGTCACCCTCCCCTTCCCGTTCCTTGCAAACCCTTCTGTCATCACCTCTTCTTCTTCCTTTTCCAGCTCGTCCATCCCCACGGACGCTGCTGATAACCAGTCCAATCCGTCCTCGTCCGGCGACATATTGCGGCGTAACCCGACGAATATCTTCCCATCGGAGTCCTTCATGAAGATTAGAGTATCCCCGTAGATAAGCTTCTTGCTGTCCACGAACTTGCTCCACCCTGCAGTCAAAAGGTGCCGCTTCGGCCTTCCGCGGTAGCCATGGCGGAACTCCCAAACATTGCCATGAAGGTCGGTAATGCTAAGCGTCTGCCCCGGCCGTTTTTCTTCAAAGTTCAACGGCGGGAGGATCAAGTCCGCACAGAGCCTCGGCACCAAAAATGCTCCACCATTGTTCGCATCTGACCGCGTGAGAATCTTGGCATACGACTCAACCTTTTCATCGTCGCCATTGCCATTGCCACCGCTGCCTTCGGCGGCGCCGGCAGGTGGAAAAAAATCTTGAGCTGATCCATCGGTGACAGGATGGAGAAGAATCTTGAGGAAGACCTCGTCAGTATTACGGTCCGCGAAGAAATTGACGGCGGAGACACGGCAAGGGATGACCGGCCTGGCGTAAACTAGAGATGAAAGATTTCGCGGTTTCGAAGCAGCTTGGTCGATGTGTCCCTGTGGAAAGTAATAAACCTTAGAGTTCATTACTGGTGCCCGCGCAGAGATTCCAGCGCATGCGCGCCAGAATTTGGCGGGTATAGGGGTTGGACTCGACGGCGATGTTGAGAGCGTGGGAGAACTACGGCGAAGGCGAGGCATGGCTGAAGCCTGAAAGTTAGTTTACAAAAGAAAGATAACAAGACAGATGGAGAGAAAGATGTCGGTATGAGTTTTTTTTCGAGTGAGTGAGAGAAGTGAATGGAGCCTTTTATAACATGCAGTACTAACATGCAAGAATCAGTGAGAGAGAAAGGATTGCGCGTGAATCGGGATTTTTTTTTTTTTTTTTTTTCACGAAAGATAAGAGACTTGTAACCTCTTAATTGAGCTGGGAGACTATGTCATTCACACAAGTGTATAGTTACGATCTCTGTTTTAATTTATGGTCTAATTTCTTTTATTTTTATCCTTTTGTGATATTTTTGTACTAATTTATCATGGAATTAAAAGTATAAATTTAAATTGATTTAATACATGAATAATTAACTGAATCAAAATTCAAATTTCTTTTAGTAACCAATTACAACTAATGGTAAGACAGGATGACAATTTAAATTTTAACATGTTATCTTTTTCTAGGTATAAATCTTGTTTTTTTTTACGGTTTGATTAATTTGGTTTTAAATTCAAAATATAGTGTAACTAAGTATCTTTTAAATATTATTTTTTATTTAATTTTTAAAAAATAAAATAAAAAATAAATAATTTTTTTAATTTTTTGAATAACGCAAAAATAGATATTTAAATTAATTAAATAATAATAAATTTTTAAAAAAGTATTTCGCTTTAAAATATTGTATTGCTTAATAAAAAGGCTTACAGGAGAAACCCAAGGCGGCCCAATAGAGACAATGGTTTTTCTAATAGCCCAATGTGAAGTAGCTTTAAAGGTACAAAGGAAAAAAGAAAAATACGGATAATTCTTTTCCATCTTTACTATAATAAGTAATTATCTTAATAAAAATACGTTAATTTTGAAAGAAAATTACCGATTAATATGAACATGAATTATTCTGAACATATTTTAGTAGTAAGATTGAAGGAACTTGACAACTTATAATTCAAGCATTGCAAACAGATCACTAATCAATTAATATTGTTAACAGATCAAATCAAAGAAAAAAACAAGAGGCAATAAGAGACCAAATATAAGAGTTAACTTCTGTGAATGACCCGCTATACAAGTTGACTATACTACTGTTACCTCATCAAAAAAGCACATAGTATGACCAAATTAATTAATTAATATAATCTGTTATTTATTGTATATCATCTATTATATCTAGTATTTATTATCTATTATATATAATTAAAGAGTTTAATTAATATGTATACTAAAAATATACCCCAAAATTATTATAATGGGCAGGTTAGGTATATAAGTTGTTTAAAAATTAAATTTATCATATTATAATTTTTGTAATACAGTAGATAAAATTGTAATTTTTCTATATCTATAGAAACTATTATAGAGTATAGTAATTTTTAATTGAACGTAATCTACTGTACAAATGTAGTGATTTACATAAAATATTATGCTATAAAAAACGGTTACACTTTTTAGTAAGAAATTTTGCTAACAAAAAACTACGAATGGCTATGGCGATTTATAAATTATGGCACACAGTAGCTGTTTATACATACGACTACATGAGAGGATTGAAGGTTTAAAACCGTTATATAATATAACATAATATTATTATATGTATATAACTTGATATGTCTAAACATGCAACTTTTCAACTTACTGAGGACTACATTTTTTTTTTACCAAAGTAGGAGACTCGAACCCGCAACCTCTTAATTGAGTATGGGGAGACTATGCCATTTGAGCTATTACTCATTAGCTTAAAAATTTAGAAAGATAGGAGACTCAAACCCGCAACCTCTTAATTGAGTATGGGGAGTTTATGCCATTTAAGCTATTACTCATTGGCTATTGAGGACTACATTGGAAGATGATGATGATACTATTTTATAGTATTTAATTTGTTCAAATAAATTATTTGTAGAAAAATATGTAACAAGGGCAACATATTTTTATTCTAATAATTTTCTATGTCACTTTTTTTTTAAATAAAATGTATTCATAGCTTGGTGTATGCTAACAAGCAAATAATTTTTTAGATTTAATAAAATATAATTAATTTATATTTAAAGTGTAATTATATATTGTGCTGCATTAAGGGAAGAGAACAATGAAATTGTATTTTAAATTATAATTAAGAATTCGTTTTACAATACTAATGAGTTATAACTCAAATGACATAGTCTCCCTATACTCAATTAAGAGCGAGGTTGTGGGTTCGAGTCTCCTGTCTTTGGTATAAAAAAAAATTCGTTTTACAATAGTGTAAAAAAATTAATATAAAATAAAATTAAATAAACTCCAAATTAATCACCAAAAAAGTAAGCTCCAAATTAAAAAATTAGCATATTTTATTTTTTCAAATATTACATTTTCTTACGACTTAATATAAAAAATTAATTATACAATTTTTTTATCAAAATAAAAGTTTATTATCACTCTATTTTTATTATTAAATTTGTATTTAATATTGTGTGGTATGAAATCTAAGTTTTAATTTTTTTTTTCATATGTGGTTTTATTTTTATATAATTTGTTATTTTTTGATAGTACAACAAGTTCTAAACCCCAATAAAAGAAGAAGGAATTTTAGTAGGAGTAGCAAAAATAAGAAACAGCAACAAAATATAGATGACACACATTTTACATTTGTGGTTTATTTTCACCTACCATATCATACACAATAAAATACCAACCACTGGTTATACAATAATTTTTTTTGCATTGCATCAAAATTATTATGAATTAGAATTTTATTAAAAAATATTTGTTATCATCATTATTTAAATATCCATTCTCTTCTGCATAAACTGTCCAGTGCCCAGCATAAAATTACGTTCAATTAAAAATCACTACAATCTATAACAATTTTTATAGATATAAAAAAATGGTAATTTTTGCTGCAATATTAAAAAATTATAATTTGATAAATTTAATTTCCAAACAATTTTTTTAAGTAACTTATCCTATTATAATAGAAGTTTTTAAACATTTTATTTTAATAAATATATTAAAAACTAAAATTATGTTATTTTTTATATTTTTTTAAATAATAATTTTAACCTTTATTCTTATAATACAAGTTAGCAAAATTTATAATTAAAAAATATTTCTTATTTAATTATGAAGCTAAAGTGGCACATTTTTTAACATATTTTTTATTTATTTAATCTAATAAACTAATTAATATTAATACATGTCTGATCTATTCTTCATTTTTTTCTTTTTTTTTTTTTCATATTTTTTTAGATTACTATTTTTAATAACAAAAAAAATCAAAACTCTTATTCATGAATCAACCCACTCAAATCTCTAAGCACTAGGAATCGAATTTATTTAAACAACCAATTACATAGATAGGGTAAAAATAAATTATAATTATTATTATATCAGTTAAAATTTGTCTAACTCACTTTATCATTTTTGTGAATTAAAGTGAATCAACCCATGAATTGTAACATATTTCGATAATTTTAAATATAGTTTATAACAATATCAAATAATAGTTATAATTTTAATCTAATCTCCCAGGTATCATATCACAGAACTTGTCTGGTTAGAAAAACACTCATATCACTGCCGCGAGGCATGGCTAATTGGAAGATATTGTTGTTGTTATGCATATACGTTGCTACATTTTTGTGGGGTCATCCCGATCTTATTGATGAATTTTGCAAATGGATTTTCATCACTCGGAATATTGATATAGATATATCAGATGCCATGGATTAATATATTTGATGAGCAATGCTTTTGTTATTTTTACATTAGAAAAGTATGGGAAGACAATAAAATATGTATATAATGAAGGTTTAAAAAGTATCAGAGATATAATCATTAGTGTTATTTTTTTTTTCATTAGTGTAAGTCTCTGAAATGAGTGGTATCATGATATAGTATTAAAGCTTTAGATCCAAAAGATAAATTTGTCAGAGAGTGATTAGTGTATGATTAATTAGAAGAAAGGAAAAACACGCACCAAATGAAATTCAATTGATTTTGAGTTAATTTTATAATTATTAATATAAATTTTTTTATATATAATTATAATTTTATATATATAAAAAAATATTATTATTAAATAATAAATATAAAAATTAATTATTTTTATTTGTATAAAAAATTTAATATTAAATTAAATATAAAAATATACACATTAAATTTTTTAAATTTAGATAATAAATATTAAAATTAATTATTAATAAAAAATTAAATACTTTAACATAAAAATAACAATTAAAAAGGTTATTATTTAATTTTTTATTTAAGAAAAGTCTTATCTTTATTGTTGACGTGAACTTTAATATGACCTTTTTTATTCTATAAATATTATTTTTGTCACACTCTATAATGTGAGGACAAAATTAACATAATCTCATAAAATTTGTATTTTTGTAATATTATTAGGGACCAAAATACTAATTCAATTATATTCTATTTTTTTTCTTAATTATGATTTTGCTCTTGAACTTGGACTCTTTTTATATTTCTAATGTACAGATTTTATTTATAAGATAAATTTTATGATATTTTTTTATTGTAATATTTAAATTGTCTAACTTATTTTTAAAAATAAAAAATAAAATATTTAAATTAAAAATAAAATATTTAAAATTTATTAAATATTATATATATTTTTTTTAATAAGTTTTTTTTAAAAAAACCAAAGATAGGAGATTCGAATCCGCAACTTCTTAATTGAGTATGGAGAGTCTATGCTAATTGAGTATGGGGAGTCTATGCCATTTAAGCTATAACTCATTGGCAAATTTAAAAAGATATGTGACTCGAACCCGCGACCTCTTAATTGAGTATGGGGAGTCTATGCCATTTGAGTTATAACTCATTGGCACTTAATATAGCTCAAATGACATAGACTCCCCATACTCAATTAAGAGGTCGCGAGTTTGAGTCACATATCTTTCCAAATTTTAGCCAATGAGTTATAGCTCAAATAGTATAGAATTAAGAGGTCGCGAGTTCGAGTCAAATATCTTTCCAATTTTTTTTAATAAGTTAGATATAATATAATAGACACCATAACATCCGCTCATCCGCTCATTTATAATTAGCATATATAATTAACATGGTATGCGTTGGAAAGAGAAGTTTTAGCTGCTTATATTAATGTGAACAAAATTAATAGTATATTTTATTTACTCTTTTTTTTTTACCAAAAATAGAAGACTCGAATCCGCAACCTCTTAATTGAGTATGGAAAGCCTATGCCATTTGAACTATAATTCATTGGCAGTATATTTCATTTTTTTTTCCAAAGATAATAGGTTATATTCAATTAATTATTAAAAAATAAAATACAAAGATGTCCAAAAGCAGAACAGCATAATAAAAGGTGGGAATTTCCCAAAAATACTACACTGAAGGTATTCATCCAACGGTGCGTGGTCGAAAAACGAAGAAAAATCTTAAAGAAGAAATAATGATAAATCAAATTGAATGCAACTAAGAGCTTGTCTCATGGAGATGACGACCTAAACTGGGAGTTCTTTGGATTTCATGAAACAACTTGACAGAGCTTGCTAGAATGGCAGACGGCATAGAAGTAGAACCTTCAAAAATCAACTGGTTGCGAGCTTTCCAGCAGTTCCAGCAAATGATGGCAAGCAATTGAGGATTACAGTCAGCATTCTTCAACGGGTTAAGTATCTCTGTTGATGCAGTCTACCATGTCCAAAAGTCGTTAGAACTCTGAGGGGGAAGACAGTCATGAAGATAACTCTGAGACCATACGTCTTTAATTCTAGAGCAATCGATCAAACAATGAGTGACTGTTTCCGTTGCTTCATGACAGCAAGGGCATATTGGTGATATAGATGGGATGCGGTGATGAATCTGAGCAAGCACCGGAAGTCGGCCATGGAGAGCTTTCCAGATAAATAGCTTAATTTTGTGAGGCAAGTTCAACTTCCATAGATCAATCCACGGCTTTTTCTGCTGCATATAATTAGGGCAAAGCTCCAGAGGCGGATGGTAAAATAAATAGCCAATTCTGTAACCTGAAGCTGTATCATATTGCTTGGATTTGTTCAAATCCCATTGCAATTTGTCCCTACTCTACTGAATTTTAACTGACAAAATCATATTTGCAACGTCTTGGAGAAATAATTCTTGAATGAGATTCTGATTCCAATTTCTATCTTCAGTAATTAGATCTTTAACTCTTGGAACCAACTCAGAAATAGCTTGTCTATTTGGCACGTCAGAAATCATTAAAGGATACAGAGGAGGCAGCCAAGGATCCTCAAAGGTTCGGATATTCTCACTAGTACCCACAGCCCAATTAAGACCTTTTTCAACAATCTTTCGGCCTTCCAGTATACTCCTCCATCCCCAAGAAGGTAAGACTCCAATTTCTGCCGTTATAGCATTACCATTGCTAAAGTATTTACCTCTTAAGATTTTGGATAATAAGGAAGTAGGCTGTGTTACAAGTCGCCAAAACTGTTTGCCTAAAAGCGCCAGATTTTGGATTCTGAGATCTTTAAATCCAAGGCCTCCTTCTTTTCGTGGGCGAGTCATAGTGTCTCAGCTAATCCAAGCCATCCTCCTTTCAGAACCTTTTTGTCCCCACCAGAACTGAGAAAGTAGAGAGTGAATTTTCGAAATTAAGCCATCAGGCAACTTGAAGCAAGACAATGTATAAATAGGAATAGCTTCTCCCACTGCCTTAAGCAATACGTGTCTACCACCTAACGAAAGAAGATTGCGCTTCCACCCTTGGATTCTTTTCCGAACCTTTTCTTTGATCATACTAAAAGAAGTCTTTTTCGATTTAGAGACTGTAGAAGGCAAACCAATGTATTTATCCTGAGCCCCAATATGATTAATATTCATAGAGTTAGCCAGTAGTGTACGAGTAGTGGATGGAGTGTTGTGGCTAAAGAATACAGCAGATTTATTAAGATTTACCCTCTGGCCACTGATGCTTTCATAAGAATTCAATAAATGCAAGATATTTGAACATGCTTTAGGATTAGCCTTACATAATAAAATGGAATCATCAGCAAACAGGAGGTGGTTGACCTTGGGACATCGCCTATGTATCTGAAGACCTTGAATTAGTCTGTTTTGTTATGCCTTGTGTAGCAAGAAGGAGAGACCTTCTGCACAAAAAAGAAAAAGATAGGGAGATAGAGGATCTCCTTGTCAAATACCTCTATTTGGTTTGAAGAAACCATAAGGTTGTCCTTCCACAATAACAGAATAAGAAACAGTTGTCACTAATTCTCGAATCCACATGATCCATCGGGAGTCAAAACCAAACTTCTCCAATATAAACCAAAGAAAGTGCCATTCCACCCTATCATATGCCTTACTCATATCTAATTTTAGCGCCATTTCATTTTCGAGACCACTTTTTTTGTTCTTCAAGTAATGCATACACTCGTGAGCAATTAAGATATTATAAGAGATTAATCTGCCTTTAATAAAAGCACTCTGCATAGGGCTAATTAGTCTATTCATCATACCCTGAAGCCTATGTACAAATACTTTGGAGATAATCTTGTAAAAGACTGAAGATAGGCTTATTGGTCTTACCTGAGTCATATCTTTAGCATCAGAAATCTTGGGAATAAGACAGATCTGAGTGTGGTTAAAACCCTTCAAGATTCTGCCCCCAAAAAAGAAGCTCTTAACTGCTCGAAACACATCACCACTAAGTATGTTCCAGAAGCTTTGAAAAAATTTTGCTGTCATACCATCATCTCCTGGAGCACTTTGAGGATGAATGCTAAATGTTGCGCGTTTCACTTCCTCCATAGTCACTGGTCTTTGAAGCCTACGGTTCATGTGAGCTGTAACCTTAGGTTCAAAATCAATAAACAGAGGTTCAGGGTTCTCATGACAAGTAGAGAAAAAGATGTCCTTGAAATAAGATTCAGCCACAAAAGCAATACCAGCATTTGAAGTAGCCACTTCACCATCACTGCCAGTTAGTTGCCAAATTCTATTCCTTCGGGTTCGGTTTCTAAATTTCTGATGGAAGAAAGCTGTATTCTGATCACCAGATTTGAGCCATTTGACTCTAGACTTATCTTTCCAATAAGATTCCTCATTTTGCAATGCTTTTTCAAGTTTGTCCTCTATTTCTGAAATGATGTCGCCTCCATGAATTCCTGCTAAACGAAGTTCTTCTAATTCCGACTGTAGTAAATCAATCTCCACCTTCGAATTAGATATGTGTTCTTGCTGCCATCTGACAATCTTATGCCGACAACGCTTTATTTTTTGAGTTAGGATATACATGGCTGAACCATCAATCTGTTCATGCCAAACCTCTCTAACAATCTGCCTTATTTCATCATTGGAACACCATCTTTCTTGGAATTTGAATCGGCGTTTAGATCTCTCAGTTCTCGGATTAGAGTCTAGGAGAAGAGGGGCATGATCCGAGCTTGATTCTGACAGTCTAAGAACCGTTGCACTGGGATAGAGTTGCTGCCAATCAATTCCTACTAGGAATCGGTCCAGTCTTTCCTGTATTAACTCATCACCCCTCCGTCTATTTGACCAAGTGAATGGTCTTCCGACCATACCAATATCAATCAGAGAATTGTCATCAATAAAACTATTAAAGGTTTCAATAGAAGAATGAGATTTAGCACCCCCACCTGCTTTCTCCAATTGATTAGAAATGGCATTAAAATCCCCCATTAACACAACCTTACCATCGAACTGTTGGGTGACTGAAGTTAATTCAGCAAATTGAGCCCTTCTATGTTGATCATTTGAACTGAGATAAACACCTAGAACACCATAGGGATCATTAGAACCAGCTGTCAGAACTGATGCCGCAATGAAAAATCTACCATGCTGTAAAATCTGAACAGTGCAACCATCCCTCCATGCCATTGCCAAACCCCCTGATAATCCATCCGGATCTACAATAAACCATTCCTTCAAATCACAAGATCTTAGTTTTCCTTCAACTTGTCGATATTGATTTTTTGTTTCACAGATAAAACCAACCTTGGGGGAGTAGGATTTGCAAATCCCTTTAAGATTGTGGATTGTCAGGGGTCTCCCCAAACCCCGACAATTCCACGAGATCAGTTTTATATTTCTTTGGGTGCTACTTGAAGGCTGGCACCCTCCACCGTCATAGCAATTATATGAGGGTTCTGAGTCTCTGATTTGTTGCTCATGGTGTAGAGAAAATTAGAATTGGTATTCAATGATTCCAAAGAGACATAAGATATATGGAATGAGTGAATTAGAAAACGAAATGAATTAAAAGAGGAATGAATTGGGAGAGAAAACGAAAATTAGGGAGTTAAGTGGAAAAGAAATTAAGAAAAGAAAGTAGAAGAAGATGGAAAAGAGTTTGACGAAGAAAAGACAAAGAAATGTGTAACCATGGAGACGGCGCAGTGAAACCCTAGCAGAGCGTCGGGCGCTAGATGAGGAGTACGTACTCCCACAAAAATTTAAAAAGATATGTGACTCGAACCCGCGACCTTTTAATTGACTATGCCATTTGAACTATAATTCATTGACAGTATATTTCATTTACTTGCATATAAATAATTGAAACTTATTACACATGCTTTGTCATCCCGTGATTATGTTGTATTTTTATTTTCATTATATTAATTAAAAATTTAATAATTTAAAAAAAAAGTTATACAATTATGCAAAAAATTTAGATTTTTTAAATTTTAAATTTTTATTTTAAAAAGTAAAGTATGATTTCTTATTTTTAAATAATTTTTTTATATTTTTTTAATTTTATTTATAAAATAAATAATAAGATATTACATTTTATTCTCTAAGATAAAATTTAAATTTTAGAGGATCCAAATCCTTATCCAAGTAGTTGAATATCAAAATAATAATACCCCTAGTTTTTAGCAAGGAATGTTATGATCGTTGAAGAAAGAAGAAAGGATAGAATGGATAATGTTATGTTCACTGACAAAAATATCTTCAAACAAAAAGTGTATATATTTAAATTCGTCCTTTGATTGAGTTGCAATGATATTCATTCATTCATAAGCTGACCACCCGCATTATTTGAAGGCAATTCAAGTTGAAGAGAAGAGATAACAATTAAATTTAATTAATTGTTATCCTATCTTATATTTTCTTTTAATAATGTAAGAGATTCAAATTTTTTAGGAAAATAAAAAGAGAAGAGAACGTAATTACTTTAGCAAGTGATTCTTTATTATCCAAGTAATTATTATTTGAGACTAAACTAAACACTAGTTTTACAATATACCACATAATTTACTTTTTGAAGTTAGGTAATATGACCAAAAGCAATAGAAGTTTATAACTACTGCTCATAAAACATTAATATTTAAACTTAAAAACAAAAATGTGAATTGCTGCTTGCCTTTTAATTCAATAGTCAAATTAAAAGTATTCAATAAATTCAATATCTAAGTTTATGTTGTTTGTATTCATTTATACTAATTTTTTGTATATTAGTACAAGTTCATTTATATAATTTTTAGAAATATAAATATATTCTATTTAGTAAACAAGACAAATAAATATAAAATTTTACACAATATTATTTTGTTAAAAAAAAGGACAATGAAAAAAATAGAATCATCATTTTTATATTTTTTTTCTGTGTCATTTTTTATCTTTAATTTTTTATTTCAAAATATTTACTAAAAGAATATAATTAAAGTGTATGCATTTAATATTTTATCCTTTTAAGAACTATTATTTTGAGTAGGAGATAAGAATCATGTTTAAAACGAATATGTTAAGTGAACCATGTCCTTTAGAATATTAAATGTTTAAATAATATTGCTTCCAATAGAAAATACTCTCTACTAAAAAATTGTTTATTAGAGACAAATTTATAGATAAATTTGATGTTAATTACAGATGAATTTTTGTTTATTAACGGATTTTGTCTATAAAAAAAATCTCATAAAAAAAAATTTACCAACAATTTTTTTTGTCGGTAATTTATCTACAGATTTTTCTTTGTTATAAAATTTTTTTTTTCGGTAATCATCACTTGCTAAAAAGGTCACATTTTTTAACAGATATTTGTTGGTAACTAGCGTCAAACTTTTCGACAAATTTTTGTCTGTAACTAGAATCAAATTTTTCGACAGATTTTCTGTTTGTAATTAGAGACTGGAAAAGCATTCACAACTCGAAATATAGAAGAATTTTTTATTTGTAAATCTATCAGTAAAATAAAACAGAATTTTTTTTATTTTTTTTTTTTTTTGCAAAATAAACTGAATTTTATACAAAATAAATACAAATTTAATCAAGACAAATTTTTATCCAATTTTCATCTGACTTGTATTCAAATATTTATAATATTTTAAAAAATAAACAAGTTTATCATATTATCAAACTAAAAGAAAAAAAAAATTATAAACAAACAAGTCAATTCAAAACATAAACAAAATGTATTGATATATCAACTATAATCTATCAGTTGCATAAGATTTTCACTATCCAACTCTGAGATAACTTTATTAGAAAATTTAGATGCTCAACATGCTTTTCACATTCAATTAATAAGGCCAAGTTGTTCTGCTCCAAATCTTCTATAGAACTTGGCAAGATAAACATCTCGATCTGAGCATTAACAGCTTGTCAAGTTCTTCAAATTCTATCTTCCCCAATCGCTTCTCTTCTTGTGGTACATGAACAAGATTCTCCAATTTTGTCATGCGAGCACCACATGAACAAGTTTCTTTTCCTATAATTAATCCTCATATATCATAAAAACTTGTGACATTAAAAGGCCAAATTAATAATTATCTATGATAGTTAGTTTTGCTATGTACTTGAAGACCCTTGAGGACCTTACTGAAAGCATGCAAAAGCCATTTATCGTTATGCAAAGGCTAGATGAGAAAATTGCTCCAATGCTTGAGGCGGATGGAGAGCTCTTCAATTCAAGGTGAGAAAAAATTATTGATATTTGATTCAGAAACTCTTAGCTGTACCTTTGTATCTGCTTGCTTCATGACTAAATATGCAAACCTTGCTTACTTTTGTAATTGACTTGCGATGGAAAAGAATTTGACTGGTAACTGTGTATAATTCTCAGCTTAAAATAGTCTGTATCTATAAAATATTAAAGATCCTCTATCATGATGTTATGTTATTATAGAAAAAATAAATGTAGGGCTGCACATGGATCGGATAATATCCGCATATCCGTGGTAATTATCCGCATCCAATCCGAGTTTTGTGAATATTATCCGATCCGCAGAGCCATCGGATCGGATCGGATCGGATCCGCACTATGGTCAGATCGGATTGCGGATTTGGCAGTGATATCCGCGGATCCGATCCGCAAATCCGCATATCCGCACATCACATATAAATAGCATAGTTTAAGAAAATAAACCCTAATGTGATATTAATTTTAGTGTGTTATTTATGAATTTTATGATATTTTGTTTTTAATTTTTTATGTTGTACTTCAACTTAGAATAATTAAACTTAAATCTTGTGTTATTATTTTGTTTTTGTTATTCAAAAGAACTATTATTGATAATATTTTAGGAGTAAATAGGCTTAAACAGATAAAAAATAAATTTTTTGGATTTTTTTTGTAAAAATAGTTAAATAGAATCTTAAAATAGTTTTTTTTTTTTTAATTATGCAGATATACCCGATATCCGATCCGATCCGATCCGTGCGGATCGGATCGGATCGGATCCGGCCTAAAAAAATGCGAATATCGTATCCGATGAGTGCAATGCGGATCGGATAGAATTTTAGGCTATATCCGATCAGATCCGATCCGTGTGCAGCCCTAAATAAATGGTATGCTAACTAGTTTATCTGAATCCTTATGCTTTCAAAATGCTGTAAAGAAATTGGCATCATTTTCAAAATGTCTTTTCAACTTTGAGATGTCCAGAAATTTCTCCAATAGAAACCAAACATTCTTAGAACCTTTATATGAATCTGACATTTTAAAATAACTAAATAAAACTATGGTAGCTGTAACTTAAATTTTTCAAACATGATATACACTCAAAATTTTTAGAAAGTGAATTAAATATATTTTATAAACCATACTAGTGTTTATCAAACATTACAGCTAGGTAATAAATTTTCAGTGTAACAAATTTATTTCTTTAAGTGATATTATTTTATTTAGTACATATCTCTCTTGTGAAAATTTCATTCTAATTAGTCAAAGAGTAATTTCAATCTATGTACTTAGTATATTGCAGTTCATAAACTGGTAATTATAGTTCCTTCAAGTGCGAGCAGCAGATGTGAGAGCTCGTGCGAGCAAGCGGCGGCGGAGGGACCTCATGCTAGCCAGCGGCGACAAAACAAAAGTGACGAAGAGAGAGAATCTTACAGAGAAGAAGACCAAACTTAAAGGAAGGATTGGAGAAGATGAAGTTCAGCATCAGATAAGTTGTGTGTTTTGTGCTAATGGGATTTGTATTTATGCAAACAATGTTTAAGTGATTTCTGATATTTACGGCTTTTATTATATATTTTAATCTTTTAAATTCAAAATTTACTATAATGGTTTAGAGATTTAGTTCAAGGCTTCATATTGGTCCTGGATTTTTGTTGGTGTTGAGGCAACGAATGGAATAGAGCTAACTCTGATTTGTCATGCTAGACACAAGGTTAAATAATGTTTGTTCGTTTTGGCACTTAAATAAAACAAAAACGATGTCATTTTGGAGAATAAAAGGAGATAAAATAATTTGTACATCATATAAACTCTTTTTTATCTTTTTGTTTTATTTTATTTAAGCGTCAAAATGAAACGACATTGTTTAGCTATGTATTTAGGATGGTAAGTCAGAGCTAAGGACTAATATAATGTTAAAAAAGATCTAAGGACTAATATGGTGTCACGCTAAATCTCACAGACTAATATAATAAATTTTAAATTTAAAAAACTAAAATAATAAAGATCATAAATAGAAAAAGAAATATGTTTACGAATTTCAAACAAGACAAAGTTGTTTTTGCTAGATTTTTTTTTACAGCATTCTCTTCAAGTAATTTCTTCGGTGATATAAAAAAAATATACAAAGATATATATTGTAAATATTTTTTTAGTTTTTTAATACTTCACAAAAATTTTAATTATCGTCCTAACATTTTTTTTTGGGAAATGGAGATGAAAATCGCGGAAAAAATTTTAGATTGAGGATGAAAATTTTTTCGCCCATAATTTTTTTTCGAAAATTATTATAGGTATATTAATTAATTTAGTGCTTCAAATAGAACTATTGCTGTAACAACAATTCTAATGCTTGATGTTTAAAATGTATTTCAAATAAAAATGATGTAATATCCACGATACTTGTTTTATGTTTAAAAGTATAACACATATTTTATTTAAAATTTAACATGATTAGAATTACTCTTATAACACATACTTGTTTTATGTTTTATTTCAAATAACATGATTAGAATTACTCTTAACACCATATTTAGCCATCTAATCCGCAGTTCTATTTGTTTTTCGGGACACTCACTCAACGTGAACAAGCCAAGAATGAGATAAAAGCTCCTGAATCTTATGAACCAAATCTGTTACTTCAAAATCAGATGAATATCCACTTGTAAACTCATGTATGATAGGCAGAATGTCAAAATAATTAGTTTCACATATAATAACTTAACATTTACTTAAATTATAACGTGTTATGATATAAGATAATTAAAAATATTACATTTATTTTATTTTAATTAATTAAAATTAATACAAAATATCCCGTAGTAATGTTACTAAACTTACAACATTTTTTCACTTTAAAAAAATTGTTATTTGTAATACCAAAAAAAAATGTTTGTACACACTACTGCTTCTTCACTTCAAGGTCATAATGCAATAGCATCTATCATGTGTCAGTTACCTGCATAAAAAGATTAAAAAGTTTAAGCAAAAAGTCAAGTCGTAAAACATATGAATGCCAACCATAGAAGTGGAGAACCATGGAATGACCTTATAGTAAAGAAAAAAAAATCCCAACAACACAGAAGGATAAAAGTGAAACAATTAATTCATTATGAATGGAAACTAATCTAACAAGTATCTCCATGAGCTAGATAATCCATTTCTTCGGTACAGAAATTATCAACTACACGACTACACACTAATAGCTGTTTTTTTTATATATATATATTTAATTCATTCTTAAGATAAATTTCAGTTTATTATTCAGATATAGGTTTATAGGCATACCTGTACAGCTAGATGTTACTCTTCACAGAGAAGACATTTTATTGTATGTTGTCTTCTCCTTCAACATTGTTATGGTCATCAATTTTATCAGAAACTTTATCTGTTTGAATAGTACAACCAAATAACTGAAATGAAGAAGCTCCAGATTTGGTTGAGTTGCTGTTAGGGGTCTCATCAATGGGAGTCGAACTAAACTTGCTTTGTGGTGATAAGTTTTTAGGCTTATGAGTGTCAATGTTAAGTTTTGGCAACATAACATTTAACTTTGGTACAATATTATTCTCAAAGGAACTATCAATAGACAGAGAAGGATCAATCGAAAAGAGGGGATGAGTAACTGCAGAAAATAGAGGATGCCTGGCTCCCTGCATGCTAGGGGAAAAAAGAGTATCATAATTACTCAACAATGTTTGATTCAGCAGTCCCATTGTTGAATCAGGAATAGAAAATCTTGAAATGGAAGAGGAGGATTCTCCCATTTCATTAGTGAATACTCCAGAACCATCTGTAGTTCTGAACCTCTTTGTTGGGGGAAACATTTGAGGAAGTAAAAATGTCTCAGAAAGAAGTTCCACCTGCCATGGACTGACAGAATTTACATTCTTCAAGATCTCGGATTCATCCCATGTAATCTGCAGAGAAAAAGGAAAAAAAAAAAGCCAAACATCAGCTTCAATAAAAAATATTATGACCAAATTTTTATTTAACCAAATCAATCAGTAAAAATCCATCTATTATTTTTTAACGAACCATAACAATACACAAATGAATTGCTGAGACATAACGACAGACCAACAAATTGTTTCTTTCTTTCCATTTTTTTTTATTATTATTATTAGATAATTACTACGTTAACATCGGGAAAACAAGAACACACCACAAGAAACCAAGAGATTCTTTCTTTAAATTTTTCTTTATTTGTTTCTTTCACTCCATTCTTTTTCTTTTTCCTTTCTCGCCATTTCTTAGTCAAAGTCCATATCACTATACATAAACACACAAATCAAAATTCACAAAACGGGCAAATTTTATACCTGAAGCATGCGCCAAGGAGAACCACTCCATGGTTGATCTTTACCGGGAACAGTAACACCAGAAACAGTTCCCTGAAACCAATCCATCCGTGACGAATCATAGTTCTCTCTGCCCATTTTCACTCTCATCCCAACACTCCAGGGAATACCATTAATCATCGCGTCCACGTCCTCCGCCTTCACCACAAACTCCCCCCAACCTACGCTTGGATAGTAAACAACTTCGAACGGCTTGTTTTGCGCCGCCAGCTCCATTGCCTCCGCCACAGATGTCGAAGACACTCTCCCCTTCCCGTTTCTTGCAAATCCCTCCGTCATCACCTCTTCTTCTTCTTCTTTCTCTTCTTTTTCTTCTTTGCCTTCGTCCATCCCGACGATAGCTTCACACCAATCCAATCCTCCATCTGAGATATCATCGTCCAGCGACATATTGCGGCGGAGCCCCACGAACATCCTCCCATGGGAGTCCTTCATGAAAACCACAGTATCTCCGGAGATAATCTTCTTGCTGTTAACGAACTTGCTCCAGCCAGATGTGAAGAGGTGCCGTCTCGGAGTCCCGCGGTGGATGTGGCGAAACTCCCATACGGCGCCGTGGAGGTCGGTTATTCTAAGGTTCTGCACCGGCGGGTCCTCTTCAAAGTTCAACGGCGGGAAGACCAAGTCCGCACAGGATCTCGGCACCGAAAACCCTCCACCATTATTCGCATCGGACCGCGTGAGAATCTTGGCGTAAGACGCAACCTCTTCATCGTCGCCATTGCCGTTGCCGCTGTTGCCTTCGGCGGCGACGGCAGGTGGAAGAAAATCTTGAGCGGATCCATCGGTAACAGGAAGAAGAAGAATCTTGAGGAAGACCTCGTCGGTGTTAGGGTCCGCGAAGTAGTTGACGGCGGCGACACGGCAAGGGATGACCGGCCTGGAGTAAACCCGAGGTGAAAGGTTTCGCGGTTGCGAAGCAGCTTGATCGATGTGTCCCTGTGGAAAGTAGTAAACCCTAGAGTTCACTACTGGTGCCTGCGCAGAGATTCCAGCACATGCGCGCCAGAATTTGGCGGGAATTGGTGTTGGCCTCGGCGGCAATGATGAGGACGGAGCACTACGGCGAGGCATGGCTGATGAGGACGGAGCACTACGGCAATGAGAGAGTGATTAGTATGTGTGGTTTTTTTTTATGACCGAAAAGAAAACAAATGTGGGGATTTTAAATCAAACTATGCAGTCTTTTATATAGCTACCCTTAGTCAATTGAATCAAACAAGTGATTAGTGGTGTAAGATTAGTTAGAAAACCCTCACAAAATCAAATTAAATTGAATTTTGAAATTTAAGTTTTTTGTTCTATCTTATCTTTGAATGGGAATATCTATGGTCATCACTGTTAACTGATCATTAATTAGTTCTATACTTCTATCATTTGTATATATAATTGTATTGTATGTGTGTTTTTACGTTTTAAGTTAGTAATAAAAACGCTTTTATTTGTATCCCTAATGACATGGCTTAGTTCGTTTGGAAAGATAAGTTTTCATGAAGTTCAATTTTTAAAGCAAGTTGATGATATATTGATATTAATTAATTGCATTCATTTCAACCTTAATACTACTATTTTACTACCTTCTTGACTTCCCATAACAATTACTCATTCTAACATTAGACCATCTCAAGTAGGAATTCATTTCAGTTCCTATTTATGGTCTATCTGTCATAAAAAGTAATTTCACATCAGTTTTTGCGTCACAAACAGTAAATAGGAACTCAAAACATCTCTCTCTTCTTCGTTAGGAGGAACTAACTTTAGTCTCTATTGTGGTCCCACTTAATTAATTAATTAAAATACTTGAAATTAATGTAATTAATTTTTTTCAATAATATAATTTAAATTTATAAATTTAAAAATAATTCACTATTAAAAGATATTAATATTAAATAAATTCATATATAATAATAATATACAATATATAATTCGGGGTTACACTAATTTATAAAATTACTTAATACAAAAAAAAACATAATTAAGCTTTACAGTTGACGACAAGCATTGTGAAATTACCATATGTGTTCAATCAAGTCCTCTTTCAATTGTCTAATTTTACAACGGCTAATTTAATATAATAATATAAATATAAATAATATTTAATATTAATTATGATATAAATAATTAATATAAATTATTAATTAAAAAATTTTAATTATTTAATCTAATTAATTATTATAATTATTAATAAATTAATTATAATTTAATTACTTAATTAATTATTATTTAAATAATTATTATAAATTATTAATTAAATAAAAATATAATTATTTAATTTAATTAATTATTATAATTATTATTAAATTAAATATTATTTAATTATTTAATATAATTATTTATTTAATTATAATTTCATTTAATTATTTATTTAAAACATAATGGCAAGTTACTATTGGTTCTCCTTGAGTCCCTCTAAGTACGGACTCATCTACCTTGAACTCCGTGAAGGAACTTGTTTCTCTGCTTCTCCAACGGTAAATTTCTCAAAGTGTCAGGAAAAAGTTGAATGAGGATCACCCATGATAGATGCTCTTAGTATTTTTATTTTCAATATATACGTAGGAATTGAAAATTAAAATAAATTTAATTAGATAAATAATGATTGTTTAGGGTAGCATGGTTGTTAAAGAAACAAAGGATAGTAATACTATAACAACCATCTTTAACTTTAGGTTACAGAAATCTTTCTACTAAATCATATTTCATATTTTAATAACAAATTACAACTAAAGATAAGATAAGGTCCATCCAAAAAAAAAAAAATACAAAGTAATATTTTAAATTTTAACATGTTATCCTTTTTTATTTATAAATTTGTTGTATTTATCGAAAATCTGGGTAAAGAAAATTATCTGTTTTAATTTATGTTCTAACTTCTTTTGTTTTTATTTTTTTTTAATATTTTTGTACTAATATATCATGGGATTAACAGTGCAAAGTTCAAATTAATCCAAGACATGAAAAATTAACTGAGTCAAAATTCAAATTTCTTTTAGTAACCAATTACAGCTAATGGTAAGACAGGATGACAATTTAAATTTTAACATGTTATCTTCTTCTATGTATAAATATTGTTCTTTGACCGATTTGGTTCTGAATTTAAAATATTGTATTGCTTAATAAAAAGGCTTACAGGAGAAACCCAAGGTGGCCCAACAGAGACAATGGTTTTTCTGATAGCCCAATGTGAAGTAGCTTTAAAGATACAAAGGAAAAAAAAACTGATAATTCTTTTCTCATCTTTACTATAATACGTAATTATCTTAATAAAAATATGTTAATTTGAAAGAAAATTAACGATTAATAAGAAAATGAATTATTCTGAACAGATCAGTATTTTAGTAGTAAGATTGAAGGAACTTGACAACTTGTAACTCAAGCATTGCAAACAGATCACTAATTAGTTAATATTGTTAACAGATCAAATCAAGGAAAAAAACAAGAGGCCAAATATAAGAGTTAACTTGCTGTAAATGACTAAATGACCCGCTATACAAGTTGACTGTACTATTGTTACCTCATCACAAAAGCACATAGTATGACCAAAATTAATTAATTAATATTATCTGTTGTTTATTGTATATCATCTATTTTATCTAGTATTTATTATCTATTATATATAATTAAAAAGTTTAATTAATATGTATACTAAAAATATACGTCAAAATTATTATAATAGAAGTTTTTAAACATTTTATTTTAGCAAATATATTAAAAACTTAAATTATGTTTTTTTCTAATAATAATTTTAACATTTTTTTTTGGGTGACTTAATAATAATTTTAACATTTGTTCTTATAATACATGTTAGCAAAATTTATAATTAAAAGATATTTTTCATATTTAATTATGAAGCTGAAGTGGCACATTCTTAACTATATTTTTTTATTTATTTAATCTAATTCATTAATATCAATTAATTACGATGATATATTCAGACTCATAACTCCCTTTGGAGACAGTAAAAGCTTTTTTTTTTAAATTATAAAAAATTACAATTACAATATGTGTATTTGGCATCGTTTAAAAAAAAAATTTATTTTTTTCAAAAGTTAATTTACAACTTTTTAAAGAAATAAAAATATATGATTTTTCCTTTTTGATAAGTCATTTATTACTTCTTTAAAAATAATTGACTTCAAAATAAAAAAAATTGCTTTCATTTTTGGCTCTGTAAAAATATTGTTTGTTTCTGCTGAAAATACTGACTCCTGAATTGAAAGTATTGACCTCCACCACCATTTAAAATAATGTTCCATCTAAACCACCTAATGCATATATTCCTGGATGAAATCTCAATTTTAATTTTATTTTTTTACATGTAATTTTATTTTTATATAGCTTGTTATTATTTTTACAGTTAGTTATAACAAGTTCTGACCCCCTAAAAAAGGAGGAGGCTAATCGGAGTAAAAATAAAAAATAAAAAACAGCAACAAAATATACATTGACACACATTTTATATTTATTTTTTATTTTTATCTATCATATCATACACAATAAAACAGCAAACACTAACTACACAATAATTTTTTTAGTATTATTATCAAGATTATTGTGAATTAAAATTTTATTACTATTCACCACATACGAAAAAATCATTATGGATGAAAGTGAAGTAGAAGAACCAATTTCTAATGATATTACGTGACAAAAAAAAATCGTTATAGGTGAAATTCTAATGCTTGATGTTTAAAATGTATTTCAAATGAAAATTATGTAATATCCACGATACTTGTTTTATGTTTAAAAGTATATCACATATTTTATTTAAAATTTAATAACTTAACATTTACTTAAATTATAACGTGTTACGATGAGATAATTAAAAATATAAATTTTATTTTATTTTAATTAACTAAAATTAATAAAAAAAAAGCGCCATAGTAATGTTACTAGGCCATGTTACTAAAGTTACAACATTTTTTCACTTTAAAAAATTTTGTTTCTAATACCAAAAAAAAAATTTTGTATACAGCTGCTTCACTTCAAGGTCATCATGCAGCATCTATCACGTGGTTACCTGTATAAAAGGATTAAAAAGTTTAAGCAAAAAGTTGAGTCGTAAAACATATGAATGCCAATCATAGAAATGCAGAACCATGGAATGACCTTATAGCAAAGAGCAAAAAAAAAAAGAGCCCAACAACACAGAAGGATAAAAGTGAAACAATTAATTCATTATTAATGGAAACTAATCTAACAAGCATTACAAGCATCCCCATGATCTAGATAATCCATTTCTTCGGTACAGAAATTATCTGTTAGAAACAAGAGACTGAGAGAATGATGTGAAAAGTGTATTATTGAGTTGTGTGTCAGGTACAATATACAAGGGGTATTTATAGGTGCTAAATAAATCAAAGTAATAAAGACATAGAATCCTACAATTAATGTACAGATATGCTATATAAATATAGACGATGCTAATTGATCTAAATTGATTCTAATGATTCTAATTGATTCTCTAACATCCCCCCTCAAACTCAAGTGGGAGCTAAGGATACCAGCTTGAGTTTGGATAACAAAATCCGAAAGCGAGTCGGGTGATGAGCTTTCGTGAAGATATCAGCAGTCTGATCCAGTGTCCCAACAGCAACGAGACGAACAGCATCAATAAGAATTCGTTGCCGAACAAAATGACAATCAATCTCAATGTGTTTGGTGCGTTCATGAAACACATCATTATGGGCAATCTGAATAGCACTGCGGTTATCACAAAAGACATCAGTAGGGGACGACTGAGGAGCACCCAGATCTTCGAGAAGCCAACGAACCGAGATAACCTCAGCAGTGGTGTCAGCAAGGGCACGGTACTCAGCTTCTGTGCTTGAGCGAGCAGTGAACGTTTGCTTCTTAGCACGCCAAGAGATGAGAGCGTCGCCAAGAAACAAACAATAACCAGTAGTAGAACGACGATCAGTGGGATCACCAGCCCAATCAGCATCAGAGTATGCCTGAAGGGTCAAAGAGGAATGGGCAGAAAAATAAAGGCCATGAAAAAGAGTGCCTTTGACATACCGAAGAATGCGAAGAACTGCCGCATAGTGAGTAGTACGGGGAGCAGACAAGAACTGGCTGAGGACATGAACTGGATAGGCAATGTCTGGTCGGGTGACAGTCAAGTAGACGAGACCGCCAACTAATTGACGATAAAGTGTCGGATTATCCAAAACAGTGCCATCCATAGGGGTAAATCGAACATTAGGCTCAAGAGGAGTAGACTCGGTGCGACTATCTGTAATCCCAGCGCGGGCAAGGAGATCTGAAGCATACTTAGCCTGAGAGAGATAAATGCCATCATCTGTGGAGATGACCTCGAGACCAAGAAAATAGCTGAGAGAACCAAGATCCTTCATCTCAAAGGTACGCTGAAGTGAGGTCTTGAGATCAGAGATACCATCAACATCATCTCCAGTAATAATCATGTCATCAACATACAAAAGTAGAAGAACAACTCCACGGTCGCTTTTACGAATGAAAAGCGCATTCTCATGAGGACTAGAAATAAAGCCAAGACTGCATATGGTAGTGCTGAACTTGTCAAACCATTCACGAGGAGCTTGCTTAAGTCCATAAAGTGCCTTGCGAAGGAGACAAACCTTACTGGAAGGACAAGGATATCCTGGAGGTGGTTTCATATAGACTCTCTGTTTCAAATCCCCATTAAGAAATGCATTCTTCACATCCATCTGACGGAGAGACCATCTTTTAACCGCAGCAATGGCAAGGAGAGCTCTAACAGACGTAAGGCGAGCAACAGGAGCAAAAGTCTCTTCATAATCAATACCATACTCTTGCGTACAACCTTGAGCAACCAATCGTGCCTTATAACGGTCAATAGAGCCATCAGAGCGAGTCTTGATCTTGTATACCCATCTACTGCCCACAACTTCCTGATCAGAAGGAGGATCAACCAAATCCCAAGTGTGTGCTTTTTCAAGTGCCTGTATTTCTTCCTGCATTGCTTGTTGCCAATTTGGATTTGTGGAGGCTTCTCTGAATGACTTAGGTTCATGTTGATGAAGAATAGTAGAAAAGCAATGATAATCAAGAAGATGAGGAGGGGGATTCCTTACTCTAGAAGAACGAGTGGGAGGAGGAGGCATGACGCTAGGAGTGGGATCGCCGTCCGGACTGGAATCATCGGGAGATGGAGAAGGTGGAGGATCAGGAGCCTCGAGTGGTGGACTTGGGGTAGACCCTGTAGTATCATCACTAGGAAAGAGATCAACATTTGGGTTAGTAAAAAACGGTGATGGAGTAGAAGGAATGGACTCAAAGGAGGAGAAACTAGAGAACATGTGATGTTCCCAGAAGACAACATGACGAGATATACGAATACGGCGAGAGATAGGATCCCAACAACGATAACCCTTATGTTCAGAAGCATACCCAAGAAAACAACACATGCGAGCCCGAGGTTCAAGCTTATTATGTTCATGAGGCTGAAGAAGGACAAAACAGACACAACCAAAAACACGGAGAGAACTGTAATCGGGAGAAGTACGATAAAGACGCTCAAAGGGAGTAGTGTTACCAAGAACAGAAGAAGGGAGTCTATTGATAGCATGAACAGCAGTGAGGACAGCTTCACCCCAAGCACGCTCAGGACAGGAAGAGGAAATAAGCATCGCACGGACAGAGTCAAGAATATGACGGTGTTTACGCTCAGCTCTGCCATTTTGTTGAGAGGTACCAGGACAAGAAAACTCGGACAAAGTACCCTGTTCAGCGAGAAAATTTAAAAGTTTGGAGTCACGATATTCCATAGCATTATCACGTCTGAAAATTTTAATGACCTTTGAAAACTGAGTTCGAACCATAGGTCGTCGCGGGTCGGGTTGCCCAACCAGCTTACCTTGTGACACGTGGACGCTCCAGGGACGTCCGATCTGCACGAAGATCCAACGGCTGCTGAAGCCTCCGGATGAGAAAGAATGGTGGTCGGCAGCAATGTTCTGACGGCGCGTGGAGGCGCGTGTGGTGGTCGTTGGCGGCGATCTTGGCGGCGTTGGAAAGCTGACGGAGAGAAGAACACGATGATACCGGAGGTGACGAACCAAAGCGTCGGAAACAGCTCGAAAATCGCGAGCAAAGAGGCACGGGTGAAAGATCAACCTGGTCGTGACGACGTCTTTAGGCGGCGCGTGGAGGCGCGTCCGGCGGCGGATGGCGACGGTTTTGGTTGCGTTGGAATCACGGCGAGGAGACGAACAAGAAGGGTATGGGGGTGACGAACCAAAGCGTCAAAAAAAGTACGAAAAAGGAGGCCAAAGAACACTGCCGACAAGAAAAAAACAAAGGGGCTATGAACTAATATTCATTGAAAAAAAAAAGGACCTAAGCTCTTGATACCATGTTAGAAACAAGAGACTGAGAGAATGATGTGAAAAGTGTATTATTGAGTTGTGTGTCAGGTACAATATACAAGGGGTATTTATAGGTGCTAAATAAATCAAAGTAATAAAGACATAGAATCCTACAATTAATGTACAGATATGCTATATAAATATAGACGATGCTAATTGATCTAAATTGATTCTAATGATTCTAATTGATTCTCTAACATCCCCCCTCAAACTCAAGTGGGAGCTAAGGATACCAGCTTGAGTTTGGATAACAAAATCCGAAAGCGAGTCGGGTGATGAGCTTTCGTGAAGATATCAGCAGTCTGATCCAGTGTCCCAACAGCAACGAGACGAACAGCATCAATAAGAATTCGTTGCCGAACAAAATGACAATCAATCTCAATGTGTTTGGTGCGTTCATGAAACACATCATTATGGGCAATCTGAATAGCACTGCGGTTATCACAAAAGACATCAGTAGGGGACGACTGAGGAGCACCCAGATCTTCGAGAAGCCAACGAACCGAGATAACCTCAGCAGTGGTGTCAGCAAGGGCACGGTACTCAGCTTCTGTGCTTGAGCGAGCAGTGAACGTTTGCTTCTTAGCACGCCAAGAGATGAGAGCGTCGCCAAGAAACAAACAATAACCAGTAGTAGAACGACGATCAGTGGGATCACCAGCCCAATCAGCATCAGAGTATGCCTGAAGGGTCAAAGAGGAATGGGCAGAAAAATAAAGGCCATGAAAAAGAGTGCCTTTGACATACCGAAGAATGCGAAGAACTGCCGCATAGTGAGTAGTACGGGGAGCAGACAAGAACTGGCTGAGGACATGAACTGGATAGGCAATGTCTGGTCGGGTGACAGTCAAGTAGACGAGACCGCCAACTAATTGACGATAAAGTGTCGGATTATCCAAAACAGTGCCATCCATAGGGGTAAATCGAACATTAGGCTCAAGAGGAGTAGACTCGGTGCGACTATCTGTAATCCCAGCGCGGGCAAGGAGATCTGAAGCATACTTAGCCTGAGAGAGATAAATGCCATCATCTGTGGAGATGACCTCGAGACCAAGAAAATAGCTGAGAGAACCAAGATCCTTCATCTCAAAGGTACGCTGAAGTGAGGTCTTGAGATCAGAGATACCATCAACATCATCTCCAGTAATAATCATGTCATCAACATACAAAAGTAGAAGAACAACTCCACGGTCGCTTTTACGAATGAAAAGCGCATTCTCATGAGGACTAGAAATAAAGCCAAGACTGCATATGGTAGTGCTGAACTTGTCAAACCATTCACGAGGAGCTTGCTTAAGTCCATAAAGTGCCTTGCGAAGGAGACAAACCTTACTGGAAGGACAAGGATATCCTGGAGGTGGTTTCATATAGACTCTCTGTTTCAAATCCCCATTAAGAAAATGCATTCTTCACATCCATCTGACGGAGAGACCATCTTTTAACCGCAGCAATGGCAAGGAGAGCTCTAACAGACGTAAGGCGAGCAACAGGAGCAAAAGTCTCTTCATAATCAATACCATACTCTTGCGTACAACCTTGAGCAACCAATCGTGCCTTATAACGGTCAATAGAGCCATCAGAGCGAGTCTTGATCTTGTATACCCATCTACTGCCCACAACTTCCTGATCAGAAGGAGGATCAACCAAATCCCAAGTGTGTGCTTTTTCAAGTGCCTGTATTTCTTCCTGCATTGCTTGTTGCCAATTTGGATTTGTGGAGGCTTCTCTGAATGACTTAGGTTCATGTTGATGAAGAATAGTAGAAAAGCAATGATAATCAAGAAGATGAGGAGGGGGATTCCTTACTCTAGAAGAACGAGTGGGAGGAGGAGGCATGACGCTAGGAGTGGGATCGCCGTCCGGACTGGAATCATCGGGAGATGGAGAAGGTGGAGGATCAGGAGCCTCGAGTGGTGGACTTGGGGTAGACCCTGTAGTATCATCACTAGGAAAGAGATCAACATTTGGGTTAGTAAAAAACGGTGATGGAGTAGAAGGAATGGACTCAAAGGAGGAGAAACTAGAGAACATGTGATGTTCCCAGAAGACAACATGACGAGATATACGAATACGGCGAGAGATAGGATCCCAACAACGATAACCCTTATGTTCAGAAGCATACCCAAGAAAACAACACATGCGAGCCCGAGGTTCAAGCTTATTATGTTCATGAGGCTGAAGAAGGACAAAACAGACACAACCAAAAACACGGAGAGAACTGTAATCGGGAGAAGTACGATAAAGACGCTCAAAGGGAGTAGTGTTACCAAGAACAGAAGAAGGGAGTCTATTGATAGCATGAACAGCAGTGAGGACAGCTTCACCCCAAGCACGCTCAGGACAGGAAGAGGAAATAAGCATCGCACGGACAGAGTCAAGAATATGACGGTGTTTACGCTCAGCTCTGCCATTTTGTTGAGAGGTACCAGGACAAGAAAACTCGGACAAAGTACCCTGTTCAGCGAGAAAATTTAAAAGTTTGGAGTCACGATATTCCATAGCATTATCACGTCTGAAAATTTTAATGACCTTTGAAAACTGAGTTCGAACCATAGTGGCAAAGTTAATATAAATCTGAGGCAACTCACAACGATTAGTCATCAAATAGACCCAAGTAAAAAGATGACGCAAAGGAGACATATGATTGAAACAACCAGAATCAAAATACCATTTAGAATTACCTGGAGGGGTGGAAAGAGTAGCGGGGGTATTACCAGAGAAAGAGAGAAGTTGCCGAAGAAGGGTTTCAATATCTGATGGAGAGACAGAAGGTGTGTTGAGAGATGTGGAAGAGGTGGACTCAGTAGCAGCAGCAGCAGAGGCAGGCACATGCGAAGAGTGGTTGGGACGAGGTTGATACTTGTTCTGATCTGAGCGTGGTGGTCGAGTAGGACAGGTAGCAATCAAGTGACCCGAGAGCTTACAATAATGGCAGAACAGTTTCGGGCAATTGGAGCCAATGTGGCCTTTTTGTTTGCACTTACGACATTCAATAGAAGGACAGTCGGAGAAGGAATGCCCAGGCCGATTACAATTGCGACAGATTTTTCCCTTTCTGTCGGTGGCAGCAAAGACAGTTTCACTTTTAGAACGAAGCAATCCCAAGCGCGTTTCTTCAGACTTAAGACGAGGAAGAGCATCTTCAAGACTAGGCAAGGGATTCTGATGAAGAAGAGAAGCCCTGACCGGCTCATAGTCATCAGTAAGTGCCATCAGAAATTGGATGAGACGTGTCCGGTTCCGATAATCCTCATATGCCTTAGCATCAGTGGGATCTTTAAGAACAGGCTCACAGGAGGTCAACTGATCCCAAATAATCTCCATTTGAGCAAGAAAATCAAAAACTGCTTGGCCACGTTCTTGCTTAAGGCTATGAAGTTCCTTAAGCAGTTGGTACTGATGAGAGAGATCAGAGATAGTGTAACGTTTCGCCAAATGATCCCATACCTCTTTAGCAGTTTCAAAACGCCCAAATTGTAAGTGAATGCCAGGAGTAGAAGTGTTGCGGAACCAAGTGATAATCTGATGATTTTTACTATCCCAATCTTCCAATTTCTCTGCATAGTCCTTCTCCTTCTCAGCATCCTCCTTGGATTTGGAGGTACCATCTTTGGATACAGTTGGCTTAACAGGACAAGCAATATCACCAGTTACATATCGCCATAATTTTCTCCCTTTAAGAAATCCTCGCATGGCTTCAACCCAATGTGCATAGTTGGAGCCATTAAGAATAACAGGGATAGGCTGAAAGACATCCGGTTTTTCCATAGTAATAGAAGAAATAGCAAAGGAAGAAGAAAACTGCAAATTCGGGGCAGAAAACGAGAAAACAGAGCGCGGAATCGGAAAGAGCTCACCAAAAAACCTTAGGGATGGTCCACTTGGCAGCCACGTCAGCGATGCGTCAGCGCCACGTCAGCAATGCGTCAGCGCCACGTCAGCGGGTGATGACACGTGTCAGCACGGGAGAGGCGGATGGAGACACGCTGGCGCACAGGTGGCACGCGGGTCTCAGGGCGGGTCGGGTCGGGTCGTCGCGGGTCGGGTTGCCCAACCAGCTTACCTTGTGACACGTGGACGCTCCAGGGACGTCCGATCTGCACGAAGATCCAACGGCTGCTGAAGCCTCCGGATGAGAAAGAATGGTGGTCGGCAGCAATGTTCTGACGGCGCGTGGAGGCGCGTGTGGTGGTCGTTGGCGGCGATCTTGGCGGCGTTGGAAAGCTGACGGAGAGAAGAACACGATGATACCGGAGGTGACGAACCAAAGCGTCGGAAACAGCTCGAAAATCGCGAGCAAAGAGGCACGGGTGAAAGATCAACCTGGTCGTGACGACGTCTTTAGGCGGCGCGTGGAGGCGCGTCCGGCGGCGGATGGCGACGGTTTTGGTTGCGTTGGAATCACGGCGAGGAGACGAACAAGAAGGGTATGGGGGTGACGAACCAAAGCGTCAAAAAAAGTACGAAAAAGGAGGCCAAAGAACACTGCCGACAAGAAAAAAACAAAGGGGCTATGAACTAATATTCATTGAAAAAAAAAAGGACCTAAGCTCTTGATACCATGTTAGAAACAAGAGACTGAGAGAATGATGTGAAAAGTGTATTATTGAGTTGTGTGTCAGGTACAATATACAAGGGGTATTTATAGGTGCTAAATAAATCAAAGTAATAAAGACATAGAATCCTACAATTAATGTACAGATATGCTATATAAATATAGACGATGCTAATTGATCTAAATTGATTCTAATGATTCTAATTGATTCTCTAACATTATCAACTATACACTAATAGCTGTTTTTTTATATATATTTAATTCATTCTTAAGATAAATTTCAGTTTATTATTTAGATATAAGCTTATAGACATACCGGTACAATTAGATGTTACTCTTCATTGAGGAGACATTATTTTATTGTATGTTGTCTTCTCCTTCAACATTGTTATAGTCAGCAATTTTATCAGAAGCTTGATCTGTTTGAATAGTACAACCAAATAACTGAAATGAAGTAGCTCCAGATTTAGTTGAGTTGCTATTAGGGATCTCATCAACGGGAGTCAAATTTGACTTGCTATGTGGTGATAAGTTTTTAGGCTTATGAGTGTCAATATTAAGTTTTGGCAACATAACATTTAACTTTGGTACAATATTATTCTCAAAGGAACTATCAATAGATAGAGAAGGATCAATCGGAAAGAGGGGATAAGTAGCTGCAGAAAATAGAGGATGCCTGGCTCCCTGCATGCTAGCAGAAAAAAGAGTATCATAATTGCTCAACAATGTTTGATTCAGCAGTCCCATTGTTGAATCAGGAATAAAAAATCTTGTAATTGAAGATGAAGATTCTCCCATTTCATTAGTGAATACTCCAGAACCATCTGAAGTTCTGAACCTCTTTGTTGGGAAAAATACTTGAGGAAGTAAAAGTGTCTCAGAAAGAAGTTCCACCTGCCATGGACTGACCGGATTTATATTCTTCAAAATTTCGGATTCATCCCATGTAATCTATAGAAAAAAAGGAAAAAAAAAAAAAGAAGCCAACATCAGCTTCAATAAAAAATATTATAAAAAGATATTATCACCAAATCTTTATTTAACCAAAACAATCAGTAAAAATTCATCTATTATTTTTTAACGAACCATGACAATACACAAACAAAAAAAACTCTAGCTTTGCTTTTTTTTTTTCACAAAATATTACTTATATTTATTTTTTCGCAGGGTAACATGGTTTTTTTAAATTTCAATTGATTAAAATTATTACACAATCGATTGAATTTCACAAAACAACAAAAATACGATAATACAATTGATTAAAATTTACACGTAATTAAAGTTTTTGATGTATTTAATGGATTAGTATGATACTATATATATATTAGTTTAAAAAACTCATATTTTTAGGTAAAGTAATGTCATTTCTATTTTTTATTTCAACAACTATGTCATATAAATATGATGTCTTGTCAATTATATTTTATTTTATATAATTAATTTATTTATAAAAAATATTTTGTTTGCATTCTATTTATATGTTTACATATATTAATGTTATTTCCATTTTTTTAAGGTAGCGTTTGTTTTGAAGTATTGATACAGAGATTGGAAGACTGAGATTCAATATCATATTTGTTAGTTCAGAGATTGGTACTAAAATTTCTGTGTCTGTTCTAAAATTTCAATATTTCAATATCTCCAAAAAGTAAGGATACATGGGACTCAAATTTTTAGAGATGGAGACTGAAACTTTAATAACATTTTATACATAAAATATCCTCATTTCAATTAATTAATTCCAATTTATCCTTCGTGCAAATTAAATTAGAGTTTTATTCTTGTTTTAATTTCTGTCTCCCACTTTGCACCAAAGAGAATATTGAGATTTATTTCAATCTCTGTCTCTTAGTCTCTATCTCTCACTCTCTCCACCAAACGCTACCTAAATGTTCATGACATAAATTGATATTTTTTAATCTTTAATAAAAAAAATTAATTTTCTACTATTTTTTAGAGTAATGTATTTTGCATTGATTAACCATTGGAATAGAATTCTCTACAAAATTAGAATTCTATTCTAATTAGAATTCTCTACAAAATTAGAATTCTATTCTTATTTTGGTATAAAAAATAAAATAGTACTAATTTCAATTCTAACGAGATTTCAATTCTCATGTTAAAGTTATATACAAATCAGACTAAAATAGATCTAATTTCTAATTTCATTTGATTTGTTCTTCTTCGTATATTAAATATTAAAAATTAAAAATTATATTTTAAATAATATCTATATATACTTTTAATACATGACCAAGACGGTCATAACTACTAAAATAAGGAATTGCAAAATAAAAAAATTCTATTCACTAACCTCGATTTTGGAATCAAAACAATCCATTATTTCCTAAAAGACATAAGATGAAAAAGACTCTTTTATGAACTAATTGATTGGATTTATGTGGATTACGATTACTACAACGATAAAGATCGCCTAACAATAAATAAAAATTGGATATTGAGGAGATGGATAAACGATGAAGAAAAATTAGATATTAAGGAGATGGATAAATGATGAACAAATTGATAATGAGGGAGATTGATAAACGATTACAATTGTAAAATTGGATAATTAAAAAATAAATCGACGATAGATTATTCACCAATTATTAATATTAGTATTGAAAAAGATAAGATTATGATATCTAAAAAATTGAGATAGAATTTTAAAGATAAGATTAGGGATGGAAGTGAGTCAAGTCAGCTCATGAGCCAACTCGAGCTCGACTCGTTAATAGCTCGATAAGCTAAACTCGTGAGCTAGTGAGCCAAGTTTGAGCATGAAATTGAGCTCATAAATTAAATGAGTTGAGTTTGAGCTTAGATAAGCTCAGCTTATTAGTTCGTGAGTTGGCTCGATTATATATATATATATATATATATATATATATATATATATATATATATATATATATATATATATATATATATATATATATATATATATATATATAATCTTAATTATTTAAAATTTTATATTTATTTTTTACATATAATTTTGATGTAGGACATAAATAAAAAAATTATAATTTATTATTAATAGATAAATAATATATAAAATTAATCTTTTTAAATTTTTTTAAAATATATAAGTTATAATTTATTCATATAGAATGTAGATTATGTTCCTATTATTTGAGCCAGCTTGTGAGCTTTCGGTGAGCCGAGCTTGAATTTAAGAAATAGGCTCGATTGTTAATGAGTCGAGCCATGAGTCAAACTCCATTTTTGTGAGTCGAGCTTGAGTTTGGTCTAACTCGACTCAGCTCGACTCACTTCCAGCCCTAAATAAAATAAATGAATAATAAGATAATAATTTATCAAAAAGTGGTTATAACGGTTTAACATACATTGCAGTTCTCAACTCAATCGAGTGTGTTACCACATTAATCGATTGAATAAGAAATTATGCTTAATCACGTACAAAATTCAATCGATTGTGTTACAAAGCTAATTGACTAAATTTTGAGAAAACTCATTCCACAGCACAATTTAATCGATTGTGTTATCATGCCAATTGATTGAATAAGAAAATATTCTTATTGTTTTACGAAATTCAATTGATTGGGTAACATTACCAATCGATTAAATAAGAAAAAACTTATATTCTGTAGTGCAATTTAGTTGATTGTGTAACAATTTTAATCAATTGAATTTTGAGAAAATCCATATTAATTGATTGTGTTACATCTTCGATCAATTGAATTTTGAAGAAACTTGCGATATTCAATCGATTGTGTTGTACGTCCAATCGATTGAATTATCAAGAAACACGATTTTCTTGGTGTTTACAGATGTAACGGACCAAAACGAAAAAAAACTCGTGATTCGCATTGCCAAAATATTTATGAAGATTTGTTGTTTTTTGTTTCTAATTAATGATTAATAAACATAATAGCTGAATAATAAAATAATAATTTATAAAATAGAGGATAAATTTAATAATTAAATAATATATAAAAGATTAAATTGTAATTAAAATTAAATAATTAAGGACTATTTAATAATTATGAAAAAATTAAAAAAATATATATTTTATTATTAAACCATTTAATAGTCCAAACATTTTAAAATTATCGAATCCTATTTCTACTCAGTCAAATTATATATTTTAGTAATAGATAAGAGAAGGTGATATTTTAAATTTTGACATATTATCTTCTTCTATTTTGTGGTCTAACTTTTTGTTTTTATCCTTTTGTAACAATTTTGTACTAATTTATCATGAGATTAAAGGTGTAAGTTCAAATTATTTTAATACATAGAAAAATTAACTGAGTTCAATACTTATATCTTTTTTTTATATTTTGTTATTTTATTCTTTTATTTCACTTTTTAGAATTATTCATATACGCTAATTTTTTAATTGCAAAAACATATTGATAGTTTGCCCTGTCCTGGTTAGTCAGAGATATAGATTTGTCTTCATTAGTCATCTCTTGTTTTTAACTTTACTGAAGTTAGTTTTCAGAGTAAATGTCTTTTTCGATCTCTAACCATTTGTTCGATGGACTTTTTACTCTTTAAAAAATTTAAACTCCTAAATCAGTTTTTATCTACTTTAATATATGTAAGTTTCGATAGGGACTAAAACGTACGTATATCAAACTAGATAGAGACCGATTTAGATGTTTAAATTTTTTAGGAGTGAGAAGTCCATCGAACAAATGATTAGGAACCCGATTTCAAAAATTTATTCAGTGAATCTGAAGAACTACTTCAAAGATTTAGTCTTATTTAATTCAAATTTGAGAAGAATTTATCAAATAAGTACAAATTAATTTTTTATCGGTGATAATTTTAAATTTAATTTTAATTTTATCGATAAAGTTATTAAAAAAGTTAGAATTTGTCAGAAAATTTTTAATTTTAAATTTAATTTTAATTTTACGATAAAATTATTAAAAAATGGTTAGAATAATTTTAATTTTATCGGTAAAATTATTAAAAAAAAGTTAGAATCTGTAAGTAAATTTTTTAATTTAATTTTAATTTTACGATAAAATTATTTAAAATAGTTAGAAATTGAAAATAAAATTCTGTTAAAAAAATCTCTTTATAATCTATTATTTTTTAAGAGTAACTTATAGTATATCACCAAAATATGTACATATATAATTTTTTAACACTGAAATTTCAATCACGACAAAGTTGTTTTTGCTAGAATTTTTATTTTATACTGTTCTCTTTAAGTAATTTCTCCGGTGACATATAAAAAATAGAGTAAAGGATATTTTTGTCTTTGACTTTTTTCTGTAGACATTTTCGTCTCTAATCATTGAAAAATACTTTTAAGTCTCTGACGTCTTTGAAAACTGGACGGATCAGTCCCTTCGTCCAAATACATCCGTTAGACCAACGAAAAAAGCTAACGTGGCTCCCGTAATACGAGCCACGTCAGCTTTTTCCGTTGGGTCTAATTGAGGTATTTGGACCGAGGGACTGATCCGTCCAGGTTTTAAGGACGTTAGAAACTTAAAAGTATTTTTCAAATGTCAGAGACAAAAATGTCCACAAAAAAAAAAGGTCAAGGACTAAAATGTTTTTTATTCTAAAAAATATACAAAGATATATATTGTAAATATTTTTTATATTTTTTTAAAACTCCACAAAAGTTTCTAATCATTGTTCTAACATTTTTTTTCGGAAATGGAGATGAAAATCGCGGAGAAAATTTTAGATTGAGGATGAAAGCCTTTTTGTCCGTATTTTTTGTCCGTGTTTTTTTCCGAAAATTATTATAGGTATATTAATTAATTTAGTGCTTCAAATAAAACTATTGCTGTGATAACAATTCTAATGTTTGATGTTTAAAATGTATTTCAAATGAAAATTATGTAATATCTACAATACTTGTATTATGTTTAAAAGTATTACACATATTTTAGTAAAAATTTAATAACTTTAACATTTACTAAATTATAACGTGTTATGATATAAGATAATTAAAAATATTAAATTTATTTTATTTTAATTAACTAAAATTAATAAAAAACTGCCCCGTAATAATGTTACTTACGACATTTTTTCACTTAAAAAATTCAGGTGCAGTCGACTTTACGTGAAATTGATAGTTGAGAGTTATATGAAAATTTAGTCAAATCAGTTAAATTATCTATCAGCTCTCAGTTATCAACTTCACTTAAAGTTGACTGCACCTGAGTTTTCAGCAAAACTTTTGTTTGTAACACCAAAAAAAATGTTTGTACACTGCTGCTTCACTTCAAGGTCATCATGCAACAGCATCTATCATGTGCCAGTTACCTCTATAAAAATATTAAAAAGTTTAAGCAAAAAGTCAAGTCGGAAAACATATGAATGCCAATCATAGAAGTGGAGAACCATGGAATGATCTTATAGCCAATTGCAACAAAAAAAAAAAAAAAGGTGAATTCTACTCGATCCCCTCTAAAATAACATGTAAGTTATCCTTCATGATGTGTCACATTTTAATTGGTCATCACTTAACTATAGTTGGGTTATTTTGTAATTTATTATTTGAGATGAGTAATTGTATAATTTCTTAAAATATTAAAATTCTACCCCATTAATTGAAGCACGTTCTCACGCAATCTCTTTCTACAGTGCATCATTTCTTAACGGGTCGTTGAATTTCCATGGCTCGTAACTTCCCTGTTCTTCCCAGTATAGCCAACGCGGACTTCATTGCTATCTCTTGTCCTCTCACTCAATCCCCCCCTCTTTTTTTTTTTTTTTTTTTTTTTTTTGCCATGAATCACTCTTTACCAACATTAACATCATTAATGGTTAGTTCGGTTATTAAATTTTTTTATTAAAAAAATATATATTTATTTAATTACAAGATGGAATATATATTCATATTTAAAATATAATATAATAAAATAAATCTATTTAAAATACTTAAAGTATAATTAAAATCATGAATATATAAATATAATAATAAAATTTGTACTCTAAACAAGTAAACATATTTTTTATCATACATAAATTATTTAAAAAATAAATATATTATTAAAATTAATAATACAAATTTAAAATAATAAAATCCAAATTTTTACTGTATTTGTTATAATATTTTTATTCTTTTAATTTACAATTTATTAGTACTTTATTATTTAATTAATGATTAAACAAATTATTTTTATAAAAAATTATGTTTTGTATTATCTTGTAGAAGAGACCAATATATTAGTTTAAAAAATAAAGTAAAAATAAAATTTTAAATAAAAAATATTTAATATTAAAATTTTTAAATATAAAAATAATTTGTATAAATATTTAAAAAATAAATATAAAATATATGCATAAAATAAATAAAACAGATAAAATGAAAGTATTCATGAGAAATAAATAATTATTTTTGTCTCCTTTATTTATTTTAAACATGTATTTTATATTTATATCCTGAATATATATATAATTTGCTTTTGTATTTAAAAATTTTAATATTAACTATTTTTTATTTAAAATATCATTTTTACATTAATTTTTAAATTGGTATATTGGTCTCTTCTTTAAGATTATACAAAAAATATTTCTCATGAAAATAATTTGTTTAATTATTAATTAAATAATAAAATATTAATAAATTAAAAATTAAAAGAATAAAAATACTATAAAAATTACTTGTAAGAAAGTTGAATTTTATCATTTTAAATTTGTGTTATTAATTTTAACAATTTATATTTTTTTAAATAATTTATGTATGATAAAAGATATTTTGGTGACTGTATGATAAGATATGTTTACTTGTTTAGAGTACAAATTTTATTATTATATTTGTATATTCTTGATTTTAATTATACTTTTAAGTACTCTTAATAGATTTATTTTATTATATTATATTATATTTTACATATGAATATATATTCCATATATTATTTTTAATGAAAAAAATTTAATAACCAAACTAACCATTAATTATATTGGTAAGGAATGATCCATGGTAAAAAAAAAAAAAGAGATTGAGTGAGAGGACATGAGATAGCAATGAAGTCGGTGCTGACTATACTGGAAGTCGGTGCTGACTATACTGGGAAGAACGAAGAAGTTACAAGCCATGGAAATTCAACGACTCGTTAAGGAATGATGCACTGTAGAAAGAGATTGCATGAGAACGTGCTTCAATTAATGGGGTAGAATTTTAATATTTTAAGAAATTATACAATTACCCATCTCAAATAATAAATTACAAAATAACCCAACTATAGTTAAGTAATGACCAATTAAAATGTGACACATCATGAAGGGTAACTTACATGTTATTTTAGAGAGGGTTAGGTAGAATTCACCAAAAAAAAATCCCAACAACACAGAAGGATAAAAGTGAAACAATTAATTCATTATGAATGGAAACTAATCTAACAAGCATTACAAGCATCCCCTCTATTTTTCTTCTTAATTACGATTTTGCTCTTGAACTTGGACTCTTTTTATATTTCTAATGTACAGATTTTATTTATAAGATAAATTTTATGATATTTTTTATTGTAATGTCTAAATTATCTAACTTATTTTTAAAAATAAAAAATAAAATATTTAAATTAAAAATAAAATATTTAAAATTTATTAAATATTATATATTTATTTTTTTAATAAGTTAGATATAATATATAATAGACACCATAACATTCATTTATAATTAACATGGTATGCGTTGGAAAGAGAAGTTTCAGCTGCTTATATTAATGTGAACAAAATTAATGGTATATTTCATTTACTTGCATATAAATAATTGAAACTTATTACTCATTCAGTTGAACGACATGCTTTGTCATCCCGTGATTATGTTGTATTTTTATTTTCATTATATTAATTAAAAATTTAATGTTTTTTTTTTTAAATTATACAATTATACAAAAAATTTAGATTCTATAAATTTTGAATTTTTATTTTAAAAAGTAAAGTATGATCTCTTATTTTTAAATATTTTTTTTATATTTTTTTAGTTTTACTTATAAAATAAATAATAAGATATCACATTTTATTCTCTAAGATAAAATTTAAAATTTAGGATCCAAATCCTTATCCAAGTAGTTGAATATCAAAATAATAATACCCCTAGTTTTTAGCAAGGAATGTTATGATCGTTGAAGAAAGAAGAAAGGATAGAATGGATAATGTTATGTTGACTGACAAAAATATCTTCAAACAAAAAGTGTATATATTTAAATTCGTCCTTTGATTGAGTTGCAATGATATTCATTCATCCACAAGCTGACCACCCGCATTATTTGAAGGCAATTCAAGTTGAAGAGAAGAGATAACAATTAAATTTAATTAATTGTTATCCTATCTTATATTTTCTTTTAATAATGTAAGAGATTCAAATTTTTTAGGAAAATAAAAAGAGAAGAGAACGTAATTACTTTAGCAAGTGATTCTTTATTATCCAAGTAATTATTATTTGAGACTAAACTAAACACTAGTTTTACAATATATATACCACATAATTTACTTTTTGAAGTTAATATGACCAAAAGCAATAGAAGTTTATAACTACTGCTCATAAAACATTAATATTTAAACTTAAAAACAAAAATGTGAATTGCTGCTTGCCTTTTAATTCAATAGTCAAATTAAAAGTATTCAATAAATTCAATATCTAAGTTTATGTTGTTTGTATTCATTTATACTAATTTTTTGTATATTAGTACAAGTTCATTTATATAATTTTTAGAAATACAAATATATTCTATTTAGTAAACAAGACAAATAAATATAAAATTTTACACAATATTATTTTGTTAAAAAAAAGGACAATGAAAAAAATAGAATCATCATTTTTATATTTTTTCTGTGTCATTTTTTATCTTTAATTTTTTATTTCAAAATATTTACTAAAAGAATATAATTAAAGTGTATGCATTTAATATTTTATCCTTTTAAGAACTACTAGTTTGAGTAGGAGATAAGAATCATGTTTAAAACGAATATGTAAGTGAACCATGTCCTTTAGAATATTAAATGTTTAAATAATATTGCTTCCAATAGAAAATACTCTCTACTAAAAAACTGTTTATTAGAGACAAATTTATAGAAAAATTTGATCTTAATTACATTCGAATTTTTGTTTATTAACGGATTTTGTCTATCGAAAAAAATCTCATAAAAAAAAATTTACCAACAATTTTTTTGTCAGTAATTTATCTACAGATTTTTCTTTGTTACAAATTTTTTTTCAGTAATCATCACTTGCTAAACACGTCACATTTTTTAACAGATGTTTTGTCGGTAACTAGCGTTAAATTTTTCTACAAATTTTTGTCTGTAACTAGAATCAAATTTTTGACAGATTTTTTGTCTGTAATTAGAGACTGAAAAAGCATTCACAACTCGGAATATAGAAAAAAATTTTATTTGTAAATCTATCAGTAAGATAAAACAAAATTTTTAAAAATTTTTTTTTTTGCAAAATAAACTGAATTTTATACAAAATAAATACAAATTTAATCAAGACAAATTTTCATCTAACTTGTATTCAAATATTTATAATATTTTAAAAAATAAACAAATTTATCATATTATCAAACTAAAAGAAAAAAAATTATAAACAAACAAGTCAATTCAAAACATAAATATAATGTATTGATATATCAACTATAATCCATAAGTTGCATAAGATTTTCACTATCCAACTCTGAGATAACTTTATTAGAAAATTTAGATGCTTAACATGCTTTTCACATTCAATTAATAAGGCCAAGTTGTTCTGCTTCAAATCTTCTATAGAACTTGGCAAGATAAACATCTCGATCTGAGCATTTAACAGCTTGTCAAGTTCTTCAAATTCTATCTTCCCCAATCGCTTCTCTTCTTGTGGTACATGAACAAGTTTCTTTTCCTATAATTAATCCTCGTATATCATAAAAACTTGTGACATTAAAAGGCCAAATTAATAATTATCTATGATAGTTAGTTTTGCTATGTACTTGAAGACCCTTGCAGCAACTAATATGAATGGTGAGGACCTTACTGAAAGCATGCAAAACCCATTAATCGTTATGCAAAGGCTAGATGAGAAAATGGAGAGCTCTTCAATTCAAGGTGAGAAAAAATTATTGATATTTGATTCAGAAACTCTTAGCTGTACCTTTGTATCTGCTTGCTTCCTGACTAAATATGCAAACCTTGCTTACTTTTGTAATTGACTTGCGATGGAAAAGAATTTGACTGGTAACTGTGTATAATCCTCAGCTTAAAATAGTCTGTATCTATAAAATATCAAAGATCCTCTGTCATGATGTTATGTTATCATAGAAAAAATAAATGGTATGCTAACTAGTTTATCTGAATCCTTATGCTTTCAAAATGCTGTAAAGAAATTGGCATCATTTTCAAAATGTCTTTTCAACTTTGAGATGTCCAGAAATTTCTCCAATAGAAACCAAACATTCTTAGAACCTTTATATGAATCTGACATTTTAAAATAACTAAATAAAACTATGGTAGTTGTAACTTAAATTTTTCAAACATGATATACACTCAAAATTTTTAGAAAGTGAATTAAATATATTTTATAAACCATACTAGTGTTTATCAAACATTACAGCTAGGTAATAAATTTTCAGTGTAACAAATTTATTTCTTTAAGTGATATTATTTTATTTAGTACATATCTCTCTTCTAAAAATCTCATTCTAATTAGTCAAAGAGTAATTTCAATATATGTACTTAGTATATTGCAGTTCATGAACTGGTAATTATAGTTCCTTCAAGTGCGAGCAGCAGATGTGGGAGCTCGTGCAAGCGAGGGCGGCGGAGGGAGCTCGTGCTAGCGAACGGCGACAAAGCAAAAGTGACGAAGAGAGAGAGTCTAACAGAGGAGAAGACCAAGCTTAAAGGAAGGATTGAAGAAGATGAAGTTCAGCATCAGATACGTTGTGTGTTTTGTGCTAATGGGATTTGTATTTATGAAAACAATGTTTAAGTGATTTCTGATATTTACGGCTTTTATTATATATTTTAATCTTTTAAATTCAAAATTTACTATAATGGTTTAGAGATTTAGTTCAAGGCTTCATATTGGTCTTGGATTTTTGTTGGTGTTGAGGCAACGAATGGAATAGAACTAACTCTGATTTGTCATGTTAGACACAAGGTTAAATAATGTTTGTTCGTTTTGCCACTTAAATAAAACAAAAACGATGTCATTTTGAAGAATAAAGAGAGATAAAATAATTTGTACATCATATAAACTCTTTTTCATCTTTTTGTTTTGTTTTATTTAAGCGTCAAAATGAAATGACATTGTTTAGCTATGTATTTAGGGTGGTAAGTCAGAGTTAGTTCAGTACTTTTATTTGCTGATTTAGTGTTAAAAAAGATCTAAAGACTAATATGGTACCCACGTTTGAATCTCATAGACTAATATAATAAATTTTAAATTTAAAGGACTAAAATAATAATGATTATAAATAAAAAAAAAACTATGTCTAAAGTACGAAGTTTAAATAAAGACAAAATTATTTTTGCTAGATTTTTTTTAAGCATTCTCTTCAAGTAATTTCTTCGGTGATATAAAAAAAATATACAAAGATATATATTGTAAATATTTTTTTACTTTTTTAATACTTCACAAAAATTTCTAATTATTGTCCTAACATATTTTTTTTTTGGAAATGGAGATGAAAATCGCGGACAAAATTTTAGATTGAGGATGAAAACTTTTTCGCCCATAATTTTTTTTCGAAAATTATTATAGGTATATTATTTAATTTAGTGCTTCAAATAGAACTATTGCTGCAATAACAATTCTAATGCTTGATGTTTAAAATGTATTTCAAATAAAAATGATGTAATATCCACAATACTTGTTTTATGTTTAAAAGTATAACACATATTTTATTTAAAATTTAATAACTTAACATTTTTTTTTGTCTAAACATGGAAATAAATAAAGCAAACACTATCTTATATTTGAGTGGATGATTTGCTGCAGATCAACACAAAGCTCAGACCAAATAACATGATTAGAGTTACTCTTAGTACTATATTTAGCCATCAAATCCGCAGCTCTATTTGCTTCTCGAGACACTCACTCGACGTGAACAACCCAAGGATGAGATAAAAATTCCTAAATCTTATGAACCAAATCTGTTACTTCAGATAAATACCCACTTATAAACTCATGTATGATAGGCAGAATGTCAAGATAATTTGTTTCACATATAATAACTTAACATGTTAACGTAAAAACATTACAACATTTATTTTATTTTAATTAATTAAAATCAATAAAAAATGCGCCGTAGTAATGTTACTAAAGTTACAACATTTTTTCACTTTAAAAAAATTGTTATTTGTAATACCAAAAAAAAAATGTTTGTACACACCACTGCTTCTTCACTTCAAGGTCATAATGCAACAGCATCTAACATGTGTCAGTTACCTGCATAAAAAGATTAAAAAGTTTAAGCAAAAAGTCAAGTCGTAAAACATATGAATGCCAATCATAGAAGTGGAGAACCATGGAATGACCTTATAGCAAAGAAAAAAAAAAATCCCAACTAACACAAAAGGATAAAAGTGAAACAATTAATTCATTATGAATGGAAACTAATCTAACAAGTATCCCCATGAGCTAGATCAACTACACGACTACACACTAATAGCTGTTTTTTTTAATATATATTTAATTCATTCTTAAGATAAGTTTCAGATTTCAGTTTATTATTCAGATATAGGCTTATAGACATACCTGTACAGCTAGATGTTACTCTTCATAGAGGAGACATTATTTTATTGTATGTTGTCTTCTCCTTCAACATTGTTATGGTCATCAATTTTATCAGAAGCTTGATCTGTTTGAATAGTACAACCAAATAACTGAAATGAAGTAGCTCCAGATTTGGTTGAGTTGGTGTTAGGGGTCTCATCAATGGGAGTCAAACTAGACTTGCTATGTGGTGATAAGTTTTTAGGTTTATGAGTGTCAATGTTAAGTTTTGGCAACATAACATTTAACTTTGGTACAATGTTATTCTCAAAGGAACTATCAATAGACAGAGAAGGATCAATCGGAAAGAGGGGATAAGTAGCTGCAGAAAATAGAGGATGCCTGGCTCCCTGCATGCTAGCAGAAAAAAGAGTATCATAATTACTCAACAATGTTTGATTCAGCAATCCCATTGTTGAATCAGGAATAGAAAATCTTGAAATGGAAGAGGAGGATTCTCCCATTTCATTAATGAATACTCCAGAACCATCTGTAGTTCTGAACCTCTTTGTTGGGAGAAATATTTGAGGAAGTAAAAGTGTCTCAGAAAGAAGTTCCACCTGCCATGGACTGACAGGATTTACATTCTTCAAAATCTCGGATTCATCCCATGTAATCTGCAGAGAAGAAGAAGAAAAAAAAAAAAAAAGCCAAACATCAGCTTCAATAAAAAATATTATGACCAAATTTTTATTTAACCAAATCAATCAGTAAAAATCCATCTATTATTTTTTAACGAACCATAACAATACACAAATGAATTGCTGAGACATAACGACAGACCAACAAATTGTTTCTTTCTTTCCATTTTTTTTTATTATTATTATTAGATAATTACTACGTTAACATCGGGAAAACAAGAACACACCACAAGAAACCAAGAGATTCTTTCTTTAAATTTTTCTTTATTTGTTTCTTTCACTCCATTCTTTTTCTTTTTCCTTTCTCGCCATTTCTTAGTCAAAGTCCATATCACTATACATAAACACACAAATCAAAATTCACAAAACGGGCAAATTTTATACCTGAAGCATGCGCCAAGGAGAACCACTCCATGGTTGATCTTTACCGGGAACAGTAACACCAGAAACAGTTCCCTGAAACCAATCCATCCGTGACGAATCATAGTTCTCTCTGCCCATTTTCACTCTCATCCCAACACTCCAGGGAATACCATTAATCATCGCGTCCACGTCCTCCGCCTTCACCACAAACTCCCCCCAACCTACGCTTGGATAGTAAACAACTTCGAACGGCTTGTTTTGCGCCGCCAGCTCCATCGCCTCCGCCACAGATGTCGAAGTCACTCTCCCCTTCCCGTTTCTTGCAAATCCCTCCGTCATCACCTCTTCTTCTTCTTTCTCTTCTTTTTCTTCTTTGCCTGCGTCCATCCCGACGATAGCTTCACACCAATCCAATCCTCCATCTGAGATATCATCGTCCAGCGACATATTGCGGCGGAGCCCCACGAACATCCTCCCATCGGAGTCCTTCATGAAAACCACGGTATCGCCGGAGATAATCTTCTTGCTGTTAACGAACTTGCTCCAGCCAGATGTGAAGAGGTGCCGTCTCGGAGTCCCGCGGTGGATGTGGCGAAACTCCCATACGGCGCCGTGGAGGTCGGTTATTCTAAGGTTCTGCACCGGCGGGTCCTCTTCAAAGTTCAACGGCGGGAAGACCAAGTCCGCACAGGATCTCGGCACTGAAAACCCTCCACCATTATTCGCATCGGACCGCGTGAGAATCTTGGCGTAAGACGCAACCTCTTCATCGTCGCCATTGCCGTTGCCGCTGTTGCCTTCGGCGGCGACGGCAGGCGGAAGAAAATCTTGAGCGGATCCATCGGTAACAGGAAGAAGAAGAATCTTGAGGAAGACCTCGTCGGTGTTAGGGTCCGCGAAGTAGTTGACGGCGGAGACACGGCAAGGGATGACCGGCCTGGAGTAAACGAGAGGTGAAAGGTTTCGCGGTTGCGAAGCAGCTTGATCGATGTGTCCCTGTGGGAAGTAGTAAACCCTAGAGTTCACTACTGGTGCCTGTGCAGAGATTCCAGCACATGCGCGCCAGAATTTGGCGGGAATTGGTGTTGGCCTCGGCGGCAATGATGAGGACGGAGCACTACGGCGAGGCATGGCTGATGAAGACGGAGCACTACGGCAATGAGAGAGTGATTAGTATGTGTGGATTTTTTTTTTATGACCGAAAAGAAAACAAATGTGGGGATTTTAAATCAAACCATGCAGTCTTTTATATAGCTACCCTTAGTCAATTGAATCAAACAAGTGACTAGTGTAAGATTAGTTAGAAAACCCTCACAAAATCAAATTAAATTGAATTTTGAAATTTAAGTTTTTTGTTCTATCTTATCTTTGAATGGGAATATCTATGGTCATCACTGTTAACTGATCATTAATTAGTTCTATGCTTCTATCATTTGTATATATAATTGTATGTGTGTTTTTACGTTTTAAGTTAGTAATAAAAACGCTTTTATTTGTATCCCTAATGACATGGCTTAGTTCGTTTGGAAAGACAAGTTTTCATGCAGTTCAATTTTTAAAGCAAGTTGATGATATATTGATATTAATTAATTGCATTCATTTCAACCTTAATACTATTATTTTACTACCTTCTTGACTTCCCATAACAATTACTCATTCTATAATTAGTATTTTTATTTTCAATATATACGTAGGAATTGAAAATTAAAATAAATTTAATTAGATAAATAATGGTTGTTTAGGGTAGCATGGTTGTTAAAGAAACAAAGGATAGTAAATTATAACAACCATCCTTAACTTTAGGTTACGGAAATCTCTCTATTAAATCATATCTCATATTTTAATAACAGATTACAACTAAAGATAAGATAAGATTTCATCCAAAAAAAAATAAGACAAAGTGATATTTTAAATTTTAACATGTTATCCTTTTTTATTTATAAATTTGTTGTATTTATCGAAAATCTGAGTAAAAGAATTATCTGTTTTAATTTATGATCTAAGTATCTAACTTCTTTTGTTTTTATTTTTTTATAATATTTTTGTACTAATATATCATGGGATTAACAGTGCAAGTTCAAATTAATCCAAGAAATGAAAAATTAACTGAGTCAAAATTCAAATTTTTTTTAGTAACAAATTACAGCTAATGGTAAGACAGGATGACAATTTAAATTTTAACATGTTATCTTCTTCTATGTATAAATCTTGTTCTTTGACCGATTTGGTTCTGAATTTAAAATATTGTATTGCTTAATAAAAAGGCTTACAGGAGAAACCCAAGGTGGCCCAATAGAGACAATGGTTTTTTGATAGCCCAATGTGAAGTAGCTTTAAAGGTACAAAGGAAAAAAAAATACTGATAATTATTTTCTCATCTTTACTATAATACGTAATTATCTTAATAAAAATATGTTAATTTGAAAGAAAATTAACGATTAATAAGAAAATGAATTATTCTGAACATATCAGTATTTTAGTAGTAAGATTGAAGGAACTTGACAACTTGTAACTCAAGCATTGCAAACAGATCACTAATTAGTTAATATTGTTAACAGATCAAATCAAAGAAAAAAACAAGAGGCAATAAGAGACCAAATATAAGAGTTAACTTGCTGTAAATGACTAAATGACCCGCTATACAAGTTGACTATACTACTGTTACCTCATCACAAAAGCACATAGTATGACCAAAATTAATTAATTAATATTATCTGTTGTTTATTGTATATCATCTATTTTATCTAGTATTTATTATCTATTATATATAATTAAAAAGTTTAATTAATATGTATACTAAAAATATACGTCAAAATTATTATAATAGAAGTTTTTAAACATTTTATTTTAGCAAATATATTAAAAACTTAAATTATGTTTTTTTTAATAATAATTTTAAGGGATAAGTATTGTTTTGGTCCCTCACGTTGAGAGTCGGAATCGAATCCGTACCTGATATATATTTTGATTTAAAATCATCCTTAAAGTCGTATTTAAATTTAAAATCGTCTTTTCTAATAAAATTTTTTAATTTATTCCTAAACTACCCCTATAATAAAAAAAATTATAAAATTTAAAAAAAAAATAAAAGAAAACACGGTGAGGGGGAAGAGAAAAGGGTATTCGAAAGGAGGGGGGAGGGAAGGGGGGAAGGAGAAGGGGGAGGGGAAGGGGGGAAGGGTGGGCATCACTGCCACCGTCGCTGCCGCTGTGCCGTTAGGAGGGAGATCCGAGGGAGAGAGAGAGAGAGCGTGGAGTTGAGGGAGCAGAGAAGCGCGCCGCCACTTCCAGACGCCCTTGCCGCCGCCGAGGAGAAGGAGAGGAAGAGGAAGAGATGCTGTCCGCGCCCTGCCACCGCGTCAGTTCTCCGCCGCCGTACTGCTTCGCCGTCTATGGGGAGTCGCTGCCGATCCGCCACGAGCCGCCATCGCAAGTCAACAACGAAGAGAGAGAGCCGCGAGGAGGAGGATCGCGCCACCCAGTCGTCGTCGTCCTCGCTGCGCCGCCGTCGAGCCCACTGAGCAGAAGCCCATCACCGCCGTTCGCGCCTCTATCGCCGTCTGAGAAGCTTCTATGGCCGTTGCCGTCGAGCCCACTGAGCAGAAGCCCATCACCACCGTTTTGCTTTCTTGCTTTCTGTGTTTTTTTTGCTATCTGTTTTTCGTGTTCTTGGTGGTGGTGGTGGTGGTGGTGGTGGTGGTGGTGGTGGTGTTGTTGGTGTTGGTGTTGGTGGTGGTCTTGCATTCTGTTTCTGTTTCTGCTTTTTGTTTGGTATTGTTGCTGTTGTTTGGTGTTCTTGGTGGTAGTGGTGGTGGTGGTGGTTGTGGTGGTGCTGGATGTGGTGTTGGTTGTGGTGGTGGTGGTGGTGGTGGTGGTGGTGGTGTCAGTGTTGGTGTTGGTGTTGGTGGTGGTAGTTGTGGTGGTGCTGGCTGTGGTGCTGGTTGTGGTGTTGGTGTTGGTGTTGGTGTTGGTGGTGGTGGTGGTGGTGGTGGAGGTGGAGGAGGTAATTGTGCTGGTAGTGATGAGGGTATATTTGTCCAAAAAAATTAAAAGGACAATTTTAATACGAAAAAAAACGTTAAGTATAATTTTAAATCAAAATATACATCGGGGACGGGTTCGATTCCAACCCTCAACATGAGGGACCAAAACAATACTTATCCCTAATTTTAACATTTGTTCTTATAATACATGTTAGCAAAATTTATAATTAAAAGATATTTTTTCATTTAATTATGAAGCTGAAGTGGTACATTCTTAATTATATTTTTTGATTTATTTAATCTAATTCATTAATATCAATTAATTACGATGATATATTCAGACTTATAACTTCCTTTTGAAACAGTAGAAGCCTTTTTTTTTTTAATTATAAAAAATTACAATATGCGTATTTGGTATTATTTAAAAAAAAATTTAAATTTTTGAAAAGTTAATTTATAGCTTTTTCAAAGAAGTAAAAATATATGATTTCTTTTTTTTGATAAATCATTCTGTTACTTCTTTAAAAAGAATTGACTTCAAAACAAAAAAAATTGCTTTCATTTTTGGTTCTGTACAAATATTTTCTGTTTCTACTGAAAAGACTGGCTCTCTACCACCATAGGTTTCATCTGTTAGAAGCATTGGCCTTCCACCATTATTTTCACGTAATGATTCCTCTGCTAAAAGTATTGACTTCTACCATCATTTAAAATAATGTTCCATCCTGTACAAGAAGTCTCTGGTACGGGTTGAGAGATGGATCGGGAACCTGCGGGTCGAGGCGGATGCCGGATCACTTGACTGGGGCGATGGGGGGTGGTACCTGCAAAGACACTCCGACGCTCAAGTCAGAATGGATCTGAGAGGTAGAAAGTGTGTGGAATGAATGAATACCTGGAGGGGCCTGAGTCCTCTATTTATAGGTGATGGAGGATATCTTATCTTATCTTATTTGGCTAAGATAAAGGGGACGTTTGAATTCGAAAGTCGGTTAGGAGTCTGAGAATGCCGTTTTCGGGCCTTCTAGAAGTGAGGAATGGGTCGGACCCGGGGAACCGGTGTTGGGTTCGGTCTTGGATCCGGGATGGTGGGCCGGATCCGTAACAGTTGCCCCCGCAGCGGGGGAGCGAACAAGGTCGGTCCGTTGCTTGAAAGGCGCGATGCCTGTCCGTGGGCTTCGGTTCGTCTCAGGAGTTCGTTTGTTTTCTGGAGGGAGGTCGGTGCCTTGGTTCCGGTTTTGCTGGGGGGCTCGTCTGACCGTTTTTTGGTTTGACGAGACTCCTCCGCTTCTGCCGTGTCTGTTGCGTTCTTCGATGCTTTATCAGTTTCTTTTTTCGAGGGAGGGTCATTAAATGTGAAGGGACGTTTTCCCTTTTCTGCCCCTACTAGCTTTAACTGTGCCTAGGGGTAATTGTGTCAGTTTACCCCTCTCTTTGAAACCGTTTTGGATTTTTATTTCAGTTCCCTCGCTCACTTCCCTTCCTTTTTGCTTTTTCCATTCTCTTCTAAAGAATCTCTCTCTGAACAGAAAGTCCCTTCCTTTCTCTGTGGTTTTTGGTTTTTGCTTGCTGCTCCTGCTTTTCAAGCTTCCTCAAGTGTTCTTTCTGCATTTCCAGGTTAGCGCGTTTCGTTTTATTGTTATTTTGTGAATGCTGCTCTGTTTTTTGCCATGCATTGTTCTGCCTGTTTTTAGTTTTGCGTTGAACTAGTCTCTTTTGGGGGGGGGGTGGTTGTTTGAGTTTTTGGAGGGGTCGAGCACCGCCGTATTCGTTTGGTGATGGCGGTATACCGCCGCGTTGGTTTGGTAGTGGTGTGTAGGTTTCTGTCTTGCTTCTGTCTAGGGTTAGCAGGCTGATGGTGGTGCTCCTCCCTGTTTTAGGTATGCAACGGCGGAGAAATGAGGGTGTGAGGGCTCCAGTAGCCCCTTCCAGGGGCGTTCCCAATCGTTATGGTTGGGTGACTAGTGATGTATAGGGCGTTCCGTCGCGGATGACGGAGGGCGACCTTCAACGGCTCCGTGATCAAGGGGCCATCTGTGGCGGTGGTGATGAGGAGGGGCGGTATGAGCTCGTCCTCCCGGATGCCGATGAGCGCGTTTGTTACTTGAATCTGCATTCTCCCACCGTTCCGGATTGGATGTGGGTTTACGAGTCGATGTTCACTCGGCTTGGCGTGCGACTTCCCTTCTCGCCGTTTGTTCAGGATCTGTTGAGTCGGTGTTCCGTGGCGCCGTCTCAACTTCACCCGAACAGCTGGGCTGCTGTGCGGTCGTTTGAGTTGGTGTGCCGGTATCTCGACCTTCCGGCTTCCGTTCCTGTTTTTCTTTTTCTTTTCTTATGCACTCTTCCGACTAAGGAGGGGAAGCATAAGAAGGGGTATATGTCCTTCCGGGCTCAGCCTCATCGCCGTATTTTTGGCTTATTTGAGGATTCTTTTCATGGCTTTAAATGGGAGTATTTTAAGGTGCGTCCCGTCCAGGGGCACCATCCATTCTGGCTGTCACCGGAGGGTGTTCGTCGGTTTCTGACATACTGGAATTTCCAGGCTGGCCCGTCGGTTCTAACTAAGTTCACCTACAATGGCTTGTCCCAGGAGGATAAGGACGTTGCCAATATTTTGTGGCATTTATTTGGTGAGCGTCCGTTGAATCCTCGGGACGTTATGGGGGATCCCGAGGCTTGTCGGGCGTATATCGGTGTGTGCTTTGTCTTCTTTTCCCGATTTCGTATGTTATATTGTTGCCTTTTTGTAATCTTTTTATTTTTTATTTCTTTCAGTTGAGATGGCTGGTGGGCTGACTTCTCTGGCTAGGTTGAAGGCGGCGATGGGTCGGGAGGAGGGATCCTCGTCTCCTTCGACCCCTGTCTCCAATCCTGCCGTGGAATCTCAACCGGTTTCCCAGGAGGTGATTTCTTCGGCTGCTCGGGCAGAGGTTCAAGTTTCCCCTGGCCATGTGAACTCTCCTGAGGTTGTGGTAGTGTCGGCTGCTGAGGCTTCTCGGAAGAGAAAGAGGCCCGAGGACCCGAGCAGCGAGACTTTTGAGGAGGGTTTGGTGCCAAGTGTGATGGATCGTCGTTTTGATGCTCTAGGGTTTATTGATCAGCATTTGATGCCTGGTACGGAGCCTTATTTTGATGGCTGTGATGTCTCGTTCCAGGCCAAGTCGGTGTATCGTGCTCTCCTTCGCTCTGCTGTTGTTGTTCAGAAGGCTGAGCCTGTGATGGCTCAGGTTGGTTTATTGGATAAGAAGCTTCGCCAATCTCAGGCTGAGGTGGCTAAGTTGAAAGAGGAGCTCGATGCTGCCGAGATTGCGAGGGGGAAGGCGGTGAAGTCTTCTGAGGAAGCTGGGGCGGAGATTCTCCGGCTTTCCGAGGTTGAGACTTCGCTTCTTTCTCAGCTGGGCGAGGAGCGGCGCAAGGCTTCTGATGCGGGTTCCCGGGCTGCCGTACTTCTTGGTGAGATGGAGGCTCTGACTGCCGAGGTTGCTACATTGAAGAGGGAGAAAACTGAACTGTTGGCCGATGCTAAGGATGCAATTGCTGCTACTGAGGGGACGATGAAGGCGCAGGCCCTGGTGCTTGCTCCGGGAGTGGATGTGTCCGTGATGGGCGCATTCAAGACCGTTCGTGATGGCCGGATAGTCGACCTCGAGTAGCTTTATCTTTGTAATCTTTTGTTCTCCCGCTTTTTTAGACTTACTTTGTTTTTGGATACTTTTGGTTTGGCCGTGGGCCGTGTAACCGTGACTCCGTAACTTTGGTTTTTTGTTTTAACAATTTTTCGAGCCGTTCGGGCTCTTTTCGTATGTTCCGTTTAAAAGCTATTCCGTTTAATTAATCTTTTTCCCGTATTTGGGATGAGTGGACCGTCGTGTGGTCGGGTTTATATGGATATCCGCGGGTTGGGCCTGGAGGGTGATCGGTCCTCCAGTTGTGGCCGTGTTTTTGTTCCGTATTTGGGACATTGTGTGAGAAAAAATAAAGAATTTAGGGATAGCTTTGTAATGCGATTTTATTGATGGGTGGGCCTCGTTAAAACCCTCCGTTGTTGGCGGGAAAGAGTACCCGAGTTTGATACATAGTTTTTGAAATGTAAATGTAATTTTGCAAATAAGTAAAGCGAAAGCGTAAAAGGAAATGGGGGAGGGGGGAAATGGAGACCTGGGTTGGTTTTAGGAGTAGTATCGCTGTAAGTTGGCGGCGTTCCACGTTCTCGGGACTTCGTTACCGTTAAGCCGTTCGAGCTTGTAGGCTCCTTTCCCGATTGCAACTTTGATTCTATATGGTCCCTCCCAGTTGGGGGCGAGTTTTCCTTCTCCCGGGGTTGGGGGACCGATGTCGTTTCGCCGTAGGACGAGGTCGTCAGTTGTGAACTCTCGCCGAATGACTCCGTGGTTGTATCTCAGGCTGATTCTTTGTTTTAGGGCTAGCTCTCTGAGGTGGGCTATGCTTCTTATTTCGCCAGTGAGGTCTCGTTCTGCTTCTTCGTCGTTGCCTCCGATTGTTCTTCGCGGGCTTAGGTCACCGATTTCAACTGGGATGATAGCTTCCGTGCCGTAGGTTAATCGGAAGGGGGTTTCTCCGGTAGCTGTCTGCGGGGTCGTGCGGTACGACCATAAGACCGATCCGAGTTCGTCTGCCCATAGTCCTTTGGCTTCGTCGAGTCGTTTCTTGAGGCCTTTGACTATTATTTTGTTTGCTAATTCCACTTGTCCGTTTGTTTGGGGGTGTTCTACCGAGCTAAAGCGGTGGGATATGCGTAGCCCGTTTAGGAATTCCTTGAATTTGGTGTCGGCGAACTGGGTTCCGTTGTCCGAGATGATGATCTCGGGGATCCCGAATCGGGTGATGATTTGTCGTCAAAGGAATTTTCGACATTGGGTCGCCGTGATAGAGGCTAGCGGCTCGGCCTCGATCCATTTGGTGAAATAGTCTATGGCGACGATGAGATATCGGAGTTGGCCTGGTGCCGTGGGAAAAGGTCCGACAAGGTCGATCCCCCAGGTGCCGAATGGCCGTTCTGCCGATATGATGCTGAGCTGATGTGGGGCGGCTTGGTGGATGTTGGTGTGTCGTTGACATTTATCGCAGTTTTTCACTAGTTGCGTGGAGTCCCGGATGATCGTGGGCCAGAAGTAGCCGGCGCGGATGACTTTTTGGGCAAGGGTTTTACCTCCGACGTGGTGGCCGCAACAGCCTTCGTGGATTTCGCGTAGTATGTATTCCGTGCTCCCGGGCTCGACGCATTTGAGCAGGGGTTGCGAGAATCCGCGTTTGTATAGTTGTCCTGCGACGACCGTATAACCGGCGGCCTCCCTTTTTATTCGTTTTCCCTCTTTAGGGTCTTCGGGCAGTTCCCTGTTGAGGAGGTACTGTAGGATGGGGTAGGTCCATGACTTGTGGTGGGAGTGTGTTAGGTGGGTGTCGGCTGTTAAGGATACGGACGGCGTTTTGACGACTTCCTGAATTAGTGATTTGTTGCCGTGTCCTGGTTTGGTGCTAGCAAGTTTGGAGAGGAGGTCGGCTCTGGCGTTTCTTTCCCTGGGGACGTGCTGTATGATTACCTGGTCGAATTCTTCTTTTAGTTTGTTGACCTTGGCGAGGTATTGTTGTAGTAGGGGATCTCGCGTTTGGTAGTCTCCGTTGATTTGGGAACTGACTACTTGCGAATCCGTGTTGATCTCCAGGATTTTTGCCCCGACTTCGCTGGCCAGGGTTAGGCCTGCCAGGAGGGCCTCGTATTCTGCTTGGTTGTTTGAGACCGGGAAATCGTATCTGACTGATTGTTCGATCACGACGCCGTTTTGGCTTTCCAGAATGACTCCGGCGCCTCCGGAAGTGACGTTCGAGGAGCCGTCGACGTGTAGTTTCCATGCTTCGGGAGGGGTGTTTCCTGGGGTCATTTCTGCGATGAAGTCGGCCATGGCCTGTGCTTTGATTGCGTATCGGGGTTCGAACTTGATGTCGAATTGGGATAGTTCGACGGACCATGCTAGCATTCTACCCGCTAGGTCGGGCTTCTGTAGTACCTGTTTGACTGCTTGGTCGGTTCGAACCGTTACGGGGTGGGCTTGAAAATATTGCCGCAGGCGTCGGGACGCCGTGAGGAGGGCAAAGGCTAGTTTTTCTAGGCGCGAGTAGCGGGTCTCTGCGTCTTGTAGGACTTTGCTTGTGAAGTATATAGGTTTTTGCTCCTTTTTCTTGTTTTCTCGGATGAGTGCCGCCGCGAGTGTTTCTTCCGTTATGGAGAGGTATAAGTACAGGGTTTCCCCTGTTTGGGGTTTGGCGAGGATTGGTGGTTCCGCCAGGGTTTTCTTGAAGTGTTGGAATGCCGCTTCGCACTCTTCTTTCCATACGAAGGGGGCTCCTTTCTTCATTAGTTTGAAGAAGGGGATTGCTTTTTGGGCTGATGCTCCGAGAAAGCGAGATAGGGCTGTCAGTCGACCGGTGAGCTTCTGGACGTCGCGTAGGTTTTTTGGGCTCGTCATCTCGAGAATGGCGCGACATTTCTCCGGGTTGGCTTCAACTCCGCGTTGTGTGATCATGAAGCCGAGGAACTTTCCTGCCTCCATTCCGAAGGCGCACTTTGTTGGGTTGAGTCGCATTTGGTGTCTTCTTAGGGTGTCCGTTACGGCCTTGAGGTCGCTGATGAGTTGTTCGTCGGAGTCAGTTTTGGCGAGCATGTCGTCTATGTAGACTTCTAGTTTGGTTCCGGATAGGTTCTGGAATATTTTGTTGACGAGCCGTTGGTATGTTGCTCCGGCGTTTTTCAAACCGAAGGGCATGACTGTGTAGCAGTACGTGCCGTCGGGGGTGATGAACGCCGTTTTTTCTTCGTCGGGTCGGTGCATGGGTATCTGATTGTAGCCGGAGTACGCGTCCATAAAGCTGAGGTATCGATGTCCGGATGCGGAGTCCACTAGTCCGTCGATGTTCGGTAGGGGAAAGGCGTCTTTGGGGCAGGCTTTGTTGAGGTCCGTATAGTCGACGCACATTCGCCATTTTCCGTTGGATTTCTTTACAAGTACAACGTTTGCTAACCAGGTTGTGTAGGGAAGTTCTCGGATGAAGTTTGCTTCGAGCAGGGCTTGTACTTGTCTCTTGACTTCGGCCGCTCGGTCTGCTGACATTTTTCTTCTTCTTTGTGCTACGGGTTTGGCTTTGGGGTTCGCGGCTAGCCGGTGGGACATGAAGTCAGGATCTATCCCCGGCATGTCGGCTGGAGTGAAAGCGAACAGGTCTCTGTTTTGTTTTAAAAATTGGGAAAGGTCTTCTTTCAGGTCATAAGGGAGGTTCCTGTTGATGAAGGTGTATTCGTCCTTGGTCTGTCCTATTTGCAGTTTCTCCATGTCGCCTTCTGGTTCGGGTCTAGGTTGGCCGTCTTGTCGGGCATCTAGGTCGGCCAGGAATATCCCGGCTGCGTCGCGGGATTTTTTCCGTAAAGCCAGGCTGGTGTTGTCGCATTCTGCCGCGATTTCCCGATCTCCGTGGATGGTCCCGATGGAGTCGTCCTCCGCTATGAACTTCATAAGGAGGTATTTGGTAAAGATGATGGCCGAAAAGTCATTAATCGTCTTTCTTCCGAGGATGACGTTGTAGGCAGTGGAGTCTTTTAGGACCACGAATTCGGCTATGAGTGTCCTCCTCTTGTCACCGGTTCCTATGGTGAGGGGGAGTGTGATGGAGCCTTCCGGTTTGAGGAAGTTGTCCCCGAGTCCCGTGACGCCGTTGCGGTGCGTTTGGAGATTTTCGTCGCGGAGCCAAAGCTTGTCGAAGGCCCCTCGAAAGAGGATGTTGGAATCTGCGCCGGTGTCTACTAGTATTCTTCGGACTAGTCCGGTTCCGATCTTCGCCGAGATCACGAAAGGTGCGTCTTCGGCTGTGGTGCCGTGCTGGCAGTCCTCGGGTAGGAAGGTTATTGCTTTGTTGGACATGGGAGTTGGGGCTTGGTTTCTGATGGCCATTACCTGGAGGTCCTTTTTTATCTTGGATTTTGACTTGCATGGTGCATCTTTGCCCGTGATGACATTTACTATGATGGTCGGGTCTTCTTCTGGACTTTCTCTTGGGGGTCGCTTTTGGGTTCTCGGGTTACGTCCTTCTCTCTCCGGTGATCTGTCTCTCTCCACGCGTCTCGGTTCTCTGATGATTTTGGTAAATTCTGGGAGTTTGCCGTCTCGTATGGCTTGTTCAAGGGCGTCTTTAAGGTCGAAACAATCCTGCGTTTTGTGACCGTAGCCTCGGTGGTATTCGCAGTAGAGGGTTTTGTTGCCTCCTGTCCTTTCCTTGAGTTGTCGGGCTTTTGGAATGATGCCTCGGTCCGCTATTTGGTGGTATATCTCGGTAATTGGTGCGGTTAGGGGTGTGTAATTGGAGAATTTGCCTATTCTCGGTGTCCGGTTGGTCGGCCTCGGGTGGTCTCGTTGATTCTCTTTAGGTGTTGCGTTATGGTGAGAAGCCGAATTGCCGCGTTGGTTGTTGCCGTGCTGCCGCTTGTTGGCCGCGACGACTTGGCTGACTTCTTCGTCGTTGATGTAGTCTTTGGCGACGTTCTGGATCTCATGCATGGTCCATACCGGTCTGGCGGTGAGGTGTTTGCGAAAGTCTTCGTTCATTAGTCCGTTGGTCAGGCAAAGGCTTGCGACGGAATCCGTGAGTCCGTCGACCGTTAGGCATTCGTCGTTGAAGCGGTCGAGGTATTTTCTTGTGGATTCGTCTTGTTTTTGTGTGACCCCGAGCAAGCTGATGGGGTGTTTGGCTTTAGTGATCCTTGTAGTGAACTGGGCCATGAATTTTCGTGTGATGTCGTGGAAACTGGCTATGGATCCGTTTGGGAGGGCGTTGAACCATTTGATTGCTGGCCCGGCGAGGGTTACCGGGAAAGCTCTGCATCGGACCGCGTCGGCTGCTCCTTCTAGGTTCATTCTGGCTTCGAAAGCCGTTAGGTGTTCTTGGGGATCCTTGGTTCCGTCGTACTTCATATTGGTAGGTTTGTCGAAGCCTTTGGGGAGCTTTGCTCTTAGGACTCTTTCTGTAAAGGGTGTAGCGCCCATTATTATGTGGTCGTTTCTCGTGCGCTTGGTGTTTCGGTCCCTCCGATCTTCGTCTGAGTAGCGTTGAGAACTCAGATCTCGAGAGGTGCTACGGTTATGTTTCTTGTTGTATCGCCGTTCTGGTGATTTCTCGTGTCTGCGATCGCGTGATGGACTGCGACCGTTTCTTCTGTCGTCTTTTCGGGTTGGCGATCTACCGCGGCGAGATCTTGATCTGGAGGTTGCATGGCTTCCGTGCTCGTTGTTGTGTTTTCCTTTGTTGGTTATCTTGCCTTCGAGTTCCTGAACCCGGAGGCAGAGATCCTGGATGATCTGTGCTGCTTTGTCGCTGGCTTTCTCATGATGTCGTCTGTCCGTGACGTCGTAATTGTTCGCGTTTTGGACCGCACTCGCTATTCTCGCTTGGTTTGTGACTTCACGGTGCTCGGGGGTCGGGTTAATTGGTTGAGTGTCATCCTGGCTTGAGGGGGTTTCCTCTAGGACGTCCCCCATCGGGCCCGGTACGCGCAGGGTCCTCACAGACGGCGCCAATGTACAAGAAGTCTCTGGTACGGGTTGAGAGATGGATCGGGAACCTGCGGGTCGAGGCGGATGCCGGATCACTTGACTGGGGCGATGGGGGGTGGTACCTGCAAAGACACTCCGACGCTCAAGTCAGAATGGATCTGCGAGGTAGAAAGTGTGTGGAATGAATGAATACCTGGAGGGGCCTGAGTCCTCTATTTATAGGTGATGGAGGATATCTTATCTTATCTTATTTGGCTAAGATAAAGGGGACGTTTGAATTCGAAAGTCGGTTAGGAGTCTGAGAATGCCGTTTTCGGGCCTTCTAGAAGTGAGGAACGGGTCGGACCCGGGGAACCGGTGTTGGGTTCGGTCTTGGATCCGGGATGGTGGGCCGGATCCGTAACACATCCGAACCACTTAATGCATATATTCCTTTCAGTTATTTTATTATTATTATTTTTATCATTCTATTTTTATTATTAAATTTGTATTTAACATTGTGTGTGGTATGAAATCTCAATTTTAATTTTATTTTTTTACATGTGATTTTATTTTTATATAGCTTATATTATTTTTATGGTTAGTTATAACCAATTCTTGACCCCCAATAAGGGAGGAGGCTAATCAGAGTAAAAATAAAAAATAAAAAACAGCAACAAAATACACATTGACACATATTTTATATTTGTTTTTTTATTTTTATCTACCATATCATACACAATAAAATAGCAAAAACTAATTAGACAATAATTTTTTTGGTATTACTATTTAAGATTATTGTGAATTAAAATTTTATTACTATTCATTACATATAAAAAAATCGTTGTGGGTGAAAGTGAAGCAGAAGAACCAATTTTTAATGATATTAGTGGCCAAAAAATTGTTGCTAGTGAAATTCTAATGCTTGATGTTTAAAATATTTCAAATAAAAATTATGTAATATCCACGATACTTGTTTTAAGTTTAAAACTATATCACATATTTTATTTAAAATTTAATAACTTAACATTTACTTAAATTATAACGTGTTATGATATGAGATAATTAAAAATATGAAATTTATTTTATTTTAATTAACTAAAATTAATAAAAAAAAAGCGCCGTGGTAATGTTACTAGGCCATGTTACTAAAGTTACAACATTTTTTTCACTTTAAAAAATTTGGTTTGTAATACCAAAAAAAAAAATTTGTATACAGCTGCTTCACTTCAAGGTCATCATGCAGCATCTATCACGTGGTTACCTGTATAAAAGGATTAAAAAGTTTAAGCAAAAAGTCGAGTCGTAAAACATATGAATGCCAATCATAGAAGTAGAGAACCATGGAATGACCTTACAGCAAAGAGCAAAAAAAAAAAAAACCAACAACACAGAAGGATAAAAGTGGAACAATGAGTTCATTATTAATGGAAACAAATCTAACAAGCATTACAAGCATCCCCATGAACTAGATAATCCATTTCTTCGGTACAGAAATTATCAACTATATACTAATAGCTGTTTTTTTATATATATTAAATTCATTCTTAAGATAAATTTCAGTTTATTATTCAGATATAGGCTTATAGACATACCTGTACAGCTAGATGTTACTTTCATAGAGGAGACATTATTTTATTGTATGTTGTCTTCTCCTTCAACATTGTTATAGTCAGCAATTTTATCAGAAACTTGATCTGTTTGAATAGTACAACCAAATAACTGAAATGAAGTAGCTCCAGATTTGGTTGAGTTGCTGTTAGGGGTCTCATCAATGGGAGTCAAACTAGACTTGCTATGTGGTGATAAGTTTTTAGGCTTATGAGTGTCAATGTTAAGTTTTGGCAACATAACATTTAACTTTGGTACAATATTATTCTCAAAGGAATTATCAATAGACAGAGAAGGATCCATCGGAATGAAGGGATAAGTAGTTGCAGAAAATAGATGAGGCCTGGCTCCCTGCATGCTAGCAGAAAAAAGAGTATCATAATTACTCAACAATGTTTGATTCAGCAATCCCATTGTTGAATCAGGAATAGAAAATCTTGTAACGGAAGAGGAGGATTCTCCCATTTCATTAGTGAATACTCCAGAACCATCTGTAGTTCTGAACCTCTTTGTTGGGAAAAATATTTGAGGAAGTAAGAGTGTCTCAGAAAGAAGTTCCACCTGCCATGGACTGACAGGATTTACATTCTTCAAAATTTCGGATTCATCCCATGTAATCTATAAAAAAGAAGAAAAAAAAAAGCCAACCTCAACTTCAATAAAAAATATTATAAAAAGATATTATGACCAAATCTTTATTTAACCAAAACAACCAGTAAAAATCCATCTATTATTTTTTAACGAACCATAACAATACACAAACAAATTGCTGAGACATAACGACAGACCAACAAATTGTTTCTTTCTTTCAATTTTTCTTATTATTATTATTAGATAATCACTACGTTAACATTGGGATCGTTAAATTTTTCTTTATTTATTTCTTTCATTCCGTTCTTTTTCTTTTTCCTTTCTTGCCATTTCTTAGTCAAAGTCCACATCAATGTACATAAACACACAAATCAAAATTCACAAAGCGGGCAAATTTTATACCTGAAGCGTGCGCCAAGGAGAACCGCTCCATGGTTGATCTTTACCGGGAACATTAACAGCAGAAACAGTTCCCTGAAACCAATCCATCCGTGACGAATCATAGTTCTCTCTGCCCATTTTCACTCTCATCCCAACACTCCAGGGAATACCATTAATCATCGCGTCCACCTTCTCTGCTTTCACCACAAACTCCCCCCAACCCACGCTTGGATAGTAAACAACTTCGAACGGCTTGTTTTGCGCCGCCAGCTCCATCGCCTCCGCGACCGATGTCGAAGTCACTCTCCCCTTCTCGTTTCTTGCAAATCCCTGTGTCATCGCCTCTTCTTCTTCCTCTTCTTTTTCTTTTTCGCCCTCGTCCATCCCGACCATAGCTGCAACCCAATCCAATCCACCATCTGAGATACCGTCCTCCAGCGACATATTACGGCGGAGCCCGACGAACATCCTCCCATGGGAGTCCTTCATGAAAACCACAGTATCGCCGGAGATAATCTTCTTGCTGTTAACGAACTTGCTCCAGCCAGATGTGAAGAGGTGCCGTCTCGGAGTCCCGCGGTAGATGTGGCGAAACTCCCATACGGCGCCATGGAGATCGGTTATTCTAAGGTTCTGCACCGGCGGGTCCTCTTCAAAGTTCAACGGCGGAAAGACCAAGTCCGCACAGGATCTCGGCACCGAAAACCCTCCGCCATTATTCGCATCGGACCGCGTGAGAATCTTGGCGTACGAGATAACCTCTTCATCGTCGCCATTGCCGTTGCCGCTGTTGCCTTCGGCGGCGACGGCAGGTGGAAGAAAATCTTGAGCGGATCCATTGGTGACAGGAAGAAGAAGAATCTTGAGGAAGACCTCGTCGGTGTTAGGATCCGCGAAGTAGTTGACGGCGGCGACACGGCAAGGGATGACCGGCCTGGAGTAAACCAGAGGTGAAAGGTTTTGCGGTTGCGAAGCAGCTTGGTCGATGTGTCCCTGTGGAAAGTAGTAAACCCTAGAGTTCACTACTGGTGCCTGTGCAGAGATTCCAGCACATGCGCGCCAGAATTTGGCGGGAATTGGTGTTGGCCTCGGCGGCAATGATGAGGACGGAGCACTACGGCGAGGCATGGCTGATGAGGACGGAGCACTACGGCAATGAGAGAGTGATTAGTATGTGTGGTTTTTTTTTTATGACCGAAAAGAAAACAAATGTGGGGATTTTAAATCAAACCATGCAGTCTTTTATATAGCTACCCTTAGTCAATTGAATCAAACAAGTGATTAGTGTAAGACTATAAGGTTAGTTAGAGCAACCCTCGCAAAATCAAATTCAATTGAATTTTGAAATTTAAGTTTTATGTTCTATCTTATCTTTGAATGGGAATATCTATGGTCATCACTGTTAACTGATCATTAATTAGTTCTATCATTTGTATAATTGTATGTGTGTTTTTACTTTTTACGTTTTAAGTTAGTAATAAAAACTCTTTTATTTGTATCCCTGATGACATGGCTTAGTTCGTTTGGAAAGACAAGTAGTTTTCATGCAGTTCAATTTTTAAAGCAAGTTGATGATATACTGATTAATTAATTGCATTCATTTCAACCTTAATAGTTAATACTACTATGTTACTACCTTCTTGACTTCCCATAACAATTACTCATTCTATAATTAGTATTTTTATTTTCAATACATACGTAGGAATTGAAAATTAAAATAAAATTTATTAGATAAACAATTGGATAATAATGATTGTTTAGGGTAGCATGATTGTTTTTTTCATCCTTAACAATAGGTTTCGGAAATCTCTCTACTAAATCAAATCTCATATTTTAATAACAGATTACAACTAAAGATAAGACAAGATCTCATAAAAAAAAAAGGATAAGACAAGGTGATATTTTAAATTTTAACATGTTATCTTCTTCTATCTATAAATCTGTTGTATTTATCGAAAATCTGGACAAAAAAAATTATCTGTTTTAATTTGTGGTCTAACTTCTTTTGTTTTTATTTTTTTATAATTTTTTTGTACTAACTTATCATGGGATTAAAAGTGCAAGTTCAAATTAATCTAAGACATAAAAAATTAACTGAGTCAAAATTCAAATTTTATTTTAGTAACCAATTACAACTAATGGTAAGACAGGATGACAATTTAAATTTTAACATGTTATCTCCTATGTATAAATCTTGTTCTTTGACCAATTTGGTTCTGAATGTTATTTTTGGTATACAATTTGGTTCTGAATTTTTTTTTGGTCATGGTTTTTAAAATATTGTATTGCTTAATAAAAAGGCTTACAGGAGAAACCCAAGGCGGCCCAATAGAGACAATGGTTTTTCTGGTAGCCCAATGTGAAGTAGCTTTAAAAGTACAAAGGAAAAAAAATACTGATAATACTTTTCTCATCTTTACTATAATAAATTAATAAGTAATTATCTTAATAAAAATACGTTAATTTGAAAGAAAATTAACGATTAATAAGAAAATGAATTATTCTGAAATCTGAACAGATCAGTATTTTAGTAGTAAGATTGAAGGAACTTGACAACTTGTAATTCAAGCATTGCTAACAGATCGCTAATTAATTAATATTGTTAACAGATATCAAATCAAAGAAAAAAACAAGAGGCAATAAGAGACCAAATATAAGAGTTAACTTGCTGTAAATGACCCGCTATACAAGTTGACTGTACATAGTATGACCAAAATTAATTAATTAATATTATCTGTTATTTATTGTATATCATCTATTTTATCTAGTATTTATTATCTATTATATATAATTAAAGAGTTTAATTAATATGTATACTAAAAATATACGTCAAAATTATTATAATAGAAGTTTTTAAACATTTTATTTTAGTAAATATATTAAAAACTTAAATTATGTTTTTTTATTTCTTTTAATAATAATTTTAACATTTGTTCTTATTATTTGTCACTCTATTTTTATTATTAAATTTGTATTTAATATTGTGTGTGGTATAAAATTTTAATTTTAATTTTATTTTTTTACATGTGATTTTATTTTTATATAGCTTGCTATTATTTTTATAGTTAGTTATAACAAGTTCTTGACCCAAATAAAGGAGGAGGCTAACAGGAGTAAAAAAAAAAACAGTAACAAAATATACATTAACACACATTTTATATTTATTTTTTATTTTTACCTATTATATCATATACAATAAAACAGCAAACACTAACTACACAATAATTTTTTTGGCATTGCTATCAAGATTATTGTGAATTAAAATTTTATTACTATTCAGCACATACAAAAAAATAGTTATGGATGAAAGTGAAGTAGATAATGATATTACGTGGCAAGAACCAATTATCTAAAAAATGGAACTAATAAGAGAGTAAATAAAAAATCAATTGCCTAAACAATTGTAATCTTAGTAATTAGATTATGTAAAATCAACATTTAAAATTGAAAAGTATTTGTTATCATCGTTATTTTAATTTTCATTTTCTTGTGTAAAAAAAATTATATTTTTTGAGTTATTTATCCAAACGCTTACAACTTTAAAATAAGTACTTTTATAACTAAAAATTCAAATACAAAATAATTTATTTATAAGCTGCTATTAATAAAAATTTTTATACTTTAAACTCTTTTTTCAAAATAACTTATTTAGGTTGTTTATTCAAATTAGACCTCAATTATTAATGCTCTCTTTGAGTTAATATTAAAATCAATATAACTAATAAACTTTTTTTTTTCGGTAGAACTAATAAACTATTTAATATTAATACATGTCAACTCTTCATTTTATTTTTCTTTTCGTTTGTATTTTTCTAAACTACTATCTTTAATAACAAAAAAAAAAAACAAAACTCTTATTTAATTTGGGGTTAGCTTAAGCTCAGTTTGGTTAATGTCTTAAAATTTTGAGATATAAACACAAAAAGACAATTTAATATTAAATTTATTTAATTACAAAAAAATCGCATAAGAAACACAAAAATTAGCATTTATATTGATTCTTTCGAGTCTTAAACTATTTCTAAAAATAATAAATACATGTTTATTGTATCTATCGTGTGTAAACGTGTCTTTAAAAATTTATATTTCAATAACCAAACAATAAATATATGTGTTATTATATCTATGTCTCTGATTGACATAAATCTAAGACAAACACTATCTTAAAAATTTAGTTTAAATCAACCCACTCAAATTCCTAAGCTATAGGAATTGAATCTATTTAAATAACGGATTACATAAATTGGGTCAAAATAAATTATTATTATTATTATTATATGAGTTGAAATTTGTCTAACTCAATTTATAATTTTTGTGAATGAATCAACCCACGAATTGTAACATACCTTGATAATTTTAAATATAGTTTATAACAATATCAAATAATACTTATAATTTTAATCTAATCTCCCATGAATCATACTGAAAAACAAAATTATCAAATAATAAAATTTGTGTAAATACTAAATAAGTAAATATAGATATTCCACATGGTAATTATACCCTAAATAATGTTGAACGTCTACTTCTAGGAAGATTCCAATGTCAAAGACATTCAAATATAAATTCCATGCGAAAATCACGCCATGAACATATCCCAAAAAAAAAAAAATCTAATCTATCTCCAATCCAAATAACTGAAAAAAGAGTATTAACTAAGTATTAACTGTTTAGAAAACAGGAGAAGACGCCATTTCTGACGGCACTTAGTTGTATGGCCAAATCCTTTGACAAAAACAAAACAATGCGCGTCACGAATAATCAAACACATGACTAATCACGTTGTAACTTGCTTACCAATCACTATCATTATGTTCAACACAAAATTAAATTATTATATGATGTAAGAATATTCAAGTTCAATTTCTATAAATAAAAGAAAAAAAATCCTAGAAAGAGTTGTCAAATTGAATAGATTCGCAAGTAATTTTTTTACTTACAATTTATAAAAAATTATTACATTAATATTTAGTATAATTTTTAAAATTAACTTGTAACTAACTAAAAAATCATTTAAAGTGTTTATATATATAAAAAATAAAAAAAATGACTTCTTCTTATAATAAGAGACTTTTTATTATTTTTTTAAAAATAAATAATTTTATAACTAAAAAATTAAACTTATTTATAAAATTTGTAATATAAGTCTTTATATTTTATTTTTTTTAAATTTAATTAAGTTGTTTATTCAAAATGACTATTATAAAAGATGTTTTTGTTTCGTCTTAATATGGATTTATATAATTTAATTTTGATATAATGATTATGTAAATTATTATTATTGTATAATTATATCTGTTTTTTTAACTATTATTTAGCATGAAAATATAAAATAATACATTCCAACTGCAATCATATCAAGCTAATCTATCCAAGAATCGGTTTTACATTGTATTTGGGATTGTTCAAAAGCTCAGCTTGTTTTCTTGTCATCTTTTAGATTTGAAGAACTGGTTTTTGTATCATAGCAGAGAGCATCCGTTCAAGTTCTTTTCGGACTTTGGTGGATATAGCGAGTAAGGAATAATGACATCTTTAATCCTCATGAAACTTGGCCTCCGAAAAAAGTGATTTGTCTGGTATTAACTTCAGAAAAGGAGCTTAGGAATATTTTTGAATTACAACGTATGTCTCTTCTCTCTACTCTAAATGGTTTTTGGAATCCTCATCCATTGGTACTTTTAAAATTAATTGTGATGCTAGTTATTTTGATTCGGGTGATAGTGTTTGTTTTGCTTGTATTATTAGAGATTGTAATGGGAGTTGGCAAAGAACGTGTTTGGGAATGATTGAGAGTAATAGTATTCTTCAAGGAGAATTGTTTGCCATTTGGAGAGGATATCTCTTAGCTTGGGATGTGGGTCAACGAGATGTTATTTGTGAGACGGATTGTGTGAAGCATTTAATCTTGTTACTCAAGATGGTTTTGGGTTTATTGATCCATTGGTGTTCAAAATAAGAGATATCATGCATTGAAATTGGCGTATTAACTTTCGTTTGATTATGAGAGATGCAAATACAGTAGCAGATACTATGGCAAAGATGACGATGAAGTTACAACTTTCACATGTGAAGCTTCTTTCACTTTGAAAGGAGTTTAAGGATAATCTTCAATAGGACTATCCCTCTATTTAAACCGTTCCTTATTTTATTTGTTTTATTTTTCTTTATTTAATTTATTTCGGTCACAAAAAATATCAAGCTCATCTATCAATGGAGGCATTCGTTTCACATCCTTTCAGCTCTTCAATGAAACTCTACTTAAATTAAATGACAATCATAATAATAATTCAACTCTTCAAATAATATTTAATTTGAATATTTTCAATAATATAAAAATAGATTTACCTAATATTTCTCTTAATGAAACATATTAAGATTATCAATTAAAATTATTTTTATAAAAATATAAAATTTAAATTTTTAATATTTTTATTATATATTTATTAAAGTAAATAGTTTGAAAATGTCTAATTGTCTACTAACAATAAATTTAATATAAATTTTCTTGAAAACTATTTAATATGAAAAAAGAATTTTATTTTTTTAAAAAAATTATTTTTATTTAAAATAATTTTTATATAAATTAATTTTTGTATATAATTTTATTTTTGATAAATTTATTTTATTAATTATAAATAAAAATATTTTTTATAGTTGACATATTAAATTTAAAAAAGGTAAGAATTGATTTAAAAATCAAACTCTTTTTAATCTGAATTTACAAATGAAGAAAAAATAAAAATTAATTTTTTTAAAGAAATTTAAATTATTTATTTTTAATTATTCTAAAACCAAAAAAAAAAAATTGATTGAGTTTTAATTTTTAGCATTTCAAACAAGCTTAGTATGTTTTAAAAAAATATATATTAGGTAAATCCAACAAAAATATATAAGTAAATTCTGATTAAATTAATCCATGCAAATTAAATTCTTAAAAGATACAATTTTATTAAGCAAAACATATGTACAATTTGACGGTTCATTGGACCAATTCCTTGTCTCTTTTCATATTGCATTCCTCTCTCTCTCTCTCTCTCTCTCTCTCTCTCTTATTTTCATTTCAGCTCATCTTCTTCCATTGAGACCCAGAAGAACAGAAGACGACCATAATGAAGACTCGTGCTTCCACCAAAATCTCTGCAAAATGGGTTCCCATTTTCTCTATCTTTTCCTTCCTTCTTGGCATGCTCATCACAACCAGGTCCATCCTCTTCTTCTACCTTCACTTATCTTTTAATCCATGATGTGACCTATGAATTTGGCTTGCTCCAAATTTGGAAACTTTCGTTACTATTGTTACGCTTTTAGCTTCATTTAAAGTTCTAAACTTTGTGATCTGGGTCATGGAAATTTTTTTTTTAAAATTATTTTGCTGGTTTGATGCAGGGTGTGGGAGCAACCTGAATCAAACGGCATGCTGATTTCGAAGCATCAGCGTGATCAAGAACTGCAAGTGATCTCAGGTGACTGCGCCACCAAACAGGTATCTTCCGAGTTTGTAACAGCATTTGCCACAAAGTGTTCAACTTTAATACATTTTTTAAACTTTCCTTTTTTGTGTTTATTTTCATTTTTGGAATATCAGAAGCAGCCAACTAAGGATGCGATGAGTGAATTGTACAAGACACATGAGGCAATTCAGTGAGTGCTTCTAACTAATTAACCTGAGTCTCTTTCCTTTTTTTGGCTTAGATTTGGTTGCAATTTGAGCTTTTTTATTTTTATTTTTATTGTATTTTGGGGTTGAATAATAAATGAATAATTGTTTTTTTTCCTCTCTGTATTTATATTGAGGCATGCCAGGGCTTTAGATAAGCAGGTTTCCATGCTACAAATGGAGCTAGCAGCTGCTAGGAGTTCTCATGAAGCCGGGATCTCAGACTCGAATAGCACGGCCACTACCATGGGGATCAAAGGGGAAGGCCTTCCTAGGAAGAAGGCCTTTGTAGTGATTGGAATAAACACAGCTTTCAGTAGCAGGAAGAGGCGTGATTCGGTTCGAGAGACTTGGATGCCTCAGGGTATATTCTATTTCCTCTAGAAACTGTTTCTGCTAAGAGTCAATTTTGGTATCCACCTTTAAAAAATGGGGTGAATATTAGAGGAGAAGTTTTAGATAGATGATTATATGGATCCTAATATTGAGGGGACATTGAACTAGAATGGCATGGCCAACTTTTATATGTATCTAATACCTGTTTGAACAGGAGAACAACTTCTTCAGTTGGAGCGCGAGAAGGGAATTGTTATCAGATTCATGATTGGTCACAGGTAATTGGCTGGACGATTCTAGTTTAGTGTGACTGTAAATTATCTTGACAACATAAGTTGTTAAAGTTATCCTTTCCTTTGAAGTTTTAATGTATGTTATTGTGTTTTTGTGTAATTTCTTTTAATCCTAAATACTTATTAGGATAATAGTATACTCAAACTTATCTTCAGTATTTACTTTTGCCCATTCTATTTCTTCTATATGCCTATGTTGTGCCTTTCGTGGAATGTTGAACTATTTTATTGTAAATTTCTTCTTCCATTAGCATATACCTTGCTGAACTTGGAGTGTTTGGTGAATTGCTTCTTTTAGTATGTTGTATGGTGGTTGTATTTTTGTCATATTTAATTATATACACTAAGCCTCTAAGTAAGTATGGACATTTATGCTGATTTTGTTCTTAAAATTGGCTTTCTTCCAGTACCTATAGGGCATGGTGTCATTTTTAGTTTCTTTGCCTATCTGAGAGCTTAAACATGATATAAGATAAGGCCCAATGACGTCGTTTGATCGATGTAGCCGATCTTACCTAGTGGGATAAGACTTTGTTGTTATTTGTTTGCCTATTTGAAAGCTGATAATATTTATAGGTTGCTAATAATTAATAATGGATCTAACGTGGATGATGTTATCATTGCTATCTCAGTGCAACTTCCAACAGCATTCTAGATCGAGCTATTGATGCAGAAGAAAACCAGCACAAAGATTTTCTTCGTCTGGTAAGGCAGACGATAGCACATTTTATCTACAAAAACTCTGGTTAATCCGGCAGGAATTTAATCTTTGACATATGTTACCTTGTAGCAACACGTTGAAGGGTATCATGAACTGTCTGCAAAGACAAAGATATTTTTTTCTACTGCAGTTGCAATGTGGGATGCCGATTTCTATGTTAAGGTGGATGATGATGTCCATGTCAATTTAGGTATATGCTATCTCCAGATTCTCTGTCATCTTTCTTAAGTTTCCTCTACCAATTCTCGTCCCATTTCGTTTGCACAAGTACTTATTCCCCTCCCTAACGTATGCTATTTATAGGTGTTTTGGCAACAACGCTTGCTCGTCATCGTTCAAAACCCAGAATCTACATTGGTTGTATGAAATCAGGGCCTGTTCTTTCTCGAAAGTAATTCCACCGAACTTCTATATCTATATATTCGTACATATAATGGGAATGCGGTTACTTTTATTCTATGTCTTTCTTTATGTCATTGTATTTACCTGTTAAGTGCATTTCTGTATATATAGGGATGTCAAGTACCATGAACCTGAGTTTTGGAAGTTTGGAGAGGAGGGAAACAAATACTTCCGACACGCAACCGGGCAGATATATGCGATTTCTAAGGATCTGGCCACTTACATTTCCATCAACCAGTATGTTTATTGTTTGCAACAGCTGTGCATCATTGATCATTTTGCATAAGAAACCTTGTTCATGACAAAAATGTTTCGAAATATGAACACAAAGCTCATGGATCAGTCTATTGTAGTTGTAACCATCAAGAATCTACTGTATATACCTTTACAAATAGACAAATTTCATCTGGATCCTTATTGTGACTTCAGGCCAATTTTGCATAAATATGCTAACGAAGATGTCTCACTTGGTTCGTGGTTTATCGGTCTTGAAGTCGAGCATATTGACGAACGCAGTATGTGTTGTGGGACACCTCCAGGTACTGTATCCGATAAATATGTAACTATTTCTATGTTAATCTCCTTTGCAATCTCTTTTGGTTATGGTTCTCACTTCTAGTTGATTTACAATCAATGTTCCTGTAGATTGTGAGTGGAAGGCGCAGGCCGGTAACATATGCGTGGCGTCATTTGACTGGAGCTGCAGCGGAATCTGTAAGTCAGTGGAGAAGATTAAATTTGTCCACTCAAAATGCGGCGAAGGCGATGGAGCTGTATGGAGTGCTCTACTATAGATATATTCTGAAAGAGAGAACTTAGAAAAGGGACTCTGATTGTTTAATAGCAGCTGAAACAAATAACAATTTTTGGATTTGAGCTCTGAGATGGAATGGAAGAATCAAGAATGCATGAGGTAATTAGAGCCGGCAACCGAAGCAGGTTCATCGATTTTGGAAGCTGTTAACTGGAGTTAGCAATGGCATGAATGTGGATTTCAGGATACAGATTTCTTCAGAGTTCACAATACCTTCCGGTCTTATTTTTTAGTATGGAAGGATATGAATCAATACAAGGTGTTATGTTATTTGTACGTAACGTTTCTGTGTTTGTAGTTGAAGTGAGGTTACTTGATTTTTTGTTCTTTGTAGTAGTGAATGATAGCATTGTATTGTAACTTATACTGTATGTTAGAATTTCGATATGCTGAAATCACAAGTTTCACTAGTCCTATTTCTTCTTAACAATTGATCCATTTATCAGAAGCATTGGAAAGTTTATTTTTTTCACATCAAATTTTATTACACGTTTTAAAGATGGAAATCTATTTATATTTGTCTTTTATGTCAAGTTAATCTTTTTTTTTGGTGACATGTCAAGTTAATCTTTGAAACCATATAAAGATTTTTATTTATTAATTTCACAATAAAAATAACTGCATGAAAATTTCATCTTATTTAAATTGGTATGTTTTACTGTAATGTAGAATTGGATATCAATAGATATTTTTTTTATATACGCAAATCTAACTCTCAGATTTATATTGCACCTTTTGATTTGTGTTCCATTAAATTTTAAAATTCCTCAAATCTAACCCTCAAATTTGTTAACATTCATGTTAAAAAAAAAATACATCAAGTTACCATTAGTAGGTATTACACGCAATGTAACAAAAAAACGAAAGAAGAAAGAACATGACAAAATCTGTTTAAAGTAAAATAAAAAATAAAATAAAAAAGAGAAAGGGTTTACATGGAAGGAAGGAAGGTGAAGATTTGAGAAGGATGAGAAAGTAAAAAATTGTGGTTTTTGATCGCATCAAGAAGGAGCAGTTTCTCCGTCTTGGTGTTGTCAACTCTTCGAAGAAGAAGTCACTGCGGCGCGGCGGAGAATGGAACACGCCGACGTTTTCCTTGGCTTACACGACTTCCTCGAGCGGATGCGCCAACCCTCCGCCGCCGATTTCGTCAAAGCCATCAAGAGGTCTCTCTCTCTCTCTCTCTCTCTCTCTCTCTCTCTCTCTCTCTCTCTCTCTCTCTCTCTCTATGATTCCTTTCTATCTAGTTAATTTATTGTTATTGTTAAACCTAATTGGTGCTTTAATCAGAAACTAGCTTAGCTTAGCTTAGCAGTAGGTCTAAATTAATTACTTACTATGATTTTAGGAGTTAAGAGAGAGTGTGTTCCATTGATTGCAGTTTCATAGTGTCGTTTTCGAACAATGCACCTGATCCTGAGAGGGACGGTGGCGCAGTGCAAGAGTTCTTTGCCAACATGGAAGCTGCTTTTAGGGCTCATCCACTTTGGGCTGGTTGCTCTGATGAAGAGCTCGAAAGTGCTGGTGAAGTTAGTTTCTTTTCTCTCTTTAGATATCTTTGCACTTTTGGTTTTGCTTATTCAGTGCTGTATTTATGTTTTTGATCCAAAACTTAAGATATTTATATTCAATTAATTAGGTACTAGATTGTGGATCACTGAATTGTGACATTGATCCTTCTAATATTTTTTTTTTCTTTGATTTCTGTGGTCCTTGCATTTGGTGCAGCTAAAAATAGTGTAGCTTTAGTCTCTTAGCCTGTAACTTGGGGTGGTTGAATTCAGTTATTTATTCGATCGTTATGACCCACTTTTCCCTTTTCATTTTTCTTCTGGAGGCTTTTTCTTGGATTTTATCTTTGAATAATGATTAATTCTATAAAGCTAGTGTCAAGAAAGTTGTAGAGATAAATTTAGAATAGAAGACGGATTTAGTATTGTGGTGTGTATTCGCACATCTAGTTGCCTCATTGCAAAAGAATGTTTTGTAGCAATCGAGGCAGCAATTTGCTCGTAGGACCGCCCATTGATTATATACCATTGCACAATGTTATGGTGTATTCTGAGATATGAATTTGTTTGAATGAAACTTGCTAGCGAATGTATAGAAGGTTGTTATCCTTGAGCTACAAAAAGGTAAATAAAACTTGAACACCCTGGTTGTCAATTTAAAAATGTAACATATTTTGTATATTCGATTTAACGTATGTTATTTACTAGAAACTAGAGTTTATCTAGTCACTCTGCCTGCCAAGTGCACACATCCCTGCAATTTATGCAAGTATTATTATCAAAGCTCATTTCTTTATAGTTTAGTTAAAATCTTGGACATGCATGAATTAAACAAGAACTTAGTCGTACTTTTTTTCCCCAGAATTCAATGAGTCTTTCGGAAAATTTCTGATTCTATGTGCTTTCTTACTGATGCCACCTTTTTCTGCTGTAAATTTTTTTGTTACTAATTTAACATATAACACTTACCTTGTTAGGTGATCTATTGATCATTGGGTTTTGCTCATATGCAGGGGCTTGAGAAGTATGTCATGACAAAGTTGTTTGCCCGTGTATTTGCTTCTCTTCCAGAGGATGTAAAACTTGATGACCAACTTTCTGAAAAGATGGCTTTAGTTCAACAGTTCATCAAGCCAGAAAATTTGGATATCAAGCCAGCCTTTGAGAATGAAACATCGTGGTTGGTGAGTACATAACTACACATTCATTTTTCTTTTCCCCACAAAAGGAAAAACATATGTAGGTTTAGCAAAACTGTAAAAGCTGCTCAGAGTTATTAAATTTGAAGATTGAACCCTTCATAACAACATATTCTATGATGTATGACATATGCACCTTAATGTTTGTCACTTTGTCTTTCATGATGGATAATATTCTTGATTGGCCAATCTTTTCCTAAGAATCAATTTTATATAAGGCTCTCTAGTTGCCATATTAGTTTGTAAATTTTCAATTTGTCAAATGCCAGGCAAAAGTGCTGGAAGAATTCTTCCAATCTTGAGTTTTTACTACAGCTTTGGCAATCTTTTTCTGTATGTAATCCTGCTTCCTTAAAATCTTATATTTTCTGTTTGGTTTTTATGGCGGCAGCTTGCACAAAAAGAATTGCAGAAAATCAACATGTACAAGGCACCCAGAGACAAACTTGTCTGTATACTAAATTGCTGCAAGGTTATCGGTAACTTGCTGCTTAATGCTTCTCTCGCATCCAAAGATAGTCCTCCAGGAGCTGATGATTTTCTTCCTGTGCTAATTTATGTTACCATAAAGGTAATCCCAATATTTCATCACAAATTGATATGCACATAATTTTCAAGAATAAAATAATTTTGTTCCTGAAGTACAATTTTCTTAGTTCCTGTACCCTCTAAAAGATCATGGGTATGAATTATGGATATTCACTTGTACATACATATACTTGTTTGCCCCTTTTGTCCAAGTTATCTTGTTGAAGAGAGAAATGGGGCGGTCATAGGAGGTGTTTGGGTCAATCGTGGGGGTTCTTTTTTCGTTTTCTCTTGTCAATCTGTTTGTTTTGTGGTTTCCTATTGGAGGTTTTGTTTTTGCTTTGTGGTTGCTTTTGGAGGATATCCTCTCTTGCACTTCACCCTCGTTGTCTTCTAACATATATTCCTCTATTTAAAAAAGCTTTAACATACAGTCTTTTGCTTCTTGAACTTTCCTTAATAGAAATAAAGTTTGTAATTGGGAAGTTGTGTAATACCTTTGCATGTTGAAATGCCTTGTTGCTTGAACCTGTCCATTAATCATGGCGTGACCAATTGGCCATAAATACACATTCTTTGGTTGGGGTGTTTGTTTCATTAATTTATGTTAGTTGCTGTAAACAATTTAGTCCTTTGTAGTGCTTATGGTGCAGATATATTTGACTTTATTTTTGGAAATCTTTGCTATCAAAATTATTTATCTGTTCCTCAAAACTGAAGACTAGTGGAACTGGAAATATATGACAGTGAGAGACATAAACTACAGAATTATACTGTGTTATCGTTTCTTTTTGCCGATGTGTTAACTTGAATGATGGATTTTCTTTTATACATGTTGCTCAAACTTAGATTGGCCGAACATGCCAATTATGCATAAAGACCTTATTTTCTCTTAGAATCTTCTTTTACAGTTAAAACAAAGTTTCTTCTACTAATGATACTTTGCAGGCGAACCCTCCACAACTGCACTCAAATCTACTGTATATACAAAGATTTAGACGCCAATCACGATTGACTGGGGAAGCAGCATATTACTTTACAAATATGCTCTCTGTTGAGTCCTTCATCTCAAACATCGATGCAAAAGCCCTTTCAATGGATGAAAGTGAGTTTGAGAGAAACATGGAATTCGCCCGCACCCTTCTGTCGGGGCTTTCAGCTAGTACACAAGATTCCGGTTCAACTTACCAAAATCATGGAAACCAGCCAAGATCAGAAGCCACCAAGCACCAAAAAAGAGCTTCAAATGATAATAACGATGCCTTATTACAAACTGCTCCATCTCTTCCAAAATACGAAAATAAGAATATGACCCTCGCAGATGAGTCATTAATCACAAAGGTTCCATCCCTCTCAGAGTTGGAGAACAAAGGGGCAAATATGCTTTTAAAGGAGGATAAATTGAATGAAGTTTTCAGGGAGTACCCATATTTGTTTGCCAGTGTAGGTGACCTAACAGTAGGTGATGTTGAAGACCTACTGAACAATTATAAACAACTTGTTTTCAAGTATGTTTCTCTCTCCAAGGGGTTAGGAGTCTCCACTAAATCTCATCCTTCATCATCTAATCCACCAAACAATGTTCAAGTCCATGATGAAACCACAGTAGAGTCAGCATCAGATGGTGGACATGTAGATGCCCACGAGAAATCAGAAGATTCTAATGATTCAAGTAAAAAAGAGGATAGTTCAGAAAAAGTTTCACCAGATGAGGAGAAAACAGTTGAATCTGTTGTGCCACAGGATGAAACAGCTGCACCAGAAGGTGGGACCAGTGTAGAATCCTCTGATTAGTTGGAACTAGAAAAGATCATTTTTTGCCCCCCTTATCATATACCCTACATTTTTTCCACCATCTTTTCATGTAAATTTACTTTATACCTTTGGTTTTGTGGTGCTTGGCCCCTGCTTTGCTTATGTATGGGGAATACCATGATCACTATGCCCTCTGTAACATGTTCTTTATAGTTTTTTAGAACTTTCATGAAATTTCTTTTCTCAACTGACTAGAAATTTGCTATTGATAAAAAAGAAAGTAAAGATGAAAATTGAAAATCCAGTTGTGTGTTCTGCTATCCCTGTATGCAGTGAATAATATTCTCCTCTTCATCATAATATAATAGCTCTTTATGTCTCACCTGAATTATGTTATTGATAGTGGCTGTTCTTCTCACAGTGGCCAGATATGTGTGTGATAATAAGAGATTATGATGAAGTTATATTTAAATAACAATATTCATTAATCATTACTTATCCATAATGGTCTACAAGATTGCAATATTATATTAATATGCTGGATCAAGAAAAGTTATGTAACAGAGGGGACCAAGTTGGGTCTCAGCCATGTTGGAAACATTGTATTTGCACATAATGAACAGTGTGAAGATCTATGAAACATGGAAATTGGGCCATGGGAGCTGGTAACCCAGATTAGACAACCCTCCCCAAAACAGTGCCAGCTTTTGTAGCACCGACTAGATATTATTCACTCTCCAATCAATATCAAATATAAGTAAATAATTATTTTTAAATATGAAATATTTGAGTGTTGATAAAATTAACTACAAAAATACCTAACATTATATTTATAAAAAAAATAATTTTTATTTGATAAAAATATTTAATTGTTAAATTTTTGTTGACTGTTAAAAAATCACGTTAAATTTTTAAATTTTTTCGAGTATAACATTAATTTAGTTTTTCAGTAGTCAATTTTATCAATACTCGAATATTTCATGATTACAAATATGAGTATCATGCATCAAAAAAGGGAGAAAATGAAATAATTCAAGAGTGAGGGAAAATAATGCATATACATTTCTAACTTTACATGAATTGTTTCTTTTCCATGTTTTAAGACTTGATCGAGAATTTGATTCAGAGGCATTAAATCTTGCCTACAATATCAACACAATAGGTTATGCTTCTTTTTTACAAAGCTGGATAGCACCAATGCCTTGTCTCTTTCTCTTATATCCTTATATTGAAAAAATTATTCCCTTAATAATGCAAAGTATTTTATCATATACAAGTTATGGAACCTCATCACTCATTATCCTCTTTGCAAATCACACCTGAAAGATTAACTAATAGTTTATTCATAATCGTGTAAGATTTTCCAATAAATATATTTTTCTTTGGTTGAGCTTTCATAATCTCAAGATCATGTTCTGGTCAACTAAACTTCAGACTTGTCTGACCTAAGCAAGGTTCTTCTCCATGCTTAAACTCTGTCATAGAGACATTTTTGGAAAATGAGCAATTAACTGAACTCCTTCAAATAATGATTTTGTTTAACTACTTTTATAAAAATTTACTACTTTTAAAAGAATTAAGAGAAAATGACATTGATATTAAAATATTCATAAATAGGTGAATTTTAATATGTCTATATTTATGGTGACTATAATAACTATGAAAATGTTAAATTAATTATTTTTTTATATTTTAATATTTTTTAATAACACTTTTTTTTTAAATTATTAAATAATAAAAATACTTTATTTTAATTTTAAAAACACTTTTTAAAATATCATAACTAATGTAATCACCGTGGATTTGGATCTTCTAAATTTTGAATTTCACTTTAGAGAGTAAAGTTTGATCTCTCACTATTGAATAATTTCTTTCTCATATTTTCTCTTGGTCCCACTTATAAAATAAATAGTAAGAGATCAAACTTTATTCTCTAAAGTGAAATTCAAAATTTAGAGGATCCAAATCCAATCATCGTATTATAGATTTACTAAAATCACACTGATAAGTAACCTTAAGATTTTCATTAGCCAAAGCCTTAAATAATTAATTTATACTATAAAGTTGCACCTGAAATAATTTAAGACAACAATGCATGTCCTATTCTTTGAAGACAGTCTTTGTCAATAGCTATGTTTAGTATGTTCACAAGTAGGTTCACTTTTCACTAGCCTAATACATGCCTGTTTTACTTTGCTGTAGCATTTTATCATTAATAGTAATTAATTATATTTTCTAATTTTCATGTTGTTTCTCTTGGGCAGTGTTCCTTATAGTATTTTTTATTTTTTTGTTTTTTATTTTAAAATTGACCTTTTTGCCCTTTTTATTTTGGACGGAATCTACTAAGTTTTGGATCTCTCTAGTCTCTACTCCTTCAACAACAAATTTTCTTGCTTCTCTTCTAAGTTATACAACCATTATAGCACAAAGCAGATTCTTTTGCTCAGCAAATTTGTGATTCTTTATATATAAGCAAATTGTAAAATATTATTGATAAAAATTAAATAGTAAAAAATATCATCTTAATTTTAGCTATATCTTTTAAATATTGTCAAAATAATTTCATAACCACTATATTTATCATAATTATAGTTATTATAGAATTCACACACACACACACACAAAACTTTAGTGAAATATTAGTTTGGAGGGAAAAAATGTAATAAGTTCCTAAATAATTTTGTTTGGATTAAGTTTTTTCTTTTTCTTTTTTTCCATTTTTAATACAAACTAAAGAATTAAGATCCCATGAGATACCAAAAGGTTGTGATCACGTGCCTTACACATGCAGATATTGATGGCGTGTCGGCCGCAAATAAAATGCATCAACCAACCAAGGTTTTCAATCAATATAATTTTCTTTCCATGTGATTAGTTTTACGTTTTGTATTCTCCTTTTTCCCTTTTTTTTTTGTTTTTCCTCCTTGTAACGTGTATATTTTATATTCTTTTAATTTAAAATCAAGAGTCATTAAAGGCAGCCTTAAAAAAATAGTGATTATGTCTGAACATTATCATATGGTATTTGTGTGTATAAGTAAGACTTATCTAACTTAGGACTTGAAAAAATAATAGATTTGAAAATTAAGCCCATATGACTTGATTATTAATTAAAGTGTAAAACTATGTATAGCTGTCCAAATTTATCTCGATAATGAACATACTTAAGCAAATGATAATATTTTACATATAAAATTCACTAGAGTACTATCATACTTGAAATTTAAGAAGAGCTCGTATTTAAAAAAAAATCATATTACTTTTTTTCATTGTATTTTTTAATTTAATCAATCAAAAATTAATCCGTTGCAGTTAAAATTCTATTTAAAAAATTTATTATTATCTAATAAATTACTATATACACAATACAAAATTTTAAATTTTAAATTTTATTTAAGTAAAAAAGACCAATTAAACTATTCAAATTAGATAATTTTTGTTAGTTGAGTAGTTAATTCACTTGTCCACTTAAATAAATATCAGAGATTCTAATCTTATTTTATATATACAGTAATTTATTGACCAATGACATAAAGGGTTTTCTATGAAAAAAACTTTTTTCAGCAAGTAAAACAGAGGAAGAAAAAATGTGAATCTGTAAAATTGATTATTAGAACAGAACGCAACAGTTTACACTTTCTTGACTTTTCTTGAGCTCATCTTGAGCCTGTTTTACAATACTACCTTTAACACTCCCCCGCAAACTCGAGTGAGGCCTCTGAATCACTCAAGTTTGTCCTTCAACCTCGAAAAAGCAGTCACTGGGCTTTGTTAATATATCAGCTACATGTTCATTCCCTAGAATGTGAACCACACGGAGAGATTTGAAATTTAGCTTCTCTCGAATAATTTGAACATCAAGTTAAAAATGCTTGGTACTATTATGTAGCACTGGATTTGCTGTGAGTAACTCAGTGCTAAAGTTATCACAGAAAATAGTAGAGACTGTTCGTTGAACTTCTACTGATCGTCTACTTACTGCAACACCAAGTAATCAAATGAGGCCCTAAGGCTCCGTTTAGTTCATGTCTCACAAAGATTGAGACACATACACAAAGACATAAATATTGAGACAGGAACACATGTACAAAGACACGGTTAAAAAATATTGTATTTGGCAATTATAATGGATAGAGTACACATTATTTTAAAAAGTCTATTTTACCCTTGATAATTAAAAAAAATTCAATAACTGCATCTCTATCCCTTTATCTTCTTCCATCAACTCGTATTTCCAACAAAACTAATTTATAATTCAATTTTCATAATCCAGAACAAATTCAAATAACAAAACAAAATTTTACATAGATATATATTATTAGGGTTTGTGTTAAGAAGATTAAAGAAAGCAGAGAAAAAAAGAAGAGAAATAAAATTATGAATTGCAAAGATGAATGTAAAAATAAAATTATGAATTGTAAAAATGAATGTACTCTACTTCAGTAACTTGTACTCAGCCAATATATATACTCGGAATGAAGGTGAATAATAACAAAGTTGAAGAAGAGAAAAGAGAGCCCTTATTCGTGGAGAAGGAAAGTGCGTAGAGAAGAAAAGAAAAAAAATGAGGAAAAGGTAAAATAGTATAAAAATATAATTTCATTTGTGTCTTAAGTAAAAAATTTGTGTCTTACCTTTTTGAAGAGATACAAATTACATGTATTTTATGGGTATTTATGTGTAACTGTCTCTCAATTTTGTGTCTTAATAACCAAATAATGAACATCTATACCCATGTCTATGTCTTTGTGTCTTGTCTTCAAAAACAAACGCTACCTAAGAAAACACAATAACCTATTACAGACCTTCGATCCTCCAAGTCTGCTGTTCAATCTGCATCATCAAACCCATAAAGCCTATAATATGTGCTTGAATGGATCAAAATTTCATGCTCTTTTGTGCCTTACAAATATCTTAGTAGCCTCTTTACTATCTTCTAGTGAGCAAGCAATGGATATTGCATAAATTGACTTATCTTACTTACTGCAAAAGATATGTCTGATCGTGTGATACACAAGTATTGCAATGTTCCTACCACACTTCTATATAATTTTGCGTCATCAAACTTCTTAGAACCACTAGACAGCAATTATAAGGATGAAACCATAGGTGTAGGCATTGGGCTTGCTTCCCCATGCCTATTATAGATAACAAATGAATTATAAACTTGGTCTGGGATAGATGAAGTTGATCTTGAGCAGTCTTTTAAACCTCTATTTCCAAAAAATAACTTAGCTCCCCTAGATTTTTTAGAGAGAAAACTTTATTTAACTACTGTATCATGTTAACTATGTCACTATTATGGCTACCAGTAATAATTATGTCATCTACATAACATAAAATGTACATCACTGAGTCTAGTTTATGTCTAATAAAAAGAGACGAGTCTGACTTATAACTGCAAAAACTAAAGTGTTGTACTTAATTTATCAAATCATTCCCTAAGTACTTGCTTTAAACCATATAGAGATTTATTTAATTTACACACATATGAATCAGAGTTTGTTTCAAAACCAATTGGTTGATGCATATAAATAGTTTGATGAAGATCACCATTTAAAAATGTATTGTTAAAATCAAATTGACGAATTGTCCAGTTGTGTGATAAAGCAATGCATAGAATAAGTTTCACAGTTGTTGGTCTAATCATCGGACTAAACACTTGTTCAACTGTGCTTTGAGTTGCTTGATCTTGATTGTGCAAAATAGTCTTCAATTTTCTACCATATTTCATAACTGAGTTTGTGACCCACCATTTTGTTATGGAAAGTTTCATCCATTGATGCAAGCAGTCAAAAAACCAAATGACAATAATCTTGCTTTCATTGCTTGTAAGGAGATGACTCAATTCCTACTTCTTGATCAGCAATGGATGAAAATTGTGGAGGAATGCGTTCTTTAATGAGATGATCTTCGTAACCTTGTCCTTGAATCGCATTGAAGGCCTGTTGCTGCCAGGTTTTAAAATTAGTTTCACACAGCTTATCAGAAATGGGATTGAATGATCTTTGTTGATAGATGACTGTTGTAGCATTATTATTAGTGACTGGATTGGTGACAGAAGAATGGGTATTGGTCGGTCACCTTATAATAACATTTTCATAAGACCTCGCTAACTTTGTAGGGTCCTTTCCAATTGGCAGCGAGTTTTCCTTCCCCCGATTTGTTGACTCCTATGTCGTTTCTGATTAAGACAATCTCACTTAGTGCGAAATTTCTTCGAATGACTTTCTTGTTGTATCTGGTAGCCATCCTTTGCTTCAGCGCTGCTTCTCTTATCTGGGCTTGTTCTCGGACTTCGGGGAGCAACTCGAGTTCCTCTTTGTGCCCCTGTACGTTTCCAATTTCATCATGGAGAATCACTCTTGAGCTTTGCTCACTGATTTCCACTGGTATCATAGCTTCTACCCCATAGACAAGTCGGAAGGGTGTTTCTCCAGTTGCAGATTGGGGTGTCGTCCGATAAGCCCACAACACTTGGGAGAGCTCCTCTGTCCAGGCTCCTTTTGCATCTTGTAGTATTTTCTTTAGCCCTGCCAGTATGACTTTGTTGGCTGCCTCGACTTGTCCATTTGCTTGTGGGTGTTCCACCGAGGTGAACTGGTGTTTGATTTTCATACTGGCCACTAGGCTTCTGAAGGTGGAATCGGTGAACTGGGTTCCATTATCCGTGGTAATGGAGTGAGGTATCCCATACCTTGTGATGAGATTTTTGTAGAGGAACCTCCGACTTCTCTGGGCGGTGATGGTGGCCAATGGTTCTGCTTCTATCCACTTTGTGAAGTAGTCTATTCCCACAATTAAGTATTTGACTTGCCCTGGCGCCTGGGGAAAAGGACCTAACAAATTTATTCCCCATTTTGCGAAGGGCCATGGAGAAGTTATACTAATGAGCTCCTCGGGGGAAGCTACGTGGAAATTTGCATGCATTTGGCAAGGTTGGCATTTTTTCACAAATTCTGTGGCATCTTTTTGCAAGGTCGGCCAGTAGAATCCAGCTCGGATTACTTTTCTGGCTAGCGACCTGGCTCCGAGATGGTTTCCGCAGATCCCATTGTGGACCTCCTCTAGCACTTCAGTGGTCCTTGAGGTCGGTACGTACTTCAACAATGGCGTATATTTTTCACCAGAGTGTAATATTGTGCTTCCCTCCGGATTTTCTTGGCCTCTTTTTCCTTTTTGGGAAGGATGTCGAATTTTAGGTATTCGACCAGAGGATTCATCCATCCGAGATTTAGCCCGGATACCTCAAGGACATCTTGTTTGCCCTCTGCTTTTACTACAGAGGGCTCTTGGAGAGTTTCCTGGATCAGGCTTCTATTATTCCCTCCTAGCTTAGTACTCGCTAACTTGGAGAGGGCGTCTGCTCTGCTATTGAGATCCCGAGTTATATGCTTAACTTCGGTTTCAGCAAAGCGTCCGAGGTATTCCAGAGTTTTTTCAGGTATCTCTTCATGTTTGGGTCTTTGGTCTGATACTCTCCATTTATCTGGGAGGTCACCACCTGAGAGTCACTGTATATCATCACTTTTGTCGCACCGACCTCTTCTGCCAGATTCAATCCTGCAATCAGGGCTTCATATTCTGCCTGATTATTTGAAGCTGGGAATTCGAATTTGAGGAATACCTCTATTTGAGTTTCCCTTTTATCCGCCAGTATTATGCCTGCACCGCTTTCTGTTTTATTTGAGGATCCATCTACATAGAGTTCCCATGTAGTTGGCTTTTCCTCTTGGTCTCCTGCGTACTCAGCTATGAAGTCAGTGAGGCATTGGACTTTGATTGCTGTCCAAGTTTCATACTTCAAATTGAAATCGGAGAGCTCTATTGCCCATTGAACCATTCTCCCTGCAACATCCGTCTTCTGGAGGATTTGCTTCATGGGTTGGTTCGTTCGGACTCTTATTATATGTGCTTGAAAGTAAGGCCGTAGCCTTCGTGAGGCTATTACTAAGGAGTAGGCAAACTTCTCTAGTTTGTGGTACCTTAGCTCGGGGCCTTGTAGAACTTTGCTGATGAAGTAGACTGGATGCTGTCCGACCTCGTCCTCCCTTATCAGGGCTGATGCGATAGCTTTGTCTGCTACGGACAAATAAAGGACGAGATCTTCTCCGGCTAGAGGTCGGGTTAGGATTGGTGGTTGACTCAAGAACCTTTTGAACTCCTGGAATGCTTCTTCGCATTCCGGAGTCCATTTGAACTGGCATCCCTTTCTTAATAAAGAAAACAGTGGAAGGGATTTGAGTGCTGATCCTGCCAAGAACCTGGAGAGGGCTGCAAGTCGGCCATTCAATTGCTGAACCTCTCTTAAGCAAGTCGGGCTCTTCATTTCCAGGATAGCTTTACACTTATCGGGATTTGCTTCAATCCCTCTCTGTGTTAGCATAAAACCTAGGAATTTTCCAGCCTCCACTGCGAAGGCACACTTTGCGGGATTTAGCCTCATCCCGTGTAACCTTATGGTGTCGAAGACTTGCGAGAGGTCTAATAAGAGGTCGACTTCTTCCTTGGTTTTTACTAGCATGTCGTCGACGTAGACTTCCATTAAGCTCCCAAGGTGAGGGGCGAATACCTTATTCATCAGCCTTTGGTATGTGGCCTCTGTATTTTTTAATCCAAATGGCATGACCACGTAGCAAAAATTAGCTATGGGCGTGATGAATGATGTTTTCTCCTGGTCTGGCTCATACATCGGGATTTGGTTATATCCCGAGTAGGCATCCATGAACGACAAGTATTGATATCCCGAGCTAGAGTCTACTAGGGTATCAATACTCGGGAGTGGATAAGGGTCTTTGGGACATGCTTTATTTAAGTCGATGTAGTCAATACACATCCTCCAATTGCCGTTTTGCTTCTTGACTAGAACTACATTTGCTAGCCATGTTGGATATTTAACTTCTCTAATGAAGCCGGCTTCTAGGAGTGCTTGAACTTGCTCTTCCACCGCTAGGGCTCGTTCCGGGCCGAGCTTGCGCCTTTTCTGTTGTACAGGTCGGGATCCCGGATGTACCGAGAGCTTGTGGAACATGAGCTCGGGGTCTATCCCGGGCATGTCGAAAGCCTTCCAGGCGAAGAGGTCGGAATTATCTCTTAGGAGCTTAGTCAACCCTTGCTTCAGGGTCTCCCCTAGGTTGGCTCCTATGCTGGTATTCTTCCCTTCCTCTTCGCCGACCTGTATTTCTTCAGTTTTTTCTCCTGGCTGTGGTCGTAGCTCTTCTTTGGCCCTTGCACCACCGAGCTCTATGGTGTGAACCTCTTTGCCTTTTCCCCTCAGGTTCAGGCTTTCATTGTAACACTTTCTTGCCAACTTCTGGTCTTCCCGCACTGTTGCTATTCCCGCAGGTGTTGAAAATTTCATGCAAAGATGGGGCCATGGGGGGTAGACACCACTACTCCGAGTCGATTCAGGGTAGTTCTGCCGATTAGGGCATTGTATGCTGACCCTACGTCGATGACTATAAAGTCTATACTCAGAGTTTTGGATTTTTCCCCCTTTCCGAAGGTAGTGTGGAGGGGTAGAAATCCTAGTAGTTTTATTGGCGTATCGCCTAGCCCGTACAAGGTGTCAGGGTAGGCTCTTAATTCCTTTTCGTCCAGCCCTAGTTTGTCAAACACGGGCTTGAAAAGGATATCCGCCGAGCTTCCTTGATCTACTAGGGTTCTGTGGAGATGGGCATTAGCTAGGATCATAGTTATTACCACTGGATCGTCGTGTCCAGGGATTACTCCTTGCCCATCCTCTTTTGTAAATGAGATAGTGGAGAGGTCGGATGATTCATTTCCGACCTGGTATACTCGCTTGAGGTGTCTTTTGCGAGCGGACTTGGTGAGTCCCCCTCCCGCGAATCCGCCTGAGATCATATGTATATGTCTCTCCAGAGTCTGCGGTGGTAGGTCTCTTCTATCCGCATCGTCTCGCTTTCTCTTCCCATGATTGTCCGACCTTTCTATGAGATATCTGTCAAGTCGGCCTTCTCTGACTAGCTTTTCTATCACATTTTTAAGGTCGTAACAGTCATTTGTCGAGTGACCATATATTTTATGGTACTCACAGTAGTCGCTGCGACTCCCCCCTTTTTTATTTTTAATGGGTCTGGGAGGTGGCAGCTTTTCAGTATTACAAATTTCTCTGTATACGTCCACTATAGAAACCTTTAGAGGAGTATAAGAGTGATATTTCTTGGGCCTGTCAGGACCGAAGTCTTCTTTCTTCTTGGGCTCCCTTTCTCTCTCTTTTATTGAGGGAAGGTGCCCAAGTCGCCAGCTCGACTCTCTCAGCCTGGCATTTTCCTCCATGTTGATGTACTTTTCAGCTCTTTCTTGCACATCACTCAGGGAGGTGGGGTGCCTTTTTGATATGGACTGTGAGAAGGAACCTTCCCTAAGTCCATTTACTAGCCCCATAATGATTGCCTCGGTGGGCAGGTCTTGAATCTCTAAGCATGCTTTGTTGAACCTTTCCGTATAATCTCGTAGAGGTTTTCCGACCTCCTACTTTATTCCCAGGAGACTCGGTGCATGCTTTACTTTATCTTTCTGAATGGAGAACCTCATCAGAAACTTCCTCGAGAGGTCTTCGAAGCTGGTGACCGACCTTGGAGGGAGACTATCGAACCACTTCATCGCTGCTTTCGATAAGGTGATCGGAAAAGCTTTGCAGCGCGTTGCATCAGAAGCATCAGCCATATACATCCGACTTTTAAAGTTGCTTAGATGATGCTTTGGATCGGTGGTTCTGTCATAGAGGTCCATATCGGGGCTTTTAAAGTTTTTTGGAACTTTTGCCCTCATTATGTTCTCACTGAAAGGGTCCTCCCCTCCCGGGGGCGACTCTTCTCGATCTTCACGGGAGTTTCGACCTCTGAGGGAGGATTCTAACTTTAAGAGTTTTTTCTCTAACTCTTTTCGTCGATCCATCTCCTTCTTAGGTGCTTTTCTATCTCCCTTTGTCGCTCCCGTTCCTGTTCCAGCTCTTCCAAGCGACTTTGGTGGACATGGACTAGCCCCATTAGTTCAGTTGCGTGGGGTGGTCCATCCTTTTCTGACTCACGCCCCTCCGAGGAATTTGTCTTCGGATTTTTAAATCCAGAGGTTTCTTCCCTGTGTTGGTCGTTGGTTTCCTGGTGAAGGGTCAGGTCTGCGTCGTGGTTTCCGGTATCCAGATTCTCTTGTTCGAAATCTGATGCCACATGACCGTCTTCCTGTGACATGTCCGCCTTTACTGATTGATCTCTCGGGTCCCCGGCAACGGCGCCAATGTTACGATGGGTAACCGGAGATTATTGGGTTGGATTCGTTTGGCTGGCCCAATCGTTGGAATGAGGGAGTATCCAAGCGGATTGATGCTCCAAGGCCCCGTCCGACTTCGGTATGAGAGAATGGGGGGTGGTACCTGCAAAGACACTCCGATGCCAAAGTCAGCAAAGGGAGCAAAACAGGTCTAGAGAGTATTGGGCTTAGTGATACATGAGAAGTGTCAGTGTATTTATAGTGGTGAACCCATAACCACCGTTGGTGTAGTTTCGTTATTCATGGGGAATAACCGTCCATTTATCTTAGGGAGGTTGAGATATGGCTCCAGGAAGTGGGTAGAGAGATTTTAGGGGTAGTTACTCATTTGAATGGGTGTTTATCTGCCAGCTAATCTTCGTCCCGACTTCTTTAGAGCAAGTCGTGGTAGGAACCGACTTCGTGGGGGTGAAGGTCGGTATAGAGCGAGGCTTAATCCTTTGGATTGGGCCTTTCGTTTGGACCTGAGCCTTATCATTCGGCAAGGATATGAACACTACTCTTAACATAACAGACTTTTAAATGAAGTTCAAATTTGCGACGAACTAGTTTTTAGTCTACCAAACTAAAAAATATCGACGTAAAAAAAATGAGTGAACAATTCAATTTTAGAGTGAGTATGAGTTATATGCGTGGCGAAGAAAGAAGAGAATGGTGACATTGTGGACCCACTCCACAAAACACGCTCGCTGGATTACTACACTTTGACTCCGCTATTTCAAGTCAAAATCAATTGTGACAAGATTTTGGTTGCTTGCATCAAACCATGTTAACTCTTTTTTTTTTTTTCACACATCAAAGATGGTAAAGTTTTTTATATTCTCTTATTGTCGATACATATAGATCTATTTTTTTATTTAATAAATATAAAATTAGTCAAAAAAATAAATAAATTAACCTGTTTTATTTTTTTTCTTCTTTTTCAAATAGAGTAAATATAGGTTAGTAATAATGATGATAAACAAATAAAGGGACATATATATAAAGACAAACACATTGGTCAAGCCATATCTTTCGTTATAGTTTAGGGCAATTCACTCGATGTAATGTACATTATAATAATAATTATAATAATGTCTTCCCTGGATTATTAGCTTATTGGTGAACGTGGTTCTCCTCATAATAAGTGTTAGCACTAATAATATTATTGTCTTTGACTCATCATGCAAACAAAATTCAATAATTGCTTGTGGAAAAAAAATTCAAAAATTTTGTTGCAGTACGAATTATCTCAAATTTTTGTTGAAATTTTCCAACTTGATAATTATTGTAATATTGAGTCCAAGGATAAACACAAGCTGTTATTATCCTCGGTCCATTGCAAGGAAATTTCTATGATAAATTGTTGATAATGATAGAAAAAAAGGTATTTGAGATTACTTAGTCAGCAAAATAATAATATATGCATTATCATATTAGTTTGAATATTTTTTACGTCAATAACAAAACACCATTAAGTAATAATAAGTAATTACTACCTTGAAGTGGAGACATTGATAAGGAGGGGGACAAAGGGTTGGTCAGCCTATGATTTTACCACTATAGTAGTGTGTGTACTTTACTACCATTATCAATGAATAATGTTTAGATAAATACGACTCCTCATTTTTTATTACACTTACAATTAAAAAGTTACTAGAATTTATAGAATTAAGTAATACAGTTTAAATAAAATCAGTTAATTTATTTTGTTATAAATATAGTTGGTTATTTTAATATATATTTTAATAATTAAAATTTTAAATAATTTATTATTTAAATTATATATTATATAAATATATATAGTTAGTCGTATTATAATGCACAATTATCTGTTATTTTTTATTCTGAAAAATTTAAATTTTAAATTTTTTGTTATTTTCAAAGACTATATTTTATATTAAATTTTTTAACATCAAAAGTCTCGGTAATGATTCTTTATATGTTAATAAGTAAAAGAATGATTTTTAATAAATTTTTAAAAATCGTTTATTATTCTATTTTAAATTCATAAGTTTATAAAAATATAGATTTTCTGAAATTTAAACTAAAACACAAAATTGGTTATTCGTTTCGATTTTTTTAATATTTTATTTGAATTCAAATGAAAATATTTTTTTAATGATATTTATGTTTTAAAGTTAAAACTTAAAAATAGTAAATGTCATAATCTGTACCATTACTAAATCAAATTAAACTGATTCGATTTACTATATATGGATTATTAGTAGTAAATCAAATTAGGTTAATTCAATTTACTAACATCTACTCAATTCTTTTATAAACTGAATTAGGTCAATTCGATTTATATAAATATGTGTATAGAACTTTGACATAATTTTTGTTTTAAAAATTTTATGTAATTTTGAGATACTTTTGATTTAGTTATATATTTTATTTTTATTTTTATTTTTATTAAGATAACGTTCTATAATTAAATACACGTATAAAAATATTTTATATTAACCGGACATTAAATTCAATAAAAACACTAAAAATAATAAAAGCTTAGTATATTTAGTGTAATGTGGTCCTTGGGGTGTCCTGGTCCTGAACGTTTGATGCCTGTTCCCAATCTTCAATGAGACTCCTTCCTTGCAATCATCTCTTCTATTCTATTTATTTTGTCTTCTTCTTTATAATAATTTCTCCTTTCTTTACTCTTAAAAGGGAGACCAAGTAAAAGTCCACACTACACACCAATGTATATAACTAAAGATGGTAATATATGTCATTATTTTAATTAAATGTTTTAAATTTAAATTTCAAAAAATGAACAAAAAAAAGTGAACACTCTTACTTCTTTCATAAAATCTCAGGAAAATAAAATATGATTAGGAAATAAGATGGAAGTTTAAGTATAACAAAATAACAACAAGTAAACATTTTTATAGATTTTTTTTTTTATTTCTTACATTTATATTTTCTTCTTTATATCTGTCTTTTCTTGTTTTTTTTTTCTCCATGAAAATTACAAAGAAAATATTGTTAGCTAAAAATGTTAATTTTCTATAATTTTTCAGGTCTACATGATTAAGTTATTTTGATAATTAGATTTTTCTATATTTAAGAATTGATAAGAAAAGTTTTAGTTGAAAAAAGAAAAAAAAATTAATTTAATTATTAAAATAATTTGTTCACCTAGGTAATGCTAGGTAGAAAAAAAAAACAGTCAGAACTTGCCTTATTTAGCATTAATTAATTATCATAATAATTAATGAATAATAAATAAGGCAAGTTATGACTGTTTTTGGCTAATTTTTTTTGTTACCAAATATTTCCGTTATTTTTTTTTCTATTATATAAAGGAAAAGTATAGGGTACCAACATATTATCTGCCAACTTCTGCCAACTCTTATTTATAATTGTATTTCATGAAAGTGTATTCGTGGATGTGTCTAATAATTAATATATTTTAAATACATATATAAAGAGACACATCTAGAAAATATATTTATAAAGACACTTCTATTAAACACAGCTATAAAAAAGACATTTTTATTAGACACATCCACGAACACACTTCCATAAAACACAATTATAAATAAGAGTTAGCAGAAGTTGGCAGATATGTTGTTGGTAACGTAGCGGAACCGTTATATAAAAGGAATTTGAACAAAGGTTGTGTGTATTAATATTGATAAAAAGAGAAAGGAAGATTACAAAGTTTGAGAAAGCTTCTCTACTCTCTCACTTTGATATCTTCACTCTTTCTTCTCTTTTCTTCTCTACCCACCATGGGTGGTGGTGAAAACCACCGTTACCACCACCACAAGAAGATGAACATGAACCCCCATGATCAAGAAAGGAACACATTCCTTCCAATGCTATGTTCAAGACCTTCCATCAAAGACGTGTCTCTCCCAAGATGGAAGAACAACCCTCCATCATCATCATCTTCTTCTTCTTCTTCTTCAAACGAGCCTTTGTCACCAAGAATTGGTTGCATGGGTCAAGTGAAGAGAAACAACAAGATTGCAGGCTTCCCAACTTCTTCATCAATCTCACACAGACTCATCACCACCACAACCACTTCATCTTCTTCACCTTCACCGGTTTTCATCAAATACACAAAACTCAAGAGCATCTTCATCACTCCCAAACACTTTCTCAACACTCCCACAAGAACAAGAACTACTACTCCTACTCCTACTGTTATTAAGCATCATCAAAGGGTAGTTGGAAAGAGTAGTGGCTATGGGGTTAATAGTGAAAGTGAGAAGAAGAATCTTGGTTGTTCATCATCTTCATATTCTATAGTAAGCATTGATGAGATGGATCCTCCATTGCCAGTGCAGATAAAGAAGGAGAAGGAGAAGGTGGGAGAAGATAAAGATAGTCTTTGGAAAAGGAGAAAATCAGGTTCACTCCAAAGCTTGCAGCTTCAACAACACCATCCAATCATTCCTCTTCACCCTACAACTCTTTGATTTGATTTCTTTTCATGGGATTACTTCTTTTCTTTCTTCTATGTGGAATCTTCACATAAAAGTCAAAAGATTATGTAAGACAGATCCAGAGTTTTTTTTTTTTTTTTTTTTGGGTGGAGGAGTTGAATTTCTTTGTTATTTTTTTCTTAATTTTTAAAATTATCATTACTTACCTCAGATAGGATGTAAATTGATTTCTTTCTTTTTTTATTTTTTTTTTCAGTTTCCAATTTGAAGTGTTGCTTGGTAATGGTAATGGTTCCATAATTTTTGTGGGATATGTGAGGGATCATGTTAGTGTGTCAAAGATCTAGGCTTGTATATTTACCAAAAATATGAAAGCAAAAAAAAAAAAAAAAGAAACTGAGACTTCATTTGTAAGGGTTACAAGGTTTTTTTTTTTCTTTGTAATTAAGAAAAATTAGGGAGGAAAAATATTGGCTTTGTGCTTATCAAAATGAGCTAGCAAAGGAAATGGTCAAATAACGTTACCATATATAAACAAACAATTATGTACATTACAAAAATGGACGGCCATTTTTGTTTGAAATTAGTTAGAAAATAGCACTATTTTCTCCGTTCATTTTATTTGGAATTATCTTTTTTTGTGGGTGGTACATTGTTAAAAGGTGAAAACTCAGGTGAAGTCGACTTCACGTGAAGTTGATACTGAGAGCCGTTAGATGATTTGACTGATTTGACTGAATTTTCATCTAACGGCTCTCAGGTATCAACTTCACGTGAAGTCGACTACACCTGAGTTTCCACCTTGTTAGAATGAGTAATTAGTTAGTAAATAATATATAATACTCTCTCTAGTCTCTATTTACTTCTATTTGTACCAAAAGATGAACTTTTTTCTTTATCTATCATTGTGACGTTTTAATAAACAAGTGTTTTGTCAAACTAATTGATGATGACATAATTGAAGGGATTAATGCAAATAGTTGAAGGCTCCAATTCTAAAATTATTTTGTGAAGCTGCAGAGAACAGTTCCATGTTCAACCAAAGTCTTGTGTGTGTTCAAGTCAACAACATCATGCCATAAATAACAATATGAACAACATGTAATATTTAGTAGACCAAAATATGAACAAATTTCAAATAAATATGTCAAAGTTTAGAAACAGTATAGATCTAATCAACTATTGGAATAATATGTTTAGATGCATTAATTTAATGATTAAATAATCATTCAGTTGACATAGCCAAAAACAAGAAAACAACCATAAGAAATATTAGGGATTATTGTGAAAGAAACTGTTGGCTCAAGTTGAAAATATAGGATCAAACTAACTACTTTTAGAATAATTTGTTCCAATTTGTTTTACTTACATCACAGCAGCAACAGACATGTTACAAGAAGGAAGGAATTCACCATCTTTACTGTAGTATTAAATTAGTCCTTCTAAATTCATAAATGATACAAGAATTGGAAGCATCTCAGAGCAAACGAAAGCAACCCATGTGGCCTCTTCATAAAGTCATAACATTCACATTAGAGAACAGAAAGAGGATAACTTATTACAATAATACATATGGCTACATTATAAAACTCATTACAATAATACCATTCAAATTAAATTAGATAACTAAATGTTGAAGGGGAAAGTTTGGTTGACACCACAATCTTCCCAATATTAGATACTAATATTATTATTATTATTTCTTAATGTAAGCAATTAATTTCAACCAACCGTACAACACTTTCAAGTGAACAATTTGGAACTGACTGTCAAATAATTGTGGGGAGAAGATGTGGTCCACTGAAAAGTGCAGCCAAGTTAACAAGAAATTTCAGTATACCAGCCGACAAGGCATTAACATGTTAGGTGAGGCTACCTTGATTTAAGATTATGAGAATGCGTGGGATTTTAGCCGTAAAATTAGAACTTTAGGTGAGACTATTACTGCTACTACTACTAGGTGCAGATGAATGCTAGGCCTTTAATTCTATTAACATATAAATTGCAGATAATTAATTGTAAGTGTAACAGGGTTTGCATGCCGTGTACCTTGACATATTACTCTTCCAAACTTTGAAGCACTTATTTCTACTAACATTGCTTAAAATCACAAGCTCGATGTCTCGTATTTTCCGTGCAAAATCGACTACTAGCCTACAAACATTTAGTGGATGCATACACTGACCAAAAGAAATAAGAAAACAGGTAGCAAAAAAGGCGGAGAAAAACAAGGATTATCAACAGCAAAAAATGAAACTGGATCAATTATAAACTACATCAAAATAACAGGAAATTCAGTTAGAATATTACAGCTGACAATCAGGCATTAATACTAAACTACTAACAATAGAAATACAGTATAAGACAGACTACTAAAGAAGGAAGAAAAAAATAATCAGATGGAATGTTACATAATTTATACGCCTGGTATATCTGATTGCTAAGCACAATCCCTGTCAGAATTAATTCGACTGTCACAATATGTACACCAAACTTTACAGAAAAAACAGGTGATGCTCCTGGATCGCTACAAGGCGGCATGCTTCTGTTCTGTCCTCCCTCAATTTTCAATAAAAACCAAATGAGAATACATGCCCTAATCTAAAACATGTAGTAAATGCAAGACATGGCTCACCCCACTGTACAGTTTTACTCTCATAATGAATGTACAACAATGCAAGCAAAACTTCCATCCTACCAGAGCAGAATGCTACGTTCTGCAACAATGCAGTGTCCAGGGCTGACCCCACAATTTTGCCACACTCATATATCCAGATGCAAATGGCTTTGGCACCAAATACGGTGGATGTCAGCCACAAGGGCAAATGCCCAACCAGGCTGTGAAGCAATACTTTCACCGGTAATTTTCCACTGGTTGACTAGCTTAAACATTCTCCTTACACTGCTTATCATTTGACAGACAATCAGCAGGAACATATGCATATCCTTTCGGTAACCTTAAATTCTTCATAGACGCTTCGTCAGACGTCATAACGAGCTCTTTTCCAAATGTGTCGGCATGCTGTAAAATTCCAAATGAACATTAAGAGTTGTCCCGTTAAAGGTGAAAACTCAGGTACAGTCGACTTTACGTGAAGTTGATAGCTGAGAGCCATTAGATGAAAATTTAGTCAAATCAGTCAAATCATCTAACGGCTCTCGGTTATCAACTTCACGTAAAATCAACTGCACCTGAATTTCCATCCCCCCCCCCCCCCCGCGGCTAAATCCTGCGGAAAAACTAAATAATCCAAGGAGAAAAATAAGCAAGACAGTGAAACAGGACATTGCACACCTTTCTAGATTTGGATCTCAATCCGCCACTCTCATCTGAAACATTGCGTGCCACGGCATAAGCTCTTCGAGGAATCTGCTTGCCAGAAAATTGAACCCTATCTGGGATCTTGTGATTATAGCGGCTTTGTGAGGTTGAGCAGTCATCATCCAATTTGGGATCAGTGTCCATGGATACAGCAGCTCTCAGACGGTGCTTATCTGAAACTGAACTGTCCACAGTTATGTCATCAGATCTTTGGATTGCTTCACTGCATGATCTGTATCCCTCTGTGTTTCCTCTAAGGGATGTTGTAGCTGATTCTGAACTACCATCCGGAAGGATGAAAGGGCTATGAACAAGCACAGACCTAGCAACATGATCTCTTTTGAAGGCAAGTATGTCATGCGAGCAAAGAACCAATTCACGCTGTAGTTCACAAGACCAGAAGTCAACCATCAAAATGACTATACAACAAAACCCCACCATACAAATATATACCATAAAAATGCCATGCTGCCATGGAAATGCAACAAAAAGAAACAATGTCAATAATGCAGTAGCCAATAGTGGAAAACCACTAGGGCCAGACTCAGTAATAAGATACCTTTAATTTTTCACGTTTGACAATCCTCTCACAGAGGAGACGTAATCTCTCCAGTTCAACCTGTATGAAACATTCAGAAAGAATACAGTTATATGATAACATTAAAAGGAAGCCACATCCGCTACAATTAGTAATATACATGAGAACACTTGATCGTGTAACCATCATAGATATCCCTTTACATGCACTTCATCTATAATATAAAGTCAATGTAGGTATACATCGTTCGAAGTCTTAAGACATAGTTTATCCCATTATAATATTACAACGCTAGAGAAGTTTAAAGCTCAGGGAATGAACGGATAAAATATTTTAAACTATGTAAACATCATTATTCATAAACATGGCATTTTTGATCAGGAAAAAATAGCATGATATTTCCAACAATAAATTGTTACACAGGACACCTATGTCATCTTGGTTACACTAATCCTGTACAGAGTGATTGATAATTTTCACAAATTGTAAGACTATATGTGGATTAAATATGAATAAAGACTTCCTTTATCCAAGGGACATTAACACAACTTCATATTTTTAATGGTGTTGGCATATTTTATTATTAGGCCCAACAACTAAAAAGGACACGAGTAAAAGAAAGTGAAGAGAGAAGCCTCACCCGGATTTGCTTCATACTTTTAAGCTCTTCGATTCCATGTTTTTCAGACTGAACAAATGAAGGAGACATAAGAATATAGGATATTTTATGCCAGACCAAGAAAAAGGACATTGTACAACTAAATAGTAAATACAAAACCAAACCTTTGCCTTTTGCTCCAAACTGTGCTTTTCACAGTAAGCCTTGTGTTGTGGTTTGCCACTAGTAGTCCTCACAATCATGTAATAACCAGCACTTCTAGCACATGATGGATGGAATGAGGTTTGACAATGGCCATAGCAACACTGCATTAACATTTGAAAAGGAAATAAAAAAGACTGATAAACACTAATTCCAGAAGACAGCAAATTCATGGAACAAATGGGAGAGGAAAATAACCCCCTTTATTATCATTACCTTCATACAAACACCATGCTTGCGGTGGCAAATGCAACATTTGTCAACTCCCTTCAGCGCAGACTGCTGAAATTTGACGGCATAAGAGTTAAGTGACTAAGAGAGATATTGAATACTCCTGAAGCTGTTTCTTCTAATAGTTAAAATATAAAATGGAAAAAAAAAAAAAAAAAGTTAACTGATGGTTCAATCAAAGAATATACCATTCCTTCAACTGGATTTATTTGGCCTCTTCTGAATGTTGACTCGAAAACCCACTGGTATAGGTAGAAAATATGAAGCAGTCAACATTTAAGCAAAAAGGCAGTAGAAGGACGACAACATTCCCAAAGAAAAAAGAAAATAAACCTCAGCACAGAAGGCATGAATCCATTGACCATCAGAAGATTTCCTAAAAGCTCCAGTAGTACCACCGCAAAGGGCACATTCTGCAACAAAATAAGGCTTCTCCCAGAAATTGATAGCAGATGTTGCACAGCTTTTAGATGTTACATCTTCACATAATTCACAGTACCATGGGCCAGTAGTTTCTTTCACACTACGATAACAGTCCAAATGCACTGCAACCTGCAACAGGGAAAAACAACTAAGGGACATGGATACAAACAATTAAGTACCAGAAAAGGGATCAATGCAGAAGAATGAAAACCTTGCAACCAGAGCAGACAAGGATGGGATTAAACAAAGTCTCAGATCGTCTGCAGATATCACATGATTTAGATTGCTCCTTAGAATATTCTGAGGTTGGCAAGCTGAAATCAGAATATTTCTCTGATGACGTTCTTGTCACAGCTACTGTTGAAAGTGTCTCTTTAGCTCTTGGCATTGGCTGAGAACCAGCACCATTCCTCCCACTTAAAGCATCCAACTTCAACAAATTCTGTAAATAAGAACTAGTATATATGACCTCCTGCTGTCAATAAGAACAAGCACAAGTACTGCTTGCTTGATATGGAAGTTGAGAAAGGCACAAGTATATATGACCTCTTGTTGCATAGATTCATCTAGAGAGTCTTTTCGGAAGGAAGAAACCCGAGAAGATGCCGCAGCAGCAGCAGTTGCAGCAGCCAGAACAGCTTGGGCTTCCTTGTGCTTTCTTTCTTTCCTACCTAGCTTTTTTGCCTCCCTAAGATCACGCAGATATCGATTAACAATCACAGAGTCCCACCTTCGCTGATGCGCTGCATCAATCTCCTGCGGCAACCTCTTTGCCACATTGGAGATTAAGTTATCTGCATATGCAAAACCAAGCAAATTAAACATATCATGAGTTTACTTAAAATTTAAATAAAAAAAATGTTGCCAAGCCCAGAAGGAGGAAGGGTACCCAAACAAATGATATTTGACAATTTAAAGGGAAAAGAAAAAAAAAAGAATAGGCAAAAACTGAGGCAGACCAGTAAACTTCTTTCTTGCAACTGCATTCCGCAATAATCTATGCTGTAAAAATAGAAGTTCCCCCTCCACTTCATCTTCTGGAGAAGATTCCAAAAGTTCCATTTTTCCAGAGCTATGCAACTGCTCCATATTTCCTTCATCAGGCTTGGAAATACCAGTGCACATTAATTCCCCATTATGAATCTGTAGCAACTTCTCAATGGATGGGTGAATGTAGCTAGAGCTGGCTTCCACCTTTCTGCATTGAAATCATGAGCCACACTTTTTAAACAAGAAACCCAACTTACTAGAATCAAATAGAAGATAAAAGATTGCCTACTAACACACAATTAGACAGAAAAAAGTACATGCAGAAAATAACAAAAATAGCCACTTCGAAAAGCTCACATGGAACCACAATCAAGAAGTTTCACAGCAGAATAGAGAGGACAGTAGCGATCAGAAAACATAGAAGCATTCTGCGAATAAAGCTTGGACATTTCTTCTGAAACACATTCAGATAAGTTGGTTTTGTGTGGTTTATCTTCATTCCCTGCATATCATAACCATACATTAAGACTAGCTATTATAGGAATGAAATAACTTGGCAAGTAACACTATTGCAGCTAAAATCAAATCAAGATCCTTCAAAGTATGTCTATCATTGAATATACAGCCATAATACAAGCATTTCTGGGTAGAAATTACAAGCAATTAACTCTTAAATTCTTAAAATGGCAGGTTAAAGATGAAGCCAGACCTTGAACTTTCGATAACATATCCTCAGGCTTGGTTAAGTCCTGCAGATATTGTAAACAGAAACATAAACATAAGTTATGCTGTTTTTCAACTTTGGATTGTGACAAAAAAAAAAACATGGCTATGCGAGGTCCTCAGATATAATGCAGAGATGTGAGATGTACTTGAACATTTTTACGGCAGTCTATCTCATACAACATTTCAAAACAACTCTAGTCAGTAAATTTTACAAACAACAATAAAAGACCTCTAAATGATCCAGAATTGTGCTTCACTGTAAAATTAATTATTAAAGAAGACAATTTGGAACATCTAGAAGATAAAATTACCACCACAGTAGCATCTGGAGACCCTCCATTAGAACTTCCTGGATTTTCATGGTCTAACTGATCAGCTCTGAACTTGTCTTTTGACATCCCATTCTCACTAGTAACCCCCTCGGATGAACATATCACTTTATTATCCTTCAAAATCCTAATGTTGCTGACAGTTCTCCTCCTTGGAGGTACTGACTTAACAGCAACAGGATCCAACGAACCTGAATCAGATGTTGGAAGAGCAACAGAACCTTCTGCAGCTCCACTTTCATCCTTGGAAGGAATCGGTGGTTTGAATTTGACTTTTAAACCTTTGTGAAATGCAGTAGTGTATACATGAGCTTTCAGCCAATTGACGATTTTGTCAACCACATCAGGGTCCATATAAGCTTCCTGCAAGAAGGTTTAGCACAAAAAGATAAGAATAATAAATATAAAGAACTAATCATTTCAACAAAATGGCCAGTATTAAATCAGAGTAATACATTAATATTTGCAATTAATGAATCTGGTGAAATGCCAATCTCCATTGCTACATCCTTTGCATCAACTTTTCCCCGGTCTATCAACTGCAAGGAGTGAATTTAGACTTTCAACAAGAATAAAAATAAGATTAAAATCTGAAACAAATTAACAAATTATCAGGTTCATAACAGATACAATCAACATATAACAGAATTTTAAGAAAATGATAGGTTCATCTGTTTCAAACGGATACAACCAAAATATAATAGATATACCTTCTTTAAAATAAGTGCAAAACTGGTGGAGTCAGATGCAACACCATTCTCAATCGTCCTCCCTACCATTCCAACATTATGTTGCTGCACAGCACCACATCCAGACAGGTCACGGGCAATTAACCTACAATCAGACAGTCCTACATCTTGCAGTCCATTGTGGTTCAACTTATTGGGACTACCACATCCAATTTTCAACTTGTGTTCGCTATTTACTGGAAGGCCATTAGCTTCAAAAAAAGTATTGCCAATAGAAAGGGAGTCTCCTAATGGCAAGATGCCCCTATTATCTTGTAAATCTGAGTGTTTCAAGCAAAAAGCCCGCAACTCAACCTGCAATGAACAACATAAAACGACAATTGATGATCAATATCCAAAACACTAAAGTTGAAACATTTATGATTAAGGAAAGGTCTCTAGCCATCTTTTTCCATTAGGGAAAGGGGATTCAGTGTCCAGAAAAGATAGATATTACTCACATTATCATCTCCATACTTTGCGCACACCTCCATCCTATGTCGAGCTTCCCTTGCACATAACGGATGGAAAGAAGTCTTGCAGGTTCCTGAGACACCATCCAGAAGGAAATAGTCAGAACCTAAAAGAATTTGGCAAGAACTTACAGAGAACAAGCTAGTTGTTAATACCAGCACCCAGAAAAAGTAATATATCAATCACAATGAGCCCCACAGGCCACAATCAAAAGAATTCTACTTAGAAACATGGTATCGGTAGCAGCAGCGAATCAAATTATCGATAGTACCACAAAATCATAACCAAACATAACAGTTGGAAATAAACATATTCAACTTTAAAAATAAACAACTAATTAAAGAGGAATGCTGCAGCATATGGTATCATGGCTCAGAAATGCTATGATGACGTTGACAGTACTTAATTCCAATACGAAATCCTATATTATTAAAACATAAGAAGCACCTATATTTGATTGTTAAAATATATTTTAAAAAGGCTAACACTCAGACGTTAACAACAGCACCATTAGTTGGCTCCTAGAGCTTACATAATATCACCTTGTTGCTTTCTGTGGAGGAATGATGTCACAAATGCAGTGATTCACTCATTGATACTTGTCACTCATTCAATAGAATCAAAACAGAACAATCATTACATACACTCTTCGTCTGAAAAATCAAAATGGCAACCATGCTATCCTGCTATGTCAAAGGTAAATACAAACAAGGTAGGAAAAATCTGAGTCCTCTAAACAATTATAAAATAAACGTAAATTGGCTACATTCAATATTTTAATCTTTTGAGAGTAGATGCAGTGGAAATTCTGCAAAGACAACCTTTGACTTTCCTCAAGAAGCGGAAAGAAATGTTTAAGACCAAGGTTCAACAGATCACATTGCAACACAAACATATACTTAAAACGTAAAAGTTATTTTCTGCCCAAATAGGCAAAACATTATTATAATGCGAACTATAGTGTAACAAAAGGACACCTCAGCAAGAGAAGCAAAACCTGGCAATTTAAATACCCAGAAGCAGTGTTAAAATCCCCAGCCTCTTAAAGCTCTACTCTAACTAAAATTGCTGGGTAATTGAAAAGAGAAACAAATATCATTCGCAATAATATTAAGTTCATCAGTGCTCGGCCACCAACCATCAACAAGAAAACATCAAATTAACATCAATGTGGTCAGATTCTCCTTAATTTATGTTGCAAAGGATATTTGAACCGAAAAGTGCCAAATATACAACTACTCGCATTGACATTAACATTATACGTAATTACGGATACATATAGACATAAATAATAAATGATTATATACAATTATTATTATTGATCATACTGTAACTGGCCTAAGAAACATAAGTTGTACACTACAAAATGGTAAAAATAAATAAAATATAACAGAAAATGATAAAAAGGAAAAAGCATACCATGGCTACAACGAACACATGCACCCCACTTCAGTTTGCAAATATTACACACTAATTTTCTCCGGGTTTCCTTTATTGACCCGACGTTCATAACAGGCTCCATCTTCTTCAAATCATCTACATAAACCTCGGGCATCCACAGACAACAAAACAAGTGCACAAACTGCACAGACTCAACGTCTTCCACAGTGCTATCAACTGGTTTCAAAGCACCACCTTTATTCGGGCAAAGCACACAAGGATTCACCGACCCCTCGACACCTCGCTTTAGCTTACACCACGAGCACAACCAAGACTCATCCACGCCATCTTGCACACCATAGCACTTCTGATGAACTGCCATTTTACAAGAGGCACAAACAACCAAACGGTTCAAATCTCTGCCTGTCTCCCCCATGCCACAATAATGACAAAAGGGTTCATCCCCATCACGAGGAATGGTCATTTGAACTTTCTGCAAATCAGCATCCCCACTCAAAAGCTTCCTTTTCTTTGTAGGGCGCTCAGAAGTCAAAGAAACCTTACTCCTACAACCTAATAGCCACTCTAAACTAACACACGAGACATTTTTTCCATCATCCTGAGGCAAATCGTTTTCGGCAGCGGCATTGTCAATTGACTCCACTCCCAATGTACATTCCTCACTTCCCAAGTCTTCCTCAACCTTTTTATCATCCTCGCCACTATCTAAGTCCAGTTTTATTGCATCTTTCTTGTCATCCTCACTACTATTAACTACTATATCGAGTCTCGGAGAATTCCCCAAAACCGGAATCGAGAAACACTGACGAGAACATAACCTAGACAGCGAAGAAAGCTCCACTAAGGTATCGATATCACTCAATGATAAGTCCCTAAAATACTCCTCAGTCTCGTCCCAAATGTTGAAAGCACGTGCCTTCTCGCTCGCCCTAGATGATTTCTTCTTCTTCTTCTCGCCCCCGGACCGAACCTTCTTGTGCCGCCGACGGTTATCCCCATGGCGGTTCAACAAACTAGATAACCCACTTGGCAGAGTAACCACCCCAGAAGTGGACGCTTCTTCTTCATAAGGGGAACGTTCGCTCAGCGCCTTCCTTGCCTGAGAAAAGTAGTCAATTTCGTACACGGCAGAATCCTCAGAGGTTCCCGGCAATTCCGCCGGAGAATCCACCGGTGACGGCCTCGCCTCGGCGGAATCTCCCCGTTGTTGAGCCCCAGAAGCCGCCATGTCCTTCCTCCGTTGACATCGGCCAGAACTGGTCATCGCCGGCAACAACAACGTGCACAATAGCCAGAACATTCCATCATAGAAATTGAAACCCTATCGTAAGAAATTAAGTTAGGGTTCAGTGCGGAACCTACCGCGCAGCGTTGCAGAAGAACCAATCGAGATTCGTTCGGTGACTCAAGAGGGAAAGACGGACGAACGAACGGAGATTGAAGACCAAGAGGATAAGGGCCGTTTTCTAGGGTTAGGGTTCAATTTTTTGTTCGGATCCGTTTTTTAAGAGTTTGTAATTTTTAGTATTTTTTTCTGTGCAGTTCGATTTCGTTTTCGTGGGGGCGTGGGGCTAGAGAGAGAGAAGGAGGAGAGAGAATATTAAAAAGGTTGTAGAAGAGAGAGAAAGATTCGCGTTTTTTCTTAGGCACTGTTTTGCATTTGCCGAGAGAGAGAGAGAGAGGTTCCTTCTTTTTGAAGATATTTTATTTTTTATACGGAAACAAGAGGAGTATCTATACGGTGTTGTGACGCTATACGATACGATTGAGCGTGCCAGAGAGCAAGGTACACGTGGCACTGTGACGTTGAAAGAGAGCAAACGTGCATCTCACCCGCTACCTACTGTTATCAGTTGGATAGAGATAGGAGCATTGAAGGAGTGAAAATGAAAAGAAAAAATAACGCGTTTTTTTTTGTTTATCGAAGAAAGTATTTCATTAATGTAATGAAATGAAAATAACGGTTCACTAAAGATTACACACAGGGGTAAATTCGGAAAAGATTTAACAAAGACTATAGTTCAGTTTGGATAAATAATTTTATTAATTTTTTTTTATAAAATAGTTTAAATAATAAATGATTATATTAAAGATAATTTATAAATAAATTATTTTGTTTTTAGGTTTTTAACTCTAAAAGTATTTTTTATAAAAATATGTTAAAAAGTAATAGTATTATAAGAGAAGTTATTTTTTTAACTTTTCTATAAACTCTTGAATAACTTCTTAGAAAGCTATAATTTTGTTTTAAAAATTGCACCAGACATTAATACTTAGGGCTGCACACAGATCGGATCGGATCGGATATAGCCTAAAATTCTATTCGATCCGCATTGTACTCATCGGATCGGATCGGATACGATATCCGCATTTTTTCAGGCCAGATCCGATCCAATCGGATCGGATTGGATATCGGGTATATCCGCATAATTAAAAAAAAAAACTATTTTAAGATTCTATTCGGCTATTTTTACAAAAAATATCCATAAAATTCATTTTTCACCTGATTGAGCCTATTTACTCCTAAAATATTATCAATAAAAGTTCTATTGAATAACAAAAAAAATAATAACACAATATTTAAGTTTAATTATTCTAAGTTGAAGTACAACATAAAAAATTAAAACAAGATATCATAAAATTCATAAAACAACACACTAAAATTCATATCACATGAGGGTTTACTTTTTTAAACTATGCTATTTATATGAGACATGCAGATTTGCGGATCGGATCCGCGGATATCGCTGCTAAATCCGCAATCCGATCCTACCATAGTGCGGATCGGATCTGATCCGATCCGATGGCTCTGCAGATCGGATAATATCCGCAAAATTCGGATCGGATGCGGATAATTACCGCGGATATGCGAATATTATCCGATCCATGTGCAGCCCTATTAATACTATTATTTTTCATAAGTTATAAGTTCAAAAAAGTTACTTTTGAAACTTCTCAAGCGGGCCCATGTTGAGATGTAATTGAATTACATTGATTGAGTAAATAACTTTTCTCAACAAACAAAGATTACTCGCAATGAGTTATAGCTCAAATGACATAATCTCCTCATACTTACTTAAGAGGTCGCGGGTTCAAGTTTTCCTATCTTTGATTAAAAAAAAAACAAACAAACAAAGATTACTGAAACTGCCATCAAGTAGAAGAAAAACATGGTAGCATATTTATTAAACTACTCTTCTACCTTAGCTCATGACAACAATAAAGAAGTCTCATGGCCCACAAATTCAGCCCAACAGAATACATAAATTCAATTACAATTTTAATCTTTATTATCTTATCTAATCTTTTCTTTATCTTATCTTTAGTTGTTCTTATCTTATCTTTATTTGCTTTTATCTTTCATAGGACAATGCTCTATACATATTTAATTTTACCTTCATAGTTTATAATTCAATTCGATCAATCAACAATTAATAAAATTTCTTCATTTATTCTTTTCCTATTCTTTCACAATTTTATCAATATTTATAACTCTATTCTTTTGACTTCTTTTTGCTTTTTCTTTTTTCAACAACACTGATTATAACATTTTTTTTTTCATGTTGAAGGGTGCTGCTAATGCAGTTAATTATAAAAAAATTATCAAAAAAATTACTAGCAACAATCATAGAATTATATTAGAAAATTTACTACAAAAATTAGAAATATAAACAAGAACATCATTAAAATTATCAACCCCATCTAAAATTGAACAAGATATAGCTCAGATTAGTTAGTAGAAATAATAAAAAAATCACAAAAAAAGATGAAAAATAAAAATTTAACCCCAATCAACGGTTCTTATCTTTACTCCCTCCTCCAACATTATTATTCCCAATTGAATCACCTTCCTTCTTCTGCAAGAATCAAAAAGTCGTTCGAATAGATACGACTATTTCGTTTCTTAAGTCGGTGATTTTGGTCACTCAACCGTTGGAGCAGAAGATTGCGGCAGCGCATTTCGAAATTCCACTCACATTCAGAGCCGCCACCGTCTCCAGCACGAAAAAGCCACCACCTTCGCATTCATTAGAGACGCATTCTCAGTCCCACTTGCGAAATCCGAATACCAACCGACTTGACCCGAATTCCAACTGAAAAACATAACTTTCTTCTCTTCCATCAAAGTTTTCACATTGAACTTCAACAGCGAGTTCTTCGAGTTTCACAAGGTCGCAAAGCAAGCCTGAGTCGCCGCTGGAAGTTGTGAGAAGAGCTCGAATCGAGAAAAATACAATCCATTGCTTATCAATTCCAAAGATAGCGATGGTGAAGGTGGGCACATGCAAAGAGGGACTCGAAGATAACGGTGGTGAACGAAAGGGGATGAAGGGGATTGGAGTGGCAAGCCTGTGCTAAGAAAGGAGGGAGAGAAAGAGTAATGTAATGATGATGATGGGTGAGGGAAGGGTAATTTAGAGTTTTTGGGTTGTTTTTTTTAGTTTGAATAATTTTGTCGTAGAAAACTGATCTTTTATAGGTACAACTTTAATTTTGTTATTTTATTGTCAGTTTGTTAGTATTTGAATCTTTCATAGTTAGAAATGACTATTTACTCTATATAATGATTTCAGAAATTAATAAAATTACTCACATATAATGGCTTAATAAACGCGTTTATTTTTAAGTCTTTTATGATTATGATGATGATGGAGGTATTTTCTATTAAATTAGATATTTCGTTAAAAGAATTAAGTTGGGTTGATTTAATGGTTAACTTATTAGTCCGTTTAGATAAAAGTGTTGGAAGTTTGAATTCTACTTTGTACAAACAGCAATTCATTTACCAGTAATAAATTTTTAAATGAAGCTCCGATTCATGACGGATTAGTTCTTAAAATACTATAGAAAACAAAAAATTATGTTGTTGAAATTGTAGTTTTAATATTTATCTGCTTAAACAATTTTAGGTAATGTATACATTTACTCATCATAATCATGTTATGATATACATGAGATAATAGGGGTGTTTGCGATGTAATTTGGACGTTTTGAGTAAAAAAATTATTCGATCTGCACATTAATTTTATTTGTATTGTAGTTTGAATTGGATGATTTTTTTACATAATCTAATCCAATTTCAAGCGTCCATATGAATTAGATTTGTAATTTTATAAATAAATAAAAAATTAAATATATAAAATAAGTCTCAACATCAAATTTTAGATAACCAACAATAGTATAACAAATCTCAATAGTATCTTTAAAAATAAAAAATAACATAATAATAAAAAATATAGATTAGTTAAATAATAATAATAATATATAAATAAGATAAAAATATATAACAAATAGGAGATATTATAAGTAAAATTGTAAATATAATACTATTATATTATATTATGCCGTTTGGATTGTATTAAATCAGTTTTGAAAAGAATATTCGAAATTTGATCTAATCCATATAATTTGACAAAAATAGAATAAAATTTAATTCAAATTAGTACTTTTTTTTCTCTGAACAATAGAGCTTAACACATCTTAGTAGAGCAAAATAAAGTAAAAGAAAACAGACAACAAACATATATGCTCAGTTTATAGTCATTTCCGATATTGTCATCAACAACTATAGAGGAAAATACTATTTCATTCTTGGACATTCTTGATTGACCTGTTAATTATTTCCGTTACACTTTGTTCTTTTTTTGAAATATCTCTTTCATTTCTTGCTCACCAAGTATTTCAGATGACTGTAAAAGATCCAATTAACTACTCGTTTTTCTCTATCTTTTCTATCTAACTTTCAATGTGTTGCTCGAGTCTTTGGAATAGCCTATGGTCTGTCATAGACCATCAATCAAGCATATCATGCCTACCATTCTACCAAGTAAATTCATAACAAAAAATAAGTAATGAATAGTCTCAATATCTTTTTTACATAAAATACAAATCTTTTTAATCAATAACACTAGTCTATTCAATCTTCTTAGTGCTAACTCTACCTGTCAAAATAAATTAAGTGAAGAATTTAACTTTTGATGAAAACTAAGCATTAGTGCTAACACTGGTACAATTATAGTTTGTGATATTCTTCAAAAGAGTTTCTGTTTGTAAAACCTGTACAAAATAGTTAGTAAAATAAATGTTTGTTTTATCAAATTTTCACACAACTCGATCCTCTCTCCTCTCATGTGTTAATTTGACTGAATATAAAATTCGAAGAAGTTGGTTAATAACTAGTTCCAATTTCCAATAGAATAGTTTTCTCTTCCATTAAAAAAATTTCATATCAACTTTAACCCATCAAAAAATCTACAATCTCCTATTACAGATCTGCTTTGGATTGAGACTAAAAAAAGCCTTGAAAAAATATCCCTCAAAGCACCATATGATAGCCAAATGTTCTCTAAGAACCGAACTCTTCTTCCATCTCCTACTTCCATAGATAAACTTCTAGTCATCTTAAGATGATTTTACTTCCTAAACAAGTTCACATGCCTTCAAGGTTAGTCCAGTCAAGTCAGCTACTCGGAAGTAAAGGTTCTTTCGCTTCTTCTCTATATCAGCCGATAAACAAAGAAAGACGGAATTCGGCTTCAAGGTCAAGTGCGAGCTATGAATTATGGGCTGACAATCGCTTTTTCGATCGGCTCATCCACGGCTTCAGAATAACTCAATTCCTTTTTTGATGAAGTAGCTTATCTCTCATCTACTGCTCCTTGATCTGTAATGGATAGATAATATTTCATAGATCCCTTTTTGTAGGCAAAGGTTGACCAGCATGACATTAGGATTGAAATTATTGCACGAACACACAGTATTCTTTCATAAAGGGCATTTCTCTTTTGAAAACCGCCACAACCATTCGAACAATAGAGTTGTACTTCGAATCACTGCATCTTCTACTCTTAATCCTCCTAGTTTTTTTGAAGTTTGAACTACTTTTCACTTAACAAAAGGTATTCCATTATTCTCATCCTCTTTACTCCACAAAAATTTCCTTTGCAGGAATATCAACTTCTCCACCATTATTTTTGACATTTTGTACAGGCTGAGGTAGTAAATAATTAAATATGCTTGCTCCTAAGAACATATTTTATAAGGACAAATTTACCAACTTTATTAAGTGTTTTCGTTTTTTATAATCTGAGCTTCTCTTCTACCTTATATGTTACAGTTTCCATATCTTGAGAAGCCTCAGATTCGCTTCTAAAAGGATCTTAAGGTACCTGACTAGTAACGATGCCTCCTTACACTCGAGTAAATTATACATCTTTTGTGTCCACAGTTAATTGAAATCAAACTAGATTTGTCAAAATTATTGTTCAAGAGAAATGAAGTTTTGGTGGAAGAACACTTTATTGCTCAAGTGTTTGTTACAAATGACTCACACATAACTCACATTAACTCCCACTCCCTATTTATAGCCATCCATCTCCTCAATTGATGGTTAGGATTAAATCTAATCAACGGTCTAAATTAATCATCTAGAACCTTCATTACAAATATCTATCCTTCCATATTTCTCTAAATACTTATAGATTCTTCCATACTACGTACTCTTCATACTCCTATATACATCCACACTCTTCTAGAATACTCTATGACCTTCCAGAGTCTTCTAGAACCTTCTAGGGTATTCCGGGACCTTCTAGCACATTCTAGAACATTCTGGAACCATCTAGAGCATTCTCAAATACTCCAGAAAATTATACAAACACTGTTAAATCTAACATTCTAAAATTTACTGTGACAATAGCCATGAAAAAAAAATTAAAAAACTCTAATTATTGTTTTTAGTACCTTTTATTGTAAATGAGATTATTTTTGGTATCTTTTTTGTTGTAAATGAGATTGAATGACAAAATTAGTAGAATGTCAATTAATTTTTTAATTTATCAAGTGAACGCAAAAACTAAATGCAAAAGTTACAATTTATCGCTTCTAATAAACGGGAGTTCAAACCCAAAATCATGTTAGCGTTTAGAGAAAAAATGTTAGTCAAACAAAAATTACAACATTCAAGAAGATTAATCGTATTTCTTGTGCTTCTAACATATTTACCAAACATACCCTATTTGTCCTTTTCTCTACTTTTTTTTACATGAAATTATAATTATATACTAATCTAAATGAAGAGGAAGCTAAGATTTGTTTATTATAACCTTAATTTTTTTTCATTGTTGTATATGGATAACTTTGATTATTCATATCAATATAAAAATTTGTTTTTTCAATTATAAAAAAATAATTTCACTTAAAAATATATAAATTTATAACAATTATATTACATGTATATTAAAATTTAATTATTAAATAAAATAACATATATATTTATACATAAATATATAAAAGTTAATTTTGTGATTATTTTTTTATACATATAGTATTTTTAAAATAAATAAATATATGTTAGCTAAATTTTTCTTTATCTTTTAAAAGTGTATCTCTCTTTAGATTAAGAACCAACAGATAAGCTAAGCCACGTTTACGTAGTTTGCGTTGGTTAAACAACTAGTGAGAGAGTGAGAGAATTTTTGTCTACAAAAAGGTTGTTGAAAAGTATGAAATTAAACATTTGAGCATTTGATGATGAAAAATAAATACAAATATAGTTCAATTTTTTATATTAGAGACCTGAATTACATAATAATTAGTGTTTTTGGTTTTACTCAGCTATAAAGATATTTTACAAAATAAAAAAAAATTAGAATATTTTACATTTTTTAATTCAAAATTTAAAAATTAGAAGGTTCAACTTCATTTTTTTTAATTTTTTAAATTAAAAAAAATTAGACAAAGCGACTTCAATTTCTGTTAATTTTTTTTTTGAAGAATGAAATTTATGCATACCATAATCTATAATGGTGATCCTAATTACTAATACCTGTTGATAATTAAATCAACTTGCAAAATCATTCACCGCCATTATATACAAAAGCTCTGTCAAAACTTGGTCAAAAATTGAAGGAAGTAAAATTTGCAATAACTATGGAAAGCAACTAGAAAAGTTACAAAGGATCATGGTCAAATGTTCAAAGATTTACAGCCGGATAACTTTATGACATCAATATGTAACACTTGTGATAAGTTGAGTTTCTTCTACAACTTTCAATAAGTTACCGCCTTATATCCAAGATTAACCATTAAGATTAGTTACGAGTTGTTTTGTTTAAACCGCCAAATATAACTATAAATAGGTGGTGCATCTCTTGTATTTTAATCTCTCCATATATATGAAAAAAGAATGTTTAGTATTTGTTTTTGTAAAATTCTCTCCTTGTTAATATGAGTGTTAGTGAGTTTGAGAGATGAAAAATATGATAGCGTCATTTATATGAGTGAGTGATCCGAGGGCCAAATTAAGTGTGGGTATTTTATTAACATTTGGTATCAGAGCTGGTTAATCCAGCGCCTGGTGTTTGAGAGTTTGTGAGGTGTGGGAGAGTTCTCACATAGTTGTTGATTCATAGAGTCAGTATGGCAAACACTTTCAATATTGTGTGGTCCGGTCCCAAGTTAGATAGAAAACTTGATTATAGTTATTGGAGACTTTGATGTCTACCCATTTGAAGGCCCAGAACCTGTGGAATTTTATTGAACCAGATTTACAAGAAGGAGTAGATGCTGCCCCACAGAGGAGAGATCAATTGGCGCTATCTCAAATTCATCAAGGTATAGATTATACTGTGTTTGGCAAAATAGCAAATGCCAAAAGTGCAAAAGAAGCATGGAACACGTTGAAACTATCATACAAAGGCGTAGATAAAGCTCAAAAAGCAAAGCTACAGTCTTTGAGAAGAGAATATGAAAGGTACGAGATATCTAGCTCAGAAACTGTTGAGCAATATTTTACTCGTGTTACAGATCTTGTCAATAAGATGAGAGTCTATGGAGAAGATATACCCGATAGCAAACTGGTGGAGAAATTCTTCGCACCATGCCGATGAAGTATGACCATGTGGTGACTACGATATTAGAGTCCCACGATATGGATACCATGACGATTGCAGAGTTGCAAGGAACTATGGAAAACTACATCAGTAGAATACTGGAGAAGTCAGAAAAATCAATCGAGGAAGCCCTGAAAAGTCGAGTGAATTTAAACAATGTTGCAGAATCAAGCCGTACACAAGAAGGACGAGGTCGTGGTTTTAATTTTCAAAGTAGAGGTAGAGGTCGTGGCAATTACAACCAAGGAAGTTATAATAATTTTACACCACCTAATCAAGGAAGAGGTGGAATGAACTTCAGACCTGTCAACCGAGGAAGAGGTCGAGGCAATTTTTATCAAGAAAGAACCAATTTCAACTGCTTTTATTGTGGAAAGTATGGACATAAAGTAGCAGATTGCAGTTTTAAAATGGTGAATAACAATCAAGCACATGTTGCAGAAAATCAGCATTAAAATATTGATGATAATCCGGGTACTCAAACTTTATTTTTTACAAGTAATTCATGTGCTGAAGATGAAAATGTATGGTACTTGGATAATGCTTGCAGTAATCATATGTCTAGTAGAAAGGAGTTATTTTCTTCTCTAGATGATTCGGTTAAACTATTATTAAAGTTTGGTAATAGTACAAAGATCCCTATTGAAGGAAAAGGGCACATACCAATTAGATTGAAGGATGGTTCTCTGAGTTATATTTCTGATGTTTTCTATGCTCCTAAACTTGATTAAAATTTACTGAGTATGGGGCAATTATCTGAGAAGGGATATAAGATGATAACTTATCATGGATATTGCACTGTGTTTGACAACAACGAAATGTTCATAGATAAAGCAAAGATGACTTCAAACAGAATATTTTCATTAAAAATTCAACATGTTAATCCCTCTTGCATGAGTTCTGTGATACTTGATGATAATTGGTTGTGGCATATGCGGTTTGGGCATTTTCATTTTTCTGGCCTAAACTACCTGTCAAGAAAAGGACTTGTTTCTGGTCTACCGCGGATTCATATTTTCAATTATGTTTGTGAGATTTGTCAACTGAAAAAGAAGCACAGAGATCCATTCCCTATAGGAAAGTCATGGAGAGCCAGAAGATTACTTGAAATTGTGCATTCAGATCTCTGTTCTATTGAAGTTCCAAGTAATGGTGGTAGCAGGTATTTCATCACTTTTATTGACGACTTTAGTAGATATACATGGGTATACTTTCTGAAGCGAAAATCAGAAGCATGTGATGTCTTTAAGACATTCAAAGCGTTTGTTGAAAAACAAAGTGGCTGTAAAATCAAAATCCTCAGAACAGACAGAGGAACAGAATACCTTGCGTGTTCAGCATACTTTAAGCAACATGAAATTCAACACCAACTAACAATTAGATATACTCCTCAACAAAATGGAGTTGCTGAAAGAAAGAATAGAACCATCATGGATATGGTCAGATGCATGCTCAAGTCAAAACAAATGCCTAAAGAGTTTTGGGCAGAAGCAGTCGCAACAATAATTCATATTTTAAACAGGTGTCCAACAAAAAGTGTTCGTGATAAAACTCCAGAGGAAGCTTAGAGTGGAAAGCGGCCTTCCATTCATCATTTCAGAGTCTTTGAGTATATTGCTTATGCCCACGTACCAGATCAATTAAGGAAGAAATTAGATGACAAAGGCGAGAAGTGTATCTTTATTGGCTATAGCACAGACTCAAAAGCATACAAGTTGTACAATCCAGAAACAAAAAAAGTAATCATCAGTAGAGACGTGACGTTCGACGAGAAAGACATGTGGGATTGGAACACAAAGACAAAAAAGCAGCTGACTATAATTCCAAATACATGTGATGAAGTAGAAGAAAGGTAACCTGACACAACCGAACAATCAGAATCATCTAGAAGACCTCAAAGAGAGCAGAGACTACCTGCTAGATTAGCAGATTATGAAGTTGGCAATGACAACGATCCGTCCGATGAAGAAATAATAAATTTTGCTCTATTTTCAGACTGTGAGCCGTTGAACTTTTAAGAAGCCTCTAAAGACAACAATTGGAAGAAAGCAATGGATGAGGAGATTCATGCCATTGAGAAGAATGACACATGGGAGCTGATAGATTTACCAGCAGATAAGAAGCCAATTGGAGTAAAGTGGGTTTACAAGACTAAGTACAAACCCAGTGGTGAAGTTGATCGTTTCAAAGCAAGATTAGTTGCAAAGGGATACAAACAAAAGCCAGGTATCGATTATTTTGAAGTATTTGCTCCTGTTGCAAGATTAGACACTATTTGTATGATTATTTCACTCTCTGCTCAAAATAAGTGGAAGATACATCAAATGGATGTTAAGTCTGCATTTCTAAATGGCACTTTAGAAGAAGAAGTGTATGCCGAGCAACCTGCAGGATATGAAGTTCTTGGAGAAGAAGATAAAGTTTACAAGTTGAAAAAAGCCTTGTACGGGTTAAAGCAAGCACCAAGAGCGTGGTACAAGAAGATTGATTCTTATTTTATTGAGAATGGTTTCAGAAGATGTCCGTTTGAGCATACGCTGTATATCAAGTTCGTTGAACCTGGAGACATCTTGATCGTGTATCTTTATGTTGATGATTTAATCTTTACTAGCAACAATTTGAAGAGAATTACAGAATTCAGGAAGGCTATGATAAAGCACTTTGAAATGATAGATATGGACTTGATGTCTTACTTTCTTGGTATTGAAGTGGTTTAAAGAGATGATGGTATTTTTATTTCTTAGAAGAAATATGCAAATGATATTTTGAAGAAATTTCAAATAGAACATTCAAAACCAGTTCCTACTCCAGTTGAAGAGAAGTTCAAGTTACTGAGAGAAGATAAAGGAAGAACAGTGAATCCTACATATTACAAAAGCTTGATTGGAAGTCTAAGGTACTTGACTGCGACTAGACCAGATATTGTGTTTGGAGTTGGTTTGCTTAGCAGATTCATGGAGGAACCTTGTACCAACCATTTGCAAGCGGCAAAAAGAATTCTTGATATATCAAAGGTACTTTAAATGATGGTATTTATTATGAAAATACTACTGAAGTGAATCTTGTCGATTACACTGATAGTGATTGGGCTGGAGATATAGAAACAAGAAAAAGTACTTCAGGATTTGTATTTCATCTTGGTTTCTGGTGCAATTTCATGGTCGTCAAAGAAACAACCAGTAGTAGCACTCTCTACAGCAGAAGCAGAATATATAGCAGCAGAAAGTTGTGCAACACAAGCAGTTTGGCTAAGAAGAATTCTTGAGGAATTGAACGAAAAACAAAGTACTCCAACAACAATATTTTGCGATAACAAGTCAGCTATTGCACTTTGCAAAAATCCAGTATTCCATGGAAGATCGAAGCATATTGATATTCGATTTCACAAAATCAGAGAGTTGGTGAATGAGAAAGAAGTTGTGATTGAGTATTATCCAACTGAAGAACAAGTTGCTGATATATTTACAAAGCCATTGAAGATCGAGTTATTTTACAAGTTGAAGAAGATGTTTGGAATAATTAATTCTACAAGTTTGATTTAACGGAGGCAATGTTGATAATTAAATCAACTTGCAAAATCATTCACCGCCATTATATACAAAAGCTCAGTCAAAACTTGGTCAAAAATTGAAGGAAGTAAAATTTGCAATGACTATGGAAAGCAACTAGAAAAGTTACAAAGGATCATGGTCAAATGTTCAAAGTTTTACAGCCGGATAACTTTATGACATCAACATGTAACACTTGTGACAAGTTGTTTTGTTTAAACCACCAAATATAACTATAAATAGGTGGTGCATCTCTTATATTTTAATCTTTCCATATATATAAAAAAAGAATGTTTAGTATTTGTTTTTATAAAATTCTCTCCTTGTTAATATGAGTGTTAGTGAGTTTGAGAGATGAAAAATATGATAGCGTCATTTATATGAGTGAGTGATGCTAGGGCCAAATTAAATGTGGGTATTTTACTAACAATACCCTAACAAAAATGTCTTCTTTGAGTCATAAAGCGCTAATTCAATCTGGTTCAAGTACCAAAGCCAAGGTCAACAGACATGTCATTATATCTAACCAATCTAAGATTCAGGCTTTATGTCCTGAGTGCAACTAGACTTGGGGAGCAAGCAAAAGCTTCCTTCTCACTACTTCAGTTACTTGGACTAATGTGGTATAAGTGTCTATTTAGTGGTAATTTTTCACATAATAAAAAATAATTCCCTATTTAAATCAAAAGAAGGTCACATAGTTAACGACTTAGTAAATGAATATACTATATAAATGTCCAGATTAGTCAGGTAAATAATCAATCTAATTCTCACTTAAATCTACTCAAATTCTTAGTGATTTGGGTCTATGCTTTTCTTGCAAGTACCTCCAACTATTGTCTCAAAGCTGATAGAAGGTACTTTATGTGAATTCACTACCATTTTCGACTTTTTTTACCATGTCCATTCACATACAACCGTCTCAAGTAATGGGTGCTTTGTTGTTCTGGTTCCTTACCTTCATGGTCTATAACTCTATATATTATTACGAGCTCTATATGGTTTGCGATGGTAAAATATTAGCTTGGGAAGGTGTTTGTAAAAAAGTTATTTGTGAGACAGATTGTTTTGATGTTTTTATTGTTCTATCAAATATTTTTGGCTCTCACATATTGGGTGACCAAGATGTACTGTCCAAGATTAAGAATTCACTAAGTCGAAATTAAAAAATTTACTTTGCCTAAATGCGTAGAGAAGCAAATTGCGTTACTAATTGGTTGGCCAAACAAAGAGCGAAGACTGAAGAGTATGAAAAACTATTCCTTTTAGCTCCAACCTGAAAATGAGTTGAATAGAGTTTTACTTTGTGATTCTGCTGTAATTAGCTAGGTGTTTTTTGCTCTCCTAAAGGCTTCGATTTTATTTTAAACAAAAAAATAAAAAATAAAAATGTGCAATTTTAAAATATTATAATTTTTAATTTGTGAAAAATTACATCGGAATATGAGATTTTATTATCTTTAACTTTTTAAAAATTTTTAAAAAAGAAATCCAAAAATACAATTTATACATTACTATCTTAAACCCATTTTGTCTCTCTCTTTTCAAAAATCAAATAGGACTATTTTTCTCTCTTTTCACATTACTATAATACACTATCTTGTATAATATGTGAACAATTCACCATATATACACCTATATAAAAATTACTTCGCATACAAATATTTTTGTAATTAAGTTTTATATAAGATTTTGTAAGATTACAATTTTGTTTTTAAATAGTAAAAAAATCTGAATCAATACATAAATTTCTCATATTTAGAACAATTTTTTTTGAAGAAGTTAACAAAAAGATTTATAATATTTTTTATAAATTTTGAAAAATTATATTTAACTAACAAAATATAAAAAAGAATAATTATTATTATTTTTAGAAACATAATTTTTTTAATAAAGATAAAAAACTTTGGTATAAGTAATAGAAGATAAGAAAGAAAAAAATATAAAAACATGTTAAGTGGGAAAAACAGAAAAGAAAGGAGAAAAAAAAAGAAAAAAAGAAAAAAGTTAAAAAAAAAAAGACAAAAGATGAAGAGAATGAAGAAGCAGGAAAAATATACATAAGAAAATAAAATAGAAAATAACAGTAAGTCAACCTTAACAACACACACAAAAAATAAGAGGAATATAATAAAAATAAAAATAAAAATAAAAAATATAAAAATAAAAACAAAAATACAATTCAAATACAACATTTGTTTGGATTCTTTTTTTTAAGAAAAATATGTTTCTAATTAAAAAAATATTTTTATATAATTATATAAATATTTGTATACATTTTTTTATAAAAGATTAAAAGTAAAAAATATAAAAAAATAAAAAATAAAAAACGTAACATTTGTTTAGATTTTTTTAAAATATTTTTTTAATTAAACAAAGTACTTATATATATATTTGAATATTTTTTTTGTTAAAATTGTATTTTTATTAGAAAAACAAAAACTTCTTTTATTTTAAGTAAATAATATGTTACTCTTTAAGAACATAAGATTTTAAAAAAAATTTAACGAATTATATATTATAATATATATTATAATATATATTTTCTATCTAAGAATAAAATGATTTTTTAAAAATATTTTTGAAAAAATAATAAATAAATAAATATATATTTTTAAAAGTAAATTCAAATTAAATTTTAACAGAAAATAAAAAAATTTTTAAACAAAAAATTATTTTAAATTTAAGATAAAAAAATTTAAGTTCACTCAATTTTACGTAAAATTAAAATTAAAAATAATTAAATAAAAATTTAATTAAATTAATTAAATTATTTTATTTTAATTATTAATTTTACCTAAAATTAACTAGGCCCGACTTTTCACACTTATATTTTTTTTTTGACGGGACTTTTCACACTTAAATTTGATTGAGATAAAAACATCAAAAAAAAAAGAAGAAAAAAGATAAAGTAGTAGGCAGTAGGCTTGAGAAATTTCCACGAGTACACAGAAGCCTTGTGATCTGGCAGTGGTGTTTTCGGCTGCGAAATCGAAACAGTAACCGGCGACAATGGACTTAATGGAGTTATGGGCAATCTTTGGCCCCGGCGTCGCCGGCGCTGTCTTCGGCGCCGGCTGGTGGATCTGGCTCGACGCCGTCGTCTGCAGCTCCACCACCGTCCCCTTCCTTCACTACCTTCCTGGTTGCTTCTTTGTCCCGCAATCTCACCCTTCTCTCTCTTTCTCTCTCTTAGGGTTCCAATTGTTGTTTTGATGTTCATTCTCTTACAGGAATTTTTGCATCTCTTGCGGCTCTGATGTTCAATTGCGTTAGAAAAGAAGACATTGATTATTCTCCCTACGATGAGGGCGAGTGGAGGTGCGATTACTTTATTTTTACCATTCCTAATTCGTTCTCTTGTAAATTCAACTCAACACAATTCAATCAAACCATTGCATGCTGAATTTTAGGTAACTTTTAAGTATAACTATAAGTATTGGGCTTTATTACTTGGTGATTTTGATTGAATTTCTGAGTGTGAAGGAGCTCTTGATTGACCACACGGTTAAGTATCCTTTGGGTTAGAGTGTGACCAGTGAGTGTTAGTATTTTAAATCAGCTCACTTCGTACATGAATTAGGATTATGCAAGGGAATGAGGTCTTCGGTCGTGGGACGGATTGTTTATCCATCTATCTATGTTGAAAAAAACAGAATGGCCATTGTAGTGAGTTTAAGCTTTCGCAGCATGCAGGCTTAGGTATCAGTTCAAGTAGAATTGGAGACATTTTAAGGAATGTTGACGTCCTTGTATGATAGGGAGAGTGTGTGTGTGAATATATCAGCTCTTAAAGAATTAAGAGCATGTGAGTCCTTATACCCTTGGTCTTGAATCTTGATACATTAGTGAATTATTGATCAGGCCCTTTTGTATTTTTGTTTCCGCTGTTTGTAACTTGAATGGTGTTTACCCTTTTGTATTTTTGTTTACCCCTTTTCTCCTCTCCCCTAAAAATACTGATGACTAATCGAACATTAAGTGGTAATGGAAACTGTGTTAGGCGAGGATAGTAAAACAATGTAACACTGTGTAACCTAATGAATACACAAATTGAAGTCCTAGTGGACTAGTGTTGCATTGTAAGGAACTATGTGGTGACCACATTACTTGATTAGCTTGTGCGACCAATATAAATATAAGATTCACATGAAAGAGTGAATATTGCTGCTTGTTGCCTCTTGCATCAAGTAACTACACAAAATAACTTTGATAGTCCTACATGGCTACATTTAAGTATTTGTCATGATTTATGGTTATCTGAATCAGATCTGACTGGACAGTTTGTACCAGGAGAAACTGGTGAACCTTTTTTCTTTTTTTGGTCGAGATAGGAAAAATAAGGGGGAGGGAGGGGTGTACATAAACTGATTGTTTGTCCTGATGGATCGATTATGCCTTTGAGATGGTCAAACGAGTATGAATTGGAGAAACACAAGGCAGGCTCCATTACCACACTCAGCATTCATGTTGTTCTATAACTTGCCAATAATAATCTATATAAAATATTAAATTGATTTACATTGTTGTTTATATATTTATTTAATTTCATGCAGTTTAATTAGTGACCTAATGTCTTGGCTGAGTTGATCACCAGTTCGGGTTTAATATTACAGTCTTGATTGTCTAGTCAAAAAATGACAAAATAGGAATCACATGGCGCTCTAATATTTGATTTTACTTTTTAGAGCTTGTTTTAATTCATTTCTCTTCCAAACAGACTAAAGCTATGGCTCTTCGTCGCATATGTTGTCTCCTTTGTTTCTTTAGCTGGAGCAGCCGGTCTACTAATCCAAGATTCAATAGATCAATCTTCCCCTTCAGTTTGGACAGGAGTTGCTGGTGTTTTGCAGTGTGTTTTTGTCTTGATCAGGTTAGTTCTCTATTCTTTGAAAAATGATGTTTTTTCTACTTAATTTCATATCTATTTCTTCTGTCCAAGAGTTGCTGCATTTTTTGCATAAGTATATCATTGTCCAAGAGTTTCTTTGACTCATTGTGTAGTTAGGATAACCTAGGTGACTCCCTGTACTAGGATAACGCGAAGCTTATTGATTTAAATAAAATTTTCTGGAAGTCCTTAAATTGAACTTTGAAAACTTACTATTATGTCTTCCATGATTCTATTAATTTTAAAAGGATTAATATTCTCACATGTGTCAATCTTGAATGTGTTTGAGATTGTACGCCTTCTTTACTGCTTGCTCTTTTAATCCAAATTTCATTGCCTACAGTGGACTGGTTTATTGGACTTCTCATCCTGAATAAGAAAACCAAGGTATGGCTTGCAACTTCAAATTATACCAGGTTATGTCCACCCATGTACCTTCTTGGCAATTTAATGTGACGGGAAGTAGTTGACCACTTGTAAATCAGTGTATGTAAATTGTGCTAACAAGCTTGAGCCTGAGTATATGCATATATTGCTTGCTACATATGGTTGATCAAAGATCTGTTGCCCAATGTAATTCCAGTTGCTTGGTGTTGGAATCTTTAAAATATTATTTTATCTTTTTAATAAAAATTTGGAACTCAGAGCATCCTAGAATAGAAACTCTCTTGGTCCAAGTTTTCATAGAAAAAATGCAGTATTCTCAAAAATTTTGTTTGTGGAATATCTGTACAACGTGTTAGCCATCTAGTTCTCCCATCCTCTTTAATCTGATAAAGAACAGGTTAAAACAACAAATCCCAAGGTAAAGAGAAACTAAATGTTCGTTCTCGCCATAATCTGCTTTAATCATTAGCCTTGGATGATCTTGAAGGTTTTGGTAAGCTTGCAAATCAGAATATTGATTTCCAGTCCTTTAAACACAAATTTGATTCATTTCCAGTTTTCCACCATTAAAAAAAAAAAAAAAAAAAAAAATCTCTCCTCTGGTCTGAATTACTCCTTAATCAGGCTTGATCAATTTTTTTAAAAGTGAGGAGGTTGGAAAAGTGAGAAAATAAGTGTCTAATTATTCTTGAATTAAGATAATAGAATTTAAAGTCATATACGATAGAAGTTATAAATTTAGTAGTGATTCATTTTTTATTTGATTATTTTACTAATTTTGTTTACTTCGTTGAACTTTTTCCAATAAATCCTTTTTACTTATCAGTGCCTTTAATAATGTTAATAGAGAATTAGAGATTGCATCTATTTGGTGTAATATGATTCAACCATGTTGATCCATGTGTAACCTTGCTATGCATATTCTATACACACTTCAAGTCATAATCTGCCGTGATATACTGATATTTGATGGACCCTACACGTGCGACAATATGCTTATTGCTTGATGCCGCAACTGATAAAAACTCATTTAAAATATACAAAATACTAGCCTCCCAAGGTTAAAACCAAGTTCAACCAAGTTACTTTTATCATAAGTGCGTCTTTTTTTTCAACGTGGTCGTTGTTGTCTTTTTCTTTTTGTTTGATTTATATTTAGCAAAATTACCGAGTATATAAATTTTAGTATACAACGCAGAAATTTTAGTGTATAACACAACAATTCCACTACGTAACTAAGAAGAATTTTACAAATTTTTACCAATTTTTATTGGGTTGGATTTCAAAGTTCATTAAACAAAAAAACACACCTCACTACTCAAATTTATCATAATTCAAAAATATATTTTACCATTTTTTCCTATTTTTTTTTACTACCATTGTCCTCAGTGCTACCATTGTAGTTCCACACGAAAGTCACCGTCACCGCTACACCGGACTTCTAATGGAAACGTTTTTTTTACTGGGCCGTGTCTTTTTTATGGTGATGTCTTTTTTATAACTGTGTCTAATAGAAGTGTCTTTGTGAATGTGTCTCCTTATAAATGTGTCTTTTAGTGGAGGATTGAGAAGGTGGAAATCGATAGAGGAAGATTGCAGGGGAAAAGTGTCGCGGTGGTCTTGCGGAGGAGAAAATTGCGCATGCAAAGCACGCGTTGCGGCAACGGAGATTGGTTGCAGAGGGCACCGGCACTGCCTAGAGGATCGTCGGGGTGGAGGCCGCGGCGGCGGCGCAGACGCGAACCACCGCACGCATTCCGAGCATCGCAACTAACGGCGCGACGCAAGGCAGCCCCACGGGGAGGGGGTTTCGCGTGGCGACGAAAACGACGGTGGTGAAGGAGGAACGGCGTGATGACGAAGACGACAATGGCGGAGGCGTAATGCAGACAATGGCTTCGTGGATAGCATGTTCGGAACGTCATGCAGGGGAAGCAATGGTGGAGGCAGAGGATGCAACGTCGACTGATGCCGGGGTGAGGCAGGACGCAGAGGCGAGTGACTCGTTCGTACATTCACATCGCTACCGGAGATGGGTGGGATGAAGGGCTGCGTGACTCGTTCGAACATTCACGTTGCAGCTCTCCTTTAGACAGTTACAAATTCTTATAATTCAAAATTTTAATTAATTTAGGTCAATTTAATGCTAATTGTAATTAAAATATAATAATTAATTATTGTTGACAATAAATTGACAAATAATATATTGGTACTTTATATTTTTTTATAACCCAAAATTTCAATATACAATACAAAAATTGTTAAAGAATTATATGTTCAGAATATTGGCTCATCTATTTCTTCTCTTATATATATTTAACAAAATTATTGAGATTGACTCATTGAATTAATAAAATATATTCATAGCAAATATTTGTACTATGAGGATAAAAATCCGTAGTTTTTAACAAAAATAGCAGTGTTTTGTCAATAAGAAAAAACGCAAAAAGAAAAAAGAAAAAAAAGATGTATGTATGTTGTATGTAGGGGTGCACATGGGTCGGGTGAATTCGGGTTTGATGTGACCCAGACCGACCCGAAATATACACCGGGTCTATTTATTAGATTCGATGAAACCAATACACTTTCGGGCCACAATTATATCAGGTGAAAATCGGGCTGTTAACATTACATTACGTTGATACCTTCTTGTAAGCTAGCATGTAAAAATATCCAAATTTTCAAGACTCCAACCATTATTTAACATGGTAAAATTCACTTAGAAAAATATAACAAGAACCAATCATTCTTCAAAATTAAAGCATAACCACAATCAATACTAATATTGTCTAATAATTCCAAATATTTAAATAAATACAAATAACACAATATTATGCATTAGTCTAAAGTCTTATGCATTCTAAACATAAAACATTAACTTATAGTCTTATAATGACTAATAACACAAAATATTATGATTTACAATACTTAAATTCCACATAAGAATAGTCATGATCCATCACTAATAACATAAATATTAATTGTGTATGATGACCGGGCCACCGGGCCGACTTCGGGTGGACCGAGCTATGGCACGGACCCGACCCGAAATAATGACCGAGTCTATTTTTTGAGACCCTTACCCGACCCTAAACCCGATGAAATCACACCAAATTAGTCCCTAAAGTATTCGGAACTGAACCGGACCTTTGGATCGGACCGAATCATGTGCACCCCTAGTTGTATGAGTCATTTTGACTAGGATTGAGTTAATTTAATTGGACTTGGTTATTAAAAGCGTTGGTAGGTGTAGCACCAATGAAAAAATATATTATGTTGTTCGAGCAGATTAGTTTGCAGTGTGCCAATGTAGTATGAAAATTATTTCTTTTTCGGTAATGATTATTATTTGAATTATAAAAGCAATAATTTTTGTTAGGAAAAATTCATCAATTTTTTAAACTTAAAACCGGATTGGACTAAATATACAACCCGAACCCGAGTCAGAAATTGCATTGGATCAAAATTTAAACTGGAAAATGGCACGTATTGAACCATTCTAATAATATTAAAGCTAATTTACATGAATAAATAGTTTAAGATTAAAAATTACGTAAATATTCTAAACTAATTTTCGTTACACTTCCTATTTTAAATTGGTTTAGGATATTTGAGTAACTTTTAATTTTAAACTATTTATTCATATAAATTATCCTAATATTAAGTATAAAAAACACGCTTAATATTTATACTTAATATCAGTATCTTTGTTCAATTCTGAAATATTTTATTTTAAAATATTTTTATGACATTTTATCTATATTTTACATAAGATATATTAAATTTATATTTCTCAAATAATAAAAAACACTTAACAACAGATTAATATAATTTTTTTAATTATATATAGATTTAGGATTTTATACCCACACATTTTTTTTAAGTTCAACAGTATTTTTTAAATATTTTATGAATAGTATATGAAATTAAAAAGTAGTAAATAATTTAAATAATAAAACTTAAATTAAATAAAATCTCTATAAATAATAATTTTAAAACTTAAAAAATATCCATTGTCAACATGAAAAATTTATATAATAGAAACAAAAAAGTTGATATTAATATACAATTCTGTTTTTGATCACTTCACACTAAATTTATACACACTCCTCTCTCAATAGTAAATTATGGGCTTTTATAGAATTTTATGCAACCTTGCATAAATCGTGGGTCTTTTTTGAGTTTCATGAAAGGCTATGGTAAATAGTGAGAATTTTTTGTGGATTACGTACATCACTCAAAACCTACCCAAATTCCATGATTTACTAAGGCAAAGTCCATGCTATTTATGTCATAAATAGTAAGTTCTCTTATGATTTTTCATTTAGAGATATTCTCCACATTCAAGTAATTTTGATATCCAAGTTAATCTAAGTAATTTTAGATCACACGCTTTTTCCACTTTCTTCTCTCCTCACGCTTCTTCTCTTCTTCTTCTTCTTCTCTTCTCCCGCTCCCGCACTTCTTCTTCCTCCTCCTCATTCTCCTTATTTTTCACGTTCCTTATTCTTTACGTGTTTTCTCCTTATCGTCATTCTTTTGTTGTTGTTGCTGCTGTATTTTTTTTTTCTTTCCTCCTTCTCTCCTTAGTGAAGAAGTAGTAGAAAGTAAAGAGGAAGAGTTTTGAATTGTGTAAAACAGAAATGAACCAAACATGTTATTATGGTGAAACAATTGTATAGTACTGAATGAACAAAACATAATCCATTATATAAAATCTTCGAAACACCTCTGTCTACAATTTAGAGATTATCAATTCAATTCAAATTCAAAACACCTGCGTCAATTCAATTCAATTTAGCAAAATGTTGGTGTTGTTGGTGATGACGATAACGAAAAAGGAGAAGAAGAAGAAGAGAAAGAGGAGGAGGAGGAGGAGGAGAAGCAGAAGAATCTGCGTGCACAAAGGAGAAGGAAAAGGAGAAGAAGGTATACGTGAATTTAAAAGAAGAAGAAGAAGATGACGTATGCGTGTATTTGAAAGAAGCAGGAGAAGAAAAAAAGATAAAGCGCGCTCTTTTAATGAGAGTGATTTTTGTTGGTATTAGACCTACTTAAATAAAACTTGGATGTATAGTATAACCCTTATATTTATTTGTAAATTTTTAAAATATCCACAATTTATATTAAAAATTTGAGGACAAAATTATAGCCATTTTACTTTTAGTATAATCTAATAAATTATTGAGAACATGGAAATCCCAAAGTGGTAAAAACTTGATTGTGATGTATCCTTTTCTCTCAAGAAAAGAACAAAGATAAACTCCCTTTATGATTACAGTTGTGTGACAGAAAAATGGACAGGATATCACATGTTCTGTTCTTTTATGGGTATTCTAGGTACCTATCCTAAAACACATGGTAAAACGGGATTGGCAGTGCCACGCTGTATTTATCTCTTCCCAACGAATCAAGAGATTAACACTTGTGAATTGAAATATTAGAAAATAGTATTCAATTGAGAACGGATTTACAAAGCGAATTCCTGTATTGACGTGATCTTTGACAGTGGAAAACAACCGGTTACTTCCCCTGATGAAAAGCCAGACTTCCCAAGAATATAATCATATCAACATACTCTAAAATTTAAAGTAAACTTTTGATTTTTTCCTTTTTTTCCGTAAAATTGACCAAAAACATCATAAACTTTTTATCATGTAGAATCAAACCCTCTTGAAAGAAAAACGGATCAAAATACCCCAAAAGATGCAATTGCCTAGCACCTTCCACTGCAGACAAAATGGCCCCTACCCTATCCTACCCAACCAACCTATAACTTTTAACCCAAAAAAGGAAAAACCCTGTTAAGCAGGCAGGATTGAGGCACCTGTGACTTATTGCAATATTTGCAAAATGCAGGGTCTCCAATCAAAACCCACCTTTCACTCTCAAATTTTCTGCCTTTAAAATCAAAAGGGAAGAATGTTACTAGCCATCTGCCATCAAAAATTGAAACTTTGATCTGTCCAGGATAAAACAATATCAAGCTTCAGATCCGGAGTCAGCAGAAGCACCATTCATGTTAGTAGCATATGATTCAAGCAACTTGGACAACTTTGGCTGCATTCCCTGGCATAGCTTTAATGTAGTGGTGCCCAACTTCATGCACTACAACCACAGAGTAAACATAAGTAAGCCTTTGGGCCAAAATGAATTTGATATAACAATAAAATTTGCCCAGCCAAGTTTTTTTCACATTAAGTTCTTAAAAATCCCCTCACTAAATTATAGATGTAATGTGATACCAAATCACTCAAGTCTTGCTTGAGTAAACAGACAAGCAAGTTTTGAACTCATTTTCACAAAGATGGAGCTCACATTATAAATTTAATTATCGAATAAAAGCCAAGAAAAATCCCAATTCAAAAGATCTTCAATAGAAAACAAAATCAGATTAAGAGTGCTCACTTCCTGATAGAAGGCATTGATCTCCTCTTCTGTGAGTCCCTCATCCTCACCAGAATTCTCCTCCCAGCCAAGAGAACGAAGGAATGCTGCCTCTTCCTCATCAGGAATTGCATCTTTTTCTTCATTATCAGCAAGTCTGTGAACATCTCCATGAGCATTACCATTGCTGGTAATTTCAGCATTGTTCTCAAGATCTTGAGTACTTGCTTGAAGGCCACCAGCTCCCCCATCTATATCATCAGATTTTTCCACCGTGGGTGGTGAAATCACTCTGCTTGAATCTGGAAGAGCTGTGGAGGTGTTCATCATTGTCTTCTTCTTGATGTTATTGAAGAAATCATTTCGGCTCTGGAGTTGAGACATCAAGTGTTTCTTATCCATAGTGGAACCTAATTTAACATCCAAAGAAGGTGCCCTCCGCTCGGTCGGGGATTTAACATTATTGGGATTCTTCAAAGGTGTTGAGGCACCTGCTGAAGCAACAGCAAGTTGATTTCCAGGTCTGCTGTTAGAATAATTTGTTGGAGTTGGTGGATCCTTGAGATGAGGGGAAATACCATTTTCATAGACAACTGGCTTAACCACTGATTTCAGATCAGTAAACTTTCCAGATGTCTTTGGAGCATCACCCTTGGCATTTACATTGCGAACAGATTGATTAGCAATGTGCAACACAGAGGGTTGCTGTGGCACACTTTTGGCAGCAATACTCATATCAGCATTTCTTACTGTTGCTTTGGGCTTTGACTTGTCAGAAGAATTGTTAACCTGAAAAAGAACACCATCAGCAACTCACCAGTGTAATATAAAAGAAATCACAACCTTTGTCGCAGAAACTTATAGTGTTGCAACATATCTATAACTCAATTGATATCATTTACATCCATATATCATTATCATTATAACTCAATTTGACATCATTTACATCCATATATCATTATCATTCCCAGAAGTTGTGCTGGAACCAGAATATGCCAAGAGAAATGTCAAGAGATGGCAAGTTGTCACTTAATATGAAAGTAGTAAAACTATTTTATAAACCAATAATTGTAAAACTAACACACATTCATAAACTGCCCGGTGCACAATGTTGAAGCAAAAAAGAAATAAAAATAAATTAACCAGTGATACTTGCGATCTACTTTAGCCTTTGAATTCAGACCACATAATCAAATCCTAAAAGGCCAAAAAATATCATCTAGCTGAATAATGAAGTACTTCTTCTAATGCTACTCTATGTTACAATCTTAGATCATGCTTAAGGTACCAGAATGCAAAAACTTATGGTCAGGATAGATATTACTAGAAACATTATATTCATTAATTCAATGCACCCTATTACACCAGAGTATTTGTCATGACATAATGCAAGGTTTTCAAGCAAGGGAGAGAAAAACCATATAGCATATATGTACATATGATAGAAAATATTTGGGTTGCTTATAGAGGAAAGACAGAAGAAAGAGGAAAGGACTAATAAAGTGAGGAACAGATAGTGGTTGCCATAAATACCACTCTAGTCATAAAAGTTGTGTATTGAGTCAGAAATAGCAATCAAGTATAAAGATAAACTTTAGAGCAAACTAGAAACATTGTATATGCTTCCTATAATTGTTATACCTGCCAAGAATGCCACTGGACATTGCCAAAAATACCATTCCATATAAATAATGGATAACACTTTGGCCATTTATAGAGGGAGAATGGTGAAAGAGAGGACTAACAAAGTTACATACAGCTTGGTAGTTTCCATTAATACCACTTTGTATTCACAAATTTCTGTAGATGCCCTAAACCAAGCAGCACCTTATACACGTTTCCCACGTTTGATTCACACAAATAACACTTGACCTAAATGACTAAAAGTAATGTCAAATTTTAATTGGGGGGAAGAGGCTTCAGAAAGCGCTGTTTAAAATCTGCTTGCAATAGCACAAAATAAAACCAATGGAGCAACACAAGGTTACAAGATCTCTAGTTTGTTAATGCTGCACCAATTCGATGCCAAGTCATCCCAATCATATAAATGATAAAAAAAATCAATACCAAACAGGACTAGGGGATTTTTATATTGAATAATTTGTTTGGCCGTTTTTGCATGTCTAATGCCCTCCCAAGAACCCCCCCCCCCCCCCAAATCATCTGTAATGCATTCCAGGTTGTTCACAACTGTGAACTTCTAATACTTCCCCCCATTATCCCAAATTCTCAACCTCAAATCAGAAGTTTGCAAATATTATACCTCTCATTAGAAAAACTAAATTGGCCAAGAATAAGTGAGTGGAAAAAGCAAGCTTGCTAATAAATGACTATTAAAAGCAGACATAAGAATAAAACAATAGTTCAATGGCAGTTTTCTCACCAAAGCCTTAGGCATTGATGGTGTCACTGGAATCAATTGCCTAGACTGCTTGATAGCCAGCTCTTCAAGTCTCTGGGTTTTGACTGACACCTAAAATTAGTTACAGCATAATTACTGATAATGAACATAAATAAATTCATTTTATGATAACTATATATAAGAACACAAATGAGGATAGGGACAAAACAACTATCTCAACTACCTGGGGAGTAGAACGAGCTCGGGAGGGTGTCTGTGCCAAAGCTTCGGCCATGTTAAGACCAACAGCTGACGTATTTGCCGTTGAAGTTATAGATCCAGAAGTTGGAGTAACTGTTTGTTGCACTGATAGAGACCCAGCAGCTGTGCTTCCAATTATAGCAGGTACCTCTGCGAGTGCAGATGTCCATCCTTCACCACCAATCAAAGCTGAGCTGCCAACAGGTAGACTCTGACTAGCAGTGGCACCCAAACCAGGAGATGATACTCTTGCAATTTCAGTTATTCCCTGCTTCTCTTCAGCTCCAAGTGACGGAAAATCCTTATCAAACACAGCTTTCTGAATACTACTCCCAGAAAGTATACCATTGCTATTGTTAGGGTTGCTATTGCCACCAGATTTTGTATCTACTGCAAGTCTGTGGGGCAAAAGGTCACTATGTTTCTTGGAAACCATCGAATGGGAACGCCGCAAAGCATCCCTCTCCGTCCTTCCAGGAAAGAGGTTGGCCAATGGATCAGAACAGTCACGATCCCAGTGGTCTCCATAACTGGATCTATCTTTGTCTCTGTCACGATCCTTATCCCGATGACCTCTGTTGAAACTACTGTAGGCATGCTTGGCAGAACCATTAATAGAATTCCTCCGAGAATTAGATGATGATGTCCGTTCAAGATACCCAGAGCGAGGACCATCAAAATCATTTGTGGCCTTAATAGATCTATTCCTTGTGTGATTGTTAGCATCTAGACAACAATGCTAAGAGTTAGTAACTTATTATTACCCCACCCCCCAAAAAAAAAGGATTAATAAATAAAAAACTTTATGGAGATTACAGTTATTTTCTGAACAAGTGTTTATTAGCTGCTATATATTAGATAATTGATAATTATAATTAACTACTTAATAAAAGGAATAACATTTGTATTATATGAGAAAATATATAAAATAATATAATTAGCTAATTATCTGAAGCCTTAATTTTAGTAAAAGATGTAGAACATGAAAAATATACAAGAAAAATTAGAGCAAAGAATATACCTGTATGAGTAGATGGATGGTGGGCTGAACTGCCAGCCCCGGCAACACTTCCAGCACTTCTCAACCATTCTGGAACTAACGCAGGTTCACTTTTTTCCATAACGAACACTGAACATGATCAGAACTAACTCAATTGCGCGAGCACCTTCTTCACCACCCCTACCCCTTAAACAAAAAGACTTATACTTGACTATGAAACTTCCGAATCTAACTCTAGCAACTCATCTTTCTTTCCTCTAAATGCCAAGACTAATTAAGAAATAACCTTCTTCAGTATCGAAAAGACACAATTCCAAACGCCAATGGCAACAATACCACCATGAAATTAGATTAATCCACAAATCAGAAGTACCATCCAGCTGACAATAAACCGAAAGCTTATCCTCACAGTAGCAACAACCCCACAAATCTAATGGTCTTCTATCACTATATAGAAACTACAATCCAATGCTTAAACTATCTCATATATTCCGCAATCAAACAAGGCGTCAAAACAGAGGGGGTAGAAGCAATTCCCCCAATGACTTGTTAAAAAACCAAGACAATGCCGTGAATGGGAAATAAGGGTTCTCTATGCCTCCATCTTCATCCAAAAAAGATGGATTCGCATTCAGTACGAAACTCTAATAGAGGCCCTCACCTCCAAATGGCAGAAACCGATCCCCGCACCAGAACAGGCACGGTTATAGCAACAATGGAACTCCAGAAATCAGCAATTGAAGAGAACGCAATATCCCTATTGTGTTGAGCGCAGAACGTAGAGATTAAAAAAACCGTTAGGAAATACAGAAACCCTAACAGATACGAAAGAACCTAGGGTTAGATAGAGTCGTGAAAATTAGGGTGAAAATTAGAAACCGAAGAGGCGTGTGAGGAGAAAGAGGGAAAAAATAATAAGAGAGAGGCAGAAAGAGAAACTAACCCTAGAGTTGAAGGAGGTGGAGGCAGTGATTGGTGAGGATACGAAACGCAACCGTTTCGGTAACCGCCCAACCTAGCCAAAGCGGTGTCGCCGATTAGGAGAATGCGTTTCGGAGTGAACAAAGAAAAAAAGAACAAGAGATTTTTTTGCGTGGGAGATAGTGCGAATGAGAATGGAAGGAAGCAGAATGAAGACGAATAAGATGAAACGAACAGAGGGAGTGTTGTTGCTGTGTGTGTGAGTGTGTGTGTTTTGGGAACGGAATTGACAGAAAATAGGGTTTTGTTTTTGTGGGAGAGAGGAGTGCGGTGTGTGGGTGTGTGTGTGTGTGTGAGAGAGAGAGAGGGTATAATTTTCTGTTACTTTGGGGGATGAAACGTATGAACAACAGACTCTTCCTTCGCCTCAATGTGCTATACTCCTACCCTATGACAAATCCTAAATTCCTTTTTCTTCTCTTCTTTTTGAGTAACCATACAAAAATAAATATATTATCTGCATAGTAAAATTAATTATTAATTAATTATATATTTATAGAGTTTAATTTTGATGTTATGACGGTATATACAGTCATACAATTATATCTGTTTTTTAAGATATTCACATGGTTAATATAAAAAGTAGTTATTTTTAGATGCACATATAAAACTACTTTATATTAATAATACATTCAAATTTAATTCATATTTATATATAATGTTAATTTATATTTTATATGTGTAATTAGTTAGTAATTAACTTTTATATATGTATAATATGTTGAAAAAATGAGTAAAATTTTGATATCATCCAATAAAAAATAGAGCACAAAAGTTTATAAATAAACAAGTGATAAAAATGAAATTAATTAAGATATTTTATCTTATATCTTAATTAAAAGATATTCGTTCAAATCTTAAAAATAGTCAAAATAAATATTTATTTCATGAATTATATATAATAAAATATATAATTTAAAAAAAAAAGTTGTGTACCAACCATTCTCTTATTTCTATTGTATATAAAATATATAATAGATATAGTATGAAAAATATATTTATTATTTTTTAAATATTATTATTTTATAAGATATAAGATAATAAGTAAAAGGGAGTGGATATTATATTTTTATTTTGATGATTTAATTTTTTTGAAAAATATAAATATATGTGCTAGTAGTTTAGTTATATTTGGTTATTATTTATTTTTTGGTTGTCATATTTGCTCTAACATGAGGAGTGTATATTTTTTTTATCCAAAGATGTGTCTTACTGATAATAAACAAAAAAAATTTGCTAGAGAGACAATGAAAATTTTTGACAAAAGATTAGTTATTTAGCTTAATAGAGATAAATAATAAAAATTCTTTCATAAATTACTCTAAATTCAAAAATTTTCATTCAGTTATTTTACATCAAATTTTAAATTTCAAATTTTAAATTCTTCAATTTTAAATTTTAAATTTTAAATTTTTAAAAAATTCAATTAATTTTTTCAAAAAAATAACCATAAAAAATCCTAATTTACTAAAATATTTCACTCCAATACCATCTTCTTTTTCAACCGGTGATCACCCCACCTTCATCAACAATCATCTCACTTCACCTTCGCTGCTTGGCTTGCCACACGCCACTCACCCTTAGTAAAAATAACCATCTACTTAAGAATAAAAATAATCATTCACATACCTAATAAATTGAACATCCAACATATTTTAATTGTATATAATTAAATCCAATCCAGTCAAAATAATCATCTACATAAAAATTAAAATAATCATCCGTATACCTACTAAAATGACCATTTTAAATTGACCATTAAATACATTAAAATATTCCATTTACATTAAGAATAAACATCTCATTTACATGAAAATAAACATCTACATGCATCTCGTCACCAACAATGTTGCAGCGGCAACAATGGCGCTCCTTCTTCTCATCACCACCATTTCCTCATCATCACAAAACTCACATCATAATCAGATGCCACTTGGCTCAGCTCTTTACCCAACTACTCAGCCCACCGCATGGCTTTCTCCTTCTGGCCTTTTGCATTTAGCTTTTACCAGCAGCAGCAGGCCAATGATAATGGCGGAAGGTGCAGCAGCAACATTACCACATGTATCTCATTGCCGCCATCATGCCTGTCGTCGTTTCGTGCCAAAGATGCGTCCGACTGAAGGTGTAGAAAATTTTGCTATTGGACGTTGTTCAACCACGTCGAAACTGGTCTTCCATCGCCGGCGCTAGAGAGAGTTAGCATCTCGGTGTCGTTGCCATCCTCGGACTCGGCGTCTTCATTCTCACTAAAATCCTTCCATTCGCTGCGGCATTTTTAGGCTTTGGCGACCCGATTCCGTAGCTCGTCTGCCTCGCCTTCTTCTTCGCCAAGGGATTTGGTGTGGTATTTTACAACCCACAAACTTACCGGCAAGTGCACCGGGTCGTTCCAAGTAATACCTTACGTGAGTAAGGGTCGATCCCACGAGGATTGATGGATTAAGCAACAATAGTGTTTGATAGGATTAGTTAGACAAACAGAAAATAGTATTTGGAAGTTCAAAAGCATTTAAAAAAAATAAAAAAAGAGTTTGAAGACAGGCAGGTGAATAGGTGAGGAATAAAATATGAAGAAGATAGTTAAGGTTTCAAATCTATTTTTTCGGATTAACTTTTCTTACTAACTAATTTAATTATGCAGGATTTAATTTATGGCAAACTATATGTGACTAGACCCTAATTCCTTAGACCTTCCTAATCTCCTCTAAAATTCATTAACTGCCAATTCCTTGGTCAATTAATTCCAATTAGAGGGTGATAATCAATTTCTAGTTTATATGCCACAAAAACTCTAATTACCCAAAAATGAAAGGATTATATGTCACGTATCCCGTTAAATCCAGATAATTAAAATTTAGAAAAAATTGCTTTCAAGCTGTTGTTTAAGTAAAGAGCTTTTCCAAGTTTTACAAGAACTCAAATAGAAAGAAGGTCATACTTCCGTTCCACCCAAATTCATAAGATAAAGAGCGAAAATAATTCTTAAATTATAAATCCATACATGAATTAAAATAGAAAAAGCAATAAAATTAATCCATAGAAATAGACAGAGCTCCTAACCTTGGCCGGACCGGACCCGATGACTTCGGGACTAATTTGGCCTGGCTTCGTTATGGCCCGGTCAGACCCGAAGTTTCAATAGATGGCCCCGGTTATTTATTAAATCGGGTTCGGGCCAAGCCTCGGGTCACCCGGCCCCGGCCCGTTGGACCCGTGTAGTTATTTGCTACTTAATATTTTGTTGTTATTGGTTGGTATGACACTATAAATTATTATTATTATGTTAATCTTGTGTTGGTTGTTAACTTTGTTTTAATTGTCTTTTGAACTTTGAATGTTTAATGTGTAATTGATATAATTATTGTTATGAAACTTTAAATTATTATTATTAGATTCTAAATTATTATTATGCGAATGTTGCATTGTTATGGAATAATTATTTTTCAAAATTTAGAGGTTCAAAAGATGTAGAATATAATTTTTGGTGATGTCGTGATAAAGTTGATCAAGACCCGGGCTTCACCCGGTCTAGACCCGGCTTAAGTGTGGCCCGAAAGTAACACGATTTTATCGGGTCTAGGGTCGGGTAAGGGCCTCATAAATAGACCCGGCCATTATTTAGGGTCGGGTTCGGGTCACTGCGAACCCGGCTTCACCTAGCCCCATGTGCACCCCTAACCTTAACAGTGGAGGTTTAGTTGCTCATAGAAAAGATAGAAAATTAGGATTGTCAATTATGTTTCCCTGGTGGGATGAGGTGAAATCTCCCCAGGACCTCTTCTGCAAAGGAAGGAAAGCTTCCTCCTTTTATAACTAATCCTAATAAATTTAAAAATCTAATATCTAAAACTAAAAATTAAAATAATATCTTTTCCTAATTTAAGATTTGAATTTAAATTTGAATTAATTAACAGATCTTCAGTTGATGGGTGGGGACCACTTGTTCTGTCCATTCTGCAGCTTCTAATCTGTGTTTTCTGGGCTGAAAATTGAGTTAAAATAGCCCAGAAATCGCCCCCAACGTTTTTCTGCATTTTCTGCATGTGGCACATGTGACGCGTCCGCGTCGTCCATGCGTTCGCGTCATTTGTGCAGATTCCAGTCCACGCATTCGCGTCAGGCACGCGATCGCGTTATTGCGATTTCCTCCATTCCGCGCGGTCGCGTGAGCCATGCGTCCGCGTCGGTATTCGCTGGTCATCTCCTTGGCTCCTTCTCTTTCTCTGCAGAAACTTCATCAAATCCATCCGAATGCTACCTAAATTAAATAAAATTGCACAAAACTCAAAATAGCATCCATAGTGGCTAAAATATAATTAATTCTTAATTAAACTCAACAAATTAGATGCAAATTCACTAGGAAAAGATAGGAAAAATGCTTACACATCACAACACCAAACTTAAACTGTTGCTTGTCCTCAAGCAACCAAAACTAATATAAGCTTAGGATGTGAATTTGCATGAGAATGAGAGTTCGATTAAGCCCATGTCTCTTCTTATAGTGGAGTTTACAACTGCAATACTGAACAGTTTTGGCATCTCACTTTATCCTTTGAAGTTCAGAATGATTGGCATCCATAGGAACTCAGAATTCAGATAGTGTTGTTGATTCTCCTAGTTCAGTATGTTGATTCTTAAACACAACTACTTTATGAGTCTTGGCCATGACCCTAAGCATTTTATTTTCCAGTATTACCACCGGATATATAAATGCCACAGACACATAACTGGGTGAACCTTTTCAGATTGTGACTCAGCTTTGCTAGAGTCCCCAGTTAGAGGTGCCCAGAGTTCTTAAGCACACTCTTTTTGCTTTGGATCATGACTTTAACCGCTCAGTCTCAAGCTTTTCACTTGACACCTTCACGCCACAAGCACATGGTTAGGGACAGCTTGATTTAGCCGCTTAGGCCAGGATTTTATTCCTTTGGGCCCTCCTATCCATTAATGCTCAAAGTCTTGGATCCTTTTTATCCTTTGCCTTTTAGTTTAAAGGGTTATTGGCTTTTTCTGCTTGCTTTTTCTTTTTCTCTCTTTGTATTTTTTTTTTCGCAAGCTTTGTGTTTTTCACTGCTTTTTCTTGCTTCAAGAATCAATTTTATGATTTTTCAGATTATCAATAACATTTCTCTTTTTCATCATTCTTTCAAGAGCCAACAATTTTAACATTCATAAGCTTCACTATCAAAATTATGCACTGTTCAAGCATGCATTCAGAATCACAGAAAATACCACCACATTTAAGTAAATCAGATTATTCTTAAAATTAACTCAATTTCTCATGCAATACATCACTTCTTTTTCTTTTCTTTTTAGATTCAAGTTCAGTGAGTGGTATATGAAACATCTTTTCAGTATTAAAGTAATTAAAAGAAAACTAAGCTAGTCCTAGGATTCTAACTAATAAAGGATCATGCAGCAGACAAAGCAAAATAGCAGAAAACCGGAACATAACATAGTAAAAGTGGGAAGGAATATAGAATGAAAGGAACTCAACCACCTTAGTTATCCTAGCAGTCGTTTTATTCTTCTGATTGTGCTCCTCTGTGAAGATGATTCGCCTCCCTTTTGGCGCCATAGGAATAAACAGAAAATCCTTAAGCGAAGCGTCAACACCAAACTTAAAAGTTTGCTTGTCCTCAAGCAAATAAGAACTGAAAATAGAAGAGACAATTATTAATATGAAAGAAAAATAAAAGGATAAGAGAATAAGAGAGAATTAGGATTGGAAGAGAAAGAGAAAGAAAACTGGGCGGCGCAAGCGACGCGTTCGCGTCATGCACGCGCTCGCGTGAAATGCCATATGTGCAACTGACGAGAACGCGTCAGTCACGCGTCCGCGTGACCAAATTTTTGCTTTTAGCACACTTCTTGCCCCAAGTCAGCACAACTCTCTGCCCAAACGCTCTTTTACGTCGAATTTGCAGGTCACGCGTTCGCGTCGGTGACGCGTCCGCGTGAATGGTGAAAATCACAAACGACGCGAACGCGTGGGGCACGCGTTCGCGTGGGATCGTTTGTGCGATAGGCATCAGTCCAGCGCCACTCCCGCGCAACTCTCTGTCAATTTTTAATTTTCATGCACACATGATTGACGCGTTCGCGTCAATGACGCTTGCGCGTCGTGTGCAAATTTTTTTTTTATATAGAAAAAGGTGTTCGGTTCCTGTGATAAAATAGCTGCATGATCAGAAAATTAGTAAGAACTTAATAAAAATCAACTAAGTAAGAAAACTACTACTACGAAAAATAACTAAGAATGAAAAAGAACGATCATACCATGGTGGGTTGTCTCCCACCAAGCACTTTTAGTTAAAGTCCTTAAGTTGGACATGTTGTGAGCTTCTTGTCATGGTGGCTTGTGCTTGTACTGATCCAGGAATCTCCACCAATATTTGTAATTCCAATGGCTACCGGGATCCCAAACTAGGCGCACAACGCCTTTGAGCAAGTTGAAGCAAGTGACAAAGCCCCAAGAGTGTTGATTGTGGGAATGAATTCCAGGGTCCCAAACTTTGTTTTTACACCCGTCTTCTTGTGTATCACCATTGTTCCCAACGGGTGGCAAGCAATCTGAATTCTCACAGAGACATCCAAACAACCTTCTAGACCCATTCAAATTAGCTCTACACCAATTCTTGCACTTCAATCCGGAGCATGCAACCATATTGAACCTTGCTTGACAACTCTTACCATTAACCATCTTCCTCTTACTCTTAATACCACAGAGAGCTCTAAGTTGACCATCTGTCTCCAGTAGCCCATATTCAAGTGGGAAAGTAAGGATTAAGGATAGGAATTTTACCCACTTGAATGTTGTATTGGATGGTGATGGCTTTGGAAGAGGTCTTGCAAGCTCTACTCCCTTGTGTTTTACTTTGAATTCTACCACCTCCTTGCAAGCTTCCTCAATTTCAACATCTTCTTCTTGGTAGCTTTCTTTTAATTCAATCTCTTCTTCATTTCTTACCAAGGGCATGGGAGGTTGTGTATCTTCCTCCTTTGTGGGTGCATCTTCCTCCTTTATTTTTGCATCTTCCTCTTCTTCCATGTGTAAGGATGGAAAGTTCTCTAATGCACTGGAGTATAAACTCCTTTGATTGATTTCCTCACTTTCTTCCATAGGATCTTGCATTGTATCTTTTGGGAAGGAATTTACTTGTTCCTCTTCCTGGTACTTGATAATCGACTGCATATGCTTCTCTATATTTTTGACACTTGTCTTTATATCATGTAAGCATTCTTTCATGAAAAGCTCAAGATCTGATGGTATTTGAGATGAATAAGGAGGAGGTGATGGTTCTTGATAAGAATAAGAAGGAGGTGATGATTCTTGATAAGAGTAAAAAGAGGATGGTTCTTAGTAAGAATAGGTAGATGGTGGTTCTTGATATGGGTAGAAAAATGATGGTTCTTGGTATGTATATGGAGATGGTGGTTCTTGGTAGTTGGAACATGGAGCACTGAAGTTTCTTTGGTTTTGACTTTGCCAACTAAAATTTGGGTAGTTTTCCCATTCATAAGGATATGAATCACTACTCCGGTGTGAGTAGTAACTCATATGATCTCTCTCCATTATTTTTCCTTAGCACAACATACCAAAAAGAATTAAACGCACCATGTGGTAAACAGGAAAACAAAGAAAAAAGAACAAAATTCTAAAAATTAAAAAAAATTAAAATAAAACTAACTAGAAAACACCAAACTTAATTTCAGAAATTAAAAAAAATATTAATATTATTTTATTTATTTAAAAATATTTTTTTATTTTTATTTTTATTTTTATTTTTATTTTTTTATATTTATTAAATAATAAAAAAATGAAAGAAAACGAACAGAGTAAAACGAAGGAAAAAAATGAAAATAAAAAGAGGAATAAGATAAAAAAAATCGACCAGGGTTTTTTTTTTTGAAAATTAATAAAATAATATTTAAATAAAATTAAAATTAAAAACGTCTAATCTAAACAATCAAACAACTAATAGTTGTTAATCACAGTCAATCCTCGACAACGGCGCCAAAAACTTAGTGCGGTATTTTACAACCCACAAACTTACCGGCAAGTGCACCGGGTCGTTCCAAGTAATACCTTACGTGAGTAAGGGTCGATCTCACGAGGATTGATGGATTAAGCAACAATAGTGTTTGATAGGATTAGTTAGACAAACAGAAAATAGTATTTGGAAGTTCAAAAGCATTTAAAAAAATAAAAAAGAGTTTGAAGACAGACAGGTGAATAGGTGAGGAATAAAATATGAAAAAGATAGTTAAGGTTTCAGAGTTATCTATTTTTCCGGATTAACTTTTCTTACTAAATAATTTAATTATGCAGGATTTAATTTATGGCAAACTGTATGTGACTAGACCCTAATTCCTTAGACCTTCCTAGTCTCCTCTAAAATTTATTAACTGCCAATTCTTTGGTTAATTAATTCCAATTAGAGGGTGATAATCAATTTCTAGTTTATATGCCACAAAAACTCTAATTACTCAAAAATGAAAGGATTATATATCACGTATCCTGTTAAATCCAGATAATTAAAATTTAGGAGAAATTGTTTTCAAGCTGTTGTTCAAGTAAAGAGCTTTTCCAAGTTTTACAAGAACTCAAATAGAAAGAGGGTCATACTTCTGTTCTATCCAAATTCATAAGATAAAGAGCGAAAATAATTCTTAAATTATAAATCCATACATGAATTAAAATAGAAAAAGCAATAAAATTAATCCATAGAAATAGACAGAGCTCCTAACCTTAACAGTGAAGGTTTAGTTGCTCATAGAAAAGATAGAAAATTAGGATTGTCAATTATGTTCCCCTGATGGGATGAGGTGGAATCTCCCCAGGACCTCTTTTGCAAAGGAAGGAAAGCTTCCTCCTTTTATAACTAATCCTAATAAATTTAAAAATCTAATATCTAAAACTAAAAATTAAAATAATATCTTTTTCTAATTTAAGATTTGAATTTAAATTTGAATTAATTAACAGATCTTCAGTTGATGGGTGGAGACCACTTGTTCTGTCCATTCTGCATCTTCTAATCTGTGTTTTTTGGGCTGAAAATTGAGTTAAAACAGCCTAGAAATCGCCCCCAACGTTTTTCTGCATTTTCTGCATGTGGCGCATGTGACGCGTCTGCGTCGTCCACGCGTTCGCGTCAATTGTGCAGATTCTAGTCCACGCGTTCGCGTCAGGCACGCGATCGCGTCATTGCGATTTCCTCCATTCCGCGCGGTCGCGTGAGCCATGCGTCCGCGTCGGTATTCGCTGGTCATCTCCTTGGCTCCTTCTCTTTCTCTGCATAAACTTCATCAAATCCATCCGAATGCTACCTAACTTAAATAAAATTGCACAAAACTCAAAATAGCATCCATAGTGGCTAAAATATAATTAATTATTAATTAAACTCAACAAATTAGATGCAAATTCACTAGGAAAAGATAGGAAAGATGCTCACGCATCAGGATTCATCAAGTCCGGCCTCGGGAAACACGTCGTGTACCAGTTCGTCTCACTCTTCAGAAGCTCCTCATTGGGGTTAGGGTATAGCTTGGTCTTCAGCGAAGCGCTTCTTGTTGGGGTTTTTTCTCTCCTTTGTAAGGCCTAAGCCCAACATTTTGAGGGTGTCTCTTTGCACCCATTGTGCCACAACCCTAATCAGATTTTAGGGTCATTGTGAGGTAGAGAGAATAGCCACCAAGTGAGAGAGAAGAAGAAAAATCAGAATTTCCGTTTTTATGGAAAACAGTAAATTTCAAATGGAAGTTTCTTATTTGTTCACCGTTGGATCGACTTGAAATTTTAACTGCGTGTTTTTATCATATTGTTCTTAATTTTGGTCGGTGGAGATGTTCATTGGAGGTTTGAAGTGAAAGAAATTAGCTTCTCAAGAGAGAAATTAGGTTTCCCATTTTTACACAGAGCAGCAATCTTTGAATGACAATTTCTCATTCTTTCACCATTGGATCGACCTAAAATTTGGATTGTAGATTCTTCACATCTTGTTCTTCATTCGGAATGGTAGAGATTTTAATTGGAGGTTTTCAGAGGAAGAAATTGGCTTCGACAGCAGCTCTATTTTTTGGGTATATTTCATCTTCTTGCTTCTCATTTGTAAGCTTTGGTGATTTGATATTTTGGCTGGTTATATGTACGTTTTTGTGCTTTGTTTGAGACTCTCTTGAACCTCATTTGATTATAGTGGAGCTATTTCATTGGTCTAGACGACCCGTGGTTTTTACCTCTCACATTGAGGGGGTTTTCCACGTTAAAATCTCGGTGTATTCTTGTTATTCCTTTACTTGCTATATTTGCTTGTTATAGTTGGTGCCATATTGTGTTGAGTGCTTCCATATTGTTCTTGTGTTGGACATTTGTGTTGTTTCCGCTGCTAGGCTCTTTCATATTGGCATCAGAGCTTGTTGGTATTTTTCTGGGCTTGTGAATCTGTGAACAATAGAAGCTAATACTAATACTAGTAGGATGATCACTCTTAATGGTCCTAATTATGATTTGTGGAAGTCAAAAATGGAAGATTTGCTTTATGTAAAAAATTTTCATCAACCAGTTTTTGGTACAGAGAAGTCTAATGATAAATCTGATGATGATTGGACTTTGTTGCATAGACAAGTTTGTGGATATATTAGGCAGTGGGTTGACGATAATGTGTTGAACCATATTATTGGAGAGACACATGCTCGGACCCTTTGGATTAAGCTTGAACAGTTGTATGCTCGAAAAACTGGGAATAACAAGATGTTTTTGATCAAGCAGTTGTTGGCTTTGAAGTATACAGATGGGACATCAATGACAGATCACTTGAATAATTTCCAAGGAATTATGAATCAGTTATCTTCCATGGGTATCAAGTTTGATGAAAAGGTTCAAGGATTGTTACTTCTTGGCTCCTTACCAGACTCGTGGAAAATTCTCAAAATGTCATTGTCTAATTCTGCTCCTGATGGTGTAATCTCTATGGATCTTGCCAATAGCAGTGTTTTGAATGAAGAGATGAGAAGAAAGTCACAAGGTACATTGACTACACATTCAAATGTTCTTGATTCTGAGTCTAGGGGGAGAAATAAAAGTCGAGGTCCTAAAGGTAGAGATCAAAGTAGAAGCAAGTCTCAAGGAAAGTATAAGAATATTGAGTGTCATCATTATGGTCAAAAGGGACATGTGAAGAAATTCTGTTGGCAGCTAAAGAAGGAGAAAGCCAAGGCAAGTAAAGAAAAGAGTACAAATAAAGATGATGGTAACAAGGAAGACAAGGTTAATGTAACTCATGATGATTTTTTTGTTGTTGAGGAGTTTAAATCTGTTAACCTTGTTGATAATAGCACTAGTTGAGTGATTGATAGTGGTACTTCTATTCATGTTACATCTAGGAGGGATTTGTTTACATCTTATACTCCTGGTGATTTTGGTTATGTGAAAATGACTCATCAAGGTGTTGCAAAATGTGCTGGTGTTAGACAGGTTTGCTTAGAAACCTCCAACGGTACCAAGTTGACTTTGAAGCGTGTGAAGCATGTTCCAGATATTCGGTTGAACTTACTTTTTGTTGGTAAGTTGTGTGATGAAGACTTGGATAGCTCATTTTCTCGTGATAGCTGGAAGCTCACCAAGGGTTCCATGGTTGTTGCTAGAGGTACACGACACTCTACTCTTTATTTAACTCAAGCAAAGATTGTGAAAGATGTTATTAATGTTGCTGAGTTTGTTGATGAAACTGATTTATGGCATAAGAGATTATGTTATGTGAGTGAGAAGGGTATGAATATGTTATCCAAGAGGAATCTTTTATCCAGTTGTAAGGTTGCTTTGCAAAAGTGCAACCATTGTTTTGCTGGAAAACAAAACATGATTTCTTTTAAGAATCATCCACCTTCAAGAAAGCTGGAGATACTTGACTTGGTGCATTCTGATGTATGTGGGCCGATGAAGACAAGAACACTTGGAGGGTCTATCTATTTTGTAACCCTTATTGATGATCATTCTAGAAAATTATGGGTTTATACTTTGAAGACCAAAGATCAAGTTTTGAATGTGTTCAAGAAATTTCAAGCTTCTGTTGAAAGAGAAACTGGGAAGAAGTTGAAATGCATTCGTACTGACAATGGTGGTGAGTACTCATGTCCATTTGATGCTTATTGTAAAGAGCATGGTATAAGACATCAGAAGACTCCTCCGAAGACTCCTCAGTTGAATGGCTTGGCTGAAAGGATAAATAGAACATTGGTTGAAAGAGTTAGGTGCTTATTGTCACAATCTAGATTGGCAAAATCCTTTTGGGGTGAAGCTTTGAGCAATGTTGTTCATGTCTTGAACCGGACACCATGTGTTCCCTTGCAATTTGAAGTGCTAGAGATGGTATGGTCAGGTAAAGATGTTTCTTATGATCATTTAAGAGTCTTTGGATGTAAAACTTTTGTTCATATTCCCAAAGATGAGAGATCTAAGCTTGATGTAAAGACTAGACATTGTATTTTTATTGGCTATGGCATAGATGAGTTTGGTTACAGGTTTTATGATCCTGTTAGCAAGAAGGTGATTCAGAGTAGAGATGTTGTCTTTGTTGAAGACCAAACATTGAAGGATGTTGATAATGCGGAAAAGCCAATGGTTCAGCCTAGTGATAATTTTTCTGACTTGGATATTACTCCCTCTATACCTATGGTGGAAGATGGTAGAGTTGAAGCTCAAAATAATGAGCATGATACAAGTGCAGGTGAAGATAGAACAGTTGATCCGATACTTGATGAAGTTGGTGATGATGATCAAGATGAAGAACCAGCTTTAGAAATTTCTGCAAATGCACTTAGAAGGTCTACAAGAGAGAGAAAGCCTTCGTCAAGGTATTCTCCACATGAGTTTATTTTGTTGACTGATGGGGAGAACTTGAATGCTTTGGAGAGGCTATTGAAGATGAAAGCAAAGCTCAATGGCTTGAAGCTATGCAAGAAGAAATGAAGTTCTTGCTTGAGAATGATACCTATGAGTTGGTGAAGCTACCGAAGGGTATGCGAGTTTTGAAGAACAAATGGGTATTCAGAATCAAGAATGAAGAACATAATTCTAAACCTCGGTATAAGGCTAGATTGGTTGTTAGAGGTTTTAGCTAGAGAAAAGATGTTAATTATGAAGAGATCTTTTCTCCTGTTGTGAGGATGTCATCCATTCGTGCTGTGCTTGGATTAGTAGCGTCTCTTGATATGGAGATTGAGCAAATGGATGTGAAGATAACTTTTTTTCATGGTGATTTAGATAAGGAGATCTACATGGAGCAACCGGAGGGCTTTGTTGTTAAAGGAAAGGAAGATTTTGTGTGCAAGTTTAAGAAGAGTCTTTATGGGTTGAAGCAAGCTCCAAGACAGTGGTACAAGAAGTTTGAATCTATTATGGGGGAGCATGGTTACCATAAGACAATTTCAGATCATTGTGTATTTGTGCAAAAATTTTCTGATGATGATTTTATCATTCTTTTGCTTTATGTGGATGATATTTTGATTGTGGGCAAGAATGCTTTGAGGATTAATGAGTTGAAGAAATAGTTGAACAAGTTATTTGCTATGAAGGACTTGGGTCCTGCCAAACAGATTTTGGGCATGACTATTACTCGTTATAGAGATTCCAAGAAGCTTTATTTGTCACAGGAGAAGTACATAAAGAAGGTGCTTCAAAGGTTTGGTATGAATGATGCCAAATGTGTTACTAGTTCCTTTGCTCCTCATTTTAAGTTGAGCACCAAGCAGTGTCCAACTACTGATGAGGAGAAACAAGCAATGGATGAAATTCCTTATGCCTCAGCTGTTGGAAGCTTGATGTATGCTATGGTGTGTACTAGACCAGACATTGCTCATGCGGTTGGTACTGTGAGTCGTTTTCTCTCTAATCCAGGTAAAGAACATTGGAATGCTGTTAATGGATTATGAGATATCTCAAAGGTACAACTAACTTGAGTTTGAGTTTTGGTGGTGATAAACCTTTACTAGTTGGCTTTACTGATGCAGACATGGCAGGAGATATTGATTCTCGAAAGTCTACTTCAGGTTATTTGGTCAAGTTTGCAGGAGGAGCTATTTCATGGCAGTCAAGGCTACAAAAGTGTGTTGCACTTTCTACCACAGAGGCAGAGTTTATTGAAGCAACTGAAGTATATAAAGAGTTGTTGTGGATAAAGAAGTTTCTTGCAGTACTTGGTTTCAAGCAAGACCATTATGTGTTGTTGTGTGATAGCCAAAGTGCTATTTATCTTGCCAAGAATTCTACTTTTCATGCAAGATCTAAACATATTGATGTTAGGTATCACTGGATACGGGATATGTTAGATTCCAAGTTGTTGGAACTTGAGAAAGTTCACACTGATGACAATGGTGCTGATATGATGACAAAAGCATTGTCAAGAGAAAAGTTTGAAACTTGTTGTTTGATCGCCGGAATTGCGAGAGCCTCCACCTAGTCGAGAAGGGGGAGATTTGTTAGATTTTTTTCTCTCCTTTGTGAGACCCAAGCCCAATATTTTGAGGGTATCTCTTTGCACCATTGTGCTACAACCCTAATCAGATTTTGGGGTCATTGTGAGGTAGAGAGAATAGCCACCAAGTGAGAGAGAAGAGGAAAAAAGAGAATTTCCATTTTTATGCAAAGCAGTAAATTTCAAATGGAAATTTCTCATTTGGTCACCGTTGAATCGGCTTGAAATTTTAACTGAGTGTTCCTATCATCTTGTTCTTCATTCTGGTCGGTGGAGATGTTCATTGGAGGTTTTCAGTGGAAGAAATTGGCTTCGCAAGAGAGAAATTAGGTTTCCAATTTTTACACAGAGCATCAATCTTTGAATGGTGATTTCTCATTCTTTCACCATTGGATCGACGTGAAATTTGAACTGTATATTCTTCACATTTTGTTCTTCATTCTGAACGGTGAAGATTTTTATTGGAGGTTTGTAAAGGGAGAAATTGGCTTCGATAGCAGCTCTATTTTTGGGTATATTTCATCTTCTTGCTTCTCATTTGTAAGCTTTGGTGATTTGATATTTTGGCTGGTTATATGCACGTTTTTGTGCTTTGTTTGAGACTCTCTTGTACCTCATTTGATTATGGTGGAGCTATTTCATTGGTCTGGACGACCCGTGATTTTTACCTCTCACATTGAGGGGGTTTTCCACGTTAAAATCTCGGTGTGTTCTTGTTATTCCTTTACTTGCTATATTTGCTTGTTATAGTTGCTGCCATATTGTGTTGTGAGTGCTTCTATATTGTTCTTGTGTTGGACATTTGTGTCGTTTCCGCTGCTAGGCTCTTTTACTTTTCGCGCCGGCGATTCTGTTGGTTTCAGCGGCACCGATGAGAGAGGATGAAGAGGGAGAGAGAGAGAGAGGGAGAGGGAGACCTGTTGGAGATGTTCGTAACTATTTAGAATCTTTATTTGCTTTGTATTTAAAATTGAAAATAATTTTATAATTAATTAATTTAATTATCATTTAATGTTAATTTAAAAAATACTTCCATTATATACTAATTACATTGATTTCTTGTACTTTCTCTAAACAAAAATGTGTAGCTTTTTTTCTAGGATGGATATTTAACTAAATTTGATACAATATGAAATTACGGATAAAAAAATCAACTAAATAAAAAAGAAAAATGTACAGAAGATTAAAAGAAAATAATGGAATATTTTTATTTTGAATTTAACTTGGATAGTTCGATGACAATTTTTCACTGCACCTTCCAACTAAATAATCTCTTCTTTCTTTTTTTTTTTCCCTTTTTATTCTTATTGATAATTTTTTATTGTTTATGTTATTCACTATTTATTTGAGTTCTAAGATTGCTTGCTCGATCCCTGAAATTTGATTTATGGCGTTAGCAGTTAGAATTATTTTTTTATTGTAATTGGAAGGCATGTGTCATAGTAAATTTTAAAATGTTATATTTAATAATATTTTTATAGTAATTTAGAATATTTGAAAATGGTTTAGAATGTTTCGAAAAATCCTAAAAATTCTTATAAAATTTTAGATGTCTCTAAAAGATTATAGAATATTTTAAAAAAATGTGTATATATATAAGAATATGAAAAGAGATTTAAAATAATCTAAAAGAATTTAGACAAATGTGGTAGATTAGTTTTTTGTTTTAAAATTTTTAAATGATCGATCTGAATCGTTGATTAGATTAAATCCTAACCGTGTATATAAATAGGAGTGAGGTTTTAGTATTGTGTGTGAAAGTCATTCGTAATAACCACTTAAGTAGTGAAGTGTATTTCTATAAAAACTTCTATTTTTTGTGTTCTTAACTTTATTGCTAAATTTAAAGACTTCTTGTGTCATTCACTAAAAATTCATAAATAATGTATTTTTTATTATTAAACTAATTAAGTAGTATTAAATTCATATATTAAGAGGTCTAGTCATTTTTGTATTATTTACAATAAATTAATATATTTTTCGTTTTAAAACATATTTGAATATATTTTGTTAGTTGAGTGAGCTAAAATTTTGGACTTGTGGTTATTTAAAGATTTTTTTTATCATTTGTTAGATTTTTTTTTACAATCAATTCAGATGCCGATATCGGAGCAGCTAAAAGAAGCAGTAAAAGTACAACCATCCAATAACAATTCCATTGCACATTCATCTTCTTCTCTCAATTCCTTTTTTTTAAGCTATTAAGGTGCGTGCCGAGGACACTAGCGGATACTCGAGCTGTGAGGGGGAACTACGATTTAAGACGATTTTCAATAGACGAAATCAGATCGTAAAATAGAGAAGTGCTGCCGCTCCTGAATCCTAAGTGGCTGCTTAGGTTGCATATAAATATCATAAAGTACCTTCTCTTCTAGTATAGGCCGCAGGGATCACTTCACTTGGCTTACTTCGTACTGAATGCCCTACTTACTGAGGTCCCGCCCCGAGAGAACTCGCGATGAGCTCTTAGTGATTAGTCAGAACCGGGCTTCTTCTTTCATGCCATTCCTCATCCTCTGAAAAAGGAACTTAAGCTCACTAATAAAACTCACCCTTGCTTGGCCTTCTTCTCCCCGTTTTCATTGGGTTACGAAGTAAGATTCGGCTAGCTTTTAGCTTGGAATGGAGTAGCCAGGAAGAGGCACCGAGGGAAACCTCGACCAGAACCATCCAAGAAAGTCCTACAAATAAAGACTTGTGCTTTGGCCCTTCTGTGGGCTTTCATGCTTATCAAAAATGTAATCATTTTAAGGGTTTGGGATGTATTTTACGTGAAACTTAATCTATTTCCCACATTCTCAAGATCCTGATCCAGCCTTCTTCGCTAACGCTCAACCTCGCATCGCATCCTTGCCTTAGGCTATCGAGCTTCGAAAGGACTTAATTAATATATAATATTAATAGGTAAGATTGGTAGGCGTCGAATGAGTCTAGGTGATGGGAGTCTCGTATTGATTTCTTCCAAGTCTAAATTGCGTATATTAGAGGCGTCGATTCAATGGAAGTCTAATCCGCTACTTCTTCTGCTAAGCTAGGCAAAGGAGTAAGAATAATGAAAGGAGGAGCTAAGTCATTCTACAAGCCGTGATGCTTTCATTTTTCTTAGTCTTTACACGACCTTACCTAGGAAAGGTTATTGAAAGCTAGGAGTCTTTGAATCACATTCTTTCAAGAGTCAGAAAATGCTCGTGGAAAGAGAGTCACATTCCCTTAAAGGCAATCTTACCTATTAATATTATATATTAATTAAGTCCTTTCGAAGCTCGATAGCCTAAGGTAAGGATGCGATGCGAGGTTGAGCGTTAGCGAAGAAGTCTGGATCAGGATCTTGAGAATGTGGGAAATAGATTAAGTTTCACGTAAAATACATCCCAAACCCTTAAAATGATTGCATTTTTGATAAGCATGAAAGCCCACAGAAGGAGAACATCTTAAATTTTATGATTATCACATGATAAGAATATAACTCATAAACATATCCTGACCTATGTGAGTGAATTTTAAAATATTGTTCTTGACTTGTGATTGTTTTGATGTCAAAGCCTAATTTTTGAGAGATTTGTGACTTAAAAGTTATGGACACCCCATGTTTTAATCAACTAAATTATTTTACAATATCCTAATAAAATTCTATTTTTGTGTAATTTTTCCCTCTCTTTCTTCTATCTTTTCACTTTTTTATTGATGGCATCAAAAAATAATTGTTATTGAGCAAAGATATTTTTCTTTTGTTGTCACATATTTCTTTTTGAAAAACGTAACATCTATTTTTTTTGTTCCAAAGAAAAAAAAAAGAGATGGATACTTTTTATTTTATTATTTAAAATCTCACATATTCTATTTATTTTATTGAGTAATAATCATCATATCTAATTTACTATAATTAGAATTAATTTTATTAATTACATCGATCACATTTTTATTTTAATAAAATGACATACAATCTTTCACTTAGTTTATATGATAGTGAAGATTCAACAACCATAAAAATACATTATTTTACGTTGAAATAATAAAATAGTCATTCTCCGTACTTGAATTGAATTAATTGGATCATGGTGATAGATGTTTATTAGGCTGTGTTTGTTTTTGTAGACTAGACACAGAGACATGGATAATAAATATCTAAAAATTATTTGGAGAGAGAGACATGAACACTGAACATAATATTTTAGGATAGTTTCTTTTTTTTTAACTTTTGTGTCCACTTTTTTATGAAGAACACCGATAAATATAGAATTTGGCAAGATAGACACGAATTTTTTAATGATTTTTTTTCCATAAATATTTTTTGTTATTCTATTATTACCCTTTTTTATTCTCATATCAAAAGTTCTAATTTAATTTTTTTTTCTCTGCAACATTATTCTTCTTTCTAGGTACTCTTTTCTCTTTCCTTTCTATCTCCGTCTTCTTCTTTCTCTTCTTTTTCTTCTTTTTTTTTTCTTTCCTAAGTACTCTTTTCTTTTTCTTCATTGTTTTTTTTTGTGCAATTAATCTAACAATATTTCAGCAACCAATTACTCATTCTTGATTCTTCTTGTCACAATTTTTGGAAGCCACTTGTTCTTCTCTTTTTCGGACACACAGTCAGGTATAAATATGCTTCTCCTCTTTTTGCTTCTTATTTTTTATTTTATTTTTTTAAACTATTTTGTTCCTCTTTTTCTTCTTCTTTTACTTTTTTTTTGTTTTTATTTTTATATAATTTAAAAATTTAAAAATTATATATGAACAAGAGGAATATTCTTTTTCATGATAAAATCTTAAATTTTTACAATGATGCCGTGAATGAATGAATAGAAAAATTGTATTAAATTTTAATATGTTGATGTATTTTGTTTATAATGGAAGAATGAATGAAAAAAATTATATTGAATTTTTCTCTTGTTATTTGTTTGAACTCAAAAATAAAATAATTAGTGGATTATGTTACAGTTGTTATTAATGATTGATTATTTTTACTATTTGTGTTAATTTATAATAATTTATTATTTGTATTTTTATTTGTTGATTAGGAAAGAATAGAACCATTAAACCACTCTGAGCAATTTAGATATTTTTTTATTTTATGATTCAAATTGAGCTTGAGACAGTTAAGATATTAGTTTTGATGTTTGCATTTTTCTATTTGAGAAATAGGAGAGGAGCATGTTTGTTGATTAGAAATAGAGAAATTAATACTAATTCTTTAACACAAAATGTGTTAAACCGCATAATAGGAGGGGCGACAGAAATTGTATTTGAGAATTAAGGATCGGTGTAGATGTATTAGGAAGATTATGTGAGTTACTTAAAGTTCAGAGTTGATTAAGCGATGAATGTCGTGTAAGTATATCCGAGCTACTAACTCATCATAAAAAGAATCGCACACTTCAAGTTAAATTTTATAAGTCAGGAGAAATAATAAATAGGTATTTTAACAAGGTATTGCACTCGGTCATACCTGCATAAAGCTTATTGTTTGCAAAGGTTGTTCATATTTCAAAAGACTACATGAATCCCAGATGAAAATGGTTTAAGGTAAATCTAGTGAATAACTGAGTTAGTGATTTTACATTATCTATAATTTTATTTGGAATTAATCTTGACACTTTAATTTCTTTAGTTTATGATTGTCTAAGAGTGTTAGATGGAACATATATAGATATGTCAGTCTCTAAAAAAGATAAATCAAGATACCGAATAAAAAAGGATAAAATATCAACTAACATCTTAGGTGTATGTAATCAAGATATGAATTTTGTATACATACTTAGTTGATGGGAAGGATCCACATCAGATTCAAGAGTCATTAGAGATACCATTTTAGGTCATAATAATCTCAAGGTACCAATTGGTATATAATAGTTAATTTTAGGTAACATAAACACTTTAATGCTTTTAGTTCATACAAATTTCTTAATCATCATAATGTATCTCTTTTAATTTATTGGAAATTATTATTTAGTAGATGCTAGTCATACTAATTGTAAGGAGTTTCTAGCGCCTTATAGGCATACTCGATACCATGTACAACAATGGCCCATGGTAGAAAATGCTCCTAAAAAACTTTGAGAATATTTTAATAAGAAGCACTCTTCAGCTAGAAATATCATTGAGCATTATTTTTGTTTACGCAAGAAGAGATGACAATTTTGAGGAGTTCTTATTTCTATAAAATTAAAACACAACATAGAATATTTATTGCTTGTTGTATATTGCAAAACTTTATTTGGCTTAACATGGACTCCGATCCTAAAGAGGACGCACTATTTGAGGAGGAGCAAGTGCTTATTGGAGAGGACAGAGGAGCATGGTGATAATGAAGATGACGACGATGAAATGATTGATAGTGTAGAGGGCAGCAACGAATGAACTGCTCGAGAAGATAATTTAATAAATGAAATGTACAATAAATGGATGAATAGCTGAATCAATTAGTTAGTTTATTTGTTTTATGTGTGTTTTATTTGAATTATGATAATTTGTTGTCTTGGATTATTATTGTAAGACCTAATGGTAAAACTGTAATTGTTATTTGGATTACATGTATCACTTTTTTTAATGTATCATATTTTATAAGTTATTACAATGATGTCATCATGTGTATGCGATGCTCACTTGAATTTTGATAGAGTTAATCTAGATTGTAGGGACAAATGGACAAATATGTCTCGACTGACGAAGAGGCAGAGGCATTTGTTGTTTTAAGGAGGAGTTTGTCATTGAAGAAAGAGGAGCTGATGCGGGTCAGTTTAAACCTGGATATTTTGAGAAGCTTGCTGTAAAAATGAATGAGTGATTTTTTCAAATAAGACACTACAAGAACAAGGTTAAAAGGCTAAAAGAGAAATATCAATTTGTAGTTGACATGATAACTTGTAGTAATTTTAGATGGGATGATATGAAATAATGTGTGGTTGTGGACAACAAAGAAATTATAGCTGCGAATATAAATGTTAGTTTACAACTTTGATTTTATTAAGTTAATTTTATTCTATTTGACAACTAGTTCTGTCTCTCTTTGATGATCTTTTTTTTCCCTAGAAACAAGGAGTAAGGTTGTATGCCCCAGGAAAGTTTTTTTTCCCTTTTATCAGCGTTCGGAGAAAATATTTTATAAGAAAAGAGCAAATAGCATTGTTGTATGCGACAATGATGCTGGAGAAGAAGTGCAAAAGGATGGTGATGAAGAAATGGATGAAGAAGATACGGATATGTTTAACTCAAATCATGATTTTAGTGAATTTTTACTCCAATAATCGACTTTTGTGGCTTCATTTTCTGAGAGGAAACAAGAAAAGCCATACTCATCTAAAACGGCAAAGGATACTAAGATGATGAAGGAGTTAACTGACAACCTAAAACTGTATTTGATCAACATGAAAAGTGTTTGAATGCTTTTGCTCAAGCTATAATAAACACTCGTGAGGGAAAAAAAATTGGTGATATGTTTGGCAAGCTTGGTTTCACCAATGATGAAGTTATTTCTGTTGCAGTCAAAATTTTCACAAATTCTGAGTTGGAGAAAACCTTTTGGTATTGGAAAATAATAAAAAAGTTAGATTTGTTAGAGCTATATTGCATACTTAGAATTAGAGTAAATATATTTTCAAGAAACAAAGTGCATAGTTATTATTATGTTCTATATGTAAATTGTGTATTGGGATGTTGATTTGTGGTACATTTGGTATTTTAGACTTATCATCTACTATTTTGTTTGAATTTGGTTCTAATTTTGACAAAATTTTTGTTTGAATTAGTGTAGGATTCTATTGTGTAGAAATTTCTTTTGTTTATATTAATGCAAAATTTTGTTTGAAATTAGTGCATAATTAATTCCAATTAGTTTTAATTATGTTACTCTAGAATTTTATTTGAAATTAGTGCAGAATTTTGTTTAATATTAGTGTAGATAGGATTTAAATTTGTTTTTTTTTTGTTGATGTTAATGTAGAATTTTGGTTGAAATTAGTGCAGAATTTTGTTTTACATTAGTACAGATAGGTTTCAATTAGTTTAGGATTTTGTTTTAATGGTGAAGAAGTTTCTTTTGTTTATGTTTAAATACGGAATTTTATTTGAAAGAAATGTAAAATTAGTTCCAATTGATTTCAATTATGTTAATGCAAAATATTGTTCAAAATTTGTGCAGAATTAATTATAATTAGTTTCATCTTTAAAATTGCAGAAGTTTCTTTTATTTATGTTAAAGCAAAATTTTGTTTCAATTGTGCAAAATCTAATTTTATTTATGTTAAATTAGTGCAAAAGTACTAGTAAGAAATGACAATAATAAAATACATTAGGTTTTTGGTAAAAATATACCACATATATATTATTTGAACAAAGTCTCACCATAAATGTTATTTCACAATTCTTACATAACTTTTCAAGAAAATATTACTATTCTTATGAGACCCAAAATTATAGATTTATCAGACAATTCGGATGTCTAAAGACTGACAGACATTACAGCAACACAAATGTCTAAAGACTCAACAAGACAAAACAAACAAAACATATGGCTACAAGCTTGAAAATTGACGTTCTGTTAGCTGTGAAAACCAAAAAGTAATCATTCTTCTTCTCGTTGCTGACACAAAATCTAACTCCTTTCCTCTATGGAAAAAGTAAAAGCATGGTGTTATTTATTAATTGGCTATGACAAGATCAACTATCTGAGTCTCTCAGATCAAATTGGTGATTATGATGATGATGATGAGTTGAACAAAGAGGTAGGACATTATTCGTAGCCATAAAGTAAAACAAAGAACTAAGATTAAGTTTCAAATTAAGGATACAACATAAACAAATTAATTTCACACTTGTAGAATTAGTAAATTGACTAAACAGAAATGCAAGAAAGATAAACCTCATCCTTGGCAATTATTATTACTTAAATTAGACAATTGCTTTACCAATAGTCACACTCTTGCATGTTTCTTTGAAATTCAAATATACTTAAATTATTCACTTAGCAAATAATATTTGGAGTTAGAGAATAGTAAAACTAAAAAAATATGTTAATATCATATTTATAAGAAGGTTGTTTTTATTTAACATGAAATTCCAAACACAATAAGCTTATATGTTCAAATATAAAATCACTCCAACTATAACTATAGACCTAATAAATTAAAAAAAAAAAGAAGTTCTTGCTTCTTCAATCTACATACATGAATAAAACCTTATAAGAAACTGCACCAAAAACGTGGTAGAGTTTCTTTTAAAATCATTAAGATAATTAAGCATATTTTCTTCAATTTCAAGTTTCAATTAGTTTTTGCTCTTATCCACATTACTAGCTAACATATAAATAAGAGGGAGGTATCACTAAAAAATGTAAACAGTTACAATTTTAGCGTGGATCATGCAACATGACTAACTGGTTATATAACAATAATCACAAGGATTTGGCAATTGTAAAATGAAAATTATTGTGAATTGTAAAAAATGCACATAACCTCAACTTCTTGAGAGTTGAATCCTCATCAATAGACTTGTGTGCATTAATGGAGACTTTAGGTGGAGGAGGCAACCAGTTATCCTCATTGTCAATATCCACCATTGGCACTAGCTTCACATCTATCTTCTTCTCAGGCACAACTTAAAAAGTCTCCAAAACAGTTTCAATAAGTTCCCAAAATGTAGAAGCAATAACCTACAAATAGGTAGAAAGTTAGAATAATACCATAGTTACAGAATCATGAGAAGTTCTTCTCTTCTTGATGAGAATCGCATCATCATCATCTGTTGAGATTCATCAGCAACAATTAGGAAGTCAAATTCAACTTCGACAAAGAAGCAAAAAAGAAGAATATTGAATTGTGGGTTTGAGAGAAACTCTAGGGTTCATAACTCGCGGTAATTCCCGGTTTGAGTTTGAAAACCTCACCACCATACTTCACGACTCACGACCCATGCCCCTAATTGGTGCTTGGCGACATCTCGTATGTTCTTATGCTTCTATTTCACATTTTAAAATGAAGATCAGCATCTTTACAAGAGTTAAGAGTGAAGGAAGCCAGCAGCGAGGTGACCTGAAGGTTGAGAGCGAATCCAAGGGTAGAAGAGAGGCGAGGTGATGGCGACAATTGGTGTTTCTGTCCTAGTGTCATGTTATGTTCTGTCTTTAAAAACAAACACAGCCTTAGTGACATGGTTCCTTCAAAGTATCACAAAATCAACTCAACTCAACTTTTATACGAGAAGATATATAATAATATACTATCATACTAAACATTACATGTAATTAGCATAATGCGATATCAGTGAGTAAGTAGAAATATAACTCTAATTAAATTCACAAGTATCATAACAAAATAAGTAAAACATTCAGTCATACATATGCATACATATTATACTTTTATGGTAACAAGGACTTATCAATTATGCTCATCATATTACATGACCAGAAAAAAAAAATTTGGGTGACAATTCCTTAGTTAATGGATCCACTATCATCATATCAATATCAATATGCTCAATAAACACTTTTTATTTCTACACTTCAAATCAATGTGTTTTGCACCCTTAGAGTACTTGTCATTCTTAGAAAAGAAAATAGTTGTAGAATTATCACAATAAGTCTTATTGGTTTAGCTATACTTTCAATGATACTAAGACTTGAGATAAAATTCTACAACCATAATGCTTGAACTGTGGCCCCAAAGCATGTCACAAATTCTGTATCAATAGTAGACGTAGCAATAATAGACTTTTTTGCACTTTTTCATGAAATAGTTCCTCCAGCCAACATAAAAATAAAATCAAAAGTTGACTTTCTCGAGTTTATGCATCCAACAAAATCAGAATATGAGTAGCCAACCACTTCAAGGTCATCTAACTTTCTATAAGTGAACATGTGTTATTTGGTGCCTTGTAAATATCTAAGGACTTTTTTTTGCAGCTTTCCATTGACCTATTCTAGAATTACTTTGATATTGACTCAACATCCCAATAGCAAAACTTATATCAGGTCTAGTGTATGTCTGAATATACATAAGATTTTCAACTACTAAAGCATAAGGAATATACTTTATTGCTTTTCATTCCAATTCATTCTTAAGACATTGTATTTGACTAAATTTGCCTTCCTTTTGAATTAGAATTATTCTTAAAGAATAACCTTCCACTCTAAACCTTTTTAACACCTTTTTGATATATTTTTTCTAAGACAATTCTAATGTACCATGTGATCTATTACAAAATATTTCTATTCCTATTACATAGGATGCATCACCCATAGCTTTCCTTTTAAACTTATTAGAGAAAAAGTTATTTACATCATATAACAAGCTGACATAATTAGCAACAAGAAGTATGTCATTGACAAGATGGTATTATTAAATTTGATAAACCATTGTCTAAAAACTTGTTTTAATCCATATATTGATCTGCTCAGTTTACACAACAAATTTTTTTTCGTGTGGTCAAGAACCTGTGAGGTTAGTCCATATAAACCTTTTCTTTTAAGTCACCATTAAGAAAAGTGATCTTTACATTCATTTGATGAAGCTCTAAATCATAAGGAGCCACCAAAACCATAACGATTCTTAAAGAATCCTTCTTTGAAATTGGTGAAAAGATTTTTTTTGGAGTCAATGTCATCATTTTCAGTGTAATCTTTAGCAACAAGTCTAGTCTTGTACCTTTTAATATTGTCCTGTGAGTCACGTTTGATCTTAAATGCCCATTTACAACCAATTCATTTTGAACCTTTAGGTAACTCAGCTAAATCCCAAATTTTATTGTCATTCATTGCTTTCAATTCTTCTTTCATAATAGTAAACCATTTTTTAGAATTGTGAAATTTCATGGCTTATTTAAAAATACTAGATCCTTATCCTTATCAATGCTTAAGTCATACTCTTTCTCAAGTAAATAAACCACAAAATTATAAGAAATTGCTGATTTTTTTGCCTTACTAACCTTTTAAAAATTTTTTGTGGTTCATCTATCACTTGCTCATTTTGGTCTTGTACATCATTATTAGGCTCAACATTTATATGCTCATCTAGTGGGCTTGGAATGTTATATTGTTGCCTTGGTATATTATGTGACTATGACACAACAATAGGAATAACAACTTGAGAAGAACTAACATGTGTAGTAGTTATTACACGGTTCTCTCGAATATCCACTTTTCGTGATTCTTGTAAGATCCAGAACTTTTAGAAAGTCTCATTATAAGTCAATTTTAATTTATTTATTCATTAAAGATTTTAATTTTAGAAATTATTTTATTAAAGCTAATTAAATCCAATTTTGATAATTAAATTAGAATTTTCATCTAATTTTATAATTATTGGATAATTTCTATATTTAAGTTATAAAGTTTAGTAATTGTAAAATAATATGAATTTTATATCTTTGGATTTAAATAAGTGAGATTTTAGAATTTAATATTTTAATTTTCATGAATAAAGAAAATTAATTATATTACCTCTAATTCTTGAATTAGAGTATTTTTTTGAAAATAATTTGTGATTTGATAATTAAATATTTTTTTTATAAATATTAGTGTTGAATAAAAATAAATTTTTAAATTACTATATTATCCCTAATTTTATTAAAATTACAAAACTACACTTAAACCTAATTTTACTTAAACCCTAATTTTCACCACACACACACACGGACAGTCGCACACCCCACCCCCTTTTCCTCCATTTCCCTTTTTCCCCTAACGAACACAAGTTCACACACACAGTAGAGGAAGAGAGGGAAAATGGAGAAGGAAAAGCCGAGAAAAGAGGGAGACGGCGCGGCGGGTATTCCTGCCACCGTCGCCGTCGAGAGGAGAGAGCCCGTGTTGAGAGAGGAGGAACTGTGGAGCTGCCGCATCTCATCCAGGCGTCGCCGTTGTCGTGGTCGTTAAGAGGGAGGACGACACATAAGGAAGGGAGGGCTGTGGTCGCCGTTCGCACTTGGCCGCTGCCACTGCCCGCGCACCGTTCATGTCGTCGCCGTTCCTTGCCTTTTCTGCTGCTATCGAAGCCTGGATCATCGCCATCTGGGTCATGTGGAGGAGGGAGAAACCGCTGGGTGCCGCCGCGCCTTGCCTCTGCCGTCGCTACCGCCGATGGTTTGCCGTGGCCGTGGTGGAGAGCTTGGATGGGAGAGAGAACTTGGGGGCTTCTGTTGCAAGAGTCACTGCTGGAGGAGTAGAAGGCTGTGTCACCGTGATTTTAGCCACCAAGAATAGTTCTGTGGCCGCCAGAAGCATCGGCGGAGCTTCTGCAGTTTGATTCAGTCATTACTCTTTTGTTATGGTAAGCGTTTACATTCCAGAACCCTTTGAAAATCTGTATTCTGTTATGTTTGGTTAGAAATTTTGAGGTTTTGGTAATGTAGGGTCGAGTTTTGGTTATTGCATGTCGCGATTAGAGCTGTTGTTGCTGCTGCGAGTGGTTGGGAGCTTTGGTTGCAGTTACCACCGTTGCAGGCCGAGAGAAAACAGAGTTTTGTCGCGTAGTTGAATCACGAATGAGGTAGGAGCGCTTTCCTTAAACTTATTTTTATTCTCAAGAATTGTTATAAATCAATATTGATGCAAATAATATATTTTTTGGTGATTATGTGAGTTTTATGGATTGAATTGAGTTAATTTGGATGAATGATTGAATTATTATGATTTATTTGATTATTTGGTTCGAATTTTGGATTTTTGTTGATTTCCTTTATTTGAGATATTGGAATTGGTTTTGTTTGATTTATCGGGAATGATTTTGAGAGTTGAAATTGATTTGAGATATTGGAATTGGTTTTGTTTGAGATATTGAATTGGTTTTGTTTGATTTATCAGAAATGATTTTGAGAGTTGAAATTAATTTGAGATATTGGAATTGGTTTTGTTTGATTTATCGGAAATAATTTTGAGGATTGGAAATGATTTAGTTGGTATCCTTGAAGGGTGACAAAGTCCGTATTTTAAAGGAGATGCTGCCAAAATTTTTATAAAAATTGGAATTTTAGTTTGAAGAGTTATTTAGAAAGTTTGATTTCAAGGATTATATTATTCAATTTCGATTTATTAAGAAAAGAAATGAAATATGTTTTGAGTTCGATTTCATATGAAAAGAACTATGTTTTGAGTTTGAATAAAGAATTTCATTTTTAGAGGTTTTGGTGGACTTATAGAATTTGAATCCGATTGGTGAAGAAAGATGATTTTGGGTCTTTGAAAAATTATTGATATGCAAGTGTACCAGTCACTATATCCTCGGAACGATAATGTACCAGGCACTATATCCTCGGAACATGTGAGGGCTGGGATAGTATCTCGTGCACATAACCTTCTCTGCCGCAAGAGTGTGCCAGACACTATATCCTTAGAATGAGCATGCAAGTGTGCCAGGCACTATATCCTCGGAGTAACAATGTGTCAGGCACTATATCCCTGACGTGGCAGAGAGGTTACATTTGAAAGGATGTGTCGGGTTGGCAAATTATAACCGACAATATAATATCACAGTCAGTAGGACAAGCATGCATCATATGCATCTATATGACATTGATTGGGTGTGTATATTATACTTGGTTTGCCTATGTGAATAATTCTGTTTAACTGCTAATTGCTATACTTGATGTAATTGCTCTTGATTGTGTTTGAATTACATTACTTGTGATTGTGACTGTTGCTTCAGATTATGGTGGTTGGAGTGTGATTTGATATTGTGTTGGGTCGGAGGTCGTGGTTGGTTATGTTTGGGCCGGAGGCCATGATTGGATGGGTCAGTGTAAGTTTGATAAAATTACTCCTTTGGTGCATGTAAGACCCGAGAAAGTAGTAAATAATTAGTGAATAAATTAGTTATTAATCAAAGCAATCAGAAAATAGAATTTTATAGTTTAATGAGGTATAATTAATTAAAACATGAAAATTCTCACTAATTTTAAAGTAGGCCCAAGATTGGGCCGAACGGGCCAAATCGAGCCCGTATTGGGCCCAATGTCCATATATAAAAAACAAAACTAAGGCCACTTAACTTCATTCATCATGCTCCAAGCTGAATGAGAGAGTGAGGGACGGTGATTTGGGAAGAGAAACCCCAAACCCTTTTTCTTGATTTCAATTCACCGTAACTTTCAATCTGGGGCTCCGATTGACGAGCCATCAACGACCACGCGTTCGTTTTGAAATTCTCTAAAAAATCCATAGATCAATTTGATAAGAATCTATCAATTTATTTCTCAGCCACTCTTCCCTAATTTCGAAATTTAAGGATTTGATTTTGAGAGATTATGTGGTTTTGATGTTCGAGGGTCAAATTAGTTCATGGATAGTGTTGGGCTTTGCCCGATTGACTTTTGGGTAACGGTAAGGAAATCCTAACTCTTGTCAAATTACTGAATTTGTGAACCCTAAGGTAATTCTAGTGTTGTTGTATGAAAATTTAGATTGAATTATGTACTTGAAAATAATTTGGTGATATTGGAGGCAAATTGGCAAAGTTGGGAGCTTGAGCTTGAACTTTGGGGCTGTGAATTTTTGTTAACGGTGAACACTTGAGGTGTTCTGTGCGTTAGGAGGAATCGGCCAAGGTATGGTTTCGGTTTCTCGTAATTAAAATATAATATGTCGTGAAAACTTAGGCCAGAGGACATAGGGTAAGATGAATTATATGTTGGTGCATATTTGATAGTTTTGGTTAATTGTGATGTGTGTTGAATTATATGGAGTGTTGAATGAAGTTGATTGATGATGTGATGATATTAATGACGTACGAATTAGTATTGTTAGTAAGTTGAGGAATAAGGTTGTAATGAGTGAAATTGTTGGTGTTGGTGTTAATGATTTTCTGGAAGGAATGTCTTGATGTGAGAATGAAGAATTGAGGTGTAATTAGTGTGATTTAGGCTGTATATGGTTGAAGTAGTTTGTTAAAAAAGTGTAACTTTTGTGAAAATGGAGGTTGAGAATGTTTTGTGTATAGTTGATTTTTGACAAAATTTCGGCGAGCCATAACTTGGCTTTCGAAACCTCAATGTTCCTTAAACTTCTTTTATATGAAAATCAGGTCTGTGAAGCTTACACCATTCAATGAACAGGTAAAAAATGTTTTAAAACGAAAAAGTTATGCCCGTCAGAAGTTTGGTGTGCGAAAGACAATTCTGCAACACTTAACAGCTTTTGGCATTTTTGGGAGGCTCGCGTACGCGGGGGTGCACGCGAAGCGGCTGTTTGGTTTGGCCAGACGTGCTCGCGTACGCGGGAGTATGTTGCATACGCGTGTTGGAAAAAAATTACACTTCCGCATACACAGGACATGGTTCGCCTACGCAGGACCCTGTTTTTCAGTAACATTGTATTTTGTGATTTTAAATATGATTTTAAACCTCTAAACTTTTATTTTACTTTCTAAGACCCTAAAACTTAGTTTTAGGCATATTGAGGGTGTTAAACCTTGAGAGCGAGTTAACTTAACACAGAGGAAAGGTTTAGAGTAATAAATTATGATTGAGGAAGTGAAGAAAGGATGGGTTGTAAGTGAATGTGATATGTGACCCCCAGGTAATAGGCAGTGGCGTTGTTCACTTGCTTTGGGTATGAGATGAGGAAGGAGAATTATGAAAACTGAGTTTAATTATGGAATTTCGAATGATTATGAAAGAATTGATATGATAATGAATTTTTGAATGAAAAACCTAGGCAGTAGCAAGGATGGTGGTTCGTCCCGCTTGCTCTAGGTCAAGACTTGAGATTTGATAATAATGATGATTGTTTTAGACTGAATGAATGTATGTTTGAGATACTTGGGCAGTAGCAAGGATTGTAGTTCGCCCGCTTGCTCCAGGTCAGTGATTATGACGCCTGGGTAGTAGCAGCCGTAGTGGAGTATTCCACTTGCTTCAGGTTGAGCTTTTAAACACCCACCTGGGTAGTAGCAGTAGTAGTGGTTCTTCCACTCGCTCTGGGTTAAGCGGATAGTAGTAAGGAGGTTGTAGCTCAAACTCACTTGCTCCGCAATGGGTGTTTCTGTCCATGGTTAGCTACTAGGACGTGTCGAATTGGCTATATAACCGACAGATGATATCATCAGCCATAGAGCAGGCATACATTATATGCATATGTTTGTTTTGTTTGGTTGTGCATTAATTGGGCTTGCTTATGTGATTATTATGCTTACCTATTATATCTGCTACCTGCTGTATCTGTATTATACTTGTGTTTGCATTTTCTGCTTGCTTGTTTGTATGGTCCCACCAGAGTTGGAGGTTTTGGAGGAAAGTAGACGACAGAGGATTTCGGTTAGGGTTTAGTTAAGATTTAGAACCTTAGATGACCTACCCTATTTATGGTTTACAATTTATTATATTTAAGTTTTATAATCTGAGCGTCGAAGTTCTAGGATTGCCTTTGACTTTCTCGAGACCTTATATGTTAGTTATGTGGGCACCGTTACCATGTTGAGAACCTCAGGTTCTCACCCCATACATATTTTGTGGTTTTCAGATGCAGGTCGAGAGGCACCTCATTGAGGCATTCTGGGAGCTTCTGTCAGTGAAGGATCTTTGTCTTTTGGGTTTATGTTTTGGTTAAGTTGTACATATAGATACTATTATATCTCCACTATGTATATTTTATGTTTTGTCCCTCTTAGAGGTCGACTTGGAGAAACAGGTTCTGCAAATTGTATTTTGGGTCTTTTGGAAACTTTATGTATATTATATATGTGCGTGCGTGCGTGCGTGTGTGTGTGTGTGTGTGTGTGTGTGTGTGTGTGTGTATGCTCTGGCCGGTTCTAGCTTTGCGAGCCGAGTCGGAAGTCTTGCTATATGTATAATTGGAATTCTTCTCTTATATTTATGTGTATACGTCGTTTAACTCTTATCTTGTTTATCGCTTACGCGAGCGATACGCTTTTCTGTTTAATGCTTTGCTTAACTCTTCTTCACAGGCTTCTCATTGAAATTTCTTTTCAACTATATTGTATATATGATTTTACTTTTAGAGGTTGTATTACCTCGTCATCTCGGTTTTATGACTTAAGCATAAGACTCTATGTGGTAGGGTATTACAGTGCATGAAGTGAAAGATTATGAGAAATTGTGTTTAATTGGAGTTTTAATAAGTTCAAAATATGAATCCAGATTTTGGTAATTAACTTATGGTTTTTTGAAAAAGGTTCGGTTTTTGGATGAAAAATAGTTAGTTTTAAAAAAGATTCATAAGACGAACGATGATCACTACAATCAAGAAAAACATTTTTCTTTTAGATATCCGCTTATGACAATTCTTAAAAACCCTCTACTGAGAACTAGCAAGGACGATGTTCTCACCTCCTACAGATTTTCCTTTTTAGGACGGACGAAGAGTCTAAAGAGTTTCTTTTGAGCATCTAATTGTATTTTATGTTATTGTATGTATACTTATAGTTTTTCCTCGCCTTTATTATTATATTTGTAAGAGGGATAAGAGTTGTAATCATATGTATGTATGTATATTTGTAAATTACTTGTATAAGAAGTTTTGTATGTATATATATATATATATATATATATATATATATACACACACACTTGAGGATTGTGATTTAAAATGGATTATATATGCATGTTTGATTGAAATAAAAAGTATTTTTAAAGAAAACAGCGGTATGATTTCGAGTTAAAGGCTCATATTGTAAAATCTGAGAAAATTATAAAAGAATTAATTGGATAATTAATCATTAAGTTAAAATAGTTAAAACGCGCCCGGACGGAGTAAAAGATCCAGATTAAGGAATTTGAAGATTTAACTATGATAATTGATTCAGTGAATTTTTTCGAGTGGGAGAAAGTAATCTTCTACGAAAATACGCATAAAAATGCGCACTGGTAATTCAATTGGCTGTACCGGGTTAAATTTTTCTGGTACTGCGAGTCAGTAAATTAATTATAATTTATAAGTGAATAAAATTAAGAATTTAGAATTTATGATTTGAGAAGTTAGAAATATTTAAAATATGAATTTAAACACTAATCTTAAAGGTTTTGGTCCAAAATTAGGCCAACGGGCTAAATCGAGTGAACTGGACCCAAGTGGCCCAAGCCCACACTATATAAAGATCTATTTCAATACAAAAATACCTCATTCTTCCCTCCTTTCAAAGAGAACACGGTGAGAGAGAAGAAGAGAGTAACCAAAACCTAGAGCACTATTCACCTTCATCTTGTTTTGTTTGTAACTTTTGATCCGGAGCTCCAATTGACAAGCCATTTGTGGCCACGCGTAGCTCTTCTCATCCTCTTCAATTTTATCTAAGCCTTGTGGTAAGAAATGCCCAGTTTTTTGCCCAGTCTTCTGTTCCTTACAAATTTACATTTTTGGTTATGGGGTTGTTGAATTATTATGATTTTGGTTGTTTAGGGATGCTCTAGTATGGATTCCTAGTGGGTTCCATCCACATTTCATGTGGGTTAAGGTAAAGAAGCTTAACTCTCTTCATTATCCCCAATTTCATGTATGAACCTCAGAATAAATGTCGAGATATATTGTTGTGACTAGATTATATGGAATAGAGAATTGTTAGGGCTGAATTTAGTGTGAAGTGAAACTTGCTTGGCAAATTTGGGTGGCGGACCTTTGAGATTGAGCGAGGAAAGGCTTCAAGGGTTGGAACCACTGACATTCAAGGTACGGGTTTGAGTTTCGAATAGGCATTATGTAAAGTTATGTGAATGCCTATGTTAGTTGTCCCTAGGATAGGATTGAAATGAATTTTATGTGTTTGTGATTAGTTGGTTGAGTATTGATGATTTGTTGTTGTTGTGAAATATGAGTTAAATTGTTGTGGATTTTGGACATGAGATATAATGAGTATGTTGTATGTGAATTGTGTTGCTTATTATGGCTATGCATATGGATATTGGGCCAGAGACCGTGAATGGGGTGAGAAGTCCCCTAAGAGGTACGTGTATGATATGTAATTAATTGTATGTGAAATTATTATGTTTGGTGATGAGGTTGATGATTGTTGAAATTGTGGAATGTTAGAAAGAAATTTAATGTGGGCATGATGAAGTGTGTTATGATGGTATATGTTGGTGAGAAATTATTGATGTGTATTGAATGATAACTATTAAGGTTGATGAGGGTTGATGTGATTTAGGTTGAATTATAAATGTATGAATGGAGGATTGGTGGAATTGGATGAATTGTGGTTTATTAATATTGAATATTGATAAGAATTGTTGGGAATGAATGATTGAGAGGATAATTGGTTTGGTTAGGCTTGGAATGGTTAGAAGTTGATGATGGAATGTTTGGAAGGCTTAGAAAAGGGTAAGGAAGTGGTTTGAATTGAATGGAATTGAGGAATTTGTCAAATTAAGTGTTTAGGTAAATTTGGTAAACCAGAATTTTAACCAACTTTGGTTGGCGTAACTTGGCCCTCGAAGCTTGGATTCGGGTGAATTAGCTTAAATTAAAGATAATTAAGAGAGATTTAAAACAGTATAAAGATTATTGAATTTGGAATTTTGTAGAGAAAGTTATGAATGTTGGAAGTTAGGGTAAAAAATCTGATTTCTGTGAGTTGCAGAAAATTTGAAAATCTGTCATGTGTGCCCACGCACACTTCTCTACGTACGCACAGAATAGAGTGGGTGTTTCAAGTTGTGCGTACGCATAACATCATGTGTACGCACAAGCCGGAAAAGCCTTCTAGTGCGTGCGTACGCACACAACCTGTACGCACGCACAGATCATGTTTTTCAATAAAAACCTCTATTTTTACCCATTTTACCTTTCTGACAAGCTTGTAAACTTCTGTGACACTTGTTTAAAACCTTTTTGCTAGTATTTAGACTTTGAATCAAGGGAAAACACAATAAGTGAATTAAAAAGGGGTATTTTAGTTATGAGTTTAGAGCCGGAGATGAAATAGGGTTAGTAAATTTACTAAAAATATCATCACCTCTATTAGACTTCACAATCTCTATTTTTCTATCTAATTGCCTCTCAACCTCATTAATGAATATTTCAAGAACATTCACAAATTGAACCTTTTTATGCAAAATACATAAATAACAATACCAAGAGAAGTCATTAATAAAAGTGATAAAATACTTTTCACCTCCCTAAAATGGATTATCAAAAAGATCACAAATATCAGTGTGTATCAACTCAAGTAGTTGACTACTTCTTGTGGTTGGATTTTTTAAAATGGTTTTAGTTTGCTTTCTTTTAGTGCAAGCCACACACGCAACCTTATAAAAACAATTCAGTTTAGGTAAAATCTCATTTTTCATTAACCTCAACATTCTTTCTTTAGATATATGACATAATCTTTTATACCACAAGAAAATAGAATTTTCAATAAGTGTATCACATTTATTACTAGTACTGCACTCAATATTAAATAGGGATTCAATAAAGTTAACATCAAAATTGAAACAATATAAACCATCTACTAAAGTACTAGAACCATAATAATAATAATAATAAAGTTTATATAATGAAAAAGTACTATGTCCAATCTTAAAATTAAAACCTACATTGTTCAAATTTGAGACAGAAACTAAATTCCTGGTACATCCAAGAATATAAAGATACTTTTCTAGATTTAAACATCAACTACTGTTCTGAATCAATTTATATGTCCCAATTTCTTTAGTTTGTGACTTCATTTTGTTTCCCATGTATAAGAAGTTTTTAGTTTCTTTTATGGGCGGGATCAAAAGATATTCTTGTATAATATGTGACACATGAGTAGTTGTACCAGAATCTAACCATCAACTATTATTAGGTACTTTAACAAGATTTTATTCGAAACTTATTAAATTATAGTAAGGGTAAAGTATATTTTTTGTCCCTAATGTTTGTTAAAAGTTTTAAAAGTATCCCTAAGTTTTAATTTATTTCAATTTTATCTTTCAAGTTTTCGATTTGCATCAATTTTATCCTTATAATTAATTTTTTGATAATTAATATTCTTCTTTCCAATTATACCCCTCCTCTATCCCACCACCATCATCATCATCACACTCCTCTCTCTTTCTCTCTCTCTGTCTTCCCCCCGTCCTCACCATCATCTCCTCCACCGTGAACAACCACTATCAACCTCCTTCTCCATCATCATTGGCCATACCCCTTTTTCTCCTTCGTTCTCCTTTCTCCTCCGACCCTCCATCTCCACCAACGTCGGCATCAGCCGCAATTCCTTCCGTCTTGGGAAATTCGTTCAAGACCTCAACGCACTCTAAACCCTACACAAACCGCACGTCTCCTCAGATCTTGACTTCTTTCTCTCCGTCGTCGCCTTCGACAGCGAGGGAGTCTATTACTTCATCGAACAACTCGTGTGGCTCGCCAAATTGGGACTCATCGAGCTGAAGTGGTCACGTTCATTCAGAGGAGGTCCGAGGAGATGGACGGAGATGAAATAGGGTTAGGAGCACTGAAGCCAAATGGAGCTTCGAGGAGGATTTTCGCGTTCTGTGAAGAGCAATAGGGTTAGGAAAAGTTGTGGAGTTGGTATGGTTTTTCGAAATTTCATGTTAACTTTTAGTTCAAATCAATGAAAATTTTTCTTCTGAAATGGTCATTGATGGGTACAAATTTGAGCTTGAACACTGACAAAGATAAATATTGTTGTAGCTTGTGGTGGTGGAATATTACATTTATTTCTACAGTTTTGTAATTGACACCATCAGTAGCCATGGGGACAGAGCATGAATTAGAAAAAGGGAAATAATGCTTATTCCAATATCCCCTTGTACTTAGATTGTTTGATTTGTCCTTGGATGATCTCTTCATATTCTATGGGAACTTGAAAAGAAATGTTCCAAAATGTTAAATACAAATAGATGGGTACTTTTACATAATGGCCGTGATGGAGAGTCGGAGGAAAAAGAAGAAAGAAGGAAAAAGAAAGGTATGGCAAGCGATGATGGAGAAGGAGGTTGATAGTAGTTGCTTGATGATGATGGTGGTGGAGATGATGGTGAAGAGAGAGAGAGAGAGAGAGAGAGAGAGAGAGAGAGAGAGAGATGATGATGATGATGATGATGATGGGATATGAGAGGGGTATAATTGGAAAGAAAAATATTAATTATAACAAATTAAATATAAGGATAAAATTGATGCAAATCAAAAACTTGAAGGACAAAATTGAAACAAATTAAAACTTAGAGATATTTTTGAAATTTTTAACACACATCAAGGATAAAAAATATACTTTACCCTTATAATAAATACCTTTCTTTTCAAATCATTTCTTTCTTTCTTTCTGGACAATTTTTCTTCACATGTCCAATTTTGTTACAGAAAAAATATTTCAGCACCTTCTTTTTGAACATTAACGTCATAGATTTTTAGTGAAGCATTGTCCGTCTTATCATTTTTACCTGGCTTGTTCTTACTATGGGTGAACATGGATCGGATAATATCCGTAGATCCGTGGTATTTATCCGCATCCGATATACAAATTGCGGATATTATCTTATTCGCAAGATCATCGAATCAGATCGGATTCGAGCCACACTTTAATTGGATTGGATCGCGGATATCACGTCTATTATACAGGGGCGGAGCTACACATATGGAAAGGGGGCAATGCACCCCCTTTTTAATTTTTGTTAAAAAAAAGGAATAATAGACATAACCCCTCTTTTTTTTTTATTTCACAGCCTCCCTCCTTTTTTTTGGGTACACTTTTTCAGTCATCCTTTCATTCATAAAAAAAATCAATCCATTTTTATATAACATTAACAAAGTATAATAGTTTTAGGCTTAGTCTAATATTTTACTTTATTTAAAAAATAAAATATAAATTTTTTTTCTCTCAATATCTTCATTCACTCAAATTTCCCACTTTTACTTTGCAGCAGGTAATAATTTTAGTAAATTTAAACACTGCCCCCCTAAATTGTTAGTCTAGCTCTGCCCCTGCGTCTATATATATATATATGAAATAAATAGTATATATAGTTAAGTTTAGTTTTTCTCTTTTTAGAAACTTAAAAAATTCATTTATCCTCCAGCGCATCTCATACATTCCGCTCCCTAGAAAATAAACATATAGTATAATAATTTATAATTATTTAATAGTATAAATTTTTTTATGAAAATCATTTCTTAAAATAATTTTTAATAAAATATCTACTTAATTTTAAGTGATAGAATATTTTTTCTGACTCTATATTTATATTTTATGTAATTTTTTAATATGATATTTTTTAATTTTGTATGCTCTAAATTTATTTGAAATTAGTTTTTTTAAACATTTTCTATTTTACAGACATGTAGATATATCTGATATCCGATCTATAACGGATTTGAACATAAAAAATGCAAATATTATATCCGATCCAATGAATTTACTGCAGATCGGATTAAAATTTTGCCTATATTTAATTCGATCTGATCCGTGTGCAACCCTAGTCCTTACTACTATTAGATCTAGCTTGAATTGTGAGATGGAGAAAGTGACCTTTCATATTCTTTAATCTCCCTTCCTCTTGAATTAACATGGTCTTAATTTCTTAAAAAATTATTTTTTTAAAAGTATTGTAATTATAATTTACTTGAAATTGACCAAATTTAGGCATAAATGAGTTCATGATAAATTAGAAAAAAAAAAAAAAGACTCACTCACATTCATACCTATAAATTTCAACTTTCCTGCCAAATTAGACATTCTAGTCATATAATCATGAATGAATTTTGACCATTCAAATTTTTTAAATGTCAATTCTATCATAAAGTTGCTCACAATGAACATACTAATTGTCTCCGATTAAGAATATTCCTTAACTTTAGTCATAAAATTCTTGGCAGTATCTATCTTAGGCATGGATGGTTTAACATTTTCAACCATTATCATTATCATTAAAATCAAACTTAACCTGTTTGATCGTTTTCAAGTCTCATAAAGAGACTTGTACTTTTTAAAACTAGTCTTAGTAATCTGTGTTGGCTTCTGATCTATAATTAATGCCATATCTAAGTCAATAACACCCAATTAAAATTGGATTTTCTCAGATAATTAGTAGAGTTAAGTCCATTAAACTTGACAATGTCATTGCTTGAGCCAAACAAATTCATGAAAGCTATAAATATAATACAAATTCGCACAATAATGTTTTGAACAATCAAATAATATATCAATGTTCTCCTTTGAGTACTACATTAACATACAACAACACAATAATGCTAATTAAATTAATTTAATTTACTTATCATATATGCACTAACTAAAAATATTTAGGGTTAAGTATTTTTTTCGTCCTTAAGGTCTGGGGTGAAAATCAAATTCGTCCCCGACCTTTTTTTGTTATTAAACTCATCCTTAACATTACAAAACGTTATAAAATCGTCATTTTCACAAAAAAAAAAATTTTAGACAATTTTATCCCGGATAAAAATAACCACCTTTAACCCTTTTCCACCCACTCTCACCACTAACACACTTACAGAATTCCTCCTTCTCCCTCCTTTCTTTATCACAATCACCATTACCACCATCACCATCACACCTTCTTGCCTTTCTATTACCAGTTCATGAACCTTAACCACTACCACCCTACCTACTATCTCCAACCTTTTCCTTCCCATCTCAGATTTCATCATCATTATCAATATATATTCTTCAATTCAACTATAAGAATCCCTAATCTTTAGGTAAATAAAATGATTACTTCCCAAAATCCACAAGATAAATGTGAACAACATAAAATCAAATCGTAAGAACCCAAAATTTCAGTTCAATTCACAAAACCATATAAGATCATAGTTAACAGTAGATTACACAAACAAAACTCAGAAACTGCCACGAACAAAACAAAAAAATTGAAAATTTTCAATGAACCCAGATCATGATTCAGTTTCGGATTACATAGAAATGAATCAAAATTGTTCCTTTCGAAGAAGGAAGATCTAAAACGACTGAAAATCACTTAATAAAAAAAAAGAGGGAATTAATAGAAAGGAGAAGATTTTACATTTTTGACAAGGATGAAGTTGGCGGCAGTGACGGTGGTGACTATACCGCCGAAGAGGGTGACAGGACCGGTAAGGAGACTCCATGTTTGGTGAATCTTAATCTTCTTTTTCTTCTTCTTCTTCTGAAACCATTACTCTTCAACGGCGACAGTGGCACTCAATCCCGCAGCCACCACCATTGAATGAAGAAAGAGAGAGCACGAGCAAAGAGAGCGCTCGCGTCGCAAATGCCGCCACTGGTCTTCGAAATGGTCGTTGGAGAAGGGAGGAAAGGGAGATATGAACCTGAGAAAAGGGAGATCCGAAATTGGAAAATGCGAGGAGGGCGAGGGCCAGGCGTGTTGCTGCGAGGGTGAGTCGCGGCGCTGGCGAGGGGGAGTCGCGACACTGCGAGGGCGACGGTGAGTCGTGACGGCGACGGCCAGGCGTGGCGAGGCTTCCTTCTCTCCGAGTCTCTGCTTTTCTTTCTCTCTCTTCTGGAGATGTCAACGAGAAGAACTAAAGAAGGGGTTGTGATGAACATGATGAAATTAAGATGAAGGGTAGTTTTGTCAAAAAATTAGGGAAAGGAGGATTTTATAACGTTTTGTAACATTAAAGATGATTTTTATAATAAAAAATGGTCGTGAACGAATTTGATTTTCACCCCAGACCTTAAAGACGAAAAAAGTACTTAACTCAAATATTTAATATCTTTAAATATTTAAATATTTCTAATACTATACATACATACCAGTAATCTTGCCAATTTAATATAAGAATAATTAATCAATCTTTACATGTGATCCTTAAATGTCTCATAACAACAAACACAAAATATATTTATATATTATCATATTTGACCACTTTGATGGTTAACAAATCTGCTCTAAATACACGAAAAGAAAAATACACTACTAGAACATTCAAATAATATTTATTTGGTTTATGCAAATTTTGGAAAATTTATGAATAATTATAAATCTCATAACTTTGCTTTGATATCATATATTAGTTTTTATTTCTGTAATTAATATAGAAATTATTTTTAATACCAATAAAAAATCTTAAAATTTATGATGATCACATATTCACATGATAAGAGCATAATTATAAAACATATTCATATCCTTTCAGTGAGTTTTGAGATGTTATTCTTGACGTGTGGTTATTTTTTGATGTCAAAATTTAGTTTTGATACAAAGTCTTGTGACTTGTGAGTTATAGACACGCCATATTTTAACCAAGTTATTTTACAATCTCCTAATAAGTTTTTGTTTTTGGGTGTTTTCTCCGTTTCTTTCTTCTATCTTTTCACTTTTTATTGATGATATAAAGAAATAGCTATTGTTCAGCAGAGATTTTTTTTCTTTTCTTGTCACATTTCTTTTTAAAAAACGTAACCTTTATTTTCCTATTCTAAAGAGAGAGGAGAAGGATACCTTTTATTATTTAAAATTTCACTAATTCTATTTCTTTTATTGAGTAACAACTATCATATTTTATTCAATATAATTAGAATTAGTTTTATTAATTACATAGACCACATTATTATTTTAATAAAATAACTTACATCATTTACCAAAAATGTATGTGTGATCTTTAATTAAATGATATATTTTTGTTATCACTAAATTTATTATGCAGTATTAAACTAATATATAAGAGATTTAGTTATTGCTACGTCATTTGTAACAATTTAACTGTCTTTTGAATTTAAAATACATTTAAATATATTTTGTTAGTTGAATAAGTTAAGATTATGAAGTTCTAGTACTTTGAAGATTTATTGTGTTATTTACTAAAATTTTATGCCATTTATAATTTTTTTTTTTTGTGATTGAGAAAAAAAACACAGAGAGCAACTAAGTTGGAGAGGACATTTCCTTCCTAATAGGCTCTTGAACAACAAAACAAGTGAGAAGGTATTCTATATAAAGAAGACTATGGCGCGCCGCTGTCCTCGCTAAAAGATCAACAGTTGAGTTCGCTATTTTCTGGATCAAATGGACATGAACCACCCAATTCCGTTGCAACATCTCAGCCATCTTCAAAAGAAGGTCATTAAAATCTGTACCTTCTCGATATCCTCGGCCAAATCTTCCAATATCTTCGGCCAACAAACTATACAACCGAGAATAAGTCTACCAAGTCAAATCATGCCGATATCCTTGTGTAACAGAATTCGGAAACCCAATCCTAATAACAAACAACACCGAGCATTACTCGAAGATTAACCTATTTAAACAGACGAGCATAACTCGTCAATGTATGAGACAGAGAGACACGAGTAATCAACGGTTCACAAGAGATATCGAGCAATCATTATCTACCCATCTTTTCTCAGTTTTATTTTCTAAACGTTATTTCTTTTAAGTTTCTTATTCTCATAACTGACTTGAGCGTCGGAGTCATTTTTGCAGGGACCATGCAGAGGTCAACAGTTCGCAAGAGAACGCTTCCGAGTCCTCTCCTGGCCGTGACGCCGAGTACACTTCGGGAGCATACTCTGGACGGAACAATTGGCGCCCACCGTGGGGCCCGATTTTTTCATTTTCAAGTGTAACCCCATACACCTTGTGCTCTTTTTTGCCTTTTCAGGAACGGAAGCAGGACGGATCAATCGGGCACCCATCAACATGTCGGTCCCGACCTCGTAGCAGCAAACGCAGCGCTGCTCGCAGAAAATCAGCGAATGGTCGAGCTATTAGCCACCTTGCAAAATAAAGGTGAAAGGAAAAATGTCAACAAGGAAGTGAACACTGGCAAGACGAACACCAATCAGAGTCCAATTCCAAGACGGAGGAGAAAGCCCCAAAAACAGGGAGGCGGCGGGCTAATCCCTTTTCTGAAGAAATTATGAGCTTTAAGATGCCTCAAAACTTCACACTCCCTATGACGCTGGTACCTTATAAAGGGATCGGAGATCCTAAAATTCATGTTACTAAATTTGAATCCATGATGTTCCTCAATAGTGACTCCGATCCCATATTATGTTGTTCCTTCCCTACTTTTTTAGATGGTACCGCGCTGTTGTGGTTTTCCAATTTGCCTGCAGGTTCAATAACGAGTTTCGACGATTTCTCCAAGCTATTTATTAATCAGTTTGCGGCCTCCAAGATTTACGTACGAGATTCAGACTACCTCAGTACTATCAATCAAGGACTGCACGAGAGCCTAAAGGATTATACGACCCGCTTTACAACAGCGGCTATGGAGATTCCCGACCTTAATCCCGAAGTCCAACTGCATGCCATAAAAAGCGGCTTGCGCCCAGAAAAATTCCAAGAAGCAATAGCAGTAGCAAAGCCAAAGACACTGGAGGAGTTTCGAGAAAAAGCAACCAGACAAATCGAAATAGAAGAATTGCGAGAAAATCGGAGGAATGAAAGGCAGCCGAACAAAAGGGATGAGGATAAGCCAACCGCCAAAGACACTAAGAAGCCTTTCAGGCTAACGCCAAAGTACGATTCATACACAAGATTCAATGCCAGGAGAGAAGACATCATCAAGGAGATACTACATAACAAACTAATAAAGCCACCGAGCAGGACCGGCTCATACCAAGACCAGTGTTATGTGGACAAATCCAAACGCTGTGCCTTTCATCAGAAGTTCGGCCACACCATTGATGAATGTGTGGTCGCAAAAGACCTCTTGGAAAGACTAGCAAGACAAGGGCACCTGGACAAATACATCAGTAGCAAAACAAGGGCGACCTCCGACGACCCTAATGACCGACGCCAAGAGCGAGCTTCGCACACCTCGGACAAAGCCAGAGACCAACCCCCACCAACCAGGGGAATCAATTGCATCTCTGGAGGATTCGTGAGCGGAGGTGAAACAAGCTCGGCACGAAAGCGACGATACAGGGACAAGTTAACACTCCAGCGGACGGCCGATGTGTTGACTAGCAAACCGAGAATACCCAACATATCTTTCAAACAGTCAGACTGTCAAACCAACTCAGATAATCTGGATGACCATGTAGTAATCTCTATTCAAGCAGGGGACCTCCTAGTAAAGAAAGCCCTCCTCGACCCCGGCAACAGTGCTGACGTCCTTTTCTATTCAACTTTCAAAAGGATGAAACTCAGCGAACGAACTCTGCTGCCATTTTCAGGGGAGCTAATTGGATTTTCAGGGGAGCGTGTGTCAATCCTCGACAGCATCTGGCTGAAAACGACCTTAGGAGAACATCCCATGAGCAAAGCCAAGGATGTGCAGTTCTTCGTAGTCGATTGCATTAGCCCATATAATATTATTTCTGGGCAGACCTTTCCTAAATTCTTTCGGCGCCATTGTTTCCACGCTCCATTTGTGTGTCAAATTTCAGGTGCAAGAGGACCAAATAGCCACCATACACTCCGACCACATTGAAGCTCGCAGGTGTTACAATGAAAGCTTGAAAATCAGAACAGACATCCGACAAGGAGCCGGGCTGACTCAAGGAACATATAACGTTGCTAACATATCGGGTACTACCGAGCTCGATCCAAGAGGAGACCTCCATGACAAGCCAACACCAATCGACGAACTTGAAAAGGTACAATTAGATAACAACATTAACCACTATACTCACATCAGCTCTTCTCTCCTTTCAGGAACAAAACAGAAGATAACAAGTCTACTTCAGCAAAACGCCGACCTTTTTGCCTGGACACCAGCAGATATGCCTGGCATTGATCCAAACCTCATATGCCACAAATTACAAATTGATCCAAGGGCACGACCTATTTCTCAAAAAAAATGCAACATGGGAGACGAGAAGCGCGCAGCATGTCTCGAGGAAACCCAGAAGCTCCTCCAAGCAGGATTCATAGAAGAGCTCCGATTCACAACATGGCTATCAAACATGGTTATGGTAAGAAAAGCCTCAGGTAAGTGGCGAATGTGCGTATACTTCACTAACTTGAATAAAGCGTGCCCCAAGGATGCTTATCCACTCCCATGCATAGACAAACTGGTAGATAATGCATCAGGATATAATGTTTTAAGCCTTTTAGACGCATATTCTGGTTACAATCAGATATTAATGCATCCAAGAGATAAGGATAAGACAGCTTTCATAACTGAATTGGGAAATTACTGTTATACTGTTATGCCTTTTGGGCTTTAAAAATGCAGGGGCTACCTACCAACGCCTCATGGACAAGGTCTTCAACAAACAAATAGGGAGAAATCTGGAAGTATACGTTGATGACATGGTCGTCAAAACTCAACAAGAACAAACCCATGATGTCGACCTCGAAGAAGTGTTCGGTCAGTTAAGGAAACACAACCTGCGACTCAACCCGGAGAAGTGCGCCTTCGGAGTTAAAGGAGGAAAGTTCCTAGGCTTCATGCTGACATCAAGAGGCATTGAGGCCAATCCCGAAAAATGTGAAGCAATCATTAACATGAGAAGTCCCCGAACAATAAAGGAAGTCCAGAGACTAAATGGAAGGCTAGCCACACTCTCTCGATTCCTACCAAGTGTATCAACACATTCTCAGCATTTTTTCAACATACTAAAAAGGCAAACAAAGTTCAACTGAAACACGGAATGTGAAGCAGCTTTTCAGAAGTTGAAATCCATAATCTCGTCACCACCGATCTTACAGAAGCCGAACTTAGAAAAACCACTATTACTATACTTATCGGTATCCTCGAAGGCTATCAGTTCAGTACTCGTCACGGAGATACAAGATAAGCAAGAGCCAGTCTACTTCGTCAGTAAAACATTACAAAATGCCGAACTCAGATACCCACCAATGGAGAAGCTAGCATATGCACTAATACTTACGGCAAGAAGATTAAGACACTACTTCCAAAGCAATAAAGTCATCGTTAAAACAAATCAGCCTCTGCGACAGATCCTCACCTGACCCGAGGTCTCAGGAAGACTCACCAAATGGTCAATAGAATTATCCGAATTTGACATAACATACGAGCCGAGGACGACAATAAGGGCGCAATTCTTAGCAGATTTTCTAGCTAAATTAACAGACCAAGCAGATCATGAACACACTTGGGAGCTCTATGTAGATGAGGCTTCAAACTCAGAAGGATCGGGAGCAGGCGTATATCTAACAGACAAATCCGACCTCCAAGCAGAACAATCAATCAGATTCTCATTCCAAACAAGCAACAATCAAGCCGAGTATGAAGCTCTACTTGCCGGCCTTCGACTTGCATAGTCTTTAAACATAACACACCTACAGGTATATTGTGACTCACAACTGGTGGTACAACAGGTAACCGGGAATTTTCAGGTAAAGGACCAATTATTAGAAAAATATCACGCACTGGTAAGAGAACTCATACCTCAGTTTACTTCAATACACATAACACATATAGCTTGGGAACAAAACACCCGAGCAGATGCTTTATCAAAACTAGCAACAACTAGGAAATGTATGCATGATTCTGTTATATCTCAGCTAACCCTCGCTGAACCGAGTTTTAGCAAAAGAATATTCTCTATATCACAGGAACAAGACTGGAGAGCAACATACAAACAATACCCACAAACTGGAACCATACCAACACCTATCAAGGATGAAAGAGCATTCAAAAGGCGAGCAGCATCCTTCACACTGATAGGAACAGAACTATACAAGCAAGGCTTCTCCCAACCACTGCTAAGATGTCTAAACACGGATGAAGCTAAGATCGCCATGGACGTGGCCCATGAAGGAGTATGCGGTAACCACATTGGAGGAATAAGCCTGGCATCTAAGGTTGCCAGAGCAGGTTATTATTGGCCAACAATGAAGAGCGATTGTATCGAAAAGGTAAGGAGATGCGACAGCTGCCAAAAGCACGCACCACTAATACTTAACCCGGCCGAGAACCTACATACCTCGGAGGTAAGCTGGCCATTTTATAAATGGGGCTTGATATTCTCGGCCCCTTCCCCAAAGCTCCCGGGCAGGTAAAGTATTTACTTGTAGCAATTGACTATTTTTCAAAATGGATAAAAGCAACGCCTTTAGCAAAAATAGGGGCTGAAAAGGTCCGAGCTTTTCTTTGGAAAAACATTATTTGTCGTTTTGGTATACCACATGCTATTATAACTGACAATGGTCGGCAGTTTACCGATCAAAGCTTGGCAGAATTTTTGCAGGGCTTCAAAATTAAGCATCACTTTTCATTAGTAGAACACCCGCAAACAAACGGACTCGCCGAGGCAGCTAACAAAGTAATTCTTATCGCACTTAAGAAAAAGCTCGGCAAGGCTAAAGGAGAATGGGCGGAGCTAATCCCAGAAATAATGTGGAGTTACAATACAACAAAACAAACAACCACCAAGGAGACTCATTACCGACTTGTTTACGGTGCCGACGCAATGATCCCAGTCGAGATCGCCCTAACATCAGGAAGAACAACACAAACATCGGCACCAAACAATGATAACGTCAGACAAGCAGAATTGGATACAATAGAGGAAGACAGATACAAAGCTGAGATAAGGCACAAGGCAATGCAAAGCATAATAAAAAGAAAATACAACAAAATGGTCAAACCTAGGTCCTTCGCCACGGAAGACCTTGTCTTAAGACGAACGGAGGAAGCACGGAAACCACAAACACATGGAAAGCTCGCCGCAACATGGGAAGGCCCTTACCGAATAATATAAATACTCTGCAAGGGAGCATATAAACTTCAAACATTACAAGGAAATGACATCCCTGGAATATGGAATGTATCATCTCTTAGATCTTACTTATCATAAGAAGATATGGCCATGGGGAGACACTCTTTTTCCTACTCACAAGGTTTTTCCCAAAAAATAGGATTTTTCTTGGAGAGGTTTTAATGAGGTCCCCCACCTCATATCAGTCATGTACTCAACAAAAATAATCAAATATACACATTTCTAATCAGGACATCTATTTATCATACCAACTACTCCAATATGTCAAATATTGAGTTAATGTGCGCACATTCAAAATCAAAGTATCAAACACCCTATACGGGTACAAAACACCTAAGTTCAATTAAATAAACATTAATTACAAAAGCAGTCCTCTAATCTGCTCCTTTCTCCACTGATTCACTTTCACCCTGATTCTCAGGCAGGGTACCATCATCTACAAGGCGACCACCGCTTACAATCTTCGTAACATCAAGCAAACTCACATCAGCATCCGGAGCAACGACACCAATCTGAGCTACAGCTCGATCAAAGCCAAGGGTAAAGGTAGTCAAAACCTCTTCCTCAAGCTCGGCAACCCTTGCCTTCAATCCCACCAGCTTGGTAACATTTGCCTCCAAATCCCCCTTCAGCTTACCAACTTCAGTTTCAGAAGCCTTCTTCACATTCTTTACCTCAGCCCTTAACTTCTCAATCTTCAAATCCCTCTCTTGCAATGATTCCTTAAGCTTTTTCACAGCAGCCACATTATCTGCATCCAATATAGCATCCAATTCAGAGGTGCGACCAATCGATAGCAAACGAGCACCCATGACCTAAAATACAAAGGTCGTCAGTCAATACTCAAAAAATTAAACAAAAGAAATAACACCACGAATAAAACAAACCTGCAGATAATGTGCGACCCCTATTTTTCCAGCATCATGAATCATCTTCACATCAGCATCAACCTGGGCAAACTCATCAGCCACTGCCATGAATGGAAAAGAAGCCGACCATATAGAATTACTCGGCCCATCTCTATTACCATGAAGGACAAGCTGACTCTGGTAGGCAGACTCAATCTCCTCTGCCGTAAAGACAGCATTATCCTCCTTCACTCCAGTCAGATCCACCACCTTCAAAGGTCCCCCACCTCTTTTCCTTTTAAGAGGAATCTCTTGACCAACAGAACCCCCACCCTCCTTTGCCACATTTGTTGAAGATCCCTCCTTTTCCTTCTTCTTAGCCTTAGAAATGAAAGCTTTCAAATTAGCAGTGGTTAAAGTTGAAGCCTTTTCACCTAGCAAAAACAGCCAACAAAATCAATAACTTTCGAAAACATTAAACACAACAACAAACCAACACAAAGTATACCTAGATATTCATCTAAAGCCTCCCTATCCCCCTCAAGCCTCAGTAAGGCCTGAATAGACAAAAGCTCGGAGGAGGACATAGCAGACATAAGAAACCCAATCAGATAATCTTCACTCTTAACCCTATCCTCGCAGTCTAAAACCTGCCGAGGATCAGCAAACCAGAAAATCGGAAACCTCTCTTCCATCATAGCGTCAAGATAAAACGGGTAACACTCCTCACAAATCTGAACCTTCACAAAGAACTCCTTGAAATCCTTAAAAGAAGACTTGTACAGGCTGAAGATAGCTCGTCCAGGATGACTACTTAAGTTCACCCAGCCACCCTTTCAAACACCTTTCGCTTGAAATAACGAAAAGAAAACCCCAAGGGAAGGATAACAACCCAGATACTCCATAAGACACTCAAAGGCACGAACAAAAGCCCACGAATTAGGGTGAAGCTGCGTGGGAGCACAATTCAGCAGAGACAACACACCACACTGAAAATCAGTAAAGGAAAAGCGAACACCCAATTCCGTCAACATGCACGTATACACATAGAAATAAGCCCAGTCATCCCTTTTCTCACATACTCTATCACTCTTCTCGCAAGGTAAGAACCTAACCCTCAAACTATCTCCACCCCTGACCCACCTCGCACTATTCAACTGCGACAACATATCAGAACTACTAAACACCGAAACCCGTGACTTAACGTCGCCATCAACCCAACCATAAGGGTCATTTCCATCCACAGCAACTCCCTTCTTACCCATGCAAGCCAACTACAAACAGTAACGAAAAGACAAAAGAAAACTGAAAGAAGGTTACCTTTCTTACTCATCTTGCTACTCAAAAACAAAAACCAAACTTGCAGAAGTCTAACGGATAGGGGGACAAGGAGTTACTTCGACACATTACCCCACGTAGCCCCCTCCACTTCCCCATTAACCACAACTGGCGTCTCCCCACTTCCCGCCTTAAAAAAAAAACACACACAACACATTTTACGCAAGGCCCAATTTATCAGGCCCAAAAACAAACAAGCTTCGCAAGAGGAATATGTTGAGCTTGGGGGCTCCCCAGGCAATAGATCCACATTAACAAAAAGCTCCAAAAACAACAGGCCGAGGATATAGAAAAGCTCAACATGTTTCTCATGCCGAGCTTGGGGGCTGTGTACCTTCCCGATATCCTCGGCCAAATCTTCCAATATCTTCGGCCAACAAACTATACAACCGAGAATAAGTCCACCAAGTCAAATCATGCCGATATCCTTGCGTAACAGAATTCGGAAGCCCAATCCTAATAACAAACAACACCGAGCATTACTCAAAGATTAACCTATTTAAACAGACAAACATAACTCGTCAAGGTATGAGAAAGAGAGACACGAGTAATCAACGGTTCACAAGAGATATCGAGCAATCATTATCTACCCATCTTTTCTTAGTTTTATTTTCTGAACGTTATTTCTTTTAAATTTCTTATTCTCATAACTGACTTGAGCGTCGGAGTCCTTTTTGCAGGGACCACGCAGAGGTCAACAGTTCGCAAGAGAACGCTTCCGAGTCCTCTCCTGGTCGTGACGTCGAGTACACTTCGGGAGCATACTCTGGACGGAACAAAATCTCTTCGTATCACCACATAATCCTTGGTAATCAAAAGATAAGCCTCCAAGCAATCTGTTTCACAAATAATCTCTTTATTCTCAAAATCTCAGGCTAAGCAAAGGCCCCTTCAAATGGCATAAAGCTCATACCAAGTGATCGAACCTGTTGAAATATTTGCAGAGCAGCCTGTCAACCACTTACCAGTATCATTCTTAAGGACATACCCAAATCCAGCAAGATGATATTGCTCAAAGAAACTTGCATCGTAATTAAGTGTCACAACATTTAAAGGAGGAGGACACCGGGAATCAATCAAAGAAAGATGGGAAGTAACCTGATTAGTACACTTAACAATACCATATTCAGCCGTCAAATGTCTAGCAAGCATATATGCTTCAACTATCATTTGGATTGAAAATGTCATTTAATTATGTTATTCATAATTAAATGATGTATTTTTATTATTGTTAAACTAATGGTGTGATATTAAATTAAGATTATGATAATAAAAAGAATGAAAAAAAAAAAAGAAAAAGGGTAAAAATCAAACGACAAATAAAAAAATGAAAAAAAAAAGAAAAAAAAGATGATGATAATAAGAATGATAATCAAAATAGAGAAAGAAAAAAGAAGAAGATAACATAAATAAGATAGTGAAAAAATACACTTATATAAATTTGACATTTGACTTGGTTTTAAAAAAAAAAAATAATTGTAAAAAGGTTATAAGATATTTTTAATAAAAAATGGACAAAAAAATAAATTTAAATATTTTTAAATTTAAAAAAAATTTACCTATAATTTAAACTACAAAGTTAATACTTAATAGTAATTAACTGATTATCATTTATGATTTGAGATATTTTCTTGTGAGTCGTGATATTCCACGGTGGCACCGCGTTTTCTCTCTTTCCACTTTCCACTTTCCAGTTCAACGCCGTTTACCAGTCGCACTTCCCTCCACACTCTTCAATTCTGCCCCTTTTTCCCCTTTTCTCTTTTCTCTTTTCTCTTTTCTCTTCTTCAACCCCTTTTTCCCTCTTTCACTCGCAATTCCCACCTGAGAAATATCACTTTCTTCTTTCTTAGATGGATTTTGACCTGCTTCTTCATGCATCATCTACCTCCATTTTTTAATTCCAGTAATAGAAATCAACGCAGCAACAACAATTCCATGGATTCAAAGAAGCTCCGAAGGAAGCCCAAGCTCGAGCGCCGCAATGCCGTCAAGTACGTTGACTACGACGCCGACGGCTCCACCACCTCCTCACACGATGATTCCTCTTCTTCCGTCGGTGGCGGAAGCAGAAGCGATTCCATTTACACCCGATCCATGGATTTCTACGACCGAACTAGCTTCCGAATTGAGGGAACCGAGGGCGAGTTTGACCGGATTTGCCGGAGCTTGGGGCTCTCCGGCCCGGAGGACTTCGCCATACCGGCGGCGGCCTGGGAAGCCATGAAGGTCCGGTCGTCATCGGATATTCTCCCGAGGCTGAATCCGAGGGAAGAGCAAGTGCCACCGCGGCGGAGCGACGTCGTTGCGGTGGGTGAATTGGCCGAGGAATTCGAAGGTGGAGCTAGGGTTAGGGTTGATGAGACCAGTGGTTGCTGCGCGGAGAGCTCCAGTGGTGTATGCGGAGGAATCAAAGGGGTTCGTCCGCCGATGCTTAGGCCGCCGCCGGGGACCAAGGTGCCTGTGGTGGACAACACAAGCTCCACTTGGGACCTTCTAAGGGACTTTGCTCCAGAAGGTGCAGACAATGGCCACTTACTACAGATAGAACCAGATAAAGAAGACGAAGAAGAAGAAAAGCAAGTAGTAGTGGTGGAGGAAGGACGAGGTAAGAGAGAAGAGGAGGTGGAAGAAAGGGTGGATAATGCGGCGAGGATTGCGGAGATTGTTGCTGATCTTTCGGGGTCGTGTGGTTTTAGCACTTCAAATGAAGAAGATGATACTTCAAGCACTACCACAGGTCCAAGGTCTAACAATATATCTCCCAATGGAAGAATCAAGCGTATTATTACCTCTGGCGATTGGCAAAAGGGTGAGCTTCTTGGACGGGGTTCCTTTGGCTCAGTCTATGAAGGAATTTCTGGGTAAGGGTTTTTTTTTCCAAGTCCAGTTTGCATTTCACTTTTGCTTTCGCTTCAGCTTCCCGTTTTACTTTTGATATTGTAGAATACTAGAATGTATTTTAGAACTTCATCATAGTAATCTAACTAACTTGTTCATTTGGGCTACCTAGTGAAATTGATGCAGTGATACAGAATTGTAGAAATAAGAAAAATTTAATGATGCAAGCGGCGAAGCGGGATATGTTATACACGGGCAAATTTACTATAACTGATGTTAATTTTTGGGGAAAGGGTCTCGAAATTTTGGTGGAATGGTTAGTTACTGATAGAATAGATTCCATTCTATTCAACAAAAATTCTCGTTTTTTGTTTCTCCCAATTTTTTTTGTTTGTGTGTGTGTGTGTGTTTTTTTTTTTTTTTTGGGGGGGGGGGGTGTGTGTTCAGACTTCAGATGGAATATGTTTTTATCCAAACATGTGAATGAAATAATAACTCTCTTCCTATGGGCTCCAGTCCACTTCTTTGAACATCATCTTAGTCAACTCCCTTACATACCATCAATCCAAATATAGCCTCTGTGTTATGTTATGTTAGTCATAATTACTAACTTATAAATTTTATCTTCTGTATATTACTGCAGAGATGGATTCTTTTTTGCTGTGAAAGAGGTTTCACTGCTTGATCAAGATAATCAGGGAAAGCAAAGTATCTATCAACTGGAGCAGGTGAGAGGTTTATTCATTTATTGCTTCATGGTCTTTTCCCCCGTACTATACTTTTTCCATTAACTAACTCTTTTGTAACGTGTAAAAAAAAACTTGTAAATATTATGCTATATTGCTTGGTATTGTATAAAATGCTTCATTTTTCTCCTACTACATATATTGTTTTAAACTTTTTGCTTTGTCTTTTTCACAGGAGATAGCACTTTTGAGTCAGTTTGAACATGAGAACATAGTTCAATACTATGGCACAGAAACGGTACTTCATTCATGTCCTCTCTTTTCACTATTACTTCTATTTGGCCTTTGCTACTGTTGATTCCATGTTGAAAATTACCAGTACAGATTACACCAATGTAATAGGTCCCCTTATGGATCTCAAGATTTTTTTATCAGTATATGTGGAATGTTTTTTATTAGAGTCAGTTCATGATGTCATGATAGGCTATAAAATGTAGTCTAAGTTTGTATAGCAAGGGATCCGTAAGACTGCAAGAGCTAATAACATAAACTAAAAATTCAGAACACAGGTATTTAAGTTTTTTTTTTTGGGGGGGTAAACATATATTCAAAATGAGAATAAATTTTGCTGCATTTGGTGAATTGGAGAATGCTTAGTCCAACTACCAATATGGTGTATTCCTGAGAGCCTTAGTTCAATGCAACGTGACAAACAACTGAATGGCCATGGTCCTGTCATGGGTTTTTCAGCTGCATAATTCTATTCAATATTTCATTCTGGTTTTTACAAAGCTTCTTTAAGCTATAAGCAACTTTTGCTCTCAAGTGTTTCTCTCTTCCCCCTGTCTATATGTTTCCATAAGAGTTGTAATTGTGTTATGTAACCACTGTTTCATTCGCTTGATGTTATACAGGATGAATCAAAGCTGTATATCTTTCTTGAGCTTGTAACCAAAGGTTCTCTTGCAAGCCTTTATCACAGGTATACTCTTCGAGATTCCCAAGTCTCTGCCTACACAAGACAGATTCTGCATGGCTTGAAGTATCTTCACGATCGAAATGTGCTTCACAGGTGACTTTACATTTCTTTGCGTACACGCTCATAATTGCATAATGTATTCTTTGTAAATGATTTCTGTAATATTGGTTTCTCATTTTCCTTCTTGTTAGTAGGCTGTGTTCTTCTTATGTTCTTTGGGACAGGGCAGGGAAACATTTTGTAACTTGATTGCATGAACTAATTCATGTTTGGTTTTCAATTTTGGAAATTTTGTTAAGTAAATTTTCATCTTTGGGTTTAGCTCATGATGCCCTTTGAGTGTTGTTTTCGTACTTTCTATTTCAGTTAGTTAATTATCATGAAACAATCTCTCTAACTATGATCTAATTATGTTTTCCCCAATTTAAAGGGATATTAAATGTGCAAATATATTGGTGGATGCAAATGGATCTGTAAAGCTTGCTGATTTTGGATTGGCAAAGGTGAAAATCTTCCTCAGTTTATACTTCACTGTTTAGTCTGTTATTTTGTTTCTTTGATTTTTCAATTTCAGTTGCTCCAGTTGCTTAACATTTTAATTTTCTTATACTGCTTTATTATTTCAGGCAACCAAATTGAACGACATTAAATCATGCAGGGGGACACCCTTGTGGATGGCTCCTGAGGTTTGAACTCTCCCTTGATTCTTCAATTAGTTAGCTTAATTGCTGGATGAACAGCTCTAGGTTGAATTTCCACTTTTCTTCAGCTGTGGACCAAACGCAGAAGAAATATATTTATCATATAGTTACCGAGAGCTGCATGCATTTCACATGAATGCCTACTTTTCTTATTTGAGAAGCTTAAGCAATGAAACTATGCATGTTGGAAGAGCAGTAGATTTTTTGTTAATACAGTCTCTTATCCGTATGGAAAGGCATAATTTTACACTCCCAAGAAGTTTTCTGGGTAACTTAGCTATGGGGTCATCTTCTTTTGGATGAGTGTCTATTGTTGTATTAAATTCTTTCTTTCCTCTTATGTTTGAAGAGGAAAAATCCCTTTGCATTTGAAACTAAAAGTTTACCTTAAGCTTGCCAAAATTTCTACCTTGATTTATAGCTTTATAGTTTCTTGATGACATGATTATTGATTATGAGGCTGAAATATGCAGGTTGTGAAAGGAAAGAACCAAGGTTATGGGCTTCCAGCTGATATGTGGAGTTTGGGATGCACTGTACTAGAAATGTTAACAGGCAAACTTCCATATTCGGAGTTTGAAAGCGTATGTGTCATTATTTCCCTTTCATTACCGAGTTACAATATAATCAGTCTTCGCCTCTTCTTTTTTGTCTGAAGCAATTTTCATATTTTCAGTTTTGATTTTAGTTCCTATTCAATCTATTTCTATAAAGTTTGTTTTGGCCTCTTATTAGTGATTGAACAGTTCATGCTTATGCCTATTGATCAAAATTCCGAGCTCCAGATCTTATGTTGTAAATAACTTCTATATTTTGTTGGGAGATATTGCTGATTGCTATAGATATATAATAACATGAATATTTTCCATTAACTGATTAGTTGCATAACTGCATATTTTTTGCTATTATTTTTATTAGTCTCTCAACTTTTGATCTCTTCTGACAACAGATGCAGGCATTATATAGAATTGGGAAAGGTGAGCGTCCTTCTATGCCTGATTCTCTTTCAAAGGATGCTCGAGACTTTATCCTGCAGTGCCTTCAAGTTAATCCAGATCACCGTCCCACTGCTGCCCAACTCTTAAGCCATCCATTTATCCAAAGACCAGTTTCCCACTCGTCGGGCTCATTTCCTAATCTTCCAGGCAAAAAAGGTTAAATTTGTCATCTTCAAACTGTGAATCACAATGGAGGTAAAGATGATTCTTGCGTAGTCTCTATATTTGCAGTTCCTGTTTGTGTGTGTGTTTTATTTTTACGGCTTAATTATATTAAAAAACTTTTTTCTTCTCTTAATTTGAATATTTTACCCTTGATGACAGCTGTCCTTCATCGCGCACAAGATATTTCCAGTGCTCAGTTCTCCAATGGCCGGTGTTGGACTGGGGTCCAATATTGCGGCAGCTGCTGGACGAGTGTCAGAGTAAGCCTGCTTGTAACTATAATCTTTATAAGCACCACTTTGGGTCCAATAAGGGATATGCTGCCCGAGATAACCAAGTTATGGTCTTGACAGTGACCTGTTGGAGGATTGTGCTCAATGTGGTTCTTGTATGTTATAGCAATGCTGTAGTATCAAGGTTGAGCTGATAAATGTCACCCTCGCCTTCACTTCACATTAGCCAGCTGAGCTTACCCCTCGGAGCAATGGTGGTAGGAACTGAAATCACACTAATTGTACATATTTTTATCACACTGACATGCCATTGTGTAAATCTGTATCCTCAGTGGTAATTTTTCCCTCTCTATTCCAGTATTCCCATCTTGGAATATTTTCCAACAATCCCAATTTCCAAAATTTTGGGATCAAACTCTTCTAAAATGAAGAAATTGTAAAATGAAAAAATGAGGGTGTAATAATAATTCAATCACCATTTTGGTCTTTTGTTGAGTACGATGGTACTGTTTGATGTGTAGAAAAGACTTGGATTATTGTTGTCACTTATCAATGATCTGTTTCAAGGATTAGTGAAACTTTGTTTCATTTTATTCCATTTTGTATTTAGACTAAATCACACCTTTTTGTTTAACAAACAAAATAACACGTTACTATTTCTGAATTTATTTATTATACTTAATACTAAAAGATGGACGGTGGATTGGCTATTAAAATTTGTTCATATGAAATTTATAAATAACGATAGGAAAAGTATAGGTAATCAAGTGTAGGTAATCAAGTGTGTAATCAGACAAGAATTAAACAATACAATTAATTATAATTATTAATAATAATTTTAAATTTTTTAAATTCAAAATTTAAATAATTAGAAATTGATTAAGTAAATCTAATTAAAAATTATAAAAACTTTCTCTTTTCAATCTGTAATACAAAAAATTCAAAAAATACATTAAAAAAATATCTATTTAATATGAAAAAGAAACATCATAATGCTTAGTAAAAGAAACATCTATATATATCAACTTACTTTTATTAAGACGGACTTCAAAATCCAATTTATTAGAGAGTTGGCAGAAGCTGGCTGGACCCTAGTTGGTTCCCTAGCAAAACTCATAACGATATTGAATCCACTTTTGGTGTAGACATTCAAAACTAATTACCGAAAAAGATAAATCACATTGACGGTCATTGATTAAATTGATATTACACTAAGCACCGACTTAATAGAAGTGGACAATTTTAAAATTGAAAAAATAAGCAAATATACAATTAATTTTTAAAGTCCTGTTATAGATACAAGTCTTTTTGGCAAACAAGTCCATACAAGTTAATCCTAACCCAACAAAACTCACTCACATAATGCGCGCATAAAATCATGCCGTTCCTCTTCCAACGTTTGTATTCCACGTTCCTCCTCCTCTTTCTTCTTTGCATTTCTCCTCTTTTTTCTTTGTGTTTCTTCTTCTTTTTCACGTATTTTATCCTCTTCATCGTTCTTTTTATTGCTATTGTTCTTCTTATTAGTACAAATACACCAAAAATTCTTAACAATACACATAAATATCTTAGTTTTACACCGAACGGTGTTGAGTTTGACTCATTGACACACAAGATTCGGTGCGAGTGCAACATGTTTGAATCAGGAGGTATTCTTTGTGGCCACTATCTTGCTGTGTTCTCATATTATAGAGTAGACAGAGTATCATCTTGCTATGTTTTCCCTCGATGAAACAAGAATGTACAGCGCAAATACATTTACATCAAGAGCAGCCACGACGAGAATCGATCGGATGAAAGCCACAACTTATTCAAAAGATTGTGTTCATACTTTTTTAATGTTGCCCAAAATTTCGTGACCTGTGAAGAAGCGGTCATGTTACGTTCGGGTCTTGATGATTTGATGGCCAATCTGTTTGATTATCATGCGAACTTTGGGTCCAAAAGTGTTGCAACTACACAAAACAACATAGTGACACAGAGTGAGTTCGCTCTTGGTGCAAATGACATTCGAGATCCTTCAAAAGTGACAACGAAGGGTCGACCAAGGTTGAAAAGGCTTGGATCTGAACTGGACAACTTAATCAAGAAATCCATACGAAGAAAGAAGAAAAATGCACCTCCAGTATGTGCGTACCATTTGGTTAATTTCGAACCCCTTGTTAAGATGTCTTAATGGATAAAATTAACTCTTTTTTTTTTGCATGTGGTGCTTTTTCTAGAAAAATGATGAAGTAGTCAATCAAAATCTAGCTGTGGGTTCAGCTATTAGAGCGAATGAATCACAGTAACATGGCGGCTTCATTGTTAAATTCGTTTGAAAATAATTAGAAAAATTTTGATTATAGATTTGTAAGAAGAATTTTATTTTATTTTGATTTTTTTTCACTTCTCTTTAACAAAATATTCAACTTTTTTATTTAATAAACAATTTTAAGTTGAGAATATATTATTATTTTTTGAGTATGATCCACTGATATGATTATACTGTTATCAATTTTTTAAGTTGGGTAAAGTACTAAATTGGTCCCCTAGGTTTGGGCGTAATTCTGTTTTGGTCCTTAAAGTTTAAAGTGTTCTATTTGAATCCAAAAAGGTTTCATTTAGCATCAATTTAGTCCCACAGTGAGGTCAAAATTAAATAATTAACAAAATATCCTACATAACAACAGTACAAGAACAAAATCGATAATTTGGAGAACAATTACAAGCTCCAGAGGCATAAAATCAACCATTGATACATCAATACATTTATTTATTTTTTTTTTATAATATAAATAAATTATTTTCTATAAAACTAAAGAAAATGATAAATAAATGTATTGATGCATCAATGGTTGATTTTGTGCCTCTGGAGCTTGTACTTGTTCTCCAAATTATCAATTTTGTTCTTGAACTGTTGTTATGTAGGACATTTTGTTAATTATTTAATTTTGACCTCACTGTGGGACTAAATTGATGCTAAATGAAACTTTTTTGGATTCAAATAGAACACTTTAAACCTTAAGGACCAAAACAGAATTACGCTCAAACCTAGGGGACCAATTTAGTACTTTACCCTTCTAAGTTTGAGTGCTTTTAATCACAATTTTTTTGTGCTTTTAATTTGGAGGACAAAATAGAGTAGGTTTTGTTAACTTAGGCTTCATTTTATTTTGTCACGGTTATGTTCCCAAGTTAGTTTGACTCAGCCTTCTTCGAGAATCCAACAAGTCTCGATCAACAAGTCTCGATCAGAACTTTGATTCTAAGTAAAATGAAAAAATGACCAAAAAAGGAACCTCTGTTTTAAGAAACATCCAGTGATAGAGAAGCCCACAAAAGACACGTTAACAAAAGATACCTCTAGTGGAAGACACATTTGTAAATAGATACATACATATATAGACACCTTAGTAGAAGACACCTCTAGTAAAAGACGCATCCATATATAGACACCTTCGAAAAAGACATGATGAAAAGAGACACGTCCCTCAACACACATCCATGGTTAAACAATAACATGAAAGACACATTGGAAGAAAACACATCTATATATAGACACATCGAAAGAAGACACAACAAAAAAAAATGTCTATCAGAAGACACATCCATAATTAAATGAAAACACAAAAGATTTTACATTGACAAAAGACACTTCCAACAGAAGACACATACGTATACAGACACATTCGAACAAAACACGACCAAAATAGACACCTACGTCAGAAGACACATCCATAGATAACGAAAGATACCTGCATTAAAAGACACGTCCAAAAGTAGACACATCCAAAAATAACTCATTGAAACCTCAATATGTTTAGCCACTTCAAACATGTACACTTTAAAACGTAGCAAGTGTACATCCACATCCACAATAAGATTAGGGGTGGCAACAGGGCAGGTAGGGGCGGATTTTTGCTCTACCCGACCCCGCCCCACCCTACAGAAAATCCGCATCAAACCCACCCCGCCCTACCCGCGGGTTGTAAAATGTTAAACCCTAACCCGCCCCTATAATTATTAAATCTAACAAATAAAATTAAATTTTAAAAATTATATAATCACCATTTTCATACAAAATATAAATTAAAGTAAAAATTTATATATGATATAATATTATTAATCATTTTACTAATTATTTTATATATGTTACGTATATTATATATTAAAAATATATATATTTACATATATATTATATATACCGGGGCGGGTAGGGGCGGGTTCAACCTAAACCCGACCCCGTCCCGCCCCGCCCAAGAACCCGCCCCGAGCGGGTAGGGGCGGGGTGGGTACCCGCGGGTTCGGGTAGTGTTGCCACCCCTAAATAAGACAAACCAATCTCTAAAGACCGGATTCACATTCACAATACACGCATTCTCCGTTAATTAACCGACAAAGTTCAACAAGATTCATAAAACAAGCACCCAACAAAGTTCAACAAGGTTCATAAAACAAGCACCCGCTAATAACATAAGAATCCAAAACAAACAGTCAGTGTGTGTAAACGCAAAAAAATATCAAGTTCCAACAAAATATAGCTTAGCATGTGAGGGTTTAGCTCCTTTAGATGGGCTGTTTCTTCAGCAATCCTTCAGCTCGTCAAAACTTGCTCTTTGTGCCAGGTGCTATGAACGGTGTCCTAGCCTCTTTACGTTTGTTCCTTGGTTGGTTGTGGCGCACAACACTTTGAGGACGACTGTCAAGGGCATTCAGTGCATCTCCAATGGCTGAATTTTTTTAACTCAGAATGATGACAAGCATTATTTTCATCCTGTATAACTTGATGGTATCCTGCATGTGAAAATCAATATTGTACGACCGCACTTAGTTACAGATAGTGATGTGTGTTTACATAATCAGTTATTTAGCAATAGAATTTAAAAGCTCACATAATCCCAGTCATTCAGTTACCCGCCTTCGATCCAATACTCTATGAATTTTATTGCGTATACACAACAATCAAATTTATGTGAACGAAAACAATGGACTATATTAGGAGAACCAATATATATCTCAATTAAACTTACTAATTAAGATATTGTTAGGTTTTGAGGGGGACTCACCCGTTTGGTTGTATTGGAACAGAGGCGTATGTGCAAGGCAGACCTATCAGAGTGGGCTTCTACGTGGAGATGACCACTTGAGCTATGTCTTCAATGAGCCTCCCCTGAAACGTATTCAAAGTTTAAACATAATACAATACTTCGGGTTAAATAGATTAAGGGGAGATCTTTTGGTACCGCATATGCATCTAGCCTCATCCGTGATGTATCATGTGATTTAGTGTGTAGACTATTTAGGACGAAAAGCCTTTTTCCGGAGACATCAAATGCATACATCCACCAGTGACGAGACATACAAATGGAAAAAAACCACCGCAATAATGTCTACGTCATTCATTAATGATATGACCACATTAAACATGTTTGAAACTTTTTAGGATAAAAATAAGACGTATAAAACGTTAGAAACCAAATTAGGATTTGACCCAAATGTTGGGAACCAAAATAGTACTTTACCCTTTTAGATAATATCCTTATTTCTCACAAATGCATGCAATACTTGAAGAATAAAAAGAAGGGCTTAGACACTGAAATAGCTCTAAAGTTGGATATGAGTAAGACCTATAATAGAGTTGAATGACGATTTTTGTGGTTTATAACGGCGAGATTAGGGTTTGATCCTAAATTGATTGGTTTGATTTAGGAATTGGTTATCAATGTTTCTTACCATGTTATTGTGGAATGACAAACTTTTGACTTTCAAAGAAATATCCGTCAAAAAAATCCTCTATCCCCATGTCTATTCTTATTTTGTGCAGAATGCATTTTCTTCTTGCTAAACAAAGTAGAAGAAACAACACCATTCAAGGTATACTAAAGAAAAGGTGCCCTAAGATCAATGATCTTCTATTTGCCGACAACTCTACAATTTTTGCAAAATTTCTCTCCAATGTTGTGACAACATTTCAGTCCTCCTAGACACTTATGAGGCTTTTAGTGGACAAAAGTTCAATCTAAGTAATAACTCTACTTTGACAATGAGACAGATGCTTGCGAACAGATTGAACATCCCTCGTGAATGTTCAGGATAAATACTTGGGATCAGAGATCCAAGAAGCCCACTTTTGGGCTGATTAAGGATAAAGTTTATAAGAAGGTAGAGGGGTGAAAACGAATATTGCTATCAATAGGTGAAAGACACATTCAAATAAAGATCGTGGGTGAGGCAGTGCCGATTTATTCTCTCTCCTACTTTAAGCTATCTTAGTCATTAATCTAGAGAACAATATTTTAACCCAATTTTAGTGGAGGCAAAAGGGTACAGATAAAAAAATCTCTTAGGTTAGTTGGGAAAAGATGTCACGGCTCAAATCGGAAGGGGGTTTGGGATGGAAAGACCTCAGAGCACAAAATCTAGCCTTACTTGAAAAATAATGTTGGAGAGTTATGGTTCAACCTAACTCTAAGCTGTCTAAAATGCTTAAAGACAACTACTTCAAGTGCGTAATGTTATGAAAGCTAAGAATGGTGTCTTACCTTCGTGGGGATGGAGGAGCTTGTTGGAGGGCCGCAAAGTTGTTGAAAAAGAGGACTGATTTGGAAGGTTAGGGATGGCTCCAACATCAACATTGCTTCAAATCCTTGGATTTTGCCGTTTCAACCATTTCTCTCTCCGATGATTATCAATCGAAATCTCAGAGAACCAAATGTGATGAGAGTTTGTGACCTGATAAATGTGAATAGAGAATGAAACTCTATGGAACTCCCAATTAATTAAATATAGCTCAACAAATACTCAAGGTACATATTGGTGACGGTTCTGATAAAATTCAATGGCTCTACCATAAATCGAGTAACTATGAAGTATCCTCAGTTTACAAAGTTGCTTACCATTTCAATCGGCTTACAATTGACTTTTATCCAGAGCCGCTGCATTGCAAAGGCATCTGGAAAGAGTTCTGGAAGACGAAGCTCCCCCCCAAAAGTTCTTTTCTTCCTCTGGCAAAGCTATCTACTTGCGCTTGTTGCAACTCTGATGAAGAGATGATAGTTCACTGTCTATGGGTGTTGGAGTAGCAAGAACCTTTACGTAGCAAAAGGAGACGGTGGAGGTTGCTAGAAGACTCTTCCATGTACTCAGCTTAACGTCTTCCTCTCCTCGCCCCCAGCTTATCTTTAGGGTTGCATTTCTTTCTTCTTTCCTTTCTCTTGAAATGAAATGAATAAGGTTACAAGCAAGTAAACATGCAGCAATCGGCTTACTAATCACTCATCAATCACTATTGGGCCACGCACCATCACTATTGGGCCACGCACCATCATTCGAATAGGGCCAGAAGCCCAGAACCCAGCCGACTCACTTCTTTTTTGTTTTTTTTCTGAAGGTGCGAGAAGACAGAAGCGTAGAGTCCACTGTCCATGGTAGAGTACAGAAAGAGAGAGAGAGGGGTTGGTGTTGCTTCCCACGTCACCACTGAAGCCTTCATTTTCGGATTTTTGGAGAACGTGAGCGCCAAGATCGGCCTTCCATTCTTCTCCGATTTCCCTTGCCACTTCCCCTCCTTCCCTATCCCTCTTTCCAAATTAACCAACCAACGATTCAGTCCTCCCTCCCTTCGCAACGCTTTCGCTTCATTCCAGGTACTCCCTCCTCCCTTTTCCATTCCCTCTCCCAGGGTTTCATTTCCTTTCCTATTCACTCGTCCATTTGATTCTCTAATTCTTGATCCCTCATTTTCTTTGATTCACTTTTTCGCGCGGCTTTTTTGAATTCGCTTATGCTTTTGTTATTCTTTTTTTAATTAAAAATTATATAATTCGTTTTGGATGAGCTTCCCATGGTTAAGATTTGTGAATTACGAGCTCTTGATTCTATTTTCGCGGAAATCTATTTGTGATCTTGAATTGTGTCAATTTTTTATGATTTTGTACGATCTATGATCTATTGTAGCTAGCATTTCTTAAGAGTGGCAGAAAACTCTGCTTTCTGGTGATAAAATCGAAAGCGATATACAATCTACCTTCCCCCCCCCCCTCCCTCCCTCTGAAACAGATTAACTGTATCTGTAGGTAAATCGAAGCGGTTCAGGGTTCTTCGTATGATTCTTTCATTGTGTAAATAGTGGATTGCGTAAAGAGTCATGTTGGTTACAAAACTGTTGGTCACTTAGACTTTCTCTTTTGGAAAATAGTTTATAGTTGAGCATCTTTTGAATGTTATATTCTTGGTTTCTCGCAGTTTACCAACCAAGCAGTTAGCTCCCACTGGTTTGATTCATCATATAGGGGCTACATATATTACATAAAGATGATAACTGGAAGGATAATTTTTTCACGCTTTTATCTCCTTGTTTACTTCTGAGATGCCATGCCTCAGAAATCTAAGGACATTGTAGTTTAAGACTGTCATACGTAACTGCAATGTGCATACCTTTTTCACTGCTCATGATAAGTGTGATCTGATCTGATTGTCTGATTTTTGTTTTGGATTTAGTTCCTAAATTTTGTAGAGAAAATGGTAGAATATCATTTTAGGGTGTTTCGACATAACGGCATTTGTGAAAAAGGCTTGTGGAGACCTCCAATAACAAAGTGGTTCAGATGGAAGGTAACTGAACAATGAGCAGTAGAGGGAGACCTAGAAAAGGCCATAGGTAAAACTAATAAAATAGAATGAGTTGTTAATGATTTAGATATAAATATGAATTATCACTTATGGTTGGATAATGGTGTCATCTGAATCCAAACCTTATATAGAAAGGCAAGTCTTGTTATTGTTGATGTTGATGTTATATTTGTATTTCTATATAGTTCCTATTTTTGTATGAGTAAATACTCTATAAGTTGCATAACATTTATTCTTTATCCATTATCTCCAATCTGCATTGTTTTGGGACTTGCCACACCGATTTGCTTAGGATTGACGAGTATGATGTCATTTGAATGATATCATGACATTTTATACTTGTGGTTTATTGTGTTTAGAATGGTGATCCTTTTTCGTTTATTTTGTTAGAATGGTACCATTTTCAATAATTATCTCTACCTCTTTGATTTGTCTCAGGTTCAGTTTGTAAATGGCTAAAGTTGGTAAGACACGGTCCAAGTCCCAGTCTCAAGGTCGCAAGGAAACCCCATATAATTTATCTTGTGCACAAAAGAATATGAAAGATGTTCATGGAAAGAAGAGCTCCACCAAATCATCAGAGAAGAAGGATTGGGAAGATGCAACTTGCTCTGTGTGTATGGAGGTCCCACACAATGCGATTCTTCTTCTTTGTTCATCATATAACAAAGGTTGTCGCCCTTACATGTGTGCTACTAGTCATCGATATTCAAACTGTTTTGAGCAGTACAAGAAGGCCTACACAAAAGCAACTTCTGTTCAAAGTATGCAGCTAGCAATAGACAATTCAAATTTTGACTTAAGCGCAGGTGAACCTGATGACAATAGAGAAGTGCCTGAGCTTCTTTGCCCCCTTTGCCGCAGACAGGTGAAAGGTTGGACAGTGGTTGAAGCGGCTCGAGAGTCTCTGAATGCCAAGAAAAGAAGTTGCATGCAGGATGATTGCTCTTTCGTAGGGAATTACAAGGAGCTCAGGAGGCATGTTAAGTCTAAGCATCCATTTTCTCGACCAAGAGAGGTGGACCCTGTTCGAGAAGAAAAATGGAAGAGGCTAGAGTGTGAAAGAGAACGGAATGATGTGATCAGCACAATTCTATCTTCAACACCAGGTGCTATGGTATTGGGGGATTATGTGCTTGAGCCGAATGATCATGCCTTTTATAGTGATGAGTATGATTCTGAAGAGGAATATTTGGAGGACGATTTCTTCTCCATGAGGCCATTTGGTCTGGGGAGAAATAGCCACATTTTCTCCAACATTAGGTACAATCAGGACCGCGCTGCTGTTTCTTTCAATGTTGATCATTTTGGTTTGCACAATGTTGCACCTGCAGCTTCTGCTGCTGTCTCTGGACGAGGAATCCACAGGCTACTGTTAGGGAGGTCTAGAAGACGACGGAGGCATAGGATGCCAAATGCAGGCAGGTAAATTCGGAGATGAACTACATAGATATGGGGAGTAAGCTTCGCTTCTGCATTAGTGTGCCAGATACCTTGGCATGGCTTGTTTTGTTGCTATGCCAAACGATTTTTATTATTTAATTAGCAGAGTATAGCAGTTGAGACCCCGTTCTGGTTATATTACTATCTCATCTGTCAACTGATATTTGCATCACTTTACTAGCTTCTTTTAGCTTTTCGAATTTATTGTTTTAAAAGGCAATGCAATTTCATAGCGCTCACTGCCTCCTTGATTTCTAGGTTTAGCATATCAAGGTCATTATTATTTTAGATCACATAGGTTTGGACTGGCTGGCTGTCTTTCTATCACAGAAAGTGGTCAACTGAACAGGGTGTTTAGGGGCAACGAGGAGATGCCCCAAATAATGCGTTTTCAAAAATGATGCTTTATTCTTCAGTTGATGTTTACTGTACAGTTTGAATTATTGCATAAATAATTCCTTCGATGGATTCTTGGACCTACTATTCTTGCTGGCAATGTGGCTTAACATGGCAGATCTTTCTAACCGTGTCAGCATGGCATGGAGTGTTTGTCACCATTATCACGGAGAACATGACTGATACGTAAATGGTAAGTGTATGTTCATTTGTTAAGTTCTTGTGATATCGATGAGTGCATGCGGCACTTGGTTGTATTAGATTGTCAGATCGTCTTTCAAGTGTAACAGCGATGAAAATGATTTGATGTTGTTAGTGTTTAGAAATTAGAATAATGGAGGAAAAGAAATGTAAATTTATTTACTTTTTAAACTCTAATTTAATCTGATTCATTTATTTTGTCTCCGCTCTTTTTCTTTCAGGTAGTATATATTTCGAAAGAATTTAAGAATTTATATTATTTGACAACTTTAAAAGCATAAATTAACTCACTTGCAACTAAAAGCTGAATAATATTTCGGAATGATTGAGAGTAATAGTATTTTTCAAGGGGAATTGTTTGCTATTTGGAGAAGATATCTCTTAACTTGGGATATAGGTTAACGAGATGTTATTTGTGAGACGGATTATGTGGAAGCATTTAATCTTGTTACTAATTACCAAGATGGCTTTGGGTTTATTGATCCATTGGTGCTCAAAATAAAAGATATCATGCATTGGAATTGGCGTGTTGACTTTCGTTTGATTATAAGAGATGCAAACACGGTGGCAGATATTATGGCAAAGATCTTTCACTTTGGAAGGAGTTTAAGAGTAATCTTAAAAAGAACCGTCCTTCTATTCAAATAGATCTTTTGTTTTATTTTTCTTTATTTAGTTTATTTGAGTCACAAAAAAAAGCTGAATAGTAACTCATGAATATTACTAGTTTGGCTTTAATCTTACGTTCTTTGATAGGAATACAAGATAAGCGCAATATATGGCATTAGTTAACCCCATAACTAAATTACATAAGCATCGATGCGTTGAACTAAACGCTTCTCCTATAATTTGTGCGTCCTGCTCGGTAAATTCCTGATTGGCTGTTTACGCTTCCATCTGTAAAATCATATTCAGCATAGGCATCATATCCATTGTTATTGATAACAATGTCCACCAAATACCACACAATACATGCATTGTTATGTGTTTGTCTCCATTTTTTGACGAGTCCAAATCTTCCACTTAAAACTTCGAGACGTGATGATAGTAACCGTTAGAGATTAACAAAAAAATAAATAAATAAGGAGCCCAACAACCAACAAACTATACATTAATTCAAGCCTATAATATGCATTCTCCTTATACCTTCAAATGTCTATGTTGAACCACTCTGAGCTGTAGATTTGAGCTTCATCATCAGATAAGGCGAAAAAAAGACGCATGAAACAAACAATGTTCTGTTTCCCACTAGATTTCTTTGCATGATAGCTCTTTCAACATTTTGGCCACTCTACTCTGTTGGTAAAAATAACACATTAAATACAAAATCAAGGACTTGGAATCCAAATCAGAATAGAATACATAAGGAATCTCAAATTACCAAAAATGAAGGACGCGCTTGACCGAACTTTCTGTTCTTGGAAGGGTTTCTTTCTTTGTTCTCTTCTGACGTCACTCGTTCATATCTGCACCAGCCACCACCACCACCACCAGAGGCGGAGTATAGAGCCGTATATCTCGACGGCGAACACGAGCAGATTCGAACCGGTCTGGTTAACCAAAACCCCATCTTCTTCTGCTAAAAACTCGCAGAATCGGTTTCATTACTATTGGTATTCGCGAATCAAAACAGAAAATAGGAGAGAGAATAAAAAGAAGTTAATAACCTTGTTTTTTGTTTGTAACTGAATGATGGGTGATGGAACCTTTTTGGAGCGTGCAAGTGCATGATTCCGAAGCTGTCGAGAGTGAGCGAGAAGCTGAGCACGACGATCATAGCCGTGTGTGGAATTTGGCTTTGTTTTCTTGATGAAACCAAGTGATTGTTTCCTTGTTGAACGAGGTTTCAGTGATTCCTTGTACACTGTTATTATTACAACCCTACTTGTGTTTCTGTCTTGGATAGTCTCTTTCTGTTTCTTCTTTTCTATGATTTGTTTTGACGCCGTCGTCATGATGGATTTGCTTTTCGTTCTTCAGAAAACTATCAACATTATCACCGCTTTTGAGATAAGGAAGCAAATAGAAGTTAATGATCTTGATTTTAGAATGTGATGCTGTATTCGGAATACACTAACCAAATGTAGATAGAATCTCTCTATATTAAGAAAATGTATGTAAAATCTTCATTCTTGTATATCTTGGAACGGCTAAGAAGGAAGCTAAAGCCATGGAGATTAAGGCCTTAAGACATTTTTAACAAATTAACAATGAATTTTGGCCCTTGTTTTTTGGTCAACAAGAATCTTGGGAGTTAAGGTTTTTTGTTTTTTGGTGCTATCTTGGAATTAAATTGTACTACATAAAGTTGATCCTAAGATTTATTAGGTTTTTGCTTCTATTTTTTTTTGTCGAAATGATTTTTAACTCCAAATTTATTGCAGATCGAAGCTCAAAATAAGATCATTAATGTTTATTTTTTTGGGCCTAGGCCCCATTGAAAAACAAGAGAAATAAGGATTGCAAAGCTAAACCCAAAAAAAAAAAAAGGATTGCAAAGCTTTTTATTTCATTTTTTTCTTCTGGGAATGTGGAAACTGGCAAATATTTTGCCACTGTTGTAGACCTTTTTTCTTTAGAATGTTCTAGCAATGTTTTTGCAGTTTATCTATTGAGCTGGATAATTATAGCTCCTTTGGTCAAGGTTGTACATTTTTTCGCGGGCTAGAAGGTTGTCGCTCTTATATCCGTGATATGTTTTTTAAATGGGTAAACCTCTTAAGCAGTGTACTTTTTCTTTGACCATGTGTTCCACTCAAGTCCAAAATAAGAAAAAACTAATGAATAATCATGGAGTAATATATACTTAGATAAGTTAGTGGTTAGTTCACTAATCTGTTTAAACAAGTATTAGAAATTTAAATTTCATCTTGTGTATGTCGACAAACTCTTAAATAGACCTCCAATTTACGACGAATTAGTCTTTAACCTGTCGGACTGAAGAATACTGTATACAACCAAAAAAATTATATATATTTAGATAAGTTGATTCATAAAGGTAATAAAAATGTCAAAATGACCTAAATTAAAAAATGAATTGAATAATGTTGTATCGTGATTGATCTTGTTTTTTAACTTTTTTGGTTTTTTGGTTACCGTGAGCTTCGACAAATATTTTTACAATTCTGTTAGGGAGACAATGAAGAATCTGAGCAATGTGAACAATGGGCTTCAAGTTTGGTTCAATTCCAAAAAAAAAAAAGTAACAAACACTCCCCAAATTGCCTAAATAAAAAAATTCACCCTGTTATTTCAAATAATTAATCATCCCAAACTCTAATTTACCAACGCATTTCACCTAAACACCTCTTCTCCCCAAACTGTCTGCCACTCCCACCCTCATCAATGGTCATCATCGTTGCCCCTTATAGCCCCCTCCCCCGTGCGTTTCTCTCTCCCTCGCCGGCAGCCAACATCGCAGAGGGGACGTCATCCCCGTCGCGCGTCTCTCTCTCACTTGGCGGCGGCCATCATCACGGAGGGCAAGTTATCCCGTCGTGTGTCTGTCTCTCCCTCGCCGGCAGCCAACATCGTAGAGGGGCTCGTCCTCTCCATCGCGCATCTGGCGTGCCCCGCTCGTTTCTTTCTCCCGCGCCGGAAGCCAACCTCAGGGTCGTTTTCAACCACCGTCATCTCTCTCTTTTCATACCGTCATAATCCTCGCCATTGATCTCGTCGGTCCCGTCGCTCTACGCCACCCATCTCCATTTGTCGTCGAGCTCTCACCCGTCGGACACCAACCCCGCGACATCTGGAAAATTTGAGATAGATCCAAATCCAACAAACAATCATCCAGGTATTTATTAAAAATAACCATCTGGGTATTTAATGAAATGAACATCCAATATTTGTTAATTATATATACTTAAACTAATCATCCTAGTGAGAATTACAATAACCATCCGCCAACTTATTGAACTAAACATCCATCCATGGGCATGTGAGGGGGAAGGCATGGGTGTGGCTATGGCTGCGAGTGGCGTTGGCACGGCTGGCGAAAGCGGGTGCAGGGGAAAAGGAGATGCACGGGTGCGGCTGCGGAAGGGACGGCAGCTTTATGCTCTATTGGAACGGCGATAATCGGCAACAACGGCAAGTTTTTGTTGGATCGGAGATTGATAACGGCGAATGTTGGGCGTATATCGAAGATTGGGAGGTTATGGTGAGAGCAGGGATAACTGTACATAATATGAATGTGTTTAATTTTTAATTCTAATTTTTAAAATTTTAAGATTTAAAATTAAATAATTAATTAATAATTTAATTTTAATTTTAATTTTAATTTATTTTTTAATCTAATATTATTCATATTGTTCATAATTATTATTGTTTTTTTATACTTTCCCATATTTTTATTATAGTTATGTTCAAGATCTAATATTTAGAAGCAGAATTAGTGTATAAAGAAAAGTGAAAAATACGGATATCAATAGAAACATGTCAACGATAATTATAGCAGAATAAATTGTTTTAAATATTTGTCTTAGACTTTACAAAATTCCAAAATTAAACAAATCAATAAAATTCAAACAACCCTGATCTTAATTTTTACAGGATTTCGCATTAATTAAGGATATGCTTGATTTTGCAGAAATTAAGAAAATTTTCATTCCTAACTTGATACAAACTGTAAAGCATAAATCTATTAATATATAATATAATAAGCAACTAGTGCATGTTTCTTTGTTTGACAAGTGTATAACTTCTATACATGACAAGTGTATAGCTACTTAGTTTTCAAATGACAGCAAGAGAAAACAAGTAATAGAGTCATGTGTTTGGACAGTAAATATTTTACAAGCAAAAATCTATTTAAATTATTCAAAGTAAATATTTTATAAAAGACAAAAAATGGCACATCTGCTTTTTTAGGAGACTATTTAAATAGCCAGTCCTACGCCTTGGGTAATAAGCATTTTATAAAAGTATTCTTTATCACTTTCTCCCCATCAACTTCATGCAGAACCTGAAAAAAATGGAAGAGAAATTTGATTTAGTAACTGATGTGAATCCAAAAAAGCTTCAATCGCATTTCAAAGTGTATGTTGTTAGGATATGGGAGGTTCCAAGCAAATACAATGAGAAAGAGATTGCGTCGATTGAAATAATTCTCCAAGATGCAAAGGTATCATTCTCACACTGAAATATGTATTCTTTCTATTTATTGTTGATATTTTTATAGTAGTGTGATACATGAACTAGACAAGAGACATTACTTATTTCCAAATCTGTTTGTAATGCTAAAATAGGGTGGTAGAATCCATTGCACTATTCCCCGGGGGGTTGGTAAAAAAATGGCGTGGTGCCATTCTTGAGTTTCAGATGTACACAATGACTAATTTTATTGTGTTCGACCACAAGTATAAGGAGAAGAATGGTGTGAGTAGGATGGTATTGACATTCTCCCAAAGAACTTTGGTCAATCATGTTAAGAAGCCAATCTTTCCCCTTGAGGCTTTCTACCTTAAGTCTTATGTAGATCTTCTAACTGCTGACAAATTACCAGATTCTGAAATGTTTAGTGAGTGTCATATATACTTATAGGGTTGATTATGCATTTAAAAAAGTTTGGGTTTATGTTCCACAGAAGCTAATACCATTATTAACAAGTGTAGATTTGATCAGAAAGGTTGTTGGTAAGGAAGATCCTAGGGACTTGATCACTAGCAAAGGGAAGGAGACTAAGCGATTGGTTATCATCCTTCAAGACCTCGAGTATGTATTATATACACATTTAAAGGTTTAAGTTAAAATTGTTTTCTTGACAAGTTATGGTGACAGAACCTTATCCTTAGTTGTGTTATACTCATAAACAACAGGATCAATTGCATTTTGTTTGGTGAGTTGGTTGACCATCTCCTACCGCACCTTGAAGAGGAGAGAGCTGAACCACTTATTGTTGTGCTGCAATATTTTAAGGCAACAAGGTGGAATGGGAAAACATCGGTGCAAAGCAACTTTGAAATCTCGAAGGTCCATATTAATCCCGAATTAACAGAAGTCATCCAATTCAAGAGCAAGTTAGTGTTGTAGATCTTCTATATGTTTTGATTTATGAAAAAGATAAACACTCTAGTTTTATCTAACATTTTGTGACCATTAATGATTGTAGGTTAAGTAGTCCTGCCGCATCAAATCCGACCAGGATCAGCCAGGTGTCATCTCCTAATGCTTGGTCTGCCTTAGATGAGTTAAAACACAGAAGTGTGGCTATCAAGACAATAGAGGAAGCTCTCAATTCCATGGAGGTCTAATGTGGCTAGATTTTACACAATAAATTTTGATACTAATGCATAACACTGTTGTAAATTGATAAAAAAAACCAATCCTATTCAAAATCATTGATGACTCATATCCTATATTATTTTCACATCATTGTAGGAAGGTCCCATATGGATATTAGGGACGATTGTATCCATCAATGCGGGAAAGGATGATTGGTTTTACAAATCTTGCAGAAGGTGCCCTAAAAAAGTTGAAACCCCCATTGAAAACAGATATGAATGTGGCAAGTGCGGACACACACACGGAACAGTGGCTCTTAGGTACAAATTAGAGGTAACAATGCACGATGGAACAGGGAGCATGTCACTACTTCTGTGGGATAGGGAGACCACAGCTGTGTGGAAAGACAGTGGACAATATTATTTGTGACAATGTAAGTAAAATCTGAGTTCATAAACTCACATTCCTTTAAAATTATACTTAATTATGTTGTGTATTTAGGAACCAGAACACTGAAATAGTTGTTTTGATCTATGTACTTGGTTAGGGAGTTGGAGAAGATGATTACCCACAATTGCTGGACAATATGATGGATAAACGAGTGCTATTTAAACTAAATGTGAAGTCTGGCAATATAAAGCAGTATGATCCAGTGTACACAGTGATGAAAATTTGTGACGATGAGGATATTATCATGAAAAATATGCCAGAGAGCCTTCCCAATAAATTGGCTATTAATGAAGATGTAATTATCTCAAATTACATGTTCCCACACACATTGTTGTTCTTACTTTGGTGAATCTTTATGTGTTATCTAATTTTTAATAGGGTTTGTCTATTCTTAGGACCATGACTACAGCAACTTGGTTGACATTTCAGGCATTGTGGTCAATCTTACGAGTAATACTGATACTCATCTTACTATGGTTAGTTATCTAAACACTTGATAATGTGATTATACCTGCATATGATGAAGAAAATGTGCATTATATTCTGTACGCATATTTTTTAGTGTGGTGGGTCTTTATATAATTTTTTCTATGTGAAGAATTTTACTGAGGAAAGTGTTTCCAGCCTCAAGTTCAAAACACCAGCTAAGAGAACTATCAGCGGTGTAAAAATTGGCAACATCAATATTAACCTGATTGAGGAGGAAGGACAAAACTCTACTAATAGGCTTAGGAGCAAGGGGACGAAGAAGCTGAAATCTCAGCTTAATGATTCTGATGTTTAATAAAATTAGACAACTTTGTTAGTAGTAGATAATCTGCCATTTTGTTATCACATATATCTTAAACCTTCTATAGAACTGGAATTTTTGTCTAGAATAGAAGTTTGGCGATGAGCAGAGTATGATACTATATATTAGAATATGTGTTTTGTGAACTACATGTAGTTCGGTGATGAGTAGAGCATGATACTATATATTAGAATTTATGTTTTGTGAACTATATGCTGTTATCATGCAATTAAATTTGAATTAGTTGATCGACATGATATTTCTTATAATTTAACATTGATATGACACATGAACTAATTGAATATGAAAGAACAGAATCAAATCCAAGATAGGGTTGGAATAGCATCCTACAGTGAATTTAACTAAGTTGAAAAAAAAGTTCAATACAATATCCCAAATGTTAGAAGTTGTGGCATATAAAGCACATCCCATGAAAAAAAATATAGCCCCTAACCAATTGTATTATGACAAGTCTTTAACTTATAAAAATCATAAAATCTGACCTATTATGTGATAGTGTATAATAAAACATCCTCCAATATATATAATTAAACAATTTAAAAAAGGTGTGAACTAAAAATCAAATGCCACAATTGAATAATGCACATTGAGCTAAATTTAATGAATATGTATTTAAGTTATTGATTTGATCTATTATTTGACAGTTAAATAATATGCACTTTGGTTATGAGTTCGCTATGAGTTGATATTTAGTCCCAAAACTTAAAATTTATATTCTTAATGAGATAAAAATGTAATTGGAGAAGAATAAACAGGATAAAATGGTGAATAAATTAGATGGTGACATTTAAGAGAATCCTTCATAAATTGAATATATGAGAAAAAATACATAATAGCACTCCCACATTCCAACCATGAGCTAATTATTTTAAGTTTTTTTATCTAATTAAAACTAGATAGCCAAAACTCATGGAGTTGGATCTGATTATTAACTGTTGACAACAAGGAAGAAAGTCATGGCAAAACTCACAAATGCTTCTTATTATTAATTGTTTAAGTCTCATGTGGTATTCCAAAACTTAATGACAGTGAATCAATACACTAAGTTGAAAAAAATTGAAATACTTTGCATGAAGAGTGTCAAGTCCAATTTTTGCTGAGAGAGGAAATAAAGTACGCATGATCACATTGTCAATATTGGATGTAGTGCAAAATCTGAACAACTTAGCAAAAAGTGTGTCAAATCTAATTGTTTGGGACAGAAGAAATAAAGTAACCTGCTTAGATTATCAATGTTGGTGATAAGTATGCCTAAATAGTGAAGAAAGTTATTAGCATGATACTATAATGGAGGCTACATTGTCAAAGCCTTGATGAAATAAAAAGTAATTTAACCATGTCATACTAATGATACTATGAGTAATAATACAAAATTTAGAACAGGCTACTAATGTATATATCTATGCTGCATAAGGTGATCTTAAAGCAGTTTTGAAGAAATTAGGATACAAATAAACTCATGTGTACTAAATCTGATTTTCTATCCAGTTTGGGCTACACCTCACTAATACATCTATCAAGAAACGAGCTTAACAGGGGGGTTTTATCAAAAGTAGGCATTTAAGGTCCTACCATTATATAAATTTGTAGTTTTATTGGTCATGAAGTCTTATGCTACACATTCACCATGCTAAAGGTTCTAACTCATCACAAGTAATGAATTAAGAAAATTATTGGTGTCTAAACTAAACAAATCATGAATTCTTATTTTATACCCTACATTCAGAGTCTAGGTACAATACCAATTCAGGCTCTATTTGTATGCTGTTCAGACTCACAGAAGAAATTTCTCCAAACTAACAATCAGTAAATGCTTTCACAAGATTTAAGGTTTTTAAGGAATGCCATATATATCATATTACCAGTAATAAGTCAGAATTTATATCAGACTGCATCATGAGTGGTCAGAATTGTGTGGCTCAGTGATGCAGAAGGTGATATTAAACTAGTTTTCAAGAAACTAGGATAAAGATAACATTGTGGATACTAAAACCATTTTTTATGAAGTTTGGATTAGACTTGACTAATATAGGAAGCAAGAAATAGTGTTAACAATGGACATTTGTGATTTTTAATGTCTGGTGGAAGATTTTATCAAAACTAGGTGATTATAACTAAGATAATTTTGGTGGATGTAGTTATATTGGTCAGCAAGTGTTATGCTAAATACTCAACGTGCAAATTATTGTGCTCCTCTTACCCAAATTTACTTACTTTTTCTGAATGATGAGTGTCCTCAAATAAATAGTTTCAAACTAAAATACAAACATATAAAAAAGATATAGTGAAAAAAATCAAAAACCATAATTCAACAAAATTTAACATAATTTTGGTAAAGCACTTTATGAAAAATAGATTTTTAAAGAGTAAAGATTATAAATTGAAGAACATTTTCATGTCCCAACAAAGATATCAAAATATTTTGACAAATGAAACAAGTTGCATGATGAGTGTTTAGTCAGGTTCTTATTCATGGTAAAAGAGTTTATGAAAAAGCATTATTTGATATTACTTCTTTAAAAGAATGGAGAAAGATTTCTATGTTTTCAACAAAGATATCAAATTAAATTCACAAATAAGTACTCTAATCAAATGGTCAATATTTATAGAACATATGTATGATAATAAGAAGGGATTCAGAGTCTACATATAATGCCAATTTAAGCTCTATCTGTATGGTGTTCAGACTGACAAAAGAAATTTTTCCAAACTAGCTATCAATCAATGCTTTAACAAGGTTTGAGATTTTTAAGGGATGCCAGACATATCATATTACCAGTAATAATTCAAATTTTAGACCAGACTGCATAAGTAGTGATTAGAATTGTGTGGCTCAATGTTGCAGAAGGTTATTAAACCAGTTTTCAAGAAACTATGATAAAGATAACATTGTGGATGCTAAAACTATTGTTTAAGAAGTTTGGGTTAGAGCTTACTAATATGGGAATAAAGTGCTCTGATCACATTGTCAATATTGGAGGGACACATATGATAATAATTAAAAAATTCATACTATAGGCAAAACACTAACCGAGGCTCTATCTGTATGGTGTTATGCCTGATAGAAGAAATTTCTTCAAAACAGCCATCACTCAATCCTTCCATGAATTTAGAATCAACTAAGGGATAGCATATAAAGATAGAGAGATTAATAAGTCAGAAAGTAGAGCAGGCTGCATAAGGAGTGATCAGTATAGGTGATGCCTGATGCTGCAGAACTTGATCTGCAAGCAATTTTTAAGAAACTATGATAAAGTCAAGCTGGTGAATACTAAACTTGATTTTCATGTAGTTTGGGTATGTCCTCACTAATAAATATAAATGAATAGAGTAACCTGCTGAATTCGTGATTCCTAAATATAAACTAAGGAAAATTACTAACAAAATTGTTTCAAAATTTTGTCAAAAATATCATCTCAATTGCTAAATATAAATTTTTTAGTAGGCCTAAACTAAGCAGATGCAGTGGCACAAACCAAGCAAAGTACTAAATAATTCATTATGAGGAGGTGTATAGTTGAATATAGTTATTAAATCCAAAATATTAATAGGATGTTTTATGATTCATGCTGACATATTTTTTCTAGCTTTGGTAAAGTATTAGAGGGAATAACTTTAGTTGAATAAAAAATTAGAATAGGAAAAAATTTTCAACAAGTAAAAGAAAGTTAGAAAGACAAGAACCTTTTATTAATAGTTTATAAAATATATACGACATATTTATACTAGAAAAATATAATGAGCCTCCCTAAAAGATTATCATTAGAGTGGGAGTCTCGAGTATTTCTTAAGTGAAGTTGGAATGATAGTCTTTGTTTTTCTACAAACAAAATATATACTAAAAGAGTCTACAAAAGGAGATGCAATTATCAAGGTTATCATATTGATGCTAAGCAATAGAATTATTTATTATTTTTTTCGATCCCAGTGCAATTTAAAAGCAAAGAATTAATGCCTTTGGAATTACTATAGTTGTGAAAGTGGATAGTTTGACTAATAAATGCTAATAAGGTATAAGTGAATACATGCTTTTGTATTACAACAATAGTTTTTACCAGCACATGGAGAATTATATTAAATAAGTTAAAAAGAAGTGTCATCGATTTTCGAACCAAATAAAAAGGAACACACATTCATTACTTTTAGTAAGATTCAATAAATAAGTTATCTGAGTATATATATATATCTAGAAAATAATAGATGTATTATTTAAGAAGCTTATTTTAATAAAGTGCAAAAATTGACCAAGAAGATATACAATTCAGAAAATTTTGGAAACTGTGATGAAAGACAAGTAGGTGAGAGAAAAAATATTATGCAGAAAAATCAAATAAACTATGTATTACAAAAAAAATCTTTATCAAAACTATATCATGTGTGACCTAGAGAATGCGTTAAGAAGAATATTTTATTATATTGTGGTGATATAAAAAAATGAGTACTTCACAAACTATTGCTCATTAACTCACCCCTTTCAAATGTGAACACACACATCGGCTATTCCCTGATTAATCACCACCAAAAACACATCGCAAACATGGATAGTATCAAAGCACCAACAACCCAACCATTACCTAATAACATGTCAACCAGAATTTTAAGCTGTTTGTCTACAATGGAAGGCACAACAACAAAGAAAGCACAACTACCTTATCTCGGTCAGGACATACTTTTGAAGATATTTACCAAGAGTGATCCAAAGACGGTGGAAAAATGTAGATGCTTAAACAAGACGTGGAATGGTAGGCTTTCTACCCCAATGTTTGCCAAGCAGAATTGGTTCGAGAACAAAGACAAGAATAGAAATGTAATTATTGGAGTTGGTCTTCCATCTATGGAAGAAAATTCCATATGGTTTACAAGAACCAATGTCGATTGTCCTCAGCAGATCCCTCTAAACATCCCGGTTGTGATAAATCAATTTGGTTGGTACTCGATTATTGATTCTTTCCACGGTGTGCTCTATATACGGTTCTCTCAAGAAGGATTGGATTCCAGTCTCCTAATTTGGAATTCATTAATTCAACAATTCCATATTGTTTCTGATGAGGCAAGGCAGCACTGTTGCCATGTAATTTCTCTTTATGCATTTAGGTTCCTAAACCATTCAATGGAATATTGCAATGTTCATGTATATAAGAAACACTACTCAGATACTAACATGTCATGGAGTCTCTATAGTTCAAATGACAATGATTAGACTCATTCTGGGATTGCTCAGACCCAAGTTCAGAAACTGGGCCCAAGTCAATTGCGGTTGATGGATTTGTATATTGGATTGGATGGAATGGTCTTAACTTCATTGATCCTTCAGTAATAGCAGTGTTCTCACTGCAGCAACGGGTGTTCTATCAAACCGAAGTCCCAGTTGAGGCAAAGTCGATGGACCATGCACTCACACACTTTTACGACGGTATTGGATTTATATCAACTGAGAAAGTTGGATATAACAAAACTGTGTTAGTATGGTCTATTAAGAGAGATTCCCAGAATCAGCTTTGGTGGGAAAGGAAAGCTTAGGGTTTCAGGTCTTGGCATTCCTTACAATCCCACCATGTTCCTTGAGAAGGACATCGATTCGGTTATGAAATTTAGGACAAGGTTTGCAAATGATGCTAAAAAACAGATCTCTTGCTTTCAAAACTGAGGAGCCACTTTGCAAGGAGGGAGCATTTATTGCACCGGAGCTGGGAGGATCATGTGTCTGTAAACTCAGTCACGCTTCACGCAAAAAGTCTTTATATGGTGTGATGATTTGTCAAGGCTGGAGTAGTTAAATAGTATGCTGATTGTGTTGTAGTCTTTAGATCTTAAGTTGTTAGTTTATGGTTCAGTGCATAGATTCATGGTTTACATTAATGTCTTTAGAGTCATTAGGCATTAGTTGTTAGTAAAGCCAGATGGGTATCCCCATTGTATGGAGTGTGTCTTTAGTTGTCTTATGTTGTGTAAGTGTTAGAGTTGTATGTTCCTTTCTAATTTGTTGTATAGTTCATTCAAATGTGTGTAAGTTTATTAGTACTAAGCTACTTTGTTTTATGTTATTGTTATTTCACATTTTTAAATCAAGTATCTCATGTGTGGATCGATCTATCTATTACAAAGTTTAACAAGTAATATGGAATTAGAGATTATCCACTCATATTTAAACTATTATTCCACAACTAATTTTAACATATTATGCAAAAATTGGTAGTAGAAATAATAGAGGTTCAAAGTTACACATGGTAGTTTCATCTTAAAATAAACATCAACCTCATGTATCCGACTTTCAATTTTAGGTGGTCCTTAAAAAGAAAGAATGTGACATATAAAAATAAGTGCATTATATAATAAATATGTATATGATGTATCCTACTTGCATTAGGGTGTATTTATGTATCATTCTTTCAATCCCTATATATGCAAATTGTTTCGATAAGAAAAAAAGTAGAAACCAATTTAAAAATGCCAATAACCCATAACAATATTATATATAGTTTCAAATTAACAGTATAAAATATACACTTCACAAGACAAGAGAATCCACTAAATGAATATTTTCAACCATTCATAGAATAGGGTGAAAAAATTACATAGATATTTGTATTGAAAAACTTTAATTAACTATGTTTAATTCAAAACTTTCGTACTTAAATGGCAGAATGACTTGATTTAGAAATTAATCAAACAAAGTGTTAATCTACATCATTGGTTCCTATGAAACAATTGTTGGCATTCACTAAGCACTTAGACTTAGTTTGGTAAAGCTTTAACTTTTCAAAAATAACTTATAAAAGCTAATTTTTAAAAGATGGCTTTTTAAAAGTTGTAGCATTTATGTTCGGTAAATCAAATTAAAAATGGCTTTTAATAACCACAAGCAACAACAATTGTGTTTAGTAAAATAGCTTTTAAAATTTAAAAATACTATAATAGACATATATACAAGTATTAAATTTGATTTATAACATATGAGGTTATATTAGACTTTTAAATTTTGAAAAGTACAAGCCAATTTTAAAAAGATCTATTTTAGGTGCTTTCAAAAGTATCCGGATATTTTAAAAGCTGCAAACACAAGCACATGGTCTTTTTATATAATAAGCAAACATAAAAAGAGGAGCTTGAGCTTTTAAAAAACACAAACACTTCTTCAAAAAGCTTTACCAAACTAAGCTTTAATCATGTTAATAAAAACAAGTGTTCCACTTTAAATGGAGTAAGAATCAATTACGGATGGATAAGAATAGGATAAAATTTATCATTTTATACTATATATTATATAATAAAGATGTTTTTAGTTGACAAGTCCTGTAAAATATTTTTTATTATAAGCAGTCTTTATCACAAGATAAATCAAACACCAAGGTCACATAAATCAAAATTCTACCAAAGCATAGTTGGGTCAGGCTTACTTACCAAAACATCCCACAAGAGGGTTAATATGGTTAAAGCATAGATAAGTGTAAGGTATTTTATCTAGGTTGGTTTTCATTCTATTCTCAGCATTCACATTCAGCTCATAAAAAAAGATCTTGAAAGTCATAAATGATATTGAAATCTTACTCCAACATCAACACATAAGCAAGAATGCAAATGCAAGAAGTATTATGCAATGCTGGATAAGTTACGTGCTTAACGCTTTCAGGTATTTATTTTACTTATTCTTCATAGCTTATTAGCAATGCTAAATATAATAATCTGAAAAAATTAAATAATTTCTCTAATTTAAAGATCAACAAATTCTTATAGTTTTGTAGTATAGAAGGTGTTGCATAAGAAAGCAAACAAAACTCACTCATTTTTGTTTTCTTTGGTGTGTTTGAATATTTTTATATTATAGAATCCTAATGCTAGAATGATATTGAAACAGTGGGAATGACAAGCATTTCAAATGGATAACACTCCATTGATAGCTAGAAATAGAAGAAAGGGTATTATAGATGAAAAGAAGAAGAAATTTCAAACTTCTAGAAAGGATGGAAAGAATGAAACAATGCAAACCAGTCCGCTAAATCATATCAGTCTAAACACATGGTCACCTAGACGAGGTAAATTAATGACTATTAATAAAGTTTTCATTTAGTAGCTTGGAAAATATCAATCTATTTTTGTGAGGCGGTATATGGAAAAATAGTTTATTTAAACTACTTAATTAGTATTTTTTGGTGCTATTATTCAGATGAAGGAAGTTCCAACGTATTAAAAAACAAACGAAAAGCTGATACATGTATCAAAGATTTCGAGATGCAAGGTTATTATCATGCGCAAGTTATTAAGAATACTACTACAGATTATATGTTAACAATAAGGGCAGTCTTAATACTGAAATCTGATTGTAATTATTTTTTTAGGCACAAAGAAAAACTTAAAATCGACTCAATCAATAATATTGGGTGAAAATAAGAAAAATCAGCAAGTTTCTGGGAGTATGCTTTTTAAACCATCAATTACAACTTCTTCACCACCATTGTTAACAACAGTTGGATCATTACAAATTTTGGCCCTGAATAGACCACCTGTAATGAGTAATTCTGAAGGTATGCACACACTAAGCTTTAATGTTTGGTTCATTTTTTAGGATTGGTAATTTTGCTGAAGTTTTTAAGTTTCTTATATAAACAACTTCGCTGTTGACAATGTCCTAACAAAGATCACTGACATGGAGTGCAGTGAAATGTATTTAAAGAATAAACCAACCATCCAATTGTCTTATAGAAGCAATTAGTCATTGGATTATGTATAGTTAATTCAAAAGCATAGAAAGATCCAACAATGGGTTTGCCAAAATACACCATGACTAGAGTAAAAGCAATAGTCTTAGATGACAGTTATTTATAAACTCTATTCACATCTATCACTTTGATAGAGTATGATTTTTTTAGTATTTGAAAATTTCTTTGATTTAGCCACAAGAATGAATAGAAGAGAAAGAGCTATTAAGCTTGCTGGCAGAAGGCAACCATCTAATAAACTCACTCAATCAGGTTCAGGATAAAAAGTAGTACTACTAAATTATATGGATCACAAATTTATTTAGACAAATTCCAAGTTTGTGCCTTAATATGGTTTTACAATACGCTGATTTTTGTTTTTTAAATTTAGAGACAACATCTACTTTTACGTCAAATAGGCCACTTCAACTGCAAGATAAACTACTAGGTATATCAAAATTTCACTCTGTTAACTATTTTTTAGTTAATTTGATCAGGACAATATGAATAGTGATCTTATGAAGAAAATGAAAGGTTGGTAATATGTATTTTCTTGCAGCCTCTTGCGATAGAGTATTCAATGCAATTACACACGTAAGAAACACTATCTCTGAAACAACCACCATAGTAAACGAGAGCCTCCAGAGTGACATGCCAAACACTCATGATTGTGACAATATAGAGGTTAACTCATCATACAAGGAAGTTGATAGAAGAGGTAAGTACATGTTATTCTAAATCAGTTTCCATACTTATAAATTCAAAAATATTAGGCTTTAGTGTAATTAAACTAATTTCCAAATTATATATATAGTTGGTAAATTGACCAATTATTTTCTTGGAAATTATAAAGGTGATGTAGACCAAATGAAAAAAAATAGAAGAGATAGGGTTGTGTTTTTAGGCAATACAAGAAAAAGTCACAACACAACAAACAAACAAGATACAAATCTTTAGTCGTTAGGCTTCATATGTTGATTTTGAATCTGATTTCTTTATTATTGCAGTCGGTAGACCTCGGACCAAGAACTTAACCGATGCAAGTTATCCCGCATTTCAAAATGAAGGTATTATTTGAAAATTACTTTAGATAAATGTATTATAAGTTAGCCGATTATCTCAATCACCAGTGACGGATCCAAAAATATTTAGTAGTGAAAACAAAATATCTATAACATGATAATAATTTTATAACTATATTTTATTATTATAAAATTTAATTAATCTTTTAGCTATTTAACTAATAAATTAAAACACTTATATAGTAATTTAAATAATAACATATAACTTAGAATTTTATTCTTTCAAATTTGATATTTTACAAAGATTGAATAATTCTTTCATTGTTAACACAAATAAATATTTCATTTTTATATATATCACTAAATAATTATTTAAAATTTATGTCTTATAAGATTACGAAATTAACTCTTTATAATATTCATAATTAATTTTTTTTAATTGATGTCGTTATTACTAACAAAACTAGATTTTTTTTAATTGATGTCGTTATTACTAACAAAACTAGAACTAACTTCAAAAGAAGAAACATTTATAGATATCCGTATATTTGGATCTTACTTTTTATTTTAATTGTTCTTTGTTGTTAGTTAATATTACTATATTTCAAAATTTAAATAACTAATGGATCTTATTATTCAATAATATTTAACCATGTAATAAAAAAATATAACAATATAATTATAAAATAAAATGAAAATAATTGGATGAACTAAAAATATAAAAAATAAAAATAAATCTTTATTGAATCAAAAGAAATTAAAGAATGAAGTTAAGGAGTTTTACTAGGAGACATAGAGTCAATAACGAACAGCAAAAAAAGAGAATTATAAATTTAGAAAGCATAAGAATTATGCTTTTAGTACTTAAATTTAAACTACTGACTTAATTTTTAATTATCTTTTTATTATTATTATTTAATTATTTTTATAATCAATATGATATTTTTATAAATAGTGAGATCTTTTTTCTGTACATTATAGAAACGAAATAAATTTAAAAGAATATAATGGGGTTAAATTTATTTATTGAGTGGGGTAAATAAATTTTTGTCCCATATACTAGGGGTGTTCAAAACCGATCTAATTCGAACAAAACCGACCAATCTAACCAAAAAATTGATAGCCAAACAAACCGAAAACCGAAAAAACCGAAAAAAATAATTTTTACAATTATTTTGCGATTCGGTTCGGTTTTCGATTTTGTTAGAGAAAACCCTAACCAAACCGAACCGAACCGGTATTATTAAAAATCCTAATATAAAAGTGGCCTTCCTCCACAATTCCTCCTAATCTAGCCGCAGCCACCCCTCACCTACCAGGAACCCTAACTCCTTAAGCTCTCTCTCAGTCTCTCTAGCATTGTGTCTCAGCGTCGGACCTCCTCCTTCTTCTCCGCCATCGACGTCGCCGGACAGTACCATCGCGACAGTGCGGTCGTTTCCTCTCCTTCTCCCTTCCTCATAGGCTCGTAGCGTTCCTCTCTGTCCCTCATCCTCGACGGCTCCACACACCACCGCTCTAACAGCCGTCTTCTCCACGAACCAACAGCCGTTGTCGTCCTCAACAAACTGCAGCAGCACACACCAGATGCAATCGAAGCTACTGCTGTTCGTCGCCCGTCTCTTCGTCGTTGAAGCCGTGTCACTGTCCAGTCTCTTCTTTTCCGTCATTGAAGCAGTGTTGTCCTTCCATCTCAGGTTGTTTTTTTTTGTTCTGATTTTATTTATTTTTTTAATTCTGGTTTAGTCTTTTTATGGATTCAGATTTTGTTTTTTTTATTCTGAACTTTTTGTTCTGTTTTGATTTAGGGTAATTCTAGTTTAGGGTTGGTTCTAAATTTTTGTTTATTCAATGTTAATGCAGGAAAGGGAAAGGTGAAAGAGGAAGAATTTGTGAAATTAGTGCACCACATGAAAATTGTGGAATTAGTTTGGTTGTATTTCTGATTCAGTTTGGTTCTATATCTTGATTTAGTTTGGAATTGGTGCACCATTTTTGCAAATTTTTTGGAATTAGTTTGGTTGTGTATCTTGATTTTCTTGATTCAGTTTAAGTTGATTATTGTTCCATTTGTTTCTGCTATTTTTGCCACATTTGTTAATGATTTTAATTCGTTGTGCTTCTGCTAATTTGTTAGAAATTTGAGTCAGATTGATCATTGTGCTTCTGCTATTTTTGTAAAATTGTTAATTATTTTAGTTTGTTGTGTTTCTGCTCATTTGTTAGTGATCTCTGAGTTAGGTTGACTATTGTTATTTGTTAGTGACTGTGAAATGGTATAATGGTTTTTATTTGAATTAATTAAATAAACCGAATAAACCGAACCGAACCAAACTGATTTTAATTGGTTTGGTTTGATTTGGATGATCTTGGAAAATAAACCGAATCAAACTGAACCGCAGTTTTGATAAAAGATCGGATCGGATGACTTTTTCCCAAATAACCGAACCAAACCGCACCGCGAACACCCTTACCATATACTACATGTAGCTCTATAAAATTTTAATGGGAGTACTTGCCCCCACATTTCCAATGTAGATCCATCCCTGTCAGTCACATTCATTATTATACATTGGACTTTTGGTGATGTATTTAATTGCAGAGTATTGGCACATGGGAGATACAAGCCATGAATGCGAGTATTGCCATGCATTGTTTTGGTATGACGAAAGGATACAAAAGCACTACAACACAAATGATCCGAAATATATATTGTGTTGTAGGGGAGGTGAAGTTGAGATTCCTCACCTACAAGAAGCCCCAAAAATGTTGTATGATTTGTTGTTTGGTAATGACACTGGAAGTAAACACTTTCAGAACAACATTAGGACCTACAATAGCATGTTTCAATTCACCTCATTAGGTGCTAAGATTGACCGAACGGTTGCAAAAGGTAAAGGTCCACGCACGTTCATTCTATATGGGGAAAACTATCATTTAATGGGAAGCCTCATACCACAAGAAGGGGATCAGGCCAAATTTGCACAGCTATATGTCTTTGACACGCACAATGAGATTGAAAATCGCATTTTAGCAATAAGGTATGAATCTTTAGAATAAAATGATTTTGTTGGAGATGCTTTTGGTTTATACTTTACATTTTTAGGGGAAAAATCAAAATTACATGTCAAATTATATGGGTGTCTTGCAGCGGAGAAAACACTGAGAAAGTTTATGAAGACATTGTTAGAGATTTGAAGATCATGTTGGATCAACATAATATGTTGGTAAAGGCATTTCGTATGGCTGGCCAAAAGATTAACGGTGATGCCACATCGTCAGTGAAGCTTAGATTGTTGGGAAAGCGGGGAAACGATGGTAGAAGGTATAACCTACCATCAACAAACGAGGTGGCAGCATTGATTGTGGGTGACTTTGATCTCGAAAAAATAGATAGGGATATTGTTGTTGAGACTCAAAGTGGAAGACTTCAGAGAATAAATCAGCTTAATCCTTCCTACTTAGGATTGCAGTATCCTTTATTGTTTCCTTATGGGGAGGACGGTTTCAAGGAGCATATACCTCTTAACAAAAGACATACTAACTCAACCAAGGGCCACGAAGATGTAACGATGAAAGACCTTTTTGCATTTAGGATACAGGAAAGGTTAGCTGATGGTTCCCCATTGCTATATTCAAGAAGATTATGCCAATAATTTCTGGTAGATGGATATTCTATGGTTGAGTCTGATAGACTAACATACATTCGATTAGACCAGGACAAATTTAGGTGTGAGATGTACAAGGGAATAAGTGAAGCTGTATTGATGGGTAAAACAACACCTTCATCAAGGGATAAATGTATCATACTTCCGTCATATTTCACTGGAGGGTCAAGATATATGATACAGAACTATCAAGATGCCATGGCAATTTGTAGGGTTGTTGGATACCTAGACCTCTTCTTAACCTTTACTTGCAATCCTAAGTGGCCTGAGCTTGAGGATTTTCTAAAGAATAGGGATCTAAATGCTGAAGACCGTCCTGATATGGTATGTCGAGCCTTTAAGGTCAAATTGGATCGTCTAATCCAAGACATCAGAAAGAACAATATATTTGGAAGGATCGTTGCAGGTAAAATTATTTGTAATCTAAAATATATTTTGATGTTTACTTAAGGGTTGTAGTGTTTTATTTCCCCCAGTACAATGTGACATGGTTTTTAATTTTAATTATTTATGGTCAACTCAACTACTCACATTGAGAACATTCCATAAGAATTATATTACGCACAAAATTTGGACCGGGGGCCGATGGATAATCTAAAAACCACATGATCTTTCACTCTATCAAATTACTTCATACTTTCAAAGTTATTCTGTGAACTAAATTTGTTTTATTGTTTCAGTTGTCTATACTATCGAATTCTAGAAGCGTGGTCTACCCCATGCACACATCTTGGTCTTTTTACATCGAGATGACAAGTATCCAACTGCAGATGATATTGATCAAATCATAAGTGCTGAAATACCAGATAAGGACAGAGATCCACTATACTATGAAGCTGTAGAAAAATACATAATGCACGGTCATGTGGGAGCATCAAGAAAGACTCACCGTGCATGGAGAATGGGAAGTGCATTAGACACTTTCTTAAGAAATTCGTCAACAACACTACTATTGACGAGGATGGATATCCTGTTTACAGGAGAAGAGATGATGGAAAGACAATTAGCAAATGTGGGGTTGAACTTGACAATCGTTATGTTGTCCCACACAATAGGAAGCTTCTTTTGAGATATGAATGGTGCAACCAATCAAGATCAATCAAGTACTTATTCAAGTATGTTAATAAAAGAAACGATCGAATAACTGCTTCGTTTTACAGCAGTGGCACAGTCGATGCAGAGAATGATGAGTGTGATGAAGTTAGCATGTATTATGACTGTAGATATATATCTCCATGTGAAGCAGCTTGGAGAATATTTGGGTACAGAATCCACTTTAGAGATCCTTCTGTGGTACGTTTGGGGTTCCACTTGCCAGGTGAGCAACCTGTTGTTTTTCAAGATCATGAAAATCTAAAAGATGTTGTTAAGAAGGCTTCTGTGAAGGAATCTATGTTTCTTGGATGGTTCGAGGCAAACAAAAAGTACGGTGAGGCTCAAAGTTTGACATATTCAGAATTCCCATCCAAGTTTGTGTGGAAGCCACTACCAAGGAAATGGTTCCCACGCAAGTCTCATTCAGTTATTGGACGGATATTCTTTGTGCCGCCAGGATCAGGAAAAATATACTATCTTCGATTACTCCTAAATTTTGTGAGAGGCCCAACCAGCTATAAGGATATTAGAACTATTGACGGTATTCTATACCCTACATTTAGATATGCATGTTATGCACAAGGTATTCTAGATGATGACAAAGAATATATCGATGCTATTGAGGAAGCAAGTATCTGAGGGTCAGGTCAATATCTCAGGAAACTATTTGCAACATTGTTGTTTTCAAAAACCATAACTAGACCGGAACATGTATGGGAAAACACATGAAAATTACTTTCGGATGATATTCTACATAAACAAAGGAGGATACTTGACAATCAAGATAATTACTGACTACCACAAACTTTATTAGTTTATTGGTTCGTTTTCTTTGATATTATGAAAAAATTTAGTATTTTTGGTACAATGGTTTAATATTAGTTTTCGCATCTAATGAAATTTGTAATTAACACCATATAAAGGATTAGTATAATGACTCAATCTAGGTGATGTTCTAAACTAAATTTGGTAATATTCAAATATAGGTTTTATTATTTAGGGTAAAATTTTGTTTATGACCATATCTGTACTAAAATGAATAGAAAGTGACATTATTCCCATTAACAGGTGTCTCTCTTAAAAGCATGTCAAATTCATTATAGCATTCAAAAAATGTCGTGTAGTTTTATAAAGAAGCATGCGTTTTTTCATACCTTTTGTTAGTGTAACTGTGGAATTATATGATGTTATTTCCTTCTCAATACCCATCATTGATTGCATCACTTTAGTAAGAAAATTGTATCATTTCCATTGTTGCGATCAGATTTGCTATATAAGAATAGATTTAGCAAAATATCAACTATAGAACACGGATTATAAGCACATGACACACTGAATTGAGGTAATAGCATGTTGGTCAAATACAATCTAATTAGCATGGAGTAAACCAATTTTCATTCTACGCCTCTGTATTATGTGTCCAAGTTTGTAATCGATATATATTTTCAAAAACTTATATTGATATATAAGTGTGGATGAAAACACTAATATCTGATTTGAAACACATGGAAAAAAACTATTATTATATGCATCTATATAAAATAGTCTTTGATTGGTTACACTGATGCATGAAGTATCGCTTTGGAACTAGAGTGGGATGGTACACTAATATAATAGTATGAATATAGTTAGCCTCATAATTTCAAATGATTCATAACTAATACATATATTCATAGCAATTCCACATATATGAATTAGACTTATATATAAGGTATGATTTTCAGTATAAGATTGTTATATATTTGATTTTTTATATCTCAATATATGTAGATTTTAAACCCACATTAAGCCAATTAGAATTACCATGGGAGTACAGGCATTCAAATCTTTAGTTTTTACATGGCCATATATGTAATAAGTAATTTTACATTCTTATCAATTGCCTTTTTATTTTAATACCTCATATTTACATATGATAGAGACAGAAATAAGAGACTTGACTCTTATTGAAATTGAGAACTTATTAAAGGGATACAATAAGAGCCTAAGAGATATCCCTTCTATGTCATTCCCTAACATGGACATGTGTTATTAACAATTGATGTCCAATGGTGTCAATAGACTTATTTGTGATGAGCTTTGTTATGATAGGCAACAATTGGTAGTGGAACATGCAGATTTATTACAAAAGCTAACAGATGAGTAGAAAAGAATGTATAAACAAATATTAGCAGCTGTCAAAAGTGGTGATGGTGGTGTGTTTTTTCTATATGGATATGGCGGTACAGAAAAGACATTTGTTTGGAAAATATTAGCTGCTGCAATTAGATCTAAAGGTCAAATTGTCTTGATGGTTGCTTCGAGTGGGATAGCATCTCTCTTGCTCCCTAGTGGAAGGACAGCACACTCGCATTTTGCAATCCCTATTAACCTTGACGAGTTTTCAACATGTAACATTAATCAGAATAGCCCTTTGGTAGAGTTGATAATTCGATGTAAGCTTATTATATGGGATGAAGCTCTAATGGTCAACAGACTTTGTATCGAAGCACTTGATAGAACAATGAGAGACATCTTAAGGTTCAAGAATGCTAATAGTCTTCAACAACCTTTTGGAGGCAAGACTGTTGTATTTGGTGGGGATTTTCGACAAATACTACCTGGCATACCCAAGGGCAGCAGGCAAGATATTGTCAATGCAACAATCAATTCTTCGTATATTTGGGATAGTTGCAAGTTATTGTCACTAACACAGAACATGCGGTTGCGAGCGGACACTCTTGATGAAAGGAATAATGAGTTAAAACAGTTTGCTGATTGGATTTTGTCAATTGGAGATGGTCGGTATGGTGATCCTATTGATGGGATAGACAAGATAGAAATTCCTGATGATATTCTCATTGATCAATGGGATGACCCTATAGTATCCATCTGCAAGGTAACATACACGGAATTGTTTCTAGGGGTAAATTGTGTATCACATTTGAAGGAAAGAGCTATACTTGCACCAACTCTACATATGGTTGATGAAATCAATAGCTTCATGATGAGTTTGAACAGTGAAGAATCTAAAACTTATTATAGTTCAGACACCGCATGTTAATTAGAAGCGCACAATGACTTATTGGCATCAGTTCATACACCCGAGTTTCTAAATAGCATTAGATGTTCAGGTGTTCCCAACCATGAATTAACATTAAAAGTAGGGACCCCGATAATGTTACTAAGGAACATAAACCACTCAGCTGGACTATGTAATGGGACACGGTTGGTAGTTTCTAAATTCGGAAGACACATCATTGAAATAAGAAGCTTTTTAGGCAGTGGGAACGGTGATACGGTATTCATACCACGGATGACCCTCACTCCATCCGATCATAGAATACCATTCAAATTTCAACGCAGACAGTTTCCAATAATGGTATCCTATGCAATGTCAATCAACAAGAGCCAAGGTCAATCATTGTCAAACGTAGGGTTGATTCTAAAAAAATCGGTTTTTACGCATGACCAACTTTATGTTGCACTTTCAAGGGTCACTCATAGGAGAGGTCTCAAGATTCTGATTTGTCATGATGAACATGAGAAGAAGAAAACAGACAATGTGGTATACAAGAAGGTGTTTAGAAATTTAAGCTAGAGTTATTTCACATAAGACACAAAGGTAAAACTAACCCAGTATACATGTATATTTACAACTTTTGCATGTTTTAATGCCATTTTTTAAGTTTCGCGATTAATCAAACTATATTGAAATTTTTTGTTTATTCTATAAATTACTTTTACGCAACAACTTATTGTTTAGAAGATTGAAAATTTTAACCCTAACTCTCATGAATTACATTTTTTCAGGCAGATAGTTGTACAACTTTATTTTAAAATAGGGATTCAGTCTGAATCATCAAAGTGCTCCAGCAATGATTACACGTACAAGATAATTTATAAGATGATGCACAATGTGTTAGGTACATGTTCTTATCTACTCATTCAAGTTTATATGCAATAGGCAATTTACAATATTTAGCATTTTTTAATTTAAAACCCGTATCTTGCGAATTATATTGCTTAATTATTTTTGGAGAATCTATGATAGCACATTTGTTTTAATATTTGGCCATATAGTAAGAAAAAAGCTATCATTCCAAAAAGCGGCTCAATTTTAATTATAAGCCAATTGGGGAACAAAACTTATTTACAAACTGTACTCTTTATGTATTACTACCAGATAAGACAATCCCATTGATTTTAAGGTAAAGATTAACTTTTAAAATATCTATTTCTCAATGGGACATTCGGGTTTTCTTTAAACTCAGTTTAATATTTTTTTTGAAACGGAAGTTGCTAGCCAAAAGCTACAACACATGTTAGGATTATTTCTCCTATTATATTCCACATTTTCTATTAAAAAAATTTATAGCATTCACACTTTTAGTGCCAATTCAGTGTTTTGTTTTCGATTTCGCAAAGAGATTTGTATTTTCATTACAAATTTCTATTATTTATGCCTTTCCTTTTATAAGAGAAAATATTTTTCATACACCAGTTAAAAAATACACATTTTTATCAGTCATATTTTTTCGAAAACGGTCAATTACACTTACAATCTAAAATAAGAAGACTAGAGAAGTCTAAACCACTACATATTACATGACAACTTTTTTTTCAGATTATTTTTAGACCAGATTAAATATGCATTTAATTAGCATAATTTAATTATTATGATATATTTAGTTCTAATTGAGCAACCCTTTTCCAATATAGAATTCATTTGTAACATAAACCTTCTTTGTGATATTTCAACTAATAGAACAACTACAAACTGTAAAAGATTCTACTAATTCTTCATATAAACCAATTATATATAAACATAATTAACATCTCTAATCAACTTTGTATCCATCCAATTTCATTTCCATGTCATAAGTATTAATCTTCATTTAACATTTTGCATACAACGTAGTTGGATATTATGATATTTTTGGTTAAACATGAATGACTAAGCAAGTAACTAAAGCATGGAAAAAGTCTCATACATTTAAGTAGACCACTTATAATTAAAGATATTATATCACAATCATCATCAACAATTTCATCATTAATGGAATTTTTCAGATCCGGATCACAACCAAGCGCCAATTTGTAAGAACTGCAAGACAAAACAACAACTTAAATCAATTATCTAACACTGTTTTAACAAAATATAAAATTAACATTGGTAGAAAGGGAAAGATATGTGATGATTATGTTATTACCCAAACTTGGTAGTTACCGATCTCCATGGAGAAAATGTACAGTTCTCACAGCTTTTGTTTCCTAATTACAACGAAAAAATAAAACAAATCAAAACCAAGATCTACCTCTATGAGCTCAACCGTTACTGTGCTCAATAAATAAATTCAGCGAGAGGTTTGTACATACTACTCTGTATAAGGAGCCAGTCATGTAATAAAGAAATTATTGTCATTTTCATCCAGATGATTATTCCATTACAACATGATTTCACTTCGTCACCTGCTCATTTTATAAACCAACCAACAATTGTTAATTACATATTTTACTGTTTCAAACTTCGAAGGAAAACAAATATAAACATGTATAAATATTCATCAGATTACCTTACCTGCGCGTGTATGCGGCTGTAACTAATGCATTCTAAGAGATTCCCATGAGTAATATATGAAGCTATTTAGAAGTAGTTAAAAAATGATCATGAAAAAACTTTTCTATTTTTTTGGCGTTTCCCTTGCCACTTAGATGAAGAAAGATGAACATTTTTATGAGCCAACGGTCATGAGTAAATGAAGTAGGTGGATTTAGCCAATTCAAAATTAATATATAATAATATCTCCATAAATTCACATTTAATGGGCTCAGTGTTACTCTTTTTTGGCTAGCCAAAAAGTTGAACTTCTTTACAGAGAAGCGTTTTTTACCTTTTATACAAAATTTATATCCATCTTGCACAACTAAACAAGCATTAATATTTTAATATCTATATCCATTAATTAAATCCTTCCAACAATATTTTAAGAACTAAGATTTTAAAATGAGTATTCATTTTAAGTATATTATTATTCAAACAAAATTCTTATGAAACAAATCGCATACGAAATTAATAAATAAATAGTCATTAAAATGTTACTAAATCTTTAGTAACAATAAACATGTATATAAAATTGTAAGTAGGAATAATTAATCATTAATAAATTTTTATGTTTAATTATATTATTATGTGTAATATCACGTCACATATTTTTTTTACACAACAGGCAAATCACATAAAAATTTATCTAATATTATTATATCCCAAAATAATTATTAAGTTTTGCACTATAATTTAGTATTAATTTTATTAAACATAGCTGTATATATGTAGAAAAAGATAAAATATACTGTGTAGCACCATCTGCGCATTGCGCAGGAATACACTAGTTTAAATAAAAAAATAGAATCTGTTAGAGAATTATTAGAATCAATTTAGATCAATTAGTATCATTTATATTTATATAGCATATCTGTATATTAATTGTAGGATTCTATGCCTTTATTAGTTTGATTCATTTAGCACTTATAAATACCCCTTGTATATTGTACTTTTGATCAGACTGAATATACACAAAACACTTTCTTTAGTTTGGTCTCTTATTTTTAATATGGTATCAGAGTCATGGTATCCTCCTTGAAAAGGATAGGTTGTTTTTCTTGCGGTGAAATCACCGTAGTTTTTGCACTTTTTTTTCTATGCCATTTTTCTTTACCTTTTGTCACTCCTTTGATGTTTTTTCACCTCACCGACTAGCATATTCTCTCCGTCTTGTGTCTTTTCGAGTCGAATGATTAAACACCAATGTCATCCGTTGTTTTCCTATTCTCATGAAGAAATCATATAGTTTTTGCTCTCTTTCGCTAGTTTCGTCTGCATTCTCTCATAGCATTTTCGTCTGCGTTCTCTCGTGGCAGTTCCATCTGCGTTCTCTCGTGACAGTTTTGTTTGTGTTCTCTCGTGGCAGTTCCGTCTGTGTTTTCTCGTGGCAGTTCCATCTGTGTTTCGTTTTTGTTTCCTTATGGCAGTTTCATCTGCGTTTCTTTCTGGCAGTCCCGTCTGCACTTCCGTCAGACAAGCGGCAGTTCCGTTTGCGCTTCCTTCAGACTAGCGGCAATTCTGTCTGCGCTTCCTTCAAACAAGCGGCAGTTCCGTCTGCACTTCCTTCCGGCAGTTTCATCTACACCCATTTTAGAGAGTTTATGCATTTTTTCTTTTTTCTTTTTATTTCGTTGTTTTAAATAAGTTTCAAACTCAAGTTGTCACTTGAGTTTGAGGAGGATGTTAGAATATAATTAGGATCAATTAGGATCAATTAGTATCGTTTATATTTATATAGCATATCTATATATTAATTATAGGATTCTATGTCTTTATTACTTTGATTCATTTAGCACCTATAAATACCCCTTGTATATTGTACTTTTGATCAGACTGAATATACACAAAACACTTTCTTTAGTTTGGTCTCTTGTTTCTAACATGGTATCAAGAGTTTAGGTTTTTTTTCAGAAATAATTAGTTTCTACCTCCGTTATCTTGTTTCACCGGCAGTATTTTGTCCTCCGTTTTTGACTTCTTCCCGACGCCTTTCTTCGTCAACGCCGCCACCTTCGTCTTCTACTCGTTGCAAGCTTTCAAACGCCGCTGACCTCGCCGCCTACCACCGCCGGACGCAGCCTCACGCACCGCCAGAAGTCTGGTCACCGCTTTAGGTTCTCTCTCCCCAGACGCCATCCAGAACCGTTGGATCCAAGCCCAGGATCAATGGTCCCAGACAGCGCCACGTGTCGTCGCTAGCACCCACGCTGATCCGCCCAGCCCGTGTCCGGCCCGACCCGGACCGACCCGCATTATCCGACCCGCTGCCAGCTCCGTGCTCTCGTCAGCGCTGACGCGTCTCTTCCTCCTGTCGCGTGTTGCCACGTGTCTTGCTCTACTGACGAAGCAGCTGACATGGCATCTGACGTGACTGCTGACGTGTCTGACAGTGGGACCCTCCCTAAGATTTTTTGGTGAGCTCTTTCCGATTTTGCCATCTGTTTCTTCATTTTCTGCTCTAAAATTGAAGTTTTCTCTCCTCTCCTTGATCTCTGTGACTACTATTATGGAAAAGTCAGATGTTTTTGCTTCCACAGATAGAAAGGGTAAATTCTGTCAAAATTGTAGCCGTTCTGGGCACCTCTTCTCCGACTGTCTTTCTGTTGAATGTCGCACATGCCACCAGAAAGGTCATATTAGCTACCATTGTTCACAGCTGTTCTGCCGTTACTGCAAGATCCTGGGACATTTAATTACTGCCTGCCCTACTCGCCCACCACGTCCTGATCCACTCAACCCGTCTCTTGTCTCTGTTTCTGGTAATACCCCTGCTGCTTTTTCGACCCCTCCAGGTAATTCTAAATGGTACTTTGACTCGGGTTGCTTTAATCACATGTCTCCGTTGCGTAATATTTTCTCGTCCATTTCTACCACTACAAATGGACTTTCTGTCAATACTGCAAATGGCTCCCTCTTGCACGCAACACACAAGGGTTCTATATTTCAGTCAACTCTTAATCTTCCTTATACTTATTATATTCCCAAATTAAACTTTAATCTTATTTATGTTGGTCAACTTGTTGATCTGGGTTTTGAAGTCACTTTTTCCATTTCTGGTTGTTGTGTACAGGATCCTCAGACGGGACAAATCATCGGGATTGGACATAAGGTCGGAAAGTTGTTTAAACTCGAGAATCTTTATATTCCTCCTGTACCAAATCTCTGTGCTGCTTTTTCTCCCTCTACCCTTCACTTATGGCATCAAAGTCTTGCCCACACCTCCTTAGGAAAACTGCGTCCGCTTGTGTCTCAGGGTGTTTTAGGTTAGGTTCCAAATGAATCTTTTGATTGTATTTCTTGAAAAATTGCCAAACAACCTGCTCTATCTTTTCACAATAATTCATCTCTTGCTTGCTCTCCTTTTGATCTCATTCACTTTGATGTTTGGGGCCTGACTCCCACTGCCTCTATGGGCGGAGCTTGATACTTTGTCGTTTTCATTGATGATTATTCCCGTTTTACTTGGGTTTATTTGATGACTAATCGCCATGAGTTACCTCAGATCTATATCAACTTTGCTACTATGATTAAAACTCAGTTTTCCAAGGTCATTAAGGTTTTCCGACGTGATAATGCTATGGAATACCGTGATTCCAAACTCTTAACCTTCCTTGTAGAACAAGGTACTTTGTTTGAGTTTTCTTGTCTTGGTACGTCTTAACAAAATGGTAGAGGTGAACGTAAACACCGTCACATTCTTGACTCCGTCCGTGCAATGCTTCTTTCTTCTTCGTGTCCTAAGCGTACTTAGGGTGAAGCTGTTCTTACTGCTGTTCATGTTATCAATAGACTCCCTTCTTCTGTTCTTGGTAATGTTACTCCCTTTGAGCGTCTTTATCATACCTCCCCAGATTATAGTTCTCTTCGAGTTTTCGGTTGTGTATGTTTTGTTCTTCTTCAGCCTCATGAACATAGTAAACTTGAACATCGGGCTCGTATGTGTTGTTTCCTTAGTTATGGCACTGAACACAAGGGTTATCGTTGTTGGGATCCTCTCTCTAAATGTATTCGTATATCTCGTCATGTTGTCTTCTAGGAGCATCATATGTTTTCTCGGTTCTCATCCTTTGAGTCAATTCATACTACTCAGTCATCTTTGTTTACTAACCCCAATGTTGATCTTTTTCCTAGTGATGATTCTACAAATTCTATCTCGAGTGACCCTCCACAGCCTCCTGTTATTCCGCTTTCTCCATCTCCCGATGATTCCAGACCGGACGATGATCCTGCTCCTACCGTCATGCCTCCTCCTCCCACTCGTTCTTCTAGGGTAAGAAATCATCCTCCTCATCTTCTTGATTATCATTGTTTTTCTACTCTCCTTCATCAACATGAACCTAAGTCATTCAGAGAAGCCTCCACAAATTCAAATTGGCAACAAGCAATGCAGGAAGAAATACAGGCACTTGAAAAAGTACACACTTGGGATTTGGTTGATCCTCCTTCTGATTAGGAAGTTGTAGGCAGTAGATGGGTATACAAGATCAAGACTCACTCTGATGGCTCTATTGACCGTTATAAGGCCCGCCTGGTTGCTCAAGGTTGTACGCAAGAGTATGGTATTGATTATGAAGAGACTTTTGCTCTTGTCGCTCGTCTTACATCTATTAGAGCTCTTCTTGCCATTGTCACGGTTAAAAAATGGTCTCTCAGTCAGATGGATGTGAAGAATGCATTTCTTAATGGGGATTTGAAAAAGAGAGTCTATATGAAACCACCTCTGGGATATCCTTGTCCTACTAGTAAGGTTTGTCTCCTTCGCAAGGCACTTTATGGACTTAAGCAAGCTCCTTGTGAATGGTTTGACAAGTTCAGCACTACCATACACAGTCTTGGATTTACTTCTAGCCCTCATGAGGATGCCCTCTTCATTCGTAAAAGTGAACGTGGAGTTGTTCTTCTACTTTTGTATGTTGATGACACGATCATTACTGGAGATGATGTTGATGGTATCTCTGATCTCAAGGCCTCACTTCATCGTACCTTTGAGATGAAAGATCTTGATTCTCTCAGCTATTTTCTTGGTCTCGAGGTCATCTCCACCGATGATGGCATCTATTTATCTCAGGCTAAGTATGCTTCAGATCTTCTTGCTCACGTTGGGATTACAGATAGTCGCACTAAATCTACTCTTATTGAGCCTAATGTTCAATTTACCCCTATGGATGACATTGTTTTGGATAATCCGACTCTCTATCGATAGTTAGTTGGGGTCTCGTCTACTTGACTGTCACCTGACCAGACATCGCATATCCGGTTCATGTACTTAGCCAGTTCTTGTTAGCTCCTCGTACTACTCACTATGCGGCAGTTCTTCGCATTCTTTGCTACATCAAAGGCACTCTATTTCATGGCCTTTATTTTTCTACCCATTCCTCTTTGTCTCTTCAGACTTACTCCGATGCTGATTGGGCTTCCCACTGATCGTCGTTCTACTACTGGTTACTGTTTGTTACTTGGCGATGCTCTCATTTCTTGGCGTGCTAAGAAGCAAACGTTCACTGCTCGCTCCAGCACAGAAGCTGAATACCATGCCCTCGCTAACACCACTGCTGAGATTATCTCGGTTCGTTGGCTTCTCGAAGATCTGGGTGCTCCTCAATCGTCTCCTACTGATGTTTTTGTGATAATCGCAGTGCTATTCAGATTGCACATAATGATGTGTTTCATGAACGCACCAAACACATTGAAATTGATTGTCATTTTGTTTGGCAACGTATCCTTATTGATGCTATTCGTCTCATTGCTGTTGGAACACTGAATCAGACTGCTAATATCATCACGAAAGCTCATCACCCGACTCGTTTCCGGACTTTATTATCCAAACTCAAGCTGGTATCCTTAGCTCCCACTTGAGTTTGAGGGGGGATGTTAGAGAATCATTAGAATCAATTTAGATCAATTAGTATCGTTTGTATTTATATAACATATCTATATATTAATTATAGGATTCTATACCTTTATTATTTTGATTCATTTAGCACCTATAAATGCCCCTTATATATTATATTTTTAATCAAACTGAATATACACAAAATAATTTTTTTAGTTTGGTTTCTTGTTTCTAACAGAATCGAAATGACAAATGCAAGAACATAATCATTAAGACAGCTTGTAAATTATTGTTTGTCTTTAGGATGAATAATAGGTTTTTCAAAGTGTTTATTCGACTCACACTCTGGAAACGCCGTCGTTGACGTCTTTATTACTATTTTAATTTCTTATCATAATTACCTTCTATCGACAAAAAATTTTCTTACTAACAGATATATTTTCAAATATTTGGGATTAGATTTTTATTTTTTTATTTTTTTGACTCGGTTAAGAGTGGAATTGAAGACTCCTACCTACTACTCGTAAAACAGAATTTTCTTAGTACATAAATGTACACATAAAAGCAACCTAAAAGTATTATAAGTGAAAAGAGATATTTTGCAATATAATTAATATATAACACAGTATGTAAGCACACTATATAATATGTTTTTATGTTGATTGATCCGGTTGTAACTTGTTGCTAGCTAAGTCTGTTTAGTATGGAAAAAGTGCACATATTTTTTTAAGAATTTAATTTTAATATATTGATAGTATAAAACAGTCGTGCAATTATATATGATATAATATGTAATTAATATAAAAAATAGTTATTTTTACTGCTATGACATTATATAATTGAATGTACGTATAAAATTAGTTACTTTCCACGGACAAAGTATCAAAATTAATTTTTTTTTTTAATTATATTTCATTTCATTTTCGGTAGGAATAAGAAAATGGGCACTTGAGAGAGCATAGAACATAAGAAGCAAGTGTGACTTTAAGATATTGACATGTAGATCAAGTTGCTCGAACTCTAATTTGTCCTTTTTTCGTTGTTCTTGTGTTTTTCTTCCTCCTTCAACATTAAAAAAAATAATAATAATAATAATCTTTGCAATAACGAGAGAACAATATTCAAAAGGAAAGTTCATGTAACTTGATTATTATTTTCTCATCAATTTGCGCTTTTGTTGTTTCTTTTGGTATACTAATAGAAGCAATAAATAAATAAATAAATATAATAAATAAATAAAAAGAAAAAGAAAAGGAGTAAAGACAACCGTGGTTATTTTTTAAGCCACTAAATAATGATGGTATTAGTATCTGATCTTAGGAATCTAGCTAGTAGTGCATGAATCAACCCTTTTTTTTTTTCACCAACAAGCATCAAAAGAAATCTCTCTTGAAAGTAGAAAGTGGGAAAAAATCAATGAATGGTACCCTTTAAAATCTGAATTGTTTTTTCTTTTTCATGTAGCAATAATCAACATCTTTTGAACTCATACCGTATAAATATTGTATAAACAATGTAGATGTGAATATGCGGGTAACTATTGATGAATTCACATATATAGATACAATATATAAAATAATTGCTATTTATTTAAAGATTATTAGAGTAGTTTTTATATAATAAAAATGAGAATGGAAATCTTGTTAGATATTTGATGTGTTAAATTAAATTATTATTTAATATAATATGTATTTATATCTTAACTATCATATTTATTTAAAGACTATTCTACTAATAATCTTTACATTATTAATCACTAAAATATGTGACATATATTATGAATTTAATTTTAATACATTGTGAGTGTAAAATAATTTTACACATAAATTTAATTATATAAAAATATTTTTTATATTGACGGCATAAATGGTTATTAAAAAAATAAATGTGATTAGTATAAAATAATTTATATTATCAGTACATTAAAATTAAACTCATATATTATACGAGATAATAAAATAATTGAATTGTATTATTTGGTGTATGTACGCTAGATTGTGATATTAGATTAAAATAACAACACTTTTTTTTTTCAATACACATATATAATATCAGGCGACAGAAAATAATAAAGTTAGGGGGCACCACATAATTGGCATATATGTAACAAATGAATTGAAGTTGGTGATGATTTGCTTTCAGTAATTGTGTGTCTTATCTTTGATCAATTGGAGAGCATGCATAGAAACCACATGGAACGAAATAGCAGAAAACATGTGGATGGAAAAACAAGTTCAAGTAAATATGGAATCACAAGAAGAAATTAAAAAAAAAAAACACAAAAATCCCACACCAAATGCATATATGAGTTGTGGTTTTCTTTCGTTACAATCCTATGTTGTGATTGTGAGAGACAGAGAGAGAGAGAGTCGGCATAGACTTCAATAATTAATAATAATCCATTATTTATAATTATAGGATAATATTAGGTAGACAAAAAAAAAATAGCCAAAATTTGTCTTATTTAGTATTAATTAATTGTTGTTATTTAGCATTAATTAGTTGTCGCAACAATTAATGAATGCTAAATAAAGTAAGTTATGGCTGCTTTTTGCTGATTTTTTTTGTTACCAAATATTTCTGATAATTATAATATGCAAAAAATGCTTCGAATCTATTTTTTCTTTTTCATTCGTCCTCACAATATCTTCAAGTTGTATTTATTTGTCCACAATATTCATATTTAGATGTAATATATTATTCTATTTTATTATATATTAATTTTGTTTTATTATTGGTATTAGTAACTCATCTAATCTTTTGAATCAATAAGAAAAAATAATTTACCATAATAGTTATAAAGTATATGTTAATTAGACTATTTATAAACATATATATAGTCTTATACAAATTAAACTTCACATTCCAAATATTCATTTAAGAATTAATTAAACATCAATGGTTATATTATTTAATCCAATATGTTTTCACAAATACTTTAAAAATGTTATTTTAAATCAGTTTTGGGTTTAAATTATATTATACACTATTTTTTTAGTGTTCTCTTGTGTACATCTTCTAATTTTATATAAAAGGTGAATTAATAAAAATAAAAAATAATAATAATAACTATGAATTTAATTTTAATGCACTGTCAGTGTAAAACAATTTTATACGTATATTCAATCACGTAACGGCAAATTACAAAAAAATAACAATTATTTTTATTAACCGCGTAAATGATCATCTAAAAGGACGGATGTGATTACACGACTATGTAAAATATTTTACACTGTCATCAATATATCAAAATTAAACTCTAATAATTATGCATTACTTTAAAAAAAATTGTACAACTTAAAATATATTAAAAGATAATGCAAATATTATTTCGCATATTTCACATCTAGGCTGAATTTTAATTTGAGGAGCACATTTTATGTTGACAGTAATATAATTATTGGGTGATATTAATTGAGGGGAAGAAGAAAATTCTGAGCTTACTAACTCATGAATGGTGCTTTTGTAATTTGGCTAAGATGTGAATGTGTGTGTTAGAAAAAAAAAAAAAAAAAAAAAAAAAAAAAAAAAAAAAAGAGGTGACTCCAGGGTTCACCAAAGAGCCAACTTCTGACCTTAAAACTCTCCAAGTAGCCGCCTTCATTTTCTCACTATATATGCCCCTTTCATTTTTCTATGTTTTTTTTTTCTTCTTTTTAGTTTCATTTCTATACTGAAATATCTATCCCTAAAATACACCTTAAAAGGTTAATTACTTCCAAGATATTTAAAATGTTATCCATATCCATCAGTTAGGATTTGGTTGTCAATTGGATTTTATTTTTGTTCACAAAAAATATTACTTACCTATCACTAATAATAATAAGTTATTTTGTAATGCACAAATTTCATCAAGTTTGTTCTAATTAATTAATAGAATTTACTAAATACTTATATATAATCATAAATTTTAAAATTTAATAATTTACTAGCAGTACATACCATTGATTATTAGATAATTTTTTTCAGATGGAATAATAATAATAATATTTAATGAGTTAGACGGCAAATATTTTGATATTTTCACCCTTATTATTTTTTGGGTTACGTTGTAATTATTTTTAATTTTAAATTTATATTTTTGTGACCCATATCCATATTTTCCTCTCTTAACTCTCATAGTTTGGTATATAAATTAAAGCAGCCCCATGATTTGGGGTTCCTTGGCTGTTGGGAATGACGATGCGCCACTTCTCAATTTGGAAAAATTGTCCCTCTCTTATTTATACCCTTTTTGTTTTTGGATAAATTATTTTTTAGGAAAAATTAACAAATTAGTTTTTTATGTTTTAGAATATATATATATTAGATAAAGTAGTTCTAAACAAAATAAAAGACAACTTTTGTCCCTAATATATATTTTCAAAAAAATAATAAATTAGTCTTTAGTTTTATAGCATGATGGAGGTTTAATTTGTCTACAATTTTAAAATGGTAATGACTAATTTATCTTTTTTATTAGAAATTAATATGTTTGAAGCAAAACTCATTAAGAACTAATTTATTAGGAAATTATTATATTCTTTTTTCTTTTAATAGTGATTTAGACTTGTATTAACCATTTATTTCTTGTCCCTTTTAGCGTTTAAAAATTAAAATTATATATCTATAATATGCTCTCCATTGATAATGATTTATATACGGTGGTTAATTATTATGGGAATCTTTGTTTGGAGGGACTTAAATAAATAAGATGCAAGTTAAACCAACGAGCCGCCACAAGCATGTAGATTTATAATACCCCCTGGCTCTTCATTCTTACCATTTAATTGGCTCCAATACTCATATTCTGCTTCAAGATCTATGTAAAATTATTTTGGCGGTAATTTAATTAATAATTAATACTTTTATATCAATATTAATTTCCTAAAACATCCTCAAGCTCGTAGAAATTATAAATCACACTTTAACTCTTCCAACTAAGATCTCTTTATGCCAATGAATAATAGCTCAAATGGCATAATCTCCATATACTCAATTAAGAGGTTGCGTGTTCGAATCTTCTATCTTTGATAAAAAAAAAAAAAAAAAAAAAAAAAAAAAAAAAAAAAACTAACATCTCTTTATATTAAACAAGGTGTTAACATAACAAAATTACTTTAACTTCTTATAATAATAAGATTATATATGATATTTTAATTGTCATTCTTTAATTTGTCATATTTATATTAACTTTCACTAATAATACATATTTAGAGAAAGGTTCGCACACATACAATTCATAAAATACAAAAAGAAAAACAAGTATCTAAAGAGTTTCACATATATCTAATAATCTCAGAGATGGTGAGCTGGTAGATATTTTTACGTGTCATATAGTCTAACTTTTAAAAAGGTTGGTGGAATTTACTATTGATTCTATTTAAATGTAGAATTAGAATGATCTCATCTTTTGAATGTAACAAATATAATGAAAGTAATTGTTATCGACATCATAATTACTTTTAAAAAAATATGTTTGGGTAAAAACAATGCAATATTTACATCATATTCATTTTTAAAATTTGATTATATAACATCTTTATGTTGTAGAGGTGATAAAGTGAGTAAGTTGTTCCGTGTTTTTTTTTTTTTTTTTTTGTCGCAGTCTCCAATTTTAAGCATTACATTCATGCTTTATACACTCACACAACACATTCACACACATTATATAGGTACTATGAGTTCTTAAACAATATTCAGTTTCAACTAGGATTTGAACCCGAATAATAATAATACGAGTTGGTCCATTTCACTAAGTAAAACAGAGCCAAAATGCTAGCTCATTCTATATTATGGTAGATTAATTGATAGTTAATTTACTTAATTTTAAAAAAATTAATAAAATTAAAAATTATTTAGATATAAATAAAAATATTTAAATTATTATATAATTTTTTATTATTTTTTCTAAATTTTAATCTCAATAAAATTATTTAAAAATAATATCTATTAATAGAATTATTTTTATTTTAAGAAACAATTCATAAAAGTTAAGCATATATATAAAATTATAAAATAAAATAAAATAAATAAAATTAATAATAAAAAAATAAAAAATATTTAAAAATTATATAATTATTAATTTTGTAACATTAATTATTTTTATTAAAATAAAAATAAATAAATAACATTTGGTGCATGACCTTGTCTGTCCCTTCCTTCAAAACACTCGCATTTGGCTGTGCAGGTTTCAAATCATAGTCTAACCAATTTTTTTTTTCGGAGTTTAGTAGATTCAAGCTATTTTGTCACTTCTAATATGTTATATACGTATTTTTTATTTATAAATTTATATTAATATCTTATTAATTTCGAAGTATAATAGCGTAAGTGATCAAATTATTTTAGTAACTAAATTGATAAATTAACAAAAATACTCACACAACGTATATATAAATTACACATTTTTTTTTCTTTTACATGTTTCTTATCCCAATAGATAACTCAGCCTCCAAAATCTAATACCTCAATTACATGTCACATCATATTTTGTTTGTTAATACTTCTTGAGCACAGATAATTACGGCGAAGCATATATATTTTAGAAAAAAATTTAAGTGTATTAAGAAACACCAGTATTTCAGTTGTTTTAATCGTTAATTTTTCAATTAATATATATTATATATATTTTTTATAATTCAGATCAACGGTTAAAACAACTGACATACTGATATTTCTGATACTTAAAACTCTTCTTATATTTTAATTTTTGTACTAAACTAAAGGTGTGACAAACTTTTTAGAATTTATAAAATCTCTGAAATAAACAAACATTTCGATTGCACTCTATATATATAGCCGGAGATGTTTGTATCTCGAGTATTGAAATTCGAAGACTATTAACAATATATCTCGTGTGCATAGTTTTCATTTTCGGCGCTTATCTCAAGAATGTTTGTGGTATGGTTTGGATCGGTTTTGAATAAAAAAATTTATCTTAACACTAATTTTATTTGCAATGCGCTTTAGATGGAATGATTTTTTAAAAAAATTCCGATGCGATCCAATTTAAGCGGTTTGGATTGTATTAGATTTGCGATTTTGTAAATTAAAAAAATTAAATACATATAACAAATCTTAACATCAAATTTTAAATAATCAATAATAATATAATAAGTCTCAACAATATCTTAAAAAGCCAACAATAAAATAACAATAGAAATAAAATTATAAATTAGTTAAAATAAATAAATAACAATTTGAACATGAAATATTTATTAAATAATAATAATATATGAATACTATAAAAATATATAACAAATTGAATATCTTATAAGTATAATTGTAAATATAATAATATTGTAGCATATTGTACGGTAGTTTGAATTGGATTTGATCTATGAAAAGTAAATTCAAAATCTGATTTGATCAACAGTTTGCAAAAAATAGAATCCAATCAAATCCGAATTAGTGCAGTTTTAATCGATTTTCGATTTAGATTGAATTAGATAAACGGTTTAATTTGAATCGATTTAAATTTAAACACCCCTACTTATCTCAACTCTCAGGTATACCTAAGATATGTAACATTAAGCTTATGTCATATTTACCCAAAATATATATATATATATATATATATTTTTTTTTTTTTGTGATATGAGTTTCAGTACTTGGAATATGTCACATAATTTATATTGATAAATATTTAATAATTTACATATTTAAGTAAAAAATATATTTTTTATTAATTTAAATAAAAAACCGTATTTAGTAGGCAATGTACACAATAATATTTTAAAATTAATTGAGAGAGGATAATAATATAATTAAAATAAAAATAGAAAACAATACATTTATATTGAGAAGATAACAATAATGAGCTGTGTGATGGATTGATATATAAATATGTTTATATGATCACAATTTCCAGAAAATATCATATATCCTTGATGCATATCCTCACAATGCAAGAATATTAACTTCATATATATCATTTAAAAATAATAAAAAAAGAACTGTGAGCGCATGAAGGAGTGGTGGGAATTGTTTGCTACTCAAACTAATGTACGTGTGAAGCATATATATCACTTTGAGTTTAATAATTTGCATTGTATTGTTTTCTGCATTCAAGGGTGCATATATATGCATAGGCTTTATGTGGCCAGATCCCATCTAGACCGTATTTAACCGACCATCTCGCTATATAATTAGATACGAGGAGTGTTAGGGCGCCAGTAATTTTTGTGATTTATAGTCATTAAATAGCCATTAATAATATTTTTAATGATATAAAATTTTATTCAATAATATAAAATTATTCATTTCTCTTTTGCTAGTTAGTCAGAATTTAATAAAATTGCTGGAACTAAACTTTTCTAATTAGATACATGTCTCCATGCACTTTACCCATCGTCTACATTAATTAACCAACTTACCTTTTTAGTGTCCCTTCTTCCACTTCTGTATAAACTATTACAATATACAATTCTGTATAACTTATAAATATATATACACGGTAATACTAAAAAAAAAAATCAAACTTTATTTTATTTAATATTTATTATAGATAAATTTTAATTAATTTTGACTAGTTTCTTTTATTATCAATGAGACACACACATCTTTTCTATTTATGTGTAATTATTATACATGGTTAACATATATTACTATTATTTTATAAAAAAAATGCTAATTAAGAAACTTCTATCCCTTTTATGTAATATATATTTTTCTATTTATGTGTAATTATTATACATGGTTAACATATATTACTAGTATTTTATGAAAAAAATCTAATTGAAAAACTACTATCCCTTTTATGTATATACCATGTGAGTATATATATATTAAAAATAATATAAATAATATATGAAAAAGTCTAAAAATCAGTAGATTTTGTGATTTTTAGTCATCAATTAGTTATTAATGATATTTTTAATGGTGTAGAATCATTTAATTTCTTTTTAGTAATTAAGTGCTGGCCAAAATTTAATAAAAGTACTGACCTCTAACACTCCTCGTAATATATATATACACGAAAATTTTTCTAACAGAACCATGCTACGTGCACCCTCTTGAAGTCACTGAACATTGTTTAACAACTCGAGAATTTAAAGTAAAAACCTCCACCTAGGTTTGAGGTATTAACAGAAATGCACTAGTGTTTTGAATGTTGCCGTGTTGGAAATGTTTTAGTCTACAAAAATATCATTTGTTTTTTTAATAGTTATTTATGCCAAGTTGGGGGTTTCTACTGCGGGGAAAAATGCTCACACTGAATTTAAGATTTGATTAACATTATTACATTAGTAATCAAACACATAGAGGGGATTATGTGTATTACACGTATCCCTAACCCAAAACTTTCTTATATAGCTTTTTTCGTCTTCATTTTTATTTCTCTTATTTACCTGTTATATTTTGATAATAATATTTTTATTATTTTTCGCGGACATTTCATTTATATATCTCTTTTTATGGATCATTTTTAATAAAAAATAAAATATACAAAAAATGCATATAATAAATAATATATTTTTATTAACTTGTATCTTAAAAATATAGGTTAAGAACACTATAAAATAAATGTTTTACAAAATTATTGAAAAAAATTGATTATATTTCAGTGTGTTGAATATATAAAAATTTTAAATTTTTTATTATTATATTTTCTTATATATTCTTGAGACACAAATTAACTAAATTCATAATATTATTCTTATATTTGTTCATAAAAAAATTATACCACATATATAATAACAAATGAACAGATATTTATGTCTTTGCTTATGTTTGTACACACACTAAAATAGCAGATATTTATGTTTCCATATATGACTACCCCACCAACATGCATAGCCTATGACTTTAATTTGTGTCGATTTTTACTTATTATCTTCTGTGCAATATTATTAGTATATATAATTTAGGGACTCATAATTATATGTCTAATGTTATAATTTTCAAAGACATATTTAGTAGTATATATAATTTAGGGACTCATAATTATATGTCTAATGTTATAATTTTCAAAGACATATTTAGTGAACCTATAAAGTCCATCACAAAAAATTTTTGAAGTACTTATTTGGTAACTTTTTGAAATCTATTTATTATCTTATTATTCTATAAAAAGATAAGGTGAAATAAGAAAGCTCAAATAATAATAATAATAATCTATTTCTACTGTAGATACAATAAGGTTGAGAAACGTTTGGTTACAGCTTATTATTTCTGTCACATTTTATTATCATTGAATTTTAACACCAAAAATAAAATATTTACAAAACAATGTACACCCGATCTAAATAGAAACGCCTACTATTTTCAGTAACCAGTATGTGTGGGACATATTGTATACTAATACTACCACTACTACTCCTCCTTTCTCATTTGTGTGGCGTACCTTCCCTACGTTTCTTTCTGTCCTTCCCTCAAACCTTCCCTATATAACACCCCTTATCCCCCCTGGTTTCCCTCGCTCAACTCTCGCATCCATGTTTCATTCAAATCCTTTAATTTTCTTCAGCCACTAAAACACATTACTCTCCACTAGTTTCCGCAATGGCGGCTTCCGTTGATAACCGTCAATACCCAGCCCCAGGGCTCCAAGTCCAAACCCCTTTAAACGGCGTCGTACGCACTTTCAAGCCTTCGCATAACAATAATAATAACCGCTCTGATTCCCCCATTCGCGGTTATAACAAACTCCCGCAGAATTCGGACTTCACGCTCCCCAAGAAGTCACCTGACTCCCCGTTCAGCTTAGACAACGCGTGTTCAAGTGACGACGAAGACGACGAAAACGACGTCGCCGAACTCAAAACCCTCATTCACAAGGGAACCGCTGAATTGGAACCTTCAATCTACGACCCGCGCGACGATGGAACCTCCGACAGCTGGATCCAGCGCAACGCCTCCCTCGTCCGTCTCACCGGAAAGCACCCGTTTAACTCTGAGCCACCGCTACAACGCCTCATGCACCATGGCTTCATCACACCGGTCCCAATCCACTATGTACGTAACCACGGGCCTGTTCCCAAGGCTCACTGGGAGGACTGGTCCGTAGAAGTGTGCGGAATGGTAAAACGTCCCGCACACTTCACCATGGACCAGCTCCTCCAAGATTTCCCAAGCCGTGAGTTTCCTGCAACGCTTGTTTGCGCAGGGAACCGGCGGAAGGAACAAAACATGGTGAAGCAGAGCATCGGGTTCAACTGGGGAGCGGCGGCGATTTCCACGTCGGTGTGGAGAGGTGTGCCGTTATGGAGTTTGTTAAAGCGGTGCGGGATCATGAGCAAAACGAAGGGCGCCCTCCACGTGTGCTTCGAGGGCGCTGAGGATCTGCCAGGTGGCGGTGGATCCAAATACGGAACGAGTATCCTGAGGGAGGTTGCACTGGATCCCTCCCGCGATATAATCCTGGCTTACATGCAAAACGGCGAGCGTTTAGCGCCAGATCACGGTTTCCCTATTCGAATGATCATCCCCGGATTCATCGGTGGACGCATGGTTAAATGGTTGAAACGCATCATAGTTACACCGAAGCAATCTGACAGTTATTACCACTACAAAGATAACAGAGTACTCCCCTCTCATGTGGATGCTGAACTCGCCAATGCAGAAGGTATTTTTTCTCTTTTTTCTTTTTTTTTTTTTTTCAATTAGAAGGGTAACTAATAATTTGTTATTATATTTTTTATTAGCTTGGTGGTACAAGCCAGAGTATTTGATCAATGAGCTCAACATAAATTCTGTGATAACGACGCCGTGCCATAACGAGATTTTGCCGATAAACTCGTGGACTACTCAGAGGCCTTATGTACTCAGGGGATACGCATATTCTGGTGAGTTGATTAACAAGTAATATTTAATTTCAACTCTTTTTAATTAATAAATTATTTCTCAAAAATTGTAAAAGGGAATGAATACAATTACATCCTACCACTGGTAAAATACACCAATAACTGCGCATGCTCCTGAAAGGGAAATCATTGGTTGCAAACTTTCTGGTATCACTAGTTGAGATCTCCATATGCATGTTAACTTCTCACACTTCGAAGCACTTTTACTGGTTTTATTTTTATTATATACATTTTTTAAATATTCGCTTTTGTTGTTACATCGAGTTTGTTTGGATGGATTTGACCATCTCAAAACAATCATCAGAAGCTTTGTCATGTTTTGGTGCTATTGGTTGGTGGATACTTTTTAATTTCTCAAAAAAGTGCGTGGATATATGTGTGTGTCTTGTTCACGGAAACAAAATTTGATAGTTATATATGGAAATGAACGGCTTTGCCAGGATTCAATTTTAAATAAAGGAAGAGCAAATAACAGAGTTAGATTAGAACAATTGGTGATTGTTTAGGGTAAGCACATGTTAAAGTTGAATATTCTATTTGAAGAAAAAAAATAGATGCAAAGTACGACTTTAATTATAAAACTATGGATGGTACGGTGTTTCAGAATCATAACAGTGGATACCAAGAAATTAAAAGATTCACCAATTAATTGAATTTCCTGTTTTACGAAAGTAGATACATGGCCTAGTTGAAAAAAAAAATCACTGAAAATATAAATTGGAACTTGCGGAGTTAAATTAAATAGTATTTTTAATTAATTGAATATATAAAATAAAAATATTGCAAAATATTATGACTAGTGGTAGTGTATATATTGGAACCTGTAGGCAGTCGGTTGAAATGAAGTGTTTATACGACTGCTGTCCACTTGGAAGTTGTAAGGTTAATTAATTAATTAATTTGTTGATGAACATGCAGGGGGTGGAAGAAAGGTGACACGTGTTGAGGTTACAATGGACGGTGGGGAGACGTGGCAAGTGTGCAGCTTAGAGCACCCAGAGAAGCCGAACAAGTACGGCAAATACTGGTGCTGGTGCTTCTGGTCGTTGGAGGTGGAGGTGCTCGACCTCCTTGGTTCCAAGGAAATTGCGGTGCGTGCTTGGGACGAGTCCCTCAACACCCAGCCGGAGAAGCTCATTTGGAATGTTATGGTACCTACCTCCCTCTGTTTTTTTTTTTTTTTAAATATATTTGCATATTAAAATTAATTATTAATATATATTTTATATTTAATTATTAATTTTAATAACTGATTTTAGTGATGAATTTTAATATACATATAATATTATTATTTTTTTTTTTTCACATACACCAGAGAATAATACATGGCGGCTACTTCCCCCAACCACAACACCAAATTAGTGGCCTTAATTACTTCTCTTGACTAGACAACATCTAACAAAAAATCTCTCTTTTTCCCGTAACTTGTTATAATAATGATACTTGTTTGGAGAAAAAATGTAGAAGATATTTAAGCTGGATTTAATTCTGACTATGTGTTATAAAAGGTTTGTTTTATTTGCATTTAATTATGTATCGTCAATAATTGTAAAAATAAAAATAATTGTGAAAATAAAAATAAAAATTTAATACATTTAAGTAAAAATAAAAATTTAAAAAAATGTAAAATATTATTATATTAATAAAATAATTATTTTTATTTTCACTAGTTAGTATAATCTAAAAAAATTAGATATAATTAATAATTACGTAAAAGTTATATATAGTAATTTATGAAATGAAAATGAAAAAAACTAAATAGGTATTTGTAATATGTAGGGCATGATGAACAACTGCTGGTTCAGGGTGAAAACCAACATGTGCAAGGCACACAGCAGGGGTGAAATAGGAATATCATTCGAGCACCCAACCCAACCGGGGAACCAATCCGGTGGGTGGATGGCGAAGGAGAGGCATCTGGAGAAATCTTCTGATACCACACCATCCCTCAAGAAGAGTATCTCCACACCCTTCATGAACACTTCCTCCAAGATGTTTTCCATCTCCGATGTCCGAAAGCACTGCACCGCTGAATCCGCATGGATCATCGTCCACGGCCACGTCTACGACTGCACTCGTTTCCTCAAGGACCATCCCGGCGGCATCGACAGCATCCTTATCAACGCCGGCACTGACTGTACCGAAGAGTTCGAAGCCATCCACTCCGACAAAGCCAAGAAAATGCTCGAAGATTACCGCGTCGGCGAGCTCATCAACACCGGCTACACCTCCTCCTCCGACTCCTCCCCTAACACCACTGTCCATGGAAACTCCGAAACCACTCACTTAGCTCCGATAAATGAAGTTCCGGTTCCGCCGGTTACACCGATCCGGAGCGCGGCACTCAACCCACGGGAGAAAATCCCATGCAAGCTGGTGTCCAAGAAATCCATTTCCAACGACGTTAGGCTCTTCCGTTTCGCATTGCCGTCGGAGGAGCAGCTCCTGGGCTTGCCAGTTGGCAAGCATGTTTTTGTGTGCGCAAACATTGACGGGAAGCTCTGCATGCGTGCGTACACTCCATCTAGCGACGTCGATGAAGTGGGACACTTTGATTTGGTAGTTAAGATTTATTTCAAGAACGTGCATCCTAAGTTCCCCAACGGAGGACTCATGTCACAACATTTGGACTCGCTTCCTATTGGTTCTTTCTTGGAAATTAAGGGTCCGTTGGGACACATAGAGTACACTGGCAAAGGAAACTTCACGGTTCACGGAAACCACCGGTTTGCAAAGAGGCTTGCCATGCTGGCTGGTGGGACCGGAATCACGCCCATTTACCAAGTTGTCCAAGCCATCCTGAAGGATCCTGAGGACCGAACCGAGATGCACGTGGTTTACGCGAACCGGAGCGAGGATGACATCTTGCTGAGGGAAGAGCTTGATGCGTGGGCCAAGAGCGATGAACGGTTCAAGATTTGGTACGTTGTGGAGAACCAAAGAGAAGGGTGGGAATACAGTGTGGGGTTCATCACGGAGAGTATCTTGAGGGAGCATCTTCCTCCTGCATCCGAAGATACTTTGGCTTTGACTTGTGGACCACCACCAATGATTAAGTTTGCAGTGCAGCCCAATTTGGAGAAGATGGGGTATGACATTAAGAACAACTTGCTATTATTTTAGGGTACGTACGTACGGTACTAGCTAGCTAGGTTGCGCTTGTAAATATACGTATGTATGTATTGTTAAAAATAAATAAATGATTCTGTATGGGGGTAGTAGTTTATTCTAGTCAATTTTTATATTATTCTTTGGAAAATAGGAGGAAAACTTAGTTTGTACATGCATCATGTGCATGGACAAACCGTGTATTGTTTAGTTTAGTCGTTTACTTTTCCTAATCTTCGGGTCTTGATGCAGACAGGGTTGGTCAAGTTTTTGACTGCTCTTCTGTGTTGTTCACTGTTTACCCAATTAGATTTGGATAAATATTACATTATTATAAGAAAGAGTGTTAGAACAAGCAACTTTTGTGATTTGTAATTATCAAATAACTATCAATAATAATTTTAGTAATGTGAGATTAATATGAGATTTCATCTAATAACTCACTTCTCTTTGTTAGTTACTTACTGGTCAAAATTTAAAAAAGTTGCTAGTCTTAAACTTTTCCTATTATAAGATGTTCATTGCTTGGGAATGTGATGAGATAGATAATATATCCTCTCTAGTTTTTATCATGTTAGATGTATGTAGTACTGGCTAGCTCTCTTTGAAAGTGCCCGAACTTGAGACCAAAATTTAGAGGGAACGAAAGTTTAATAATATATATATATATATATATATATATATATATATATATATATATATATATGAATTATTAATAAAAAAATGTTTTATTTTGCAATACCAAACAATATTATGTACCATAAAAATAACATTATAATTAAGAAAATCATGCAAGAACAGTATATGTATTTTACTATGAAAATGCAGAAATTACTCAATGAGAAAGACTGGACAGGGATAATTTAATAATAATAATAATAATAATAATAATAATAATAATAATAATAATAATCATCATCATGAGTAGGTTCTATTAAACCAGTATGTATGGCTTTCTCAAATATGAAGAGATTCTTGTGGCTTTGGATACGCTTAGATGAAGAGATTCCAATATATATATATATTATTTTTTTTTTAAATTAACCTTCCATTCAAACCATTTGTTATTACTTATAATTATATTATTCTGCCATGAATATAATATATAAAAATGTTGTTAAAAGTACATAATATTTGACTTTAAATATTCACCCTTATTTGCAAAAGGGGTACATGTGAGTCGTTATACACGTGCAGCTGTGCATGTTGGCTTGAAAGAATTAATAATAATAATATTTATTATTCTATTCTAATTATAATAATAATAATAAAGTGCATGCATGCATTCGCAGCTTCTCAACAAAAGAGTCACCCTTCACATTATCGTTAGGCCAAGTGAATGTAAATGCTATTTGGCTCTTGGAAAGGTCACCTTACTATATATGTGTGTAATTCCAGTTTCCACACGCACCCATCACCCATGCTAGCTAGCTTCCTTCATCATGCCTCTCTTTCACTTCATACATTATTTTTCGTCGTATTCTTAAGTGTGACCCCCCACAAGAGCCAGGCCACCATCCACTGGCTCCAATTTAATACATAGTCATAGTACTGCTACTATTTGTTTATTTTTATATTTTTTCTTTCAGAAGAAGGAAGGATTCAGCGATACCAATCATCTTGCTTGGCTATTCGTGTCCGCAATTATTAATTCAAATTAATATTTGATTAAACTATATGTATACATGAACTTTCTTTTTCTTTTTCTTTCCAGCATGAAAACGATACTTTTGTTTGGCGCTTCTTGGACAAGTATATTTTATTGGTAGAATATTTTAGGTGAAACTCAAGTGCAGTCAACTTTACGTGAAGTTGATAATTGAGAACTGTTAGATAAAAATTTAGTCAAATTATTTAAATTATTTAACGGCTCCCAACTATCAACTTTACGTGAAGTTGACTGCACTTGGGTTTTTACCAATATTTTATTACAGTTCTCACATTTTTTAAGAACATAGACATTATTAGAATGTTTATATATGGGACATTTCTCATTTTTAGCTACTTTTTAGAATATTTACAGTTAAACCCACTGATCATCAATTCTAACAGAGATTGGATTTTATGCTGGTTTTTTTTCTATTATTATGTGGAATATAATTTATTTACATATAAGAATTAAATCATAGTAAATAAATAATTCTAAAATAATAATTATGATCTTGCTAGTTACAGAATTAATAAAATTTAAAATATCAATCATATTAAATATACATTAAAATTAATTATTAGTATAAAATATATATTAAAATATAAAATACGTATTAAAAATAAGTTAAATAACGTACACATTTATATATATATGATGATTAATTTCGGTCTTTTATTTTAGCATATAAATAGTATTCTTGTTAAAGTATATATACAATTATAAATAAACTTCATACAGATTAAAATGAGCTCCAAGGTCGTTGGGAGGAGAGAGAGTCAATCTTTCAAGCCACATGCTTAGTCCTTTTCTTATGAAAGCCAGATTTAATTGACTCATTTGTTATTGTTTCATTTTCTCTGTGTGCGTGGTCTACTACCCCACAAAGACTACCAAAAAGGTATATATAAACTATGTTCGGTGATTTCTTGTACCAAGTGGCTAGATTCATTATTAAAAAAAATGAGAATAAAAATTGAACCTAACAATTAACTTTATTTTTAGTTCAAACAGTTGCTTGTATAAAATGATAAAATCACTTTTTGTTAGATAATTTGTTATTTTTGTTATAAGCTAACAAGTGAATAGTTTATTCTAGACATTATGTAGCTAGTTTAATTTCTGTAGCACATCATATCCTTAAGGTCGACCAATATACCAGAAGTTAAGTTAGGTCTTTTAATATCATCAAGATTACGAAAAGAAGATGATAAGATTTGTACCCCCATGGTTCACGTCTCTTGAATAGTTTGCATGCGCATATTATAGCCCACAACTTTATCATTCTGTCCACATTTATAATCATAGATAATTTGATTTAAAATTATACCACTTATATAGCCGGAAGATTCACAGATAATACTCTTATTGACTAATAGTCTAATACTATCTATCTATTATATATTCATAATTTTTTGGACCGATCACAACTAGAAAATGGCTTACTACAGATAGATTTATAGACAAATTTAGTCTTTATTATAAATGGATTTTTGGTTACCGATAAAATTATCGACGGATTTTGTCTCTCTGTAAAAGTCCCGTCGGAAATTATTTACTAACGGATATTTTTTTCGTCGAAAAATTATCGACGGATTTTCCTTCTGTAAATTTTTCATCCATTTTCCGAAGGCGACGAACTTTCCGACGGATTTTCCGTCTGTAATTACAGACGAATTTTCAGACGGATTTTCCGTCTGTAATTACAGACGGATTTTCTGACAGATTTTCCGTCTGTAATTTGAACTTTGAAAAATCATCTCACACTCTGATTACTGACAGAAAATCCGTCATTAAGGTAAAATATAATTTTTTTTATTTTTCTAATTACAAAATAAGCTTGTTTTCATACAAAATAAATATAAATTTAATATAAATTTTTATCTAATTTGTATTCGAATATTTATAATATTTCAAAAAATAAACAAATTCATCGTATTATCAAACTAAAAGAAAAGTACTATAAACAAGCAAGTCAATATAATTCAAAACATAAACAAAATGTCAACTATAATAATAAGTAACAACCATACATCAAAATGTGTTGATACATCAACTATAATTCAAAACATAAACTCAATGTATTGTTCAACTATACTAAGTTATGCAAATAACAAGACCATATAAAAAATTCCTCAAGTTTGAAATTCCAGGACTAAAATCTACTAAAACATCAAGTCATTATCTTTGTTTCATTACATCTCTGTTTATAGCTTCTATTTTTGTTTTGACACCATGTGCAATCTTTCCAACTTCATCAATATCCTTCTCCATCCTCTTCTTGATAGCTGAAAATAATGTTGTATTTCCGTCAGTGATCATAGAGCATTACATCACGCATAGAGTCATTGCAAAACAAAAGCTTGTATGAGCTACCTAAATCTCAGAAGCACAACAAGGAACAAATGCATAAGGAATTCACTGATAATTTCAAAAGTAAAAAAAGCTAAGTGATCGATATTTACCCCAATACTTCTTATAGTCCACAAGCTTACAGCCATCAAAAGTCCTACTCCACTTTTGTTGAAAGCTAGAGATTCCTCAAATATGATGCCTACATATCCTATTACAAATAGCAATGCCATGGCAAGATCCTGCAGTCATGGTCACAGACTTGTAAACATATTCTCAAATGCAAACACTTCATGCTGAAATATACACAAGTGAATTTCACTGACTTACGAACTGAAGAATCAGAGAATAAGCAACATAAACAAAGAAGCACAAATGAATTTTGTTCAGATGAGAAGCCAAACCTTGCTAGTAACCTTGTTCTTCGAGAACTTGACGGTACCTGCGGTTCTCTCCTTCCACCGATTTCCTTTCTTGTCGAATCCGTAAAAAATCGATTTTCTAAAATCAATTGGAAAAGAGTAATAACAACTAAAAGAACAGATTTATTGTAATATTCAAAATAAATGATTAAATGATGATCGAAGATTTCATGAACTGGTAATTATAGTTACCTCAAAATCAGAACTGTAAAAGGCACAATAGAGCATTGCAGAACTGAAATAAAAAATTGCATACATGCATAAATGATCTAAACAAAAGAAGCACAATTTTACAAGTAGTAACGAAGAAACTAAAAGGAAAATTAACAGTTTCAAACACAAGTGAAAATTAATAGATAAAAAGCCACAGATTGAGGTACCTTAAAATAGCACTGAAGCCAGTTGGAAATATTTTCTTTGCCTACATCAAGAAAAGAGAAAATAGGTTTACCATTGAAAAATGAGGCACAAGATAAGAGTTGACTTTGTCAAAATTGAATTTACTACCAATATGTGAGCTCATATATGTGTGTGTGTGTGCAATTTTATTGCCATGAAGAATTAACCCTGCAGAATGAATGGCTCATCTCTAACTCCCAATTTATTTGAACATAACCCACAGCCAAATTAAATTTCCAAAGTAAGAGTGAAGATTCATCGTTGAACTAAAGCTTTCAACAGTGTGACTTGAAGAATTCAAGAATATTCCAAACATAATATGGTCAGAGATTGCTGCTATCACACAGATCCTACATTTTAGAGCCATCACTACAATTCAGTGCAGCTAAAACTTAGAAAACAGAAAAGTATAAACAGTTACATATACTTCAAGTATGATCTAGTACCCAAATCAAAATGCTAAATGACCAGCTCAATAATAAAAATGCAGTTAAATTTTTTTTGTTTTTCGACAAAAAAATTCCTCTGAAATTCTGTCTGTATTTCTGTGGGATAAAATCCGTCGGAAATATCCGTCTGTAATAACAAGTTTTCTATTAGTGGATTGGAAAGAAATTTTGCAGCACCTCATTCTATCCACTTAAATTTTTGGGGTGAGTAGTGTTTCGAGAGTTACCTAAAACGTGAATTTGGACCTAAATATGAGGTTCAGGTTCTTTTGAGTGGTAGCGTCCTACCTCTTTAGTGTTGAGGTGCCGCCTGTCCGAGTTCCTCATGAGGAAGTTGGGGTTGGTACCTACAAGAGACTTCGATGCTTAAGTTAACAAGGACTTTAAGTAGGTTTTTAGTATATTAGAACATGGATTATACCTGGGGGTGTCAGTGTATTTATAGTAGAGTAGATAACCACCTTTGTTAGAGTAGTTTTATCCTTTCTGATAGATAAACATTCCCCTTATCTTAGGAGTTTTTTGGGATCTACCTTCTAGATGAGGTAGAGATAGTGAGAGACTTACGGAGACAGTTATTTGTTAGGTCAAGTAGAGCTGGACCTCTATGTCATTGTCCGACCTCTTTAAAGAGGTCGGACTTATCATAAAGTCCACCTTTTTTAGTGGGCTTTTTTGCATTATTGGGCCTGGCTCTCAATTATTGGGTCAGGGTATGAACAGTGCCCTTACTTGAGTCCGTTCTTTTGTATAGTTCGGGCTCAAGCATTTCGCGGCTTTTGTTATATACGTCGGGTAATAGTATCTCGATCTATCCGACGTGTTCAAAAATTTTGAACGTTGATGGAGCTTTAATGGTGGGAAAACGTTGTGCGGCAGTTGTTCCTTAGAATCCGCGCACGTTTAAAGAGGAGTCAAGGAGCCGTTTTTGGCTCATTGTCTCTTATAAAGGGGACTTTTTGGCTCTTCTTCTCCTTTTTGTTGTTCCTGAAGAACTGCTTTATTTTCTTCTTCACAAAAGAGCTCCTCTATGTCATTTTGACAATTTTTGTTACCTCAAGATTTCTCTATCTTGGTCTGTGAAGAGTTTTTAGCTTTCGCCGGCGTGAAGGGATTGTTTGGGTTTTGCTGTTTTCAGACGTGCTCTCCCCTTTTTTCACAATCTTCTTCGAGGTTGGTTTTCGTTTTCTCTTTCCCTCAAACTCTCCTTTCTGATTGCCTGAGACTTGCTGGTTGTTTTGCTTTTATTGTCTTTGCCCTTTCCTTTGGAAAAATTTTTGACTTTCTTGCGAGTTTGATGTGAAGCGTTTGAGAAGTAAAAAATGTTTGTTACCAAAGATTTTTGAAAGACTCTCTTCTTTCTTAAAAGAATCTTCGTTTGTGTTACCATACCTGTTACCCTTCCTGTTTATGCACTGTCCTGTCCCTAATGCTGCCGCTTTGATATGATGGCATTGTATAAGAGAGGCACCATTTGGTTGTGCTGTAGGGGATTTTTTTTAAAAATAGTTGCTTTCTTTCTGATTCTGATGTGTTACCCAACTTGAATTGGACGAGTTTTAACTTCTTTTAGTAACAGTCTGCCTTATTTTTACATTTGTAGGTATAGCGTTTATGGCTCACCGCGTTATTTTGAACATGTCGACAAAAGTTCCTTCCAGTCTTCAGGTTTGGTTAGATAGCATTGTTCTTAGTTGTGACCCTGTAATCGATAAGAAGTATTGCGATGAGTTCCAAAGACACCATAGTATTTATGAGAATAGGGAGGATGAGAGGAGCTATGTTCTAGAACTGCCCGATCCTGAGGAGAGTGTGTTTCCCCCTATAGTGGAGTCCGAACAGCCTTTCTTTTATGCCTATGATTGCTTTTTTGTAGGCTAGGTGTCCGACTTCCTTTCACAGATTTTGAGATAGAGGTATTGCAATCTTCAAACCTTGTCCCTTCTCAACTGCACTCGAACTCCTGGGCTTTCATGAAAATGTTCCAGCTCTTATGTCGGGAGCTGGACGTTCAGTCTACTTTGAACGTTTTCTTTTATCTCTTTGTTGTAACCAAATTAAACCATATAGCTCCACTAAGAAGTAGGGGTGGATATCCTTCCGAGTTGTTCAAGGCCGGAAGGCTTTTTCTATTTTCGATGACTCTTTTCATGACTTCAAAAACCACTTTTTTAAGGTCAAAGGGGTTGTGGGTGTCCGACCTTTCTTTCTTCCCGAGAACCAAAAACCCTTATTTCTCCTATACTGGTAGGCCACCCTTAATATTGTTAGGTGTGATCTGTCCAATTTAGATGACTTAGAGAGGGGTATTGTAGACTTTATTTTGGGTACTTGGGGCCAAGATTCCCATTTGGACACGAAGAGATATTTGGGAGATCCTAGCCTTATGAAGTCGGACCTTAGTAGTTCTCCTTCCATTGCTTATTGAATTCTTCTTATTTTTTAGATTTTGATTCTAACCGTTTCCTGTTTTGTTTTGCAGAGAGTATGGCTCCTAAGTCAGTGATGAAATACCTTAGGAATACAAAAAAAGTCACTTGTTGCCAAAGGTCTCCAGCAACAGAAAGAGGTCGAGGCAGGATCCTTCGTCCGCTCTTTCCCGAGGAAGAAGTCGGGTCCCACTGTGCAGAAAGTCATCATCCCCACTCCTCTCTCCAAGCCTATTCCTTCTGAGCCCCCTTTAAAAAGCAGAATGTGAATAATGAGGAGAGCATCTACTCTAACCATTTTGATGCCCTGACCTAGGGTGAAAAGAATGTGATTCCCTACCACCATATGAGTACGATATTTGTTGCTATACAAAACTACCTGCAGCATTTGGCCCGTGGAGGACTTCGGACAATTGGGGTGTGTACTACCCTAGTCAAAGAGTTGAGGGGATCTCCTATACAGGCCACGACTAGTGCCTTGGTGGCCGCTCGGGCTGATGTAGAGAGGTTGGGTAAGCTGAAAAAGGACCTGGAGAAAGAGCAGGAGACTTTAAGTTCTGACCTTGAAAGATCTCGAGAAAGAGCTACTAACTCAAAAGCTGCAGCTGCCTTGGCCGAGGAGAAGGCTAAGAAATTTCAGGAAAGCTACACCCGTGTGTTTGGGGAGAGAATGGCGCTGGAGGAGGAGTTGAAAAAGCTGAAGGAAGATTTTGCTGAGGCCCAGGAGTTGTCCGCCCAGGATATGGGCGAGATGTTTGACAACTTAGAGGCCCAAGTTAAGGTCTTGGCTCCCGACCTTGACCTTTCCCTCTTTAGTGTGGATAATATAGTAGTAGACGGGAAGATAGTCCCTGCACCTGAGTTGGACGACGAGGAGGAGCCTCCTCAAGACCCGAAGACTTCGGGTCCTCAGGTCGGCCAGACGTGTACCTCGGGAGTTCAACTTGAAGCAGCTGTTGTGGATACCTTTTCTGCTTCTCCTGAGGTTATCTCGGCCATGCTGGTCTCCACACATGCTCTGACTCCTTCGGCTGAGGGTCAAGACGCTGTGATCAGAGAAACTCTTATTCCTCTGATGGGCGAGAAGTCTTGATCTTTTTTAGTTCTTTATGTTTATGGTGGCCCGACCTGTGGGCGTTTATAATACTTTAACCTTTTATAGTAGTTTATAGTATTTTGAACACTTTTACCTTTTAGTTGCTTACTCACAACTTTAGTTAATGTTCAAAACTTTATCGCAGTTTGCAAAAGTACCCCTTTTTAGCAAGGTACAGTTTGTTTTGACTTTTGAGTGTTTGATGACTTTGGTTATGAATTTCCTTATCTAGGTCCGACTTTGAGTAATCGGCCTTTACTAAGTTATTTTTACAACTCCATTTTTATCCGACATGTTTGAGGTCGCTTTGTACGAGTTGTTTACATAACTTCTTATATTAATTTGTACCTCGTCACTTCATCTTGTCGACGACTTTAGGTCAGGCAACGATTTTTGTGGTTTATCGAGCTTAAATTAATACGTTTGAAATAGGAAACTTAAAGAGAAATAGACTAGGAATTTTTATTGATGTTTAAGAAATTCCTTTACAAAGCTATTTACTAAAGGCTTGGGTGTCTGATGGGTTGAGATTCGCATCGGTTTGGATTTTCACATTCAAGATAATTCCCGTTATAAGTATAGACCAAACTGGCAATTTAAGTCCCAAACATCAAAGTTTAAAATTTCTAATTAACCGAGGGTAATCAAACCTCGAGTCGTCTTCCCTATGAACTAATGCCAACAAGTGCACAATTTTGGTTGCAAGAACAAAAGGGTTTTCAGTGATTGAAATAAACAAATAAAGAGATAAAAGAACAAGTCAAAATTGTAATTAATAAACTAATAAAGGAATAAAAGAACTATGTATGAAATATGGACAAGTAACGCTATAAAGTGATGGAAAAGTTGTTCAAAACATAAATGAAACCTTGACTTGGGAAGAGTTATGGAATCCCTTCCTTGCCATAACCACAACTATGATAATTATGATGGATTAATCTCACTAAGTCAACCCTTAACATCGAAGGATAAGTTAAGTAAGCATAATTGTTATTAATCTACAAATCCTAACTAACTTACCAAATTAATTGGTAAAAAGCTAGCGTTAGTGGAAACAATAACAACTAACAACCCAAGAATTATCCCTAAATGTTGGACATTATGACTCTAGTAATTCATAAACTCATTTTCCCCAAGCCAGGGGGTGAAAATTATCCCATAATCAAAATTGGCATTTCATCAAACACATAGAGGGCATAATCATAAAACATGACAAAATTGAAAAAATGATAAAAGCTATGAACCATAAATGATAACAAGCGACCAAGGTAACTCAACAAACATAAAATAAGCATCAAACATCAAATTCATAAACCAAAACTCAAAATTGCAAAACTATGTATATATTGATAAGAGAAATGAAAATGCAAGAAAGTGTAGAACAAGTAGTGTAATAAAAGAGAAATTAAAGAAACACTTACAATGCAATTGCTATAATCCCAAATCCAAACTTGAAGTATAAAATGCTATAAACCCTAATTAAAACCCTAAGAGAGAATTTCCTAATCTACACTACTCCTACTCCTACTATGTGTTTTTCCTATTCTAAGATGGCTCCCTTTGTTATGTGTTGTTGCTCCTTCATATAGCCCTTCATTTCAGCATCCAAGCCTTCAGAAATGGGCCAAAAGAGCCCCAAAATCGCGAATCACGTGTATTTTTAATGAAGGCACGCATTGGTACCTGTGCACACGCACAGATGTGTGCGTACGCACACGTGCTGATTTTTCTTCTGTGCGTGGGCACAGACCTGTGCGTACGCACAGATGCTGATTTTGACCATTGTGCGTGGGCACAGGTTGAAATGCTTTTCTCCCTTTTTGCATGCTTTCTTACACTTCTATCAAACCATTCTTGCCTCTAGGACCTGAAATCACTCAACAAACATATCACGGCATCGAATAGAATAAAAGTGTGATTAAATTGCTCAATTTAAGCACAAAAATGCATATTTTCACATTTAGGTTCAATTTAGGGATAAAACACAAAAGTATGCTATTTTGGTGATTAAGTGTGAGTTTATGTGATGAAATCCATCCAATTTAAGCCAAAATTTACCGTCAAATATGGACTTATCAATTCTCCCATACTTAAACAATAGCATGTTCTCATGCTAAACCAAACAAGGAGAATAATCAAAGGAGAACAACTTATTGAATGCAACTATCTAAATGCAACCAAGTATGTATATACTATATCTATCTATCTATCTATCTATAATGTCCTATTAATTTGGTGAAAATAACCAATCAAATTCCAAGCAAGTGTATAGACATATAGAGCTAAGCAAAGAATTAATTCAATGCAATCAAAATCTAAAGAATTGATTCAAGTTTTAAAATGAAGCAACTTGCAAGAATACATGATAAGAAGTATGGAAACATAGAATTGAGTAATTGAACCCTCACTAGATGTGTATACACTCTAATCACTCGGTATCTAAGGTCAATTCACTCAAGTCTTTTCTAATCATGCTTTCTAGGAATTGCTTTTCGTCTAACAATCGACAAGTAATTGATGCATGAATGCAATTATCATGAGGACTTATTAGGGTTGTAATGGGGTTAGGGTTAAGGTAGGATAGATATGGCTAAGTGGACTAAATTGAATTGAATTCTTGATTAGTTTAAGTATCCAACTCAACATATATTAACCAAATCACAAAAATGCATTCTAACCACCCATTACCTCTTTTCACACACATTCATGCCTTAGTTTCTATTCAAAATACATATGCATTCCTTATTCATTTTTTTCTTTTCTTTGGGGCAACCTTTGTCCCATCTTATTTTTTTCTCATTCAATTCATTTTTTTTATTTTTTTTCTATTGCTTTTTCTTTTATGATTAAAGCAAATTGATACATGAATGTGCACCCATTTTTCCAAATTTTTCAATGAAATACCCAAAACAAAATTTTTCATTCACTACTAATATCTTTCAAAATTCTCTCACACTTAAATGTAACACACTCCTCAACCTAAGCCAATCAAGGATACAATCCAAGGTGAATTATGGTTTTCTGCTTAAGATTGTAATGTGGTAATGTTAAAACAATGTGGGTCAATTAAGTCTCAAAGGGGTTAACAATGGTAGATGCAAAGGGTTAGGCTATATGGGTGAGTGAGTTTAATTCAAAAATGGCCTCAATCATGCTCAATGCATTCAAACATCAATAATCGGAAATAAAGAATCAAGCAAAACCAATATCACAATCATAGAAGGAGCATATCACACAAGAACAAAATAGTGGTTAAAATATGCAACCACACAATATGGCTCAAAAACTCACAAGGTATTTGTTCTTTACTCTTCTATGTTTCATAAAGAAATCATTCTAACAAGTTTGAAAACAATTTTCTCAATCAATTCAATAGAATTCCCTTGAAACAAAATTCTTGAAAATTTTGTTGTTCTTCACTAAAACTTATTTCCTATATGTATGTATGTTGTGACGGATGCAAATTTTTTCAAAATTTTCTAGTTCTTTCCCTAATTTTCAACATTGCAAAAACTAACATGAACAATTAGGACAAAATTGAATAGGCATTATACTTTTTACATCTTCCAATCACAACTTCTATCTATAAAATATGTACCATGAAAAAGATGCAAAATGCAATAGATATAAATTATGAATAGTCTAGGATATATGTAGTAAAAGAAAATGCAATGCAACAATAAAAAACACTCCAATATCTACAAAAAACATAATAAAAAGAAATAAAAATAAAGTGTAAAGTGTTCGGAAAAGAAAGTTTACACCCCAAAATGACGAATCATCCCCCACACTTAAGCATTGCACGGTCCTCCGTGCATGAACACGATCTGGGAGGAATGAAGCTTTACGTTCTTCCACCTTCGGTTGGTGGATGCGGGGGCTTGGGTTGTGTGGAAATCACCAAGTATAAAGCATTCTTGGCATCTCCATCCTCGGTGTCCTCCTCCTCTCCCGGCTCTTACCTTGACGTCTCATCCTAAAAAAGAATGGATAAAGTATAATTAAGAATCAAAAGGCAAGTGGCACAAAAGAGTAAAGGAGTAAGCAAATAAGCATCTAATTGAGGAAGTTTGCATAGTTGTGTGGTATGACAAAAAGATGAGCCATGTGTGTATTCCAAGTCTGCACGCGGTTAGAATACACACAACGGCCGGTAAAAATAGCACCCACACAATCAAAAAGTGAAAAGTGAGTTCCTCAATTAAATGTCCTAAGATGTAAGCAATAGATGAGCATCATTTAAGCACTTGCAAACTTAGGCAACTACAACAAGGGTGAATTGAATGTAGGAATTATCGGATATTGAAATTGTGCAAGTGAAAGCGCAAAATTAATAAAATAGCACAATAAGCAATAACCAATTTAATGATGAAAAGAAAATTACTTATTCATTCTTAGGAATACTCAAATAATCACATGGTTAAGGTGTTTGTTACAAAAAGGTGACAAACTTGATAGAATCAAGTTAAGTCAACTCAAACAAATGTAAAGCATTAACAAGGAGAAAATACCTTGTGATGTGATTATACTGACTTAAAGACCATGATGAACAAGTAATTCCATTCAATTCACTAAATTCAATATGTACTTGTTAAAAATTGCACCAAATAAGAGACAAAAAGTCAATTTCTAAATCAATTTGGTGCTAGTAACTCAAGACAATAAACAACATGTACATGATTGAAAATATAACCATTCAAAGGTGCACAATTCTTGATCAGAATTCCAAACAAGGATATAGTCCAACACATATGGTCATGACAATATATGAATTAAACAAAGAGTTCATTCAGGTATTTAAAGAAACACATGGTATGCGGTGCACATATTCATCAATTCAAGCCAAAATTCAAACAGCAACAACCCATAAGTCAACAATTGAATACTTGCAATGTAACAAACAAGCAATTAAGCAAAAGTTAAGCTAAATAACCAAAGTTAAATAAAGAAAAAAAATTAAGCAAGCAACTAAGCATAAAAAGGAAGATTAAAACAAGAAAATTGAGAAGATGAAGAATAGAAAAGAAAGGGATAGGCAATAGTGGCACTTGTGTTAGCCATTGCGAGGCTCACGGCGACGAAGTTTCGCCAGAGAAGAGAAGAAAGGAAGAAGAAGAAAAAGAAAGAAAAAAGAAGAAATGAATAATAGAAGAGAAGAAATAGAGAGAGAGAGAGAGAGAGAGAGAGAGAGAGAGAGAGTGGTGGCGGTAGTGGTGGGACGGCGACGGTGGTGGTCGCCGGAAGAAAGGTCGGGTGGTGTAGAAGGGTGGAAGAAGAAAGAAGCAGCAGCAGCAAGGAGAAGAGAGAGGAAGACTGCTGGCTGAACAGGGTATCCTTTCTCATAACGCCCAGAATGCGACCCGTGCGTACGCACAGAAAAGTGTGCGTATGCACACAAGCAAAAATTTTGGGGGGAGGGGTTCATACACACAAGACGTGCGAGCGCTGCTGGCAGAGAGGGTCAAAAGACGTGTGCGTGCGCACAGTGCTGTGCAGACACACAGAACACTTTTTATTTTTTTTAAACAAAGTGACCATGTGTGTGTACGCACAAGGTCGCGTGCAGACGCTCAGAATGAAAATGTGGTGGGGTGCGCGTGCATAGAGGGTGCGAGCGCTGCGAACAGAGCGTGCTACAACGGGTGTGCGCACGCACAGATGGGGAAAAACAGGGGAAGTGTGCGTACGCTCAAGGCTGTGCGCACGCACAGAACTCTGTTTCTGCAACATTTTTAAAGCCTCTAAGGCACCAACCATGATATCAATCAAAGCTTTTCAAGCCCAAAACATATCATTCATAAAAAACACATGATCAAACATAAAATACTACTAAATTAAACCTAAAATGCAATCAAACTATGCTAATCAAAGAGACAAAATTCAATAAACAAAGACTAAAAGAAAGAAAGGTTGAAAGCAGGCACGGACCTACATGGAACCATGGGGGGGCACTTGCCCCCACTCTCATTTAATTTTTTTAAACAAAAAAAAATATATACATATATAATATGCCCCCATTTTAAATTTTAAATGATCCCATTACAAATAAATTAAACTAATTATTTAAAACCTTGAATCCATTTTATCTTGCTATCATTTTGATTATGAGTTAACCTAATTAAATTTAGTCTTCTCTCATTCTCAAATCCTAGTCGTCACTCATTTATTCTCTTAAACTCTCTTCTTAGTTTCATATTTTCAACATTTTTTTTCTATTCCTTGTTTAGTGGTCATCTTGTCTTCATCAACAGGTAAATTTTAAATTCTCTATTTTGTTTTATACAGCTCTCTATGATTTTATGTTTTTTTTCAATTTTATTGTTTCTCTTTTCATATTTTCGATTGCAAATTTTAATTCAAACAATTATAGTTTAGGTATTAATCTATTTTTATATTCTCTTCATGAATTTATATATTTTATTTTATTTTTGATTTAGTGATCCTTATTATTTATTTGTTTATCTTTCATTCTATTCTATTATATATAATTATGTTGCATATAAATTTCTAAAGTGAATCGATCAATTTACTAATTTAGAATATATATTTTTTATTTTTAGAAATAATAATGGAAAAATATTTTAAAAGAAAGCTACCACTAGAATCTGAAGTCACTTCATTAGTCTCTTCTAATAAAAAAAAGTTTTTAAAATTCAATGTAAAAAGTTTCATAGTTGATCCTGAACAACGACCCAAAATTTTAAATTATGATATAAATGACAGAGATGAAATTAGACAAATTTATTTGTGAAAAGATCATTGTCAACCAAGAGAATATAATTTTCTACAAACATATTTTGGGACTTTTTTTGGTAAATTTAATGCTGATTGGTTTGATGAATTTAGCAATTAATTGGAATATAGTATTTCATAAGATGCTGTTTTTTATCTCTATTATTATCTTATGAAATCTGATAGTGCGAGTAGTAATGCTTTTATAAAAGAGCTCTTTTTAAATTTAAATTAATATATCTTTTGATAATAATGTGAATTATTTTTGCCCCCTTACCATAAATTTTCTGGGTCCGTCACTGGTTGAAAGGATATTACCATGGTGGGGTGTCTCCCCCCTAGCACTTTGGTTTTGAGTCCTCAAGTTGGACTTTTGGTTGTAGCTCACATCAAGGAGGCTTGTGCTTCCAACCATCCTTGAATTGCCAACCATTCTTGCTCTTCAACAATCCTCCGGGATCCCACACAAAGTACATTAAGCTCCTAAGCAACCTCAAGCAAGAATTTGGGATCCAAAATTGTTGGTTGTAGAGTTGTATGCCCGGATCCCTCACTTTGGTTTCTCTATCCTAATACTACCCACTCTAACAACCCCGTTAAAACACGATTCCCTCCCTAAGCCCTTTTCAAACAGATTAAACCTTCCGTCCAAAAACATTTTACACCAAAGCAACGCCGAAGCACTCATGAGAGAGGGAACAACGACGATCTGCGCGGCCGCCAGAGGTGGTTGCAGAGGAATCGATGCTGCGCCGAGCTGGGAGAAGCTATGGCACCGCCGAGGGCTCCTTCCCTATCCTTAGCGGCGGACAGAACAGCGGAGGAATGTGTTCGCTGGACGGAAATGGAAGATCTCCGATCCTGCGTGACGCTCCGGTTTCCGTTGCCACCACCGATCGTCGCACCTCGCACCCACCAACTGATACCAATAACAATAACCCCCTTCTTCTTCTTCCCACTCCCCATTTTCCAAACCAACCCAACCCCTCTCTTTTTTATTCTTTCATTTTTCAAAAAAAAAGAAAAAGAAAATAAGAATCTATCCATTCAGATTTTGCCACGTCAGATCCTCTCATCTCTGTCTTCACAACCTTCCTTTCATCTCCCTCATTCCCCTCTTTTTCCCCCTTTCCTTCAAATCCGGCACCCTATACGGTTAGGGCTTTCCATTCCCTCAAATTAGTTTGGCCCAAGAAGCACAATAAAGCCCAAATCATAAGACAATTAGTTTGGCCCAATAGGCCTTAACTGAAAAAAGAATTGAATTTTGGATCCAAACATTCGGGTAAGGAAGTGATAGAAATAATTGGATAAAGATATGAGTGACTATCAAATATGAAGATGATTGGAGTTAGTAGCAGCAGAGAAAGAGAAGAACAACTCAAGCATGGCACAAACGCTAGCAATGCCCGTATCTCCCTCCCTCGCCCTAATCTCAAACCCTAAACCTCTTTCGAGAACCGTCTCCTTTCCCGTTCTCAACCCTCCCAAGGTAACATAAATCAAACTCCACCTACATTTTTTAAAATTTCTTTGTTTAATTTTGAATTTGTGTGTTCAGGTGAGAGGATTAAGCATAGAGTGCGCTCGTGTTGGCGGAGTGGAGATTCCGAACAACAAGAGAATCGAGTTCTCGCTACAGTACATCCATGGAATCGGGAGAAGCAGAGCTCGCAAGATTCTCTGCGATATTAGCATGGACAACAAGGTCACTAAGGATCTCAGCGAGGAGGAACTCATCACTCTTAGGGATGAAGTCTCCAAATACGTCATCGAAGGCGATTTGGTTAGTTTCCTTTCGTTTAAGCAACTGTGTTAATTAAGAAGAAACGTTTAGGTTATTGACGTGTTTATTGATTTTATCAGAGGAGGTTTAATGCGTTGAATATAAGGAGATTGAAGGAGATTCAGTGCTACAGAGGAATAAGGCATATTCAGGGTCTTCCTTGCCGAGGACAGCGTACAAAGAACAATTGCAGGACCTTGAAGGGTAAGAAGGTTGCTATTGCTGGCAAGAAGAAGAAGTAATCAATTCTGTGAGTACAATTTAATTCCTTGTAATTTCTTATTAGCAATGCTGCATTCTGTTAATACTTATTACTAGCTTATATACCTGATTTGCATGGGGCAATCGAGTAATTTGAATGCATTCTTCAAAATGCAGTTTTACTATTGGAGTGTAATTGTATAATCAATTATTTAATGCATCAGATTATTTGATAATAGGCATAGTGAGAAAGTAATTTTCCTTTAGTATATTCAATGTTTTAGCAGCTGCTCAGTTAGTACATTTACAATTGTTCTCTTCTCTATGTTTCTGTTCTTAGGCTCATCTTGCAGCTTGATAGTAAATCTGAAAATAATGTAGTCTGTTAATATTTGCACTAGAGAATTCAGAACATAATGTCGTGCCTTTATAGTGAGACAAAATAATTTGTAGAAATTCTTAACCATACCTTTCTAAACTATGTCCTCAAAGGTTCCTTTTGTTTACAACATGGTAATTCTTCATGATTTTCCAGCAGTATTTTCAAATCATTTCTATTCAATTCTAGACACTAGACACTTGGGTAGTGTTTGGTTGATGTCCATGAGACATGGACAGGTGACACATGTCTGCTGTTTGGTTTGGTGTGACACAAATTTTTGATGGACACGGGAGGACACGGATGGACACGGAGACACTAAATTTGTGTACCTCCAATTTGATGAGACACTGAGACACAACTTGTGAGACACTAATTTTTTACTCTTTTACCCTTATTCAATTTTTAAATTTTCAAAATTTATCCTCTTATCTCTTCAAATATTTCTTTTTTTACTTTCTCTTTTAGATTTTACAATCAAATTTGTTCTCCCATTTTTTTCAAAAAAAAAATTATACATTTAACTTTTTATTTATTTAAATTTTAATTAATCTTTGATAAATTTTAGGCTTTGGTTTTCTATTTTTTTTTTCAAAAAAAATTGTATATTTAATATTTGAATGATAATTTGAGATGATATTAGAAGGAAAAAAATACGAAAAGAAATAAAAATTTAATTGTAATGACATATGTAGTGTTTGAGGTGATGGGTGTGTAGTGGTGTTGATAAAATTGTGGTTAAATGAAGGGTAATTCAGTCTTTTTCAAATATTTGTGTCTTGTTCATTATTTTTACCAAACACAATACATAGACACAAATATTTTATGTCAATGTCTTTAATGTCTATGTCTTTGTGTCTATGTCTCATCCTATACATCAACCAAACGGAGCATTAGACAGTGCCCGCGTACATGTCCATGAATGAAAGCCAGGCCTTGGTGCTGCAATATTGTGGTAGTCAAATACTCTCTCCATTTTATACTAGATATGTTGTAGTATATTTATAAATTAAGGTATGTAGATGCAATATGTCAAAAGGTTCCTAGAAAAATCAAAACAACTTAGTAACATGGAAGGAGGGAGTGTAAGGCGCTTGAACTGAGTAGCTGTGAACTTTGGTAAATGTCATCAAACATATTCTATGTTCTAACGGTAATTTTTCCCTTTCTCCAATGGAAATGCTACCGGTAATATTAACTGAATCTTGTAGCTTGATTCAGCCATAGCCTTTGTAATTTATGTTATTCAATTTTTAGTAACTTTCATGTAGGTGCTGGTATTAGTGTGGTTTTTCACCTGCTAGTCTGCTACATCACTTTCATGTTGATCACTGCACTTTTTATTACCTGCTTCACCCAGAAAAAAAAAGATCATTTTTGTTGTCACATTATTCTTCAATCATAAGCTTGCGAGTGTGGCTTGTTTGTTGCAGCTCAAAATATTATTGAGTTGCTTTCTTATGCTTAAGGCCTTAAGCACTTAAATCGCTTATGAAACACATTAAGTCATTATGTGGGAGAAAAGCTACTGCTTTGTGACATAATTCGATGTGTGGCATTTGGCAAAGATATAGGAACAACAAAATTAGCCAACATAGCATGTTTGTTTAGTTGTGTAGAGAATGTAGATATAAATGAGGTGACTTAACTAGAGATATAAAAGGAAAAAGAAGTGTAATGTACTCCAGAACCAGAACACTCAATCAAATAGAATTCTGTTTTTCACAAAAATCCCTGAGTTCCATCATTTCTCTGCAGCAACCTTGCTGCCCTGCTTTCTTTTTCTGGGTTCTTGAACTGTTTTCACAAGTTGAACGTTGTACCTGTTTGATTACTAGTTTGCAAAATCAATGTAGCTGGAACACACGACTCTAAACACGTCGAGGTGCTTATGGCATAGGTTAGCAATATCACCATGTAAAAGCGCCCATGGATTGAAAAGTAGCAGCGTGTGTAAGTAATAATAATTTACACAGCAAGCCAATTTGTCCTAAAAAGAAAAAACAATATACAAATCATTTTTTAACACAAGGATACATTTGATTGAATTAAACAAAAAAGGATTGCTAGAAGGTTCGTAAAATTTATTGGTTTTTTGCAAGAACCAACAATGTTTAAAAGTGTGGGTTAAAAGTATAGTATTAGATTGTTAGACTAAAGGATTACTCTTAATCTGTTCATTCTTGAATTTTTTTGTAAAAGAAAAAAAAAAAGAATAGAGACTAATACTTTGTGTAAAAAAGAAAAAGTTGTTAGCCATTTAAATTTTAGAATTTCTCTTATAAAAATCAGCAAATTACGGACCAGCGTTCATCATTGGTATTTGGTAACACCTGGCAAGACCCTTCATGCAAACCTTGTTGGGCTATAGGGAAGGCTGTAAGCCCTATTGAAACTTTATGTGTGTTGGGTTGGACGGATTGTCCTATTAGATTATTTGCATTGGGCCAGACATGGGCTGTCATTAATTTTTATCGTAATTTTATTTTTGCTTCCATATTTGTATGATTATAATGGGCTCAAGCTTCCTAAACTTGCAGATTTGGGTTCAAATTCAATAACTCAGCATGCAGAAGCCCAACTTGTGGTATGAAAGTTGAAACCACTTGAAAATTTGTTGTTGTAAAAATACGATTGTTTACCAAAAACATAAGCCCAAGTTGTTACCAAAACCAGCATCGGAAGCTATTGTCCCAACCAGACCAAGGAAAAAAAATATATTGTTGACAATGTCAACAATATTTCATTACGTATCAAATTTTTTCATGTATTGTATCAGGCAAAAAGCGATTTTTCTTAAACCTCCCCCGCAAAAGCCGACAGTAGTAATAAAAGCTTAAGCAGGCCACGACCAAAAATAAGATTTAAGCAGGCCATGCCACGTTGTCACTCTTAGCACATTGCTATCAGCCACCCCAATGAGGAGGACCACAGATAACTTGTCTTTGAAGCTGTAAACCAAGCATTAATAGCAATCATATGATTCAGTATCTATCAAATTGATGTTTGATTCGAACCCTTTTGGTGTCCCAAAATTCCAGCATGGCCACATATATAAGAATTATTAGAGCTTCCATTATATTAAACCAAACAAGTTTTGAGGACCAAACATCCCACGGGATAATGTGTCAATCATTATTGTTATTATCTTGGTTGACATAAAATTTGAAACTGTTGATGTCTCAAAGTAGGGTCCCTTTGTACTCAGATTAAGAGACCTCATTGATGACAATCCTTGTTTTTAAGTCCTCCTCTTTTCTTATTCTGTGGCTTTCATTTTCATTTTGATGAACAATGGACCTTCTTTTGGTTCTATAATGATATTGCATGTACTCCACTTTATATCGATAATCCACTCTTTCAAGTTCCATTTCCAACCGAAGAGAAAGAGAGAATTTTTTGGGGTTTAATTATTCATCACTAATGTGTTTTGAGCACCAAAAAGTATGCTTTACCATTATCTGATAAGATTGTAATTCTTATTAAACTTTTCTCATTCTTTGTAAATAACAATAATAATAACCTCTTTAATCCATAAATTTCTTTCAAATTACATTTCACATATTACTCCCATTCTACATCTACTTTACCTGGCAAAAACCTTACAGAACTTTATAAACTATAATTTTCTCAATTTCCACCCAAGATATATTTTCTCAATTCATTATCAGGATGTGTATGCCACCTATGAGAACATAAAATATTAACTATTAATTATAGATTCTATTGTGTGGGTTTTATATGATCTCTCTGCTTTTTAAGATTTAATATTCTACTTGATTATAGCTTTCATGTGGTAGGGCACTAAACACTAACATCATATAAAATCTTGATAAAGAGTTCCACTCTCCAACTTCAAAGACAAATGGCTAATAAGTGCTTGGGACATTTTCTATCTCCTACTTTATACACCATAAAAAATAAATTAAAATAAAATTACACCTTATTCCAATTGCTTTCTCCTATTCGAATTTGTCAACTACTGTTTGCCCATAGTATCAACCACCATAAGTAGAAGGATTCCATTTGCTGGGGCTGCGAATTTCACTCACTAAAATTGGTTCTCCAATAATTCCAATCAATGTCAAAAATTGTACCTACATTTTATGACGTCATAGTTACATCAGCCAAATGCTTCCCTCATATATATGTTTATAGTAATATTACTGCTATAAACTTGAAAATCGTTTATTCTTCATTCTTATATTCACTAGTGTGCTAGAAAGTGCGAATCTAAAAGGTGTTTGAGATGACTTTGGTAACCCTTGAAAAGGAAAAGACAAAATTAATATATACTATAGACATTAGCCAAGGAAAGTCTTTATTTTTCTTTTTCTTTTTTTCATACAAGAGGAAAATATGAATGTGTCATAGCTTGGCTGCTTTTTTTTTTTTAACCAAATTTTCTGTCTTTTAAATTACCTAAATACCAATTACTTTTTATGTTTCTTTTTTTTTTTTCATTTGTTATTATTTAAACTATTATATTTAAATTGTATTAAGATATATTAAAGACATGATAATAACAGATAAAATGAAAAAGAATAATGTGCTCTGCTCATAAAGCCTTATCTTACACCTCATGGATATATCATATGTTATTATTAAATTGTTGGCGCACATAAGGTGGAGGGGCTTAGTTATTCTTTCACATTAGTTAAAGCATTCAATATCAAATTATATATATATGAGTTGGGGAATTTTGTCCCCTTTATTTGGAACCTCATGTTTGGTTTTGAGGTTAATTAGTCTAAAATCTAAACTATTAATTTGCCACACCTTATCTACTGTTCAAACTGGGACAGCAGATGGAAGCCTCATCAAACCACTTTTATGTATATTGTTTAATTCATTAATTAATTACCTTCTAACAGGGACTACGAATTGAGGGGTCTGTATGGTTAAGGATGACAAATGAAAAAAGTCTGTTCCGTCTTATTTTGTCTCACTAAGGTAGCGTTTGTTTTGAGGTACTGAGACAGAGACTGAGAGACTGAGACTCAGTATCGTGTTTGTTAGTTTAGAGACTGGTACTAAAATTTCTGTCTCTGTCTCTAAAATTTCAGTATTTCAGTACCTCCAAAAAGTAGGGACACAGGGGACTGAAATTTTTAGAGATGGAGACTGAAACTTTAATAACATTTTATACCTAAAATACTTTCATTTCAATTAATTAATTCCAATTTACCCTTTGTGCAAATTAAATTAGAATTTCATTCTTGTTTCAATTCCTGTCTCCCATTTTGCACCAAACAGAATATTGAGATTTATTTCAATCCCTGTCTCTTAGTCTCTGTCTCTCAGTCTCAGTCTTTCCGTCTCTGTCTCTCCACCAAACGCTACCTAAAAGTCTATTTTTTTTGTTGGCTAATCTGTTTCGTCTCGTCTAATGAGACGGTTCTAAAATCTTATTTTGCTCTGTTTAACAACGGATTAATTCTGCCAAATTTTTTATTAAATATTAAATAAATATATATAATTTTACAATAATTTTAATAAATTTATAATTTTTTAAAATATAAAAAATTATAATTTTTAAATTCACAAATATTAAAATTTTTATAATTATAAATATGTAACAAATATAATTATAGACCAAGTTTTTTAAAACAAAATAATAGAATCAACATTGGTAAAAGAAAAGCGTTGGGCTCGCCGGGAAGATCCGCCACCACCCCGCGAAAGCACATAGTTTAAGTGGTGCGGGTTAGGTGGACTTTCGAAGTTTGACGATCTTAATTTTTCAGTCTAATCTGTTTTTTTTTTTTTTTTTGAAAAGTTATGCGAGCTGGGTCGGTAACTTTAGGCCCGTTTGCCACCCTATGTATAGTCAGGTACCCTTCAATATATATATCAGAAAAAAATTATATTTACATAATCTATTAATATTCTATTATTAATAAGTTAAATTTTTTTACGACCAATAACTCATAAATTAAAATTTTAAAAAAATCTAAATTTTCCTATTAACGCATATTTTGTTATTTGTTTATTTAAATATATAATTCTATTATAATTATCTTTATTTTTATATATTATATATTTTTTAATCCGCTGATTTTCTAATATTTATTTTTGGCATTTGTGCTGGTTTTATAAGAGAAAGTTTAGAAAATTAACTCTATATGCAGTCAAGTAGTTAATCTTTTAAAAAAAATTTATCTAAAATTTTAAAAATTAGTTTTATGCTAAAAACCACCACCCTCTTACCTCATTTCTCTTTTGTTAAGTTTTGGATATTTTTTTTATAATAATTTTAGATGTTTTTTTTATTTAGTTTTAGATTTTTCTTTTATAATTTGGATGTTTCTTTTCTTTTGATTTTGGATTATTTTTTTCTAAAATAAAAAAAATCTAAAATATCAAAATATAACAATCATCAATTAAGGGATATTTTTTGTTTTGTTTTAGATGTTTTTTGAGTTTTTTGTAAACTAACTAATAATTAGCTGAAATCCTAATTGATTACTGCTGGCTTCATAATTAGCCTCTGTATTTCGAAAGGCTTTCATTCTGCTTTGACATTTTTTATTTAGGAAAAAGTATTAGTTTGGAGGAGAATTGTGGATGTTTCTGAATACAGTAAAAGATTTTTGAAAAAGTAATGCGTTGTACTACAAATCACCAACTTATTCATGACTAATAATGTAGCAAACAATCTTGTCAAAAGAAAAATAAATGAATAATGTAGCATACAATCACACTACTAATCTTCTTCTTTCAATCAAACACTTCTAATCTTCTTTGACATTTATTTCTTAAAACTTTAATTTTATACTTGAATATTTAGGATTCAACCGTGACCAGGAATTCTTAAACATGTTGGTGAATGTGTAGCTAGCTTATTTATCTAATATTATTGTTATTGACACAATGTAATTAAGTTAGTAATAATTAATGGCACTGGATTCAATGGTCCTAGAACGTTTGGATCATTAAATAGTCCCATAACAAAATATATTTTTTAAGTTTTTTTAATAACTGCTAAATAAATTTTTTTTAATTTTAATTATAAATTAATCTCATATATTTATTTAATTATAAAAATTATTTTTTATTTTATAAATTATTATTTTATCATTCATCTATTATGTTTATTAACAATAAAAAACAAAAATAATAACGAATTAGATCTTCTATTGATCATAATAATTTTTTGGCAATCCCAATCTATTATGTTTTTAATTGTTAATAAACATAATAGATGAATAATAAAATAATAATTTATAAAATAAAAAATAATTTTTATAATTAAATAAAATATATAGGGTTAATTTGTAATTAAAATTAGAAAAAGACTATTTAGCAGTTATTAAAAGAACTTAAAAAACATGTTTTGTTATGGGATCATTTAATGATCCAAACGTTATGGGATCATCGAATCCGATGCCATAATTAATTATCATATATTAATAATAAGTTAATCTACTACTAATACACTCAACTTATCTTAAAATTACTAGTTAGGAAATAATAATTTAATTTCCAAAGGGGCCTCAGTTTAGGCCTTTATGGCGACATAAGATGGCCAGCCAATAAATAGGTTTAACTCTCAATAATTCAATAAATAAATAAATAGGCCTACTTTGCAGTTAGCAGGCTGGGGCAGCAATGCATTAAAAACTCAAAATAAACTCTCATTTTATTTCTTTGTAGTACTAAAATTTTCAATGAGGTGAAGGCACCTCTCTTCCCTTTTCTCAATGTTTTTTAATTTCCCAACTCCCTACTTATTATTGCTCTAAAGTCCTAACTACCCATCAGATATTGAATCATGTATGTATGTATGTCTTAGTGCTTTAGGGTTTAGAATTTATTAGGGGTTATGAGGATGGTACAAAAAAAATTTTAAAAGTAATTTTACACGTGTATTTAATTATGTAACGCCACATCAGGAAAAATAACTACCTTTTATATTGACCGTATGAATAGTTATTCAAAAAAATAGATGTGATTGTACAATAGTATAAAATACTGTACATTCTCAATACATCAAAATTAAACTCGGATAAAAAAATACTTTTAGCAAACAATAATAATAACAAGAGACAACATTTATAATTTAATTAAAACTGGTTGGTGAACTTTAATTTGCAGGCCAAGGAACCATTTAACCTACCAAATAATAAATTGCTATATTTTCTCAATAATCCTTTATCTTCACATTGATTTTTTTTTTTTAATTTTCAATTCAACATATTCCCATAATTTTATCATTTATATCATTCTTTTTAAATTAATCATCGAGAAATATAGCGTGAGATGCAATAAAATGAAACAATTAGAAATTATATATAGTAAAACCAATTCAAACCACAATCATGTTTTTCTTATTATTATAAAAGAAATTTAACCCACTAATAAAAATTTATAAGTGCACCATAGTGAGAGTGGGACCTAGAAACTTATTATATATATATATTGTGATATGAATATTCTGTTGGACAGAAGCAAAAGGCAGAAGATATTAGTGGATTCATTTGTTCAATGTTCAGTGAGGATTGTGACTGGGGCTCTTTAGGAACATAATTATTTCGACAAACTAAATATTTAATTTATCCTCGTTAATTTCATGCTGCTTTATGAGTGTGACATGAACCCAAGAATTTCGGATGATGCTCATCATATGGTGTTTCTCACTAATAAAATTAATACATCAATGCAAAATGCAAAATATATACATGGAGCCACTCATCAAATTGATTATTATTATTATTATTATTATTATTATTATTATTATTATTATTATTATTTGAATCAGAATTAAAATTTTAGTTGATGTAATATCACTCATGATGAAGTGTTATATATCAATATTTGTAGACAAATGTGTTTTGATTACCTTTTTAATGCTTAACTTATTGGGTGAAAACATCCGAGTACTATTGTTTAAAATTGTAAATTTGGTTAGGGGTGTTCAAATTTAAACCGATCTAAATTAAACCGTTCATTTAATCCGATCCAAATTGAAAACCGATTAAAACCGTACTTATTCGGATTTGATTGGATTCTATTTTTTGCAAACCGTTAGATTGGATCGGATTTCGGATCTACTTTTTATAACCGATCCAATTCAATCCAAACCGCACAATGTGCTATAATATTATTATTTTATTATTATATTTACGATTATACTTATAATATGTTCAATTTGTTATATATTTTTCTATTATTCATGTATTATTATTATTTAATAAATATTTTATGTTCAAAATGTTATTTATTTATTTATTTTAACTAACCTATAATTTTATTTCTATTGTTATGTTATCGTTAGCTTTTTAAGATATTGTTAAGACTTGTTATGTCATTGTTGATTATTTAAAATTTGATGTTGAGACTTGTTATATGTATTTAATTTTTTTTATTTAAAAAATCGCAAATCCAAACCGATCCAAACCGCTTGTAATCGGATCGGATTTCCAAAAAAATTTCATCAAATCCAAACCGCACCGCACATAAATTAAATGTTCGGATCGGATAACTTTTTTCCTTAAAACCGAACCAAACCGCAGCGTGAAGATCCCTAAATTGGTGATAGCAGATACCTTTAGTCTTTTATATATTATAGAAAATAATGTTCTTTTCTCCTGCAAAATATCTAAACAACATTTTAGTTTCTTTACTTATGAAATGTATACTTCTATTTTTTTACATAAGATAAAATATGTTTACTTGTTAAAAAATTATCTAATTTAACTTTTTATATGTTCCATGAATAATGATAAAATATACAAATAAATAAAAATTATTGCATTATTATTAATATATATTATTTGAATTAACTAAATAATTATTATCATTAATTTATTTATATAATTATAATTATTATTGAAAACTATTTTGGTCAAATGGATAAAGTGTATGTTATTTTAATCCTAAAAAAAAGAGAAGCATTCATTTTATAAACAGAGAGAATGAAAATAGTATTATTTAGATATCTCTAAGAAAGACAGTATTATTTTTTCTATATATTTTTAAACACTTTATTATTATTATCTACCAATCTGATGTTAATATCCAAATTGCTAAAGATATATAATCATTTATATATTTTTTTTATCAGTTTAAACTTAAAAAAATAATTTTATAACATAGTATTAAAATCTTTATAATTTAAAAATTTAGAATTCGATGTTTTATTGATTCAAAAAGAAAGATTAAGACAAACAAAAAAATTATAAAAAAATTGATACAAACTTAAAAACATATCCTTAAATATTAAAGATATATACCTATTCATGTGTTTCTTTTTATCTATTTAAATTTTTAACAAAAATAATTTTATGACACAAATAAGTGTCTACAAGCTAGCTATGTATAAGTATTACTTTTGTACATAGCTAACTATTACATTTTTATCTCAAGAAGTACATATTAAATAAAAAAAAAAAAGAGTTAAGGTACTTCTTGAGTAATATTTAACGGATGGAATAATTAAAAAAGAAAAACGAAGATCAGTTTATGCGCTTTCATGACATGGTTACATACATACCCAATATCTGTGGTAATAAATTTTTAAAATTATTTATATAAAGAGATAACTATTAAGATAAGACATGCATGCACGTATGCTTGGATTATGGGTAATTAATAATAATAATAATAATAATAATAATAATAATAATAATAATAATAATAATAATAATAATAATAATAATGTATGATAATTATATCAATAATTATCATTCACTCTCTCTCATATATCTTTATGCTGACATGGCCAACAGTGTATACATATAGAAACAGTGTATATATATATAGAAGTTGCATTCATTATTATTGAAGCCGAACCATACCATACACGGCAAGGGAAGAAAAATGCAATTATACATAATGCTAGCTGCTACCTAGGCCATTTTTTCTTTAACGGAAATGTTTGGTAACCAAAGAAAATCAGTCAAAAATAGTCATAATTTATCTTATTTAACATTTATTAATTATTGTAATAATTAATTAATACTAAATAAGACAAGTTTCTGACTGTTTTTTTTTGTTTATCTAACATTATCCTTTGTAGTAATCGCTTTTTGTGATTTATAAACAATAGCAAAGAGATAAAAAAAAAAAATATATATATATATATATAACAAAAAGAAGAAAACAAAGGAGATAAATAGAAATATGGTAGAGAGAATTTGATGTTTGGTGGGAGCAATTTGCGAAAAAGATAACAAAATTTGAAATTTATAGCCACTAAAACTCAAATTTTTTTATCTCCTTCGTAAATCGCCTCCATCATATATCAACTCGTTACTACCATACTTCTAGTTACCGTTTTTATTTTTATTTTTATTTTTTTTTAGATTTCTTGCTGTTTACAAATCGTAGGGAACAATTTCTACTAACTTCCAATATCGTCCTAAAACACACATGTACATGTGCATCATGATCACGTATTATACCAAATATCATCTAATATTTAAAAAAATTAACCCTAGCTAGGTAGGTAAACATTAAATAATGAAAACGGAAACATAAAAACTAGGGTTTGGAATGTTATTACTGGTTTGGACATTATTGTTGAATATTATTAATAACCTACCAAAAGTGAAAAAGTGACAAAAGTTTCTGAATGCAACGTTATTACTGTGCTATTGCTATTTCACTTTTTAGCTGTGCATTTGAGACTTTAAGCTGGCCCAAATTTGGAAGCTATGTTACACAAACCAATTCAATTCATACTATATATCTACCTTACTTGTACCTTTAATAGTGAAAGAAAAAGAATGAACCAACCATTGAAGATATAGTTATGGGTAGTGTTTGTATTCATATAATTATTATTTAATTGATGAATATTATTGGCCTCTCTATATAAGTCACACTAGTATTCTTCACTACTTACCTTATACAAATCCATGTAGGGGCGAGTATGTGTCGGTTTGGTTCGGGTTTATGGTAAAATTAAAATCAAATCGATCAAAATGTAATTGGTTTGGTTTGGTTTGGATTTGTATTTTTTGTAAATGTATCTGAACCAAACCAAACTGATTAAGAACGGATTGGTTCGGTTCGGGTAATTGTGTAATTGGGTACCGATGACTTTGAAATTCATAAAAAGAAACCAAATTTTTATCTTAAAAATTCAACTAGTACAATAAACATGTAACATCAATAGAAATAATACAAACATGTTAAACACCAAATACATTAAAAACTAAACTCATTAAAATCCAAACATATTAATAATGAATAATCATTGTCTAATGAAAAAGTCATATATATATATATATATATATATATATATATTTAATTAATATATGATCGAGTTCGCGGGTTGGTTCGGGTTCCGTACCCCGAACCAATCACTAATAAAAGTCATTGGTTTGGTTCGGGTTGGACCCGATTACCCGTTAATTTCAGAACCAATTTAATTAGTTCGGTTCAGATTCGGACGGGTAATTGGGTACCCGCTAGTCCGCTACCCATGCTCACCCCTAAATCCATGTATATCAATTAATTTGAAGGAATGAAATTTGTTTTGAGACAGAGACGAAATAAATATATACAGTACGTACCTCACAAGAATTACGTGATAGTATAAACAACGAAATAAATAGCTTATTAATTAATATAAGTTATTCATCATAATTGTAATACCTTTAAATCAGTAAATTAAATCACCACGTGAGAAATGTGAAAGTTTGGTAAGTAATAATATATGTATATATAATTATTGTATAGCATTATATTATACGTTCTAGTTCTACTTATTAGCACTAATTATTAGTTATGTTATGCACCTAACTCATTTTAATTAAGTACGGTATTACATGCAAATGCACGCAAAAGGAAAAACTTAAATAGCTCACATGTACCTCATCAGAGAAAATAGGGTACCTAATTAATTAATTAATTAAATGTGGTTAGGGCATGGGAGATGTGCAATAATGAATACTATTAGATTTACCTATTTAGTTGTATGTTAAAATTTTCCTTTATTTTCTTTCAATTCTTTATTTGATTGTGAGGAAATAGATTTTTTTTCATAAAATAATTAATCACAAAAATAATTATACATATCATAATAGAATAATCAAAATTTTTAGAAAATGTTAGAAATATAATTATTTATGTATATTTTTCTGTTAATTTGTTAAATTTTTAGAAGAAATGGTTTCATGACATGATATTAAAGTTTTTATAATATAAAGGTCTAAAATTCGATATTTATTAATCCTAAAAAAAGAATTTCATTGTAAAAAAAAATCTATATAAAAAATCACATAAACCAAAAAAAAAACTCTTATATAAGCAGATTTGTTAGAAATATAACCATTCTATATCTATCTATTTATGTATCTCTTTCTATCGATTTAAACGTTTAAAAAAATAATTTTATGACACAATATCGTAATCAAAATTTTTTTTATCAACTTACCATATATATATAACCACCAACATCATATATATCATGACAATTATATCATATATACAACAACGTTTATTTATTAAATCAACCACTTATACAAAAAATACATAAAAATAATATATATAAACATACATAAATACATAATAATTAATATAAAAAATGAATTTTAATCTGTAATATAGTATTTTATATCCCTAACCAAATTAAATACGATGTGTTTTATAAATTGAACATTATGATTGATTATTTATACAGCATCACACCAGATCCATTCTTATATACTTGTGTCGGTCAGCACTTATTGTGTTTTGAGTTTGACTCGAAGAATAAAGTAGTAATTTCAATATGTACGGAATTTGATGCATATGCCACTGTAACATATTATTATTATTATTATTATTATATGGTTTGTAATAATATTGAACTTGAAGTAACAAATGCCATTATCATTACCATATTCTCTAAAACGGGATTTAAGGAACCCATCATTGTAAGAGATCAAGAAACCGATTTGTTTCAATCTCATGCTGAACATAAATCGAGATGAATGGTCGCTTTTTTCAGTCTGAATCAATGTGGGGGTGCAGATTAATTTAATTATTTAATTAATTAAACAAGTTATATGTACTTACAATATGCAGTGATTATTTGTCACAAAACTCGTCTTTTGGTAAGTAATAAAATAATTAAAGTTTAACTCACATGCATGGTAAAAATATATATTAATATTATTATTAGTAAAAGATTGTAAATATTTTATTTTAATAAATATATAAAATACATAAAAAAATATAAAAATAAGGTATATTTTTTTTGTCTTTAAAATTTAATAAATATTTTAAAATACCTTTTTAAGTTTTATTTTGTTTCAATTTCGTTTCAAAAATTTTTAATTTGAATCAAATATATTCTAACCAATAAATTTTCAAAAAATTTAGGATCCATCTAACAAAAATGAATGAAAATTATGCTTGATTCGTTTGTGTTGAAAGTTATTCTTATGAAATTGTTGAAATTGGTACTAAATTTTTTGAAAAAATTAGCTATTAAGAATATATTTGATATAAATCGAAAATTTTTGGAACAAAACTAAAATAAAAAAAAAACAATAAGAATATTTTAAAATTTTTATTAAATTTCAAAAACAAAAAATAAACTTTACCCAAAATGTAAATTTCATATTTTTTAATAAAATCTTTTCGATTAACAACTTTAACATTTGTCATAATTAAATACAAGTAATTAATAATTATTGTTCAATAATATGGTGGGAATGACAGAGAGCACATGGAAAAAGCAATTGCCTCTCTGCTTAGACAAAATAAAAAGGGCAAAGGCGTGTTCCTATTAAATACGGAGATGCACAATTTCGGGGATTTTTTTTTATTTATTTATTTTGAATTTGTTATTGTACGGATCCATGAATAATTAATATATGGTGAGGCTTAATGCTTGTTTATGCAACACTTTGACACTTTAATTAATTTTTATGAACTTGTTGGTCAAGGATGAATCAATCTAACACGTGCTTGCCATCTTCCAATGAAACGTTTCATTATCATCTATTTGACACATATTTTATTGAAACATAAATTTTAAAGAGTAATGATAAATTGATAATTACCATATTTCTTCATAGTGATCATGAATTTGAATTAGAATAATAAAAGGATATATAAAAGCTATGCTGAGAAGGGAGTTCTAGTTCTTGAAATTAGATTAATTAAACTCTTAATTGATAATAAAGTTCGAAAGAGTATCCAAAAAGTAGTATGGTTTTCTAAAAATCCTCTTAAATGTAACAAAAAAATATGTAGGAAAATTTATGTAGAGGATAAATTAGTTGTCAAATACTGAGGTCAAATAATTTAATTTTGGGAGGCACACGCTAGTAGTAGAATATGAATAAGATTCTGACTCTTTTAAAATTATATTATTATTAGAGAAAAAAATACATTATTAATTATTTTTGAATTAAAATAATAAAATTTATAAATAATAAATATTATAAATTTAAAAATAATTAAAATATTATTTTCTATTAATATTATTATTTTAGAGAATTTTTTATGAATAATAAATTAAAGAGGTAATTAAAGAAGTTGTAGGTGAAATTGGTTGGTTAATTAATAATTAGTGGATTAAAATGAAATGAGGGAAAGAAGAGGAACAGAAGGGTAGGGCCTTCCTGCACTCACAGTGACGTAGCGTACATTGTTTGCTTCATGTCTCATGGCGGAGACTCTTCCCGTAAAATTAATAGTTAAAAACTGTTAAATAATTTAATAAATTTAATTAAATTTATATTTAATTATTTTTAATTATTAATTTTATATAAAAATAATTATATATAAATTTTTATTTTTTATTTTTTATATACTATGAAACTAACATACACCTCAACTATTACATTGAATCAAGGATAGTAAATGTGTGTGTATAAAGCTTTACATCCAATTAAATAATGAAAAATATTTAAGTACACAAATAGAAAAAGAATAAATAAAATTGCGAATTGAGAAAAGCACAATATTCACCTGCCACTGAGTTTGACCTGCGCAGTGAATTTCAAAGAGCATTCAGAAATGGGACGCATCTTACACGGTTCCCAAAGTAAAATTGACAAGACATAACATAAGATTTGTTTTACAAAATCCCATTCCCCTCTTCATTAAAATCCATAGCCGTTTTACTTACTTCAGCGAATCAGGGAGCGCCACGACCACGATTAAGCAATCAGACAGGCTTCGAGATTAGAACTTAGTACTAATACAAGTAGGAGGAGTACTTTTTATCTTCTCAATAAACCCCGAAAAGGAAAGAATTTTAAAATGAAGAGTCAAACATTGAACAAGCTTAATTAATATTTTGTTGTTGTACAAACAGTGGAAGGCGTGAGAAAGTAGAGAAAATTGAGGAGGATAAACAAGGAAGCCAACCGAATCTTTCTCTTGCTTTCTCTGCTTTTCATACCACTACCATTTCCATGCACCACAAGTCCACAACCCTCATCGCTTTCACTGCAAAACATTTTAATGTTCTTCAAACGAAAGAGTGCCATATGTACTATTTACATTCAAAAGAAAGTGACTCGTCCACTTCATAACCATGTCTCTCCAAAACATCTCAAACTAGTAAACCAAAAATGGAAGAAGAAAAAAATCGCATACCCATTATCCTTTTTTCTATAAAAACTGTACATTTTCTTTATTACTAAACTATTCCTCCACCTATCATCTTCACATCATGTAACCACAAAAAAATTCCACAACCCCTTCAAGAGGGGGAAAAAAGAAACAAAAAAGACCCTTTCCTTCATCTTCCATATACAGAGATCTCCTTGCATTCAATTCACCTTCCTTATAATTGACAATGGCTGTATGTTAAAATTCAGCCACAAAAACAACCTGAATACTGGGCGAGCTCCCTCGCTCGCTCGTTAAGCCATAAAAATGATGGCCTGTTCTTGACCAACATGTCCCTGGCAAACCATAAACCTCCAAGAAGGATTCCATCTCCAGCTGTTTTTCCGGGATACTGGGATCAATCAGGCAAATTTAACAATCATGCGAAAAGGACACTTTTTCTTTCATGTCTACCTGTCTTCTATGAAGATTCTGCTTACGAAATCGCGAAATCTCTTGGAGTAGAGCTTTGGATCAACAGCTGAGATTGAAGAAGAGTCGACCTGAAAAGACTTGTACGCATGCTCCAGCTTCTTGCTGATATCATAGTCTTGCAAGATGTCAATAATCCCAAAATATAGAACAACATCGCTAGTCTCTCCATTGCGATAAGGGGTCAAATGGCTGATTCCGACGGTTGTATATTGATCGAAATCACTCCGCCGGGCCATGCGCTCTGCTCTTGCAGGCATATTGGCACCCAACCTAATCAATGGTTTCCTGAAACAAGTGAAACAAAAATTAATACATCAAGTTGCAGGGTGAAAATTCTACAAAAGCAGAAAGAACATACATGAAGAGGTACTACAGAAATAATTATCTCAAGAGACAATCACCATTGACAAGGAATTATTGCCAGGCTAAAGGTAAAATAATAATAACTTTTAAGTTCTTTCTAAGGAAATCAGGACCACAACCTGTGCCCCCACAACCTGCCAAACTATCCCACCCACTTGCCTAAGATAATTCAAGCTACTTTCAATTATTACCATGGAAATCATCAATTCAACAATACCATGGGAAATACTAGGCTTCTAGAATGCCATTAAAAAGTCACAGCTCAAACATAGCATGCATAATTGCATATACAAGTCTATACAACATCTTAGGCTTTTTAAGAGACAGCAATAACCATGCACCCTTTCTTTGGTCTTTGTGGGAACTAAAAACTGATTGAGGGAATTCATAGTTCCATCTACTTTGTATGGATGCAGGAGTTACAACTTAAAACAAGCTGCAATATCAATTTAAAATTAAAATAATTTAAAGGAGCTGGAACAAATGTCAACATACCGTCCAGATTTAACTCTATCCCTGTCTTGTAACTCAGCCTCGAGGAATCGATAACCACGCATGAACTTTTCACTCTGATAGGAATCTTCTTTACCTAAAAGGTTCAACAGAATAACTTTTATCACTTTTACAATAACATAAAACTTACCAGCTGAATACAATGAGGAGAAAATGAATCCATACCAGAGCGTAATACAAACGGTGACAGTCCCATTTTGTCATATGTATTATCATCACGGAAATGAAGGCCAACCAAAAGACTGTAATCCATAATCCCCTCAGCTTCCAAGAACTCGCAATCCCGCTCAATTTGTCTGGACATAATAGCAAAACAAGATTAAATCAAGAGATTTGTAATTTTTTCAATGCCAAATAATAGATAGGACATGCTCAACAACTTACTTCATGAGATCCTGGAACCAATTTCTTTGTATACGAAAGACAAAATTGAGATCCAAGTCCTTGAGGGTGGTAGTTTCATCTATCTCCTCTTCGGATTTATCAGTTGTACGGCCATGTGAGGATCCTTTCAAGTCAAATCGTCTATGGATTGGATACTCTGAGCAGAAAAGGTTGCCCATCACAATGAACCGGGTCTGGATTTCATGAATGATAAATTCTCAGGAACTGAGATGCAAAAAGTCAACCCCGAAAAACACAAGAATATATGTACAAAAATATACCTTTTGGCCTCCGATCGGTTTTACACAGTGTACCCCATAGAATTTCGTCACAAGTGAATTCTCATACTGAGAAACATGTTGGTAATAACTTCGAAGCATCCGAAGAAGCACCTATAGTTTAGACACCAAATCCAAGTATCAACATAGATGTCCATAACACCAGAGAGTCGCAAATGCAGGGAATTGAATGCTTTGATTTTGCAATACATTATAATCAGTAAATTATAAAAGCTAGAAGCCTTTCCACAAAATCCAACTGTGTGTATTATGAAAGGAAGTTAACAACAACAATCTACTCCATTGGACTTGCATAACAAGCCAAGGCATCACTGAGACAGAAACATATGTCTATTTGGCCATTGACCACTGCATATGACTAGTGCAATCAAACTTTGGAACTTATTTCCCACACACTATTGCAAATTCACACACCAAAAGACGTTTACAGATTCAACACGAGACAAAGGCTACAAGTCTATATAGCACAGATATGTATCTATAAGTCTAACCTTGACTTCGGATTTCTTGACTGTCTTGATCATGAATCTGTCATCTTGGGTCAAGTAGAAGTAGCTTCCGCTTTTCCCCGGTGACGAAAGCTCCCTAAGAGCATCATTCCCACATACGGCCAACATGTAATCGGCAGGATCCACCTGAAATAGCTTCCTCAATTGCCTGAAAAATCAAAAGGACAATAACAGAATCCGATCAACAGAAAGCAAGAGGCCAATAAAAAAGTGTTGAAGAAAACACTAAACAGACATAATACCTAAAAACCATGGGGCAATAATCCTTCCACCGGAACTCCATGGACTGATGCGGCGGTGTAGTCTTCGATCCTTCCGGCGGAAACCTCGTCCAGAACTTCTCCTTGGGATCAAAATCACTTTGTTTCAGCACTCTGGATATCGAAGCTTCCTTCCCAACAGAGTACCTAGCAGAATCAAAAACCAAAAACAGTTCAAATCGCGAGCATTGAAAGACGAAATTTCATTTCAGACACCAAAAAATAAATAAAGACTCACCTTATTCCCAATTGCAGATTAAGCATTAAATCATAGTTCTTATGCCCCTTTGAAATAGTCTGACCGGGCCTCTTCACCTCCTTGGAGAAACAACGAGGCTCCGTATGAAACTGCTTCTTCTGCTTCTGATTCTGATTCTGATTCTGAATCTGATTCAGCTTCACATTATCACCATCTTCACGATCCGAACCAGTTCCATCATGATACAACATCGACACATTATCAATAATATCACACGTGATATCACCGGCATCACCATCCTGTTCCCAGATACAAATCTTCCCGGCACCGGCACCGGCACCGGCACCCGCACCACCGTCGACGGAGGACCTCTTTCTCATCGTTATGGTGAAGTTATCCCCCCAAACGGGACCCTTCCCATTACTACTCCTGCCAGGGTAGAAAGTACCGTTAAGCTGGTGCTGGTGCATCATAAGGTCCCTACTCCAGCATCCAACGTAGCAGCTCCCATCCGGCCACGTGAAAACACCTTGCCCCTTCGGAACACCGTTCTCCCACTGACCTTCGTAACGGTTTCCGTTACGCCACGTCAGCGTCCCTCTCCCTGAGATAACGCCGTTCCTCCATTCTCCAACGTACTCGTTCCCGTTCCTCCACACGTACCTACCTTGCCCGTCTTGAACGTTGCGCTTCCAAGAACCTTCATAGAAATCGCCGTTCGAGTAGCGTTTCTGGCCGTACCCGTGCTTCTTGTCGGAGCTCCATGACCCGCGGTAGGTGTCCCCGTCGGATCCGGTGAAGGTTCCGAACCCTTCCATTCGACCAGATTTGAACTCGCCCTCGTAGGTTGCGCCGGAAGGCCACGAGAATTTGCCTTTGCCGGAGGCTTTGCCGCGCTTCCATTCTCCTTCGTACATGCATCCGTCGGACCAGAGGTACTTGCCGGATCCGCTCGGAGCGTTCCCGGAGAAGTTTCCGGTATACAAATCGCCGTTCGGTAAGAGGCGTTCGACGGCGGAATCCGGTTCGGTGACAAGACTTGTTGGTGTCACCCTACGGCTCCGGCCGGTAGAGACCACCGCGGTTGCCGGCGGTGATGGCTTGAGAAGGTCTTTTTCTGCGTCGGATTTCATTTTGAGTTGGAAAGTGGTGGCGGAAAAAAACTCAATGCATTCTCCGGCGAGCTAAGGTGAGAGGCATTATGATTAATAATATTACGATAATAACCCTGCAAGTGTTGTGCCTTTTTCTCTCTCTATGTCTAGAATTTTGTTGTTGTTGCTGAATGAATGCTTTTCACTTTCTCTTTTGTGTTTTGAGTACTCTTTCTTCTACTTGTTATCTTCTCTTCTTCCCTTTGCGTTTTTTGGGGAAATGGGTTGGAATTGGATTCAGACTTTTGAGAGAGAGAGAGAGAGACAGAAAGTGTTGCGAGTCTGTATTACTAGGGCAGGGGCAGGGCCACTTTATTTATTTATATTTTCAACTTAAATGCCTAATTCTTACTTACTTAATTAATTACTAATTAGGCGGCTTTGCCTATGAAACCTTGCTAACTCTCACACTCTACTTCACCAAAGTTTAACACTATGCTTTATGCTTTTCATTATTTTATTACTCCCAACCTCATTTTCTTCCACCATCTTAATTTTCATAATTTCTTGGTATAAAGTATTATTTTATATTTATAGAACACATTTTTAAAAGTTAATAATAAAATTGTTTTTTAATACATTATAAATATAAAAAAATTTAATAATTTTTAATAAAATATTTTCTTTTATAATAATCTTAAAATATGTTTTTAGGATATAAATTAGCAAAATTTATTATATATATGTATAAAATTATTTTACATTAATAGTGTATTAAAATTAAAATATAAATAATAATATAATTAAAATTGTCAGCAATATTTTGTTTACCTTATTCCAGCTAACTACCAATTGTGTTGAAGTTATTTTATTCTAGGACGAATATACCTTTTTGCCCTTCTGTAAATTCTTTGTCTTGGTCCAATGACAGCGTATCTGTGTCTTCCTTCTTCGTTGGTTTCATCGTGACGAAACGGTATCCCCTAGGCTTTGCTCTTCCCTTTTTCATTTCTTTATTAAGATTTTTTTTACAAACATTAATATATTAACCATTCTTTTTTTTTTTTTTTGAATTAGGTAAATTATAAATTTCATGATATAAAATTGCTAGTTAAAATTTTGTATCTACATTTTCACACACAAAAGCATAAGTTCAGGTATTACTATTATTATTATTATTTATATATATATGAGGTTAGCAGAGCATGTAATTTCGACCAAATATTTTGTTATTAGCTTTTTCTTTCAAGATTTTGGAAGTAATGTTTATGGGTCATTTTTCTTGGTCTTAAATAAATAATATCAACAGTTTCCTGTGTTTGGAGGTAATTGTTCTGTTACTTATCGTTTTCTTATATCGATGTTTTATAGGAGTTGTCGGATAATATTACATGAATATAGAAGATATTTTATAGTAGTGTCTACAACTTCCATATTTTAAAAATTAATATGTTAATTTTCTACTAATTAATTTTACAGTTTTATTCGCCTAAATGTCTCAGTTTTGAATTTATTGAAGTAAATTATCCAATATAAAAATATATAAAAAAAAAATCAACTAATTGGAAATAAATTTACGTCGATAAATTAATTAAAAATCAATTTTATAGAGAAATATGTTACAAAAATTAGTTAAATTTATATACTAAATAAATCTATATAAATCGAATTACGATTTAAGTATTTACATGTAAGTCGAATTAGTCCAATTCAATTTAGCATGAATCCAATATTTATTAAAATAGAAAAAATATTATATAATTTTTGAGATTTAAGCTAAATTCTTTGCTAAATTTAATCGACCTAATTCAGTTTATTACTGTATGTATATATTACGTAATATATAAAAAAATAAAAAAATAAAATTAATACATTACTTTTCAACGGACTCATTCTCTTTTTATAACAAAATACTCTCTTTTTTAATCAAATCATGGTTACTCATTTTTTTTTTTTTGACAAATTAAAACTATTTCAATTATATGTTTATCATCCTAAATTAACCCGATCAAATCTTATATTAGGATAAAAAAAATACCAAATATGAGATAATTTGGTGTTAAAAAAAGAATTAGATTTAAAAAAGATGTTATTATTTACAAGAAATTTAAAATTATATTTTAAAAAAATTATTGTTCACAAGTTTTTATTAAAATAGAGTATTTTTAGAAACTAATTTTAAATCTACTTGTGAATAATAAAAACTTTTTCAAACCTAATTCCATTTTAATACCAAATTATCTCATATTTGGTATTTTTTATCCTAATATATTAATAATTAATGTTATGTAAACACAAAAAATTTATCAACAAATTAATTATTTATATAAAATATATATTAAAAATAAATTAAATATCACATATATTTATATATAAATACACATAAATTAATTTAGTAATTGAATTTCGATGTATACATAATATTTCTGTTATATTAACTAGTAGTATTAGATGCCAATGAGTAATATTGAGTAGGCAATTATATATATTAATATATATAACAAAAAAAATATTAACCAAAACTTATCAAAATTTATTTTTTTTATTTTATTTAATGTATTTTGTAATAAATAAATATTAAATAAGATAAATTTAGATTTTTTTTTCCTTCAAACATTACTATATATTGCCTTTTTGTATTTTTAGTGGTTTAAATAAGTTTTTTTATCTTTGTGAAATATTGAGTTTTTTGGTTTTCAATTTTTCATTCCTGTAAATCCTATATATTTGCATTTCTTACGTCATTATTAGCTCACAGAACAAATTAAAAATAAAGACTAAAACTAAAATCTTTTAAACTTTACTGCATCAAATTAAAGAAAATTATAGAAATCATCAAAATAAAAGATCGAATATTTTATAAGGATAAAAAACTTATTTAAACTATTGTAGTTCTTGTTAAGCCAATAAAAAATGAACTGAATTTGGGAGCAACCGAATCAAATTAAAATGAAGCATACTTTTGTTTTGGGATTATTAGTCATAATAAATAAAGAGTAATAATTATTAGGAATTTCCATTCATTTTTTATTATTGTCTGAACTTTTGAATAAATAAAAAAATTAAATATATATTTTATTCTTGAAAATATCACATAATAAAATTTATTTTTTATTTAAAAATTAATAAAATAATTAAAATGATAATTTTTAGCAATCCTAATATTTTTTTAATGAACAATATATTTATAAAATTATGAAATCATACTTGTCTTTTTTTTGGTATTATTTAATTCGATAAATTAAAAATTAATTTATTGTGAATCTGAACTCTATTTAAAGGTTTATTATGCGAGTTTCTGGGAGCTGTGATGCCAAAAAAAGGAAAAGGAAATATAGAGGATTGGACCTATTTCCACACTGTGTGACCCAATTTGAGGCCCAATTTCCGCATCGGATTTGAAATTCTTAATTTCTTACGTGCTAACTGCTAGCATAAAAATCAAAATTCACAAAAACAACTGTAGCTAAATAAAAACATTTAATTAGATAAAGATATAACAATAAAAATATTATTTTCGAAAAATGTAAGTGTAACAAAAAAAATATATTAAACCAACGAGTTATAACTCAAATAATATAATCTTTTTATCTTTATCTAAAAGTCTTCAATTCAAGTTTCACTCATAATTTTAAAATATATATATATATATATATATTAAAACGTTTTTGTTAAACATATATGCGATATACCCTTTTAGTGATGAATGGCGGAATTTATATATAAATATTTAAGATTTAAGAAATACTTATAATTTTTAATATAGAAAAATAGTCAATATTTTTAATTAAAACTAAATGAATCATAATTTTTAATATAGAAAAAGTCAATATTTTTAATTAAAGCTGAATGAACCATATTCTGAATTTATAACCTACTTATTAACGCTGCATTTGTTTATAGACGCGAGACACTGAGATAAGAATATAGAGACACAAAATTATATTTAACAGATGAGATATAAACAGAGATATTATATTCAGAGATACTGAATTAATATATCTTGTGTCCATTTTAATAGAAAATATATAGAGACACTAATAAAAAATACAACTTATTTTTTATTTTTTATTATTCTTATTAATTTTTTAATTGTATTTTTTATTATATGTTTTTTCTCAACTTTTTTAAATAAAAAAATAAAAATAAATTAAACTTTTATAATTTATTCTATTTTGTTACTAAACAAAATACAAAATAATTATTTTTATGTCTTATTTTCAATATCTTATTTTATTATGTTCTCAGCATCAAAAAGCATAAAAAAACCAAAATTTAAAATGATATACAGTGAGACTACAAAAACAGCAAAAACACTAACAGTCAATAAGGACCAAAATCTATAACCAACCTTTCTATAGACACTAGAAGTTTATATATATATAGTGTAGCATAATTATTTACATTATTTTATGTTTTAAAGTCAAATTTGATAAAGTGATAAGAAATTTAGAAATAGATATGAAGTGGTACCTATATATGAATTGCTCAAATGAATGATACACCAATTATATATAATGAACATGCATGCTTGTAGTGACTAATACAAAGCAAGTCCTCCTTTAATTTTATCACTGAAATCAAAACACAAACATAGTCAAATTTCATGATGTAGGACCTTTTATTATTCTTATTGGTCTCTTAGCTTCATGGCAACCGCTTATGGTGCTGTCAAACAGATGAACTTTCAATTTTAAACCGAGTCATAGACAATATTATTGTTAGACTTGTGTGCAATCATGATATTTAAACTTAACGACAAAAATTATATTATTAACACTAAGAATTTTAGGAAATGTAGGGCAGCCTATGGAAATTATTTTATAAGATCCTAGGAATATGATTCATGTACTTTATCTAATAATTCGAAAATTTCATGAATCGAAATGATAAGCCAAATTCATTCATTGGTGTAGGTGTTAATTACTTAATTAATTTCATAAATAAATCCATTATTATTTAATTTGGTTTGACATAATCACATACATAATTCTTATTTCCTTGGAGAACAGCGGTAGTATTTTAGGATTTTATTTAAAAAAAATTCTTATATATTTTTACATTTTTATGTTGCAAAAATTTAGATTCTGCTACAATGAAACTGTTGTCGTAGTTTTTTTTAACTGTCTCATGTATAATATTTTTAGATTTTTCTTTGTATTTTATCTTATGTCTACTTTTTATTTTATCCACCTTTTTAAGTGAGTATTTTACTAATTTTTTTTTATATATTCAAATTATCTGGGATAAAATTTTATTATTTTTCCAATAATAAATAGATTCTACTCTCTAACTTTATTTTTTACTTCATCTATACGTGTATAATTGTTCATTTATTTTAACATATTTATTTTTATCATACTTAACTTATGCTCATGCTTGTCTTTAACTTATATAATGCTTCTTAAATTAATTACAATTATTAATTAGACGCTAGTGAGAAAAACCGAAATTGTTGGATTTAAAAAGCCAAATTTTACATATAAACAACTAGGACATAATTAAATAATTTATATTATTTTACAATGAACAATTAATGATTTGTGAATGAAGAATAAAAGCACCTTCTATATATGAGGTGTAATTCCTACCCAAATAAATTAAGATAAGATGATGAGACATACACTATACCACTACCCATACTACTACTATGAGCACTCAAGGAACAAAAAAGAGAACCTATGTGGATAAAAAGTGCACAATATATTTTTTCTCAAATTTCAATGATGAGAACTACTTCAAATGAATTTCATTGGTAGTTCAATTTCTTCCAAGTTTTTAGTATAAAGTTTTTTGCTTCCCATTCACTCATTCAGTGTATGTGTAGCGAGGTCTACATTATATTAATTGTGTCTTTGTCTACAAATTTAATTTTTCCATACCCCATACTATATATATATCTAGATATTTACATATATGTATACAACTTCTTCTATAAATCTAGTGATGCTTAATTATTGATGAATGATTATAAGGTTTTTTATATATAAAAAAAATAACAAATTAAAATGGTCTATAATTAAATGAACCTAAAATGATAGTCAATGCACAAAAATTCCACATTAATTTAAATTTTAAAAAATAATATAAACAGGCTAAAAAAATAATTGAATTATTCAAAAAACTAATGAATAATATTAGGAAGTTAATTTTTTTAGTCAATATCGATTTTTTTTTAATTTTTTATTTATTTTAAATTTTAAATTCTAAATCATAAATTTTAAATGCTAAATTTTAAATTCTAAATACTAAACACTAAATTTTTTCAAAATTAAGAATTTTCAGAACTAAAAAAATTAATTTTATATATTTTTTCAAAATCAATTTAAAAGATAAAGTCTCACATTTATAAATATTATAGAAATTATATTTCTGAGATATGTGAGAGTTATAATATTTCTCATTTTCTTTGTACAATAACTTGAACTTTCAATCCTTATTCATTTTCCTATTTGGTTGGTTGATTAACAACACTATTTTCCTAGCAAAACTGTAGTTTAATCATTAAGGCCGGGTAGGGTTGTCCAAATTAATTATATAATAAATTAAAGCTATTTTGACTATGTGCTTAAATGATGGAGACATCTAATTTACATGAAAATAAACACCACTTGATTAAGCTAGCTAATTATTTTCATCAATATATATAATCGTTTTATTTATTATTTATAAGAGGGGTTTTAGCATGTCCTTGCTTTTACATAAAGTATAATTAGCTTAATTTAGAAAAAAAAACTAAGTAAAAACTGATCATGTTGCTAATTATTATATATCGAATGTTAGAGATATAATCATTCATGTTACCTCCTCTTATTAATGTAAGATTTTGGGATGAGTAGTTTTACGATATGGTATCTGAATTCTACATCCAAAAGATTTAAAAAAAACATAAAACAAATTAAAAAAAAATACTTATACAAAAATTAGGGGTTGTCAAACGGGTTAGTCCGGCCCATTTAGACCTGGCTGTTTAAGCTCGCCTTATTTGTGGGCCATAATTTTTTGTCTAAACCGTTTATGATCAGTCCGATGGGTTAAACGGACCAGCCTGTTTATTCTTTTATTTTATTTTTAAAAAATATTTTGACAAAATATTACTTTTAGGTCAAAAACCTTTAAAAACTAATATTTTTTTAGTTGATGGGTCGAATTTTCGGGTCGGGTCGGGTAAAATATCAGTTAAAAGTGCTACTTTTTTTTAGAAAATGTAAAAAAAATTAAACGGGTCATCCGTTTAACTCGTCATTTTTTTTTGGGTTAATCGGATCAGTCCGTTTAGCCCAAAATTTAAACGGACTTAATTTTAAAGGCAAAATCTGCTCATTTAAATGAGTAAATGGGCTGGCCCGATGGACTTATTAGCCCATTTTAATGGTCCTAACAAAAATCAAACAAACTTAAAAAAGACTCTTGTTTAAGAGAGAGTGTTAGAGATATAAAATCAAACATTTTCGATCTTTAGATAACTTGAAACTCTTATTAGCATCAAGTAATTAGTATTAATGGCCTTGGCCTAGAAAAATGTTTAATTTAAACTCCAAAATGATGGTATTTGGATGAAATTTAATTTGGGTGATATATAGTTCATGTGGTCTCAAATGTGATGATCATGGCTTTGTTGGTTACTTGTCTAATCTTTTTTGGCTATGAAAAGCTTGAGTATACATAAGAGATCGATAAGGTATCAACATTATTCATTATTCATGATCACCCTCTTATTTCTGAAAAGGACAACTTAATTAATTAGTTCCCGGGTCTAATTAATTATATTTATCTATGTATGTGGTATATTTTAATAAGTAATATTTATTTAATTTTTTATTTTTCTTCCCTTCTTATAGATACTAGTGTATCAATAGATACTCACTCTTTTATATATTAAATGTATATAAAAATAATAAAAATTAAATTAGTTGAAATAGCAAGTGGTTTATAATTTATCTAAAAGATTTTGGATTCAAATCTTGCAAATAACAATTTTTTTAACTATATATATATATATGGAAAGATATTTTAGGAAAGAAAAAAGTTGGATACTAACCTTTCTAGTATCCTCATTATATATAGTGTAGATGTTTCATTCAATCTTGCATAATATCTTTTAGCAAAGAGTCAATTCATTTTTTTGGGACTAACTATATTAAAGACTTAATTATTCATATATTTTTTTATTAATTTAAAATTTTTTTTAAAAAAATTCATAATATAATATCAAATTTTTTATAATTTAAAAGTTTAGACTTCAATCCTTATTGATTCTAAAAAAAAAAAGAATTTCAGCATAAAACATAAAAAGAGAACGAAAAATTTATGTAAAAATTATGCAAATCTAAAAATTCTTGTATATAAGAATTATTAGAGATATAATTATTCACATATCTCCTGTCACGATTAGTTTAAATTTTAAAAAATATATATATAAAAAATTTCTTGGTTTTGTTTTGATTAGATGTAACGTATACATAATATATATTAGATTAGGATTGTGTACTAAAAATAATACTATTATTAGGGTTTATGTTGGAGATATAAAAAAAGATTAACATTATACAAGGAAGTTAACTTTATCCCTAATAGTGTTTGATCAACATAATTAAACTATTAAAGATGCATCATTTCTTGCCTCTATATATCATCTTGTTCTAGTATCTTCAATATTATACTTTAGGATAAATTATGCTATTATAAGGGAAATTAATTTCATAATTTTTTTTTAGAAAGGTATGACGTACGTGCATGTCACAAATTACAAAGGAGATAAGTATAATTTTTTTTTTTCCTGATGATATCTACAACTCGATGGCTTCTTTTGTTCATTTAGCATGCAATTATTTTGTGTAGGGTTTGATATTTGACTGAATTGTTATTATCTTCCAAAAACAGGATAGGGGAGACCCAAACCGCATTGGTTATAATAATAATAATAATGATACTTAACTATCAATTTTGTTTTCATATTAGCATCAATATTGTATTTGTCAAATTCACAATTTTAATATTATAAAAAATTGATAATTAAAATATGATATTAGAGAATGTGATAGTAATTAGTTATGGGGGTGTTCTGAAAGGGTTTTGAGAGCCAATATTTAGAGAGTTTAATTTTTTGCTATTTAGAAAGAATTGATCATAACTTGAAAAGCTCCATTCAAGAATGTTAATTGCAAAATCGACTCTGTAGAATTATTATTTTTAGCTAACAATTAAAAAGTGCCAAACTATCATTAAGAGAAGGTTATTATTATTATTCAAGAAACTTTTTAATTATTGAAGATCGAAGAACTTTAGTTGCACGATCAGATTCAGAATTGGTGGATAGTGATTTTAGCTACATAAGTCTATTGTGTTGGATATAATGAGAGATTTTAGTTCCTAAAATTCGAGTTTATTGTGGTTGCCCTGGCTATTTTTTAGCTCGATAGGTCAAGATTTGTCGCGAGTTCTATTTAAGGGTCTGAGCTCTATTTTAAAATTTGAGTTTATTGTAGTAGTTTTGTTTACTTTTTTGTCTTTAAAATTTATTAAAATTTTTAAAATATCTTTAAATTTTATTTTGTTTCAATTTTGTTCTATAAATTTTTTATTTATATTAAATTTATCATAATAACTAATTTTTCAAAAAAATTATGACCAATTCAGTAATAATTTCACAAGAACTAACAACTTTTAATATAAAAAAATCAGATATATTTATCATACATTATTATTAGACTGATCTTAAACGTTTTTTAAAATTTAACTGTTATAGATATATTTAATACAATTAAAAAATTTTAAAACAAAGTTAAAACAAAATAAAACTTAAGCATATTTTTAAAATTTTTGACAACCTTTAAGACAAAAAATATACACTCTTATTTTTTATTTTCTTTCTACATATCAAAAAAATATAATTGATCAACCAACGAGCTATAGTTTAAATAGCATAGTATTTATATACTCACCTAGAAGTCACGGATTCGAATCTTACTCTTAACTTTAGACAATATATATATATATATATATATATATATATATATATATATATATATAATATATATATATATATATATAATTGATGACACAATATTTTTATATTTGAACAAAAATTAAAATTGTTAATTTTGAGTTAAAAAATAAAAAATAATAAGGCATCAAAACCTGACCTACATGATATATAGTTGATGGAGGGAAAGACTAAGAAGAGTAATATGCATGCATGAAGGACCCACTTAACATGGCGCTTTAGCTGTCTTTGCCGACAAAAACGACATCGTCACTTTCTATCATGCTGCCATGCTCCATTCGCCACGTGTCCCCCTACCAAGTTAGTTAACTATTTTATTTTTTTAATAACCTTCCTAATCATCAATGACCAGCTTAATTAATCAAACTGAATGATTGTGTTCTCTCTTCATGGTTGTTCCATATTCCTCGATTATATATATATATAGATTACTAGTATTTATTAGTTGTACGCAAAGAAGAACAACATTATATTCTAGTATATTAAAAATTATTGAAGCTAAGTAATGTTTGATAGTCAATATTTTCCGATTAATATCGGTTAATTTATTAAAAAAAAAAACACTTTTAGAATTAAAAAAAAAAAATATTTTGTTAATATTAACTACCAAAAATTGATTTCTTATATTGTTAATGTGATTGAGTTGTTATTATTCTGATATATGTATACAAAATTGTCAAGAGACAATAAAAGTAAGATAATAATTTATTAAAAAATATAATAAAATTATTTTTTAAAATATTTAAACCGATAAAAAAAGATACATTAATAATTATAAACTTATAATTTTAATATATTCTTTTATATAAGAGTCTATTTTATATTTGTGTAAATTTTGTATAGGTATTATTTTTTTATTTACTTTATACTCTTTTTTTTTTACTCAATAAAAATCGACTTATAAATTTTTCGATCATATAAATTCTGATCATATTCTAATTAAAATTACTTCTTTTAAAAATTTAAGCTAAGGTGGCCAAAATACACACGTAAATACTCATATATTTAGAAAAAAAAAAGTTTATTTGCACAAACAAATATAGAACATTATATTATATATATATTCCACATTTGAAAATTACATTCCCAAATATTAATAATGATTATTGTTGTTTTCATAGATTGAATATCTATAAATTTGGTCAGACTATATAAATAGGAATATTTCTCCAATGATTTTATACAATATCTATACGCTAATCGTCGTTGAAGCCAAAATGCAATGCGGAAATTGCCAAGTGTCCACAACTTGGATTTAATATTCGATTTGTTTTCATATTTTTTGTTTCTCTCTCTCTCAACAATAATAAAAATGGACTTCTTTGTAATCAATTTAGATTGGTCGAGTGATCAGCTCATTCGTTCGCTTAAGTAAATATCGAAAATTCGAATCTCACTTTATTCATACAACAATCTATTAATAATGGCCAATAACAGACCCTTAAATAAAGTTTAGATTCGCGACAGATTAATTTTTAACTTGTCAAATTAAAAAATATCGTGAAAAAAAAAATTGGTCTTCGTCGTCGTGATACCATGTTCGTGGGATGATGGCATTCCACTAAGCTTGCGTCAGTATAATTAGTAATTAATAAACTAATAAATTATAATTATAAGTGATAAGATATATATGTATGTGTATGCATGTATCTATATCCAGTTCCACGTAAGTTTCAATGGCAAGTTTATAAATTACAACGTTGACTATTGATGATCTCATATATTTATGGGTTCCAGGCCTTACAGCTCGCAATGTTTTGTTTTATTTTATTTTAAATTCAATTTAGGTTACGTTAGTTGTTGAGTTTTTATTAATTGTGGAATCAATACACTATGTCAAAGTAGTAGTATTTTAATTAAAGCAATTGAAAATAAGTTTCTACACGAACAAGAATTAAACATTTGTAACCAAATCTTGAAAGGTCTATCCAATGGGTCGAATCTAAAAGTATTAATGTAATGAGTTACAATTTTTTTAAAACCTTAAAAAGCATTCTCGGTAAAAAAAAAAAAAAATAGAGATTTCAAAAGATTATTGACGTTTGAAAAATCCCTATTCCAATATTTTTCCAAAAGACTATACAAATGATGGTTGATATGATTCTTATTAGGTTTAATTATTCCGTCGTTTTTTTATATTTTTTTTAATTTGTAATTAAGTTTTTATATTAATTTTTTAATAAGTCATTGACAATATAATAAAAAATAGAGAAAATTCTACTCCCTTTCTCTGCGAGATGCTAAAATAACACTTCCCTCTCCTCTATTTATAAAATGTACATTTCCTTCTTTTATAACTTAAAAAAAAACCTCCTCTTTAATCCATTTTAAATTTTTTGTGTTAACTTTATTCATTTTCAAAAAAAAAATATTATTTTTTTACAAAAATACCCTTTAGTGAAAATTTTATTTTTTTGTCATTATATTTTGTTTACCAAAATATCATTTAATAAATTATTTTTTTATTAATTAAATTATATTTTTACCAAAATATTTTTTTAAAAAATTAATAATTAAAATTTTTTTCTAAGATATCCTTCAATAATTTTTTAATTATTAAATTATGATTTTACTAAAATTTTTTTACAAATTAAAAATATCTATAATTAGAAACTTAATTAAATATTTGACTATATTTTTTAAAAGAATATTCTATTAATTTTAATATTTTTGATATAAAAATAACTTAATTCTAAAATAAAAAATAGTATACAACTTAATTAAAAAATATATAAAATTAAAATTTAATTATAAATTTGATCAAATTATAAAGAATAACAAAGTATAATTAAACCTTCTTATTATTATTTCAAAGCATAGGTTTTCTGCATACATGCATGATTAACTTTCAATTAAAATCGCTGAATTTCACATGTTAATAGTATTATTATTCGGTGCCTTCCATTATTTGTTCCACTCAAACAACCATTTAATAAATAAATAAGATGTCTCCACCATCAGCATCAAAATGCTGCATATGAAATTTGATTTCAATTAATATGTTTCAATTTTCAGCAACCAGGCGTAATAAATAATAATGAAAATTCTCCGCAATGCCAAGCTGTTCTTTGATGTGAACGAAAATGGAGAGATAATAACCTTCCATTAATTGCATATAAAACACTATTTATAAAAGAGAAAGAATATAGATAATATACTATAAATTATCCTTGAAATATATATGTAGTAAAGTCAATCTAATTAATTAACATAAATAAAAAAAAAGAAACCAACAATTATTTTTGAGAAAATTCTACTCTTCTCCTCTTTATTAGTAAAATGTATATTCTTTTTTTTTTTATAACTTTTAAAAAATTTTCTTTTTAATTCATTTTAAATTTTTTGTGTTAACTAATGTTAATTTTGATAAGTAAAATTTAATGACAAAAAATAAAATTTTTGTTAAAAGATATTTTTATAAAAAAATAATTTATTTTTTCTTAAAAAATAAAGAAAGTTAATATTAGTTAACATAAAAAATTTAAAATAGATTAAAGATAAGGTTTTTAAAAGTTATAAAAAAATGTATATTTTATAAATAAAAGAGAGAAAAGTGTTATTTTAATACTTCTCAAAAAAAAAGTGAAATTTACTTTTTTTTTACTAAAAATTTATTATAACCAACAAATTTATGCTAACCTTATTACACTAAATTCATATGAGTGTTTTCTCTTTATATATCGCTCAACATTCTTTTCACTAAAACATAACTAAAACATAAATGTGATAAAATTTATCCTTAAATTTTAGAAATATTTTTTTTCTCATAAAAAATCCAAACACTTGTTAAATATTATGGTTTATAATTTAAAATTTAAGATTTACATATTCTTTTTTTTTATTATTGTCTTAAATAATACTTTTAAGATACTTAAGCTACTTTATTTGTGGTATCAATGTCAATAATTTTTATTTATTTACTCTTTTTTTTGTTAAATTTATATTCTATATAATCTGTCTTATTATCATTTAGAGAAAAATAATGTATTTATGAAATTTGTATCTATAAATTTAACTTCTTATTTAAATATTCTCATGATTTTCCTATAAAAAGTAAAAATGATATCCTTGAAAAAAAACAACCATATTGTTGAATATACTCAACAAGTATTCACATCTAAAAGTAATATGAAAAAAAATATAAATTTAGAAATAAACCTTAAAATAATCCAACTAAAAGGGTTAAAAATAAAAATAAAATAACATAAAAATTGAAAAACAAATAGGTCCATAATACATAATAATTGTTGAATTTGGAAAATTTATTTGATAATCAAATATTATTAAAATGTTAGTTAAATATTTATTAAAATATTACCAATTGTTTGTTTGATACTTTTGTTTAGTGTACAGGAAAAAAAATTAATTTGATCCAAGAAGCATGAAAAATAAGCCTACACTAATACCCAAAATAAAAAACAGCTGAACCAAGAAAAAAGGAAACAAGCCACATGTTATGAGTAGAAAAGTAAATTAATTATGGCCCAAATAAACAAGTCCATCTTGATCACCAAACAAAGATTGCCTCATAAATCATACTAAAGTGATTTAAATCAAGTGGCTGAATGTTAAAAAGAGAAAGAAATCCAAAGAGGCCCAAATTCTTCAAAGCCCATGATAAATTAAAGAAAGAAACTAAAGATCATACGGTGATTACAAAAAGCATTCACTTTCTCCCATGCATTGGTTACTGGAACTCAAATTCCAATTCAATTAATTGCATTCCTTGGTAACTAAAAGAGAAAATTCAATTTGATTTATTTGCATTAAAAGTTCCACACGTTACTCCATGCCTTGGGAAATGGAAGTGGGAATTCAATTTATTTTAATTCCATTTATTGCTTTCTTCAAAAGTTTCCTTCTCTCTTCTCTCTCCTCTCTCTTGCTTTCAGTCACATCTATCCATCAGAGAAAAAGATAGAAGAAAAGTGAAGCCTCTGAAGAAAAGGTTATGAAGAAGAATAGCCAAAAAAGATATTTGCTATTGAAGGAATTATTTGAAGAAAAGTTTCGAGATTTTCTTTGCCAAGAAAAGAAGCAATCCGCCTCTGTCAAAAAGAAGATCTAGTTTGATAAAAGTTCATTTCCATTTTTGTTCATCAAAGAAAGAAGATAGCTTCTAAAGCCTCAAGTAGGAAGAAGCAAAAATGGAAGGTAAGAAGCTGTCCTGGGTCAGACGCTCATCAACGTTCAGAATCAATTCTTGGGGCCAAAGTCAAGATCAATGGCCAAGATTGAAGAAAATTGATGAAAAAGGTTGAGAGAGGTACATGAATGTAGTTTCAGTTTTTCCTCTCTCTTCCCTTTGTTTAAACAGTGACTTAACCTATGTTGGAGAAGAAGTTGCTGGGTTGGTTGAACAGGTTTCAACCTTGGAAGCTTCCCCTTCTATAATAAGGGAGAACGGCCAAGGATTGAAGCAAGGAGTGAGAGCACACGTTTGGGTTCTCATAGCTCTTTGAGCTGTTCATTCTTCTCCTTCATTGCTTTCATTGAATATTTCTTTTTCTCAATTTAGTCTGTCTGTGTTTCATTGGTAAAAGACAAAATGTGAGGTTTTGTAAGAAAAAGCCAATGAGTGAAAAAAGGCTGAGAGTTAAAGAAAAAGCTATTATTATCTCAAAAATTCTTTGTATATATTTCTGTTTTGTTGTCATGATCTTGAGGGAATTTCCTTGCAAGTTGGGTTAGCACTTTGCAGTTGAAAGCTAGGGTGAGTCCTAGTCAAGTTTAGGTTGGGATAGAATCTGGACTTGTTCCCTTCCAAGTTGGGTTAGCACTTTACAGTTGAAAGATTTGTTTGAGTCCAAGTCAAATTCAGATTGGGGTTAGAATCTAGATTTGTTCCAGATAGGATTGGGTAGATCCTAGGGAAGAATTTGAGTTTGTAATATGATGATTATAGTGAAATTATGTCACTGTTGTGATGGAGACTGGATGTAGACTGCATTGCACTTAGCAGCTGAACCAAGATACATCTGGGTATGATTCTCTCTCTCTTCTACTCCTATTCTGTTTCTGTTGCGTTGGAGACAAAAATAAAAAATATCTCTTAACTTGTTACGAGACAAAATAAAAATGTCTCTTAACTTGTTATGAGACAAAAATAGAAAAATCTCCTGAAGTTCATTTGAAAAATCAAAAATTAAGATCCAGCATAAATGGGCTAAGATTCAACCCCCTTCACTTAGCCACTGATACCATTAATTGGTATCAGAACTTGGTCTCAAAGAGATCAAGTTTCATAGCTTGGAAGAAAGATCTTGATGGCAAACTACATGGGTTCCAACACAGTGGCTTATATTCTGATAGAAGGACAGTTCAACCATAGACCTACATTCCACAACAGAAAAAAAAAAAAAGAGAAAAAGAGGAGGAACTACAACTATGAGAAAGAAAGAATGAAGATCTTTATTCTGTCAGTTGATTACGATATGTAGAAGATAATCATAAATGGTCCTTAAGTCCCTACAAAGACTGACGCTGGTGGTGTTGTCTCTCCCAAAGCCGAAGCAAAATGGAATGAAGATGACAAAAAAGAAAGGGAAACTAAATGCCTATGCTATCAACATGTTGAACTGTGCAATCAGTTTTAAGGAATACCAGAAGGTTTCAAGATGCAAAATAGCAAAAGAAATCTGGAATAATCTTCAAGTCACACATGAAGGCACCATACAAGTAAAAGAAACCAGAAGTGACATGCTGAGCAAAGAATATTAGATGTTCTCTATGAAGGAAGGAGAATCAATTGATGACATGTTCGAGAGATTCTTTATCATCAGTAATAGCTTGGAAGCTATGGGGATTACTCATTTCGAACAGATTCTAGTGAGAAAAATCTTAAGAAGCTTGACAAGAGAGTGAAAAGTGAAATGACATGTAATGAGTTAAGAGAAAAGTTAATAGCATATGAAATCACTCACAAAAAAAAAGATAAAAAAAAAGGGAGAGAGTGGCTCTTAAATCTTGCACTGAATCATTGGATGATGAATCCAGTGACTGTTTATAAGATGAAGAATTTATATGTTTTGCTAGGAAACTTAGAAGGATGATGAGACTCAAAGGAAGAAACAGAGGTGGCAACTCAAAGGAATCAAGGGACTTATGACTTCTTGGGAGGATCTCAAGATTGACTCAAATGAGAAAGAAAACTCCAAAGATGAAGCTCAAATCTGTTTCATGGCTGATGATGAAGATCAACAAGAAGAGGTAAATTACGATAACTTATCGCTTGATGATTTGCATGTTATTATTGATGATCTCACTCACCTTTCTGAAAAATTGCTGAATAAATACAACATATGCAAATTTGAGCTTGAAGTTTTGAAAACTAAAAATATTTTTAGAAGAAAAGGTGAAGGTGACCAAATGTGCTTTTGATCTTATGGAAGAATTTTTTTTTTAATCTGAAATTAAAATGTTCAATAGAAAGCACATTATTGATCTCTCTCAAGAACCTGTTGCTGAAAATAAAAGATTAAATGAAATGATCAAAAGTTTGAATCATGATTTAGCAAAATTTGCACATAGTTCAAGCAACTTAGACAAATTACTTGCTAATCAATGACCGTTATTTGAAAAATCAGGTTTAGGATATGTAACAAAAATGATGCAATTTTTGAAAAAATTACTTGCAAAATTCTCAACATCATTTTCAAGAATAAAATCATCATTTGATAAATCTAGTCTTGAATATTCATCTAACCTTGATGCTGATTTTGAAAAGCTAGATTTTGATAAAAATACATCTTATTCAAAATCTGAACCTGCTTCAAATAACTCTGGTTTAGATTAAATCTCTAACAATGAGGCCGTTTTTAGAAAACTCTTCTTTCACAAAAGAGCCTCACGTTTTAGAAACCCATATGTGGCAAGAAATTCTGGTTTAAGGCTTCTTGCAAGAAGAGGTACTAATGTTAGAGATGAATTTTTTTAAAAAGAAATGCACACTTGTTTTAAATACCAGAAAATTCAAATCATTTGATCATCTTTAGCATCATCTCTTAATCGTTTTCTACAATATGCTCACACAAATCTCTGTTTTAATTGCAACAAATCTGGTCACTCTTCTTCTTAATGCTTTATTGATAAAAGAAGAGTAGGAAACAAAACATACAAGATTGTTTGTGATTTTAATGCACTTGGAAAACTAAGAAGGACTAACTTCAAAGGATCCAAACTAGTTTGGATACCTAAAAGATTTGTGCAGTTTTCCTTAGCATCCAAGAAGAAAAAAGACATGTGATACTTGAATAGGGAATGTTCTAGGCACATAACCGAAAAGTCTACTTTCTTCATCAAGTTTGATATATACGATGGAAGTTTTGTGACTTTCGGTGACAATAAAAAATTGTGGCCGTAGGTAAGGTTGGAAAGAATTTTCAACTTTCATTGATGTTATATTTTAGTTGATAGGTTGAAACACAATCTTCTATGCATTAGCCAATTGTGTGATTTATGTTGTTTGGCTATTTTTAAGAAATTCGAATGCCTGGTTGTGTATGAAAAATCTAGTTAAATTTTGTTTGAAGTTAAAAGATGCAATAATGTGTATGGACTAACCTTAGAGGAACTAAAAGAACAAAATGTAGCTTGTTTTACTTCCATGGAATCTGAAAATGATTATGGCACAAGAAATTGGGACATGCAAGCATGTTTCAAATATCTAAGCTTGTAAAAAAAATATTTGGTTAGAAGTCTTCCTAAAATGAAATTTGACATTAACATCACATGTGATGATTGTCAATTAGCTAAAAATTCTTTCAAACCCAAGGATGACTGATGACTAGAATTTACTGTATTTCTACAATAATTCCTTCGTCAAGTATACCTAGCTATCGTCAAGTAAAAACTCATTGAGAGTGAGGTCGATCCCACAGAGATTGATTGATTGAACAACATTAGTTACTGGCAATTTAGTTAAGCTAATCAAGAATAAGTGTTGAGTGCAGAAAATTAAATGACAGAATTATAAATGACTTGAAGGTAAAGATTGCAGTAAAGTGCTGGAATGTAAAGAGCATAAAGATAAATTGCTAGAATGTAAATGACAGAAATCTAAATGACTGAATTGTAAAAGGGGAATGGGTTGATTGACAGAAATTAAATAAAGCTATAAAGAACGGGGAAGATAAGAATGGGGAAATTAATTGGGATTAGGAGATGTTGCTCTTTTTGGATCAAATTCAGATCATCTCATCTTCAATCATGCAACTCATTGACCTCTTGGCAATCATGATTGATTGAACCCCAATTTCTTGGTGATTCAATCTCTCAAATCTTGATAATCAGTCAATTCCTTGGTCTAATTGCTCATGAAGAGAGATAAGCTTGGTCCCTGATTTTACCACACATCCTCATAAATCCAAGTGTTTGGGCAGATTTAATGTCACCATATCCAATCCCAAAACCCAGATCTACTCAATGTGAGAAGGGATTTCAAGCATAATTTCATGTTTCCTCTTTCAAGGTTCCCATGAAACCCAAGTTGCATTCAATCTCTTTTCCAAGATAATTGAACACTAAGCATGAAGAACGAAATTCCTTCTAGCAAATCAAAGAGAGATGAAGAGAAGAATAAATTCACTATCATTTAATCCATCAAGTACAACAGAGCTCCCTCCCCCAATGAGAGGGAGTTTAGCTACTCATAGTACAAGAGATGGAAGAAGATGAAGTAAGTGAAGTAAAAGTTCCAAGCCCCTTTTTAGTACTCTTAAAGGGGTATTTATACTACTCCTATTCTAGAATGAAAAATTTACAAAAAGAAAAGAGAATTACAATTGAAAACTAAAGAGAATAACCATTCATTAGAGGCATGTGAATGGCGTGTGAGTGGTGTGTGAATGGTGTGCCACGCCCAGCTCTCAAGTCGCACGCTCTCTTGGTGAAGCTGGCTTGGCGTGTGATGATTAGAATTAGTATTGATCTAGAATTTCTCAAAATAAGATCACTTCGTTGCAAGTATAGCTAAATCAACAACTAACTCTCAACATCAAAGTTTAGTATTTTCAAATACAAAACATATAAACCGAGAGTCTTTCAACCTCGGGTCGTTCTCCCTAGGATGCAATTGAAAGTGTTGCTCTTTCGGTTGTGAGGCAAAAAGGGGTTTTGCAATCAAAGAACAAAATATTAAAAGAACTAAGTAATAAAAGAACCAAGAGATGATCAAAATTGTAATTAATTCAAGTAAAGAAAAGATAAGATCAAAACTTGTGAAAATGCTATAAATGAAATAAAGGAGCCTTGACTTGGGAATGAGGATCCAAGGAATCCTATCATTGCCATAACCACAACTATGATAATTATGATGAGTCGATCTCGCCTAGTCAACCCCAACCATTGAGGAGTAAGTCAAGCAAGCATAATTGACCTTAATCCATAAGTCCTAGCTAACTTACCAAACTAGTTGATAAAAAGCTAGCGTTAATGGAAACAAGAGTCAACTAACTACCCAAGAATTACCACTAAATGTCGGACATTATGACTCTAGTATCCTAGGAACTCAAACCACAAGCCAAGGTGGGAAAATCTACTCAAAACTCATAATTGGCATTTTTACAAACACCTTGTGTGCATAAAACTAAAACATAAAAAATTGCAAAGTAAAATAGAAAGCTATAACCAACTATGCACAAAATCAACAATAAACATCCAAACAAACATAAAGAAGACATGAAACATTAAATTCATCAATCAAAACTTCAAGAAACTCAAAACTGCAATTATAAGCAAAGTAACTTGAACCATAAGAAAATAAAGGCGAAAGCATTGTAATTAAAGAGAAGATCAAGAGTACTTACAATAAAAGAAGCAAAAATCCAAAGAAAAGCTTGCTATAAAATGCTATAATAGAAATGAAAATTAAACCCTAAGAGATCATTTTCTACTCTACTCCTGCTCCTACTCCTAATGCATTTTCTACCTAATCTACCCTAATGAAAGCTTCTTTCTCATATATGTTGAATCCCTCTTATATAGAACTCCAAAATCAGCATCCAAGACTTCCAAAATGGGCCAAAGCCCTCAGAAAACGCACAGCACGTGTTTCATTAACAAAATCACGTGCAGAGACCTGTGCGGACGCACAGATGTGTGCGGCTGCACACTTGGCTGAATGTTGACCTATGCATACGCACAGGTGGTCGTGCGCACGCACACTTGGCTTGGTCTTGTGCATACGTACGCTTGCTTGTGCGCACGCACACCTTGCTGTGTGTGCCTTTCCTTGTTTTCTTCATGTTTTCTCCCTCATACATGCTTTCTTCCACTTTGGCTATCCGTTCTTGCCTCTAAGGCCTGAAAACACTCAGCAAACATGTCATGGCATCAAATGGAATAAAAGTGGAATTAAATTGCTCATTTCAAGCACAAAATTGTATGTTTTTACATTTAGGATCAAATTGGGGACAAAACACAAAAGTATGCTATTTGGTGCTTAAGTGTGAGTTCATGTGCTAGAATCCATCCAAATTAAGTCAAAATATACCATCAAATATGGGCTCATCAGCGTGCCACGCCCAAATCTCAAGTGGCACACCCATAATGAAAGTTTAATTGGCGTGCCACACCCAAGGTTCAAAGTGGCACGCTCATGTTAAGATCTCCAAGCTCCTTTTCTGAAAAATTGGCCTGGCGTGCCACGCCCTTGTTAGGATCTTCAATCTTCACTTCTGGTAGTTTGGCTTGGCGTGCCACGCCCAGATCTGGCGTGCCACGCCAATGTTGGTGCATAAACATTCTCTTTTGGTCTAGTGAGCTGGCGTGCCACGCCCCACACACCAAATGGCACGGCTATTGATAGTTGGCTTGGCGTGCCACGCCCAAAGTCTCAAGTGGCACGCTTTCGATGAGGTCTTGACCTTTCTCTTCTGGGAATTTGTACTGGCATGCCACGCCTTCGACTTGGCATGCCACGCCCTTGTTGGAGGCTTCATTTTCCCTTTCTGGTTAAGTGAACTGGCGTGCCACGCCCCTAGTACCAAGTGGCACACCCATTGAAGTTGCTCTTTCTCTTCTCCTCTGGACCATTGTACTGGCGTGCCACGCCTTTGATAACTCTTCAAAGATCCTTTCCTGGAAAATAGTACTGGTGTGCCACCCCCAGCAATGGCGTGCCACGCCCTTTGTTGATCTTGCAGAACCCTCTTCTGAAAAATATAACTGGCGTGCCACGCCTGGCCTTGGTGTGCCACGCCCATTGTAGCTTATCAAGGATTCTCTTCTGGAGATTATAATTGGCGTGCCACGCCCTTTGAAACTTTTCAAGGGCTTTCTTCTTGTTCATATGCCTGGCGTGTCACGCCCATGCTCCATGACTCCTTTCTGGGAAGTATAGTTGGCGTGCCACGCCCATAGTAATCCTTCAAATTTTCTTCCTAGAGATAATAGCTGGCGTGCCATGCCCAATAGCTAGCGTGCTACGCCCAGTCAAAGATAGTGGCGTTTGCTTGAAATGGCACGCCCAGCACACACGCTCAGCACCTCTGCTTGCTTTCTTCTTCTTTTGTTGCTCTTTTCACCTGAAATCCAAGCAAAACTCATTTCAAAGCAATGTTCCATAAATTCATCATATAGTTCTTGTGAATGCATCAAATGAATGAGAATTCATCACTTTTATGGTCCTTTTAGATGAGAGAAAGAGGTAGATGATGCAAGTCATCAATGACATCTTAACCAAAAGAACATTGAAAATGCTACATATTGATCTTTTTAATCCTATAAGGACTCAAAGTCTTGGTGGTAAGCACTATAGCTTAGTGGTGTTTGATGACTATACTAAGTTTGGATGGATTCTTTTCTTAACTCATAAGAATGATGTCTTTCTTGCTTTTTCAACTCTATGCAAAAAGATCCAAAATATTTTTTTTTTTGAAAATTATTTCCTTAAAAAGTGATCATAGAAATGAGTTTGGAAATCAACACTTGATGAATTTTATATTTCATATAATTTTTCATGTCCTAGAATACCTCAATAAAATAGAATTTTTTAAAGGAAAAATAGAGGCCTTCAAGAAATGACTAGGGCTATGTTTTGGTGAAAATGAAACTCCAAAATTTTTTTGGGCTGAAGCTATATTTTGAACCAAATCATCATTAGAAAAGTTTTAAAGAAAACACCATATGAGCTTTGAAAAGGAGTACCACTCAATCCTAAGTACTTTCATACTTTTGGATATAAATATTTTGTGTTAAAAGCTAAAGATAATCTTAAAAAATTTGATCTAAAATCTTATGAAGATGTTTTTGTTGGATAGTCAACCACTAGTAAAGCTTATAAAGTTTACATCAAGGAACATAGAATAATTGAGGAGTCCATACATATCATTTTTTGTGAGTCTAACTCCATTTCAAGTGTTGTTTAAAAAATTGATGCAGAAAGTAAAACAGAAGCAAGTCCTCAAGTGAACTAAGCGAATCCCAAATCTGTTTCAGCTGTGGATATCGTCAGTCTAAAAATGGCTCCTGTGAATGAAGGAGACATTTTCATTTTGTCTCCTGACCGAGCCAGAGAATCCTGAACAGTGGATTCATCAGAACCTTGTCAAGGTCAAGCTGAAGCCTCAACTCAAAAGCCACGTGAGTGGAAGTTCTTAAAGAATTACCCTCATGAATTCATCATTGGAGACCACTCACAAGGCATGACCATTAGATCCTCAAGCAAGAAGCAAGTAGAGGCAAACAATATTGCTTTCTTGTCCCAATTAGAATCTCTCAATGTGAAGCAAGCTCTTGAAGATCCCTCATGGGTGAAGGAAATGAAGGAAGAGTTGGTCCAATTTGAGGAAAATGAGCTGGGTATTGTGATGCAGATTTTACTAAGATCGTGTGAATAGAAGCAGTACTTCAGGGAGTTGTTGCTTTCTTGGACAATTCTTGAATGTGTGGTCAAGCAATAAGCAAGCTGTTGTTGCTCTGTCAATGGCTGAGACCAAATATATCTCAATTTCCTCTTGTTCTCAATTGACTTGGTTTAAAACACAATTTGCACACTACAAATTGTAAGCCAATGGTATCCCTATGTTTTGTGACAACTTAAGTGTAATAATTTTTTTAAAAAAAATTCTGTTTTACACTCAAGAACTAAGCACATTGAAGTAAGATTCCATTCCATAAAAAAAACATGTGCAAAAAAGAACAATTGACGTACAATTTGTAAAGATAAATTTTGTAAATTGAGAACTACTCTAGAGACTGTTGATTGCTGAGTATTTGAATTAAATATGCTTAAAAGATTTTTCTGCTTGTTTTTGTCTCGCAGGTTGCAGGGAGACAAAACTAGGCAGATGATGACTCTCTCTAGGTTCCATGAAGTTCAGATTATGTGTTGATGATTTTAAATGAATTTGGATCTGAACTAAATCTTTGGTGGTCAAATGTGTTTCCTTAAAACCACCACTAAGCCCAAGAGAAAGTTGTTTTGTTTTATGTAGTGGGTCTCATTGATTGTTTTGATCACATACACCAAAAAGGAGAGTTTTTGCATTCATCATTTCTCAAGTCAAATTAGTTTCAAAATCTTTTCAATCTTTTATTTGACTTGTCATTTCAAAACTGCCTGTATTGTTTTTAAAATTCAAAATTTTTTGAATTTCGTTTTATTGAATTAGTTTGTGTTTTCAAAAGATTTTTTAACATTTAAAGCAATTATTATGATAACTTCTCATCTTCTCCACTACTCCCATTTTTTCTTACATATAGAATGTTTTTAACTTACATTTTTGAGTATTTTGGTATTGATCTGAGTAATGAAACCCAAGACAGAATTTTAAATCTTAAGGGTAGTGGTGCTGTAAAGAAATCTAAGAAAAAGGGCACAAAGGCAGCCAAGGACACAATTTTGAAAGAAGAGGAAGATCCTCCTACAACCAAGGATGATGGATCTGATGACTAGCCCAATTTGATGCAGTTGTTTTCTTATAATCTGTTTTTTATGATACATTTTACAACTTCTATTGACAGTAACACTCATACCTGTTTTGCACTTGTAGATTGCATATTGAACTGGTTTTGTGTGCAGGTTTCCTATTCTCGATAATAACAGGGGGAGTAAGCATTGTGTAAAAATAAATTAAAACAGTTATAATGAAACAAGTTGAACTTATGATGCTTGAGATTGGCTGCAAATTTCCTTGTTTTAAACCATTATTTTATGCAGCTCTGATCATGCATATTGCTCTGATTGTGAATATTGTTTTTATTTGGTTTTGGTAACTGAGCTTTTGATTAAGGTTGCTCATGACGTTGCTGCTGAAAAATTGTTTCTGAAGTATTGGTTTATCATTAGTTTTTGTTCTATCTCTGGATTTTAGTTGTTGAACTCTGTTGGGTGACTGTAAATTAATCTTTACACTTTTATCTGCTCTACATTTTTTTGCATATATGGTAAATTATTTTTTCATGCAGGTGTCCATCCTTAATGACAAAAGGGAGAGAAAGAAAAATGAATTGAAAGGCTGTTGTCTGTTTCTATCTTGATCTATGATGATAATGCTTGAACCTGCTGTTTATAATTTGAATTTACTGCTATTTATTATTTGAATTTGTGTTTAAAAATTTGCAGTTTGATCTGGTTGTGAATATTATTTATAGCTTAGCATCTGAGCTCTTGAATAAATATCTTTTAATTAATATTTGGTTTATCTCTTATTCATGCTTGGTTCAAGGCTGGCTGATGATTTTTGTGAATTGATAATAGCCTTACAAACTTTGATATATGATGTTTCCCTCCTTGATGATAAAAAGAGGGAGAAAAAAAGAAAAAAAAAGGACTGAATTGAAACTGTTTAGTTACCTTGATTAAAACTGCTTTTGCCTTGTTTTGCTCTGTTTAATGATCTATTTTAGCTCTGTTTTGAGCACTCTGTTTTAGTGGATTAATTTCTATTTTGATCTTTGATTATATTGATTTGCTTAGGCATATATGTGATGTCTGCATTATGGAATTAAAATGTTTGATGAGCATATTCTTGTGAAAAACTGGCTTGGTTTTAAAAGGTTTCATTGTTTAAAATTTCTGATATTTAGAAATCTGTTAGAGCTTGTATACAATATTTGCTTCCTTGAATATTTTGTTAATTAGACACACATTAAGGGGAGCACATTGAACAAAAGAAAGGGGGAGAAATTTGCAGATCTTCAAAGGGAAGTTTTTTACTCTAATCTTTTCAATTCAGTTTAATAATGTTATCAAAGAGGAGATTGTTGAGTTTGGAAAACTTATTTGATGATAAAAAATTATTAAAATGTTAGCTAAATATTTATTAAAATATTACCAATTGTTTGTTTGATACTTTTGTTTAATGTGCAGGAAGAAAAATTAATTTGATTCAAGAAGCATGAAAAATAAGCCTACACTAATACTTCAAATATTGATCCAAAATGGAAAACAGTTGAACCAAGAAAAAAGAAAACAAGCCACATGTTATGAGTAGAAAAGCAAATTAATTATGACCCAAATAAACAAGCCCATCTTGATCACCAAACAAAGGTTGCTTCATACCAAAGTGATTTAAATCAAGTGGCTAAATGTTAAAAAGAGAAAAAATTCAAAAAGACCCAAATCCTTCAAAGCTCATGATGAATTAAAGAAAGAAACCAAAGGCCATACGGTGATCACAAAAAGCATTTACTTTCTCTCATGCATTGGTTACTGGAACTCAAATTTCAATTCAATTAATTGCATTTCTTGATAACTGAAAGAGAAAATTCAATTTGATTTATTTGCTTTAAAAGCTCCACACGTTACTCCATGCCTTGGGAAATAGAAATGGAAATTCAATTTGTTTTAATTTCATTCATTGCTTTCTTCGAAAGTTTCCTTCTCTCTTCTCTTTCCTCTCTCTTGCTTTCAGTTACATCTATCCATCAGAGAAAAAGATAGAAGAAAAGTGAAGTCTCTAAAGAAAAGGCTATGAAGAAGAATAGCCAAGAAAGATATTTGCTATTGAAGGAATGATTTGAAGAAAAGCTTCGAGATTTTCTTTGCCAAGAAAAGAAGCAATCCGCTCTGTCAGAAAGAAGATCCAGTTTGATAAAAGTTCATTTTCATTTTTGTGCATCAAAGAAAGAAGATAGTTTCTAAAGCCTCAAGTAGGAAGAAGCAAAAATGGAAGGCAAGAAGCTGTCCTGGGTCAGACGCTCATCAACGTTTAGAATCAATTCTTGGGGCCAAAGTCAAGATCAATGGTCAAGATCGAAGAAAATTGATGAAAAAGGTTGAGAGAGGTACATGCATGTAGTTTCGGTTTTTTCGCTCTCTTCCCTTTATTCAAACCGTGACTTAACCTATGTTGGAGAAGAAGTTGCTGGGTTGGTTGAACCGGTTTCAACCTTGGAAGCTTCCCTTTCTATAATAAGGGAGAACGGCCAAGGATTGAGGCAAGGAGTGAGAGCACACGTTTGGGTTCCCATAACTCTTTGAGCTATTCATTCTTTTCCTTAATGGTTTTCATTGAATATTTTTTTTCTCAATTTAGTCTGTCTGTGTTTCATTGGGAAAAGGCAAAATGTGAGATTTTGTAAGAAAAAGCCAATGAGTGAAAAAAGGCAGAAAGTTAAAAAAAAGTCATTATTTTCTCAAAAATTCTTTGTATGTATTTCTGTTTTGTTGTCATGATCCTGAGGGGATTCCCTTACAAGTTGGGTTAGCACTTTGCGGTTGAAAGTTAGGGCGAGTCGTAGTCAAGTTCAGGTTGGGATAGAATCTAGACTTGTTCTCTTGCAAGTTGGATTAGCACTTTGCAGTCGAAAGCTTGGTTTGAGTACAAGTCAAATTCAGGTTGGGGTTAGAATCTGGATTTGTCCCAGATAGGATTGGGTAGATTCTAGAGAAGAATTGGAGTTTGTAATATGATGATTATAGTGAAATTCTGTCACTGTTGTGATGGAGACTGGATGTAGGCTGCATTGCACTTAACAGCTAAACCAGGATACATCTGGGTGTGATTCTCTCTTTCTTCTACTCCTATTCTGTTTCTGTTGCGTTGGAGACAAAAATGAAAAATATCTCTTAACATGTTACGAGACAAAATAAAAATGTCTCTTAACTTGTTATGAGACAAAAATAGAAAAATCTCCTAAAGTTCATTTGAAAAATCAGAAATTAAGATCCATCAAAAATGGACTAAGATTCAACCCCCTTCTCTTAGTCACTGATTACCATCAATAATTATTGGTGGAGATAAAGTAGCGTGACAAGAAATGCTAGAAGGTCATTAAAAATTATTATTTTTGGTTATTACTTTTAATCATTAATCCAATTTTTTTAGTTTAATAATCTAATAATGTATTTTAATCCATATTTTTAAATATTGATAACTAATTGATAGATAAAATAATAAATTCTAATCAATTTGGGTTGGTCGAGTAGTCAACTCACTCGTTCGTTTAAGCAAGTGTCAAGATTCGAATCTCATCTTGTGTATACAGCAATCTAATCTTAAAGAATACCGTAAAAAAAGGCTAAAAAATAATAAATTTTGATGATTGTTGAATATTCTTTGAAATGCGACAAAAAACCCAAAAAGGTTAGCATGCAGTTAGCAGTTAGCATGGCAGAAATTATTTTTAATATGAAAGTAGAAATAGTGCATGTTTTGGTTGAATATTGATATTTAAAGTTTATTATAATATTGTGAAAATTATTCAATACGTTCTTCATGTGTTACAATATACCTCATATATTGACCAAAATATTGTCACATATTTAACACACTCTCCACGTATTGACTTCTCAACTATAAAATCTAGCTACATATAATTACACAAAATAATTTCATTTCTAATAAAAAACACTAATATTTTTTTCATAAAAAAAAAATTCAGCCGTTAGCATGGAAATTAAACAAGGCAGTGCCAAAGGGCTTAATTAATTAGTGCTTGCAATATCGTATGATGTGTCAATCATGTATGTGAAAGAATAGCGGCGCACACATTATTAACATTACTATACATTTCTCATTCTTCTACTCTTCATTTTGCGCGCCACAGCAGTGAATTATTATTATTATTATTATTATTATTATTATTATTATTATTATTATTATTATTATTATTATTATTATTATTAGAGCATTCAGAAAAAGAGAGAGATAGCATGATATATATATGCAAAAAGATGCAATAATTAGAGCCGTGCATGCTTTCTCAGCCATTTACTACTTACAGAGAACACAGTATTTTTTGTTGTGTTGTTGCTCAACATAAGTTTAATCGATCAATCACTCCACTTCTCTCCACACGTCAATCAATAATTTTATTATTTCATCATAATAGGTGCAATTTCACGTCAATATATCCAAAATTATCTTTCAATGAAAACATAAATTCAAATTTTATATGTATCACGTAATCGGTTAAAAAATTAATATCTTTTGGTCATTGAAAATAATGCAGCCATTAAACATATTTTAAATAATTTTATATTTTATTTTGTTGAGTTGAGTTTTTTTATTTTCAAAAAAAAAAAAAAACCAAATATCTTATAGTAAAATCGGTTCCATAACACATATTTTTGTGTGAAAACAATTCCAGCTATTTTCATTAGAGGTCTCACCAGCCAATTTTATGAACTAGTATAATGTTATATTTGTTATAAAATTATTTTTTTCTAACAACTTAATCTGATAAAAAAATATATAAATAATTATATTTTAATATATTTTTTAATAATAATTTCTTTTAAATTTAGTTAATTTTTTTACATAATCTCTTTTTTTGTTTTTTACTTTTATTACCTTATGCTGAATTTTTATTTTTTAAGATTCAATAAGCATCAAATTCAGACATTTTAATCTTAAAAACTCTCATATCATATCATAAAATTATTTCTTTTAAAAACGAATAAAAAAAATACATAAATAATCATATCTAACACTACTTCTAACATCGTTGCAACCTATGAAGTACGGACACTTCGCTGAGTTATCGTGTCCGCATGTCAGACACATTTTGGACACGACACTCATCGACACTCGTCCGACACGCGTGTCTGCTGTGTCCAACTGTGTCTTAATAAAAAATAAAAAAATTTTCTCAGGACACACCTAGACACACCTAAATACCATCACGTGTCCCGTGTCGTATCGTGTTCTATGTCCGTGTCAGTGTCCGTACATCATAGATTACAACAAAAGGATTAGAGTATTTGAAATGCACTTAATGCAAGTAGCAAAACGGTTATGCATAATAATTAATAAGGCTAAAAAAAAGATTATCTTAATTAGGGTTCAACCGGCCTAAAGTGTGTGTTTAGTTCAGTTTGGAAGCCCCCATTGAATGCAACAATGACGACATAACTTCATTATCGGTTGGTTGTGTGTCTACCATTATTATACAAGAAGAAATGCTATGTTGGTGACTCGCATATTAAGACTTTATTTTTATGTTGGTAAACAACTAATCACGAAATGTCCTTTATTTTTGTTGATATTGATCGAATTCTAACATACATAATTAACAAATAAAGTGAGCTATTATACTTTTTATTATTAAATAAAATGTGAAATTTCTTATCTAACAATGAAAAAAAATATTTTAATTTAATGAAAAGTGATATTACCATTCTTCTCTTGTGTGTGTGTTTTTTTTTTCAAATTAATTTTCGTTTTTGCTACTTTTTATGATAATAATATTTGTTAAAAATAATAAATTATTAAAAAGCGACATTATAAATTAAAAATAATAGTATTTACTTTTTTTTATAAGAGTTTCACATGGTATTTTTTAACCTGATAAGTTAAGGACTAAAATTCTATTTAAGAATTTAGTGTTAACTAATGAATTATATGTATAAAGGAAAATTTAAATTTCAATATTTATTTAAGTAAATAAATAAATAAATTATTTAACCAACCAAATTAATGACAGTTATTAAATTTTATATTGTCTAAAATTAAAAGTTTAATAATTCTTATAAATGTGAGATAATTTTACTTTTTGAGCGAGCTAACTTTTAAAATAAGTTAGACAACCCACTTAATTTTTAATATGGTATCAGAGCAAAAAAATAAAAATTATTGGACCACCCTTCCACTACAATAAATTCAAGTCATCCTCAAATTTCACGTTCTAAATCTTTGTTCAGAGCGTGAAAGGAATGTATTAAGTCTCACATTGCCTAAAATTAAAAACTTAAATCTTTATAATTAAATGTAAAACTACTCTTATTCTATGATGCACAGACACAGAACACAATACAGGACACGCCGACATGCGAATTTTAAAATCTTACATGACACGGAGACACGTATATATATATATAATATAAAGTATTTTTTTTAATAAATCGTAATGATATTTTGATATTTTATTCATATTAAAATATAAATTAAAAATTTTAATTATTTTTAATATTCTATTTTAATTATATCAAGTATTTAAAATATTTTTTATTTTAATAAATAATAATATATACTATATCTAAATTTATTTTAAGAATAAGACTGGACACACTGACACGTGATGGTATTTAAGTGTGTCCAGGCGTGTTCGAAGAAAAATTTTTCTTTTTTATTAAGGTATGGTTAGACACAGCAGACATGCGTATCGGACGAGTGTCGGTAAGTGTCGTGGCTGAAATGTGTCCGACACGCAAACACGACAACTCAGCAAAGTATCCGTACTTCATAACTCTTATTTCTTGAACTAATTTTTAGAATAAGTTAGACCCACTTAATTTTTTATAACAGTATTTACATGTATATCAGTATATGCTGTGGTACATATACATATATACATGATACATCCACAATGTGGAACTTTTACGCCCCTTTTTATTTTCTAAATTAGTACATAATTTCAAAAGGCCTTGAAATTTACGAAATATATCATGTTAGGTCAATGCGTGAAGTCCGCGAAAGGTGCAAAGATACGTGAAGCAGTTCTTTATACCATTCATACATGAATACATCTTTATTTTTCAGGACTTTCCTTCATCATGCACTCGCTCAATCATCAGTCTATTAATCATAATCAAATTTTTAGACCAACACAATTCTATCATCCCATGTTTAGTTATAAGAAAATATAATATCACTCTGCGCATTATTACACATGGTTTTTTATTGTATATTTGCATAAATATATAAAAGAAATTAAAGGAGTGATATTAACAAAAATTTAATTTTGATGTATTGTCAGTGTAAACTGTAAAGTAATTTTACACATGCATCCAATTATGTAGCGCTATATTAATAAAAATAATTATCTTTTACATTAATTACGGTCGTTAAAAAGAACAAATATGATTGCGCGACTATAAATAAGTTGAAAATAACATGACATGATAGAAGTTTGGCACATGAGAAAGGACCCATGTTCCCTGCGAAAAGGGTAACTAACAAGAAGAAAAGAACACGACAAGTGCTGCGAACCAACAAGATTCACCAGCTAGCTGCCTATAGTACCTTGTCTCAGAGGTTAAACATGGACAAATTGCTCCACTTTGTGTTTCTATCTACACAAACATCATTTTACTTTGTCTCTATTCTCCACATACATATCATACCATGCCATTTTCATCCTTCGTAGATGATCTATTATCAAATTCACTTATTTTCATCCTCCATAACTTATGTTTTAGGTTTGTTTCAATGTGTATTTTTTTTTTTACTTTTAAAGATAAATTAGACAATTCTCAATATTAAGTATTACAACGTTAGAAACTCATCACAAATTCGCAATACATACACAACACTTTAGGGTTCTATCCACTATTTGATCTTTGCTAAGTTTAGAACCAAAGTGAGCATATTAAAAGCACTATGATTTGTCACTTCAACTAAAATTTTAGTTGCATGTATATTATCTTTTTAAGTCCGAAATTATTTTAAATATGGAGAAAAAAATGGTGTTTTGTTTAAATATAGATGTTTGGGGTGTTTTATAGAATTGTGGAGATATAAAAAAAGCAGGCCAATACGTTACCTGCGTGTTGAATGGATGTGCGCCACGTGCTAACACGTTACCTATGGCTGCGTTTGCATAGACACTGAAGACACAGACACAACAATACACAAATTTTTTAAACTTGTTTGGTATAAAAATACAAAACAGAAGACACAAATCACAATCATGTTAAATTTCAATATTACCCTTATTGCAAACTGTTATCAGTACCTCCATTACACAACTACTATCTCAACCAAACTACTATCATTCAGCCACCATCTCAACAAAAAATAACTACCAATAACAATCTAAAACTAAATAACAAATTTAATCTAACAAATATCAACAAAAAAATTCAATCTAACACAAAATTATTTTAACAAAAATTCAAATAAATAAAAAATTAAATTATACAAAAACAAAAAAATAGTGCCAAAAGGGAGAACGAATTTGGAACATGGTAATAAAGTACGGATTTAGAAACATAGTGCGCGGAAGAACGGTCTGAAAAGATGGTGAACGAGAAGTGAAGACTGCAAAAGGTGACGGCAACGAAGAGATAAAAAAAAGTGAGGGAGGAGAAAAGGGAGGAAGGGATGGGGTGGTAGCAGTGGTCTGGGTGGAAGAAAGGGAGGAGAGGCGGTGGTCTAAGTGGAAGAAAGGAGAAAGAGAGGCGGCAGTGATTTGGGTGGAAGGAAAGGAGAAAGAGAGACGGCGGCAGACTAGTGGTACGATGGTAGGAGAAGCGGCGGTGGTCGGAGTGACAAGAAGAGAAGATGAGAGGTTAAACTCTCTGTATTTTGGAAGTGGAAGGAAAAATGGATGAAAGGAGATTGAAGGAGAAGAATTTGAAGGGTAATTATGAAAATTAAATGTTAAAAATAATGTATCTATGTCTCAAGTTGAATGTTCCACTCTCTCCCTGCTATACACAAATTTTGTGTCTTTATGTGCCTTTGTGTCTTTTCGTGTCTATCAGAATTTTGTGTCTTACTAACCAAACAAATAACATATGCTTCCGTGTCTATGTCTTGGGTAGACACACCTACTAACCAAACGCACGCTATGTGTTGTGTACGATTGTGTCACGTGTCCAACACATTGATTGCGTGTTGACTCAATATGTTACCTGCATGCAATGTTCACCCACCTGTATATACACCAAAAATCTTCATTTTCAGGTAAAGCACACTTCTAAAATCCATATTAAAATTTTTTAGCCTTTTTAAGTTTTAATTGATATAATTTATCCTAATATATAGTTTTTGGGCTGGTATCCTAATAAATTTTGTTTGATTATATGTGTAGAGCTTTTCTTTTTTGTCTCTAAAATTTATGGATACTACAATGTACTCTATACATATATTGTTGAGTGATTGGGCTTAAAATCATTAGTTTTTGGCAGCATTATGGTACCATACTGGTTGGTAATTACAATTTAATGAGCGACCTCCACCAAAAAAAAAAAAAAACGTTTATGCGCCAAGTTAGGAACTCTCCTAGAAAGCTTCATTCGATGGAAGTATGGAACTGCCTAAACTATTCACAAAATGGCCCCAATTTACTATAATATATTTACATATGAGCATCAACACTATATTTTTTCTGAAAAACCTCGAACAATAATATTTCCATTTAGTCACATTCCACCTAACACTTTTTATTTTTGATATTGGGTTAAAATTTAAAAATGATATTTTTTTGGATTATATATTATTGGAATGTTAATATTAAATGTGTCACCGTTTAATTTAGAATAGAAAAATCAGACCTTTTGAATTTTAGAAAGAATAAAAGTCAGACCATTCAATTTTTGGGATACAAATATTAGACTCTCTAATTTTTTAAATCAGATCATCTGATTTCTGTTTTAAAAAAGTTTGTAGTACAAAAATTAGATCATCTTATTTATATACTTTTCATAATTTTAAAAACACAAAAAATTACAATATTTAACTTTATCATTCATCTCACTTTGAATAGACAAAAAAAATTAGCCCCCACCTAACTCCCGAGTCTAAACTCACTGCATCAAAAACAAAGTTAAGTCACTAAGATAGCCTTCAACCCCACCGGAGAAACGACCATCCACCCGTGAACTTGGAAATCCATCGTTGCCACAAAACAAGGCTATCACTTATTCTACTTCATCCAAAATAGTATAAGTACTAGTGGGAGTTTAAGGAAGATAAACTCGAACACAATAGGGGCAAGAAAATCGACAAGTCAAAGACACTCAAAATGATAGTCATCTTAAGATTTGCTGCTACGAGTAAGAATGAGAAGGAATATGAAACAGAGAGAAGCAAAGAGTTGATAAAAATGCCTGTGATAAAGGTTCTGTAATGAAAAATGGCATAGCAAGTACAACAAAGGTGTTCTTGCAAAACCCATTTAATCTCATTAACGAAGAAGGGGCAACGCTAAAACTAATAAAATAGAATTTAATTAATCAGTCAATGTTCTGAAATGCTTTGGTTTATAAAGAAATAAATATAAAAACAAGTTGCAGACAATGACTTTGCTCACTTGACATATCCAGATCAATGAATGGGGGGATACAGAACAACCTGGAGGACAGAATTTATCACAAGTAGTTATGTCTCAGACCAATTTTCAACATGATGTTTTCCAGTGGAATTGAAGGCTATGTGAGTTTGGAGACATTTGGAGTATGATTAAATTGGACATAGACTTTTTGAGTTTGTTTTAGAAATATAATGAATTTTGTTACTCGTGTAAATCATCTATACTAGGAGTACACTAAAATCAGCTATTAGTATAAAATATATATTAAAATACAAAAAATACATTAAAAATTAATTAAATTAAAATGTGTATTTATATAGAGATACATCAAGGCTGATTTTAGTAGTTAATTTTAGTGTATAATTAATATTTTTGTATGTCAATATAATGAATATATCATAGAGTTAGGATCTTTTCCTAAATAATTTAGGCAATTTTAAATATTTTTGAAACATCAATGTTTCAATAGTTTTAATTATTGATATTAATTATAAAAAATATACATAATATATATTAATTGAGATCAATAATTAAAAATTATTAAAACGTCAATGTTTTAAAAATATTTAAAAATTTTCCAATAAGACTACTATAAGAGTTCCATCACATACTTTGCCATGATATCTATCCTAAACAGAACTTGGAGAGAAGAAAAGATAGAAGAGGGCAGCAGAAGAGGATATGTCTATAGATAAAGTTGAACCAAGAAACATCCCATGGAAATACTGTATTAAATGGATAATTACTGTTGAAATAATAATTTCTTTTTTCCATTTGGAAACATACAACAACAATGTCTTTGATTCATTCCATTTGGAAACATATGTTTATATTATTATTGTTGTTATTATCTCTCAGAAAACTATTCTCATGGTTCTTTTATGTTGATTTTGGTGACGAAAATATCATCGTGTTTGAATAATAACCTTAAAATATTTAGCAAGCCAAGGGTTTCTGTCGTGTCAGTATAAATTGAATAGGACAGAAACTCTGACAGCCACATAGTCCATTTACCGGTCTAATTTTGTAATGAACATACACAGCATAGGTCGCTTTCTATTTCATATCTGATTAAAACTGTCCAACAAAAACTAAACACAAGACTCTTCAGTGAAATCTAAACTAGACACTATGTCCTACCAGCGAAAGAGTTGGCACTTCTACGTTGTGCATTTCTTTTTGTCTTCATCTGCTTTCAGAAAATAGTCTTACTGCTGGTTAATGGAAAGCAATTAATTCCAATTTACTAATTTCAGTATCGCTCATTTTCATCATACCAGTTAATTGTGAATCCCCGGGGATTAAGATTTTAGGGGAAAAAATAATACATACTTTTTTGCTGTTCAGTGTGAACAAAATAAATTTGGCTTACTTTCGCTTTGACAAACTCAAGCATGGAATCCAAGCTTTAGATGGGTCAGCAGTATTTACCTAAAAAAAAAAAAAGAAATATGCCATACCATATGTGGTTGCATTTTCTGTTCATCCATCTTTGGTAGGCTGATTATTTAATGCATTCCTGTCATTCTGATGTATCTGATAATACTATAGCAATGATGTTGTATGCACTAAATATTAATTAATGATTATGCCAAGTGCCAATAGACTTGGAATGCAAAGAAAAAAGAATTACATTATTATTTGCTCATATTTCATCTGATTACCTTACATGAATTCATGGATGGATGTACAACAACTGCAAAGTAGCAGTCAGTTGACACCCATCGGTAAAAAAATTTGGAGTGAAAGATAAAAAAAAATAAATTGGAAGACTAAGATGCAGTTTGACCTTCGTCGGAAAGATGGTCTGAAGGAATTTGGCCAAAGATGTCAGGACAGGAGTCCCAGGTCCCTTCTTCTCGGGACTCCCAATATCCTCCTAGGTATCGGTATGTGCCGGTTGCTTTATCCTTGGCAAACCATCGTGGTTTCCAACCCCTCTCTTGCATCTTCCGAGCCTGCATCCCATTCAAACAAATGTTAGGTAAGTTGTAATCTGGAACTAATAAAACTTACTAGAATATTAGAAGACATGTAATCAATGCAGCATATCAATTTCATATTTTCATCCAATTTCCTCCCGTGAGAGGCATCTTCTGAAAATCTTCTAGTCATGTCTAATTATGTATTTAATGATTAATAAGATTTCAGGAATTCTAACAGAATATGGGGCACCCAGAAACCAACTCATATTTCTCTAGTGAAAACAAAGAAAGCTCTACAAAACATATGATAAGTACCTGTCGCTGCCTCTGCTCTAGCCGTAACTTTTCTGAATTTGCCATCTCATATTCCCCATTTTCCAGATACCTTTGGTCTGGTCTTAACCTGGAATCAGTCGGTGGCAACTTTTCCTACGCATTCACAAATTGAATCGATGATCAGTGCCCAATAAAATGGGAAAAACATGATTGATAGAGATACAATGTGCATGAGTAATTTATTTGATTTTTCTGCAATAATGTATTTCTTTTACAAAAATGCATGGGGGACACAAATAAGACGGCAACACAAAGGCATAGTTATCAAAACACACCTTCAATCCAGGGGTAAGTTCATTTAATGTGATGGCAAAACGAGTGAAGTTATATCTAGTGGGAAATTTGGGAGGCTTGCTTCTCTTCCAGAGTAGTCGGGCTTCTGATAAGGATTCGTGAGCTTTTCCCTTTGCACTGTAGTCTCCGTTAACATAATGCATGCTTTCATCCCATTTTCCAAACAAAGTAGATACTGTTTTTCCATTCCTATCTTGAACGATACCATGGACCTAAAAACAAAGGCAACCCATAATAAGACAATAATCAGCAATAAAACTTCACATATATGCCCACAAATAGCAACGGTCTCACTATTTTTCCCAAAAATAAATTTGCCCACTGATGCAAAAGTGTGCATACGAGGAACCCTAGAAGAATATATATATTAATTGAAGGGGAAAGGAAATGGAATTCATGTAGTAGATTAAAAATACCTGGTGAGGATTTCGATCAATTATAGACTGTTCCTTGAATTTCAGCTTACATGAATATTCTTGGTTTCCCTGTATACGCATTGTTCCATAGTGATCACAGTACAGCTTTCCTAATATAAGATTGTATATTGATGTAGTAACCTGGAAGAACAAGTGAACTTCAGTTTTGAACAAAACGAGATATCAAATCAGTTGAAGAAGTTTAAAACTTATTAAATGCACCTTGCTCCACTGGAAAACCTCCCCATCCTCAAATTCCAAGGTCAAAGTACCGACAGGGTCAAGCTGAATTGATCGGCCCCAAAATTTGCTCTTTAAGTTGCTATCGCCCCAAAATTTCCAACCTGTACCCTCACAGTGACACGCAACTATCATTGGGTGATGACTGACCTGAGAAAGATATGTAAGGTTAGGTCAATCAGAGAGGAAAATTAAGGAAATCTTTTGATTTGATTGAGATGAAAATATGTAGTACATTAATAACATCACTATGTTGGGAAAGATCAGACCTTTTCTGAGAAAAATCGAAGCCCTTTGTCTGGAAAGTTAGCCTCATATGTTTCCCCGAGTAATGGATTAAATGGTTTGCAAACTCTTCCGTCAGTTGAAGCATAACCAGATACAGCAAAAGCAGCAACACAGAGAATCCTCATGAGGCTATTACCCTGAGAAGAATGCAACCATAACCACATTCAAAGAACTGTCAGTAAGAAAAACCATGCCGGCAAAAAAAATGCAGACTTGCATTGTAGTAGAGACCTGTCGGCCAAATCTGGACTTACCCTTCTTCCCCATTCGTATGCTTGGTCAAGCAGATGTGAATATTCCATTTCTTCAAAACATTTTTGCAGGGAGGAGAGTGGCTCATTAAAATAAACAGGGAGGCAAACTTTAGTTAGATCCTTCCCTATATTATCCTTAATCATTGACCAGAGACTCACACCTTTCTCTTTCTCTACAGGGTCAGGCAATTTCTTACGCCGCTTAACATGAGGGTAGTTGCTTCCAACAGATCTAATGGCTGGATCTACATCATCCTCCGATTCGAATGCATAGAACCCATCATCATCAGAAGAGAAAGATGATACTCTATAATCAGACCCATTACTTTTGAAAGAACTGGACGATAGAAAATCGCGGGTGTCAAAAAAGGCATTGTCTTCATCATCTGTTTCTTCTTCTGCAGCATCATTTCTCTCGTTATCATCCTCAGATTCACTTGCACTTCCTTCTGATCAAAAAATGGGAAAATGAAATTCAAAGTTGTAGAAAGATCATTTAGGTAAAAACATCTGTATAGCATCAGGTATGAGGAGTCATCACGAACTATCAGACTATATATATATATATATATATAGAGAGAGAGAGAGAGAGAGAGAGAGAGAGAGAGATGGAAAGAGTTCAGAAAGGCAGTGGAAAGGAGGGAACATCCGTGCATCATACAACAACTTCAAACCGATGGTACATCAACATTAACCTTGCTGCTAATGCAGAAATGTCTCAGTTCCAACCATTATCACTGAAGGAGGCCACAAGACCATAAGAAATGAGCTACGACTAAAGACTTGCCAGTTAATCAAAAGGGAGCAATAATGACAGCATGCCATTCTACAAAAACTTACCACTAGATTTTTCCTGCCTTAATGTGGAGGAAGTCTCTTGATCATTCCACTGTCTTTGGCTCTCATCAACAACTGTATTTTCCAGATCGACCTTTTCTGTCTACAATATAATGATATAAATAGAAGTTTGTTAATAAAAACGAAGAAAAAGCAAATGCAATCCTTAATATGCCCAAAAAAAAAAAAACTGCATTCAAACACAAAAGATCAAGGCTTGCCACAGTCGATCAAAAGAATTTTATAATCAAGGGGAAGCTCGTGAAAATGCTGGATTTAAACATCAATGACTACTTTCATATCTTCAATATAGGATTTAATGGGTCTAATTGTAGAAAAGGATAAAAAAATATTCATCTTATTTAGGTCCTAGCCAGCTCTTTTACCCATGAAGGAAGATATCACCACAGGTTCTGCATGATGTTGTCTGCCAGAAAAAGAACTACATTTTTCACACAGGTTTGGGGGTGAAATGAAACTTAATCTTCTAAGTTTTCTCTAATTAGTCAAGAACACTGAAATTTAGATGTATCAACTTAGCATTGGTGTGGATCATCTGCATGGCCTTTAACTTGTAAAAAAATGAGCACAACAGAACAACAGCCATAAGTCTGATGACAAATTTATATAAATTTAGCATTTAGTTGAACATGCAGGCATAATTCTGCTTTGATCCTGCCAATAAGAATAAAAGGAAAAAGAAGGAACTTTGAAACTTCATATTAACTGTCAATTAATCATAGCTTCCAACTTCGTAGACAGAATCGTACCAAACTCCTGCCTCTTGCATCTATACTAGAAATTACAGATTCCAACGATGAATACATACAAGGCATGGAATTTATTGTGTTCACTCAGTACAAGCGGAGTAAACTGACAGAATTATACTACAGTCTATGGTTACGGAGGCACTTTATCTATCTAATGAACTATAGAAACTAGAAAGTAGCCTACAAATTTTGACTTTCAGAGATGAACGTACAAAAGTATAATCCAAGGGGGGAAATGGAAAAATTACAAAATCTGTGGCGTCCCCTGACTTAATAAAGGGGATAAATAGAAATTGAAGAACCAGATTCGCATGAAAATTGAATCCCCAAAAACACGAGTTTATCACCTTCAAATTTTAGGAAATACTAACCAAATGAAATCTAAATGAAAAAGGAGAACACCAAATTCGATTGGCATCATTCATTCATCAAGTGCTGTGCATTTCTACTCTTTTTGATTGGACGGTGTACCTCTAAGTGGCGCAATGTGTCAATGAGCATTGACTGCTTCTGCTTGAGGAGCTTAAGCTGGTTCTGCAGCGCCGCAAACTCTGTCCTCATGATCTGCTCGCTATCCTGAATGGCAGCCTCACTCACCCGTTCTTCTAGAAGCCTCTGCCTCAGCTTCTCCGTCGAGACGCTCACATTGTCCACGGGCGCCATCAGCTCGCTGTTCGAAATCCTTGGGAACATGTCCTTCACCGCTTGCAGCGCCTCCATCCACACCGTCCGATCCTCCCTCGTCTCTGCCCTCAGGTGCATCCTCTTCGTTCCCGTGAACACCGAAAACCTCTTATCATCGGATTTGCTCTCTCGAATCGTCGAAACCTACACGCAAAGAAATTCACACAGAGAGATAATAATTAAAAAATAAAAATAAAACAGAGAGAATGAAAATTCAGTATGAAACCTAAACTAGAGTGAAAAATCGGAAAAACCTTGAGGTGGATTTCACCGAAGGGCTTTCGACGGTGGTGTTGGGATTGGGAATTGCGGTTGCGAGAGATCCTGCGCATGGATTCCTCGCCGATGACCTTGGAGCCCTTCTCGGTCTCGGGATTCACGACGATCTTATCAGGACCGTGAATCTTGTAGTAGGAGAGAACGCCGTCTTGGAGCACGAACCACCGTGGCCTCCATCCTTTGCCATAATTCACCCACTTGTACAGTATTCCCGAGATTCCATTTCCGACGAGGTCGTTGATCTTCACATCAACCACCACCGGCGGCGGCGGTTGCTCCCGCTGCTGTTGTTGCTGGCTCCCCCGCCCGTGGTCTCCGTTGTTGTTATTATTGTTGTTGTTGTTGTGGTTGTTGTTGCTGCTGCTGCTGCCACCGCCGGCGGAGTGGTTGCTGCCGTAACTGTGGCTGTGACTGTGGCGTGGGGCTGAATCGGATCTGACGGCGGCGGAGGGGAGAGGAGGCATGGTGAAGTCCGCGAAGTGAGCCGCGGGCGTAGGTTTTACCGGAGAAGACTGGTCGGAGACGGCGGATACGCAGCAAAAAGGATGCATGTGTGCGTGAGATTTTTTTTAAAGCGGCGTTAGTGCGAAGGGGAATCGTTGAGTTGGATGGCGGCGCAGCCGGTTACGGCGGAGGTTGAAATATGCTTCATGCTAGAGAGAGCGGTCAGTATCAGAGAGGAAAGCACACGCGATACGGAAGATATGAGAAGTTTTATCCGAGGCGGAATTCGCGTGAGATAAAAACGGTTACGACTCAGCAGAAGAAGATTTTAAGTAAATAGATAATAAATAAATAATATATATAATTATACACATTTATTTTTCATTTATGAAATTAAATATTAATATTGAATGTTATGGTTAATACTTAATAGTAATTAATTAAGAGAATTAGAAAAGAGAGGGTGTGATTTGGATAATTGGTTGTTGTATTTGAGAAAGAAAGGAATCAGGGAAGGGGGAGAGGTTTTTTTTTTTTTCCGGTGCAATGAGGTGGCAGTGTGGAACAAGTAACAGGAAAAAGGAAGAGAGAGAAAGAAAAGTGAAGTGTGGAAGGAAACAAAGGAAGAAAGTAGAAAACCGAAGGGGTTGGAATTAGATGCCACTCTTGTTGTTCTTCTTCTTCTGTAATTATAGTTACGAGGGGGAAGGTTGGGGTGAGAATTATGATGACGATTGACTCGTCGCACGAACCTTGTTGTTGTGTTTGTTTGTTCTCTATAGTATCTGTGCCCAAATTTGAGGGGGAAAGGGCCGGGGAAGAGATTATGATTGTGTACGGCGAGGGTGCAGGGTGAAAGTGAGAGCAGGATCAATCACTCAATCAGAGCGTGACACGTGGGGTGTAACTGTGGGGACATGTGGAAGCTGCTGAAAGGGGAGGACTTGCTGGTTTTGTGGGGAATCAAAATCCAGTTTAAGATTGTGGGAGTTAGGGTCAGCTATTCCGGAGGAGCTCGTTGTTTGTTTTAAACTTGATTTTTTTTTTTTTTTTTTGGTGACTGAAATAAATTAAACAAAGAAAAACAAAAGAAACAAAACAAGGAACTGCTTAAATAGAGGGACAGTCCCGTTTAAGACTACTCTTAAACTCCTCCCAAGGTGAAAGAAGTTCCACATGCGAAAGTTGTAACTTCATCGCCATCTTTGCCATAGTATCTGCCACCGTGTTTGCATCTCTCATAATCAAACGAAAGTCAACACGCCAATTCCAATGCATGATATCTCTTATTTTGAGCACCAGTGGATCAATAAACCCAAAACCATCTTGAGTAACAAGATTAAATGCTTCCACACAATCTGTCTCACAAATAATATCTCGTTGACCCACATCCCAAGCTAAGAGATATCCTCTCCAAATAGCAAACAATTCTCCTTGAAGAATACTATTACTCTCAATCATTCCCAAACACCCCCTTTGCCAGCTCCCATTACAATCTCTAATAACACAAGCAAAACCAACACTATCACCCGAACCAAAATAACTAGCATCACAATTAATCTTAAAAGTACCAATGGATGGGGGATTCCAAAAACCATTTAGAGTAGAGGGAAGGGACATACGTTGTAATTCAAAAATATTTCTAAGCTCCTTTTCTGAAGTTAATGCCAGACAAATGACTTTTTCCGGAGGCCAAGTTTCGTGGGGATTAAAGATGTCATTATTCCTTGCTCGCCATATCCACCAAAGTCCCGAAAAGAACTTGAACGGGTGCTCTCTGCTATGATACAAGAACCAGTTCTTCAAATCCAAAGGATGACAAGGAATATCCAACCTTTGCCAGACAAGCTGAGCTTTTGGACAATCTCGAATACAATGTATAACCGATTCCTGGCTAGAAAGACATCTTGGACACCTATCCGATGACGACATCCCTCTTCTAAAGCGAAAACTTGCAGTAGGAAGAGCCTCCTTAAGACACAACCAAGCCAAAAACTTATGCTTTTCCGGAACAAGCTGACGCCAAAGCCAAAGCCAATTCTCCCTCTCCTCCCAACCAAACAGCTGCTTACACAACCACAAGTAACCATTGCGTGAGTCATAGACTTTGGCAGCAGACCCACTCCAATACCAACCCACTTCCGGACCTGCTTGTTCATCTTGATTTGACTCGTTTTATTAAACAGTTAGATTTAATTTTTTTTTATAAAATTTATTAGTTAAAAAAAGCTCATAGATTTAAAAGAATTTAATTTTGATGTATTACTGTATATAGTCTTGTAATCGTATTTATTTTGTAGAATAACTATTTAGTATTTATGTAGTCAATATAAAATATAGTTATTTTTGTTGATGTGGTGTTAAAATTAAATTCTTAACAAAATTTACAAAATTTATTAGATTGACTTATTAAAATATTTTTTTGTAAAAATTAAATTATTCTTAATTTGGACTTTTAACTATTTACTTGTATTTATGGCTTATTTGGATGAGCTTTTAAAAAAAATCTTTTTTTTAGTTATCTTTTTTTAAAAATTTTATGAAAAAGTACAAGTAATTTTATGTTTAAATATCTCATGTAAAGAGATCTTTTTATCTATCAATTATGTTCGAGTATAAAAGTACTTTTTTTTATTTATTTATTATATGAAAAATATCTTTTTTTTCTTTAAAGAAAAAAGACCCCACTACGAATACCATGAGAAATCTTGCCAAATTTCACTCATTATCCTAAATTCAAAAACTTTCATTCAATTATTTCACATCAAATTTCAAATTTCAAATTCCCCAATTTTAAATTTTAAATTTTCAAAAAAATTCAATTAATTATTTAAAAAAAAATAACCATCCAATTTTTAATTTACCAAACTATTTCACTCAAATACCCTCTTCTTTTTTAACTGGTCATCCCCACCTTCATCAATAATCATCCCACTTCACCTTCGCTACTTGGCTTGCCACGCCACTCGCCCTTAGTAAAAATAACCATCTACATAAGAATAAAAATAATCATCCGTTTACCTAAAGAATTGAACATCCAACCTATTTTAATTATATATAACTAAACTCAATCCAGTCAAAACAATAATCTGCGTAAAAATTAAAATAACCATCCGCATACTTACTAAAATTGACCATTAAAATAGAAGAAGAAGGAGATGAATAAATAGAAGAAGCAATTATGATCATTTAACAATTTAATTTTTATTAAAAAAATAAAAATATATATATAATTTGCCACGTGAATTTATGATTTGATGTAACTATAAAATGAAAAATAAAAAGAAGGAAAAAAAAAGCTTGAACAGATTAGTAGAAGACGACGACGGTAGATGTGACTTGTGAGGGGCGTCCAATGATCTCACCTTCAATGACTGACTGACGAAGGAGGTAGGAGTCAGGCAGATGCGCACCCGGTGAAGGTTACTGCGTGGAGACAGGCCGACGAAGGAGGTTGGGTGCTACAGTTCTGATGGCTTTAGGTCACGCGACGGTGGATGTTGAGCAGCGACCGTGCACCGGTTTGGCAATGAGAGAGAATGGATAGGGAGAGAGAGAAAGTGAGGGAGACCGGTTGACTAGTTAAGATTGTAAATTTTTTATTTAAATAAAATATTTATAATTCGTAAATATAATTATAATATATAAATAAATTATAATTTAAAAATTATAAATTATAAATTTCAGAATATTTTTAATGTCAATTTAAATTTTTTAAATTTATTATTTTAAATTATAATTTACAAAATAAAATTTTTAAATAGATTGATAAATTTATCGAATTTTTAGATAAAAAAAAGCTAAGTTTGAGTTTGAAAAAAACTTATTAAAAATAATAAATTTAGACTTAAGTCATTTTCGTTCATAAAAAATATTTAAATTATCTATTTACAATAAAAATCAGACTCATCTAAAATAAAATTGGACTCAACTCCACTCAGCTCATTTTCAACCCCAGTAAAAATGGGATCGCTAATTTGACTTTTGGAGGATATAGGCAGAAAAGAAGAGAACTCAACCCAAACCCCAAATCTAACCTGATTAATTAGCAGCCATAATATGCAAACCAAACAAGGAATATTTTTATTTTCCATATTTGACTCTTTTTTCAAATCTTTACATTGCTGACAGCTCCCCTCGTTAAAGATGTATAAAATGAAAGAATTTTATTGACAAAACAAATTCTTGTACGTTTATTGTTGTTGAAAAGTTTAAATCGTCTTTTTTGTTTTGCTATTTTTAATAAATATTCTTAGAATTATTATTAATAAGATCTAATTTTTGGTGATATTTATCTTGGTACAATGTTAAATTTTTACATATCGATAGGATAAAAAATATGATCACATAAAAATATGACATGTGAATTATATTATTTACATTAGTTTTTAATTTTTTTTTTAAATATATTATATGATTATTAATATTAAAATATTTTTATAATTTACTAAAAAAGACAAAATATCCTTCTATTTATTTTAACAAAAAGAAAATTAACAATCTTTATTTTTGTCTTTGACAATCATATCATTTTAAATTTATCACTTATCAAAATCAATTATCTTTAATTTTTGAATTTTAAATTAAACTTCAAATAATTAAAAAAAATACAAATCTAAAAAAAAAATTGCTGTTAATCTTCTTTCCCTTTCTCCTTCTTAGGGAAGAAGATGAAGAACATTCGGTACTTTTTTTTAAGACTATTTGGAATCTGAAATTCAAAATTAAAATTGAATTTCGATATTTGATAAATTTAAAAGGATATTGTTTATCAAAAATAAAAATAAAAGAGTTTAAATATTTTTATTAAAATAAATAAAAAACATTTTTGTCTTTTTTATTAATTAAAAAATATTAATATAAATAATAATATAATATATTTTTATAAAAGATAAATATTAACATAGACAATATAATTCACATATTATATTTTTATTGTACCGATATAAATTTATATTTTTACCAAATTTGGTACATTGTTACATATTACACAACTATCTAATAACATTCTCTCATTTACTTTACCATAGAATGATGGTTCATGGTTATGAAAGTCAATGTTGGGCAATATACAAGGCAAGTTTTAATTAAACAATAATGTAAAAGAATTTTATATTTTTTGCATTTTACTTAAACAAAAATATTGGAAAAATAATAAAAAATTTTGTTTATAATAATTTAAAATTACTTTATTTTTTATTGTTTAATTACCACTTATTTATTTTACATTTCTTAATTATTACTAGAATAATTGAGTAATATTATATATAATAAATGTATAATTATAAATATTATATATAATTTAGATATTAAATAAAATAATTTTAAATTATTACTTCTCTATTGTTTAAATTATTCTAAACCAAAGCGTGACAATAAATTTACTTCATTTAAATCAACAAAATATGGGAAGACATTCACTTTTGGCACTAATCTATAATTTATTGGAAAATTTTTAAGTGTACCGTCATACTGGTGTTTCAGTTATTTTTAACCGTTGATCTTAATTATAAAAAAATATATAATATATATAATTAAGATCAACGATTAAAAGTTACTGATACACCGGTATGACGGTACACTTGAAAATCTTCCTAATCTATATTCTAGAGTGAATTAGTGATAGAATCAGAATCCGATAACATCATATCAACGGTACCAACAGAACCAAAAAAAAAAAAAAAAAAAACCTTATCATTTTAGACAATTATAAATGTATTTGGAATTTGGATATGTATTCTTATGACTTTTTCTACCCTTTCATTCACACCGCAGTTGTCTGAGTTAAGTTAGCTTTACAGCTCATCTTACTTCTCGAAAGAAAAAAAAAAATCTCATAATTTTTAAAGAAAAAAGACATTTATTTTACTACACATTCAAATATATAATTGTCATTAGCTTTTCATCCTTGTCCTTAGAAGCTCTTATCAATAAGCTTCAAATTGTTGGTTTACAAAAATTATTCTTAATGAATAATTATTTTATCAATAATTTTTTTTATTATCTACAATATCTTTCAATATGTTATCTGAGCTCTATTTAAAAATTTATTACGGATTAATGAGTTGTTGTATACATAAGGTAATATTCAAATCCCCGATACTTATATAAATAAATAAATAAACTAACCACTCGACCAATTCTAATTCATTTTTATTTTATCAATAATAAATGTCGTTAATTGTCGTTAATTTGATCATGTAATCCAAAGTTATTATTAACAAATAAGTTGATAAAATTCCTAATAAAATTTCTCATATCTTTAAAGTTAAGTTAACACTTTATTTTATCGCCCTTTGTGCATTTTTTTTGGCATAAAAATATTGGTAGCAGTTAAAATACTAGGTTCTTCGTTCACCCTAAGAAAAGCACGTTCATTTAATTTTTTTTTATCTATTCAATTGATTGATAAAAGAGAATATTAGTAGAAGATATTATTTAATTTAGTCTTTAAATTTATACACAAATTTTAATTTAATTTCTAAAGCTTTAATTATTTCTATTTAATTATCAAATTTTGTAAATGTAACTTATGTTAGTTATTAGAACAATTTTTAATATACAGACATTAACAAATACTGACTTAAAAAGCTGGATGTCACACTAAATTCTATAAAATAACATTGTTTTGATTTTAACACTTAAATAGTCCAAAAATAAAATCATAAATAATATTTATTAAAAACATCATTTTTGGACTATTTGAGTGCCAAAATCAAAATGACATTATTTTACAGGTTTTAACGTGACATTTCGCTATCTATATTAGTGTTCCGTTGGTGTGTCAAAAATTTTCTTCAAAACTAATGTGTCACGTTTGTAAAATTTAGGACTAAAAAATATAATTAAAATTTTAAAGACTAAATTAAAATTTATATATAAATTTAAGAACCAAATTGAACATTATCATATTGGTTGGGCTGTAAAGATTAAGGCAAGACAGAACTAGGAATAGCTTACCAAAATAAGGAGGAAAAAGTTCGGATTCTAATCTAAAGAACAACAAAAATAGAAAAGAAAAAAATTACATGCCTACATGAAAGTTGGAACACTTTCAAATTTAGATGGAAAATATTGAAAACTAGGGTAATTATGCATGAAAAATTAATCGAATATCTAAAATTTTTTATCCAAATCTAACAAAGAAAACATTTAAAATTTGACGAAAAGAATATCCGAAACCTAACAAAAAAGAATATCCAAAATAATTTTAAATAAAACATCTAAAATCTAAAAGAAAAGATATTAAAAACTTAATAAAAAGAAATGTCTAAAACATAACAAAAAGATCATCCATAAATATAACAATCGGATGAAAAAAAGAAAAAAGAAGAAGAGGAAAAGGAAAATAATGAAAAGTAGATAAAAAAAAAGAAAAAGAAAGAGAAAAATGGAAAGGATGAAAAGGCAAAAGAAGAGAAAGAGAAAAAAGAAGAACGTGGAGAAAAAAAAAGGTAAGAGGAGGAGGAGGATACGATGGTGAGGAAGAGAATAAAAGTGAATTTTAAAATAATAGTTGATTATAATTGACCAATATCTTAGTTGATTATCAAATATGATTAAAAAAAAACTTTTAAAATAAATAATTTAATAAGATAAAAATATAAAAAATTTAAACATATATTTGTATTGTATATACTACATTGTTTCAAAGGTAATTTAGATTTCATTTTTTCAAATTAATAATAACCTAAAAACTTAACTCCCAAAAAAATATGATCAATAAGAGATTTTTTTTTAGATGTTTCAGAATAAATTAAATATGTTATTCTATTTCATTTATTTTGTGATAAATAAAAAATATTGATAAAAATGACCCACATTTCTGAGTATATATATATATATATATATATATATATATATATACATGTCAAAGTATGAATGAAATAGAATAAAAACTTTCATTTACACCTAGAACACTTAAGACATTCTAAGCCAGTTAATACATCAACATATTAGATCCGACAGAAAAAAAATTTGAACATGAAACAAAAATAACAATTCACCTAAAAGATCTCAATTTAGTTATACACGAATTTTTTAACTAGGATGCACAAACACTTATACAGACACGAGACAAGATACGACATGCAACACACTGACATACAAATTTTAAAATTTTATAAGACACAAAATATATATATATATAAAATATAAAATATTTTTAGATAAATTGTAACGATATTTTAATATTTTATTGATATTAAAATATAAATTAATTTTTAATTATTTTTAATGTCTTATTTTAATTATATAAAATATTTAAAATATTTATTTGTTTTAATAAATAATAGAAAAATTATATTTTTTGTCCCTCAAGTTTGATAAAAGTTTTAAAATTATTTTTAAGTTTTATTTTGTTTCAATTTTGTCCTAAAAGTTTTCGATTTGCATCAGATATACCCCTGACGGCTAATTTTTTAAAAAATTTAAGACCAATTCAACAATAATTTCATAAGAACAACTCTCAACACAAGCAAATCAAGCATAATTTTCATGCATTATTGTTAAATTGGTCTTAAATTTTTTGAAAATTTAGCCGTCGAGGGTATATTTGATGCAAATCGAAAACTTCTGAAATAAAATTGAAACAAAATAAAACTTAGGGATATTTTTGAAACTTCTACCAAACTTTAGGGATAAAAAATATACTTTACCCTAAATAATAATATCAATAATGCTCCACATCCATGTAATTTCTCTAACCAAGTCAACCAAGTTATTTTTGGATCACGCGCCCCCTCCTTATTAACGTAAAGCTTCTTCCTCAACGTAGAGCTTCTTTTTCTCAATGTAAACATTCTCTTCGTTTTTTTATCTTAACATAGAGCTTTTCTTCTTCAACATAAATCTTTCGTGTTCTTCTTTGCTCTGATTTCTACAACGTAAAACTTCGTATTCTTCTTCGTTTTCTTCTTCGATCTGCATTGCATTTATCTTCTTCCTATTCTTTTTCGTTTCCTTCTTCGATCTGCATTGCATTTATCTTCTTCGTTTTCTTCTTCGTTTTTAGATTTTAGATTTCTTCTTCATTTTCAGATTTCAATAGTATATCAAAACAATGAATGATTCAACTTCAAATCAGTTGAATGAGAGCGATTTGGATTATTCTTCTGAATCGAATCAAGCGGATGAGGTTTGGATTATTCAATTTTGACTTGAATTGAATGGAATGCAATCACTAAATCCAATTGTTTATGAACACAATTTTCTGTTCATTTGGTATTGTATATTGGTTTTGTTTTGAGGCATTTCTCGATTCATTCTAGACGCAGGTGTTCTGAATTTGAATTTATATAATGGACAATATTCGGTTCATTTAGTATTATACAGTGGTTTCGTTTTGATAAAATTTTCGGTTCATTTTAGACGCAGGTGTTTCTGAATTCGAATTTATATAATGGACAAATGTTCAGTTCATTTGGTATTATACAATAGTTTTGCTTTAAAAATATTTTCAATTCATTTTACAGTGCAGGTGTGTTGTGGATGAATAATTTGTCCCAAAGGTTGGGATGACTTCCAAGAAACTAGAAGAAGTTGGAAAGTTTACAAAGATTATTCCAAACTTGTCAATTTTTCTACCAAAATAAGGAACACAACTCGGAAGAGAGATGAGATTAAGAATCAACTAATTACATGTAGTAGAGAGGGAAAGTAGAAATCCAAGATATCTCCAACTCTGAAGACAAACCCCTCAGCTCCAATAAATTGTCCAGCCAAGATTTACGTACATATATTGAAGGACGTCGGTCTTTGGATAATTTCCAAAGTTGTTTTGAATCATTCATACCCTTACTGTCCAGATTGAGCAGAGATGCTCAAACAACACAGGGAGCTAAGCTTGTTTGCGCGTCGCACCATTGAAAACAACGAAGAAGCTGAAATCAGACCAAGTAAAACATATCAGTCATTCGTAGCAGTAGCAAGCAGTCATTGCAAACTAAGTTTTATCGAAAAAGATGTGAGGAATTACATTACAAAGAAAGTATGGAATGTTTCCGAACAAGACGATACCAAAGAATTTGGCAAGTACTTATTAAGAATGAAAGAGAAGAATTAAAATTTCTTTTTCGAGCTTAACCTTGAAGGCGATCATTCCAGCAAAAATGCATTTTGGGCTGATGCAAGAAGCAGGGCTGCATACAAGTATTTTGGAGATGTTGTTTCATTTGACACCACTAACAACATAAACAGATATTCGGTTCACTGCGATATAGTTTTAGATTCACATAGCCAACACATTTCGGTTTATAACTGTTGCCATTGTCCATTTTTGCAGGTACAATCTGGTTTTTTGTTCTTTTGTGAGCGTGAATCACCACGGTCAGTCGACACTTCTCGGATGCGCTTTGATGAAAATTGAGGACATCCAATCATTCAAATGGCTATTCGAATGTTGGCTTCGTTGCATGGGAGGGAAGGCACCAAAAGAAATTCTTACCGATCAATGTGCATCGATACAAAGGGCTATTGAGATGTGTATGCCAACAACAATTCACCAATGCTGTATTTGGCACATCATGAAGAAGATCCCAAGCAAATTAAACGGGTACAAGCAACATGAAGAAATCGAACAAGAGATGAGCCATGTTGTTTGGAAGTCGTTTACAAAAGACGCATTCGACAGAAATTGGAACAATTTTGTCACAAAGTACGGTGTTGGAGGCGATAAGTGGCTTTCAGGTATCCGAGGTTTTAATTCGAATTATTTGATGCTGTTACTTTTTCGGTGAAAACGAGTATAACGTTTGGTTCATTTTTGCGTCTATTTTCGGTTCATTTTGCAGAGCTATTTGAAGATTATTATTTATGGATTTTAGTTTATCTAGATCACTACTCTTGAATTGGGAAGAGAAGCACATAAAGGGGCGAGAGCATGCATGCATTTTTTAACAAGTTTATCACACGCAATAGCTCCTTGATTCAATTTGTGAAACAATACGATAATTGCCTAGCAAGAAGAGGGCAAAGAGCGAGAGAATTTGATGCTACAGATTTTCACACCGTGATACCGTGTGCAACAAATCAGCAATAGAGACTCAATTTCAGCACGTGTATACTCAAGAGAAGTTCAGGGAGGTTCAATCACAATTTAGAGAAAAGGTGAATTGCATCACAAGATCAATGCATTCCACTCTAGGTTTTATGACATACAAAGTTGTAGAGCAGGTTTCTAACTCCAAATTCAATAATTTTTTTGTTACTTACGACACAGTATCACGAGAAGTAAAGTGCCAGTGCTTGTTGTTTGAGTCAAGAGGTATACTGTGCCGTCATTCTCTGAGTGCCTTAAACTTTGAGCAAGTAGATAAAGTGGTACCGAAATATATATTAGAACGCTGGAGTAAGAACATAAAAAGAGGAAGCACACATATATCAAGAGCAGCCAAGATGAGCCTCTATTAGAGCCAGAAAGCAAGAAATTCGACGATTTGGTGTTTCAGTCACACAATATTTGTAAATTTGTGTCAGAATCCGAGGAGCTGACTGAAATTCTGCACCGGGCTTTTGATAATGTCATGACCGAGATGCAAGAATATCAAGCGAAAAGTAAAGGTAAAAGTTTGTTATCTCACAAGGACACGACATTGAGTGATGTTAATGACCTTCAAAGCCCCCCACGTGTTAGAACAAGAGGCCGTCCCAAGAACAGATTGGGATCAAATAAAGAAAAAAAGATCGCAAATGCAACAAAGAAAAAGAAAAAGCCAGCTCTAAGTGAGGTAACATTGATTTGCTTTTAATTAGGGAAAAATTCGTTTGTACATTTTGCTAATATATGATTTATTTTCTTTTTTGCAGTTGAACATTTTAGATGATGGATCAATGATTCAGGCAACCTCCAGCCTTTATGATGCACAGGATATGAATTATGCTGGAGAGGATTATAGAAGTTTTAATTTTTATTAACATAAATTTTGATTAATGTATTAGTAGTTTTCGGTTCATTTGAGTTCTAGGCATATAATGAGGGTTATATGAATGAATGGAACTTCTTCTAGTCACTTTTTTATTTTTTAAATTAGCTTCTTCTAGTCATATAACGAGGGTTATATAAATGAATGGAACTTCTTCTAGTTACTTTTTTGTTTTTCAAATTATCTTCTGCAATTGTATTATGTCAAATAGTTTAGGTATTTCTGAAATTGAATAGTCATATATACACTTTTTTCGGTTCATTCTGTGTAATAAATTTGATTCATATATATAACTTCCCTTTTTTTTATTATTTCCAGCCATTTTATCACATATATCCCGAAATCATAACTAAAAAAAATAAAAAAGTAAAATATGATTAATAGGAGACAAATAAAACATATTAATAATAGCACTATAGCAAAGAAAGATTTTTACGATGTTCATTGACCGCTGATCGTGATATACTGTGTTTTAACGCCCTCTCCATCCTCCATCAAAGATTCTGTCCCAACATAAATCCTCATTTGAGATACTATTAAGTCCTGAAAAAGGATACAAAAAGTGTACTTCAATTCAGTAATAATGGAAGAAAACCAAGCCCACATAAATATATATTATGTAAATAATTTATAACAAATTTGTTCAAAGTTATTCTTGATTGAGGGATTTCATCTTTCTTTTTCTTAATAGGGTTAAGCACATAGAAAGCCTTCTTTTTAACATCGGTAATCCACAATCACTAATAGCCTTCATTGCAAATCGGTACAAACAGTTGAAGTTTGGAAAAATGATAGAACATTTTAGTCTAAATGATAGCAAACGACAGAATTATTAAAGAAGTTTTAGAAATCATAACTTACAAATAGATATGATGCCAAATTTTTTTTTGTCAACAAAAGGGAGGTAGTCCTTATATTGATTGATCCGGTAGGCCTTCTTAGTTTTTGGATCAATGTAGTTCTTATTATACAATCCGAACATTAAATTCTGTAAAATGAACCTCAGTTAAATCACAAATGAACCGAATTACTTCAAATTTGAACTAGCAGTCACATACATTCAATCAGCAAGAAAGCACATATCAATTCATTTCTTAAGGAATACTTAGCAGCAGTATGATGTGAACCTAACTCAATTCCTAAATGAACCGAATTCGATTCAAAATTGAATAAAAATTCATAAACATTCAATCAGGAAAAGAAACACATTTTAAATTCATTTCTGCATGCAAATGAACTTAACTAAACTAATAGATGAACCGAATTATTTATCAGAACCAATAAATTACTTAAGGAATAAAAAATTTGGCTTACCACAATATCTATCGGCACGTAATATATTTCTTCTTCAAATCGGCGACATTTTTTGTCGTTGAGAAGCATACACATTGCATTGACCACCTATAGGAAGAAAATTTATTAGATATATGGGTATAAAAGTTTTTAGAAAAATCATTAATGTTAATGTAATAGGCAAAAAATTTACCGTATTTTCTACATTTTGTCCGGGTGTTAGAGACATGAAGTGGAATCTAGCTCCCTCTAAATGCGCTTCATGGTCCAACATGAATATCGTGTCATACTCATTAGTTGTATCTTTGTAAGCGTTTAATTGTGTCATCCAATGATAACATTTCTCCCTCAACTCATCTGTTATTTCTTTTTCTTTCTCCGGAGTCTTGAACCCTTCATGCGTGCTCAAACTCGGCTCGGTACTCATTTCCTCAGCATATTGCAATGCTCCTGACACCCCATCCATTACCGCCTCTATCAACATTTCAAATTGTGTTACTGTTGGTTGAGAGGTCGGAGGAGTTGGTTGAGAGGTTGGCGGACTTATGCCAAGACTGAAGGAAGGTGCATCAAAGTCATCTTCCCAATGCCGAGGACGGGGAAGAAAAGTTTTAAGTAATAATAAAAAAGTATTATGATATAACATCAAAATTAATAAAAAATATATTAATTAAAACTTACACATTCAGTGGAGGTTCTTTCTCCGTTTGCCTTGCAAAAGATTCTTCGCAGGCCTGGTGTTCGGGTTTCGGAAGGCAGTTGTAATAAACAGAAAAAAGTCCAATAATGAACCGAATTTACTTCATATTTGAACTAGTAGTAAAAAAAGCTCAATCATCAAGAAGAACACATCGAATTCATTTCTGGATTCAGATAAACCTCAAATAAATGAAGTAATCAACCAAAATTACTCCAGATTTGAACAAGTAGTAATTTAGACTCAATCATAAAAAAAACACAGCAAATTCATATCTAGATCCAAATGAACCTCAAATAAATTAAGGAAAAAACCAAAATTACTATTATATACGATCAAAACTAATAAAAAAGATTTTAAGTAAAACTTACACATTAAGAGGTACTTCTTGTTCCGATTGCCTTGCCGGAGGTTCTTCGTAGGGTTGCTGTTGTGGTTCCCGAGGGCTGCTGCATTAAATAGAAAAGAGTTCAATAATGACCTGAAAGTATTATCCTATACCATTAAAACTAATAAAAAGAATTTTAAGTGTAACTTACTCATTAACAGAAGCTTCTTCTGTTTGACTTTCTGAAGGGACATAGTTAAAGGTCTTTTGATCTTTTATTATCTCTTCCACAAGAGAACTTGGAAGAGACACTGCAATAGGAACTCTAAGGAAGGTAAACAAAGAAGAAGTTAATGTTAAATGATTAGAATAGGAACTGAGAAACTGAAAGTTGCACATTGAAAAACTCACATATCCAGAGGTTGAGAATGAGTTTCTTCTCCAACAACAATGATTTGTAGTTGAGGATCAGGTGTAGTGCTATTGACAATTAAACACAAATTTTGTGTGATAAATTAAATTAAAATTATTATCTAAATCTAAAATACCAACGTAAATATTTCAACTTACATAGTTGGAGGTAGTAAATTTTGTTTTTCCTTTTTTTATGCTATTTCTTTCTTCTAAAAACTGCCATCGGGATTTCAGGGGTATTTTTTCTAATAAAAAAGATACCAAATTAAAATTATCAACCAAGATTAAAAACACATCAAATTTATTTTTGGATTCAAATAAACCTCAATTAAATCTAGAAATGAACTGAATTTACTCTATATTTGAACCTCAAGTAAACTCTATTTTTTATTCAATTTTTTGTTCTAAAAATTGTAACTGGAAATTTCAAGGGTACTTTTTGTAAGAAAAAAGATACGAAACTAAAATCATCAACTAAGATATTCTAAGTAAAAGCACAAGATGTAAATAAAAGTTAAGAGGAATTACTTGGTATTGCTTAGTGCATTTAGAGACGGTGCCGAGCTCGTCTGTGTTTGTAACACAGGTTCACTGCCCAAATTTACAGTCGGCAGTTTAAGCAAAAAAATAAATATTATTCAATAAATCCAAAGAAATTACATGAAGTTTTAGGAAAATTAAAGTTAGCAGAGAAAGAAAAAGAACTATATAAGAAACTCAATCTTACGTCTGCGGTAAATCATATCACGCATCTGTCGAGTCACAGTTATTCGGAGTAACATTTGTTTTTTCAACTCTATCATTTTTTCTCTTTGTTCTTTTTTCTTTTGTATGCTCCAACATTTGTTTTCTTTTTTTAGCAGTCGTCTCCTCTACTTGTTCACTTCTAAAAATTTATACAATAAGTTTTTACTTAAAAACCAGGATGGACTATAGTTATTTCACTTAAAAAATAAATAAACCAAATTTATTTTAGATTTGAACAAGTAGTAAAATAGAGGCAATCATCAAGAAAAACACATCAAATGTATACTAGAGATAAATATTAGAGCTATAATTAACTTAACAAGTACACATGAATAATTTTCAGCAAATACAAGCAAAACTAAACCAAATGAATATCAAATAAAGGTAGCAATGAACCGAATATAATCATTTCCAAAACTTACTGGTCTTCAGATTCAGTTTTGCTTTCCGAATCTGTCAGAAAAATCTTCCTTATTTTGGTTTTTTCTCCACCTTTTGTGGTTGTTTTCTTTTCTTTGGTGGCGTTTTCTCGATTTCTTCTTCTTCTCTGCAACACATACAAAAAGTTTATTAAAATAACAATATAAAACTTTAAATAAATAGATAGTTTTCAATAAGCAATGGTGAGAAGTATACTCAGATTCAGAAAAATTGTCTTCTTCCGAAGACAAATCCAAAATGACAATTTTTTTTCTTTTTCTTTCTTCTCCATTTCCTTCCTTTTTTCCTTTAGAAAAACTGTTTTCTTTTCCACCTTCTTTTTTTCTATGTCTCCTCCCCTCAATTCTACTCTATTCACAAGTCCCTAAAACATAAACTTATTTAGAAGTATCTAAACTGAAATTTTAAGGGAATTTTTTTTATTTACCATTTCATCAGTTGTTTCCAAAGCAATCCGATTGACTAGATTCGTCTGTGTCCAGTAGGCCACCCATGGTGGCCCGGGAGCGTCATTTGCTTCTGGTCGAGAGAACTTCGATTCATGGAAATATATTAGCATTAAAACGAAGACGCATCCATCAACGGAAAATTTTTTTCCTTCTCTCTGGGATTTGATCCCCTTCCTCAAGAAGCTCAGCACATGAGATGCCCAATCCCATCGTCGGACGGTGTCCACATGAAGGGCAGGCGGCTTATGGATCAGGGAGCCCGTGTTTACTGTCGTCGACAGCAAAAAACACTTCTGGACGAAGACGACAAAAATTCTCTTGAATTTCAGCCGGTTTTCCTCCCCTTCAACACTTATATCAATGATAGATTTTGCCAAAGATGCCAAAGTAGCACCTTTAAAGCTGTCAATTATCTTCTTCTGTTCCTCACTCAATTTGTTGTACTCAACTTTTTCAAGAAAACGATCTCCTATAATATTTTAATATAAACAAATAGGTCAAAAAGACTCAGTTTTATTTTCTGTATTCAAATGAACCTAAACTAAAGCAATGAATAAACCAAAATAAATTAAGAAATAATAAAAAAATCAAAAAAGAAAAATACAAATGTAAAAGATGGAAAGTATAATACCGCCAGAATTTATGTCCAACGCATCTCTTATCTTAACAGGGGTTATGTATATTTTGATATAGAGAGTGTCCAAGCATTCATGATAGGCATCATAGCAACGAATCAATTCCCTCAAGAGCTTGTGAGAGATGTTCATTTTCGGGATATGGGACAGCGCACCGAATCCCATTTCTTCCATAATATTTTTCTTTTCTTCACTCATTTGTTTGAACATCCTTGCTATTGATTTTGTTTAGCATCTCAGATTGTGAGTTTTCTGAAAGTATTTGAACCAGTATATTATGATATATTTATAAAGTTTATTTAATGTGTATATGCTTACGTTATAGTGCGGCTTCTCCTTTTTTGTAACCGTTATCTTTTTCATTTTTGCTGTAAGGACAAACAAATTTGGTCAATACTTAATAGTAAAATCAAGTGAACCTAACTCAAATCCCAAATAAACCGAATGAATCGAATTTGCTTTAGATTTGAACAAAACGTGATAAACATTCAATCAGTAAGAAAATCACATTTCAAATCATTTCTGCTTGCAAATGAACTCAATTAAACGCTTAACAGTAGAATCAAGTGAACCTAACTCAATTCCCTAATGAACCGAATGAACCGAATTCTATTCATATTTGAACAAAACGTGATAAACATTTAATTAGTAAGAAAAATATTTCTGCATGTAAATGAACTCAGGTGAGCACTTAGTGTGTGTTTGGATTACGGTTTGTAAACGGAAGTTTGTATAAAATTAAGTTTGCAAAATTGATTTTGATTAAAAGTGAGTTGATATTAACGTGATTTATGTTTGGTAATTTTCATTCAAAATGGATTATAGTAAACTAAATATTGTTTGGATTACATTATTTAAAATCACTTTTATATGAAAAATTACAAAAAAGGACATAAATTTAAATAATTATTTTATGTTATCTTATAATTTTATTTTAGATATCTAAATAAATTTTAATTTTTTTAGTACTCTCAGTATTATTTACTCTAATAAGATTAATAGAATCATAATACAAAACAAAAAAAAAATATTCTATACAAAAAAAATAACAATAAAAGTTGAAAAATTCGTATAAACAGAAAATAATAAGAGTTTTATAAAAAAAAATAATAATATACCTGGGAGAGTATTGGAGAAAAATCATTATAAAATAAATAACAAATATATGAATAATGAAGGACACAATTGGTACATAGAAATTTTTTTTCAGTCCAACGTGAAAAAGTGAACGAAAAAGCAAGAATTTATATCTTCTGGTAAACGTGGGTTGAAGAGTAGAATCACTTCTGCGTTCACATAATAAAAAGTTGCCAAACATACAAATGAAGCGTTCAAGAGATTCAAACGCACTTCTCTCTTCTCCAATGCGTTTGCCAAACACACCCTTAACAGTAGAATCAAGTGAACCTAATCAATTTCTTAGTGAACAGAATTCTATTCATATTTGAACAAAATGTGATAAATATTCAATCAGCAAAAAAATATTTCTGCATGTAAATGAACTCAATTAAACTAAGTGGATGAACTGAATTATTTATCAGAATCAATAAACTAACAACATATTTTCATTCGTATGCTCTAGTTATGGAGAATAAATGGAATCAAGAGAAACTCGATCTACTAAACGAACCAACTCAATCGACTAAACCTTAAATCGAACTAGGAGAAACGCGAGATTTGCGAGAAATTAAATGCACATAATAACAATAGTTTTTCTCATACTTTGTGGAGTCTCTATTCTTATCAAAAGCTCCACGCGATTCTGCAGTAGCAGAGAATACAAATGAGGTTTGTGAAATTTTGAGAGAGATTTGAAATTCTCCAGTAGTAGTTTTGAGTGTGAAAAATAAACGTTTTTCATATTTAAACGCGAAGTGAATCAGTAATGTTTGAGGGTTTCCACGCGTGTAATACACGATTGGATTTTTTTTGTATTGGGCCTGTTTGGTTGGACTTGGATAGAAAATTACTTGGATGTGTAGTCCAGCTATAATAATATATATTATTTCTAAATTTATTTTAAGAATACATATTAAGAATAAAGCTGAACATGTTTACATGTAATGATATTTAGGTGTATCTAAATATGTCCGAAGAAGAATTTTTTATTTTTTATTAAGATACGGTTAGACACGACAGATACAAATATGTATAAGTGTCGATGAATATCGTATCTAAAATGTGTCCAATACATAAATATAACAACTCAACAAAATATCCGTACTTCATAACTAATTTATTAAGACACTAAAGATTTCATTATCCATAAGATGGGACAAAATAGGGATCATCAAAGATAACCTTTTGAAAAACATAACCAAGACAATTACATTCGTTGGAATAACCGCATACCAGAAAATATCTCTCTAACTTTCTCACTTTTTTTTTTTTTTTTTTTGTGACTCTAACTTTTTCACTTTACATCCATATAAATAAATGCCAAATAAATATCCTATTTTAACCTAAATGATGAAAGCAATAAAAAATATAAAAAAAATTTTAAGTGTATCATTATATCGGTGTTTCAGTTATTTTTAACTGTTAATCTTAATTATAAAAAATATATATAATATATATAATTAAGATCAACAGTTAAAAATCACTGATACACCGATACGATAGTATACTTGAAAATCTTCCAAAAATATATGTTGGGGTATATAGTTTGAAAAGATACTGTACTAGTGTGAATTCCGTACTAGAAAACAGTAATTTCTAAATTCAAAAAAAAAAAAAAAATGAAAAGACTCACCCAACTACCTTAGGGAAATGCCGACATTTTTGGACTCTACTTATGTATTGGCATGTAGCCATTGAACTTTTATTTTGGAAACCATGTATATAACACGATAAGAAAATTAAAAGGAACGAGAGACATTGACCTCGTCCAATTTCTGTGGTAAGTAGATTGATTCTGTTGATAATGATAATGATAATGATAATATCACTTTTCTGTTTAAGATAATTCATGAGCCTCATCAGTGTTTCTTTATGTTTTGACCACTACGACATTTAAATAGTAATTAACGAATATTAGCGTTGGAATAGTTTCAAACACGGAACGAATTTGGGTTTGGTTCCTTTTTTATTTCCCAAAAAAAAAAAAATCAATTTCTCATGTTAGGAAGTTCTTGTTAAAAATCTTGTTGAAAATTGTTGAGATGATAACATTTGTTTGGTTTAGTTCGCTATGATTTGGTTTGTATTTTTATTTTTATTTTAAAAAATTGTGAAGTAAAAAAAGGAAAATATTTTTTTTTTATTAATTTTTCAAAGAACGATTAAATTTAAAAATATTTAACATATAATTAAAAAATTAATTTTATTTTAATCAATAATCAGCCAACAAAATAATATATGAGCAAATGTTAATAAAGGTAAAAAGAAAGGGTAAAGTATTATTTTTTCTAACACTTTTACCTAAAATAAAAATAATTTAATTTTGATACATTATCACTATAAAGTAATTTTACACATATATCTAATCGTATAAAATTATATAAGCAAAAATATTTTTTTATATTAATCACATGAATTGTCATAAAAAAAATAAATATAAATATACAACTATATAAAATATTTTACAATATATCAAAATTAAATTCAAATAAAAATAGTCGCAAACGTTTTCATATTTTCAAAATCGTTCGTAACATTTTAATTGGAAATTTATCGTAATATGTTTGGGAGAATTTTGAAAAAAAAAAAAAAAAAACAACGCTAAGGAGCATTTTGATTTTAACAACTTTAAAAACAAAAAACATTTGATCTTTAAAAAAGATAAATGTTGACAAATTAATAGTCGACAAAAGTTGGTTTTTAATATTTTTTTCTATAAAAGATAAAAATAGAAAATTCTTGTTTACTCCATGGTGTAAATCCATTTTTTCGTCCACTATATCTATTTACTATTTATTGTTTTTTTTTTACTTTATTGAATTTCTTTTTAAAAAATGAAGGGATGAATCACCAATATAAAAGAAGAGAAGTGTTAGGAGACCAACAATTTTTGTAATTTGTAGTAATTAAGTAGTTATCAATAATATTTTTAATGGTATGAAATTTCATCTAATGATATAAAATTACTCACTCTTCTTTTACTGATTACATGCCGATCAAAATTAAATAAAGTTACTGACCCTAGATTTTTGTATAAAAGAATTTTACTCCATAAAATAAGAAAGAATGACTCGATAAAAAATAAAAAACATAAACCAAACCTACACATGGTATAATAATGTGACATGTTCAAAGTAATATGTGACATATCAATATTCTATTAGTAGCGTTGAAATAATTCAGGCTTATAAATCTCAGAAATCAAATTAATTAATAATTTAAAAAAGTCAGATATTAAATTAATTGTTATTTTATATAAAATCTAGAGTAAATTATATTTTTATCTACAAAAGTTGAAAATGTTGACATATTTATCCATAAAAAAAATTATTATTTATATCCATGAAATATGGGTTCCATACACAAAATTATCCAAACACTAAAAAATCACGTAAAAATCCAAAATTATCCTTATCATTATCCGCATCATCTTTTCCATCTCCACTAACTACTCTATCATCTTCATCTGTTCATCACCTTACCACCACCACCGCCACTAACTCCATCCGCTGCCGTTCTCCTTCGCCATGGCCACCCCTCCTTCTCTCCTTCCCTGTCTTACCCTCATCGACCAAGGGACTTTTGCACCAGCCCCTGCTTCGCCGTCGCTAACAACCCTAGAGCCGCAGTGCCCCCCTTTCCTCTCTTCACCTAACGTGGCTACCTTCTCTTCATCATTGAACTAGTGCCGCCGACGGGCCACTGCGCTAGCCGCCACCACCGCGGTCCCCTTTGCGAACCAAAACTGCGGCGAGCTCTCTCTCTTTCTGTCTTTTTCGCCATCTGTTTTAAACCACTGAACCTTAATTTAATTCTCCTTCTCCTCTTCTTCCCCTTCTTCTGTCCTCTTCAAGAACCGGAGACCTCCGAACCATCATCACAGTCCTGTCATCATCGCCGTCCGCACTTCTAGCGCCAGAACTGTTGTGAACCACCGTCGTCTCCACCATTTGTGACGAACCCGAATCAACCTCACCGTCCTAGTCTTTCTTTCTCTCGGTCCATACCACCGCTAGCGAGCCACTCACCAGTTTCGCACCTCCTCTACCGATCCCTAACTCATCCCCGGTTTTCACTCTCTCTTCTATTCCAACGAGCTTATGACGACGTCACCATCATCATCAACTTTTCAGTCGTCGAACCTTCAAAACAACTATCATAGCTAACGTCTCTCTCACCGAAACAAAGCTTAAACAGAACAAACTCACTCCTGCCTCTCAGAGTTTGGCTCAGGTGAGGATTACTCAATTCGTTTAATTTCCCACAAGACCTGTTTGAGTTTGGCAATTGATTTGTTGCAGTGGCATTAGGTGGTAGCACTTTGTTCTGAGTTCAATGAAAAGTTAAAAACGATGATGATAAGGATAATTTGAAATTTTTATGTGATTTTTTAGTATTTAGATAATTTTGTTGTATGAAACCCATATTTCATAGGTATAAATGGTAATTTTTTTTCTATGGATATATATGTCAACGTTTTCAACTTTTGTGGATAGAAATAGTAATTTATTCTAAAATCTATTTTAGCTTATTAATAAACTTTTTAGTTACTATTAAATTTTAAAATTATAACAAAAAAATAAAAAATTTGAACTTACTAATGCTAAGTACAACGCTGATAAAAATGGGTTTGATTTGTAGTTTTATTTTTAAAATATTGTAAAAAGTAATTTATATATATATTTAAAAAAATTGATTTTTATATATTAATAATATAAAATATTTTATATAATCGTGTATTTACAATAATTTTTTTGGATGACTATATTATTAATATGATCAATATAAATTATAATTATTTTTGTTAATATAATATTACATAATTAAATATACGTATAAAATAATTTTATAATAATAATGCATCAAAATTAAATTAAAAAATTTTTTTAACTTATTAGCCGAACGCTTTGAAAAACATCTTGTCAGTGTCGAGAACCTCTCAATCTTCATCTTTCACTTTTTAGATTTTACGACCCTCTCCACGTGTTCATCAATGCTTCTGTTTCCTTACGGTGCCCCGTCTGCATGCGATTCTATTCTCTCTGCGTCATTATTTTCCTATTTTGCATGTCAATTATATTCTTTCAAACAATTGCTTCATATCATTTTTTTAGAGAGTTTATTAGAAGATTAAATGATTATTTTTTTAATTAATATCAGTTAATTTTTTAAAATTACTTTTTGTTTAAAATTTTAAAGCTTACATTTCAAATTTCAGATTTTAATCATAAACTTAAACTCTTCAAAGAATAGAATTAAAAATTAATTTGTTAATAAAAAATAAATTTATTAATTTAACTAAATAAATTTTATTTCCTTATATTTATTTTTTTTCCCGCTCCTATGTTGTTATATAAGCTAATCTTTATGAAGGTGTTTTGAACCCAAAATCTCTTATTAACTAAGCAAAATTATTGTCAACTAAGTCATGTGTTCGTTGATATTTAATTTGAAGTTATAAGAAATTAAACTAATATATAATTTTCATATATGTTACTGAAATTTTATGAGTTAAACCCGAAAATGTCTCTAAGATTGGTATCATGTACTAAAATCATTTCTAAGATTCCAATTACACTAATTATATTTTTGAGATTGAAAAAAATGCACCATATTAGTTCCTGACCTATTTTCCATTAACGACGTGATGACATGGCATGATGACGTGGACTATAAGTGACACGTGTCACTTCATGATTTGGCCACGTGTAATGATATGATGATGTGGTGCCCAGTGACACGTGGCATGCTGACGTGGATGGTTTGCCACGTGTCACAATGTTATTTGGCCACATGTCCGTTTGTACCACTTGTCGCAACAGTATTCGTCCACGTGTCATCTATTATGTCATCATTGTATATGCACCAAATTAGTCTCTTATTTTGCATTAAGTGACTCATTTTAGTCCCTGAAATTGAATATCGTGCACCAAACTAGTCCCTTCACCAATTTTTCTCATTTTTTTAAATTTAAAATTTTAATATCTTGGATACACTAATTTCAATTATATTTTTTTTATATATCGTTTAAATACAAGTGCTTTCATAAAAAATTTTAAGATTTTAGTTTTAATTATATAATTTTTTTAATAATTTAATATTGGTAAATTTTGTAATATATAAGTATGTTATTATAAAAAAATAATTATATGATTGATTAGACACATTTTTTTCATAAAAAAATATGTGTTTTTAACAAGAAATTAATAATTAAAATAAACATTTTTTTCTTATAAAATACACATTTTCGTTATGTGTAAATGAGCTAGATTGAAGGCACTTCAAACACCCTCACTACCATCTGTGACCTCTGCAATCTAGACAAAAAAGGTCGGAGATGGTAATGAGGGAAGCTTGAAATGCCTTCACGTCAACTCCAAGACGGCGGTTATTAAGGGTATCTGCAAGAAAAAATATTTTATAAAATTACTGAAAGAGGTCAGAGATGGTAGTGAAGGTGCTTGAAAAGCCTTCACGTCAACTCCAAGTTGGCGGTTAGGGTATTCGCAAGAGAAAAAATATTTTATAAAAACACTTTTATTTGAAGAACATGTGAAAATAGAATTGAAATTAATGCATTAAAAATATTGAGAATTTTGAATTTATAGAAAAAAAATGAGAAAAATTGGTGAAGGGACTAGTTTGATGCACGACATTCAATTTCAGAGACTAAAATGAGTCACTTAATGCAAAGTGAGGGACTAATTTGGTGCATATACAACGATGACATAATAGATGACACGTGGACGAATAATGTTGCGACACGTGACACAAACGGACAACTGGCCAAATAGCATTGTGACACGTGGCACAACCATCCATGTCAGCATGCCACATGTCACTGGTCACCATATTATCATACCATTACACGTGGCCAAATCATGAAGTGACACGTGTCACTTACAGTCCACGTCATCATGCCATGTCATCACGGTATTAATGAAAAATGGGTCAGAGACTAATATAGTGCACTGTTTTTAATCTCAGAAATGTAATTGGTACAATTAGAATCTCATAAACGATCTTAGTACATGATACCAATTTCATGGATCATTTTAAAGTTTAACTCGAAATTCTATAATAAAATGTTAACTACTTATTATATGACTTTTATGATGACTTAGCTTGCGTAACATAGTTCATTTTATGTATCCAGAATCTATAAAGTCTCTTTATACATACCTAACAAAATCGTTGTAATCAAATATAATTCACTAATTATTACTCTCAAACTTGAACCCCAAGTTAATATATATAAAAGTTTTGGCATCTAGACAGGTAGGTTTACTATTGGTCTAGGAATATATAAATAATTAGAGGGAATACTTTAAATATTAACATGATCTAATGCTTGTTGGGATTGAATTTTGATCATATAAAATCATTGCGTCTGATGCAAGTGAATTAATTAGTGAAGTTTAAATAGTTGTTTTATACAAAAACAACAAAAAAAAAAAAGTTTCTAGAAAATTTATACTACATTTTCTTAAACAGTACAAAACAAAATTAATTTATTAGATAATATAGTGAAAAAAATAATATTGTCCTTTAAATGAGAATAATATATAAATCAACAATCCCTACAGCGCTAAAAAAAATTGTTAAAAATGTCTCCTCAACCAGAATATTACTTTAATTTTGCACTAATAATATAAGCAAAAACCTTGATGAGCAACTACATGTAAATTATACATAGACTTTTTCCTCCTCTTTTTGGTCCAAAAGCTAGCGTTCTTCTTTACATATTCGAACAAATTCACTGGCATTATTAATTAAAAAGAATAAAATGTTCCAATTCAATTCAACTAATTGGGATAGCGCGTGAAAAAAGAAATTAAAAGGGACCTAGTCATTTTTTATTCAAATTGGTTGGAAGTTGGCAATGCAATTTTTATTATATCTAAAGTTTACGGCCGTAGACGTGAGTTTCTTCAATTGACGCACCAAAAAGAAAAGGTCCAAAATTAAAGCAGAAGAAAATTATAATTTTAAATTCATCCTGGAACTTATCAAATAATTAGAAATTTGAGTTCTTTTTGTGGAATCTTAGTATCATTCTAAGATTCGCTTCTATTAGATATTTTATAAAAAAATAATATTTTATTATAATTCAATCTATGCTAAACCGATTTAGCATGACGTTGTGCTTTTATGTAAATCAATTCATACTAGATTTAGTAGGATGTTGTGCTATATATAAATCAATTTAAGCTAAATTGATTTACTAAGCATATAATAAACTATTTTAATACATACCTGTGGTAGGAATTACTTTTATTAGGTCTCTTATAGTATTAGTATTTATTCACAAATTTCACATACATTAAATAGATATTAAGACGTCTTATTTTAACGAAGATCTTAATAAAAAAAATTATATAGAGCAACTGGAATACTCTATACTACTCAAAAATAAAAACAAAATTTGTAAATTAGTTAAATTTTTATATGGCTTAAAATAAGCATTTAAATAATGCCATAAAGAGTTTAATTCAATAGTGTTTATTAAATGGCTTCTCACATAATAATACGAATAAATATATTTATTTAAAATTTATTAAGGATTATAGAGTAATTATTTATATGTTAGTGATATGTTAATCATTGGAACAAATTTAGAAGAAATTCGTATAACAAAGAAGTATCTAATTTTTAAATTTAAAATAAAAGATTTGAATGAAGTTGATACAATATTAGACATAAAAATGTAAAAGAATAAAATAGACTCTATTTTAAGTCAATTTTGTTATATTAAAAATATATTAAAAAAGTTTGATCATTTTATGATTAAAGAATTCAATACACTCTATGATCCTAATTTTAAATTAGAAAAAATATAAAAAAATTTATAGCACAATTAGAATATGCTAGTACTATAGGTAGTTTAATTTATGTAATGCATTGTACTAGCTAGATATAATATAGCATTTGCTGTGTGTAAATTATCAAGGTTTGTAAGAAAGTCTAGCAACCAACATTAAAAAGCTATAACAAGAGTTCTTGATTATCTCAAGAAAACCACAAACTTGCACTACAAGAAAAATACTTAATACCATTGGATTTACCGTCGTCCTAGAGTTGATGGTATAAATGTCGCCGGAAATTGATTACCGACATATTTTTTTGTCCGACGCTAATTACTAGCGGATTTTTCGTCACTATTTTCAATGGATTTATCGAGACTAAGTTGACGATTACTGTCAGAGTAATCCGATGATAATTTTGGCACTATTTCACGTGTTTAGGCGCCAAGTTAAAATTCGACGGTAAATCTTATGGTAATATTTTTATTTTATTTTTTTGGCACAGTTAAGTCACAATTAGTAGTCAAACTAAAACTCCTGTTAACAAAATTGTTAGCAGAAATATAAAATTATCATAAATCAACAAATTATCTTATTAAAAATAAATGGTATGAATACAATAAAATATCACAAAAGTAGAATACAATGAAGTAGACAAACAAAAATATAAAACCATAACCCCTACAGATCCTGGTAATCGTCGTTGTCGTGGTCCTCCTGTTGAGGCAGCGGAGTAGGTGCTGACGTTCGATGCCCCACCAGCAGTGTTGCCACTGGAACCAACAGTGCCGCTAGCTCCAGCTCGCATCTGTTGGTTGTTCGCCTCCATCTGCTCTCGCAACCAATCTAACTGCTCCAACTTCTCCGTTAGGTCTGAACTAATGGCAACGACTCCTTCCACGCATGTAAGAAGGTCGTTATACCTTTGCTCAGACTGCTCCGCTTGCTGGTGAAGCTCCTATGTCAGCTTCTGTACCTCCTCTCTCAAGTCGATAACTTTCTAGGGATCGGCAGGGTTGGTGGTAGAGGTAAAGGCAGAGGAAGCCGCCAACACAGAGAAGCAGAGGCCATTGGTGAAGAACGACCCAAACCCGAAGCAGCGATTCTTGTGGGGTTTAGAGGTGGTCTCGCGTGAAACCCTATCAAGATCTACCACTGAGGTCTCGGAGCCAGCTTCGTTGTTTCTACTAGGCAACCGAGATTGCTGGGTCACGGCCTCCAACCTTTGAATGTAATCCTTCTGTGTCACACAAGTCGTGATTAGGATAACAGCTAATTGACTTTAAACCAAATAAATTTGAAACTTAGTATTAATTTAAACTCACATAATGGGTTGCAGACTGCTCGTTAGCAAATCTCTCCTTTTTGGCTTTCAAAGTATGAGTATACGTGTAGGTCTCTGCTAGTGTCGCCTCACGGTCCAACAACTTAGACTACAAATTAATATATCAACCAATAAAATTAATGAGCAAATTAACCAACTAATTCAAGTAACTACTAAAAAATTAAACAATGAAAAAATTTTTACCAGTCTGCTCTTTGTCTTCATGAAGGTCGCGACCCACCCGTATACTTCGACGACTTGGGTGAAGCTCTGTTAGCGACATTCGTCAGACGGCGATGCTAGAACCCCTCATCATTGTTAAAATAGGCCTCCAGTTCCTTCTTGATGGTTGGACGGATCTACGACGTTAGATGGTTGCACCCCATACAAACGTCGCTCATCATCTGCCGAAGTCGTTTAGCTGCCCGGTGGTCGTAGATCTTCCTGATCATGAGATTATGCTCTGCATCCCATATGAATTTTAACTATACAAAGTAATTTAACAATATTAGTTAGTCAGAATAAAATATAGTTCAAATACAGTTAATTAATTCAACATTATTGGGTTCTTACCGCCACTTCTGAAACCATCAATCTCTGGTCTCAGTCGGAATCTACGTGTAGGTCGACCATGGATGGTTGTACATCGACTTAATGACCTTGGAGATATCCTGTGTGCAAGCATTATTGTTTGGTGCAAACCTATCAGAAAAAAAAACCTAACATTAACAAACACATAGAAACGCATAAACTTAAGATTAACAAACTTAACCTTAAAAAATTGTATGTACTCACGCCTACATGACATTGGGTCAAATCCTCAGCCGGCGCGGTGGTGGAGGGGCATCCTGCTGGGTACTGGAGGAATCACCCACCGTAGGCTCTATCGCTGGATCTGCAAGAGGCATAGCAGAAGGAGGTATGTAGTTTGGGTTTGGGACCATGATGAACTGTTAGTCCGCTGGACCCGCTTGTGACGTCACAGAGGTCGACGGGGTAGTTGGGATAGAGCGCGAGGACTGAATAGTCACAAGAGATTCGGTAGAAACTCTTCCTCTACCACGACGACCACGAGACCCAGTAGGTCTATCTCTACTACATGTCATCATGTCTGCAAAAGAAATGTATTATTAATACTAATTAGCATATATATAAATTACACAAATCATTCAACATTTATATTATTTAAAAAAATTGACATAATCTTCTCTAAAATTGAACATATACTCACTTTAATGGTTCCCACAAATTTAACCAATCTCAATTCACAGCATCAATTAAAACACAATTAAATAAAATGCACAGCATCACTAGAAACTTCAAAGACTAAAGTCGCTAATAATAGTATTATTTATTTCAAGAGAATATAATAGACATAAATAAATAAAAATTCAAGTCACTTTATTGATATTAACATTAATCTAAACCTCTTTCACTTATATTGACTAACAAGAGTTTTTTAATTTAATAATTTACTATATTCATTTTATATATAGGACTAATTAAATTAAAAATAATTATTTTATAAGTAAATGGTACATCATTATTCTTAAATGGTCACATTCACTTTATATGCCTCAAATTCTATTTTACTAGTTTTAGTTGTTCACATAAAAATTAGTTTAATCCAAGTTATTATGATGCAAAAACTCCTTCCAATAATCATACCTACTAAATGTATATTATATATTAAACATAGTAATATATTTGTTAAATTATGTGTATGCCTCATTGAAATTATGTGTGTGTCAATACATTTTTCTCTTTTTTATTTTAAACTAATTAAATTATGTGTGTGCCTCATTAAAAAACAGAGATACTCATTAACTATTGTTCTTGTTGGATTCTCCCTTATTTTAGCCATACTAAAAACCTTAAATATAAGCAATGAGGTTAGTAGAGTTATGACTTGGATAGTTGGATTAGAGTATTTCTTTTTATCCGTGTGTTTTTTTTTTCTTTTTTTTTTGTTTTCTATTTATCTATTATTGTAGACCAAAACAATTTAAAGTATAAAAATATAATATAATATTACTAATTTTATTCTAAAATATATATTTTTGTCATAAAAAATTATTTTGAGTCAAGTCGGGTGATCCAAAATATAACTTGAATCCAATCCAAAAATAATACCAAATATAAAAAATAAACCAAAATTTGATAAAAATATGTCTTAAATTTAGATGGAGCTAAATCTTAAACACTCCTAATCTCTTAATTGCCAACTTTTTTGGATTCTATTATGTTTTTCCCTCTTTTCTTATATTTCAAATCTAGGAAAATGCCAACCAATGTACAACCACAAAATAAATTCCTTTTTGTAGGTTGTGGTTTTTATTCATGTCTCTATTATTATTGGTATTTATAATTTTTTTAACCATGTGAGATTTACACAAGAAATCAGTTATTAATTAAATAAATTATTTATATAAAATATATATTAAAAATAATTAAATAATATATATATTTACACATAAATATATAATTGTTAATTTAACAACTAATTTTTAGCATATATATATTATCAAAATTTAACTACTTTAATTAGAATTGTGAATATTCTTTTAGTGCGAGTTTTTTTTATACAGAGGCTTAAACTCAAAACTATTAATTAAAAAAGAAAACAAACTTACCTATCTATATCATTCAACTAATTATGACATTATTTTTATAATTTATGGTTAGAGATATAATAATCAATAAAACTCTAGGTCCAAATAAAATACTTAACTAAATCTAACAAAGTTGTTATAATTTTTTAAATCACGCACATCTTTTTCTTTTTCTTTTTCTTTCTCTGTCTCTGTTTCTTTCTCTTCCTCCTTCTTCTTTTTCTTTCAAATTCCTGTATTCAGGTTCTTTTTTTTCTTTCTCCTTCTTTCAAATTCCGCATACAGATTCTTCTTCTTCCCTTCTTCTTTCTACTCCTCCTTCTTCTTTTTCCAAATTCGCGCACGCAGGTTCTCTTCCTCTTCTTCCTTCTTCTTCTTCTCCAATGTTGCGTCTTCTTCTTTTTCTTTTCCTTTTTCGTTATCATCATCACCAATACCAACATTTTGCAAACATCTTTATTAGTTATGATTTTCTCTGAAATCATCATTAAATAATTTCGGTTCATTTCTTAATTTATTTCGATTTATTTGTGTATTAATTGAGGTTAACTTAATGCTGCTGATAAGTATTGACTAAATTTTTTATTCCTTAAGTAATTTCAGTTTATTTCTTAGTTTAATTGAGGTTCGTTTGGATCCATAAATGAATTCGATATGTTTTTGTTAATGATTGAGTCTTTTTAACTGTTTGTTCAAATATGAACTAATTTCAGTTCATTTGTATACTAATTGAGGTTTACTTGATGCTGCTGATAAGTATTGACTAAATTTTTTATTTCTTAAGTAATTTCGGTTAATTTCTTAGTTTGATTGAAGTTCATTTGGATCCAGAAATGAATTTGATGTGTTTTTGTTGATGATTGGGTTTTTTTTGACTGCTTGTTCAAATCTGAACTAATTGAATGGAATAGAATGGAATCTAATGCAATTGAATAAAGTGATAATAAATAATTTCATTCTTCTTTGCTAAAAAATTTGGTCAATACTTATCAGCAGTATCAAGTGAATCTCAATTAATACAAACACATCGAATTCATTTCTAGATCTAAATGAATCTCAAATAAACTAAGAAATGAACCGAAATTATTTAAGGAATAAAAAATTTGGTCAATACTTGTCAGCAGCATCAGGTAAACCTCAATTAACATATAAATGAACCGAAATTAGTTCAGTTTTGAACAAGCAGTCAAAAAGACTCAATCATCAACAAAAACACATACAATTTATTTATGTATTGAAATGAACCTCAATTAAACTAAAAAATAAATCGAAATTATTTAAAGAATAAAAAATTTGGTCAATTCTTATCAGTAGTATCAAGTGAACCTCAATTAATTCACAAATGAACCGAAATAAACTAAAAAATGAACCGAAATTATTTAATGATGGCACCAGAGAAAATCAGAACCAATAAAGATGTTAGCAAAATGTTAGTGTTGCTGGTGATGATGATAACGAAAAAGAATTTACGTGTGCGAATTTGAAAGGAGGAGGAGGAGGAGAAAACAGAAAAGAAGAAGGAGAAGATGAAGATAAAGAAAGATATGTTTTGTGTTATTGAAACGTGCGTGTGCACACGCTAGTGTAATGAAGTGGTTTTTATTGAGTTTAGGCCAATTTAGTTGGACTTTATTATCAAAAATACTTGGATGCATAGCTGGACTATATAATAATTTATATATCTCCTTTTATCAACTTAAGCTTTTGAAGAACTCAGTATTATAACATAATATCAGAATTTTTATGATTAAAAGATCTAGAATTCGATTCTTGTTAAAATAAAATAAAAATAATTTTAGTTAAAGATAAAAACAAATTATACAAAATTTAAATAAATCCAAAAGATATTTTTTATTTAAAAAACATATTAAATATAAATATTTATATATTTTTTATCGGTTTAAATTTAATAAAGAAAAAGAATAATTGATATCATATCTTTTATAGTAAACCAGAGTAGTTTAATATCCGAAGCAAAAAGATAGAATTTTCGAATCTATGATTTAGGATATTCTTACAACTATATATGCGCCTAGTTTATTAAGTCCATAAGGCCATAACTATTATATTATATATAGATATATAGATATAGATATAATGGCATATTGGCATATATGAAATGATAAAATTGACAAGTTTTATTTGGACATACGAAGCATTAATAGCCACTCATAATTTTTTTAATAAAAGTTATAAATATGAATGATAGTAGTTGTAGGTTAATATACATTAACAATGTAAAATATTTTTCGGTATCATCCAATAAAAAATCATTAATATGTACATAAGTTTTAAAATAGTTATTAGTTGAAAGTCAAATAATTTTACTAATATAATAATATATTATTGGATAACTCCGCCTATGTTACACTTGCGGTACATAGCCGGTCCCAAATCCGGATAAAGGAGGAGGGTTGTGTTAGGTCTTCGGCAACCAACATAAAAATATAGCCGAACCCCCATGACATGAATCAAAAACATTATTGCGCTAAAGCTAGGTCGTTGCCCGGAAGCAACGCGCCGTATGGCTCGAGTACGGTGTCAAAGCAAGAGCCGCTGCATCGGTGCCCGGATGTAGTGTTAAATGAGTAAGGGTTCTCGCGTTTTTGTGAACGGACGAGGGTAAATAAGCTAGTTCACAAAGTAAAAGGTAAAGGTTGAAGCGACAAAAGGTTGAGATTTGGGACATGGAACATAGGCACTCTAACAGGAAAGTCCCTGGAGGTGGTGGACACCATGACAAGGAGGAAGATTAACATTATGTGCCTACAAGAAACGAAATGGGTTGGTGCAAAGGTTAGGGAGTTGGATACTTCTGGTTTCAAACTTTGGTATACAGGAAATGTGAAGAATAGGAATGTGAAGAAGGACGTAGTAGATGTCAAGAGGGTGGGAGATCGGATCATCTCTATCAAACTTGTGGTGGAGGGAGGTGCTTTCCATGTGATTAGCGCCTATGCAGTGCAAGTGGGTTCGGACGAACAACACAAGATAAGGTTTTGGGAGGATCTAGAGAGTTTGGTTCAAGGCATACCTTTGGGAGATAAGATTTTCTTAGGAGGAGATTTAAATGGCCATGTTGGGAGAGAAGTGACTGGATATGGGAGTATTCACGGAGGCCATGGTTTCGGGGTGATCAATGCCGAGGGTAAAACTATTTTGGACTTTTCCTCAACCTTTGATCTTCTCATCGCAAATACATGTTTTAAAAAGAGAGACGAGCATCTTATAACCTATAAGAGTGGCATGACAAGCTCTCAAATCGACTTCTTCTTGTTGAGGAGAGTCGACCGGAAATTTTGCATTAACTGTAAAATTATCCCAGGAGAGAGTTTGACAACACAACATAGGGTGCTCGTCATGGATTTTCGCGTCGAGCAAAATTTGAGGAAAAGACATCATACGAAGAACCCAAGGACGAGGTGGTGGCGGATGAAAGGTGAGGAACAAAGAAGCTTCCTAAGACGGGTAGGAGAAGAGGCAAAGTGGGATGGAAATGGAAGCGCAAAAGAGATGTGGAGGGAGATAGCAGAAGTTATTAGAAGAACAGCAAAAGAAAGTTTTGGTGAATCTAAAGGAATAGGACCAAGAGACAAGGAGTCCTGGTGGTGGAATGCGAGTATACAAGAAAAGATAAAGATAAAAAGGGAACGCTTTAAAGAGTGGTCTTTATGCCGCAATGCAGATAACTGGGAAAAATATAAGGCGGCTAAGAAAGAGACAAAAGTGGCTGTAAGTGAAGCAAGAACAAGAGCATATGAGGGTCTCTACCAGTCTTTGAGCACGAAAGAAGGAGAAAAATGTATATATAGAATCGCAAAGAGCCGGGAAAGAAGAACGAGAGATTTGGATCAGGTTAAGTGCATAAAGGATAAGGATGGAGAGGTGTTGGCTCAAGAGGAGAAAATTAATGAAAGGTGGAAGAGCTACTTCTACGAGTTATTTAATGAGGGACAGAAGACTCTTCCGAGCCTTGGTCGATTATGCACAAGGGAAGAAGATCAAAACTTTGACTACTATCGAAGGATTCGAGACTTCGAGGTAAAAGAGGCTCTAAAGCAGATGAAAAATGGCAGGACAGTAGGACCTGATAATATCCCGATTGAGGTTTGGAAGGGTCTTGGAGAAAAAGGCATCAACTGGTTAACCATGCTTTTTAATGAGATTTTAAGGTCAAAGAAGATGCCTGATGAGTGGAGAAAGAGCACCTTGGTACCTATCTACAAGAATAAGGGGGATATACAAAGTTGCGGAAACTATAGAGGGATTAAACTTATGAGTCATACTATGAAGTTGTGGGAAAGGGTGATAGAACGGAGGTTGAGAAAAGAGACACAAGTAACAGAGAACCAATTTGGATTTATGCCAGGCAGATCTACCACTGAAATGATATACCTATTAAGAAGGATGATGGAGAGGTATCGTAGTAATAAAAGGGATCTACATATGGTGTTTATTGATTTGGAAAAAGCGTATGATAGGGTACTAAGGGAGGTCTTATGGAAGGTTTTAGAAAAGAGGAGAGTAAGGATCGCATATATTCGGGCAATTAAAGACATGTATGATGGGGGCCACAACTAGTGTGAAGACTCAAGGTGATGTGACAGAGGAATTCTCTATTGTATAGGATTACACCAAGGATCATCCTTAAGTCCATACCTTTTCACATTAGTCTTGAAAGTACTCACAGAGCATATCCAAGAGCCTGTGCCATGGTGCATGCTTTTTGCCGATGATATCGTCCTTATGGGAGAGTCAAGGGAAGACCTAAATAAGAAGTTGGAGTTATGGAGAGAAGCTCTAGAAGTGTATGGTCTGCGCATAAGCCGTAGCAAGACGGAATATATGGAATGTAAGTTCAGTCTGAGAAGGGAAAACCCCAATATAGAGGTAAAGATTGGAGAAAACACCCTACGAAAAGTTAAAAGTTTTAAGTATCTTGGGTGCATCATACAGGACAATGGAGAGATTGAACATGATGTAAATCATAGGATCCAAGTAGGTTGGTCAAAATGGCGGAGTGCATCTGGTTTTATATGCGACAAAAAAGTGCCTTTAATACTTAAAGGTAAATTCTATCGCACCGCTATAAGACCGGCTATGCTGTATGGTACGGAGTGTTGGGCGGCTAAAGGGGAGCACGAACATAAGCTGAGTGTGGCAGAGATGAAGATGTTGAGATGGATGAGTGGTCATACGCGATTGGATAAATTAAGGAATGAAGATATAAGGGAGAGAGTTGGAGTAGCACCCATTGTGGAAAAGATGGTTGAATCGCGTCTCAGGTGGTTTGGACATGTGAGAAAAAGACCGATAGAACATCCAGTCAGGAGGGTGGATGAGATGGAAGATGGACAAAGGGCGAAAGGCAGAGGAAGACCTAAGAAGACCATCCATGAGGTGGTCAAACGAGACCTACATGTAAACGGTCTCTCTGTAGACATGATACATGATAGAGCACAATGGCGTCGTTTGATTCATGTAGCCGACCCCACTTAGTGGGACAAGGCTTTGTTGTTGTTTGTTTGTTTGTTAATAATATATTATTGGATATTTTGTTAAAATCAACAAATATTATACACATGATAACCGTTATTATAATAAATTTGGGTTGAGAAAGTGGTAAATTCATTCTTACATTTAAATAAGTATCAGGAGTTCGAATTTTATCTTGTGTATATACAACAATTTATTCATCAATAATAAATTCTTAAATAAAGTTCATATTTACGACAAATTAGTCCTTAGTCTACTGAAGTGGGAGATATCATAAAAAAAGTTGTTATTATAGTTAATTAATAACAATCAAATTATTTTATACTATTAATAAGAAATAAATTCTCTTAATTTTTTCACAACTAATATTATAAAATGTAATTTTTCGCCATACACAATCTTAATTAAAGGATTTAAGAAAAGATATATGAAAAAATTATAGTAAAAAAAAAACACATTTGACAATTAAAAAAAAATTAAAAAAGATTCATCCCCTTATCAATATACTTAAAATTAAGTAACAAAATTGAAATTTAAACTCAAAATTTTTTAAATATTTTCTTTACAATAGCAATGTTTTAAAATTAAGAATGCAACTTTTATGTATTATGACATCAATAAAATAACAATGTTTAATTATTTAAAAAAATAATTTAAGTACATAAATTAATAATAACTGTATAAATTTTTTTATGTTGTATCAAAATAAAATTTAAAATTAGAGTATAAACAAAATGAAAAAAAACCGAAGAAATATTTGTTGGTTTTTTAATAAATAAAAAATTTTCATATTTACTACACAAATTTTATGTTTTAGTACAAATTTTAGAAAATTTATATTTTCATAAATTTATAAATGTAACATGGAACGATAAACAATTTTGAAAAATATATTAAAACTCATCTTTTATCTTATTATCATCTAAAGAACTACTACTTGTAATGACCCAATTTCCAGTACGTCATGATCATACTGGAAACCAAGTGTCACCAACTTATTCATCTAATAGCTAACTAAATATATATTATTAAGCCTGTAATTGTATTAGCCCGCGAATCGAATTTTCGAAAAACTAAGATAATTCAGTAAGTACAATAAAATAACACAAACAATAGAGACAGAGATAATAAACATCATACATACTATTTACATATATATACATATATTGTCATACAGGTTTTAAGTTAGCATACAATCCTTCACATCTGGTTACTATATTCATGATCAACACTCCGAACCCTGGTCCATATAGGAAGCCCCTAAGCTGGCACCCGAAAACTAGCCTAGTTAAATATATACATTCTACTTTCTCGGTGAGTCTAACCAAAAATGAGAGACTAAACACAAAAGCTAGGCTAACACAACAACTCTCAAAAAGTCACATACTCAGCTCTCCAGCATCCACTGTCGTCAGAGGAGGAAATCTCGATTACATCTGATGGGGAAGGAAGGAAGGGGTAGGAACTGGGAGGTTCTTAGTAGGATCGGGGTGGTTAATTAAGTCCGTTTTAATACTATACCCAGTCAGCAGCAACAACTGAGTCACGCATCAAACACAATAACTAAACAACATAAAGAGAAGACAAACACAACACATACACAATCACAGAAAACAAAATTCATAGAAGATATGCTCAATCAATCATGATACATGTCTATCCCTAGTGCAGGTAATGAGCTTATCTGTCGGTTTCGACCCGATCCCGACGTAACTTAGCAACCTTTGTCTGAGTTTGGTTTCCAGTGTCATAACCTCTGTAAGCAACCTCTGTCTTACATGTGCGACTCTCTTGAGCCGATGTATGCAAACATAACCTCTGTAAGCAATCTCTGTCTTACAAGTGAGGCTCTCTCTAGCCAATGTATGTAGCGATAACCTCTATAAGCAACCTCTGTCTTACAGGTGCGACCATCCCCTAAATTGGCCGATGTATCTTTGGATGCAAATTTCGGGGGACTCACCACCATATCTCTGCTCGTTTCCAGCAGGTAGACAATCATCTCAGGTCGTTCTTTCTTTCTTTTCTTTTCTGTTCTCTGCTCTCCTGTGGCAGAGATCCCTTTAACTAATATATTCTTTTCTTGTCTTTTCTCATTATTCTTTTAATTCCTTACTTTTAACATAAAAAACTATCTTCACACTCTTCCCTCATTTTTCCCTAAATGTTTTTTGAAGAGGAGATCATAAGATCCTTAGATTAGATTTGTCTTTCTAAAATTTTTTAAAAAAAACTTGCCTATTTACCACTCTCTGTTTTATTTCTCATAATACATACAATAATATTTTTATAAAATAATATCTTAATAAATAATAATTTGTAATAATAATTTACTCTAATGTAAATGAGTAATTATTTTAAACAAATATTTAAAATAATATTTATAATACTCTTAAAACTTATTTTATAAAACCTTATTTTCAAACTTTTATTAATTACTTTCTAAATCACGAATTCTTTAATATTTTATAAAATTATATTTAAACCTTCATTTTATTTCATATTTATATAAATAACTCTGAGCTTTGATAAAATACCCGTTTACCCTTAAACTTTATTTCCAATAGATCAAACCAGACAAATTTCAATATTTTTAAATTATCCTATTGTAATCCAGAAATCAAATTCATTAAAATAACTCAGTTCCTGACTGCACTAAAACCCTCCGAACCTCAAACTTATCACAAATATCAATATATCACAAAATTCAATATAAATTCAATCAAATTCAATCAACAAGTAATCACGACATCAATTCACTTGTCCAATATCAATTTAACTAGTGAGAATTTACCAAAATCCTACCTTCGTACGAAATCAAAATATGCGAAGCTTCGGAGAAGCTTTCTAACCGAGCCGTCGAAGAAGAAAATGTCTGGAATTGTCTGTGCCTCCTAAAACTCCAGTTGGCCGAACTCAAAAAGTAGGGGAGCTACGTCACCATCGACTTCCACCGAACAAAAGTAACGCCAACACGTAGAGAAGGAGGATACGAACACTTTTACCGGATTAGATTTTTTATTAGGATTATGAATTAAGTGAAATCAAAGAAAGAAAATGGTGGAGGGTTACGGTTTCTTTGACGAGAGCTCTCAGTCACTTTACCCTTTCTTCATGCAATATGTTTAGCAAATTAAGGGAAGTATTTTTTATCTTAATGGAAGGGTGAGTTGTCAATTCAAGGATTATGTGTCAATGTTATATTACTAGGTGGTTTTGGATTGAAATATCTCTTTTCTTTCTTTTTCTTTCTTTCTCCAGTTCGGTCATATTGAATTAAAAGAAAGGCATGTTAATAATTAATGGATAACATTGTTTAATTTGATTCACATTTCTATTCCTTCTTTTCTTTCTTCTTTCGGTTTTTAATAATAATAATAATAATAATAATAATAATAAAATTATATTACTATTTATTTTACTCCGGGGTTCGAAGTCGACTCGTTAAAATAAAACTAATCGCTTTAAAATATTATTTAAAAAAAACTCGCGTTAGTGCAAAAATTAGAGTTGTTACATCCTACCCCCTAAAAGAAAATTTTGTCCTCAAAATTTTCTTTACCTATAAATAGGTGTGAGTAATTGGTCCTTATCTTATTTTCAAATCCTCAGGTGTGTTGTGTTTTCTCATCTCGTCTCAACTTACGTATAGCAGTTAAAGAAATAAGAGAATGCAACGTACCAAAATCGTAAAGTGCAATTAAGAAGCGAGTCTTAACACAATACTGACATTGGGTCAGGGAGTCTGAGTACGAGCATCTTCAAGAATCATTGTAAATATTCTTCCTGGCTGTTGCGGTCTAGCTGGCTCTTGAATAAACTTCTCCGCATAATTTCTCACTATATGCCCCGGTTCACCGCAGTTATAACAGATATTCAATCCAAACCGACAAAGTCGGTTTCTATGGTCCTTCCCACACTGACTACACACCGTATCCATTTGGGTCTGTAAAGGTTGCTTGCCAGTATTCTGCCTTGGTTCATCTCTATTTTCAATAGTAGAGCATGCAAGATTGTTCCTAACTTGCTGATCCCTACGCAGGGGTACTTCAGGTGCCTTAAGATTCACCCTCCGCCAAGCCGCATATCGACTAGAACTGTTAGAACTTCTCAGAGGTAAATCCTGATGATTCATTCTTGTTGCTGCCATCTTTTTCTCACAGTCTTCCATCAGCTGACTCTTATTGACAAGCTCTGCGAAATTCCGTATCTCCAGCGGGACTAATGAATGCATCAGTTCATCGCGAAGTCCTCCTTCGTACTTCAAACAGTTCCACTCTTCAAAATCATCTGGGTTTTCCTGACAGATCTTAGAAAATCGGCACAAATCCTCAAATTTCTGAGTATATTCTGCCACTAACATATTCTCCTGTTTCAACTACATCAGTTCCATTTCTTTTGCATCACGAACAGATCTAGAAAAATATTTTTTGTAAAATTCCTCCTTAAAAGTATCCATGGCAATCTCTTCCACCTCCTGCCTCAACAAGCGTGGCACTCCATGCCGCCAATGTTCAGTTTCTCCCTCCAGCATATAGGTCGCAAACTCCACGTGTTGTCTTTCTGGTACATGCTGTGCTCGCAATGACTTCTTGATACCACGGAAGCAATTGTCAGCTTCAGTTGCAAGAAGTGTCCCCTTAAACTTGGGCGGATTCACCTTCAGAAAGGCTGCCAATATCATAGGGTTATCGTGGTTTCCAGCGCCTTCATTATCATTACCGTCTCCATCACGCTCACCATTGCGTCCCTCGTTACAATCTCCATTCTTCTCTCCTAAACGGTCAATTACTCGCGTTGTCGCAGTTGCCGTTTCACACATAGCCTTAGTCATGGTGTTCATCGCAGTTATAAAAGCATCCGCACCCCTCGTCGGTTCCTCTACAGGGTTCTCACCACGCCTACCACGTCCTCGTCCCCGTGCAGCCATCAAGAACCTGTTCACACCCAACATGTAATATTAAGGTGATCAGTCTTAACATTTCAGGCAAAGTGTGAATAGTCTCTAAAATAGAAACACAGCGACAGTCATGCAACCCATATCACAAGGATATCCTATATGCATGAAACACAACTCAGAGAATGCAATGAAGCATGATTCAGTCCATTTTTCCAGGTTTTAATAGGAACGAACCGCTCTGATACCAAATTGTAACGACCCAATTCCCAGTACGTCATGATCATACTGGAAACCAAGTGTCACCAACTTGTTCACCTAATAGCTAAATAAATATTTATTATTAAGCCTGTAATCGTATTAGCCCGCGAATCGAATTTTCGAAAAACTAAGATAATTTAGTAAGTACAATAAAATAACACAAATATCAGAGACAGGGATAATATACATCATACATACTATTTACATATATATATACATATATTGTCATACGGGTTTTAAGTTAGCATACAACTCTTCACATCTGGTTACTATATTCATGATCAACACTCCAGGCCCTGGTCCATATAGCAAGCCCCTAAGCTGGCACCCGAAAATTAGCCTAGTCAAATATATACATTCTACTCTCTCAGTGAGTCTAACCAAAAGTGAGAGACTAAACACAAAAGTTAGGCTAACACAAAAACTCTCAAAAAGTCACATACTCAGCTCTCCAGTATCCACTGTCGTCAGAGGAGAAAATCTCGATCACATCTGATGGGGAAGGAAGGAAGGGGTAAAAACTGGGAGGTTCTTAGTAGGGTCGGAGTGGTTAATTAAGTCCTTTTAATACTATACCCAGTCAGCAGCAACAACTGAGTCACGCATCAAACACAATAACTAAACAACATAAAGAGAAGACAAACACAGCACATACACAATCACAGAAAACAAAATTCATAGAAGATATGCTCAATCAATCATGATACATGTCTATCCCTAGTGCAGGTAATGAGCTCATCTGTCGGTTTCGACCCGCTCCCGACGTAACTCAGCAACCTTTGTCTGAGTTTGGTTTCCAGTGTCATAACATCTGTAAGCAGCCTCTGTCTTACAGGTGCGACTCTCTTGAGCCGATGTATACAAACATAACCTCTGTAAGCAACCTCTGTCTTACAAGTGAGGCTCTCTCTAGCCAATGTATGTAGCGATAACCTATGTAAGCAACCTCTGTCTTATAGGTGCGACCATCCCCTAAATTGGCCGATGTATCTCTGGAAGCAAATCTTGGGGGACTCACCACCATATCTCTGCTCGTTCCCAACAGGTAGACAATCATCTCAGGTCGTTCTTTCTTTCTTTTCTTTTCTGTTCTCTGCTCTCCTGTGACAGAGATTCCTTTAACTAATATATTCTTTTCTTGTCTTTTCTCATTATTCTTTTAATTCCTTACTTTTAACATCAAAAACTATCTTCACACTCTTCTCTCATCTTTCCCTAAATGTTTTATGAAGAGGGGATCATGAGATCCTTAGATTAGATTTGTCTTTCCAAGGCTTTTTAAAAAAAATTTTGCCTATTTACCACTCTCTGTTTTATTTCTCATAATACATACAATAATATTTTTATAAAATAATATCTTAATAAATAATAATTTGTAATAATAATTTACTCTAATGTAAATGAGTAATTATTTTAAACAAATATTTAAAATAATATTTATAATACTCTTAAAACTTATTTTATAAAACCTTATTTTCAAACTTTTATTAATTACTTTCTAAACCACGAATTCTTTAATATTTTATAAAATTATATTTAAACCTTCAATTTATTTCATATTTAAATAAATAACCCTGAGCTTTGATAAAATAACCGTTTACCCCTAAACTTTATTTCCAATAGATCAAACCAGACAAATTTTAACATTTTCAAATTATCCTATCGTAATTCAGAAATTAATTTCATTAGAATAACTCAGATCCTGACTGCACTAAAACCCTCCGAACCTCAAACTTATCACAAATATCAATATATCACAAAATTCAATATAAATTCAATCAAATTCAATCAACGTGTAATCACGACATCAATTCACTTGTCCAATATCAATTTAACCGGTGAGAATTTACCAAAATCCTACCTTCGTACGAAATCAAAATATGCAAAGTTTCGGAGAAGCTTTCTACCCAAGCCGTCGAAGAAGAAAACGTTCGGAATCGTCTGTGCCTCTTAGAACTTCAGTTGGCCGAACTCATGGGGTAGGAGAGCTACGTCATCGTCGACTTCCACCGGACAAAAGTAACGCCAACACGTAAAAGAGGAGGATACGAACACTTTTATCGAATTAGATTTTTTATTAGGATTACGGATTAAGTGAAATCAAAGAAAAAAAATGGTGGAGGGTTACGGTTTCTTTGATAAAAGCTCTCGGTCACTTTACCCTTTCTTCATGCAATATGTTTAGCAAATTAAGGGAAGTGTTTTTGATCTTAATGAAAGGGTGAGTTGTCAATTTAAGGATTATGTGCCAATGTTATATTACTAGGTGGTTTTGGATTGAAATCTCTCTTTTCTTTCTTTCTCCAGTTCGATCATATTGAATTAAAAGAAAGGCATGTTAATAATTAATGGGATAACATTGCTTAATGTGATTCACGTTTTTATTCCTTCTTTTCTTTCTTCTTTCGGTCTTTAGTAATAATAATAATAATAATAATAATAATAATAATAATAATAATAATAATAATAAATAACATAATAATAAAATTATAGTACTATTTATTTTACTTTGAAGTTCGAAGTCGACTCGTTAAAATAAAACTAATCGCTTTAAAATATTATTTTAAAAAAAATTCGCATTAGTGCAAAAATTAGAGTTGTTATAACTGGGACTTATAATATTAAAAAAGTTAATATAGTGTATAACTTTTTAAGGTGGCATAGAAGTTAAAATTTAATTTTTTTTTAAATTCAGAAATAACAAATAGTTATACAATATAAAAAGATAAATTATATTTATACAATATGTAATTTAAAAAATAATTAAAATATTACATTAATCAAATTATCATTTAGTTGGTGAAATTGAATGTGAATGGTGTCATGCATTATTTCTAACTCTAAAAAATTAAAGTTTGAATTTTTATGCCATATTAGAGAGTTATATTTTATATTATTTTTTTAATATAAAAAATTTCAGTAATAAATTTTTAGATACTAATGAGTCAAAGAATAATTTTTAATAAATTTTTAAAAATTATTTATTATTTCATTTTAAATTCATAAATTTGTAAAAGATTGAAAACTCATATGAAATTATTTTTATGTAAAATTAATAGTTAAAAATTATTAAATAATAATTTAATCAAATTTATTAAATTATTTAACAATTTTTAAATATTAACTTTATATAAAAATAACTGCATATATGAATCTTTATCTTATACAAAATAATATTACCCATAATACCTATGTCCACTAAAATAATCTTCAAGATCCTAATAATCTTTAAAATTCTAACTATACCAATTAGATTCTGAAATTGGTAAAAGTGCAGTATATTAGTCCTTTATTTTTGTCTGATTCCTCATTTTATTAAAGACTAATGTTATATAGTTTTATCAATTTCAAAAGCGAAATGTGTGCAATTAAAATATAAAAATTATTTTATTGCATGTTATCAATATAAAAGAACATACCGGAGCTTAACTCACTGATTACTTAAAAAACCATTAAACACAAAAATCTGATACAAAATTAAATTCTAAAATAAATGTATAAAGAAAGATTTGTTGCGTGTTATTTCTTATTTGTCATGGAGTGAATAATAAAGAGCACGTGCCGAAGGGTCACTTTCGGTTGAAGTTGAAGAGGGAAGCGAGAAGTCTGAACACAAAAAGGAGGTAAGAGAGAAAAGTGTTAACGTGTACCACAGACACAGAGGATCACGGGACTAACCGTTTTTAGTTTGACCAAAAAGTGTGAGTCAAAACGCAGCGTTGCGGCTGACACGGATAACAGAGACACGTGGCGGGGTTAGAGCGTGTTTGGCGCCCCCCATTGCGAATGAGTTTGGTGCAGAAGCGTACGTTGTTCATCTGAATGACAATTGAGAAGGGCCACCATGGCTTCTTGTATTGTGTCATGTCTCCTCAATTTTTGTGTTAATTGTTTCCACAACTTCTCAATCTCACCTGCAACAATCACTATTCTTATTTTTTCACACCCAAACAACTAGGTAGGAATTCATACGGAATTATTTTTATATAAAGTTGTCAATTAAAATGGCTAAAAAATTTTGATATAGAAATAAAATGAGTGATATATTTTATCATGGTAATTTCTTGTTCTGGATAATTTTTTTTTACATTTTGAGGGACACAACTCGCAGAGTCCGAGTTCTGCTTCTTCTGATTCCACAACGAGGTAAAACACCCCTCCTCCCCATACGCGAGTCCAACACTTCCTTTGCTTCCATATTTAAATTAAAAAGCGAATTAAAATTATTAACATATTTGATTAAATTATTATTTAATATTTTTTTATTATTAATTATATATAAAAATAACTACATATAAATATTTATCTTATAAAACATTATATTTTTAGGTAAACTATTCAGAATATGTTGTCATTGAAAAATTTGATCCCCTTTTTTTTAATTTAAATAAAAAATTATTTATTTATCACTTTAAATATATTTATCACTTTAAATATAGATACAGAAATACACTATTTTATACATTTTATTATATTTTTACAAAAAAATTGAAAACTAAAAATGTATTTAGTTTATATCTTTTTATTTTTATTTTTAATATTTTTTATTTTTTAAATTTTGTAAAAAAAATAGAAAACAAGAGATAAAAACAAAAAATAAAATTTTATAATTTTTTTTACAAAATTTAAAAATAAAAAATATTAAAAATAAAAACACAAACTAAACACAACATAAGTTTTTTGTTTTTGCAAATATCACCTGCAAAAACGTGGAGGAATTATTCTTCATTTTCACAATGTGTGCGAAAATATAAGAGAAAAGACCTTCTTTTTTACTAAATGACATGCCAAGTGATAAATAATCAAAATAGTTCCGCATGAATTAATTTGGTGCCCATAATCATATTTAATTAATGGTAATATTCACATGTTTTATATAAAATTAATAGTTAATAATTATTAGATTATTTAATAAATTTAATTAAATTATCATTTAAGATAATATTTTTTAACTATTAATTTTACATAAAAATAATTATTCGTAAATTTTCATCTTAATTAATAAAAAGACTAATTTGACCATGGTATATTCCAAAACTTATTTTGAAGTGTTTGATCGTTAAATTGATGATCCACATGCCATTTTCAGAGGCTATTTAATTAAAATTTAGTTTATATATATATATATATATATATATATATATATTAATTAAAATTTTCATAAAAAATATAAAATTTAAATTTTTAATATAGTTAAAAAATATATTTAAAAACTTCTTTTAATAGTTACCTATCCTTTTAACTATTAACTCATATAGTATATAAATGAGAATTTTAGTTTAACTTTGTTTATGGGTTAAATACGATCTTGGTTCCTAAAGTAGAGACTGAAAAAAAATTTTGTCTTCAACCTTTTTTTGCTTACAAAATCATTCCTAAAGTTTAACTTATTTTTAAAACCGTCGTTCGGACCAAAATATGCTTCTCCTTCTTCACTAAAATACTCAATTTCTATTCTTCTTTTTCGTTCTTCTCCATCAACAGCAATAACAACAGTCAAATCACCAGCAATAACAACAATAAAATCAGCAACAATGAATAAAAAAAAATCAATGAAACATAAGAACAATGAATCCGAATCCAAATCTGTAGCACAAGAACAATAAATCAAAAACAAAAACAATGAAGCCATTTCTTATTTTTTTTGTCCTTCAGGAACAACAATAAAGTAGAAGCAAAAACAGAATTGGAAACAAAAGTTGAAGTAAAATAAAAATAGAAATAAAAACAAAAATAGAAGTAACAGAAGCATCAAAATTAAGAAAACAAAGAATCAGATGCAGAATTAGAAATAGAAGCAAAATCAGAAGCAGAAGAATTAGAAATAAAAGCAGAATCAGATGTGGAAGTAACAGAAGTAGAAGAACAAAGAGGGTGGAGAGTGCGATGATGCGACGATCTGCAAGTAACAGATGCAGAGGACGCTGTCGTTGCGGCGGCAACAGCAAGGAGGGTGAGAGTGCGACGATGCGATGCTTGTTGAGGAATTCGGCAGACAATGTGACGCTTGCGAGGAAGAGAAGCGGCAAGATCTAGCGGCGAACACCGAACGACGAGCAACAGTAACGGTAGCGAAGAGCAATGGCGAATTTCCTTCCCATTCTCTTCCCCACCTTCCCTTTTCCCTCTTCTTCCCTGGAAACACTCTCCAGCTTCATTCCCTTCTCCATTTCCCTTATCATGTTTTCCTTTTTTTCTTTTTTTCTTTTATATTTTTTTAGTCAGGAATAATTTAGTAATAAAAATTAAAATTTTGGTAAAGAAGACAATTTTAAAATTAAATTAAACCTTAGAAACAATTTTGTAAGCAAAAAAAGATTGAAAATAAAATATGAAAAACATAATTTGAGATAAGATTTATTTGTGTACTAGAATTGTAAATAAAAATGATTTAATTTCTATATATATATTTTTTTAAACCATAAAATATATTAAGATTAAATTTTCAGCCTTTTGATTAACCACACATATTTGTTAGTTATGATATATATTAAATTAATAGGTAGATGACTCTGTACCTATTAGGTACAACTCTACTATATATATATATATATATTTTAATGCACTCTCAATGTAAAAAATTTTTATATGTATATTTAATTATATAACGTCATATATCAGTAAAAATAATTATCTTTTATATTGACAGCGTAAATAATTATTTATCCAAAACAGTGGATGTTATATGACTGTGTAAAACACTTTTTTTTTTATATACTCTCATTTTCATCTACTAAAAAGTTTGTTATTTTAATTAATTTTTTTCATTCATTATTAAACATGTTTAGGGACAGAGGACAACATTGAGGTGATAAAATTAAAATCACGACAAATTAAAGCTTATTACTACTCTAAGTGTGTTTCAACTACTCTAAACATGAATGAACCTTTCTCATGTTCTTGTAACAGATAATATACAATGTACTAAATCTGCCTTGTTGGCACTGCTTTAAATAGTTAAACATATCATCTATACAACTTACTTTTTAACATTTATGTCACATGAAATTCTCCAAACGCCTGAACTCATGTCCTTTATTATTATATGTGTTTCAAACTCATTCGATCACTTGTTATTTGGCATTATTCTCTCTATCTGTTTGCCATTTTTATTTTCTACTTTCTAACTTGAGGTGTAGGGTTATTAGTTCGCTTCCAAAGGAGGGGAAAATAAAGAAACAACCACTTGGTAATTCAAATTGGAAAAAATTTACGTACAATTATCTTTATGTAAAGTTACTAGTTAAAAATCATTAGATGATTTGACATGTTTGACTAAATTATTATCCTTTGACTCTCAATTATCAATTTTACATTAAGTCAACTACATATAAGTTTTCACTCTTCGTCATCCATTAAATTCTTCTATTTTTTAATCATTTTTTTATCAAAAAAATTTAAATATAAATGTGATATTCTTTCTCTTTCTAGCATTTAGGGAAAAAAATTAAATATATTAGATTCGAAAAACCGTTTTCTAAAAAATAGAAAAATAACATTATAAAAAGCTAATTAAATTATTTTATTAATTAAATTTAAAAATTGAGTGAAGGATAAAATTTTAAAGAATGAGTATTATTTCTCTAATATCACATTTAATTCTAAATAAATAATAATTAAAGTATAAATACATATTATATTAAGCAGTCAAATATATTAAATTATTGTTAACTATAATCTTCATATAAAAATATTTTTAAATGAGTAATATTTGTACCGACATTGATATTGATGTATGTAATATAGATATATACACATGCGAGTATTGACATATCATATATCCTTTTCAAGGAAATAAGGATGATATTTCCTTAATGGAATTCATTTCATCATATTTAATGCATGACTAAATTTTACCAATATATATAGAATAGAGATAGGGTAAAAGAAGCCACGGCATATAATACAGAGTGGGTTTGTGTCTTGTTCCGATCTCTCTCACAAGAAGCCTCACTAGTTTCATGTGACATAATGGTCCAAAATGGTGCAATGCTGCTAATGCCTCTCATCACCCTCCATCTTCCACATATAAATATATATACACCTTAGGGATGGTCGAGTGGTCAGTTCACTCGTCCGCTCGAGTAAGTGTCGAGGATTTAAATCTCCCCTTGTGTATGCAGTAACTCATTGGCCAGTAGCAGATCCTTAAATGAAGCTCAAATTCGCAACGAATCAGTTCTTGACTTCTCGAGTTAGAGATACCATAGACAAAAAAAAAAAAAAATATCCACTTTATTTATTACTTAATTATTTTATCACATTAACAAATGGATCTACATATGTACACTAATAAGCTTAATCATTAATAAGCAATAATGTTGAATTTGTTGATCATCATATATTCATATATTAATATTCACATATGTTTTTTAAAAATGGGTGTTTAAGTGATTATATATGGCATTATTAAAAAAAAAGGTCTAACTTAGGTTAGTCAATAATAATTAGTTAACTCGTTCGTTTAATTAAGTGTTAGAAATTCAAATTTTAACTTGTGCGTGTAATAATTTATGAGAAATGCTAGTTGTTTTTTAACTTTTAGTTTTTAGTCAATTTTTAAAAAAAATTATTATTATTTAATTAATTTAAATACCTATTTTTAGGTATTAGTTGTTTAAAAAATTAGGAGAGTTACTTATTTTTTAATCTCTTTTTTTCTGAAGGTTGAATAAAAAATAATATTTAAAAAATATATTTAGTTGCACTGTATATTAACCAATAACAAATATTTAAATAAAATTTTGATCTGTGATGGATAAATTTTTAATCTGTTAAATTAAACTAAGAAATAATATGAGATTAAAAAAAAAAACGTAACTGTAATGACATCCCAAAATTTCCACCACTCTAGACTTTAAAGTTATCACATTTTCATTTGTCGTTGCTTAATTGGGAGAATGACAAGTTTAAAACCAAAGAAGATATACTAAAGAAAGAAAGAAATAAATAAAGTAAAGAAAGTGGGTTGACAAAACAGCCATTACCACTTCTCATGCGTATTTATTTATTTATTTATCTTTTGGCTACTGTTGTTTTGGCAAGGGCTAATCAAATCAATGATTGTGAACACCCTTTTTTTTATGATTATTTCACTTTAATGATTCAGTTAGTCATATCTACTTCGATAATGGCAAGATAATCATGTGTTTCTATTGTACAAGATTGAGAATATATACGGAAAGAGCTTTAGTAATCATATATTCAAACCATGCTTAAGATCTTAATAAAAGCTACTCTAATTAATTAAATAATACTTTCTCATTGGTTCAATTAGTTCAACACTCATTCTCACTCAACAATATAAAATATCTGTAATGTTAGAAAAACAAAAAACAAAAATCAAAATTTATCTTATTTAATATTTATTAATTATTATAATTAATAAATATTAAATAAGATAAATTTTGATTATTTTTTGTTAATTTTTTTTTTTGTTATTAAACAGTTTTGGTAAAATATATACTATAAGAAAAGGAGTTTGAAAATTTTGTGTGATGATTAAACATCAATTTTAATATATTCTTGATCATTTTACAAACTAACATTTTTGTTTTATATGATTAAATGAGCCAAATTTAGACAAAAAAAATAGCCAAATTAATTATGTTTAAGTAATGATATTAATTAGAAAAAAAATTCACATATAATTTTTTTGTATGAAGTTAATAGTTATAAATTATTAAATAATAATTTAATTAAATATGTCAAATTATTTAATAATTTTTAATTTTATATAAAGATAAATGATGTAAAGTTTTATCTATGGAAAAGTATATGGAACCAAAATGTGACCAGCCAAAAAGTAAATAAAACCGTTTAATTAAAATCACTTTTTGAATAATATGTTTGAAAACCGCTCTTGAGATCACGGAGCACAAACCAAAACCCGATTTTTCATGGAACCCAAACACATTTTGGCTGATTTTTGGCTGATATGCTTTTGGTTCTCTAGTTGTTCTCTTTATCTATTAAAGATCTGCTTAGGAAGTTTTAAAAGTAACTTTTTTGAACTTTTGACTTATGAAAAGTAGTAGTATTAATGTCTGGTGCAATTTTTAAAACTAAATTGTAACTTTCTAAAAAGCTATTTAAGAGTTTATAAAAAAGTTAAAAAAATTGATTTTTTTTATAATACTACTACTTTTATCACATTTTTTTTTTAAAATAAGCACTTTTAAAACTAAAAATCTAAATACAAAATAATTTATTTATAAATTATTTTTAATATAATCATTTATTGTTTAAGCTATTTTTTCAAAAGAAGTTTAATTAAGCTGTTTATCTAAACTGAGCCTAAATAGTTCAAATGAAAATCTTTGTAGAAAAAAAAAAAAAGGAAGAAAAGATGACAAAGCTAAAGCATGAATGGGAAATGGAGTATAGCATCTTGAATAAACAAGGACATAAGGTTAATGATAAGTGTAATAGTGAATGTACTATGCATGGTGTCTTATTCGGCCTCCAACTCCAACTTTCTTACCATATAAAATATAAATAAATATTGTTTTTATTGTTGTGTTGAAGTCACAAGTAATTAACTTAGGCCCACCAAAGGCCTGCTCCCCCATGTGATCATAGCAAAGGATCTTTGACTAATCTTCTTTTGTGTTTCTTTTTCCATTAATCATAAGTAATTATGGAACATAACATAACATACACTGCAGGCCCTGTCTCATGATCTGAATTCTCAGGCATATCCCATTCTCTCTTTTGTGTTGTGTTTGTCTTTGACTCAGATGCTTCTTAATTAACCTATTTAATAATTTCTTTCACTTTAATTCTTTCACATTTTCACCCGCCATTTTTTATTTGTCGTCACTTCCCAATTTTCATTGGAAGCAGACGTGTAAATTGTACCTTGTGCAATGCAAGATCAGAGTCGTACTATTATTTGTACATAATAATAATAATACTTTTATATTATAATAATACTTTTATATTTCCAGTGTTACAGTTGTTTTAACCGTTGATCTGAATTATAAAAAATATATATAATATATATTAATTGAAATCAACGGTTAAAACAACTGAAACACTGGTATTTTTCGGTACATTTAAAATTTTTTCTATATTTATATACATATATTAAATTTGCCTTAGAAGGAATATGTGAAATGTTATTAAGAATGGATTACAAAATGGAAAAAGAAAACTTTTAATTTTTTCCCTCATGTTTATATAGTGCCATATTTTTAAAATACATATGCATCAACATTCAAATATAACATTTTTTTTATTAATGTATGCTTTTACAAAAAAATTATTGCATAATTTTCAAATAAAATATTTTGAAAAATTTAAATCACTAACAATTCAATCATAAAAAAATAAAACTAATTCGATATTAATCAATGATGGGGTAAATTTGATAAAATATCCAAAATATTCATTCAGCTGTCTATTTTGAATAGTTTTATTGAACTAACTTAATTTTTTATAGATATAAAGTTATTTTTTTTCATAGTTAAAATTAGTAGTGCTCAAATCTTTTATGATAAAAAAATTATAATTTACTCTCAACAAAATGAGATAAAAAAATTGTGTACAGAAAGATAAGTATTGAAAAGGTAAAAATAGCAAAGTTTTTGTTTTTTCGATGTGTCTATGTTATAAAATAATTTTGTGTAAATGACTAAAATAGTACATAAAAACTCTATGTCGCTAATAAAAATAATTCTAAAAAATATAAAAGACAAATAAATTTTTGAAAAATAAAAAAATGTGATGAAAAAATATTTTTCTTTTTAGTAGCAAATATATTTTGTACAAACGACTTACACATTTTTGTAGAACATTTGAATACTTATTTAAAAGGAGCATGCAAAAAATTAGAGAAAAATTCAACCACTAGACCACATTTTTATTTTTTAAAATTTTTTCAATCATTAAAAAGAATCACGAAAACAATTTATTTTGTATAAATTTTAAACATTTTAAGAATAAAAATATTATTTTTTAATCATATTTACAAAAAATTATATCAAAATTAAATATCTAAAACTATTTTTGAGAATATATATGGTTATTTTATTTTTTTTTTAATTTTAAAAAAAATTATTTATCTTCGTATCTTTCAGCGGACTAGTGAGCTAACCACTAGACCAACCCAACTTGGTTTACCCAACAACTTTTAAACCAAATACAAATATTACTATTAGGTGCAAAATATGGACATAAATATAACATCTCATGTTTAAATATATGTACAATAAAAATGAATCTCTTCAATTTGGTTCCAAATATAAACATACTCAAATGATTGTGACATCCACTAACTTTATTAACGATTGTCTTCAAATATTAGGCGTTATTATTAGCCTTAACTATGAAAGAAAATTTTCCAAAACATGAGAACATGCAAGCAGTTTGAAATTCAGTGGTACGGTTGGCAATTCATATCCTACCTGCGGATATCTAATCAGTCCAATCCATTCGGATAGAGTAGGCTACTTGACCCGCTGCGGGTAGGATAGGGTACGGTCCAGGTATGCTTGTGAGTAAGGTAGGATACGGGTTTAGGGTGTACCCTACCCTACCCTACCCGCACATCATATATAACACATATTTTATAAAAATCAGGTATATAATGAAGGAAGTGAGAATTGAACCCACAACCTTCCTTATGTAATGACTTACAATAAGTGAACAACCACTAAAATTAATTAGTTAATTTAGTAATTTAGAGTATTAATTTTTTATTTTTTATGTTATTAATATGTATAAAATTTGAAATGATTGAATTTTATATTTACTTTGAAAAAATTTGATATTTCTGCGGGTAGAATAGGATAGGGTAGAGTTTAGAATTTTAGGATGCAGGTAGAGTTAGGGTTGAGAGATTCTCAACCCGCAAATAAAATAGGGTAGAGTTTTAATAAAATTTTCAACCTGCAGATAGGGTTATACCCTAGCAATTGCCAGCCCTATTAAGTGGTGTGAAATTACTTTGACAACTGTTTCTTAACTCATTCACTCACATGATGATGATGATGATGATGATGATTGCTGAAAACGTCATCAACAGCATAGTACTATCCATGGACACTTTACTTGTGAATATAGCACCAACCTGGAAAGCACACCATCATTCTTCACACTTTCACATATAATTTCCCTTTTATGATAATCTTACACAACACCTTGAAGGTACAATTTATTTACATATATAGAATCTTCATTTCCTGAAGCCTCTCTTGTAATATAGTGACACAATTTACAGTTAAAAGTTATCTGATTTCTGATCCCAGACCCTCTTAATAATAATGCCAAGAAACCAAATGGTACTTTAGACAGCTAGACTAATTAAGTTATTAGGACCTACTACATTCATATTATTAATTGTTAATTAATATTAATAGTAATTGTCATAAACATGTTCAGAATATTACAGATGTTATGTCTGATAGCGACATGTACCAAATTTAGTGTTACCAGCTATGTTTTCCATAACCAATGCCTAAAGAACTCTATTTGTGGGTGTGGGGAGGGAGGGTGGCTCGAGAAGTGATGACAAATAATAGAGCTAGTAGTAATAGCCAATTGCAGTTCATAAAATATGTATTTTTTTTTTTTTTTTGGTCTTGACAAAATATGTATTTATTTTTCTTATTTTTATTATTGAATTGAGTATACCATTAAATTAATTTCAGTCTGATAGATAAAAGTAAATCAATTAAACATATAAAGAAGTGTGTTTTATGAAAATATTTTTAGAAGAGATTTATGACTCAATTAGTTTGAATTAAATACATATTTTTTATGAGTAAAGTATACTTTTTGTCCCTAAAGTTTGACAAAAGTTTCAAAAATATTCCTAAGTTTTATTTTGTTTCAATTTTATCTCAAAAGTTTTCGATTTGCATCTAATATACCCATGACAGCTAATTTCTCAAAAAATTTAAGACCAATTCAACAACAATTTTATAAGAACAACCTCAACACAAGCAAATCAAGTATAATTTTCATGCATTATTGTTAGATTGGTCTTAAATTTTTTGAAAATTTAGTTGTTGAGGGTATATTTGACGCAAATCGAAAATTTTTGGGACAAAATTAAAACAAAATAAAACTTAGGAGTATTTTTAAAACTTTTATCAAATTTTAAGGACAAAAAGTATACTTTACTTTTTTTTATTTTCATTAAATTGCTGTATGTACAAAATGAGATTCGAGTTTAAGACACTTACTTGAGTGGAAGAGTGAAAATTTATTAGTTTAGCACGGGAGAAAAACGGTGTGCAAAAATTGTCTCATATGGAGAGTAATGCCCCATTTCACCTAAAAGTTGAAAAAGAAAACCCAAATTTAGCGGAAGAAGATACAGCTTTGTCCATAGGGCATGCTGGCAATATCAAATTCTCAAAAAGGAAGGAGTAAAAAATAAATGCAGTTTCTTTGAGGTCCTATCACTAGACTCTTTTTGCCATCCTTTTTGAGAATGACTAAACCTCTATAATTATACTATATGATGGGGACATTGGATGTTACATTAGAGTTCATGCTTATAGTGGCATCATCTAACATATTGATTAGGAATTTTGTTGAAATGGTAAGAAAGAGTGTCCATGTGTTGGGGTGAGTGGTGTGATATCTTACGTAACCTTCAGGAAATACAAACAAATGGAGAGACACATGTCCTGAAAGAGAAAGAGCAAGTACTCCTCGACCATAGAACATGTCACTCCCCACCATATAGAGAGGGAAATGCTGAATGCATATGTCCACTTTTTATTTTTTTAAATGAGGGTAAAAATGATGTTTTACTAAAATGTATGTTAAAATGGTGTAATATAAAGACATAGATATCCAAAAAAATTTATGAGCCAAAAGCAATTTTGTTGAGTGACAAACTTACTCTCCTAATGTTGAATCATGTTTTTTCGCCGCTACTAAAAAGACTTTTTGGTCCTAGAGAATTACTTTCTCTCATACATTTATGAATTGAATATTTTTCATGGATTTGGGTAACAACCATTAGAAGATCCACTCCAATATATAACTTATTATTGAAAGCCTAATGCAATGCATGTTTGAAGCAAAATCTAATATGTCATAATGACCCAAGATAAGTCCATTTGAAAAAGCGACACAACCTCGAAATTACAGAATATGACACCTTGGTCATGATGGGGTGGTAGATGGATGACAGACAGTCAACAAAATCTGATTGATTAAGCATCTAATTCAAGCATACACTTTAGTAGGAAGCAAAGGTGATTAATGAGCACAACAATGAATCACATAAACATTATTTAAAATAAAAAGAAAAAATTCAGATAATTTTATTATTGCTGGCCAAGGACCATCTAACTCGTTGCAAATGATTGGTTAAAGCAAAAAGACCTATCAATATATAATTATATATAGCAAAGCAGGCGCCTAACAAATTTGAAAGAAATTCACTGATGATATATTATGAAACAAAATGTGATAATATGGGAAAATTATTTAGCTAGAAAAGCCACCCCCAAGGCCCCAAGACCTTAATAATAATAAAAAATAAAACAATTATATATACAAAGTGTGTTATTGCTGTTGTTGGCTTGTGAATGCATCAAGGAATCTTCTTCTTTAGTCAAGTTAAGTTTCCTTCTGACAAGTCCTTTGGAAAGGTCAAAGCTGTCGCCACAAATATAAAATTATTTTGAATTTCAAAATTGGTATCACAGACATGTCATGCAATAGCACATTTGAAATGTTCATTTCATTTATAAACTGTGCATAGTGGTTGCTCAGCAGTATTTGTGGAATCTTAATTAGTGGTATAGCACCAATGACCCAAGAAAAACGGTCTCTAATATCTTAATGAATAATGATATATATATTTTAGACACAAGAGAATTGTTCAATACTTCAATGGCCAAATAATGCAGTTAGAAGGAAAATGACATTTTATGTTTGTTCATTTGTTGATTACCTATTACCATCAGGGTAGAGCTCACACAATTGATTGTCACCACCGACAGCCAACAATTATACTGACGATTTGTAACCCTACATATCAAAGAGAATTGAAAAATTTGAAACTTACATCACTTTCTAACAATGGTAACAACTGACAACAGAATTTAAACCATCATAATGCCATTAAAAATGGTTGGTCAATGATATACATATACATATTTATTAGGTCTTTTAAGTTACAGTTCCATTTTATTCATTAATCATCAACCATTAGCATAAATTGAAAATTTGTGTTTTGTATTTACAAATTTGGAAGCTAAGTACAAACTTGATATGTGCTCTAAATCTACATGCATTGTCTTCATTCTTTTTTAGCACAACTACTCTGTCCACTGCATGGAATTTTGAATGTATATAGATGACCATAGTTAAATCATTCATTTAACATTTATGCATTAACAGGATGTGAATAGACATAATGTTTAAAACTACAGTTTGAACTGATACCTAAAGTTCATTTGGGTTTGAAGCTAGGGAGTAGTAGGGTTGAGGTTACTCAATCATAGTATTGATTGTCAACGTAGTATGTAGCCACACAGGATTGAAATTTGTTCCCTGAAGAATCTCTTGAAATAACAGTTATCTGGTTTCTGTTAGGTAAAATTTAAAGATGGCAATATCAATCATTACCCCTAACTCTACCATGCTCGCAACAAATCATAGTTATGCTTCATTATCATTCCCAAATCTGTAACCAACTGGGATTCTGTTTGCAAGAATTCCTTACACAATATATAAAGAAAAGATAAATACTGTTCTGCACAAGAGATTGCTCAAATCACCTGAAATCAGTGGAATCTTCTGTAGAATTCCTATTTATAACAATTTAATCTTCCAGGCATGAGTGTTTTCTCATCTCAACAGCAAAAGGTTATTTCTCATTCCTTGTTCTGCTTAACTATTATATATCTTGTCAAATATAGGAAAAAATTTGGACTCATGGATTAAGATTTAACTGAGGTATATTGACATGAAACCAAAACTGGAAAAAGGGAAAAGGTTAGCAGTTATGTAAAGTACATCAAACTATTTGCCCCTGCGTCAGCTAAATGATACCAAATAATCACTGTAGAGATCCATTCTGCTATCCCAAATGCTCAAGCCCTAGATTCACTTGAACCAATCACGTGAATGATCACTATTTTGTACATATACTGAAGAGGCTTGCTACAACACTTAAAACGTGGTGCATGCATGCATGCGAACATATGCAACCATGTCATATAATATAAGCTCCTCTAGGGTTTGAAATCCTGCTCTAAAAAGGAACAAGCCAAATTCAACATTACATTAAGTGGTATAAACAGTGATGGTAAGTAATGGGAGCTATTTCTTATTAATTAACAGATAATAAATAGATCAAGTTTAAGAAGACAATCCACAAACTTATGCACATTTGTTATTTCGATACTCCGAAGATGTATTGACACCAGTTTGGCCTTTGACTTATTACCAATCAGTTTTGTTAATTTTAGGACCAATTTGGTATCAATATTATTCCCCTTTATCATTCTCTCCTTTCTGAGGGTATGTGTTAATAGACAAATACCAAACAAAATGAGTTAAAAATTGTAAACTACAAAACTCCTGACAACCGGTTTGATTCAGATTATTAGAAATTTAATTTATTTGTGTGTTTCACTGTTTTGCTTAAAGAGAGAGAAATGAACATAGGTGTGAAACTATTAGATGATTGTCATAATTGGGTACAATGTCAGATAGGATAACAACAGCAGCAACAACAGTCAATCTATTGAGATGATTAACTCAGCACCTTGATTCACAAATAGAATAATAAAATTTCTCAAACTTGTTTGTAAAGAAAAGCTGCCAGAGCACCTAATCCAAATCAATAAAATGACTCTTTATTATTTTTTAAATAATAATATTGCTAGGAATGCTCAAATAGAGACATTACGCCCTTTAATTTTTCAAACTCTAAACCATGGTATTCAAAGTGTAAATAACCTGCCTCGAGTGAGACCATCGAGCTGACTAATATGAGGATACAATATCCTTTTCATCTCAGTTCAACACCCCCCCCCCCCCCCCCAAAAAAAATTTTTTTTAAAGCAATTGTTAGGATTTCAATACAAAACCTAATTTGGGAGAACAAGTTCAAACCACTTGAACTAATCAAGCTTTGAACTAAAAAACTATTAAACCATTGATGTTTAATTTCTGTAATTTAGCTGAACAAAATTGTGTTCTGTATTTAAAAGTCTCAAGGGATCTTGTAAGAATGTGATGAGGACGAACTTCGAATAATTACGAGTAAACAAATCTAAACAAAGAATGGTTTACCTATACATCTCGATGTAAGTGTAGCAAGAACCTGAAAAAACTGCATGGTATATAGATAGCAATAGGCAGAGGACAATCATCATAGGGACCATTCAGAGCGAAGCATTAAAGCAGCTACCATGGAATCCCCATGCATCACATATGCAACGCCAGGCTTCAAGCAAAGTTTATTACCCATGTTAAATTTTAGATAGGATTCAGCCTGAAAATGATCACTGGTTGAATCTCCAATCATCCCACTGAGACTAACGCCCCAGCCAAGCGGATCTTCAGAAACATCAGACATGGTTAGAGCCCACTGAACAGAATTGAAATTTGGATCTTTCATCTCGATCCAGCCTCCCAATTTTACAAAGTCGGCAAGTTCAGACTCCGCCATCAGAGCAATGGAACCAGTTGAGACCTGTGTCCTTGCTCCCACCCATGGTGATACTTCAGGTACTGTCTCGGATACTTTATGTTGCCTGGACAAGACTATTGGAATCATATGAGCTCCAACTTTTCTAAATTGCGTAAATTGTAAAGGCACTCGTTGAAGACCCAGAAGAGACAGCTTCCCCCAAGAAAATTCAGATACAATTTTCCCAAAAGTGCTGGATATACTCTCCATTGTATTAGTCCCAGTTGGCATTCCAAGTCCAGCAACAAATTGAGCCAATGAAGCAATTATATTTGACTTCCTCACAGTTATGCCAATACCACTACCATTGTGCAAATTTAGAAGGGGAGGTCCAAAAGAGGAGAAGTCCGTAAGGCCCTTTCCAAGGTAAATGAGCAGAAATATGATATTATTATGTCAGGGATCTCTAACTAGCAAAAAGTAGAAAAGAAAAATATACACTGGCAGTATACACGAATCATGGTGGTGTTTTTCTACTCTATGCAAAATACATTTATCTAGTGCCTCATATTATAAGAATTATATCCAAAGTGAGCAATAGTCTAGTTCATTAAGTTATGAAATCTATCAATCGGATAAAACTGATGTACGATAAACCATTCATTTTGATTCTAGATATACACTGGTAAACCTCAGGGTTAGTGAATAACAGCTTCCCAAGACAAACCACATTCATGTAGAGAAAACACATGTTTAAAAACTTTGAGAGCTCAGCCCATCCTTGAAACTTCTAATACTGAATTTTAAAGAGAGTATCACACTAAATGGTAGTTCCATCACATTCCAACAGTGAACATTACTAAATTCATCAAAGAGAGGCACAGAATTAAATAGTACCTCATCGGAAGAATTTGAAGCAATTCCAACATCTCTACATTTAGCTCCTATTGGGATAGCCGTCAGAGATAACCAATCATTAACATTTTTAGTATAACTGAGTTTTGCTAGAGAAAGTGGCATTTCAAGGACATCATTGGGGTGATCCTTCCCGTTTTGACTTGTCACAAACTCTGCAGCAAGAGTATCCTGCCCAATGTTGGTTTCAAAAATGAACTTTGATCCAATGCCGGTTCTTATTCTGGACGTAGTAATGGCATCTAAGCTCTGTTGATCAAGGCTATCCATAATCAATAAAGCATCCTGCATATCGACCCTTCCTCTTACATGAGTGGTAGATTCCTGGAAGGGACCTCCCTTGGATGATTTATAGAAGGAAAGCAACCTCTCAACCTTCTCTTGTCTGTCTCTGAGTTTCATAATGTCAGAGAATGCTTCTCGGTTTAAACGTTTGAGGATTTGAATCTGGAATGATCATAGTGGAAGTAACCATCAAACAATCATAAAGTATCACTGAAGAACTATGCATCCATTTGACAGGCACAACTTTTGGTGTTAACAATACGAAACAGACAAAAAACTAGCTTAAGAGTTAGTTTTGTTATGCCAGCTGTCACTTGTGTAACTGAGTTTATAGTCTGTTATGCAAGGTTGTGTTTGATAAATTAGACACACACAAATACAGAGACAAAAAGAAGCAAAAATATGTTTATGTTTAGAACACAAATTTCATGTTATTTTCTATCATTTACAAAAATGTGTATAAGGGCTATTCATGTACACTTATTTCAGCGAGTAAAATCATCAAACACTTTCTTCACACTTTTTCTCTTACATTTCTCTTTCAGGCTTAGCACTGATACCTTCACAGCGGTTCTTCTTTTGAATCATAAAAGGAAGAAGCATAGTGTGAATGTAGTAGTGTAATATGATTAACGTTATCCAATTCAGATGAAACCACAACAAATAAGCGAATGCAACAGGTTAAACAGAATCAACAAAGTTGAATGAATGAACGAAGAAGAGACAAACCTAAATGCAAGAGATAAGAAGGAGAAGAAAAGGTACCGGATTGCGACGAGGATCGAAGAGTCCATGAAAGAATTCGTTTCCGGATTTAGCGACGGCTTTCAATTTGTCGAACACTACGTTTGCAGGCTCCATTTAATCACGACCTTATCTAAACTGCAAATACTACTGATTACTAAATGAAGCCTCCGTCAAGCCGCCGGCGACGACGCTGTCAAGTGTTGATGGAAATGGAAATGGAAGCTTGGAGTCGGAGACAGCTGCGGCTTCGGGTCCAACCCCAACAAAGGGAAAATTTTGGGTCAGATGGAATTTTTGTTTATAATGGGCCACGAGCCCAAAAATAAGAAAACATAAATTTTATATGCATAACAAGATTTTGGGCCTTGGCCCATCTACTATGATAAGAATGTTTTCAAAAAGTCAACAACCTACTATCATTCTGACCAAAAAAAAAAACCTACTATCATCTATTTTGTTATGGTTTTCGAACCATTCTAATTACTAATTTATTGGTTCCTAAATTTAATCGGTTCAACCGTAATTGAACTAAAAAAACTTTTTTATAATAAAATATAAATAAACACATTAAAATATAGAAAAATTTTCAAGTGTAATGATATACCGGTGTTTCAGTGATTTTTAACCGTTGATTTTAATCATAAAAAGTATATATAATATATATAATTAAGATCAACGGTTAAAAATTACTGAAACACCAGTGTACCGATATACTTGAAAACTTTCCTAAAACATAATTATAGTCTAATATAAACTTTAAAATATCATCCAAATTAAAAATACTATATAAACCAAAATGTTAAAATCTCATTCAAATACAAACTCAAAAGTCAACTGATCCAAATTTGTCACCAATCATCAAAATCCGCCATAACTTGTTGCAAATTTGCAATAAGTAATTTATAATTATTATTAATTATATATAATTAAACTGGCTCACAACCTAATGCTATGAGCTTATTGGAATTTAAATTTGACTAATTGAATATATAAACTCAAATTTAGGCTCAAACTCGATTAATTAATTCATAAACTCAACTATTCATCTTCCATTAGATAAGATTACAAGTTAGACTTGAAAGAAAATAAATGAATAAAGGCCTCCAAAGATAAAGAAACAATGCATTTCTCCACCGATATAACAATACAAAACCCCATGAAAATGAGGTATACCTTGACAAAATCATAATGAATTCATAAAAGTGATAAAACAATTGTTTTATGTACAGCAACATAAATCTAAGTTTTTGTACAGTTGGAAAACAGATGAAAAAATATTCCCTGGAAAAATACCATCCAAGGTTCCTGTTCCTGCATCTGAAACGGACATCAGCAAACAAAGCCATATAAATCAATGGCACTAGACATCCAAAGAAGTTGTCTCTTGCCAAAATTTCATTTCATATTACAACATATGCAGACAACAAATGCTGCAGGTGATATGGAAACTCTATAATGGTTATTGAACATGCATGCTCTCATGAACACTAATCAACAAATCAACTAATCAATGCCTCAACAGTAAGGTTTAGCACCCAACAACTAATCAATTATCAAGGTTTCAACAATAAAATATAACAATAAATCATGCTTCAAGCAATCAGCTTCAACAATTAATCATTTAATAATGCTTCAAGCAATCAGCACCAAAAAATTAATCATTTAATCATGCTTCAAGCAATCAGTTTCAACTTTCAACAATTAATCACTTAATAGTTAATAATGCTTTAAGAAATCGGCACCAAAGAATTAATCAACAACAATTATTCATGCTTCAAACAATCAACAGCAAGGTTTAAAACCAACAATTAATCATGCTTCAACAATTATTATTACAACAAATTAGATTTATACCTAGGGTTAGTGGAAGACGGGAGAATGCAGAGCTGGCGGCGACAGGGACAGTGGCTGGGGTGGAAGGTTCGAACAGGGCTGGCGCCGGCGGGAAGACACTGCGCGACGGCAAGGAGTGGTGGCGGTGGCTGCGATTTCCACGGCTGACTTCGCGACGGAAAGGGCTGTGCGAATCTCCAAGCTGGCTCCAGGAACTTGCGACGGTGAGTGACTTCCACGGAACTTGAGACGGCGGCGGTGGCTGGACGGAGGCTTTCCCACGAGAGCTAGAGGTGAGAGTGGAGGCTCGAGAGTGGCGTCTGGTGGAAGAACTGAAGAGTGAAGACTGAAGAGTGAAGAGTGAAGGCAAGGGTTCTTCTGGATCTGTGTTCAAAACGCAGCGTTTTGGGCAAAATTTAAAAAACCAACCGTGTCACGGTTCGATTCGATCGACCAGTTCGACGGTTCAATTTTAGTTTTTGAATTTGACGGTTTTATTTTCTGTTTAAACCGTATTTGTTGACGGTTCTCGATTCGACCAGCCGGTTTAAACCGGTTTCAGAACATTGGGTTTTAAAGTTTTAGAATTTTATAATTTTTTATATTATAATTTAATCAAACACTTGCATTTTTATGTCTTTTGAGACAAATATCTGATTGAATCAAATATTTTTTGGTAGTGTGATAATATATAATTGAATAGTTATAGAAAATTCTTTATGTTTATACTGTATGCAAATTAAATTATTGCAATGTCTATGTATTAACTGTTATTCATTATTCATTATATTAACTTTTGATTTTATAGATGGGCTAACAAGAAAACTATATTGATCAAGTGTGCAAAGGTATTTCTTGACTTCATAGACAATAAAATTCTTTTAGAAGAACATTACATCCCCTGAAGAGCTTAAGCAACATAACTTTTAGCAAAAAATTGACAAAACAAATGTTTTTTCTAGAATTGTTAGAGACCAATATTTTTAGTAGGAATAAATAGAGTTAGTTAGTATTAACTTAAATATAAAATAAATACAAGAGAAAATATTGGTCAGCTTATATATTTTCTAATTAGTTAAGCATTAAGCATCTAATTTGAGAACACAACGAGTGATCACAATAATTTATTATTATTATTATTCAAAATCATTTTATAGCTACCAAGAACCACCTAACTACTTTCAAATGATTAAAACAAACCGGAATACTCAGATGATAATTTCTTCACACAAAGATGACATTGTAAACTATTAGATGGTTCAATCAAACATATTTGAAAGAACGCGCCTACCAAGTTTGAAGGAAATTCGCAGATGCAACACAAAAGGCTCTAAACTTCTAATGACATATGATAAAACAAAATTTAATTTATTGGAAAAAAAATTTGCTATAAAACCAACAAACACCTTGGTAATATATACAAAGTGTGTTATAGTAGTTGCATTAAGGAAGCTTCTTCACTCAAGTTTCCTCCTCACAAGTCCTTTGAAAAAATCAAAGCTGTCACCAAAATAGAAAATTATTTTCAGTTTCAATCTCAATGGATGTTATAAAAATGCAATAACACATTTGAAATGTTGATTGATCATGTCTTCCTTCTAGTTTTCTGACCAACACCGGCCTCCCCTGTTAAATCATGAAATGCTTGCGCAAAATGAGGGACCACTACAGGGGAGATCGGCGTAGGTCGGACAACTAGAGAGAGGCCGAGGAGAATTTCACAAAAATATAAGGGATGTAAGTGCAAATTTGAATTGTTATGGTGTTGCTTACCTATTACCATCAGGGTGGAGCTCACACAATTGACTATCATCACCAACAGCCAATAAATATCCTGAAGATGTCAAACCCTACAAATGCAGATAATTAAAGAAATTGAAACTTACATTACTTTCTAACAACATATTAGTATTACACACTGTTGAAGTTATATTATCATGATATGCATACTCACATATTAGTATCACACACTGTTGAAGTGATATTATCTAAAATCATCATTGTTAATAGTTACCACATAAATTGTCTAGTTCTTTTTTGTTTTCTTGTTGTAGACTCTATCCAATTCTATAGTGAGTTGGGGAAATATTTTCATCTGCAATACCTGAATAGTTACCACATGCTCGACCACATTGTCGTCGTTCTTTTCTTGTACAATAACTCTCTGTCCACTGCATGACATTTGGAATATATAGATGAATGTACGGCCGTTAAACCATTTCACGCATAAGAACGAACGCCATATTTCTATCCAGATAAAAGCATAAGCTGTATCTAAACACAGCTAAGCCTTGTCTTAGGTGGAGTCAGCTATACGGATCAAATGACGGCAAAATGCGCTAAGATTTGAGTGAGGTGTATTGATGTGAAACTGAAGTTGCAGAAGGAAGAAATAAAAATCAAAAGTAACAAACTATTTGCTCACTGCATCAGATATATTATAACCAGATAATCATTATAGAGACTGGTTCTGCATTCCGAATCCCAGATGTTCAAGCCATAGATTTTCTTGAACCAGTAAAGTGAATATTCTTTCTATTTTGTATTTTTAAAATCCAAAATTTCCTATATTGACATACTAGTGGGGTAACTCAAGAATTTGAGAAAGTCACCTGTGCAACCATGTCTTATAATATAGCTCCTCCAGGCTTTGAAATCCTGCATTCAAATGAGAAGGCCGAATTCAAAATTAACTTAGTGGCATACGCAGTGATACAAACTATTGGAAGCAGTTGGTTAAACTTACAAGAAGTTAATGGAAAATAGAGCAAACTCAAGAAATCTTAATCCAGAAGAAGTCAATGGAAAAACTTTAACTGCATTTGTTGTATCTTTTTTTTCTGAGAAAGTATCTATTTTGTTCCTCCCAGATTGTAGTGACATCACATCAGTCTTTGATCTATCTATCAGTTAGTCTCGGTTTTGTTAGTTTTAGGACCATTTTGGTGTCACTTTCGGGATCAGAGGGTATTAGATGAATATCATAATTGGGGTATAATGTCAGAGAGAACAACAATAATTAATTGAGATAGTTAGCACAGCACCTTGATCGATAAATAGACGATAAAATGTCTCAAATTTGTTAAAAAAGGTTGCCAGAACATCTTCTCTTTGAAATCGGTAAGCCTCCACTGACAATTCTCTAAGTTCTGTATTTAAGCATGTTGTTGGCTTCTCGTTACTGACATTCAAGCCTATACCTGCAATTTTATAAGCATGGGATGGCTATCAACCTTCATCATGAGCATAAGCTTTAAAAAATTCTACTCCAATCCAATCTCCATTAAGGAAAATTAGAGTATCAACAGAGAATAGGGATTTAATAAATACATGGAAGTACAATCAGTCATAATTTATTAGCCTTTGCTATACAAGAATGTCTTGCTACCTGCACTGACATTGAACTTCTTCGACTTATAGGTTGAGGTGCAAAGAATGCCGCCAACTTTTAAGCCGTTTAAATAAAGATCATTTGGCCACTTGATTTTGACGTCAACGGAGGGTAATCCCTGGAATGGAAAGTTGTGGAATAAAAAACATTTAAGATATGTATCAATCTGAAAACAATTAATATTGCAAAGTAGAAGTTCTTTTCTAAACCAAGAAACTCATTCAGATTTTGTAACAATATGATGCCGAAAATTGATCTTCCTATTTCTTTCAGAAAACTTGCAGCAGATGGGTCCTATCTAGTTCACGGGCAGACTAGGAATTAAGGCAATACTATAAAACTAATCACTTACATTTTTGTTGCAAATATCCTTCACTGCTTCTGTGATAGCAAGGGAAACCACATACTGCACCAACGGAACTATTCGCCCGTCCTCCATTTGCAGAGTAAAGGAAAACAGGAGACAACCTAACGGAGACTCCCAGACATTCTTTGACCGACCTGAGAGTAAGCGCTCAGATCAATCTTGGCGCAACATATAACATTTATGATCAAACAGAACAAAGAATCACAAAAACTCAAACGTTGTATCAAACCTCGCCCCTTGGTCTGAACATCAGCAACACAAACTGAACCAATAGGAAGCTCACAAAAGTTGCTACACAAAAATTGTACAATATTTAGGATGATACAATGAGAATGGAAATCAGCAAGTAGAAAACAAGATAGAAACTTGATAAAATTAAGGTTAAGAGTTTAGACACAAACAAAGTATAGAAATTCAGATACATCACAATTTTTCAGCTGATCATTCAAAGTCTAACCAAAGCATAATCTATGAAACACACAGTACAAAAAATGCAACCGAAGTGATTGCTTAGTAGATACGTACTGTGAAACTACATCATGTGTAGAAGCTAATCGCGGCGACCAAACAAGAAGCCTGCCAAATGTATCAGTGCAAAGAGAATTCATGAAAGAATCAACATTGAAGGACCTTCTCATAACATTTTCACCATCCAATTCTGATTGCAAAACAATTGATAGTTCTCCATTGTCAGGGAGCTTGAGAGTGTTACTGCTCTTAATAGCTTTAGCAGCTTCTATCTCTGCCAATGATTTACCGCATAAAACCAGTGTGCTGCAATCCACTACTAAAAAAAAGAGCAAAAAAGTAAGGAAAGTTACTTCATTTGATTGAAAGCTTCAAACTTTAGCTTCTTCAATTGTATCAAAAGATCCGAACTATAAACACATCGTCACATCCTTAATTGCTCAATGAATGATAAGAGTTTGATATCACCCCTCAAATTAGATACAGTGAAGCTTTGAGCTTTTTAACTACCCAATTGCAAAGCTTTAAACTTTTTAACTACCCAATTGTTTAGCAACGTTTTTGTAAGAACAGAAAGCGATGGTGACCGAACCTGAAGACGCCATGAACGTGGATGCAGAGAGATTATTGCAGTAGCAGTAAGAAACGCTTGTTTTGTTCACTGGTTTTGATCTCAACGAAGGATAACGCAGCAGAGAGTGAAAGAGAAGAACCCGCAACAGCATCAACCTACGCCCCGTTTCTTTTTCAAGTCTTCAACTTTGTCGAAACGTTTCTTTTTTTTTTCCAAGTTCGTTAAAAACAAAGTGAATAGCAGAATAGCTGAATCGGCTTCATGACCCGGTTTTGATAGGATCATGTCAATTGGGTATGGGGGTTTTGTTTTCGGGTCGGGTTGACCCAAGGCGTCGATAACGAAATTGGAGCGAAGAGAGCAATCAAAAGCAGAAAGCAAAGAGGTGGTTCTAGAGAGTAATGGAGGATTTGCAGAGTGTTCTTTTGGATCGCAACTTAACAGTTTCCAGTGTCCCAGAAAAGGGTCGTTCCCTCTTTGTAACAAAGGATTTTTACCCTGGTGAGCTTCTCTCTCTCTCTCTCTCTCTCTCTCTCTCTCTCTCTCTCTCCAAGTTGAGTTGTATTGCTATTGTAGTACTTGCTTGCTACTTTTTCTCTTTGTTTTATTAGGAATTGAAATGCGGGATTTTGGTGTTTGCAGGGGAGGTAATCATAAGTCAAGAGCCTTATGTTTGTGTTCCAAACAACAACTCAGTTCAGAAAAGGTGCGAAGGATGTTTTACAACAACTAACCTTAAGAAATGCTCACGGTGCCAAGTTGTGTGGTACTGTGGAACCTCTTGTCAGGTTTGCTGCATTTATTGTATTTTAATCACAGCTTCCATGTTTTGCTGCCCCTCATGCTTCAGTTAAACTTAAAAAGGTTTTATTTTTCTAGTCAAAATTTTTCATTTTCGATCAATTTGACATTGGTCAGAAAAGCATTAAAATGTGTTTAGGGTATAAACTCTTGATGATGCTGAAATTCTTGTTACTTATAAGGAATATCAGGTTTTTGTTAACTGATGGCTTCATCTCTTACCTCAGCTGATAGCTGCTTCAGCTTTTAACTTTTATGTACATTTTTCTTTTTATGAATTGCAGAAGTTAGAGTGGAAGTTTCATCGTCTTGAATGTGAGGTCCTCTCTCGGCTAGACAACGACAAGAAAAAATATGTCACACCATCCATTCGATTGATGGTTAAACTTTATCTTCGAAGGAAGCTGCAAAATGAGAAGGTGAATGTATACAACTGGTGACTGACATTATGTAGCCTATACTTCCTTTTCTTGTTTTATGGACGTACCAATATTCGCAGTTCTTAATTTATTAGTGATGTCAAAGTAGAAGGCCATCATTTCTGGTAATATGGTTCATAGTATTCTGTTGGTAAGAGTCTTAGTAATTTGTTTGGTAATCACTGCAGTTAGTAATTGGAGACTAAGAAGTTAGTTTTGAATAGCAGTGGACATTGCTTTGCTAGAATCTATCCCTGCTTAGATTTGCTTATTGTTTTGCTTTATCTACAAATTGTAGAATGCCATTATTCTTTACCTTGGTGATATATTCTGCTTCTTTCACATGCACTTGAGGACTTAATTACGCCTAAAGTTCCTATTTATGCCTTCAGTAACTTTCTTCTGTGATCTGGAAAGCATTTTTCAACCATTGATCTGAACAATGGTCAGCTAAGAGAAATTGGTTTATTATTCATTTTATTACCAGATCATACCAAGCACTGTTATGGACAACTACAACTTGGTGGAGGCTTTAGTGTCTCGTATCCTTTTAATATTTATCTTGTCTTCTAACTTTCAATGTAATGAAGTTAGATTTTTTATATATATACTTTTTTTCATTTATAACATTTCCATAGTCATTGTTCTCTTTAACATTCTTTTCCATGAAGACATGTCTGACATCACCAAGGAGCAACTGCTGCTGTATGCGCAGATGGCTAATCTAGTAAACGTGATACTACAGTGGCCTGAAATCAATATAAAAGAGATTGCAGAAAATTTTTCTAAGGTTGTTCCTCAAAACCTAATTTTGCTTATGTAATTGTTATAAGTTGTTGTCTTGGAAAAATCACTTACAGCACACTGGATTGATGAAAAAGTTGTCTTTATGTGGTACATACATTATGTAGAATTGAGACTCTGATGAAACCATTCTAAGGTCAGATCCTTCTAATCCTGCAGTTTGCATGCAATGCACATACCATTTGTGACAGCGAGTTGAGACCATTGGGAACAGGATTGTATCCGGTTATTTCCATTATCAATCACAGGTGGGGTTAAAATAAAATAAAAAGCACTGTCATCCTACTTTTTCTTGTTAGTCTTCTAATGATGGTTATGCCATATAGCTGCTTGCCCAATTCTGTGTTGGTTTTTGAGGGAAGGTCAGCGTCAGTTCGAGCTGTGCAACATGTTCCCAAAGGTAGTGAGGTATGTATTGCTATGTCTTGCCTTGGTACAAATATGAATTACTGGTATTTGTGCAGCAAATTGAATGCTTACAGTTTTCTTTATTTTTAAAGGTACTAATAAGTTACATAGAGACTGCTGGAAGCACTATGACTCGACAGAAAGCTCTCAAAGAGCAGTACCTATTCAATTGTACATGTCCTCGCTGTTCTAAACTGGTACCTGCTAGATCATTTACACACAAGATCTTCTTCTTTGATTCATAGCATGGTATATTTCAGTAAAATTCACATGCTGTCATTGGCTAATTCAGTTTAGTTAGTTTTGAAGGGCCAGTATGATGATATCCGAGAAAGTGCAATTCTAGAAGGATACAGATGTAAAAATGAAAAATGTGATGGTTTCTTGCTTCGTACTACTGGTATGTGACTGACTATGGCCATCATAAATGTCAAATATGTTGAAGAAAAACATTATCATCATTTACTGGCTATTAAATTTGTAATTTCATGTTACATCTTCCCCTTATGAACAAGAATGAGATCTAAGATAGAGAGTGATAGACAACCTGCCTGGTGGTTTTATATCTTTCTTATCAATGACATTTCTTCTTTTTCCAAATAATTTGCTGAATTTGAAGATGGAAAAGGATTCCAATGCCAACAATGTGGTTTGGTTAGGGAAAAGGAAGAGATAAAGAAAACTGCAACCGAGATAAAATCACTATCAGAGGAAGAAGCTTCTAAGCTTTCATCTGCCGGCTGTATCCTTTAATGTTTCTCAGAAGAACTTACAATGTCATTATTTTATCAAAACAAACAGAAAAACTTATAATGCAATTAGCTAGCACCTTAAATATTAAGGCAAGAAGTCAACTCCTTCACTACTTGTAGATTATCAAGAAGCTATTTCCATATATAAAATGATTGAGAAACTGCAAACAAAACTCTATCATCCTTTCTCCATCAACTTGATGCGAACTCGAGAGAAGATTTTGAAGGTAGGCTCCTCTTTCTAGTTCTCTGTCTATTCTGCTATTATTTGCTTATTATGTAATATCTTGCATAACTTCTATTATGATTTCTTTTTCTTTGCCAAATAAAAATTAAAAACCTCTGGTCTTGTGCTATCTCTTATCTCTACATTGAAGGGCTTGTTCTTTGTTGGCATGCAATGTAACAATGTTTGCTCAATAATTTATGTTACAACTCTGAAATAATGGATGGAATAATATGATGTTTTTGTCCTCTGCAGTCATTGATGGAGCTGGAACATTGGAGTGAGGCTTTAGCATACTGCAAATTGACCATACCAGTCTATCAAAGTATGTGCATGTGCTATGTATAATTTAAGTGACTAGAATGGTGCAAAACCTAAACCATCTTAACTATATTTATCATAGTTCGGCTTCCCAAATTGCTTTGTCTGCTAGGTATGAAGTTTACCATTAGTTGCTTATATCCATTTCTGAACTTCTTTACTCCATTGCAGGTGCATATCCAGCTATTCACCCTCTGCTCGGTTTGCAGTACTATACATGTGGAAAACTTGAATGGTTAGTATCCCTCAACTGAAGCTTCAACTCTAAACTCTGTCTTAAACTGGGTATAGGATTGTGTTAAGTTTTTTCTTTTTTAACTTGATGGAGCATCTGCAAGCGTCTTATATAGCATGAGATGTGTTGTAGGGTTTAGGGAAAAGATATCTCTAAGCAAGAAACTCTGTTCTGTTCTTTTGGTTTACCTAGCGGGTGAAAGGCTTTGTTAATTTCAACTTGATAGTGAGGTTATTGGACTTAATATACAGGTATCTGGGAGAAACAGAGGAAGCCGTGAAATCACTGACCAAGGCAGTGGATATACTAAGGATTACTCATGGGACAAACACACATTTTGTGACGGAACTTTTGATGAAGTTGGAAGAAGCCCGTGCCGAAGCATCTTACAAATCTTCCTCTAAAGAGTAGGACAGTAGGATTCAACTATGATTCCCCAATACTTCATATTATTAGGTTTTAATAGCAAAGTGTTAAGTGTAATTTGCATTTTTAAACCAATAATTAATGAACCTATTCCTGCTGTTCCAGAGAAATTTTATACAAATCCTGTACTAATAAATTGATTTGCTTGTGACGTATAAAGTACAGAATTCCACACAATATGGCTTGACCAATACAACTGCATTTTTCACAAGTAGATTGAAGAGAACTTGTTTAACAAATCCCAATTTTTTTTTAATTGCTCCTGATGAAAATCTCTACCTTTCTTGATTACCTACTTGTTATCCGAATTTGCCAAACGTGCCTGCAGCTGAATACACAATTCTGATGCTCTGGATAGCAGTTTTCCTTGTTGATCTCGCGAATTTAATGACTGAGGAGTTACCAAATTTGCGGGATCATCAAGGACCTGTTGGAGCTGACAGCATAGTTGGGATGTTACAGGGTCATATTTACAAGTTTCAGCAATAAGCTGAAGCAACTTACAGCCTTGGTCTTGGGAGAAAGATGGAATACTTGGTACAGGAGGAACAAGAAAAGGATGTTGGAGTAGCTGAGGGATTCTCCACCTTTCATTGCGATCCCATGCAAGGCATTTCTTCATAAGATCCATAAGCCATGGGTTTGGGACAGGTTCATAGGTAATTTCATGGTTTGGATCAGTTATGACTTTGAATTTTGCCCAAAATGTCTTGTATTCAGAAAAAGGTGTTCTCCCATATACCATTTGATAAAGGATGCAGCCCAAGGACCAGATATCTGACGGCCGTCCACACTTAATTACGTTTCCATTTGCATCGGTCTCATTACACATAAATGCCTCTGGAGACATGTAACTAAGAGTTCCCACCTGCAAGAGTTGAACAACTCAGTAAACAATTACTGACATTCCCCCTAAACACCCCCCCCCCCCTCTCCTTTTATTTTTCTTTTATAAAAAAAGGTGTAATTTGGAACATAGTCTATAAAGATTATATGAGTAAATTTTTATAAAGACTGCAATCAAGACCTCATAAAATATGACCTAACTTTGGGGTGAATCCTATTTTGGTCCTTAACTTTTAATCGTCCTATTTTTATTCCAAAACGTTTAAAATGGCATTAATGTTATCCCACTGTCAAATCCCTCACTAACACTTAACGAAATTGATGTACTATTAATAATGCTTTTGTTAAAGCTATATTTGTTCAACCTCCATCTCCCACCTTCACCCTCTCAACAAGTCCAAACCCTATTCTCCTATTCCCTTCTAAACAATTAATTCTCCAAGAGGGGTTTGAGGAGGAGGAAGAAGGAAGTAGGAGAATGGAGTTTTGGCTTGTGAGGAGGTGAAGGTGAGAGAGGGGGGATTGAGCAAACATAGTTTTAACAAAAGCATTATTTATAGTACATCAATTTCGTTAAGTGTTAGTGAGGGCTTTGATGGTGAGATAACATTGATGCCATTTTAAAGGTTTTGAGATAAAAATAGAACGATTAAAACGTTAGGAACCAAAATAGGATTCACCCGAAATGTTGGGAACCTAAAGAGTATTTTACCCATTTTAATAAAACCGCTTAAGAAGTTTGTAACATCACAAGTATGCAGGTATTCACCGCATGTGGGAATAGCTCAATACAAACAGAATAAATAAAAGAAAAATAAAGTTCAGGCATACCATGTGAATAAAAAGGAAGGTAAGCATTACCTGTGACTCCCGTTGGATGTTAGTTGTATCACTCATTATTGCTTTGGCTATGCCAAAATCAATTAGTTTCAGGGAACCCTTGACAAGGAGGAAGTTGGCTGGCTTCAAATCAGAGTGCACAATACGCTCCTCATGAATGGTGTTGACAGCCTGAAGAATTTGCTGCAAAAAGGATTCAATAAAATCCTTAGGTAACTCGCCAAGCATAGGAAAGCTCCAAAACAATACAAACTCTATCCCAAAACGTTAAATGGATCACCATAAGAATGATTGAATATCTATCACACTCTCAAACAAGAACAAATTGAGATTGAAGCATATGCACATAAGCAATGATATCATACCCTCTGCAATATCTCTCACTTTAGTCAGTTGCACACACATTGTTTTAGATAATTCAAACAAGAGAATTTAGTGACTGGGAATAGCAGTAGTTATAAAACGTGCTAGTGAGGATTTGAAACCTGCCAATAAAATCGCAGCCAGTTCTCATCAATAGTCTGGTTGCATCCATCCAGTTCCTTCCACTTCTGGGACAACATGTGAGCCAAATCAATTTCCCCATATTCAAGTACCATGTATATATATCCATCATCCTTGACTCGCCCATCCTTGTTACTTAAGGATCCTTTCATGACTTCTGCTAGCAAAGCTTTGTCGGTCACCTATTTACGAGATTGAGTTAATACAGCATACATCAGGACACAAATAAGATAATATCTATAAACCCAACTCCAGAATTGTAAAATCACAAAAATCATCAACTGTAACTTGTCATACACTCAGACATCTGGAGATATATGAAACATCAATAGCAATAGCTAGAAGGCTAGAAGCAGGCCACATTTCAAAAATAAAAAATTTAATAGAGTACCTCATAGTCTATAAGCTGTATAATGTTATCCTTTCCTTTCAGCCTATTTAAATACTCAATCTCTTGACAAAACCCATATGCTGTAGCATAATCCCGACCCTTGAGCTTGATCTTCTTAAGTGCATAGATCTTACAGTCTGAAGAGATCACCTTATGTACCTCGCTGCTTCCTCCACTGCCTATCTTGCCAAGCCTTTGATAAAGCTTGCCATTGACTTTAAAAAACAAATCAGGGTCATAGGTCCTTTTCCGAGATGTTAGACCTTTACTACTTGCACCCTTCTCTCGTTTTTCTAAGTTAGAAGACTCTGACTTCACATCTGAACATGAAGTTTGGGGACCTGGAGCCTGGGATTGTGGTTTGGAAATCTCTGCAGGCTCTTTTGCTATAGTTGACTTATTGTCAAGACATGATGAATATTTTGAAATGCTATTTTCTTTTACCTTGCCTCCCTGTTGCTCCTTAGATTGGTTGTGCTCCTGAAGTCCCAACTCTGCATCAGCAGAACGGGGAGCTTGGGCAGCTGTTGCTGCCTTATCAATTGACATTCTATTAATGTCCTTCAGGGAAGTATTTGGAGGTTCAATAACCCCTTCAGCTACAGCTTTAGGATTAACATTAATCTCCCCCATAGGTTCCACTGTTACACATGAACCACTATCTACAAGCAAATGAGAATAACGAGTTGTTGAATTGAGCATGGGAGCAGAAGTTGAATGGACTGAGGTAGTTGTAGCACAAGAAGGTCCCACAACTGAAGATTGAGTTGCTGGCTGACTTAAAAAGTTTCTGAACTGCTGGAGATTGTCCTGAGTAACAGTAGTTCTCTTAGGCAACATAGAACTTATTCCTCCCTCGGATCTCAAATTCATGTTACATTCTACCCTTTGATTATTCGAATCTTGCTTGAATCCAACTGGTGGATCATGTTGGCTGCTTTCAACCCAATCCATTTCTGTCAATCCAAGTGAACTCATATAAGATGACAAGTTCTCCAACTCAGTGCCCTTTGCAACATGGGCCCCTGCATGTTAAACGAGGAGAAAATATATGGCAGGCAATACCGACATGTTTGGTGTATGCACAACATCAGAAACTAATTCCAACCCGAAAAAGAAAAATAAATTCTTTGACACTGCAAAAATGAACTTTCCAAAAAACAATCCCTTAAGGGGGAAAAAATTAGCAAGAATTACCCTGCACGCTAGTGTTGGTGTCAATCGAAAACTGAACTTTCTTCAGACCATCCACATTGGAAGATCCTGCAAGCAGGGAAGCCACACCAGCATTGTTAACACCCTTCCCCTGATGTTGTTGCACATGCGCATTGAATGAGTTACAACCTTCGCCATCATAGGTATCGTTGCAAGTCCCTGAAATCAAAGGAGGCGTGATAGAGGCGTTGTTTTGACCTTCAGCTGCAGCAGTTGCTTTCTTTATTCTGCGCGGAAGCAATTGCTTCGACGACACATCTAAAGGCTTGTTCACATCCACAGCAGCAGTTGCAGTTCCGGACAAGTTTTGTTGTGGAAGCACTGAGCGCTTCGGCCTTATGCAATTGGACTGCATTGAACCTGAGAGAATTCCCCCAAAAAACAGAAAAACATAAACCCTAGACTTAACCTCTAGTAACATTAAACTCAAAGACAGAAAAAAAAATAAATTTGAAGTTTAAGAATCAACGAAGCTACTGCTCAATTAAACAATGAATAGTAAAGAGGATTACCGAGAGGGCGGTGGCGCTTCAAGGCAGCTTGAACATGGCGGAGGAAGTCAGTAGGAGAGTTGGAAGAAGAGGAAAATGAAGAGGAGGTAGCGGTGGAGGTGGAGGTGGAAGTGGTGGTGGTGGCTGCTGCGGTTCCAGTGGCGGAGTTGGTCGGAAGGTTAGCCTTCCCATCCATGGAGCAATAATCTCCGCCGCATGCTGATGAAGGGAAAACCCCCTTACTTATTTCGACGGATCCATTCCATTGATTTTCGACTACTCAAAAAGCAAGTGGTAACTTTATCCTATCTATGAAGAAGACAATGTTGATAATGATGATGATGATGACGACGACGAAGAAGAAGAAGGTATCCAAAGCACTCCAATCTGTAAACGGAGAAGAAGAAGAAACCCAGAATTTTGAAAAGGAAACGAAAATGCTCGTTTGGCGCTCCCACTATCCTCTTCCCATCTTCTCGTGGGCTTCTAATTTTTTTTGTCAGAGTGGGCTCGTGGGCTTCAATTGTGCTTTATCAAATCCAATAGATAATGGGCTCGTTTCTGTCGCTTTTCTTCTTTCTAGGCCCAAAATAAACTCATTTCATATTGGGCTCTCATAATGCATTTGGGCTTCGAATTAGAGACCACATTGCTCCGAATAACTTGAATCTAGTTTTATTTTCTTTTGTTCTCTTATGGGGATTTAGCCCCTTTTAATACTGAAAAAAGAAACTTTTTTTAAGTAACTTATTAAACCTGACTTTTAAAAGATATCTTTATAAAAATACATCTATATTTGATAAATCAAATTAAAAGTGTCTTTTAATAGGTACAAACAATAATAATTATTTTTTATAAAATAACTTTTAAAATGTTAAAAATACCACAATAGATATATCATATATATATATAAGAATAAATTTAGATATTTATTAATGTATGAGATTATATTATACTTTTTTATTTTAATAAGTACAAGTTACTTTTAAAATGCTCCTCTTAAATGCTTTCAAAATGACTGCTAATTTTTAAAAATTATAAGTATAAATATATAATTTTTTTTTATATTTATCAAACACAAAACATAGTATTTATGCTTTTAAAAAAAATTACAATATTTTTTCAAAAAATTTTACTAAATCAATAATAAATGATCAACTTTTGCTACAAGGAAACAATTTCAGTTATAAAAAATATAAACCAACTTAATACTCATAACTAATTAAAATTCTGAGCCCTCAATTATAATTAATTGTCCTTTTCAATAGTGAACTATATGGCATGGTAGTAAAAGATTTGATTCTCCCTCTTAACAATCAAAATGGAGTAAGAAATATTTTTGTAAAATTTTTTGGAAGGGGGAGGGGAATTGGTACATTTAAAACTTAAATGTGAGATAAGAATCAGACATTATCCTAAAATTTAATATACATGTCTGCATGAGACAGTTATAAGTCAACACATACTTAGTGAAAGCTAAATGATACCCTTACCAACTGAGGATAAAGTGTGAATCTTCCAACTACAAGTCTTTGATTCATTTTATCAATGAGACAAATTGAAAATCTTACCCTCTCTGCAAATTTCAGGCACCAGAAAAAGGACACCAAAATATTTCCAGATACTACCCCAAAAGTAAACCCAACAAATTGGTTTATGTTTTTTTAATTAGGGAAATAAATTAAAAAAAAAAAAAAACTTTATATGTTTTGTTCTTATCAATGTATATTCCTACTTGGAACTAACCATTAAAGCACTGACTAAGAAATATTCCCATAACGTTACAAAAAGAAAAAGAAAGAAATTAGTATTTATTATTACCGAAATGAAAGAACAATCTATAGCTACCAGTCAAGCACACTCTTTTTAATTGTCTTCAATTTTCAAATTTCAAACATAAACCTGAGAAACCCTACTTTCAATAGATACTTTGTAAGGGCATAGTTGTGAATATAGAAATTAAAGCTGTAAGAGAACTCAAAGAGAATCTGTTTTGGCTTTTAATTTGAGAAATAGTGAAATTAATTAATTTCCCATGGTGTACTGGTTCAAAATAATTTGTACTTTTAATCTTTGTTCCGACAATTTTTGCATGGCAACTTGGAAAGTATCAAATCACAAAATGTACATTGGCCATTATATAGATTTTTTTGGAGTTTGAAATTAGTGAGGTTTTGAAAAAAAATAATTAACATTTTGTTCCATTATTATCACTAAGAGTAAAGTATCGTTTTTGTCCCCAATGTTTGGAGTAAATCTTATTTGTGTGTCTAACGTTTAAATCGTCTTATTTGTATCCCTAACGTTTGTAAAAGTGATTCAATGTTATCCTACCGTCAATTACACATCATAAGTGGTTTAGTTTGAGTTTTAAAAATCTCTTATTGAAGTTAGAATACAAATGTCTGTGATAGAATCGATGATCTACTCCGAAAAATAGCTCATCAAATGTTGAAACTAATTCCTACAACATTTACATAATTCACTTTTCTAGGGACATAATTGAATCTAAACACAAATAGTGGGTATAATATTAAAATCGACCACATCCAAGTGAGACCTAATTGAGAATGAATACATCCAAGTGAGAATAATTGAAAAATATAATCTGATTTGTTAGTATAATTATTAGTAGGATAACATTAAATCACTTTTATAAACGTTAAAGATATAAATAGGACGATTTAAACATTAGGGACATAAATAAGACTTACCCCAAACGTTGAGGACAAAAACGATACTTTACTCTTATCACTAAAAATATTAAATAAGAAATAGTTTTCCTAGAATTATTATATGATCTCATTATTGTAATGTTTTTGCATCCAGCAGTGTAAAATAATTATTCAATTTGGATTTTCTAAAACAAAAATCTTTACAAATAATTGTGTACTAAAACAAATTTAAACAAGATCAATTGTGTTCTTTTAAAAAAAATCCTTCTTATCAAAAGAATTACGAAAAGAAATACTTAAATAAGGCTACAAATGATATATACCTAGATTACTTTAATTCAATATTTTTTTTTATCATTTCTGAATTAATATATATAGTTAGTTAGACTTTATAAAAATAAAATTACACTTGTTCTACCACAAAAACGAAATTTAGCCACCATATTTTAACATTAAATTATGATAATAATAAATGAACATATTTTGTATTTATCATAAAATATTATTACAGTGATTAAAATTTAATATTTTACCACAAATAATATTTTCTGTAATCTTTTAATTCGAAATTTATATTTCTTATTGCTCCTTTTTTTTTTCTGCATCAGCATAAACATAATTTAAAACACGTCATAAAATAGAATATTAAGAGTCCCAATTTATGTTTTAAATTTAAAAAACATAAAAATAAAATAAAGTAAGATATGCTACTTACATATTAGTAGTTAGAAGAGAGGACAATAAAATCAATATGTGATCTGCGTGTGTCACATTTTTGTTTCTGGCATCACTTTTGGTGCCCTCAATAACTGACACACTTCTCTTTAATGCATCCCCACGAGGACCAATTACATGTCTTAACAGCTACTCTGTTTCCTTCTATTTTCTTAAGCTCAAATTTATTTGTTAATTGGAGGTCAAATATATTTGTTAATTGAGTATAGTTAGAAAGACAAAAAAGAATATTATAATTTATTTTATTAATTTTATAATAATTAATAAATATTAAATAAGATAAGTTTTGATTATTATTTATTAATTTTTTTATTATTAAATATTTTTATTTTTAATTTTTATCCTAATTTTTTTAAAAAAAAAATTAATTTGATTATTTAAAAAATTTGTATTTCATCATTATCATGCTTTTTTTAATAATAAATAATTATTATGTTTTTAAAACATATTAACTATTATCCACATTATTGAATATCATTCTTAATACTACCATTACTTTGGTTAATAATTTTTAAAGAGTTTAGCTAATTTATATTTTAAGAATGCATGTTAAATTACAAGGTTTATAACAAGAAATACAAAATTAAATCTTTTTAATACGTTTAGTGTATTTGTTAAATCATTACATGGCCAAGACAATTTCATATCATATCATTAGAGAAGATCTTTTTCTAAAACTCTTCAATTATCACGCTTAATCAATTCTATGACTAATACTTTGTTTGGATAGATGATAAAAAATACAAAAAAAATAAAAGAAAAAAATAAAAAGAGAAGTAAATCTATGTATTATTTAGATGAAGAAAAAATAAATTAAAAAAATGAAACAAAGATTTTTTTGTTTAGACAAAAAAGATGAAACAAGAATAAATTATAATATAATAAAATTACGTTAAAATTCTTAGCTACATTATATCCAAATTAAAATGTATATTATATGTTAAATAATAAATTTATCTTTATTATAAAATAAAATATAAATATTTTTATTTATTTTTTATTGTATTTTATAAATATTATAAGATATTATAATTTTATATATTTAATTTAAATTATTTATCTAATACATACAATATTTAAATGTGAATCTCTATTATAATAATATATTAAAACTAAGTTTATATTAATAATTGTTAATAATAATATAATTAAGGATAATATTAAAAATACATAAAAAATAACATTTTTATTGAGGATATAAAAGAAAAAGTAGAATAATAAAAAAGAATTAGAAATAATTTTTTGTTTTAACTGTGTAGTAGCTGTAAGTGTATATAGCCAGATAACTCCATATACAGAATGCAGAAGCAAAAATAGTTACAAACTGTCAAAGCAGTTGGAAGTTGTTAATGACAACTCAGTAGTTAGTTACACTAAATCAATTACACTCACCCTTAGTTAGTTACTCCCAGCCTAAACAATCTGTAATTACACTTTATAAATATTTTCACTGTACCTCCTTTATGATCTGCTTTTTCATAATCAGTAATGAATAACAATATTGTTCTCTTTCACACTCTTCTACACTCTTCTCTTATCTTCCTTCTCTGAGCCCTCAAAGCTCTTATCTCTTCTCCATCTTTCTTCAAGAATCTAATACCTTTCATGGTATCAGAGCTTCGATTCTGATCCAATGGCTCTACCAGACTTTTCCGCGATGCAAGCTCATTCATCTTCATCCATGGCTGCAATTGCAAACTTTCCTACAACAATCAAATTAGATGAAGACAATTTCAAAGTCTGGAATAGACAAGCTCTGGCCTGCATCAAAGCAAATCGATTACAAAGCCACATCTCAGCACGCTCAATGCCAAGAAAATTCAACTTAGTGGAAGATTAAGAAGCTGAACGGGTGTCTCTAGAATTTGAAGAATGGGAGCAAAGAGATGAATGTTTTGTAGCGTGGATGTTGTCTACAATGGATGAATTCTTTTGTAAACAAAGTAGTTGAATATCAATATGCTCATGAAATCTGGAAAGTTCTTGAAGAACACTTTGCAGCCAGAATAAAATCAAAGATCAAGTTGCTGAAAACTCAGCTGAAATCAATCAAGAAGCACAATTCATCCGCAGCAGAGTTCATCACAAAGATTAATAAGGTAGCAAACTCTCTCTCTGCCCTTGGGGCTCCGTTAACAAAAGAAGAATATTTTGAATGCACACTCGGAGGATTAGATGAAGAATTCAGTGCCTTTATCACCATGGTTAATGGAAGATCCGATCATATGTCCATCAATGAATTAGAATCACAACTGTTAGCACAGGAAGAAGTGAATGAGAGATTCCGCAAAACAAATCTGAATATAGTGCATGCAAATCTAGTGCACAAGAAACCTGATTCAAGCAAGAAAGCAATGGAGTATCAAACTGAAGTACCGTATGAGAGTTACGCAAGAGACCATGGCAGAGGTCAAACAGGTCGAAGAGGCAGAGAAAGAAATTCCTTCAGATCAGGCAGATCGTGGTGGCAGAACAACAGACCCCAGTGCCAACTGTGTGGGAGGACAGGTCACACTATATGGCAGTGCTATCATAAATTCAATCCGGATTACCAGAATCCACAGCTCCAACACCCCAACACTGGACCTCCACCACCAAATGATGAATTTCACCAACAAAACCAACTGATCCAGCCCTATTACCAACCCAACCAACCAGCCCAGCCCTATTACCAACCCCAAAGCCTACATGCTCAGCCATACAGGCAGCCACCTCAACAACCTCAACAAACAAACCAAAATCCTCAAGCACTGCTCACAACTCCAGGCACCAGCTCAGATCCAAGATAGTATCTGGATTCAGGAGCCTTTCACCACATTACATTCGACCAATTGAACCTAATTAACAGCTCAGAATATCAGGGACCTGAACAGGTGTTTGGAGGTAATGAGAAAGGTATGAGCATTGCTAATATTGGAAGGTCTATCATTCATGCATCTGTGTCAAACAAAACCTTCAAACTTCAGAATTTGCTTCATGTTCCTACAATTTCAAAAAATCTAATCAGTGTATCAAAGTTTGCATTAGATAATGGAGTATTCTTTGAATTTTGGCCTTACTTATGTGCTATAAAATGTCAGGAGTCCAAAAAGGTTCAGCTGCAAGGCAGACTTAGGAATGGATTGTATAGATTTGATGACATTTAGGTTCAAAGATCAAGCTGCAAAGTTGAAAAAGAAAAAGCAGCCAATGCTGAAAAGAGCATTTGTGCAAATGTCAGTATCAAACTTGTACCAGGTGGAAAAGAAGGAAAACATGTGGTCTGCTGTCATTAGTCAAAAGAAAAGAAAAGTGAAAAAAAAATAAGTTGCAGCAAGTCAATAGAAAGTGCCAATAGTGCAATCAACTCTAGTGTCCAAAGTAGTATCAATAAGAATGTCCATGAAGACTCAAATGTAAATGCAAACTTTGACAGTGTTCAAAGCAGTGTCAATAAGAATCTCTACAAAGATTCAAATACAAATGCAAACTTTGATACAATTTCTTCTCAATACAATACAAACACCTTTTCCAACACTCTTAAATGTACTACTGCATTTTTAAATCATTGTGCATCTGATTCCAATACTACAATGAACAATGACTGCCATGGCAAACCTCCAACTAATGCTGCATTGAATTCTTGTATAATAACAATAAACTCAAGTAATGCACCACATACTTGTAGCAATCACCCAGCCAATTCCCTTTACCATAACACTTACCCAGCCAAAACCTCACCTAATCAAGTCACACACACCACTCCCACTACTAAAACAACAACTGAAATCTCACTCAACCAAATCACAAGCACCAATACCAACAACTCCTTAGACCTTTGGCACAAATGACTTGGTCATCCCTCCACCAAAGTCACAAAAATCGTTTTGGCTAGCCTCAATATTCACTTACCCCAGGACAACACTCCCATTACTACAACCTGTGAACCTTGCTGCATCAACAAAATACACCAAATCCCATTCCCTCACTCCCAAACACAATACACCACACCCTTAGAACTTATCTACTCCGACCTTTGGGGGCTTGCCCCAATACCCAGTAAGTCCGGTTACAGATACTATGCTTGTTTCATATATGCATTCAGCAGATACACATGTACCTATCTACTGCAAACCAAGTCCCAAACCTTCTCAGCCTTCTGTCAATTTCAAACCATGATTGAAACCAAAACTGGCCACAAAATTAAAGCTCTTCAAACAGACAATGGTGGTGAATATCTTTTAAAACCCTTCGCCCAGCATCTTGCAAACCAAGGAATTCAGCACCGACTCACTTGTCCTCACACACACTAGCAAAATGGGTGTGTTGAGCGAAAACACAGACATCTAATCGAAACCTGCCTCACCCTACTCTCTCAAGCCTCTCTACCTCTCTCCTTTTGGGATGAAGCCATCCTAACTGCAACCTTCCTGATAAATCGCTTACCCACCCAAGTCCTCAACTTCAAAACTCCTCTTGAAACCCTCTTCCACACCACACCTGACTATCAGCACCTAAGATCTTTCGGGTGCACATGTTACCCCTTGTTAAAACTATACAATAAACACAAATTCGATCACAAATCTCATAAATGCATTTTCATAGGGTACAGTTCAGACCACAAAGGCTATAAGTGCCTATCCCCATCTGGCAGAGTCTACATGTCAAGAAACGTAATTTTTTGGGAGCATGAATTTTCTTATCCAACTCTATTCAAAACCCCACCACCTAAACCAACCAACCCGGTCCTCTCCCCACCCTCAAACTTCACATTTCGTCAAATCTCTCAACCCCAGCCCTCCCCTAGTCCCTCTTCCTCACCTGCATGCATAGACATTCATGATACACATTCCACTAATATCAATGCTGTATCTAATTCATTACCTGATACATCTGTTGCAGTCACTGAGCACAATGCAGCCACTGACTCTGTTACCACTGTAGATTTCTCTAACTCTCTGTTGCAGGCAGCCGTAGAATCAATGCCTCCAGCACCCACTGCCCAGAACACACATGCAATGGTGACTAGAAGCAAAAATGGCATCTTTAAGCCATGAGTGTTCACAACTACCTTAGCCTCAGCTGCGGAGGAATGTGTAGATCAAAACCTGCCAAAGTCAATAGAACAAGCTCTTAGTACCCCACACTGGAGAGAAGCTATGGAAGAAGAATTATCAGCCTTACAAAACAACTGTACCTGGTGGCTTGTCGATCCTCCAGCTCACTCAGCTCCCATAGGCTGCGAATGGGTGTTCCGAGTAAAAAAAAAATCCAGATGGCAGCATCCAGAAGTACAAGGCCAGGCTTGTGGCAAAGGGGTTTCATCAGAAGCAAGGAGCGGACTATGATCAGATCTTCAGTCCAGTAGTGAGACCTATGACTGTTAGAATCATGTTAAGCATAGCGCTAGCCAAGGGATGGAAAATTCACCAGTTTGATTTCAACAATGCATTCTTGAATGGTGATCTCTATGAAGATGTATTCATGCAACAGCCTGAGGGTTTTGTCTCCTCCAACAAATAGCAAGTTTGCAAGCTCCAAAGATCGCTCTACGGGCTCAAGAAAGCTCCAAGGGCATGGTTCACAAAATTAAGTGCTGCTCTCAACCAATTTGGCTTCTCAAGCACCAAATCTGATGTATCCCTCTTCACCAAACTGACAGCCACCTCTGCCATCTACATTCTTATCTATGTTGATGATATACTAGTCACTGGCACCTCTGAAAGTGAGATTACCACCTTCATGGCACAATTGCACAACACCTTCTCACTAAAAAGCCTTGGAAAAATGCACTATTTTCTTGGAATTGAAGTCCACAGAAGCTCCACAAGCACAGTCACATTAAAACAAACTAAATATAGATACCTACTAAAGAAAGTTGATATGAGCAATGCAAAATCCATCCCAACCCCCATGACCTCCTTCCTGAAACTCTCTGCCTTTGGGGACACTGCATTTACCAATCCCACATTGTACAAGTCAATTGTTGGTGGCCTACAATATGCCACAATAACCAGACCAGAAATCTCCTTCTCAGTGAACAAAGTAGCACAGTTTCTTCACAATCTCCTTGAATCTCATTGGAAGGCTGTCAAGCGTATTTTCAGATATCTAGCAGGAACCATACAACACGGGCTGAGATTCAGCAAATTCACCAACCTCAGAATATATGGATTCTGTGACTCGGACTGGGCCAGTGATATTGATGACCGAAAGTCAACAAATGGCTATGCAATTTACTTGGGATCAAACCTGGTGTCATGGGCGAGCAAAAAACAAACTGCAGTATCCAAAAGTAGCACTGAAGCAGAATTCAGGGGCATATCAGATGCTGTAAGTGAGATCATTTGGTTACAAAACTTGCTAGGAGAAATAAAACTCCCTTGTTCTACCAAGCCTGTAGTCTACTGTGACAATCAGAGTGCTGTACTATTGTCAGCAAATCCAATTTTATATAACAAATCCAAACATTTTGCACTAAGTCAGTCTTTTGTCAGAGATTTTGTCACCAAAAAAAAAAATCTTTGTGCAGCATATTCCAACTCAGGATCAACTAACAGATACTCTAACAAAGCCTCTTCCAGTAGCTGCTTTCCTGAGGTGTGGGGATTCATTAAGAGTGTTTGAAGCAGCACCCTAATGTCTGGAGTAGCTGAGGTAGCCCTTGGTTTCAAGGGGCATGTAAGTGTATATAGCCAGATAACTCCATACACAGAATGCAGAAGCAAAAGTAGTTACAAACTGTCAAAGCAGTTGGAAGTTATTAATGACAGCTCAGTAGTTAGTTACACTAAATCAATTACACTCACCTTTAGTTAGTTACTCCCAGCCTAAACAATCTGTAATCACACCTTATAAATATCTTCACTGTACCTCCTTTATGATCTGCTTTTTCACAATTAGTAATGAATAACAATATTGTTCTCTTTCACACTCTTCTACGCTCTTCTCTTATCTTCCTTCTCTGAGCCCTCAAAGCTCTTATCTACTCTTCTCCTTCTTTCTTCAAGAATCTGATACCTTTCAGTAGCTCTATATATTAGAAGAGAGAGTTATGACTTGGTGATGTATCTTCTATCCACTCATGTACAATTCTAATGATTTAATACACTATTATTTAGATTAATCTTTTTGGGTTCAATATACTCTTCTCTACTTTATTGTCTTTTGGATTTTAACTCTCTGTTATTAATTTTTTGTTCTTTTATTGTTCTTTAAACTTTTATACTTGAGTTTCTATATGATATCAAGAGCTTCTGATTTTTCTCAACTGTGGATGCATCTTCATATTCATCTAACAATTCACCTCCTGGAATCAACAACAACAATTCAAATCTTGAAAATTCTGGCAACAACAACAACAACAATAATCTTGCTAATCTCAATCCCTTTTCTTTCCCACCTCAATTATTCAACTCCCGACCCTTTACTCCGATTAGTGATAAATTAGGAGAAAGAAATCACAAGACTTAGTAACAACAAGTATTGACGGCAATTCAAGGTCAGCTTTTGGAGGATTGAAGGTCAGTCTCTGGTTATTATGCATTCTTAGGTACTAATCTAATCTCATGGTCATGCAGAAAGCAAACTACTATTCGCAGGTCCTCCACTAAAGATGAGTTTTGGAGTCTTGCTGCATGTGAAGTTGAACTTGTCCAGATCAGGAACCTTCTTTTGGAGTTACAGATTGAAATACCTACAAATCCAGCCATTTACTGTGATAATTTAAGTATTGTGTTTCTCACACTAATCCAATATTGCATGATAAGACAAAGCATCTTTAATTGGACATTCAATTCGTCAAAGATAAAGTCAATTCGAAGCAAATACAAATTGTCAATATACCAAGGATTAAGCAAATAACTGATATTCTTACCAAATTCCTTTCAACTTTATCGTTTGAAAGACTTAAGACCAAACTCAGAATTGTTCCTCGACACAACTTGAGTTTGAATGGGGATATTGGGGATATAAAAAAAAAGTAGAATAACAAGAAGGGGTTAAAAGTAATTTCCATTTTAACTGGTGTAGTAGCTCTATATATTAGACAAGAGAGCTATGACTTGATAATTTATTTTCTATCCACTCATATATAATTTTAATGGTTTAGTACACTATTATTCAAACTAATCTTCTCAAATTCAATATACTATTCTCTATTTTATTGTCTTTTGAATTTTAACTTTCTGTTATAAATTTTTTGTTCATTTCTTTTTCTTTAAATTTTTGTATTTGAATTTTTATAATTTTTTTTATTTTTTGTTTGTAATTTTTTTATGAAATTCATATAAAAAATTATCTATTTTTTATACTAAATAAAAGAAAATAAATTTTTCATTAATTTTTTTTTATTTTTTTCTCTTATTTTTTCTTAAACCAAACAATACGTAAGAATATTTTATAATATGAAGTTTTAATAAACAAGGTAATGACAGCTTAAGCTTAATAGTAGAAAGCAGTCCTTATGCTTAGCTTCCAGCTCAGTTTTTTAAGGGAGAGGTTGTAAGGTGTGGTGGGTGATCAGTGATCGGAGGTAGTGTTGATTATGATAGACTGAAAAATGTGGTATATATGGTGTGGTAATAAAGAAGATATGATGATTTATTTAGGTTAGATATATAATTATTTATGTATTTTTTAAATTTTAAAAAAATAATTTTATGACATAGTATCAAAATTTTTATAATCGAAAAATCTAAAATTTGATTCTTAGAAATTTAAAAGAAATAATTTTAGTATAAAACAAATAAAAAAAATTGGTGGTATAAGTAAAATTAAAAATTATTTCAAACATTAAAAATCAAATTAAAATAAAATTAACATTAAGAATATTTTTTAATTTTTTTAAAAAAATTAAGAGTAAAAAATATAATTTACTTTGTTTTAAATAATCAAACAATTCCTCCATTACATTATTAACTTTTTTTTTCCTACTACTGGGTATTAGCACTTGAATAGTTTAATTTATAACCATGCTCACATCATATTATACTTTCTCAATTTAAAATTTAAAAGATAGTTAGTGACTGCATTTCTAAAGTTGTTATCTTAATGTCTAACTAAAACAAGTAAAAGAGATTAAATATATGTATGCTACTGCATATATATTATTATCAACTTTGCAGAGTTTCATTTTGCTTTTCCCAACGGAATTGTGAGACAAAAAAGCACATAATAATGCCACAATCTAAAGCCTTTTACTATAGATATGGATGACTGAGTTCAAATTGTATAATCTAAAAATTTTGAAAAATACTCTTATTAAATAGATTGTTCTTTCTATTATTTTCAATAACATTGTTAACATATAAGTTAAACCAGGGGTGCACATGGGCATGGTGAAGCCGGGTTTGATGTGATTTAGATTCGGTCCGAAATATACAGCGAGTCTATTTATTAAACCCGAACCTGACCCTAAACCCGATGAAACTAACACATTTTTGGGCCACAATTATATCGGGTGAAAACCGGATAAAAATCGGGCCATTAACATTACATTACGTTGATACGTTCTTGTAAGTTAGCATGTAAAAATATCTAAATTTTCAAGACTCCAACCATTAATTGACATGGTAAAATTCACTTAGAAAAATATAATAAAAACCAACCCTTCTTCAAAATTAAAGCATAACCACAATCAATACTAAAGCATAACCACAATCAATACTAATAATTGTCTAATAACACCAAATATTTAAATCAATACAAATAACACAATATTATGCATTAGTCTAAAATCTTATGCATTCTAAACATAAAACATTAACTTATAGTCTTATAATGACTAATAACACAAAATATTAAAGTTTACAATAGTTAAATTCCACATAAGAATAGCCATGATCCATCACTAATAACACAAAATATTAATTGTGCATGATGACCGGGCCACCGGGCCGACTTCGGGTAACCCGAGCTATGGCCCCGGACCCGACCCGAAATAATGACCGGGTCTATTTTTGCGACCCTTACCCGACCCTAAACCCAGTGAAATCATACCAAATTGGTTCCTAAAGTATTCGGAACCGGGTCTGATCTTCGGGCCGGGGCGGGCCATGTGCACTCCTAAGTTAAACGGATAAATTTTTGATAAATTTTATTATAAGATAAATTAATAATTTTATACTTATTATACATTTTCCTTCTATTTTCATCTCATCTTTGAGAAGAAAACATTTTTATGGGTCCCACATCAATTTTTTTCTTTCCACTCTATTTTTCTTCCTCATCCAAACAACAAAAAACTCACATTTCCATCCATTTTCTTTCTTCACATTTTCTTTCCTTCCATATTCACCCCATCCAAACAATGTGTTTGAGTAATAAAAATTTATTAAAAATTAAAGTAGACAATTTAATTTTTTTTGAAAATAAATTTGAAAGTTTACTCTAAATTAAATTATTTTATAAACCGAAATTATTGTATACTATTGTTGACACTTGGAGAGACCCCTCCTCCTAAGTCTTAACTAAATTAGTTTAATTGCACAATAAAAATCAATTAAAAACATAAGATTAGTTGCCATAGCATGTGTGTATGCTTGCTTAATTAGAAATTACATTCCACACACATTGATGCTAGAGTTTTGGAATAATATAAAGTTAGCGGTTAAAGCAAAATTTTTCAAAACCTTTTGTAGGGCATTAATTAAATTACTTATATATTACTGATTTTTATGTTAATTAAAGTGCACGGCTTTATTCCATGGCATATGGGTCTCGCATGATTTTGAGGCAAAAGGAATCAAATTACTACTAAATCAGCTTTTCCCCATTATGGTGTAATTAGTGGAGTTCCTTGCAATTGCTGCAATGCTCTTACCCCAATAAACTCAACCTTGGGCTCAGTTTCAATAACGACAACCCTAATTAATTCTTCACCCCTCTCAACCATAAATTCGTGCCGGTTGGAGCTATGAAATGAAAGAGAAAAAAAAAAACTATTATAGCTAGTTAGTACAAAAATAGAAAAAAATTTAAAATAGTCTTTGACAATTACTTCGAAAGATAACGAGATTTTTGATAAAAAAAAAAAAAATTCAACCCGTTCCATGACAATTACTTCGAAAGGATAACGAGGTTTCTGTGCCAAAAAAATCAATGTTGTTTTTTTTGGCACAGAAACTAATCAGTCCCAAAAAAAAATATCAAGGATCGGATTGAGTGTTTTTTTTTCTTAGGAGTCTCGTTGTCCTTTCGAGATAATTGTCGGGGGTCGAGTGGGATATTTACTCTACAAAATAATAAATAAAATACAAGTGTACAGTTTCTTTCATGTATGTATATGCACATTATATAATAAATATAAAGATAATTCACTAAAAATGCATTTAAATTATTTCGTTATTGATAAAAATATTCTCAAATTTTATTATCGATAAAAAAATTTTCAAATTATTTAAAAACATGACAAATATACAATTGTGAATTGAAATATTCTACGTTAATAAAAAAAATGATGTGACAAACAAAATTTTTTTATATGAAAAATAAGATTTTTTTATGTTAATAGAGTAAATTTTTTATCATAATCAGACATCTTTGACATACTTTAAAATTATTTGATGATATTTTTATCGAGAACAAAATTTAAAAATATTTTTACCAACGTCAATATAATTCGGGTATATTTTTTATTAAAATATAAAAATTTTGTACTTTTTTTTTTATCAAAAATAGGAGACTCGAACCCGCAACCTCTTAATTAAGTATGGGGAGATTATGCCATTTGAGCTATTACTCATTAACTTTTGTACTTAGATATGCTACTAATGTTTGTCCTATATAGTGAAATTAAATTATTATTATTAACCAATTATTATATATCTATGAGATCTGTTATGATATGGTGCATGTCAGCGATTATGGCTGATTTGACAGTGTGACATGGTCTTTGTCTTTAATTAATTGAAGTCTTAACTAAGATTTTCGGAGGCAGTAGAAACTACTAAGAAAGGTTCATCCAACCCTTCTACCAAAATAGTGTTAAGAAATTAAATGGTTTCAGAAAGTTTGTAGTAATTAATAATGGTGATTCAAGTCTGTCCCATATAAAGATCCGTTCAAGAATTGAAGACATCTTAGAAAGCACCAAAACTGATAACTATAAATAGATTCAAATAATATTGGAGTGCTATTTAATAATGTGAGTAAAATTTTAAATTGGATTTGATTATATATTTAGTTTAAACTATAGTACTTAAATGTTTAAATCTTATTAGCCTTTATTAGTAAGTAATTAATATTACTTGAGTCAACTTGACCAACTCTAATAGTCCATCTTTAAGAATCACTCATGATTAAGAAAAAGGGTCAAATGAGATATAAAATATTACTAAAATGAAAACTCACGTGCAGTTAATTTTATATGAAGTTAATAATTAAAGAAGGTTACTATACATACAAGTTTTTTTAGCTTACAAGTTTTACAAGTTGGCACAAGTCCAACAAAACACACGCATTACACTCTCACATTCAAGAGTAAATAAACGCATCTTATTCAACCACTTCCTGTTTTCAAAGCGCACTACTCACCATGCATTATGAATGACTCTTCTTCTTCTTCCTCCATGAAAACGAGTTTCTTGGCAAATTTGAAGATAATGAAACTTCAGAAATACACTCAAACGATTACAGAAATACATCCAAACGATTATAGAAATACACCCAAAAGATTACAGAAATACACCCAAAATTCGTTGAAGTACACCTTATGCATAATTCAGAACTTTTTCTCTTTCTCCTCCTCATCTTCTGCTGCTTCTTCTTCTTCAAAAATGATTTCAAAACTTGATGTCAAAAAATAATGGAAATCGAGAATAACGAAGAAAATAGAGAGAAAAGCAAGTAAATGAAGAAAGAGAAAGAGAAGACAAGAAACGAAAGAAAAGAAGAAGACGAGGAGGAAGAGGAAGAAGAACGTGCAGCAAAAAGAAGAAGAAGGTGCAGTGAAAACATACAGTACGGTTTGAAGCGCGTTAATATAAATGACTTGTAAAGACTTGTATAAAAAAACGCTTGTATATGGAAAATTATTCATAATTAAAAGTCGTTAGATGATAATTTAGTCAAATCTATTGACTCATTTAACAATTCTAATCTATTAACTTCATATGAAGTTCACCTAAATTTCTACCTATTACTAAGAAAAAATTAGTATAAAGAACTAATTTCATTTAAAATTTTTTTATCTGTTTAAACTGAAGACAAAGACAACCTAGTCTATGCACTATTAACTTGAGCGATGCATTGGTTCCATTAAAATTTTATGGACAAATATACGTGTATGTTCTAGAGGTAGTTGGGTAACTTGGTTCTCACAATAAATTTCATTGCATTGAGGATCAAAAAGCATTTATAATATCATGGAAATTTGAGCACCAACATGATCCACTTTTTATTGAAACGTGATGGTCTGCTTTAAAATATGAAAAAAATGTACCCTAGTACAGTATATTGCATTCTGACCAAGCAAAATTAGTAATAATAATGATCCCCAAGGGGCAAGGTTTTTAATCTTTTATCCCAGTAAAAAAAGAAAAAGGAAAAAGGGTATATATAGTAATAAAATCTTACATCCAAAGTTGGAAATTGAAAGATGGCGTTTTGGAAGAGAAATGGTTGAAAATAAAAGTTAAATTTATGTTTTTGTGCTATTTTTTCTCTCTCTTCAAAATGATAAACTCAAAATACACCAAAATAATAATAATAAAAAAACTTGCTAAGGTATTTTAGATGGCATTGATGGATTTTTTTTTTGGTATCTTTTAGTATCACAAAACAAGAACTAATATGTCGTGAATTTGAACATATAAAATGTGAAAATTATACTTTTGATACTTATTTAAATAGACGAATAAATTAACTACTCGACATATTTAAATTAGTTAGTTTTTTTTTTATTTCTTGACATAGATTAAAAACACTAAAAATTTTGATAGTAAAAATCTTAAATTAAACCTCTAATTCATAAACATTTATTCTTTAAATGTGTAACTTGATTAATGAGTTATTTCATAAAAAAGAAAAAATATATATATTAAAAGAAGAGATAATACTCAATTTAGTCCCTGAAGTTATATTCGAATCTCAATTTAGTCTTTGAAATTTTAATTGCCTCAATTTAGTTTCCAAACTTTTCAATTGACTCAATGACAGAAATCACTGTAGGGACTAACATGATTAAAATTTGAAAAGTTCAGAGACTAAATTGAGACAATTGAAACTTTAAGGACTAAATTGAGACTCGAGTATAACTTTAGGATCAAACAGAGTATTTTCTCTTAAAAGAATTTAAAAGAAGAAAAGGTTTAGAATTTAATAAACAATCAGAAGTGTGTATTAGAGAGACACAACTCAAATTGCCACTAATTAATCCAAGTACTTTAATCATTCGTGGGAATTAGTAACCTCTTGAGGCAAAAAAAGATGGTGAGTATGATATTTAACAACTTCTTAATTACAAATAGGACAGCCAAATCATGAAAAGAAGGGGACCAGTAGTAGGCCACATCTCTTTACTTTCCCATTAATTCAAAGAAAAAAAAAAAACTCTTGAATCAAGAAAAAAACCAATAGCTAGATACCACATCATGATAGATCATACATCTCTAATATCTCCCAAGAAACAATAACTATAGATTCCTCCAAAGCTTCATAGACCCAACACTTGTGAAAAAATATTCTAACACTAGACAAAACAAAAACAATGCTTCAAATCCCAAGTCCCAATCTGCTGCAATTTAAGGCATTAGCCATTATTTGTTAGGCTGAAGTCTCAAGCAGAAAAAGAAGCAAACTTTTTCAACAATGAGCAAACCAAAACCTCTTAAACCAACAGTAACTAAGCATGTAAGCCACCACCACCAGAAGCCTCAGAAAACAGAAAAACAACCCTCTTGGGCAGTGGTAAGAGGCTTATTGTCTTGTAAAAATGTGCAGCTGGAAAAACCACGGCCACAGCAACAGAATCAGGAAAGTAGTAATAAAGAAGCAGTGAAGAAGAAACAGCAGGCACAAAGAAAGCTTCTTCAAGAGGAAGAGAACAACAACAGCAAGAAGTGCAAGAAGATGAAGTGTTCAGGCTCTCTATGCAACAACACCAAGATCACGGCGACGAGGCCGGAGACCGGAACACCGGATATTCACAAGAGAAGGATGATGACATCAATTACCAACAATGATGGTTCTTCAAGCAGATCCATGAAGGCACCTCTGAATGAACTCACCAACAACAATGGTGTTGTTTCTGCATCTTCTTCTTCACTCTCAGCATCTTCTACCTCCTCTGCCGGTGGTTCTTCCTTCAGGGGAATGCCATTCAGAAGACTCTCTGGTTGCTATGAGTGTAGAATGGTGGTAGATCCTGTTCTTGGTTTCACCAGAGACCCTTCTCTTAGAACCACCATTTGTTCATGCCCTGATTGTGGTGAAATCATGAAAGCTGAGAGCTTAGAGCATCATCAAGCTGTTAAACATGCAGGTAAATAAATCAAACTCTTACCAAACACTTTCAATTTCCTCATACAATCATTAACTCTTCAATTTTCTCTAATAGTTTCTGAGCTTGGACCTGAGGATACAAGCAAGAACATAGTTGAGATCATATTCCATTCAAGCTGGCTAAAGAAGCAGACACCAGTGTGCAAGATCGATCGAATTCTCAAGGTTCATAACACTCAAAGGACTATAGGAAAATTTGAAGAGTACAGAGACTCCATTAAAGCAAAGGCTACAAAGCTCACAAAGAAACATGCTCGTTGCATAGCAGATGGAAATGAGTTACTCAGATTCCATTCCACAACCTTCTCATGCTCACTCGGCCTAAACGGTTCATCCAACCTCTGCAATTCAATACCTCTTTGCAATGTTTGCAGCATAATCAAGCATGGTTTCAAGGTCACAACCGGAGAAGCTGCCAGCGGCATTCTAACCACGGCCACAAGTGGAAGGGCTCATGACATGGCCGGATTGTCGCCGGCTGACGAAGGAAGCGAAAAGAGGGCAATGCTGGTTTGCAGGGTGATAGCAGGGAGAGTTAAGAAGAACAATGCAGAAGGTGGTAATAGTAATAGCAGCAGCAGCACCATGGATGAGTATGATTCAGTTGCAGGAGAAGTTGGAGCTTATTCCAACTTGGATGAGTTGTATGTGTCTAATCCAAGAGCTATATTGCCATGCTTTGTTGTAATCTATAGAGGGTTTTGATATGATTATTATGTCAACTTTCTTTAGATTCTTAGTTTCTTTTGATTTATTAGCTGTAATTCCAAGTTTAACATCATCTGCTTGAATTATTATTATTAGCACTTTCTAGGGGAATTAATATATCAGTTTTCCACTGATTTTTGTAACTGTTAGTAGGTATGGTAATAGATGTTAGACTTTATCTATAGTTGTATAATGTATATTATGGCATTTAAATTCACCTTATAATCTTGTCATAACCATGGTTGTATCTATGTAGCAGTAGCTAAGTTTGGTTTGGTTGCCCACGATATCCGCTAGCCCAACATGTCAAGAACTAATCCGTCGCGAATCTGCACAAGATAGGATTCAAACTCTCTGACACTTGCTCAAGTGACCACTCAACTAACCTAAATTAATTTTTGTTAGTAGCTAAGTTTGGTTTAGTCCCTGAATCAAAACTAAATCTATTAGTAAAGCAATAACTTTACAGCAATTATTAAAGTAAAAACGAAATATAAAGAATATTAGTTGAAATAAAACATTTATTTATATTATTATTATTATTATTATTATAGACAAATTTAAAACCAATAAAGATTGGAGGCAGCTAGAAATGCTTGCCCTTACAAATGGGGGACCAAAAAGTATCTAGATAAATAAATGAAGTAATTTGGTAGCGTTAAATTGCCAAATCACTTTTTAAAAAAAATAAAAAGTAAATGAATAAAATAAAATAGTGCTTGTTTTCTTGTGTAGTTGAATTCACTTCATTAACAGGAAACTCTTCATGACTCTTATAATAGCTCGATACATGTAGCAGCAACCTTTTGGTACTATGGTATTATGATTAACGGAATTGATGTGCATTATCTCATATAATCATAGTTTAGCCATCGTATTAGTACATTGTTTAGCATAGTAACGCGAATTAAGGCAACTTCAATTCGTGCGTGGGACCTAGATTTGTGTGGTTCCTCTTCTAATTTCCATCGAATAAGGAGCCCAGTTGAAACCATTGCTTGACTCTTGTTTTGTACTCATTATAGCATCATTAACGTCCTCCAACCATTATTTGTTCCCCAAAGTTCGCAACTCTCCATGAATTAGTAACAATAACCACCAACATCAAGAGAAATATTAATACTAAAGCGCAAGTCTAAATTTCCCACTAATCAACAAGACAGCAAGAAGAAACAATTCACTAAGAACTAGTGAAATATAGTGTTTTATATTTTTGGACATACCCCATGACCAGTCTGTGCAAAACAAGTAGCTAAAAAACAGAAAGTATTATGCATGTATATCATGTGTGAGATAAGATATGACTATTTTTAATCATTTCTTATTAAGCAAGAATGTTATACTCCATGTTAATTAAATAAATCGTAATTTTTTATTTGTTATATTTTATATTAATGATTCACATGTAAAAAAATAATCAACTAATTAGGCTAACCACTTTTTTTTAGTAAGATTTTTTAAAAAAAATAAAGTTCAAAACTCCTAATTTGTTTGTTACCTCTAATTGTAGGACATTTTCTTAAGAGTGTTATACTCAGTTACTTTTTTTAAAGCGTACTAATATTAGCTAATATTAGCTATAAAATATTGACTCAATATTTAAATATAACATTTTTCTAATAAGAAAATATGAATAAATAATCAAAGTAATTTCTAAAAAATCATACATACATGAGTCAATTTGGTTTTTAAAAGATCTAACCACTCAAATTGCCCTTAAAAAATACATCGTGAATGGTCCTTCCATCAGTATCTTTAAGTAGCATTTGGTGGAGAGACAGAGACGGAAAAACTAAGATTGAGAGACAGAGATTGAAATAAATCTTAGTATTCTATCTCTTAGTCTCAGTCTTTCTGTCTCTGTCTCTCCACCAAACGCTACATTAGGGAACCAATTTGATAGATCAAACTTCTCTAAAATGAAGAAGTTAATAACGCAAAAAAGCGAAGATTAAATATTCTTTAAATCACGACAATGAGACTCATAGATGATAAAAATTACAAATTCAATGGTGATTGAGATCAACCTTTTACTTTATTACCCCCCAAAAAAAAAAAAATATATATATATATATATATTTCCTTGACTTTACCATTAAGATGTTCTGAACCTCATTATAGCTAACCAAATATGGCGCGAAAAGGGCGGGCAGAAAAAATTGTGGCGTGGGAGTTTCGCGGTAACTTTTGCAGTTTGTGCTTTGCAGTTATTGGAAGCTGTGAAGGGAACACATTATCACAACAACTTGACATGTCATGCTTGTGACTGAAGACCGAAACAAAATGGAAGGCTCTTTTAAAGGAGAAAGGAAAGTCAGACTCAGAAACATGAAGCCTGTGCCTTAAGACATGGTGAGAGTAATGATTGATACAGAAAAAAAAAAATCACACACATGGCCAAGGGAATAAAAATTCCGTGGGAAGACTTCAAGAAATAAATTCCATACAAGGCACTGCCACTAGCATGCATGGTAGAGACATTACAATAGCACATCATAGCAATGAGTCGGCCTTATGCAGAGAAGCCACTGTGATGAATTGTGGAGGTGGGGTTCACTTGTGGGGTCTACCATGTTCATTGTTTTTGCTATGTGGTGATAATTGCTCTGCCTCATGTTTGGACAGGGCATAACCTAATTGTTTTAGGACCACTTTTCTGTTGTTCTTACCTATGTTCTTCTAGGGTTCATGTTCTTCCAGCTCTATGTACTAGGTTTTCTCATTTGGGTATAATTTAAGGAATAGGAATCTTGCATTATTGCTAGCTAGCAATTTGCCATGGTGTCAGAATGGAATTCTGTAGGTATTAACAAAGTAGCATTTTGCTGACTAATTTTTTTTAAGGATTCTGGTTAAGAATTTTAATAGAAGTTAAATTTCATTTATTTCAATGGAAGTTTTCAATTTAGAAATCAACCAGTGGTTTTAAAGCATCAGTTGGTAAAAACGTAACAAGAAAATGAAAGAAAAAGAAGTGTATAGTGGGCTTTCACCCTTTTTAAATTGGTATATTCAATATTATGGCTTTGGCTTGGAAGAAAGACCTGAGATTATGCCTGGATGCAGCTTCATAATGTTAAAACCCCGGCATGAAATGACCCTGCAAAACAAAGACATGGAATGTAGTATAATATAAATGCTTTTGCATTTTAATAATTGTTGGAGAGTCAAATGATGAGCAAGGTGATATCCTTGATTACCTCGGGGGATGGGCTCTGACCACGTAACCAAAATCCTCTCTGATCTGTGATCACAATCAATGGTGGACATAGCTCAAGAGATGTTTGTATCTGCCCCAACAAATTCTCAATGCTGCTTTGTGGTGTCTTAATCTATTCTCCAGCATGGGTAACGAGAACGGAACCAATAAGGACATAAAAATAAGGTGGTGGTGTTTTGTCAAACAAGATATATTCATGTTCAATCATTCTAGATTTGTTATACATATCCAATAGGAAATGGGCTAAAGAAAAAGTGAAAAAGTTCAGTGACCCAATATTTTTTTTTAAATTACTATAAAAAGACAGATAAAGACGTAAAGTTCAGAGATAGGAACCAGAAATGTGAAAACCTAAAAAGTTATTTTGGTATAAAATGTCCCAGGTATTATCTTGCTATGCATCAAACCCAGCAGTAACCAATTGTAAAGCCCATCTAGTAATATATTTAGATAGAGGTTTCAACAAAGAAAGTAAAAAGAACCATAGCACTTAATGACAAAAATGAGGAAGGCCAATCTTACCACATGCTCAATCTCATCAGATGGAAGCTTTTCAAAGATATGCTGAAAATGTCAAGCTGATCAACCATGTTAAAATATAAGTGGAGACTTGATGACTTCTGTAAAAAGCCCTGAATACAATAAAAAAGAAGGAAAAGTTTGTTTAATACAACATTATACAAGAGCTGATTCTGATGTGAGTAACCCAAAACTGGAACTGATATTTGAAAGCTAGAAGTTGAATCCGCTATTACTATTAAGAATAATTTAAGTTTTTACCTTTTCATATTTCATTGGGGGATGCAATCACTTGATTGATGAGGCCTCGTGGCAATAGCAGGTATAACAATCTTATCAGAGGGAACTGCTGCATTCAGCGCATCAACTCATGCATTTTTAAAGTGCAGTATCTGCTACAACAACAAACACCAACAACAAAGCCTATCCCACTAGGTGGTAATATCTGCTACCCGCTGCCATTTAAATTGTGATATATGATTTTTACCTTCTCATTGAACTATTGCAGTCACCAAATTATAAATTTAGACTGGCTTTGATGGTCCAGACTAGCTATTAAACTAGAACAGTCAGCAATGCATCTTGAAAAATCACACACACTATGAACCCGGGGGAAGCTAGCTGAACCAAGCCATTAACAAAACCAGCATTGTCAACTTGAGATCTCAATCCAGCTTTTTCCAGCTCCTTTTAAGCCTACTTTTTTCAAGGCTTCCCTTGCTTCGCTTAAACTATCCCACATTCCAAGAGTTGCATAAACGTTTGACAGCATTACATATACAGAAGCATCCTCTGGAAATGTAGCACGAAGATGCTCAGCAACAACATTAGCAAGATACTGGTTCTTGTGAGTTCCACAAGCGCCAAGCAAGGAGAACCATATCGTCTTGTCAGGCTTAAATGGCATGTCACTAATCAATTTTAGTGCTTCTTCGAAGCGTCCTGCTTGACCAAGTAGATCAACCATACAACTGTAATGCTCTAGGCACCTTTTCAATCCATGGTCTGTTTCAACAGAATTAAATATGGCCCATGCCTCTTCAACTAGGCCAGCATGCCTACAAGCCGTAAGAGCACCTAGAATGGTGATTTCATTTGGCTTTTCACCAGATTCTATCATCTTATGCAAAAGATTGATTGCCTCGTCTACTCTTCCGTTTTGTGCACATCCAACAATAATCCCTGTCCAACACATAGTGTCTCTTTCTGAAAGACAGCCAAACAACGCTAAGGCATCCTCAATGTCACCACATTTTGAGTACATATCAATAAGAGCAGTTGCAATAACTCCCTCTGATTCATATCCCTTTTTAAGACAGTTAGCATGAATTTGCTTTCCAATTCTCTGAGATGCCAAGGTTGAACAAACTTTAAGAACAACTGTAAGGATAAAATGGTCAATCTCAAGATCCATACGAGTCATATTCGTAAAGAGGGATAGAGCCAATGAATCTAAGCCAGATCTAGCACAAGCAGCAATCACACTAGACCAAGCCACAACATCTTTATCTGGCAACTTTTCAAACAATCTCAAAGCAATATTAATATTCCCCTGGTTCGCATAGAGATCAATAAGAATGCTTCCAATAACGCAATCTAACTCATAGCCACTTGTGATGACCAAACCATGCACCTGAGATGCCAACCTCAAGTTCTGGAAGTACATACAAACCTTTAAAGCAATACTAAAGGTATAGGAATCGAAATATGCACCAGTTTTATGGATATGTGCAATCAGACTAAGAGCCTTTCCATAATTCCCATTGACAACATATCCAGAAAGCATACAATTCCAAAGTGCCAAGCTTTCGACAACAAAAGAATTGTCGAAGAACTGATCAAAGATCAACATTGCTTCATCCAATAACTTGCAATTCGAATACATATCAATCAACGATGATATACAGTAATTGCAAGACTCAAACCCTGACTTGATAACATAACAATGAATTTGTTTCCCCGTTGCTATTTCACCAACCTGACCGCAAATTTTGAGAGCGCGTGGGAATGTGAACTCATCTAGTTTAAAGCCTTGCACGTGCATCCTAGCAACAAACTGCAATGCATGGGGGCTTCCAGTACTTGCTAGACCAGCAACGATGCTATTCCAAGAAACAAGATCACGTTCCGGCATTTGATCAAACAGCTTCAGAGCATCGCCCACCAAGCCACTTTTAGCATGACCCAGAATGAGCGTGTTCCATGAAGTCGAATTCTTAAGTGGGGTCTCATAAAAAACTCGCTTTGCATCCTTCAAGCTCCCACATTTGACGTACATGTCCAAAAGTGCATTCATCAGAACAGTGTCAAATTCCATTTTCGCCTGAGCTACATGCTGGTGAACAAACCTACCCAGTTCAACATCACCCACTAGACCACAGGCCTTGAGAACCGCCGAGTACAAGAACCCATTGGGTTCCTCTGTTTCGGATTGCAGCATCTGATTGTAAAGCGAAAGGGCCACGTGGGGACTCCCAGAATTGGTGTATGCAGAGAGCATTGTGGTCCAAGTAACGATATTTCTGTGAGGCATTTCGTCAAACAGGTTTCGCGCATCATCTACATGGAGACACTTTGCATAGACAGAGATCATGTTGTTTACGAGGAAAACATGATTCAGAAAGCCAAGTTTTATGATGCAAGAGTGAAGTGATTTGGCGTGTTTGATAGATTGAAAGATCCCACAAGAGCGCAGAGCTAATTGGATTCTGTTTATATCCATTTTCCTTTAAATGCATCGATGTTCTATACTCAATCCACCACTTTTATACTCGCAAAAGCAAATAGAGAATGAATTGAAAACCTCTGATTCAACTAAGTGAATGTCAAGAATAATGGTCAAAGAATGTTTAACTTCAGGTGCTAACAAAACATGAGTATGAAATAGATGCTCGAAAAGCAAGAAAGTGAGGTTGGCAATTGTATTAATAATATGGTAAAAGTGGGAGATAAAAGATTTACCTATAAAGCTAAGATGCAAAATATTAAATGGAACAGAGAACTAGCCATTTTTAGGAGCTCCTTAAGATGTGTCACTTTGAACCATAGTTATCATAACCAAACCGATAATTGACCTGGTTGTCCGGGTCATCAAGTCACTGGTTCAATCGGTGGGTCACTAATTCACCTGGTTGACCCGGCCATAATTAAATAAAAATATCAAATTATAAAAATAAAATTAAAATCAAAAGTTAAAACTTAAAATGCATGACTTTACAAACATATTAATAACAATCAAGTATCAATTTTTAGACATAACTAACGATTTAAAAATATATAATAAACTAATCACTAGTACAAAATACTTTTTCAATTTAAATGAACAAGAGACACAATCAGTAAATCAAATCCAAGAGGTGATCTTAAAGTCAACATCTATATCTTCATTGGACAAATTTAAAGCTTGACCAACATTTCCTTCATTTTGATTTGCATCTATATCTATATTAGTGTATTTTTCAAAAATCAATACCAAGAACAATTCATAATAGCAACTGAGTTGTGATGAAAACATTTTTAAAATTCTAGCAAAAAAAAAAAAAAAACATTCTGAGTTGCAGAGAGCATGAACCTCATTTTCAACAACAAATTCAACTATGATAATTTTCAGCAATAAAAGATTTAGCTCAAAAGATTATTTACAGATTTACAGAAACAAAATTTAACTAATTTCAGCAAGACAACAGATTCAAGCTTCAGTGATGAACTGATAATCAGTAACAAATTCAACTCATTGATGATTTTCAGCCCAAAAAAATTAGTTCAGTGATATTTTCAGCAACAAATTCAACTTTTAGCAACAAAATCAAGGTGCAATGATGAATTACAGCAACAAAAAATTTAGCTAAGTGATTATTTAAGCAAGACAGCAACAAATTCAATGTTCAGTGATGATAATCAGCAAAAATTCAACTCAGTGATGTTTTCTAACAACAAAAAAATAAGCTCACTGATATGTTCAGCAACAAATTCAGCTCATTGATAATTTTCAACAACAAATTCAACTATGATAATTTTCAGGAATAAAAACTTTAGCTCCAAGCTCAGTGATATTTTCAGCAACAACTTCAACTTTCAGCAACAAATTCAAGGTGGAGTGATGATTTACAGCAACGAAAAGCAGGGCAATTTGTTGGAACTCACCTGCCCAGGAACCAACTGACGGTGAAGGAAGTTGACCAACCGAGCCGAAGCAAGAAGACGCCAACGACCACCAGCCGAGGGACCAGATGCTGGTTCCGTCTGCTTCTGCCGCCGGCGACTGATGACGAGCTTGAGTGCGAGACAGTGAGTGAGTGAGCGAGACCAGAGACGAGAGAGCCTGAGTGCGACAACCCCAGCTGTGAGAGAGGTGAGAGAGCTTGAGCTTGAGTCAGAAAGTGACGAGAAAGAGACCGAGGCCAGTGGTAAGAGTGGTGACTCCAGAGAAGAGAGACTGGGGGCCAGGGAATTCACTTGAAACTCAAGGTTCTGAGAACCGGACCGGTTATCAAACTGCTCTAGTTATTGGTTCATTAGTTTATTGGTCTAACCGGTGGTTCAACCGAAAAAACCATTTTAGAATAGAATAATAAATAAATTATAAATAAACATCCTAAAATATAATTATAGCGTAATATAAATCTTCAAATATCTTCGAAATTTAAAACACTACATAAAATATCATCTACCAAAGCCATATGATCTTATCAAAATACAAACTCAAAAGTTAAATAGTTAAAAGACATATCTAAATATTAAATCCCAACATCATGATTTATCAATCATCAAAATCCGCAAGAACTTGTAAATTTGTAAAATAGATACAACATTAAAAACAGCCGCAGCACAATGAGAAATAAAAAAAATTATCAACAAGACCATATCTAAATTCCGCCTACAGCATTTCGCAACAAACAACCAAAACATTAACCAATAATCACAAAACACTAAACCTTCACCCAGTAATTACAAACAAAGCCAGCAATTACAAACATTAGCACATTATAAAACATTCCAAAACACTAAACCTTCACCCAGCAAAACCAGCAATTACAAAACAAAGCCATCAGTAAATTTGAACAAAAAAATTAAGAGCCATCAGCACCTAGTAATTACAAAACAGAGCCATCAGTAAATTTGGACAAAAATTTCAGACTAAATCAGTAAATTTGAAACAAAAGAGTTGGAAGAAGATGCTGATAAAATAAGTCAGCATCAACAGGAGGTGCAGTTACTACAGGAGAAGATTAAAGAACACTTTGAGGCTGGCTCTCATACAACTCTCACTGTGACAGAAATGGCAGAGAAGATTGATGAGCTGGTCAACAAAGTGGTCAGCTTAGAATCCGCTGTTTCCTCACAGTCAGCTCTTGTAGCGAGATGGAAAGCACAAAGTCACAAACTGATGAACTTAACGCTCTTATTAGAGTTCTTGAATGTGATAACAGTAAAACAAGTTAATGCTCTTATTAAAGTTTTTGACAAAAATTTCAGACTAAATCCAGCAATTACAAAACAGTAAAACACTAAATCAGACTAACAGAGCCAGCCATCCGTAAATTTGAAAAAAAAAATTTACAGCCATCACCAACCAGCAAATACAAGACAATCCATCAGCAACAGGCAATTACAGAAGATTACAAGAAAAAAATGGAACCACCATGATTGAACAACAATTTCAGAACTTCAAAAGAAGAAGTGGAGGCCACTAACCTTCGACGGACCGCAAGCGGCGAGACGAGGCGATAGGCGAGACGACGGCAAGCGGCGACCCGACAGCGAGCTACTCCAAGCCACGAACGGAGAAGCCTACTAAGATGAAGACGACGTGCCGAGCTATCTAGGTTCTGCAAAACGGGCAAGAGGAAGAAGCGGCGGCGCTGAGAACCTGGGGACCGCGGCGGCAATGAGGGGCTATGGTTTTGCACTTTTGCTTTGCTTCAGAGGTCTCACTCTCAGGGAGTGCACGAATTGGGGGAAGAAGGGGTTTTTTTGGGCCGGCCGGTTATCAATCCGATCCAACCGGTCGGTTCTCGGCCGATTCTGCGATTCTCAAGTGATTCTTTTTCCAGTGGTTATAGACAGCAGACCGGACCACTTTTATTATCGATTCTCAGTTAAATCGATTCGACCGATCAGTCAAGTCCGATTTTTAAAACCATGCTTAAAACAAGGTCGTTTTTTCGAATAATTTTTTTTTAATTAAGCATGATCCGATCCGGATTATATAAGCAGGCCGGGTCACTGGATTTGTTAAAACCCGTGGGGGTCTACCTGAGTACCTGTTTTTCACGTATAAAAAATCAATGAGACAGAAAAACAAGTAAAAAAATAAAAAGATTATATAAATGAAACACAAACTTGCAATCAATCCATATACATGTAGACACCAAAAAAAAAAAAATCATATACATGTATTGAGAAGATCTGGTTTTTGTAAAGAAGCAAATGGTTGAAGTTTGGTATAGAAGGTCTATGAACATCAAGAAATGAAGAAGGGCAAGAAACTTGAATTGTAGCAATGCACTGCGCCTAAAGTTACTAAATTCAGTTCAGTTACATGATGTGCAAAGAAAATTTCGTACTAAAATACAAAACTTCAAGTTCAACGCATCAATTTGTATAAAATTTTACGTCTAAAAATGTACACTCAAAGCAGCTATTAAAAAGGATAGATATCCTATAATTAACTTCTCTTTGCATTACTACTGAATACTGATGCACCCTATATCAATTTTAGAATTATTTTGATATGCTTCTAAATGTTAAATACCTTGGTCACATACTAGGAAAATTTCAACCTTGAAATTTAAATTTTATATGAAGAAATAATTAAGTTTGTCTTTTAGAGATGGTCATGTGGCATTGTGGCAACACATTCGTAGGTATCCAAATCGCTTCTATCCGGTCAAGACAATAATTACCCTGCCTAGTGCAGGTCGAGTTTTAGTCGAAATGGGTGCTTGAGCAAGACAAGCTTTATTTGGCTCAATATATATAACCTAATATACATGTAATATAATATAGATGTTGAATCACTCATATTTTAATTTAATTTATCTTCAAAACCTAGAATATGTATGTATATGAGCTCCCACTTCCCACAAGCCTACTAACTACCGGTGATACATCATACATCAACATTCTATTAAAGATCGGATTTAACCAAATTTGCTCTGAGTTATGGTTTCACCTGGAGAAGAAGGGGCTTGGAGGTTTCCCAAAGGAAAAGCTACCTCAAATTAAAGCACAGCAGTATAATAATTAACTACAAAAAATCTCCCAAAAACTTATTTCATTATTCAAATAAACTTATGAGTTAAAGATACCCTTTGATCCCAATCTATGAGATCAGTAACACTGGTACTTAATATGTTTAACTATCAGACTACAATAGTACAGGTATATATAAATAAAATGGTTTGATTTCCGCTCACACACCCCGTAACATGCAAGAAGCTCCAACTCTATCACGGGGAATCAGGCGCAGTTCTGATCCATGCTTAAGAAAGACATTCCCTGGAAAAGAAATTTACAATGTGTCAAATGAAATGTAACTACTATAATCAACTTTTATATGGTATTAAATAATCTTTATTCAATTTCATGATATAATCCTTCTATAAGAACCCATAGTTGCAAACCCGAGCCATGTAAAATCAAGCAGTTTCAAGATATATATTCAGCTAAATCAGAATAGATCACCCCAAATGTTTTGAGCGATATTTTTTCCCTTTCCACATGCTTATTTTTAAGCAATGTTTCAAAATGAAGAACGATAATGTTAAGCCAAATTTCAAGTGAAAGATGATGCAGTTCTTTGGTCACAGCCTCAAATTAAAAGAAATAAATGTAAAGCATTGGCATACCTGCACTCTGCTGAGGGTTTATGCCAACACCATCTGCATGCATAAAAAGTAATATAAGAAATGCAGGAAAACGAGATGGAAATTACTATAAGAATAACATAAAAGTAATACCAAGTCTGAATTCACAAAAGTACTCTTAAAAGTCTGGTGGTTTCACAATCACAGGGTCCATGTTAGTATTGGTACTGGTAGTGGTAGCTTATGTTTGCCATATTCCTTTTTTCCTTCTTGATCAACAAAAATTAGAATTTTCAAGTGACAAAAGAACACCTATTCACCTATGATGGGCTGAACAATTTAATCAGTAGATGAGATCTTTTCTAAATCTCAATTATGTAATTAGTCAAATTAGCATCTAAAGCTTCTATCTTTTGGAAGGGAGAAGATCCCCTGTAATTTAAGATCTAAATATATAATAATTGGGCAAACAAAACAAATGACCATCAAATTTCTAGGAATTGTGCAAACTTTGATAATAATAATAACCAGCATCAGAGTTTAGAGCATGCGATAAATCCGAAAACCCTAAGTGCACCTCATTGCATCCGATATATCAAATTAATCGCGTTATTAATTAATTCCATTCATCAAAAGTTAGAATATAAATAATTGACAAAAAAAAAATGTCCAAGGAAATTAGTATTCAGCATTCAGTATCCAATCAAACCACAATTTGCAAGTTAGAAAAGCGCGACATATAACCGCCAAAAACCCTAAAACTTGAGAAACCAAATTAATAATCAAATAACGGAAGCTAAACGATAAACGAATAAATAAATCAACAAAAAGAAAAGCTTGATCTGCTGGAACATTACCGTTGGTGATGATAGCGCTGGTCTGAGGAGGGACTTTGAATTCTTCGGCAGCGAATTTGAGAACGGCAGTGAAAGGCGCAGCCTCTGGAACGCTAAACCTGAAATAGTTTCAGATAACAATTAAAATAATTTGTTAACAAAAAAAAGAAGAAGAAGAAGAAAAGATGAGATTCAAAAAGATACATACACTTTGAAGGGAAGCTTGGGATCAGAGGTGAGTATCACCTTGAACGACACCTTTCCGCCACCGCCCGCCATCTTTGTTGCCTTCACGATTCTTCTGTGCTTACTTCTATTCTTTCTTCTGCGTTTCTCCGAAGCTATTATTTTAGAATTTAAATCTTCTAAATTTTATATTTGTATTTTATAAGATAAAATAAAATCTTCTATCTCTAAATAATTTTTTTATATTTATTTTTAGTTTCATTTATAAAATAAATAAGAAAAGACCATATTTTACTCTTTAAAATAAAATTCAAATTTTAAAGATTTCAAATTCAGTCTTTCTTCTATGTTTTTTGGCAAACTTTCTTTCTTCTATTCTATTTGGGCCTACTGAGAATTTAATATTGGGCTATAGTGGTTGGACCAATTTTTTTTGTTGCAATTGATATTTGAAACACTCCAAACGTAGACAATATTCAATTCCAAAAAAAAAAAATTCGTAGACAATATTTAAAAAAAATAATATTTTCAGTAACTAAATATATTATTATTATTATTATTATTATTATTATATCGGTTAAATAACCAAATGTTAACTAAAGATATTACATATATAGTGTTAACAAGAAAATTAATATAAAATTCTTGTATTGTACCAAAAAAATTTGAAAAGATTAGCTTATTATGTTGAATGACTGCTAGCATATAATGGAATATAATTGTAGAAATTTTGAATCCTACTATTAGATATATCTATTTATTTATTTATACGTGAGACAAAATTGGTTGGTGATAATTAATTAATTAATTAATTAATTAATTAATTAATTAATAATAAAGGGTTTCTATTTGTTTAAGAATGATTGAAGCACGAGGTACATAAGGATAATTTACATGAATAAATTGAATAGGGTTAAAAACTTAAAATTTAATTTAATATTATCTAATTTAAATTTAAATATAAAATATATTAAAATTGAAAACATTTGCATTAGATTAGATTGTACTGAATTAAATTAGATTTTAGGTTTAACTTTTAAAATTATCTAATCTAATTCAAACAAATCATTTTTCTTTTTATAATTAAATTTTGTATATCATTTATATATTTTTATTTTATGATGTGATCCTTTTAAATTTTAAAAAAATAAGAAAAATAATAAGAATAAAAGGTAGATAGATATTATTTAAAAGAAAAATATAAGATTTTTTTTTACTTATAAAAATTGAACGGATGATATATATTTTTAATTTTTTTCATTATTGTTTAGAAAAATTATTAAGATATTATATTATTAGGATTATGTTAAATTTTAGGTGTACTCAATTTAAATTAACTATTATAATTTACATAAACTCATTATTATTAGAAGAAGTACATATTCTATTTTACAATAAATAATAAAAAAATTGACAATTTGATATAATATTTTATTTAAAATAGATACAATAAATAAAAATATTTATGTCAATTACTCATGTATATATAACATAAAAAATTTAAATTTCAACGTTTTGAAATAACTAATAACAAATAAATAAGAATAATAATAACAATTAAAAATGTTATTCTTATTAATATATATTTTTTATTCAATTTTTATAAATAAAAAAAATAAAATTACTAATATTTTTTAATTTTTATACAATAAATTTAATTATATGTATATATATATATATAAAATAAAAAAAAATCTTAAACGATCCCTAACCATTATAACAAATAGTTAACCAAATTGCATATTTATGACTGGATACACAATGTAGATAAAGTCATAAAGTTTATATTATTTGTTGAAATGAAATATTGTTTCCACTTTACCGAATTTCAAAGTGTTACATTTAGGAAAAGTATAGGTGAACAATAATTCTAATGAACAATATAAACAATGGGGTTATAAATGTAAATTACTCATAAATTTAATTAATGATGTAATTAATTTAATTATAATAATAATTATTTTTTAAAATTTAAAATATCATATTTTTAAAATAGGAACGGTAACACCTTTCATATCCTCATACCATATTTCCTCTCTTTTGCCGTGCTCCTTCCCAACAAAGAAGACTCACTTTTCAGTCCACCCACAACCCATTCTTACCCCTGTTCCAACGTCTGGCCAGCCCCCAAGTGGAGAAAAAAAATTTTTCACCACACCCGTTAACCCGTGCACCGTGCAGCCCGGCGAAGGTTACCGCGATCACGTCCTGTGCAGCCCCTGCAGCCCAAGGCCTCTACCTATCACAGCCATTTTAATGGAGTACAATTCTGTTGAACCGAGTTGTCTCGTGCCAGATTCTTTCACCGGCGAGTCGTTCGACGGAGAAAGTGAACAGTTGGACAAGGTAAACAATGTATCTTGTTTCTTTTAGACGTATGTTTATTTTCATATAAATTAGATGGTTATTAAAAGATCAACATTCTTAATCCATTATGATATTTTGTTACAGACGGAACAATTTGGATGGTGTTCTTGTCCATTCATGTGGTTATTAGTTAAAGTGTAATATATAAGTGGATGATCCCGTGAAAGAATTAGTTTGAATTTTTTCTACCTAAGAAGAGAAAACAAATACATATTTAGAATGGTGGAATGTTATGATACAATGTACTAGTTAGTTGTTACTACTTACTAGTTACAGATTGGGTTCTTGTTAAATTTTTATAACTAGTTACAATGAACTATGTGACAAGTTATAAAGGAGATGAAGTTAGAAATTTATTTACTGGATTTGATGAATTGTTACAATACCTCTTTAATAGGTTACCTTGACATGTTTTGAATATATGTATAGTATTAAATAAGAAAATTTTGCCCATGGTTGCGACTAAAATTTTTACAATTCCCATCTGTATGCTATCAAACCATGCATGCACTAACAAATTTGGATATATATGAAAGAAAATTATAGAAGCTAATAATGAGACTTTTTACATGATTTAAGAAGACTCTATTTTAGTTTGTGTAGTGATACTTGATATGTGGTGGATTTATGCATTCTCTATATAAATAATTAACACAATACTAACTGATTAGGTGCACTTTGTATGAGTATAATTTCATTGTTCTGAATTCGTTTAATTCATGCATATTAATAAATTTTAATATCATATTTTTGGATATAGTATTAATAAAATCTATTTAGTTGATATTTTATTATATTATCTACTTACATTCTATATGTTTGATTGTAGGGCATAGAATGTACGAAAATTACTGAGTTGGGATGTGATGACATGGAACTTGTTGATGAGGTTCGGACTCTATTTTATTGTTATTTTTTCGTTAACCGCATGTTTGAATAGACCATTAATCATCGTGTGGCTGAAATGATGTCTATTTTGAACTGATTTGCAGTTACCAGACCATAGTTGCCTTGCTGACGATGAAATACCAAGAGTTGGGATGCAGTTTGAGCATTTGAAGTTGGCCCAGAATTTTTATGCGACCTATGCAAAAAAAAGTTGGTTTCATAAGTAAGATACGGGCCACAGATTTTGACAAGATGACAAAGCAACCGATCAACCAATCTATCCATTGCAATCGGAAGGGTTTCCGGGCGTCTCGTGTCAAGTCACCCATACGGAAGAACACAATGGCAGGTGTGGGATGCAGAGCAAGAATATATGCAAAGTTCGACAGGAAAAAGCATGATTGGGTCTTGTTGAAGGTTGAACTAAATCACTCGCACCCGTGTTCAACTAAGAAGGCAATGCACTACCACAAGAACAGGGAGTTAACAATGCATGCGAAGTGTATCATTGAGGTTAATGATGAGGCGGGCATTCGACCCAACAAGACCTTTCTAGCATTAGCCAATGAAGTTGGTGGGCCTTCGAACTTGGGCTTCTCAGAGAAGGACGTCAGGAATTACATTTCATCAAGACTCCGATCCACAAATGTCAATGCAGATGTCAAGGAAATGCTGAACTACTTCATGCGAATGAAGGAGTTGAATCCGAACTACTTTTACGCAGTGAATATAAATGAGGATAACAAGTTTACGAGTGCAGTTTGGGTGGATGCAAGGTGTAGGGCATCTTATGAATACTATGGAGACGTGGTCTCATTTGATACCACATACAGCACGAACTGGTAAAATGTATTTAAGTTCACATTGTTTAATTATTTTATTATTTTTTATTAGTTTCATGTTTCTAAATATAGTTGTTCGTCCTTTAGGCATGGATTTCCGTTCGCTGCTTTCATTAGTGTGAACCACCATGGTAAGTCTACTTTGCTAGGTTACACTCTGCTAGGCAGTGAGGAGATCTCGAATTTTGAGTGGGTGTTCACACAATGGCTGGAGTGCATGGGAACAGCACCGAAGGGCATCATCACAGACCAATGCAAGTCTATGTTTGGTGCAATTAAGAAGGTCCTGCCCAATACACGACACCAGTGGTGCATATGCCATATAACAAAAAAATACACAACAAGCTTGGAGGTTATTCTAGGTTCAAAGAGTTGAATGCTGAGTTGAATCACATTATATGAAACTCTAAGTCGGTTGAGGATTTCGAGGATCATTGGACTGAGTTCATTGATGACTTCAACTTACATGACAACAGATGGCTATCAGGTTTGTGTCTTTTTAGGAAAATCATGTGCCGGAAGTGCTTAGATGTTGTTGTGTTCTTGTATTCTGTTATTGAAAAAGTTCTTATGCATGGTTTTGTTTTTGGTGGGTTTGTTTCTGTTTTAGATCTGTTTGAGGACCGACACATGTGGGTGCCTATCTTTTTCAAGGGTCAATTCTGGGCTTCCATGAGGAGTACGCAGAGGAGTGAGGGGATGCATTTATTCTTTGGTGGATACTTAAATTGTAAGACTAGTTTGGTCCAGTTCATCCACGAGTTCGACAACGTCCTAGAAACGAAGGAGCAGAAGGAATTGGAGGACGATGCTGCAGACTCGAGAGGTCTAATCCCATATTCAACTAGATCAGCCATCGAGAGACGATTTCAAAAAGAGTATACCAACGAGATGTTTAGGGATGTCCAAACAGAGTTTGAGAAGAAGGCTGGTTGCATTATTCGTGCCGTGGATGAACAGGGTGACTCAGCTTGGATAAAGGTAGAAGAGGAAATACTAGTCTATCAGACGACCCGTTATGTTACGTTTGACGTCCATTTTGACCATTCGACTCACGAGGTTTGATGTGATTGCAACTTGTTTGAGAGTGCAGGTATATTATGTTGCCACTGTCTTGTAGTACTTTCATCTTACAAAGTTAATGAGGTTCCTTCCTGCTATGTTTTACCTCGTTGGAGCAAGAACATAAAGCGCAAGCACACCTACATTAAGAGTAGCCACGATGTTAGACGTTCAGATGAAAGCCACAACATATTCAGAGGGTTGTGTGCACATTTCTACAACGTTGCGCAGGAATTCGTGGATTGTGATGATGAGGCAGACATGCTGCATAATGTTCTAGAGGATGCAAGGGCCAAGCTAGTAGATTACCGTGGCAGGATGCAAAATAACACCGTCCCTACTACACACAATAGCATCGCCACAGTCCCTTCAACCGTTTTCGGCACAGTGGACATTCAGGCCCCATCAAAGGTAACCACTAAGGGTCGTCCAAAAGGCAAAAGGCTAGGATATGAGTTGGATAAATCAATCAAAAAATCCATGGAGAGAAAGTGGAAGAGTTTACGCAATGTATGTATACCAATTTAAACTTCTAACTACGTAAGTCACCAAAACAAGTACTAATATAACCAACTTGGTAGGCTCCATAGATTTGCAACATCAAGAATTGCTACCTAAATGATGTAGATCATGTAACATTTTTTTATGCATCTTTTCTTACAACATTGAACATCCGTCATTTTTAGAAATTAAAGGTCAACCAAATAAACCAGAAACAGATAAAGAATTAACTACTAAATTATCAAGCCGAGACTCCATCAAATTTCAAACATGTTTGCTTTGATCCAAGGTTCCATGAACCATGTGATATTACTATCCATGCTTTAATTTAAAAAAATCATATCAAAATGAACAGCATAACACCCACAGTCGTGTGCAGTAAGAGTACATAGACAGTTACAAAAAAAACAAGTTAAACAAGGTCCTTGGAAGCATTGCTGTTAACAATTAAACTTCTAATTACGTAAGTCACCAAAACAAGTACTCATTTAACCAGCTTGGTAGGCTCCATAGATTTGCAACATCAGAAATTGCTACCTAAATGATGTAGATCATGTAACATTTTTTCATCCATCTTTTCTTATAACATTGAACATCCGTCATTTATAGAAATTAAAGGTCAATCAAATGAACCAGAAACAGATAACGAATTAACTACTAAAATATCAAGCCCAGGCTCCATCAAATTTCAAACATGTTTGCTTTAATCCAAGGATACATGAACCATGTGATATTACTATCCATGCTTTAATTTTAAAAAAAAATTGAAAATCAACAGCATAACACCGACAGTCGTGTAGAGTAAGAGTACAAAGGCAGTTAAAAAAAATCAAGCTAAACAAGGTACTAGGAAGCATAGCTGTTACAAATTGAATTTCTAATTATGTAAGTAACGAAAACAAGTCCTAATATAACCAGCTTGCTAGGCTCCATAGATTTCCAACATCAGAAATTCCTACCTAAATGATGTAGAGAATGTAACATTTTTTCATTCATCTTTTCTTACAAAATTGAACATCTGTTATTTATAGAAATTAAAGGTCAATCAAATGAACCAGAAATAGATAAAGAATTCACAACTAAAATATCAATCCCAGGCTCCATCAAATATTTACCATCCTCAACCTAATTTCAAACACCTGTAAAAAATATTCAACCATCCATTCATGTATAAAAATGACCATCCGATTTAGATTCGTTAAACAACTCACAAATCAACATATTCATAGCACGTGCTTCACACGAACTGCTGACTTACTAACACCCGGAGCCAAAACAAACCCAAATACGGTAAATCATTAAAAAATAAGACGCAAAAAAATCCGGATGCTCATAAACATGTACGTGTCCTTATTCATTCCTTTCAACTTCCATATGTTCACAAAGACTTGCAAAACTCAAACAGGGCCAGAAATTTGCGCAACCAGCAAAACCATTATATGCAACCAGAATATAAAAGTAACTATGAACATCTAAACATTCAATTAACGGTTATCGGGTTACCGACCTTCAATCTGGGAAGGGAAAAACAGCCCACGGTTACTCTTGTTGTATTTGAGGATGACTCCAAGTGACACGAACATGCAAGGGCTATAACCTACGGAGATTGTGGGTAAAGGACAATGCCGGTGGTTTTCTGGCCAACTTCCAGGTGACGGGGCCATGGATGCTCGCCTGCTGCTTCACGTCTTCCCAATGGAGGCGCCGATGGATGGTCGGTTCGGCGGGTGGCAGGGTGGACGATGGGTTGCAATGAAAAAGAAGCGGCTAACGTGGGAAGGTCTCCCTTCGTCAATGCCGTTTCAAATGGCTGTGAGGGAAGGCTAATGTTTCCTTTTCTGAATGGTGTTCAAAACGTAAGGAAGGGGAAAGGTTTTTATTGTTGGGTCAAACAAGGGGGGAGTGGATGGGGTGATTACAATGGAAGTAATTAAGATAATTAAAATTAGGATTTAGGGAAGGTGTGTGTTTACGAGAATACCTATGTTAGTAAACTAATTGGGCTAATTTCAGGTCCGTTGTTCATATTGTTCACCAAATTCATTGTCCTCCTAACATTCCCCTATCATTTAATCTTAATTTTCATAGAAGTACAACCTTAAAAGGACCAAATAAATATGTATAAATTGAGATAGAAGAAAATTACAAGAATGGTAAAAAAATAAAAATAATTTAAATTTGACAATAGTATGAACTTACTCAAGCATATGAGTCTCTAATACGTGTGGGCTTGTAAGTGTTTTTCTAATAGCAAAGTTCCAACCATTTTTCAATCTTTCACCCTTCCGTTTATAAAAAACGTGTCCAATGTATGCTTGATGCCTATCAGCGGTCTCCTAGACTTTCTCAATATTTAATATTTAATTTAGTTCTTAAATTTATAAACGAGTTGTCCTGAAGTTTTAACTGTCTTTATTTAATCTCTAAACTTTGTGAATGTGATTTATATTAGTTTTTGGATAACTTTTGATGCACAAATATTAACAGAACATTGATGTAGACAGCCGAATATCACGTTAGACTTTATAAAACGATATCATTTTTATTTTGGCATTTAAAGAGCTTAAAGACAACATCGTAAGTGGTGTTTATTAAAACTTTTTCTTCCAAAACAAGTGATTCAACATCATTTTTGGACTATTTGAGGGCCAAAACCAAAACAACGTTATTTTACAAATTTCAACGTAGTATCTAACTGTCTATATCAGTGCTCCAGTGACGGACCCAGAAAATTTTAGGAGTGGGAGCAAAATATATATATATATATATATAATAATAATAATAATAATAAATTTTGTTAAATATTATTAATTATATGGAGATATAAAAATTAAAAAGAGTTAGTTAACACTTTCATTCTTAAAATACTATTTATTATATATAATTTATAAAAAAATATTTTTTTATTTCTAAAATTTAAAATTAAAATATTTTAATTAAATTATAGATAACTTATTATCCTGATAATTATGTTGTCTTGAGATTCTTTAACTTTATGACCATCAATGTTAAATTATTAAGAAAGAAATATTTGAGTGTGGAGATATTTTTATGTGTTGGATATTAAAATTCTGAAGTTATTAATTTATCAAGGTTACGAAAATTAAATCGGTCAATGAACCAATAAAATGACTGGTTTAATAATTGAGTGGTCCAATTAAAATTCAATCGATTTAATTAAATATAAAATAAAATTATTAAAATTTGAATATATGTGATTGTTGATCACTTAATTACTAGTTGTTCCATTTTCAAAAATAAAATTTTTTAATTAGCAATTATTACAAACACAAATTTGCACAAATTAAACACAGCCAATAACTAAGTATGGATTATTGAACATAAATTTACACAAAATTTTTAATTATATCAACAAGTCAAATAGCCAACAATACATGTAGCATCAAAACACAAAATCCACACATTTACATCTAGAAATTCAAAAGACAAATTCAAAAGTCAAAATTCATACAATTAAACAATAAAATCAGAAATAAACAAAATTAATAAAGTACCTTCAACAATCAACAGCATTATTTCAGAAGAATTAACTCGAGCAGTGGACTTGAACAAAATCATCAGATGAAGGTGAGAATAAGGTTGTTATTGTGAGTAAGCAACCATAAGAATATGAAGGTGAAAGCAAGGTCTCTACTATGAATAAGCGAGCAGTGGAATAGAGGTGATGGTTCAGAGAGACATTTGCAGTGAGAGTGAGACAATGAGCTCGGAGAGAGACAGAGAGCTTGAAGAGAGAGACACAACGGTGAGGACAGAGATGGCGACGCCAACAACAGCTTCGAGTAGATCTTCTGGCAACGCGAGGAAAAAAGTGTAAACCCGGTTAAATTAGTAGATAATTAGTCAATAAATTAGCTTTTAATAAGGAAGATTAGAAACGCGAATATTATATTAAATTAGAGTAGAGCTCATCGAAACGAGAATTTTGACACTAATTTCAAAGAAATCAGTCCAAGATTGGACCGAACGGACCGAACCGATTGAACCGAACTCAAACCAGGCCCGTGGACCCAACCAGCCCAGCAACTAAATGAATTAAAACCTCTCTTCATCCTCAATCAGCAGAATCACGCTGAAGCATAATGAGGAGAAGAGAAGCCATGCGAACCCTTACGGTAAAACTCAAAGTCCCGTAACTTTTCCGTCCGAGCTCCAATCGCCGTACCGTTTGCGGCCACGCGTTCACCGCGTCGAGCTCTACGTTTCTATCGGAACAATTTTATAGGTAACCCTCTATTTTATCTCAACCTCTTGTTCTCCAATTTTTGGAAAATTAGTGGAGATATTGAATTTCTTTATTCTTTGATGTTTTAGGATCTAATTAGCTTGAGAAAAATGTTCACTCTTGCTTATGTGAAGCTTGGGTAAGGTGAGGATATGATAATTTTATTTTAATTTAATTGAATTTGAGCTTTGAGTATTAAATTGGATATATATGTGTTATGAATGTGTATTAGGTTGAAAATAAATAATTGGAGTTCGAAATTGTGAATACTGGAACTTGAAGGAAGCGGATTAGTTGAAGTTTTGAGGGCTGTGTTCTTTAGGAAAATTGTCTTGGAATAATATTTGGGAATCGACTAAGGTATAGTTTAGGTTTCTTGTATTTAATATATAATGTTCTGTGAAAACTTAGGCTAGATGACCATAGAATAAGTTAGAATGCAGGTGTATATTTAATGTTTAGTAATGGGTTGATGAATATGCTTGGTTTGGTTTGGTGATTTGTTTGTAAGATGATATTGGTTGCTAGTTGGATCTTTGAAAGAATATGTGATTGAATTGTTGATTATATGGCTATATTTTGGTTTGGTTGAATGATGATTGATGAAAAGATATGGAGCTTGTTGAGGATTATTGTTGGCAATTTGGGTTGGTGGTAATAGGTTTGAAAATAATTGGAATAGAAATTTTGAATGAAAAATGAGGTATTTTGTGTTAAAAGCCTAGGATTTGTGAACTTTGATTTTTAGTTAAATTTTGGTTGTTGGATTTGAATATTGTATAAGTATAATTATTGATCTGAGGTAGATTTATTGTGATAATTGTTATGATGACAAGGAAGGGTATGTTGAATTGGAAAGAATGTAGGTTTGGACCCGAAAAGGGTGGTAAAGTCCGAGTTTTAGAGGAGATGCTGTCGAAATTTTATAAAAATTAGAGATTTTGTTTAGATGATTATTTAAAAAGATTTAAATTCAAAGGTTATATGGTTTGATTTTGAGTTATTAAGAAAATGAGCATGTTTTAAGTTTGATTCATTTAGAAAAGAATGAATTATGTTTTGAATTGAAACTATTGATAGATGGAATGGGAGGTGTGATAATGAAAGATAAGGATTGAATATGATTGATGTATGATAATGAATGAGATGCGATTGAGAATGATGTGGATGTTGATGAATTATAATTGAATTATTTATATGGCTTGAATAATTTAATGATCCGAGATATGAGGTTCCCTGGATTAAGTGCCTTGGCTTGCCACCACGTGGTTAAAAACTCGATACTCTATTGACCCTACGACGTAAGTGTGACCGGGCACTATATAAATTCCCAAAAATGTTACCCCCATTGAGTAATATTGATTATTTGAGATAAAGCTATGCATAGACTCTTGGGGATGCACGTCGGAGGACAGTCTAAGGACAATTCAGACTTGTCGGGTTGGCTGGATAACCGACAGATGAGCCTCATCAGCCATAGGACAGGCATGCATCATCTGCATATTACTTGAATTACTTGCTTGTGCTTTAATTGGGTGTGCCTATATGTACTTGCCATGTTAAATGTGTATTTGTTACCTGCAGTATTTGTAACCTTCTTGTGCTTGCCTTTATCTGTCTATTTGTCTATGAAAATGCATGATGGAGTTGGAGGTATGGAAGAATGGCAGTATGGGACTTAGATTTAAGGTTAAGTTAAGTAAGGTTTAAATATTTTTAGAAAACCACCTTTTATGGCTTCTGTTTAATACTTTAAGCTCTATAATCTGAGTGTCGGCGTTTTAGGATTGCCTCTGGCATTCCCAGGACCTTATATATTATGTGTGTGGCACCTTTACCATACTGAGAACCTCCGGTTCTCATTCCATACTATGTTGTTATTTTTCAGATGCAGGTCGAGAGGCATCTCGTTAGGCGTCTGGACTCTTGAAGCGGAGTGGTTACTGGGTTATTTTGTTATTATATATATGTACTTAGCTTTCTCTCCACATAACTTATTCTTTTTTATCCTCTTAGAGGTGTATGGAGAGGCAAGATTTTGTTTATGTACATTTGGGTTTTGGGTATGTATATATATGTATATATGTGTGTATATTCTCCGGCCAGTCTTGACTTCGTAGGCTAAGTCAGGAGCTCGTTATTTTGTATCTTTGACTCTCTATTTCTATTTTGGGTTACTTTACACTTGACAGCGGTAGCTTTCTTAGCACGCAAGTTAACTCGTTTCTCGAGCGTCGTGCTTTTATTTCGCGATTTCTATTTTCTCTATTCTTCAAGGCTCCTAGTATATTATAATTCTTCTGCTATTATATATATACATTTTATTTTAGAGGTCGTAATACCACACCACCTCTATTTTACGACTTAAGCGTAAAGTTCTGTGTGGTAGGATGTTACAAAGAGGGCCGAGCGTCTGAAGAAGATACGGCAGGGCGGGGGCGCTCGTTGCTGCTGTTACTGGTGGCGCTGGAACTATGTTAGGCTTGTTGCTCCTTGTGAGAGAGAGAGAAAGAAAGAGTGGGTTGCTGGGTATTTGAGGGTTTTTTACTTAAAATTCGGTAAATCGTTAAAAAATCGATCGATTCTATCGGTTTTACTAGTTTTTTAGTTGGTTTTTCGCCAAGCAGTTTTTTGTATCAACTAGACTGAATAGAGAACCGATTTTCGATTAACTCAATTGAATCGATCAATTCGGTTCAATTTTTAGAATACTGCTATTTATATTTAAATATGACACTTGTTAAATCCAAATAAAATAGTATATTTATATTATTTTTATTTAATTTTAAATCAAAAAAATAATAACTTATTATGCAATTCATTATTTATGACAATAAATGACAATAAATAAAATTATTGTTATATAAACTATTTAGTGTAAAATAATTTAATTTGTGATTATAATTAGGATTTAACTAACTAGTGTCCTAAGGACACATTTTAAAAATATAATAATAAATTTTTTTTAATACTTTTAATGTATTTAATGTATTAAATTTTTTATAAAATATTTTTTTTATGATATGCTTAGCATATGTTATAAATTAACAAAACTCTTATAATTAATATATGTATTTCGATAAATAAATTAAAAAATTAATAATTTCCTAACAAATTAAGATACCTTAGTCTATCTAGCGATAAGATTTTTTAATATTTATATATTTTCTCACATCAAATATAACTTAACACAGAGATGCATGTGCGCCAACATATTATTCCAAACAAAATTAATAAACAACATTTCGAAAACGTTTATGCTATCATCAGTCAGATTATATATTTAAAAAAAATATTATTTATATACTAAATATTTTCTTATATAAAATATAATTATTATTAATTAATTATATATTTAAATTATTTTTTAATTAATAAAATAAAAAAATACGTATTTAATTATTAAAAAAAATACTTATATCAAAACCATGTTTAATATATCGAGCGCATACGTAGTGAGATTGTATTTTTTATAAAAAAATATTATTTATAAATTAAAATTAGTTCACTAAAAATAGTCATTAATGTATTTGTGTATAAATTTATGTGTAATTTAACTTATTTTTAATATATATTTGTGTTATTTTTAACTTATTTTTAATTAAACGTGTATTTTATATTAGTAGCTCATTTTAATGACTAATTTTAGTGTACACGTAATATAATTATTATTTTATTATATTGATGTTGGTATATATTTGGGAGATAACATTAACAGGTAATTGTTAAATGGCTTTGCATGCATGTGAAAATTTGAGATCTGAGATGGTATGGGTTCTCAAGTGTCAAACATTGAATTTGAACTTTGAAGAACTAACTATTATTGCATGGACATCGATGCTTGTAGTCATATGCATGGGTCCTCAAGCCAAGAAACACTCATTATTGCATGCATTATTGTGCTAATAAATTGGTTGGATTTTGACCAAAAACATGTTGTTGGATCCAAAGTAAAGAAGTGCGTACAAGGAAAAATAGAGTTCCAATTCCCGTTGGTGATCCACTGTTAAATATTTATTATTATGCAAAAATATAGATTATTTAATTTGTTGCAAATTAAAAATGGCAAAAATTATTTTTAATATAGAGATGGAGATAGTATTTTAGTTGAATATTAATATTTAGAGTATATTATAATATTGTGGATGTGTAAAAAATGTTAATACAACATATAGGAGTGTGTTGCTGTAACTTAACATGTGATTAACACGCTGTCTATGTATTGACCAAGATGTTGTTACGTGGTTAACACACCCTCTGCGTGTTGGTCAAGATATTATCACGTGAACAATAAATTACGTATTGACTCTCTACCTATAAAATCTACTTACATGTAATTATACCGTTTTTTAATTTGAATATGGAGGTAATAATAGGTTAAATTGGGATATGGAAAACACAGATACTTCACATCCGTGTGGTGTCTGAGTAACAGAACTCGGACCATGCGAGTTCCTCCATGGTAAACGGATGGTCTGAGTTGTTAAAGACAAAGAACACAGAGGATCCGATTTTCTTCTTTCGAAACTCAAATTTTTTCAATTCCAAATCGGACCATCCAATTTGTTCTGCAAAATTTTTAAATCAAGCAATTCACAGGGTCCGAATTCTACATTCTGACACTCACAAAAAGCTGTTCCACAAATTTATCTTGTACTCTATGAATTCATATCCGAGCACATCATATACAAGGCTTCCATAACCATAAAATTGAGTCTAATTATACCAAATAATTCTATTTCCAACAAAAACACTAATTTTTTGTTTCATTTACAACAAAATTAGCCTAAAAATGGATGTATATCTAATTCATTAATTAAATAGTGACAGAACCTAGTCACCCAAAAAAAAAATATAGTGATAGAACCTATAAAAGTTACAGATATGTGTAAAGCAGAAATCATTGCAGGCATATCTTTCATGGCCTCTTTGATTGCACACTTTCTCATATATACTAATCTCCTTAAGTGGGAAAGGGACCAAGTAAAAGATGTCATTACTTTTCAAATGATTTTGCCAATCTCCTTTTATTTTAATGAGAAAAAAATAAGAAAAAAAGAGTTTGATTAGAGAGCTAACTATTTTTCAGTTAATAATTAATTTTTTAAATTAATTTTTTTACTGTAAATTATAAATTATAAATTTTAAATTTTAAACATTAACCGCCTTAAATCTTAAACCCTCCAAAAGTGAGAGTTAAAATGTAAATTTACAATTAAAAAATTGATTAATATTAAGTTGATTATTTATGTTTGTTAAAAAAAAAATTCAAGCTTCATGTATTCATTTCATCCCATTCTCAAATGAAATGATGGTATATGGATATTTTTCTTGATATTTCATCACTTCATTTTTTTATTTTTTTATTTTTTTGTCATATTTATAATCAAAAATGGATATAAAAGGAGTAAGTAATAGTCTCGATCCTCAAAATTTTAAAATTAAAATTATATTTATATATGAGATATGTGTTTAAAGAAATAAAAAATATAATATAATTTAGTGATTTTATATGTATTATTTTTTAACATGTTTATGTTTTAATTTTTTTATTTATTAATATATTTTACTTAACCAATTTAATATTATATACTCATTTTTTGTACTTTTTAAATTAGTTTTTATATATTTATTTTTGTATTTATTTTTAAAAAATTCATTTGTTTTTTTAATAATATTAAAATAATAACGCATTTAATATTATATTATGATATAGAATATTAATAATGACTTATATCATTATATTTTGGTAATTTTAGATTTTTTTATAAAAATACATATAATATCTGAATTATTTTTATGTATTGAAAAAATATAAATAAAAAACAATAATAAAAAAAATTCGTTTAAAATACAGTCATTGCATATTAAAATTTTTTGGATCTATTCCTATATATAACACACAGAAACTCACACATTAAACCACACCAAAGGCCTCCCTAAGAATTCGAGTACGTGAATTTCAGAATTTCAGAAAAGTCAAAAAGTCTTATTGTGGAATTAATTTCTTTGAAAATGTCAGTAAATGAATGAACTCGTGAGTGAATGACGCATATGAGATGAGATTTCCAATATTAGTATTATTTCGAAAAATATATTGTCTATATTGATAAAAGGAGACTGTATGCATTAGATATGAAAAGATTTACCAGTCAAAAATATAATAAGTAAAAAAATATAAGGTAGGCGGCTAAGTGCGCATTCGATATCCAAATAAGATAAGAAGTGTGTCGAAGCAACACCTAGAAAATATTGATTCTCGTGTGTTTAGAAAAAAGTGAAAATTTATATGAGGTTGTTTTTGTGGAAAATTGATAATTAAAAAATATTAGATGATTTGATATTTTTATAAATTTGATTAAATTATTATATAATAATTATCAACTATTAATTTTATATGAAAATAATTACACCTCAATTTTTAACTTAGATGAATTTGAAAGTATTGAATGGTCTCATGGTCAAATTGATTCAAATTTTGAAATTAAGCAAAGTAATTGGTGTGATAAGTGTTAGTATTTAATTTGGTCTCTGAATTTATACACAAATTTTAATTTAGTTTTTTAAATTTTAATTGTCTCTATTTAGTTTTCAAATTTTGCAAACGTAACTCACATTAGTCATTGAGACAATTTTTGGCATATAAATGTTAATGGAGCACTAGGGACGGACCCAAGCATAACAACGAGGGGCACTTGCTCCTATGATGTTTTTAATTTTTGTTTTAAAAAATATAGTTATATATAATATGTCCCCACTTTAAATTTAAATAACTCCACTACAAATAAAATAAATTCAATTTGTTAAAGTTTTAAATTTATTTTTTTATTTTTTATCATTTTGACTATTATTTAATCTAATCAAATTTAATTATTGTACCGTCAATTCTTTATTTTCTTAAACCCTCTTTTTATTTTTATATTTTCAACATTTTTTTTATTTCTTGTCTAATGGTCATCTTCTCTTCGTCAAAAAGTAAATTTTAAATTCTCCAATTTTTTTATATAGCTTTCCATAACTCTATATATCTTTCAATTTCATTATTTTTGTTTTTTGATATTTTTAATTACAATTTTTAATTCAAACAATTATAGTTTAGGTATCAATCTAATATTTTATTTTTTTTATGACTTTATATATTTTATTTTATTCTCGATTTATTCATCTTTATTACTTATTTTTTATCTTTTGTTCTATTATATGTACCTATGTTGCATATAAAATTTTAAAATGAACGGATTAATTTACTAATTTAAAATATATTTTTTATTTTTAAAAATAATAATAAAAAATATTTTAATTATAATATATAATTAAACAGATACATAAAATATTTTATCTAACATTATATTAAAATTAAATTAAAAAATATAACAAATTTAATTATTTAAAAAAATAAAAAAATTGTAAAAATTATGTTTTATTATTTTATATAAACATACTTTTTATATAAAGATTTAATTTTTCTAGTATTTATATATAATTCTAATTTCAAATTATAAATACTAATGTATCATTAGGCGCTAATATGCCAGTTAATTCAGTCTTTTATTATTAAATGTGTATAAAATTTTTTCTAAACACGTTTTTGTGTTTATCCATCTTCAAAATGTTTATTATTGATTTTTCCTCAACTACTAAATAATGTAACCTTATAAATGATAAACTATGCATAAATTATGAATCTTATGCCCCCATATACTAGAAAATATGTATCCAACCGACGTAATAATAGAAAATTTTAATCATTCATTTTTGTTTATAATTTTATCAAATTTTTAATTATTTTTAAATTAAAAATTGTAAGTAATTTTTACATTAGATAAAAAAATTAATTAAATTACTATTCATTATTATCTTTCATAAAAGGCAATAATTCTTGAATATTCACCTATAAAACATTCTACAACTTATTTTATGTCAAACATGAAAACAAACATTATGTATCTTTTTAGAGTAGTTAACAAAGACCAATGAGTTATAGTTCAAGTGGCATAATTTTCCCATATTCAATTAAAAGGTTGCGGATTTGAGTCTCCTATCTTTGATAAAAAAAGAGTAGTTAACAAGGATGTAATTAAGTTTTTTAATTTAATAAAAAAATTCAATTTTCATATAAAAAATGATAAAATTATAAAAACCAACCTAACAATGATTAAGTGAATACAAAATTTATGTGGAAAACAAGTATGAAAATGTGAGGTGAAGAGTTGATAGCAAGCTTGGAAGTCAAAGTGGGGTATTTCCTTGCTTTTTAATCTTTTGATTCTTTAATAATTAATATATTGGTCCCTCATCGATGTCTTCCGAGTCAGAAATCAAGAAAAGAGGGAACTGGCATTCTTATGCATCAATATGCAAGGTAGGGCAACAAAACCCTTTTTGATCAATTTGAAAGAAAGAAAGAAAGAAAAAGTAACGATTAGGCTTATACCCTCAGTGCCAACACCATCAAAATCTAGTTTTGCGGAATTAAAATAACCATCCAATATATTTGATATTTGATCATTTCTTCATTTATAAATCTTGAATAAAGTTATTATTATTATTATTATTATTATTATTATTATTATTATTATTATTCAAATAAAATAATTAGAACACAAAATTAGTATATTGTAACTCTTCCAAACTGAAAGACACAATTGCAACTTTCTTATATCTATACAAATTGTGTAAACTGCTTGAAGCAGCATACATGTTGTTGCATACTCTGACCTTAGAATTGGAGAATATTCTTTTATTTTTGAACTTCTATTACTGTCTGTAGCGATTTATACTTTGTTTTATTACTGGACTAATGTAAACTGTTGCTGCATATAGCAATTTTTGTTTCGGTCTTTTTTACGTAAATCGCAACTGATAATAACGGTTTATGTTGATTTTGAATCCGTTACTACCAGTAACAATTTGTATAGATATGAAAAAATTATAATTACATTTTTAGTTTAAAAAGTTACAATCTAATAATTTTAGGTTCTAATTATTTTATTTAAATAACTTATTATTATTATTATTATTATTATTGGCTTGTAACTATCTGCGACCTCAAAGAATAAGACGAGTATGTGATTTGTATGGTTTTAGGATAAAAATTTATTTTTAGTTGTTTTTATATGAGATTGATAGTCGATAATTATTAAATAATTTAATAAATTTGATTAAATTATTTTCTAATGATTCTCTACTATCAACTTTATTTAAAGACAAAAAATCAACGAATCTTCGCTTTTCAATTTTTAATACGAGAGACTAACTGGCAACCATTTTGTAGATAAATTCAATGATTGCCTCATAGGGTGGCAAGTTACCATACCGAATTATTTGTGGTTTAGACGTTTAGTTGATTCTGCCATTTCTTTAATATTAAGGACATGAAAAGGGACATAAATTGATTACTAGTTCACAGAGTTCTGTTCAGATTGACAGTGATTATTGCAGCAAACACATACATCAACTTTTGATTTGGATTTTTTATTATCATCAACCAGAATATTGGTTGCGGGATTGATTGATTGATAAAAGAAATTGAACCTAAGCGATTATATATAATTAAAAGTAATTTAAGAATAAAAATTTATAAAGATATTCATAAGAGAATTTTTTTTTTGGGAATTATTTTTGGTACATTATATATCAAGTAGTTGCAGATATGAATTAATCTGTCAGACTAATAAATCTAAATTTTATTTAAGGATTTATTGTTGAGTAATAAATTACTGTATACACAAAATAAAATTCGAACCTTTGACACTTAGACGAATAAATTGACCACTCGATCCACTCAAATTAGTTAAGAATAAAAAGTAATTTATTTTACTTATCTCTCTTTTTCGAAAAAATAGAAAAAAAACTACTATAACAATGTCTTGAGAAAAACTTTGGCTAAAACATTAATAAAAGACATTTGATAATTACATATGTACCCTAAAATAATATTAGAACTTATATACACCAAAGAAGAAGAATAAACTATAATAATGTTTTGCAATGCACACTTCTCTAAAAAATTTAATTATAATGTTTATTTTTTAACCAACTTCACTCTTCACTCTTTGGTACATTCTTTGACTAAAACATTTTTATTAAAGTTGGCTAATTAATCCTTTACTTATTTACACCATTACTTTTATTTGGGCCAAAATATTATATTTTCATTGTAAAGAAAGACATTTACCAACCACATATGTACCTTAAAACAATAAAACTTTAATCAAATCCCTAAATCATACACTTACTTCCTACTAAATGAATTATTGTATAATAACATAAATATAATGTACAAAAATGATGTGCAAGGTAAATAAGAAATATTAATTTTTTCACTAATAAGAAAAAAGTTAAAATTAAATTTATACCCTAAAATTTAAAGACTTTAAACCAATTCCTTAATTAACCATACACCATAATTTCTTAAAAAAAATTAACTCTATGTAATTAAAATACAACTTAGAAAAATAGTTTTCAAGAAAAATAATCAAAGCATTATTAATATGTTTAATGTAAATAAAATAAATATAAAATTGTATTAAAAAAAATTTGTTGACCCCACTCAAATAACAAATTTGATTCCACTTAAGTTTTTTCTCTTGATCTATACTCTTAAGTCATATAAGAATAAAATGTTATTTGTACACTAAAATCAGTAATTAATATATATATATATTGTATTCTAATACGGATTATATATTAGTTGCTGATTTTAGTAACGAATTTTAGTGTATTCGTAATATAGTTGAAGAATAAAAGGTCCACTATATGCACATGTTATAAAAATATTATATTAATTATTTAATAAAAAACAATTAAACATATAATAATAATAATAATAATAATAATAATAATAATAATAATAATAATAAAATCAGTAATCTAAATTTAAACTCCAAAATTATCGTTTTTCTCTTTGTTCTCTAATATTATTTATCCATTTAATTTTTTTTTAAGTTAGATTTAGTTTTGTTCCTAACAACTCTATCAATTGATAGGATCTTTTTTGTTATGAAGATCATAAAGAGTCCGCTTTTATAATCATGTAGAAAAAAAAAATTTAAAACTGATCTATATAAACAAAAAATATTTGATTATATTGACAATAAAAGAATTATTTAATTTTTTAAAATATAAAATCTAAAAGAATGAAATTCTAAATTATGTTATTATTTTAAATTATTATTTTATTATTTTATTTTATTTGTTAATCATATTTTATAAAAATATAATACAATTATAAAATTTATTATGATGCTACGTATACTTTTCCCTCACTGTTAAAATTTTATAGACTCTAAACTAATGCTTTAATCCTATATTGATAAACCATACAACGTAAATCCTTTATAAATGAATAACCCTAAAATTCAAAACTAATAAATTATGCCCAGAAAATGAAAGCTTTATACCTACCCATAAATCCAAAATTAAATCTTCAAAAGATGAATAATTCTATAATAGTATAAATATAATTAAGACAAAATTGTTCCAGAAAATAAAAGCAATATTAATTTTTTAAATGATAAAAATAAAACTTGTCAAACTATATTTATACTTTAAACATAATTACGAAAAAAATAGTTCAAGGTAAATCAATGCAATATTAATTTGATAAATATATGAAAAAGTGAGTTTAATCCTAAGAGTAAATCTTAATCTTAAATTCCTGACAAATAACTAATTATATAATATTGGATATAACAATTTATAAATTGAAATAAAATGATAATTAGATAACAGTGTGGATATACTTAAGAATAATAATTATAATTAATAATTAATTGTAAATTATTGGAAAAGGATCGTATAATAATAATTCTACTTTATCAATTGTTGGAATGATAATTAATATAAAATTAGTCATCATAGTTAACTAAATAATATTAGTTATATATATTAATGATACGATAACTATTATAAAGTTAATTTAATTTAATATGATAATGCTTCTCTATTGTTAGTATATTTAATTAACAGTACAATTAGGTATTTTTTATTGTTTTTTATTCAGTTTTTAGAAGAGAAAGAAAATAAAAAAAATAATTTTTCTAATTTTTTGACCAACTAATACGTGAAAATGGATATTTAAATTAATTAAATAATAATAAATTCTTAAAAAATTGACTAATGACTAAAAATTAAAGAACAACTACCATTTCTCTTTTTTTTTTGTGTGCACCAAGGTATCCATCATGTCAGAAGTCCAATGACTAATTTTTCGAATACTGCAGAGATAAAGTGGGTGACCCTCCCAAACAAGCAAACTCCATTCACATCCTCCAGTAAGTATCGAATCCGAAAGAGATGGTTAAAAGGCACAGACCCTCATGACCTCATCTATCTGTGCCAACTTGCATTGGTACTACCATTTCTCTTTAATCATTTAGACACATAACCGAACATTTTATTTATTTATTTAAAAGAAAAAAGGACAACCCATCAATTCAGCAATTATTCTGTTAATGGGCCTGATGGGTTGGTAAGAGTTGGGCCATCAAGAACCACACAATCTAATCAGACTTCTTTTTCTTGCCTTGCTCTTTTGACCAGACGATAAGGATCTCATAACTAAGTCTTACCCAAAAATAAAATTCTTCATAATTCCGATTTTCTTCACATATATTTTATTAAAAAAAAAAAAACTAACTTGAGTTGGTAACTGGTCAGTTTATTCGTCGGATTCGAATCTCACTTTGTGCAAGTATCAATCTATTGGCGAGTTATCCCACTTTGTGCAAGTAACAATCTATTGACGAGCTACAGACCTTTAAATGAAGTTAAGATCTGCAATAAATTAATACTTGACCTGTCAGGTTGGAGTATACTGTGAAAAAAATAAAAAATAAAAAATAGAAACTATGAAGTTAGGAGTAATTTGGAGCCATTCATATCATTAACTAGCGTTAAAATGTCAAATCACTCCTAGGTGCATAAACACTAAAAAAATTTTTCAATAGAAGAAAACTTTGGCAATGACAAATAATTGAAAACGGAAATTTCGAAGCACATGTAACTTTATAGAGTTGTAGGGCACTTAGCATCATCATTGGTACATATCCCACTTCGATGGCCGAATTATGAAGAAGAACGTTTAGATAATCTAAAATGGCCGACTAATAATGAAGGAAAAAAGTGAAATAATAAAGGATATGAAGATGGGGTTATGATAACAGTATTTTTTAGTGAAGCCAGTTGTAATACGTGTGGTGCTAATCATGATTAGCACTAAGCTCCCTCTTCAAGAAATGAATACACCTTAGCGGAAATTATAATACATGAGTAGATATTTATGATTTTTTTTTTAATTCTAACAATAATGTATTTTTTTAATACACCTCTGCGTTTTCATTTTTTATTTTGATATTTAATATTTTATATTTTTAATAATTTGTTGAAAAAAATAATGAAAATAATAAAATTTTATTTTTTATTTTTATTTTTTTAAACAAAATTTTAAAAACGTAAAACATTCAAAATAGACAGAAAATGAAAATGCGACTACGAATAATATTGACACCTTTTATTTGTTTACGATAACGAATGCTTCAAGTATTTTACTTACTCAATTATCTATTTTTTTAAAAAAAATAACTATCCTTTTTAATAAAAACTGATTTTTTTTTTTTGGGGTACAAAAACTGATGATTAAATTCCAGCTATATGAAGGTATAGTATGACAATTCAGAAGGTCATAAGAAGATTACTAAAATAAATAAATCCCATCAGCCACTACAGAAAATTATGTTTTTTTTTTTTTTTTTCACACTCTCACCCCTCTTCTTTTTTCATGATCAATCAGTGGGTATGCATGGGCTCTTGAGATTATGAAAAAGAAAAATAGGGTAATGGTAGGCCAGCCCGCTCGTGCACTGCAGCTAGCCATGGGCCCACGGCCCATCAGAGCCCACAAAAACTGGTTATGATGATGAAGTTGCACCTTCATTGGTGAGAGAGAATTGTTATTAAGCCGCTAATTATCTTTTATAAGATGGACTAAGTCAGTAAGTTGTATAATATACTTACATGAGTTTAAATTAGGGTATTCTTCAAATATTACGAGTACTAATTTATATAACAAAAAAAAAATCATGATTTACCATTTTATAAATTATAAATTTTTTAATTAAAAAATATAAAATTATGATTCACAATTTTTAATTACCTTTTCTTTTATTTAAAATCAGTTACTCACGATTTCTTCTTATCTTATACACTGCATATAGAGGAAATGTCATTTTCGGTCCCTAATAATTTGTTCGATGGACTTTTCACCCCCAAAAAAATTTAAAAACCCAAATCGGTCTCTATTTACTTTGATATATGTACGTTCCAGTTCCTATCTACTTTGAGTAAATGCTTTTTCCGGTCCCTAACCAGGAACTGGAATGTACATATATCAAAGTAGATAGGAACCGATTTGGGTTTTTAGATTTCTTAGGAGGTGGGAAGTCCATCGAACAAATGGTTAAGGACAAAAAAAAACATTTACTCCTGCATATATCACTGTATTACACCAAAATATCGTAATATTAAAAAAAAAATCACCAATAACATTTCAATATAAAAAAATAGCTTTATTAAGCAGGCAACTATTAATCAATTTATATATTATTTTTCAAAAAAAAAAAAAAAAGAAAGGGTAAGATAAATAAATGCATGTGAACTAAGCAATATAATAGGTCCCCCACTAGGGGCCAATTGAGTAGTACAGTGCTGACTAAAAAGTTTATATAAGGAAAGTGAAGTATGCATAAGATTAACTAGCAATGTGTTAAATTAAAAAAAAAAAAAACAAAGCATATATCTATCTATCTTTCTTTATATATACTCAACTAGTCCCTTGTTGTAGTCCTATCCTCCCTCTCTCTCACCCTTCTCACAAATACCAACAATGGCTTCCGAGAAGGTTGAGACAGTTGTTGCTGGGAATTACTTAGAAATGGAGAGAGAAGAGGAAGATTCAAAATCTGCTGCTAGCAAACTTTCTAGCCTCTTCTGGCATGGTGGTTCTGTCTATGATGCATGGTTTAGCTGTGCTTCTAATCAGGCATGCATAGTTAATTAATCAATTAATATTATTATAATATATGCATATATATATATATATAGAACGTTATTAATGATAAATATGATTTGATTTGAATTGAATTGAATGCAGGTTGCACAAGTGCTATTAACACTGCCATATTCATTTTCACAACTTGGGATGGTGTCTGGGATTATATTTCAGCTTTTTTATGGACTCATGGGAAGTTGGACCGCATACCTCATAAGTGTTCTTTATGTTGAGTATAGAACAAGAAAGGAGAGGGAAAAGGTTGATTTTAGAAACCATGTAATTCAGGTGAGAAATTAATCATGGAGGGTGGGTTAGTTGCTTTAGATTACGGAAATGTTTGGTAACCAAAGAAAATCAGCCAAAAGCCAAAAACAGCCATAACTTACCTTATTTAGCATTTATTAATTGTTGCGATAAATAATTAATACTAAATAAGGCAAATTCTAGCTGTTTTTTTTATCTACCTAGCATTATCTGGTCTTCTTCATTCTTGTTCTAATAATACTGTTTGCTTTCTTTTGATTTTTGTTGCAGTGGTTTGAAGTTCTTGATGGACTTTTAGGCAAACACTGGAGGAATCTTGGTCTCTTTTTCAACTGTACTTTCCTTCTCTTTGGATCTGTTATTCAACTAATTGCTTGTGCAAGGTATAGTAAACTAAACTAATTTCTATTCTAATTGACATATGCTAAAGTGACTAACTAATTACAATTGAGTCTACATCTATTACTAATAAAAAATGATCTAAGTAACAGATTGAATATTATTTTCAGTAACATATATTACATAAACGACAATCTGGACAAGAGAACCTGGACATACATATTTGGAGCATGCTGTGCAACAACAGTGTTCATACCATCTTTCCACAATTATAGGATATGGTCATTCTTGGGTTTGTTAATGACTACTTACACAGCATGGTACATGACCATAGCTTCCCTTATGCACGGCCAGGTAAATTTAATTCAATTCAAACCTTACTTTTTTTTTTTTTTTTTTTACCAAAGATATGAGACTCGAACCCACAACCTCTTAATTGAGTATGGGGAGACTATGCCATTTGAGCTATAACTCATTGGCAATTCAAACCTTACTTGTTACTACTACAAGTTACAAATTCATATTCTCATACTCATGTTAATAATAAATAATATGTTTTTTTTTTGTTGATAAAGGTTGAAGGGGTGAAGCACTCAGGGCCAACCAAGTTGGTTCTCTATTTCACCGGTGCTACAAACATTCTCTACACTTTTGGTGGACATGCTGTTACAGTGTGAGGATTAGAGTATTCTAATCTTTAATTAGTGCTTTAATTTTTTTTTTTTTACTAAAGATAAGAGACTCAAACTCGTAACCTCTTAATTGAGTATAGGGAGACTATGCCATTTGAGTTATAACTCATTGGCAATTAGTGCTTTAATTTGGTTTTAAAAAATCAAACATTTTAAATTAGTCTTTAAAAGATACAAAATAAAATCAAATCCGTCATTCTGCTAATTAGACGATAATATATTGCAAAATACTCATGTCACATGTTAAGCACTTATTCTAGGATTTGGATCATTTAAAGTTTGAATTTTACTTTAGAAAGTAAAGTGTGATTTTCTATCTTTGAATAGTTTCTCTTTCATATTTATTCTTGGTCCCACCTATGAAATCAATGGTAAGAGATCACACTTTACTCTCTAAACTGAAATTCAAACTTTAGAGGATCCAAATCCCTTATTTTAATACATACATATTTCAATTTTTTTTATAAGATATCTGTTTAGCCACATTTTAAAAGCGTGATTTATGTAAAAAAATAACGAATTAAATAAAATAACAACGCTTTTATAACATATCAAAATCAGACGGTATAATTCATCATCCAATGATAAAAAGAAAATATCTTCACGTAAAAACAATTAGAAAAATGAATCTGACTCATATATTATGTAAATGTAGGGAAATTATGCATGCAATGTGGAAGCCACAGAAGTTTAAGATGATATATCTGATAGCAACATTGTATGTGTTGACACTAACATTGCCATCAGCTTCAGCAGTGTATTGGGCATTTGGAGATCTGCTTCTAACACATGCCAATGCACTCTCATTGCTCCCAAGAACAGGGTTCAGGGACACAGCCGTAATTTTGATGCTGATTCACCAGTTCATAACATTTGGGTTTGCATGCACCCCACTATACTTTGTGTGGGAGAAATTCATTGGTGTTCATGAGACCAAGAGCTTGTTCAAGAGAGCATTGACCAGGCTTCCTGTGGTCATACCAATTTGGTTCCTTGCAATCATATTCCCCTTCTTTGGTCCCATCAATTCAACCGTTGGATCTCTCTTGGTCAGCTTCACTGTTTACATCATCCCTGCCTTGGCTCACATGATCACTTTCGCTCCCGCCCCTGCTAGAGAGGTCAGTCGCATTTCAGTTAAATCTGTCAAATCATTTAAAGTTTGTTTGGAATGCTAGGAATTAGAATTCACTTTAGAGTTGAATTCTTTTTCATGTTTGATTTAAATTTCTTTGAGAATTCTAATTCTCATTTTTTCTTCGTTTGTAAATCAAAGCCGTCTGATTTCCAAATTCATTCACACAGCTCTTTAAACTTGAATTCTATTCAATTAATATATTATAGTCATTTCAAATTATGAAATTGAATTTCAAACAGAAATAACTTCTTTTCTTAAAGGAAATATAATTCTTTTCTCGTGTTAAATGGTTCAAACAAGCTCTTAATGATTTTCAACTATTAATTTCATACAAAGACAATTACAGGTGAGTTTCTACTGATATATACATTGTATTTTAATGGTTTAATTAATTTTTTTGGTCTCTGTAATTTTATTGAATTTGCAACTAAGTCTTTATACTTTTTTTTTTTTAATTAGATCCCTATGCTGTTTTTAAATTTGTAATTAAATCCTTTTTGTATTAAAAACGTTAAAATTAACAAAATATTCCTCCCAAAAGACTTGTGATCAAAGATCTAATTACGTTTTTAATTATAAACACCTTTAAATTGCAAAAAAATATTCCATTAACTCTAATATTTTTTATATTGTATAAAATTAAAAATAATATACGGACACAATTAAAACCTGAAAAACAAAAAGTATAAAGACCTAAAAAGATCAATGACATTCTAATTAAATTTGTCAAATTATTTAGTGATTTTCAACTATTAATTTTATACGAGTTTTCACCTATACATACATGCATTCCTTTAATTAATTAAATTTTCTTTTTAACTAGGTGCTTATTGTTAATGTAACAAGTTAATTATATTTTTTTCTTCTTTGCAAACTTTGGACAGAATGCTGTGGAGAGACCACCATCAATGTTAGGAGGTTGGGTAGGATTGTACTCCATGAATGTGTTTGTGGTGGTATGGGTTTTGGTGGTAGGGTTTGGGTTGGGAGGATGGGCAAGTATGCTTAATTTCATTCACCAAATCAACACTTTCGGACTATTTGCAAAGTGCTATCAATGTCCCCCTCACAACAAGCCTTCAATTAAATTAAATTAAATCAAGTTGCTAATTTTCCCAATTTCTACTTATATTTTGAGATCGCCATACATGTGTGTAAAGAGATTGCCATTTGTATTTTTTTTTTTAATTTTACTTTTCTCTTCTTCTTTTTTTTTTTCATTTTTTTATTTTACTACTAGCTACTATATTAAGCTAATTGGTGTTAATTGTGTCAACTAAAAAAGGGAGTGATGGCAATCATGGCCACCCCCTATTATTATTATTATACGAAATCAGATTTAGAATTTCGTGTGGGGGTTAATCATCATTTCATGTTGTGATAATTTAGATCTTTATATTATATATGCAAAATATACTACTCATAATTTTATGCTCTCTCTATTTATGTTATATATTCTAAGCTAACTTAAGCATCTTAAGAGACATGTCAATGAAACATTGATAAGAAGTTTCACCTTTAAAACATTATTATTTATATATACATTTAACAAAAAAGAAAAGAAAAATCAATAACTTGTAATATAAACTTTTTTTTTTGAAAGAGAAGCTCAACACAACAAGTGGAGCATAGATGATAATAATATAGAAACTAAAAGTAGAACACACATGTAAACAATTTAGGTATCCCTTCTGTCATCTTCGGCATTGCCATCAACAACAGAAAGGGTCTACTCCCAACCACTCCTTGTAGTTCATGAAGGACATGTTTATAATCTCCTCAACTCCTCTTCCTTTGTTGTGGAAAATCCTCCGGTTTCGTTCCAACCATATGTTCCAAATGATCGCACAAAAACACACCATCCATCTCTTGCACTCCTCTTTTTTATTTGAGATCTCAGTCCAACTTTGAAAATGCTCTTTTAACCCACCCGGACAAGTCCATTGCACACCAACATATGATAACCAAGCACACCACACCTGCCAAGAAAAGCTACAACCAAGAAACAAGTGATGGCCATATTCAATACTATTATTACATAAAACACATATATTATCTTCTTGGTGAATGACCCCAAACCGACTCAGTCTCTCCTTCGTGTTGACCTTGCCAATTAAAACAAACCAGGCAAACAACTCCACTCTAGGTGGGACAAGATCTTTCCAAATAGTCCTAGTGAAGCTGTAGCTTGATATACCCTCGGGACCATTTCCACCTGCAACACCTGCACAAATGAGTTAGTAGACTAAGAACCAAAAGAATTATTAATAGTTTAATATATACTACCTGGCCCTGGCTATTTGATAATTGACACGTACACCAATTTGTATCCAACAAAAAGAATACTTTGATATTTGTTTCAAGAATAATGGGAATTAATTTTGGGAATTCCATGTTAGAGAAGATGGAAAACGACAACGACCTAATTAAATATCGAAGGTTGCAAAGATGAGATATGTTGGAAGATTGAAGATCAAATCTCACGCTGAAATTATGGTGTGATCTCATCATCACATCCAATAATCTTATCTCAAATCCATTGCAAATATGAAAATTTTCATTGTTCTCTTTATAGATTTAAAAAAAAAAAAATATAGATAGACAATAAAAATATTAAATAATGTGAATAATAGATATATTAAATATTCATTTCACCAGATATGTGGATGATTATTCTAATATTAAAATTTAGGTAAATAATTTAAAAATATAGTGTATTTTTATTTTATTGGTAATTGTTTATATTGTTCAAAAAAGTCATTAATTACCTAACATAATCTTTTCTTAAATTATTGATAGTCTAACTGTTGTGAAAGATGAAGTATGTGAATTGGCTATTTTTTTTTCATATTTTTTTAATGTTGGTGAATAACTTAAATGTTGGGTGATTTAGTATTTAATAAATTTTTGGGAGGTCTATAACAAGGAGAACACTTTGATAAAGACATTAAAAATATTTTTTTTAAAAAACGTTTAAACATGTCATGTTATTATTGGACATTCTTATTAAATTGGTTAATAATTTATTTTTTATTATAAACCAGAACAAAATCGGTTTATTATAGTAACAATAATAAACCTAATTGTCTGCATTATAATTATTAGACCCGATTTGATCCGATCGAATCATACCATCTAAACCAAATATCTTTAATTTTTTTATAAAAAGACAATTATATCCCTGACTTTTTGTTTTTTGGACATTTAAATCCCTAAAAATTAAAAAATACAATTAAATTGCTAAAAAAATTGGGTTTATCATTATTTTATAAAAAAATCAATTTTATTCTAATTTATTAAGAAATTAAAAAATAATAGGTTCATTAATACGTCCAATAATAATACGACACGTAAATATCTTTACAAAAAGATATTTTAGACATATCTTTATAGAAGCATCCTCCATAACAAATAATTTATAGAAAGCGTATTGTAAAAAGAATATTTTTTATTCATAAAAATATAATCCGCGAAGACGTATTATCAACTCGGAGAAAGCATATAATTATAAAAAAATATTTTCTATTCGTAAAAGTACAATTTACTAGGAGCATATTTTTTTTATCATCTACTATTTTATTGATTGATTATTGGTTAAAAGGAAAAATTAATTCTCTATCAAATCTGTTTTATGGATTTAGTTTTTGATGTCAACCTATAATCTAATTAAGTTCACATACACTACCAGAAATACGGGCGTTATCAACGGAAAGATACCCGCAAATCAAAAACAGTGGTAAATTTACATGATCGTGTTAATCACTTGCAACGTCTTGTACCTCCGTGGCTAAATTTTTGGAATTTTTCGACGGTTTTATTTGTTCGTGGCCAACTTGAGATGAGTTCTCTCAATTACCACAGATCTAATAATCACCGTGACAAATTCGAACGATTTTCACTTCAAAATTTTGCGCTTAATTTGATGTTTTCCTCCATCTCTCTCAAAATATTTTTATGCAGTTTATATTTTTTTCCAATTTTAAACTCTAATCTAAGGTAAATTCAATTTATCAGAGTGCGTGCAGCTTTTCCAATTCCTCAATTGTTAGTTTTTTTCTCTCTCCTTTTTTTCGAGTGCTGCCACTGAAAAAGTAATAAAGTTTGCTAATAGTTTGATTTTAGATGTGGTTAATCATGTGCAATTTTTTCATTTACTATGATTCTTATACTCTGCCATATCTCCGAATCTTGTTTTTTTTCTTACTTACTACTAGTTCTGCGCTGATTTGGTTAATTTACCCTTCTTAATTTAATACTAATTTTTTAGTGTGGTTATGTTGTTCATTACTTTATAAAAATCAGAGTGTAATGTAATTAAAGAGACTAATTCATATATATATACAATTTTACTATTTATATTTTTTAGTTGTCAAATTTTTTATTTGTACTCTTTCTGGCCAAATGCAGTTTCAGTGCCCAATTCCACAGTATGCATTGATTTAAAGACTTTAGTGATGGAATAAAATGATTTAATTAAAAATAAATGTTAAAATTATAAAAAGAGTACCAAAGGAGTACAAAAAAAGTACATATTTATCTTTAACAAAATAACTCTAGTTAATTCTAGAAAATAAAAAATACTAACTATGATTGATTGGAATAATAACTAATTTAATTACTCACTATTAATTTATGACAATATTAATGAACAAAGTCCTAACTCTTAAAATTCAGAATATTAGTTTTATACCTACATTTTATTATTCTATCTATTTATTATCATTTGATTAGTTTAATAGAAAAATAAAATAAAATTAATTTCATGGAAGTTCATTTTTTAACTATGTACAAAATTTATATTCTTTTTCAATCCAAGGGTATCAAATTCTTAAATTTTAAGTTTATTTATTTTAATTTTTACTGATACCATTTTTTTAAATCCAACAAGTTAAAATTCTAAATTTTAATTAGTATGTAAAATTTTTGAAATATAGTTTAAAGTTATAAAATTTATAATTTAATATTTTTTATTAAAGTTAAATTTTATTCTAAATTAAAATTGAGAGTTACTTCACTAAACAAAATTCAAATTAACATCTATAATAAGATAAATGAAATTTTTAGCGGCAATGTTAAATGTAACTTCTTTTTGGTAGTCCACTTACCCAGTTTTTATGGTAACTCCCTCACACTTTTCTTTTTTCCCAAATCCCCTATTTGTTAGCTCCTACAGTTGATTCAAGTTTGATAACATGCCGCCAACTCCTTTGCTAATAACATTTTTTCGGTTTCTCTAAATCCGTAATTTCTTACTTCCTATACTCAGATCAAGCCAACTAACCTTTCGCTCAATCCGTTCCTATTTAGGTTCTGAGTATGATCGTACTGGACATTTTGTGGAAAAACAAGGGACCACGATTTGCAGTTCGAGTGCCATCAGTTCGAGTCACCAAAGAAGCAAGCAAAATCAATCAAATTCTACCGGCAAACACGAATCGCAAAGAAGACTTGAAGGAACCCTAAATTGCTCCATTGTACCACGCTCACCGTCACTCTCTCTGGAGGTAGTGCTTTGAATCTTACTTCTCTAAAACACTATCCGATGGATTTAAGTTTTCTCTTCTTGTCCTGTTGTTGGTGGAGATGAGTGCGTTGGCTTGGATTTGCATGTTTTATTCATTTATCCTTTTGATGGTATAGAGAATGAACTACTGGTACAAAGTATAATTTAAATGTAAAAATATAAGTAGCTACTTAGTAGTATGTACTAATGTGATTAATTACATTTCTAATTAATCTTAGTTCTCTTTTATATGCTGAAATTCCTAAAATCAACATTATTTTGGTAATGCTCATGGCCATAGCAAAGTAGCAAACAAGAGTTATTGTTTACATTTCTTAGCATTTCTTGTGTTTCTTACTTTTGAATCTGATTTTAGAAGAAGAAGTTCCACCATTTAGATCACTATGGTTCCACCATTTAGATCACTATGGTAGCATCCATTCTTCAAACATGTAATTTTTTATATACTCAACTTTTTTAAGAGCCTAATTTTTGTAAATATTTCTTTTTGTATGAGTGTTATTTTGTGATCATAATAATGTTAGTCAGTGTAGTTCAAACTATCTCCATGAGAGAGATTTTAGTTCGATGTACGAGGAAGAAGGAAGCTCCAAGAATGGTAAGAAGCATTTTATGTGTTTACAGGGCAGATTGATCAATAAAAATGAGGTGGCAGTAAAAAAAATTCTTAAAAAATGTAAGGATACTTTATTTGATTTACTTCTTTCAACCTTTCTTTCATTATAGCACTAGACAGTAGTTGAGACTATCTGTTGACGATGATTCTTTCAATTATTAAAGCGTAGTTGTTGTTGTGTGATTGAAATTTGGAATTATTTAACAGAGAACAAGAAGAGAGAATTCATAATTGAAGTGGAGGCTATAGGTCATGTTAGAGATAAATATCTTGTGTGCCTGTTTGGAGGGAGTTAACAGGTACTTATTTTTAGCAAAGCAAATCATTTTTAGTGTTTGTTTCAATGTTCAAGCTACTAATGGATTAATATGTGAATAATGGTAACTTAGAGTAATGGATGCATGTTGCCATGGAACAAGGAACACTTACTGAGAGGTTCGCATGCTCGATAGTTACCTGGCAAGTTCAACTTTCTACTTTAAAATATTGACTTCGATAATTGCTAACACATTTCTATTTTTACTTTTAAATTCTTTGTCTCTAAATGGTTTTGATTGCAATATGATATCTTACTTACATGAAGCAATTGAATTGAAAGTTGTTTAACAGGATATAAGTCTAGCAATATATATATTGATTGATGACGAGTTTAATGAGATGTTTTATGTTGTGAAAATGAAAACTCAGCTTTATTGGATATGCATTCTTACTTTTTTTTAACTACGTTAAATTATTATTTTAAATAATGTCTTGGGACATTTTTTTCTTGAATTAAGAGATAACACAATCTTATTTGAATGTTTTTGCAGGTACTCCCATGAAGACGTTAAAGATCTAATAATGATGTATTCTGATACTTGATTTTGTAATAGTTTAAACTCATTTACTTCAGGATATTTGCTTTTCAACATTATTACTTAAATTTCACATTTTTATTACTAAGAATACTACTTATATGGATATGGCTACTTTTTTTAATTTTGTATGATATAATTTTGTAATAAGTAGCATCTTTATTTTATATATATATATATATATATATATATATATATATATATATATATATATATTTTTTTTTTTAATTTATCTTTTATGATTAGCCACGGAAAAAATCGTGGCTAAATAACCCACCAACATTAGCCACGGATAAAATTGTGGCAAAAAAGCCCGGTCTGCTAATATTAGCCACAGAAAAAATTGTGGCGAAATTATACTTGTTGGTTACATGGTTATCATTTAGCCACGGCTTAGAGTGTGGCTAAAGCAGTGAAAACCGTGGCTATTCAAATGTCTCCACGGATCACAAAACCGTGGCTAACAGGCCAAAAATCGTGGCTAACTGAAAATGCGTCACCCTTGTTAGCCACGGATACCCATTCGTTGCTAACGCTTCATCGCCACGGTTTTTTTTTATTTTAGCCACGGTTTTTTCCGTGGCTAATCACCGTGTTTCTGGTAGTGATATCATAGATTGGATGCTATCTAAAGTAATGTGTTTTAACTTTTCATTAGGTGTTGTAAAACAGAATTATAGAAAATTTTATCAAGCAGTAAATAAATTAAAATACTTAATATCGCATCATATAAACGTATGTAAATAATACATTTAGGATGACAAAGGTATTATTCAAAATATGTAGATAAAATTGTTAATGAAAAGTATAGTCATTATTACTTAAATATATAATAAATAAGGATTACTCGTTCATTTAAGAGTAAACCATAAGTTAACGTTTGTTTTGAGGTACTGAGATAGATATTGAGAGACTGATGTTCAGTATCATGTTTGTTGGCTCAGAGACTGGTACTAAAATTTCTGTCTCTATCTCTAAAATTTCAGTATTTCAATACCTCCAAAAAGTGAGGACATAGAGGACTGAAATTTTTAGAGACAGAGACTGCAACTTTAATAACATTTTATACCTAAAATACCCTCATTTTAATTAATTAATTCTAATTTTATCTTTTGTACAAATTAAATTAGAATTTCATTCTTGTTTTAATTTCTGTCTCACACTTTGCACCAAACAGAATACTGAGATTTATTTGTGTCTCAGTTTCTTAGTCTTTATCTCTCAGTCTCAGTCTTTCAATCTCTATCTCTCTACCAAACGCTACTTAGAAGATTTCATTAGACTTTGACAAATACTATAACCTAGCATAGTAGCATTTTTTTTTATTTTTTTACAGAATCCTTCATTTAAAGGTCTATTACTAGCCAATAGATTGTTGCACAAGACAGAATTCGAACTTTTCAATACTTACTTAAGCGGACAAGTGAGCTGACCACTTGGTTAGCATAGTAGACTTTGACAAATACTTTTTCTTTTTATTTCTCACAGTATCTTCCAATCCAACAGGTCAATGACTAATTCGTCGCAGATTGAAACTTCATTTAAAGGTTTGTCGCTGACCAATAAATTACTGCATATACAAGACATAATTCAAACTTTCGACACTTAGTTAAACAGACTAGTAAACTAACTTCTAAAACAACCAAACTTGATTTTGACAAATACTAACACCTAGCATAGTAGCATTTTTTTTATAAAAAGATATAGATCAAGATAATTTCCCTTTTCTATAATACCAAGAAGTAAGTTGAAGGACATGGGCCAGAGAGATAGATGGGCCCAAAGTGTGGTGGGCCTAGCATATCGTCCTTGGTTTCGTGTCCAAAGACGTTGAAAAGTAAAATGGCTACAACGTGAATAAATGCTTTAACAGCTACCTCATCCACATGCTATGCTTAGCTCTATTCGTGTTCACCATTTTCAATTTTCAACTCCTTCATCTTTTTCGGAGGAACTAAAAAGGCTCTTTGCCACCAATATCTTCGGGCACTCTTTAAGCTTTGTAATTACAAGAAAGTTTCATACTCCAAATAATAATGTATCTATTGAATTATTTGAATGCATAGATAGCTTTTCACGGTTAATTAGATTAAAAAATACTATATATGTAAATACAAAAATTTAAGGATAAAGTATATTTTTTGTCTCCGAAATTTGGTAAAAGTTTTAAAAACACCCCTAAATTTTATTTGTTTCAATTTTGTCTCAAAAGTTTTCGATTTGCATCAAATATACACTCGGAGGCTAAATTTTCAAAAAATTTAAGACCAATATAACAATAATGCATGAAAATTATGCTTGATTTGTTTGTGTTGAGGGGTTATTCTTATGAAATTGTTGTTGAATCGGTCTTAAATTTTTTGAAAAATTAGCCGTCAGGGGTATATTTGATGTAAATCGAAAACTTTTGCGATAAAATTGAAACAAAATAAAATTTAGGGATATTTTTAAAACTTTTGTCAAACTTTAAGGACAAAAAATATACTTTATCCAAAATTTAATTATAAAATCAGTAATTATATATTTACATATATATAAATGTATTTTTAATTTATTTTTATTATATATTTTTTATTTAATATATATTCTATATAGATGGCGTATTTGATAGCTGATTTTTTTTTTGTTTTATAGAAATGATATGGTTGATTAAGATTTATATTACCGCTATTTTAGTATGTAATATGTATTGTTGAAAAAGACTAAAGATAAATCTTTATCTTAATAAGATAATTAATGTCAAATTTATTTTAAAAATAGAATTTATTAACAAGCTAACGTTCTTAATTATCATGTTGTTTATTCACAAAAAAACTCTAAAAAGAAAATTAATAATAATGAACTTTTTAGTATTGGCCATGATACTAAGCTTACGATTAAAGTATATAATTTTGTTGAGGATCTAGTCTAAGAATATAGCATCATTAAAACTAAAACCGAAGAATTTACTCTCACTAGTCACTAAGACAATAAAAAAACTCAAGGTCCTAGTTGGGAATAGTTAAAACTTAAAACATAGCGTAAATCACTCGTCCGCTTAAACAAGTATCAAGAGTTCGAATTTTGCCTTGTGTATTTAGCCCGCGACAGACAATTAAATAGAGTTCTGATCCGCGATGGATTAGTCCCTAATTTGTCGAGTTGAGAGATACTGTCTAAAAAAAAAAACTAAAATGCATGGCAAAAAAAATTAAAAAATATTACGCATACACATATGATACATAAGATATTTTATTGACTTGCATAATATTCCATTATTAGAAATTTTCATTTTATCAAACAATAAATAATATATCAATTAACACACCATTTTATGCATTATATGTAGAAATAAGAAAGTTTAAAATGCACATGGACATACATGTGGTAGTGACGATGATAATATTGAGTTTGAAGGATTATTGAAGAAAAGAACAATCTATGAAACAGTGATGGGGTAACCAACGAGGCCACAAGTTCTCATCATCACCATTTTCTTCTAGAGAAAGTTCCAAGTCAAGGATTGATAAGTAGTTATCATAGAATATTTCAATTAATTATTTTTCTTATGGACTCATCAAAAATGAAGAAAGGATCATTGAATCGGTGATGATTTTACAAAGAGAAGAGTTATTTGCTTTTTGACCAGCAATCAAAATCATAAATAAAAATATCACTTGAAATAAAGAATGGACCACCCCTATTCTTTTTTTTCTTATATTAAGAGAGCCAGCATTAAAAGTCACTTTAAAAAAGAAAAAAGAGGTGGTTCTATATCTATCACCTGGTTGGGGGCCTAATATCTTAGAAAGATAAGGTAAAGTAAGTTAAGAGTACCTATAACTTAGAAAAAGTTCATAATAAAAGGTGGTTATGAGTTATCACACAACTTCAAACGGTCCAAGACCCCATTCTCAAGTACATTTAGTTTAGTTGCCTCATCTATAACAATTTATGGTGTATTATTCACACTAATAATGTCTTATTAACGGTTAACCCATATCGACGGATATAATCCGTCGTTATCATATTAAAAAAGTTGGATTCGGATTTAGTATAGCGACGAATCCTTTAAAAAATGTGTTGCTAAAATCTATCATTAATTAGCGATATATGAAATTTTTTGTCGTTAATTAGCGATATTATGGTTGGATATTATTTGTCATTAATTCCGTCGTTAAATTTAATATCTGCCACTAATCAATAAAATTCTGTCGCTAATGTGAAAGATTCTACTTGTGGTTGTTATTATTAGAATGAAATGTAAAATACTACCGGTCATAATTATTATTATTATTTTAGTCACCAAAAAAATTCAATGTCCAATATATAATTTAAAAATAAAATTAAAAAATTTAAATGCTAAATTAGGAGGTAAACCAGTATGAAGAAAACAATTATCATAAAATAGATATTATTAATTTTGAAGTATTTAAACATTTAAAAAAGAATGTTATCATCATTTTGTAAGATTAATAATTAAATTAGTTTTTAAAAGATAAGATATTTTTTAAATTCGTCTCTGAAATATTTTTTTAATTAAATTAGTCCATCAAAACTTAAAATTTAATCATATTTGTCCTCGAGTCATTCTATTAAATTTTTTTTAAAGATTGATGCTGTAAAACGTTAATCGGCAATATATATAATACTTGACATGTCTAATTAGACATTAACTAAATATGTTTATGAAAATTTATTAATTTAGTTATTTTTCAAATTACAAAATTCATATTTCAAATATGACCTAGCAACTAAATTGATAAATTTTCATAAATATATTTGATCAATGTTCAATTGAACATATTAAGTATTATGTATGCCATGAGTTAACATTTCATATTATCAATCGTTGACAGAAATTGTAAGTAGAATAATTGAAAGATAAATATGTTTAATTCATAATTTTTAAAAGATCAATCTAATTGATATATAAATTTTTTTAGGAACAAATTTAAAGATCGCCTCATTTTATAAAGACTAATTTGATAATTAACCATAGTTACTTACTTACATACACGTGGCCTCGCTGATAGTTAAATTGCTGCAGATAATTTCTTTTAACTTTAATGTGAAATATGGATTTAGTTTTGTTTCAAAGTTAAAAAATATATGTAAGGAAATTTTAATTTATTGGCGAGAATATTATGTTACAACTTATAACATATAATACTTGGGTATATTATTAAAAAAACTGTTTGTTCAGCGTTCTAAATGGTTGGGATTGCTTTTAATATTCATAACAATAAATTAAAATACGTATTCTTGGGAGTAGTTTTTTAATGTTCAAAATAACCTCAATATCAATAAAAAGATGAGTTCTTTTGTCAATAAACATATATAATAATTGAACAACATAATAATAAATTTACATCTTAAAATTTTTATTTTAAGTAATATTACATAATTAATAAAATTTATTATTTTTAGTCAATACTTAACAAATTCTAAACATATTAAATTTTAAATACCTTAAAGATGATCGAAAAATCCAAATTGAAACTATAGGGATCTTTTATTCCAAATTAAAAAGTGGTTGATAATAAAATATAATTTATTGATTTGAATTTATAATTTTTTTTAAAATAAGAATTGAAATCATTATTTAAGTTTAATATTTAAGTTTTGGTCAATAGTAGTTAATATAAAATGAAAACAATTTCAACCAACTTGCATGACACGTAAACAATAATTTAATTAAAACAAGTAGAAGTAATAAAATATTTAATAAAGATATTAGTTACACATTGTTCACTTTAAATTACGTTGACAAAAACTTAAAATAATAATAATGCCAAAACTATAAAGAATATTAATAAGACTACATGTGGTTGTATTTTATGAGAGTATTATTCGTCACAATTTTTCTTATGAGAGTAAGCGAAGGAAATATATTTTTTATATTGTGCAAACCATTTTAAATTTCATATCAACTGTAATTCGCTAAACCTAAGTTGCTAGATAAAACTAAATCGTGATACTTCTGATGGAGGACAATTTTTACCAGTTTATTTTCTCATATTTCTTACGTCACTATTAATTAGTTCGATATATTTTGATACCATACTAGATATTGATAAAACCTGGATTTCAAAATCACGGAATAGTGTCGAATATAGGCAAGGACTGAACAATTTTTTAGACTTTGCGTTTGCGAATGCATCCTTCGATGGCATGATAAAGTGTCCATGTCCTAAATGCGGGTTTCAACTTATGCAAACAAGAGAGGATTTGCATACGACCATCTGTTGTTACGACCATTTCTCCTGGATATACTATTTGGCTGCGTCATGGTGAGAAGTCGGTTGAAGAGAGACCTGGATTGGGACGAGTAGATGAAAATCTGATATCCCAAGTGAATCAAATGCACCAAATGGTGAACGAGGCATTCAATTTCACGATGCAACATGGGAGTGAGGACATCACAACAATCGAACATGCAGAAGATGATGAAAGTGTGTTACCATACTTATATGAAGGTCCAAGTCGCGCGGCGCGGGATTTTAACAATCTACTTTCAGATGGAGAGCAGGAGTTATATCTCGGATGCTCAAAGTACTCCAAATTATCATTCTTAGTGAAGTTGTATCATATCAAGTGTATGTGCGGTGTGAGTGAGAAGACAATGTCCATGATTCTTGACTTACTGCGGGACGCATTCGAACAAGCAAAACTTCCTAAGACAGTGTACGAAGCCAGGAAGACAATAAGAAAGTTGGGGATTCAATACACCAAGATAGATGCTTGTCCAAATGATTGTATGCTGTACCGAGGTGATGATGAGAACTTGACTAGGTACAAGAAATGTGGGTGTTCAAGATGGAAGCAGAAGACTAAAAAGGGCTCTATTGTTAGGCTCAATGTACTAGTGAAGAGAAATGGAAAACCTATAGCAGCCAAGACTCTTCGTTACTTTCCCCTCATACCACGACTGCAACGGTTATTCATGAGCAGGAAGACTTCAAGTGATATGTTATGGCATAAACAGGCGTCTAATAACGACGGTTTCCTTAGGCATCCAAGGGACGCTGAAACATGGAAGAAGTTTGATGCAAAGTATACTAATTTTTCGACGGAACCGCGCAATATTTGCCTAGCCTTGGTGAGCGATGGATTTAATCCCTTTGGGAATATGAGCACAAAATATTCCATCTGGCCTGTGATTCTTATTCCGTATAATCTTCCACCTTGGCTTTGCATGAAGCAGATATCCTTCATTCCATCGACGCTTATTCCTGAGCCGAAAATGCCAGGTAATGACATAGATGTTTATCTTCAACCCTTGATAGATGAGTTGAAGCAATTATGGGATGGCGTCGAAACGTATGATGCCAAAGAGGAAAACACTTTTAAGATGTGTGCGGCACTGATGTGGACTATCAGTGACTTTACGGGACTAGGAAACCTATCTGGCTGGAATACGCATAGCGGGTTAGCTTGTCCTACGTGTAACTTGGATGCTAAGCCACAGCGGCTGAAAGACAGTCAGAAATGGTGCTTCATGGGCCATCGACACTTTTTGAATCAGGGACACAAATACAGACTATACCGGAATAGATTTGATGGGCAGGTCGAAGGTAGAGATCCACCAAAAAAGTTATCCAGAACAGATGTATTGAGGCAACAATCTAATGTACATGTTTCATTTGGGAAGATATCAACTGCGACATCCAAAAAAAGACGCAATACTCAGGATGTGGATGAAGATGACTCGCATTGGAAGAAGAAGAGTGTTTTCTTTGACCTCCCGTACTAGGAGGATCAGATGTTGCGTCATAACCTTGATGTGATGCATATAGAAAAAAACGTGTGTGACAATGTGGTCTTCACTATCTTAAACGATAGCAGTAAATCAAAAGACAATCTTAAAGCTCGCAGAGATTTACAATGCATGGGCATAAGGCCTGAATTATGGCCAGGGAAAGGTGATAAATATCCTTCTGCAATGTTTGCGATGTCAAATTCACAGAGGGATGTATTCCTGAAGACTTTGTAGAATGTAGTCTTTCTAGATGGTTACTCTAGCAATGTTGCTCGTTGTGTTGATTTGCGACAGCACAAGTTATCTGGATTGAAAAGTCATGACTGCCATATTCTGATGGAACAATTACTCCCAATTTTGGTGAAGAATGCACTACCGAGTCCGGTGTCCAATATGATTGCAAATTTGTCATAATTTTTTCGAGAACTTTGTGGGAAAGCCATAAACCCTATGCAGCTTGTTGAGCTTCAGAATCATGTTGTGCAAACCCTGTGTCATATGGAAATGATTTTCCCTCCATCATTCTTCACCGTCATGGTTCACCTCACGGTGCATCTCGTTGATGAGGTTACTCTTGGTGGACCAGTACATTATAGGTGGATGTATCCAATAGAAAGGTTAGCTTGCTGATAAACCCCTTTAGTACACTCAGTTGAATTAATTGTGTATATACTGAGCGTTTTATTGTATCTATATAAAAGGTAGGACGTCTAAAGCAATATGTTCGTAATAGGGCACAACCCGAAGGCTCAATTGCAGAAGGCTATTTATTTGAGGAAATCCTGACTTTCTGTTCTAGATATTTGGATAATATTGAGACTAGAATCAACCGACCAGGGTGAGTTGATGATGAGCCCGTTGATGTTCTTCATACTTCAGGGGAAAGTATGTTTCCAGGTATTGGAAAGGCATTAGGGGCTGTTTCGCATTTCGAACTCACTCCAATGGAAAAACATCAAGCTCATCGTCATGTGCTAGTCAACTGCGATGCCGTGGTTCCGTTCGTTGAGTAAGTATACACATGTATTTCTAAAACACCAATATAACTCTTTTCTCACAGTGACTAGTTGGACTAATTTTCTTTTCTCCCATAAAGTACATTTAGGGAAAAGACAAAGCGAAGCTTGCGTCATCAGACAAGGTCGCAAGCTAAGATAGATAGTGTCGTCCATGTAGAATTTCCTCAGTGGTTCAAGCATGAGGTTGACAGAATTCTAACCTGAATATTGTGTTTTTAGCCTGGAATTAGTACTATATGAAAACCGATTTTAATCTAAAGCATGAATGTTATGTGGTTCCAGGTTTCTATGGAAAGTACGCTTCATTCGAAAGACTTAAAGTTGCTTGCGTGAGGTCCCATGATTCAGGCAAGACGTTTTGGGGCGTACAATGTTAACGGGTACAAGTTTAGAACTATCACAAATGAAAACGGGATGAAAACACAAAATAGTGGAGTATATGTATCATCTAATACAAGAAGTTATGCAAGCATGCGTGACAATAGAGTAGCTGTTGGTGGTATTCCATATTACGAAAAAATTGTAGACATAATTGAATTGAATTATAGTTGTTCCTTCACAATGGTATTGTTCAAATGTGTTTAGGCTGATACCACTACCAGTAGAGGCATCAAACAAGACCATTTGGGACTTACCAGCGTTAATTTCTCTCATACGATACACACTGGTAATTGAGAAGAAGATGAACTGTATATATTGGCATCGGAAGCTCAGCTTGTATACTATGTGGATGACGAAGTAGCTAAGGAATGGAGTGTTGTGGTTCATGTGAAACCAAGGGATTTGTATGACATGGGAGAAGAGAATGAAGAAATTGAAGTTGGTTTTTCTCCACAGCCAGGGTTGAACATGTCAGCGAAAGGGGACATTGGAGATTTACTGTTGACAATGGAGGAAGATATAGAAGACCTCATAGAAAATGCTTCAGAGAATTTTGATGATGTCGCGTAATGCTTATATGAAGCCTTTTAATATAATTTAAAAATGATCTTTCTGTCATTCTCTAAGTTAAATAAACTCAATGTTGTACGTTGTTTTCTTTGGTTACTTTATACTTGTATAGTTTTTATTTGCAGTTAAATATTTATGTTATTGTGAATTTTCATGAGTAAAAGTAGATTTTTCGTTTCTTTCAATGATTTTAATACGGAGAAGTTATTTTACGTTAAATCTTTATTCCTTCTACAATTGTTGTTTTTCTTAGGGTTGAATTTTTATAATCTTGCTATCTATTACGCAATATAATTTCACTAGTGTTACGTTTTGAAAACAATAGTGAACATAACATGACGGTGGAACAGGATCAATGAAAACTGAGGACTTTTCGCCATCCTCTGCAGGCACAACAATTGCTACAGAGTTTCTGTTTAAGAAATTTGCCCAAACTACTAACAAGGGTGATGGTAATTGTCAAACATTTGAGTTTATTTTTAAAATTGTCTTACCATGTTGTAGTTTATTTTTTTTCTAAGTCAGTATTTAATGACTCCGGAGTTCTCAGTTTCTTCTACGTATACTCAATATGTTATGTGTATGTTGATATTTTCAGTCTTACCTGAATATTTCAGAGAAATAGTTTCTGACAGTCTAGATGGAGAAGAGTCTGATTCAGAAGACGATTTAGATGATATCTCCTCTGTCACAGTCAACAGATCCATGCAGTTTGATCTGAATAAGGTTTCGGAAGAAGACAATGAAACTTTAGAAGACCAACAAGATAAACAAGATGATATACATATTAAAAAAATGTGCTTTGATCTGAATAAAATGCCATGGTATGGAGATGTAATATCAGATCCTCTAAAACGTGAAGCCCATAGATTCATAACAGAGTATTTTTCGCCAGGTCAATACGATGTTGGAGAGAAAGTTTGATCTTTTATTATAACAGTTACGCTGATTTCCTTAGTTTAATGATTTGGGTCGCCGTTGTACATGTTTATCTACTTTTAGAGTTTCTTGATTTAGGTTTAGTAAGGCATAACTTTAAAAAGGAGTAACTTTGATTTATGCTCTCTAGAACTTTATTTTAACTTTATAAATTCAGATTATGATTTTATTTTCTTCTTTTACATCCATGTTTGAAAGCAAATTTAAATGCCAATAACGTAATCAAGAAAATCTTATTGATAAATTTGTTCACATGAGTTAACATATATAGCTTATTTAACTTGTGAATTTTTTTTACGTAAAACAAATGTAAAAAAAGTGTTACGAGTTAAAATAACAATGATTCAAACATATGTAGCTTAAGATAATAGTCTTTACTTAACTAGATTATACCCATATGGTTTATTACTAAAGAAAACATTGCAATATGTAGTAATATGCATTTTGCGGCGGTTTAAACGAAACCGCCGCAAAATGTAAAACAATAACTCACCCGGCGATTTATATAGCGGCGGTTTTCAAAAATACGCCGTTAAATGTATACATGATTGAAATACAGCGGCGGTTCGAGAAAATTCGCCGCTAAATGCCGACCTGATTGCTGCACCATTCCCGAACCGCCGCAAAATTTCCGCTGCTATCTGCCAAATTTGTTGTAGTATCTCTTTAATTCTCAATATAAAAAATCACCTTTTAGCCTAAGAATAAAATTTTATATTTTAAGTAATAAATTTTTTTTGAAAACAAGTTATTCTTTGAAATTAAATTTAAAACTTCATCAAACAAATATAAATATAATATAGTATATATAATTTCCATATCGGCAAAGACAACAATGAATGCATAGAAGGCTTAATTTGTTTAACACATATGTGTGCATATTTCAGATTACTTTTACAAAAGCTTCACTTTCCCCTCTAAAAAGTCAAAATCATTTTGTCATGCTAAGCCACGAGTAAATTAAATAAAATTGCATAATGAATAATAATTGAATATCCTTATTCTGGAAAGTGAATAAATAAAAGCAGGTAGCAGTTTAGACACACACACATACAATTATTATCATGATGACTATTTTGGCAACGATGAACGCTAAGATCCAAATTAAAATGCTTCCAATATACATAGAGACCACAATTGATTCATCAATGCTTTTGTACGGATTTGAGTTGTTGCATTGCTAAACATAAACAAGGGTGCATGAAAACAATGATAAGAGCCAAGCATATATATATCAAACACCATTAATTCTGCATTGCTGGGTGCTGCACACATATATATGTGCGGGTCCAAATTTAATTGTCACCATTATTTTCAGCGTGATTCCAGATTATTGTGATGTCAGATAGACACTAAGATTATTACATGTGTATGTCACTATATATTAAAAACTTTAGGATAATTGAATTTTGTAAAATAAAAGAAAGAAAGAAGATTTGAGTTAACTAGCTACTCCTCGTAATGTTTTAAATTTTAATTAAACTTATTACAAATTCACATAATTCGAATTTATAATCTTTTCCCATTTTTCCAAATAGATTTGCCAACTATTATCCTAAATATATATAATATATGTTATGTTTAATTATTCTGTTAGTTTCTTTAGTTTTATCAAATTTACAATTAGATTTTTATATATATTTTTTAATTGAATTCTTAAATTACTTTTAATTTTATAATTATGTCATTTTTAGTATAATAAATGTTAGAGTTATTAATTAAATATTTTTTTACAAATTAAAATATAAATTTAATAAAATTATAAAAACTTACAAAATAATTAAATTTTTTTGTTATTGTTTCCTCAATCTTAGATGAAGTTCAAATAAACTTTAAAATTGTTAGCCTGAAGAATGCAATTGAGATTGATCAACGTATATATATATATATATATATATACTACTGAAACAAATTTAAGTTAGTTAAATGATCAATTTATTATTTATTTCTTTAATTAAGTATCAAAAATTTAAATATCGTTTGATGTATATAATAATCTATTGATTGACAATAAATTTTTAAATAAAGTTTATATATATTTACAGTAAATTACTCTTATTGATCTGTTAAATTAAAGAAATCCAAAATAATAATAATAATAATAATAATAATAATAATAATAATAATAATAATAATAATATACAACTTGTTACTTGTCAAACAACTCAACAATAATGGATTTTGGATATATAATATAATAATGAATATTTGGGATTGTTAGTGCTTAAAATAAAATGATCCGATCCAAAGTTATGTAGGGCTCCGGCAAGAAGAATCATATGGGACTGGTGTTTTGGTTTGTAATAGTTAGAAGTTTTCTATATATTCATCATTGGTGTATAAATATCTTATCATGCATTATTTGAAAACTCAACTCATACATAGTGTCCATAATCGGATCGGACACAAGGCAAAATGATATTCAAGACCTTCCAATACAAGAAATGAATCCTCTCCAATTTTTTCAACACTTAAAAAAATGCAGTGTGATCTCTCACCATTAACTTTATAAGTGAGGCCAAAATTAAATATGAGAGAGAATAATAAAAGATGAGAGATCACAATCGATATCATCCATTTTTTTTTACTAGAGAAGATCCACTCCCCCAACACATCCACTACACCACCATGGATTATATACACTGCGTTCAGCCCCTAGTTTTTTAAGGGTTTTATTTATTTAAATAATTAAAATGATGATGAATATAAACTACTCTTATTTAATAAAAAAACAATAATTTAAAGTAATTTTATTTAATTTAATATTTATAATTTTGTATATCTAATGTTTATAATTATATGTTTATTATATTTAAAATTATTTATTTATTTCATTAATAATTATAAAATACAAAATAAAAAAATTGAATTATTTTAAACTATTTTTTATTATCTCAAACTTTTTTTTTATAAATTATAGCACTCCAAGTTGCCTTTTTCTTTCATTCGTTCATCAATTTTTTTTTTTTAAATATGATGGGCATGGTACATGCTTGCCACATTGAAGAATCATCATCACAATGCAAAATTGCAAAACCAGTTAGTTAAAATTGTCGCCGCCAAAGTAGCACGTTGAAAAGGAAAATGTTAAAGAGATAAATGTTTTTAGTGTAAAAAATAAAGAGATAGCTAATGTTCATTAAAATGCAAGGCAAATAAATATGTGTAAGAGAAAATGTTGGTCCCTAATATTTGTGTGTATGGAAATTAAACTTCTCTAAGAAAATGGAAGACAATACCATGTTGCAAAATAATTATTATGACATTCTTAACTTTTTTCTTCCAACTCATTTTCCTTTTTAGAAACTTATTTCTAAACAGAATTTATAACTAACAAAATACCTTCATATAAATTAATAAATTAGTATTAAAGTATAACTGTATAAGTAATTAGTATCTTGGATGAGTTATAAAACGTGGGCTTTTGATTTTGGGTTGGAAAAATAGTGAACATATATGGGCCTTTTGAACCTTCCCTAAAGGTATACATACACATAACAAAATGCAGGGAAGTAACGGGTTGGACCTTTTTGTTCGAATAGTTGGTTGTTCTTGGAATATCGTTTTCTTTTTTCTCAAGATGAGGCCCAATAGTACACGAGTCACCCCACAAATCCCAAACTACCAAAAACATATTTGGACAGAATCACAGAAGTTTATGAACGTTGTTCAATGAAAAAAAAAGGGAGAAGTTGATGAATGTTTGACCAAAAACTATTAGAAAGTGAATTTAGTCTAAGTGAGTTTAGTAGACTGTATCATTTATCATTTTTACAAGAAGAAAAATAAAGACGCTTTTTGCCTGCCGCATTTTTAATAAGAGACTTGTTACACATACAAATTTTTTTTGCATATAAGTCTATACAAATTAGTTTAAGTCCAACAAAAACAACTTTTAATTTAGAGAGCGTGTAAAACACGTGCTTCCTCAACTTTGAATAACATAAAATGAGAAACGGTTCTTCTTCAACGTTTGTATTCCACGTTCTTCCTCCTCCTCCTTCTCCTTCTTCTTCTTCTTCTTCTTTGCATTCCTCCTTCTTCTTCCTCGTGTGTTTTATCCTCATCGTGGTTCTTTTATTATTGTTATTGTTGCTGCATTTTTTTCCTCCTCTTCTTTCTATTGATTTTGTAACATCATATATTTTTTTCTTTTTTGTTTATTTTTTCTCCTAAAAAGAATGATAAGAAAACGAAATAAGAAGATGAGGAAGAAGAAGTAGTAGAAGATGAGGAGGAGGAAGAAAAAGAGTTTTGAATTATGCAGAACTTATCAGAATAAAAATACACCCAAATATCTTCGTGTTACACGCAAATCTCTAATGCTACATTTTTTTCTTCTAAATTGAACCACACCTTAACCACTTGATTGGATTCAAAACAATAATCAATTTCGTTCTGATTCAATTGACAATCTAAACTTGAATTATTCATTATCTTCAACAACAAGATAACTGATGATAGAGGAGAAAGAGAAAAAGAAAGAATGAGAAGAAATTTCAATAAAAAAAAGGAAGAATAGGAGGAGGAGGAGGAAGAGAAGGTGTTGATGACGACGATAACGAAAAAAAATAATGAAAAAGAAGAAGAAAAACGTGTAGTAATGATACGAAGTGCGTGAATATAAATGGCTTGTTAAGATTGTACGAGGAGAATAATTCTTTTAAAACATAGGTAATCTTTTTGTTCAAAAATAAACTAGAGAAAAATTTAAGATATTTTAAAAAATATCAATATTTAAATAGTTTTATTTCTTGATCTTAATTATATATATTTGATCTATAATTAACGGAATATCAGTATCTATAAAACACTTGAAAATTTTCAATAGTATATTGCGTGACACTATTTGTCATGATTATTATATTAACATCTCATGAGAGCATTATATATTATACTAATCATAAGTTCTGTTATGACACTTATTTTATTTATTTTGGGGGCAAAAGGGAAGTAAAGGAGAGAAAGAACATCCACGCCATATTAATGATATTATGGCGAAGGATAATGAAACAAAAATGACAATATATTTGATCCACACAGAAAACTAGAGGACAATGAATAAAGCTAAATTGAAAATGTTGCAATGGGTATGGTAGGACCACTGCATCTGCGGGAATGCCCAGCAGAGATTGTTACCAAAATGGATAAGGTCTGTTAGCCGAGTTAGATCTTGCCCCCACAATCATCAACTACGATTCTTTCTTTATTTTTTTCCAAACATCCATAATTTACGATAGAAACTTAACTACCGTTGTTTTTATATGAAATTAATACTTCAAAATTGTTAAATAATTTAATATGAGAACCCAACCACAATGTATGGCAGGCATGCATGATTGCCACCATGCAAATAAATGCAGAAAATGGCGAACAACAACCACAACCACTTTAAGATCGATGAGATGAGAAGCAAGCCGCATTTAATAGAATTAATTAATTAAATATAGCAACTCATGCAAAACCCCAATAATGAAAATGAAAATTAAAATTAACAATAAAATACTCTTGTGCGCACAATCTGCAGAATCTATGTACCCAACAAACAGTAACAGAATTCAAAGATCAGAATCAACACTCAATTTTCAGCGTTCGGACATTCTCTCGCAAAATGCCCTTTCTCCCCACAGTTAAAACAACCTCCACCACCACCGCCGCCGCTTCCGCCGCCTCGTCTCCGGTTTCCACCACCCTGTCCCTGGTAACAATCTCTCGCCAAGTGACCTGTTCGTCCACAATTGTAACACTCAGGGCCTCCTCCACCGCCATAACCTCCTCCTCTACGACCACCGCCTCCACCTCTTCCGTAACTGTAACCGTCACCGTCGCCCCGGCCTTCACCGCCGCCATAACGCCCACCGAACCTTCCACCACCTCTTCCTCTTCCTCCTCTTCCCCCTCCACCTCGAAAGCCACCACCAAACGGGCGAGATCTAGCCATGGAAGAGACATCGACGGCCTTAGTTCTGCCGGCGTCGCCGTAATCAACGGCAAACTCAACCGGCTGGCCCTCGGAGAGTGTACGGTAACCGTCGGATCGAATGGCAGAGTGGTGGACGAAGAGATCCTCGCCGCCATCGTCGGGAGCTATGAATCCGAAACCCTTCTGTGCGTTGAACCATTTCACTGTGCCCGTGGATCTCTGAGTCTCCGCTGCCATGGCTTCTCAAAACCCAAAACAGAAAGAAGAGAAGGTTCTGGAAAGAAATTAAACGTAGAAGTTTCTTTTTTCCGTTATGTTGGGTTTGTAAAAGGTTAGTAACGTGACGCTCAATTGCAGTGTCAAGCTGAGCAATGTGATTCGTCCATTCCTGTGGAAGTGAAAGAAATAAGATGTCTACCCTACTACCCATTTTCTCTTATTTAGATGCCATATCCACTATTATCAATCCATTATTTCATATTATAAAAAATATAATTATTTTATTATAATTAATTTAACTGTTTTATAATCAAATATTTAATTATTATGATGACCGATTATTTTTATATATAAATATAAATAAATAAATATATAATAGTCGGTTTTTGAGATTTAACAAATATTTTTATATATATAATTTATAAACCTTTTTCTATTATGATAAAAGTTGAATTTAATTTTAATATATTATTTTTTTTTTAATTTATAACATGAATAATCATTAAAGAAACTAATGTAAATAGATAATTCTGTAAAAATTTTAGAGTTATGTATCAAAATTATCTAATATTATAGGTTAATAAAGTTAGGCAGTAGATAAATTTCAAACCTAGATATGGGATCTTTTCAAGCTAAGAGAATCACTCATGGAAATTAGTTATTGTTATTGGACACTAGTACCCATAGTTGTCAGAACCGAACCGGTGAGGTTACTGGGTCACTGGGTTACTGGTTTAACCGGTGGGTCACTGGTCGAACCGGTTAATCCGGTATAATTAAATAATTATATAAAATTTAATTATTTTTTCTTTATTAAAAGTATTTTTATTTTATTTTTATAAAAATAATTATTATTTTTAAATTTTAATATTTTATTAATTAATTTATATTTATTGTATTATTATATTATTATAAGTAAAAACTTACATACATTTAATTTTCATGTGAAGTTGATATTTAAAAACAATTAGATAATTTGACAAGTTTAACTAAATATCATCTAACGATTTTCAACTATCAACTTCATAACAACTGCATGTGAGTCTTTACCTATTATTATATACTACAAGTATTTATTGAAAAAAAATATTAATAGATATCATAAAATCATGAAAAGAAAAAATAAATTATGATTAATAATTTTTTTATCTTTTTAATATATATATATATTTAATAAAATTTATATTTAAATAAAATATAATTGATTTAAAAATTAATAACTTTAAAATTAAAATTAATTGAATATAAGTAAATAGAAAATTGCTATATGTATTATAATTTGGATATATATTAGTCAAAAGCAATGTAGCTTGGTGGTCAGATTGTCCTTCTTGCAACCCTGGAGTGAGGAGTTCGAACCCTATGTGAGCCATTTTGGAAAATTTTCCAAAATCCACACAACTTTGACACTTGGCACGCTGGAGCTTATGGAGACCATGGTGGACTTGCAGAACCCAGATGCATTGTAGCTTCGCCTTCAGTTGGGCCCAACCGGTTCGGTTCGGTCCGGTTTTCACCGGATTTGGCTGGTTCGTTGCGGGTTCAGCCGGTTCGTTCCGGTTTTATGCCTTGAACGGTCCTAATCTCGGACCGGACCGGTGTAGGGTCCGGTTTACCGGTTTTCCGGTCGAACCAGCCGGTCCGGTCCGGTTTTTACAACTATGCTAGTACCAGGCAATAAAAAAAATGAGGATATTATGTATTATTAATAATTTAATATTGGTAGCAACTTGTTTTCGTTTGGCGGGACCAAAATCAATTATAATTCCAATCCAAATCCGAAACTCCCAATTATTGCTGGTTATTATCCGTTTGGCTTTTGTTTAGGAGTTGGGACATGGACATGGGCTAAACTCTCGTGCTGATTAGGCTTGATCTCTATTTGTTTTGGTATGGAGACATGTTTAAATCAAGAAGTGGCATGAAAAAAGGCGCCTGATTTAATGCTCCTTGGAGCTTTGGAGTATTAAAATTCCTTTTAAAGAGTTAAACAAAAGTTAACATTTATATCTATTTTTTATTTTTTTTATTTAAAATTTGTTTGGACTAAGATTATTATTTTAATTTGGGCTATTTTAAGCCCGTCATATTTTTGGATTAATATTACTCATATTATATTATTATAATAAAAATTATTATAACATTATTATAAAAAGTTTAAAAAACTGAAAAGTCAAATATATTTTTTTATATGAATTTTAAAAGACTAAAATATTTTTTAAGATTAAAATTATTTAATTTGAATTAAAAATTTAATTTAATTTTAAAAAAATAAAACTAAAAAAATTATATTTAAATTTAAAAAGATAAAATTATCTTTTTTAAAGATTAATTTAAAAATTATAAAATATTTATTTAAATAGTAATAAAAAGGCAAAATTATCGTTTTGGTATTAATTAAATGCATAAAAAAACTTGAGATTTAAACAATAAAAATTATTTTAGAATTAAATTTGTTTAAATGAATTAAAAAATATAATTTTAAATTTTAATTTATCAAATACTCTTATAGATAATTTTATAAAGACAAAAATACCCTTATAAAAATTAAGGACCGACTTACAAGCTCGAACAACCAATTCAACAATAAATTATATAACTTTTATCTAGTTCTAATTTCACTTCAATTATCATTCATTTTTTTTATTCATATTTTTTTCGTAGTAGAAATTTTTTTCTTTTATTTAAAAATCTAATTCTAATTTGAATTGATATCATTTAATAAATTTATAATATTAAAATTTAAATTTGATTTTAAAAGACTAACATGCACTTTTCATATAATTTTAAATAATAAAAATACTCTTTAAATAATTAAAGTTGTTTTGTTAAATTAAAAAAAATTGAATTTAAATCTTTTTTTCTTTATTAACTAAAAGAAACCACACGTGAATATGAACTTGAATTTAATTAATAGAACCAAATATATTATTTAGTATTAAGTTTAAATATTAAAATGTTCTTTTAATATTAGATTACTTAAACGAGTTAGAAAATAAAATTTTAAATTTTAATTTAAAACATTAAAATATGAACAAAAATAGAAGACCGGAACAATTAAAATAGGAGAATAACAGAAGAGCACAACAGCATCACCACTCACATTACATGGGAGACGTAGGCGGCGAGTGAGGCGAAATGCCTCCAAGACGGCGGCGACGCGATGATAGAAACGATGAAAGAGACGCGACGTTGAAGGAGATGCGAGTGACAGTGGTGAACGGTGGTAATGAATTTGGTTAGAAGTGAGATTTGAGAAAGAGAGTTATGAGGTAAAATAAAGAGTTTTTTAATTTAAAGCAGAAGAGGTAAAATAAATATATAGAAAATAAAAATTTTAGCTGCGAAAAACTAATTTAAAAATAAAACTATATAGAGTATTGATTCACTAAATAATTAACGATTTTATAGACTGTCGATTCACCAAACTATTAAAGGATATTGTAAACATAGTCATATTAAAAACAATACGAGTATATTAATTTTTTAATTTATAATTAACGGTTTTAAATAGTTGTCTTTTTAAAACCGAATAAATATAATTAATCATATAAGTATAATAATAGGAAAATTCACTCATATAAGCTAATGAGTCTCAAAGTTTACACGAATCCTCCAATAGAAAAATTGGTTCATGAATCAACCAAGAGGGCATTTCTATCCACTCTCAATGTAATTTGAATCAGTATGATTCGAATTACACACGTACGCACACACCTACTAATTCGAATCAACCTGATTCGAATTACACACTAATTCGAATCAGGGTGATTCGAATTATACACAAACTCACATACTAGTTCGAATTGGACTGATTCAAACTAGTTATGGAATATTTGTCAAAAATATTAGAAAAAATATTATTGAAATATTTGTCAAAAATATTAGAAAAAAATATACTACAAAAAATATAAAAAATTATAAATATTAGTTGAACGTAAATTTTATAGCATAAATATAATTCATGCAATTATTTTAATACACCACTAATTATATCTATATGGAGCCAATGCTAAATCGAATTCAATTAGTTTGATAATACGAGTGTATGAAAAATAAATTGCATTTTATAAAGTTTAAAAATTTTTATTATGTGATAGGTTAGTAACGAGTACATTACAAATTTTTATAGTACTCATTGTAACAATGTTTAAATTAATAATTGTTATTAAAATTTTAGTTGTACTTGTTACAAAATAAATAATCACAATAATTTTTAATAGTTCATGAAAATTTTTTAATAAAATTATTTAAATTATATGGTGAGATATTACATGATTCGAATTACGCATGGGGAAGTTTGAATCACTCTTATTCGAATTATATGGTGAGTAATTCGAATTCTATACAATACTGTTCTGGCCATTCTTGATAACTCATGAATATTTTTTAATAAATTTATTTAAATTATACCACAAAAAAATATTTTATTCTATACAAAATAATTTAAAAAATAGCTTAAAAGATGTTAGGAGTACTATAAAAATTTGTAATGTCCTAAGAATACTCTACATAGTCAATAATAATTTAGAAATTAAATAAAATATTTTTATCATGTATTTACCTAAATCATTAGAATATTACAAACTTTTATAGTACTCATAACATCATTTAAGCCATTTTTTTAAAAATTATTTTGTATAGAATAAAATATATTTTTTAATTGTTTGTATGGAATAAAATATTTTCTTTAATTTCTAAATTATTATTAACGTAGAGTATTTTATTTAAAATTTGAGTACATGCATGTATTTACCTAAGTCATTAGAACATTACAAATTTTTATAGTACTCCTAATATTTTTTAAGCCATTTTTTAAAAATTATTTTGCATCGAATAAAATATTTTTTGTGGTATAATTTAAATAAATTTATTAAAATAATTTATTAAAAAATATTCATGAGCTATTAAAAATGGACAAAGGAGTATTGATTCGAATTGATAGCTCATTAATATTTTAAAGAAGTCTCGTAATTAAATATTTTGTTAACTTTTTTTAATGCATAAAATAAAATATATATTTTTTAATTTTAAAATTATTAAAATTTTTAATAAAATTTTTAATAAATTATTAATTTTTTAATAAATTTTTTTAATAAATTATTAATTTTTTTAACGGCATCATTCGAATTATACCATGAGTAATTCGAATCTGGCCAATTCGAATTACTATGTGCAGCGTGTGAGTAATTCGAATCACCCCGATTCGAATTAGTGTGTAATTCGAATCAGGTTGATTTGAATTAGTGCGCGTCTGTGTGTAATTCGAATTAGTGTGACTAATTACTGTGAATATGTAATTCGAATTACATAGAAATGTCCTCTTAATTGAACCTGTAACAATTATTGGTTGGGTTGAATCACGTATATTTTTTTCCAGGTTAGTTTATATGTGTGATTTGTCCTATAGTAATACGAATACGTTTATTTTTATCAAATTAAATTAATTTATTAATTAAAGAGTAAAGTATCGTTTTTGTCCTCAACGTTTGGGGGGTAAATCCTATTTGTGTCTCTAATGTTTAAATCTTCCTATTTGTATCCCTAACGTTTGTAAAAGTGATTCAATGTTATCCTGCCGTCAATTACACATCATGAGCGCTTTAGTTTGAGTTTTAAAAATCTCTTCTTGAAGTTAGAATACAAATGTCTGGAATATAATCGATGATCTATTCCGAAAAATAGCTCATCAAATGTTGAAACTAATTCTTACAACATTTACATAATTTACTTTTCTAGGGATATAATTGAATCTAAACACAAATAATGGGTATAATATTAAAATCGACCACATCCAAGTGAGTTCTAATTGAGAATGAATACATCCAAGTGAGAATAATTAAAAAATATAATTTGATTTGTTAGTATAATTGATAGTAGGATAACATTGAATCACTTTTATAAAGGTTAATGATACAAATAGAACGATTTAAACGTTAGGGACACAAATAGGACTCACCCCAAACGTTGGAGACAAAAACGATACTTTACTCTTAATTAAATTATATTTATTTAAATTTTAATTTAAAAATTTTATAATTTAAAATTTAAAATTATATAAATGAAATTAGATTAATTAAAAATAAAAATATACCAATATGATTTAGATAGTACAGTAATAAATTTATGAAATTCTAAAACAAAATAAATTTGAAAAGATAAAAATAAAAAAATTATTATGAAAAACAATAATTTTTTTATTTTGTTTCAGTAAAAAAATTAACACTAATAAAACACTAAAATTAAAAAAAAAGTTACTTAATAAATAAATAAATAAAGATGAGAGATTAATATTTTATAATTATTTTATATTTTTATTTAAAAGCATAATTTTAAGTTAGTGTTAATTTTTTAAATATTAAATTTTTTAAAAAAATATAATTTTTGGCATTAATTGTTTAATGATATTATCAGGGTACAATAAAAACTCCATTAATTACTCTTTAAAATACTGTGCCAACACTAATAAAGAAAAGTTAGAAATAAGTTATGTTTTTTCAATTTAAATTTTATTTGCACTTTGCACTAACATTACTTTTTTGTTTTCATTTCGGCCTTTTTTATACTTATTTTATTTTTGAATTGCTATTGGCTCATTACAAAATTATAATAGAAACAAAAATTAAAAATTTTAAAAAATAAAAGAATTCATATTTAAATTTGAAAAAGATAAAATTATTCTTTTGAAGATTTAGTTTAAAATTTTCAAATATCTATTTAAAGTTTAAATAAAAAACAAAAATATCTATTTAATAATAGTGTTGTTTAAATATATCTAAATTTAAAAATTTGAATTTAATATTAAAAAATTAAAAAATCATGTATAAGATTCATTTTAAAAAAAATCAAAATCTTTTTTTAAGATTAATGTTATTTTATAAAAACTAAAATGTTAAACTTTTCTTTTTTTAGTCAAGGGGAGTCAAGTCACCCAACCCAACACAAACAAACCCGAAAACCCCACCCGATCCAAAGCCTAATACCATCTCCATCACTTTTGAAGCAAGAGCGCCGGAAAAAGCTCCGCCGCGGTTTGCTCCTCAGCACTTTGGTTCCGCAGTCATCTCCGATCCTCCTTGGTCACGCGTAGTCTTTCGTCTGTGCTGGATTCATGCCTTCCAGTGATCGCCGAGGCCTGCTCCGCCGCGGTTCCAAGAGGTTCACAATATAATCGTTTGCGTCTTGCCTTGGGCCGACACCGCCGCTTCTCCTCTGTGGTTCCATGTTGATTCCCCGATGCCGCTGGCTCTCCGCATCGCCTGGAATCGCCGCTGCCGCTTCTCCTCTTTGGTCCCCATTCGCTACGCTGCTGCTTCTCCTCTGTGACTCCTGTTGATCCCCCAATGCCGCTGGATCTCCATCCGCAATGCCTAAAAATTTATTTATTATTTTTCAAGGATCAAAGGCAAACAGACTGACCCTGACGTGGTTGGACGCGGCGGCAACGACAGAGAAAATATTGAGGAGAGATCAGGGTGATGTACACTGAGTGACTGACTGAGTTAGAGAGAAAAACAAGAGACGACGGTATGTAAGACAATTAAATTATTTTAAATAAATAAATAAAAAGAATCAAAATAAATTTTTATTTTTATTTTCATTTTTCTTTAAAATTTATATCTAATGGAGTTTTTTTTTTTTTTGGACAGGGGCCATGGGCCAAAGCTGGCCCAGCCAAACAACCAGAACCCGATTCGCCCCAATACCCGCTTCCCCTAACACTATAGTCGTCCTCCTCGTGTTGCTCTGTGTTAGATGTTGCTGTTGCCGCCGGATCTTCCCTTAGCAGGCCGAGCTGATGCATGGATCTGAAGGTTGAAGCTTCTTTCCCGGTTGGTGTCCTGAGTTCCACTCTGCAGTGCGACGTTCTGAGATCACCACCTACACCGTTCTCCTCCCCAGGCCAGTGCTGCCGCCGCTGATTATGGATCCTCCTTGAAGTTTCCGGCCGGTATGTCTCTGCCGCTCTGCTCCTCTGCCTCGAGGCATCCCGCATGGGACCAGGACCGTCAGTGCTCCCTGCTCGACCTGCTCTCCAAGCTTCGCCGATATGGATGCTCCTCTCTGTAGTTGGCCGCCGCGACGCATTGGGTTGGTGATGCTCTCCCCCTTCAGCTTCTTGCATGTCCCGATTTCCCACCCTCTCAGGTAAGTCCTCCAAACATTAAGGGAGTACCCTAACAGCCACCATGAAAAAAGCATGCGTCGAAAATATTTTCATTTGTAGGCCCAATAAAAAAAGTTGTGCTATTTATCATGCTAGCCCAGCCCACACAATGTGAATGACATTTTGCTCAACGCATGTGCTATGAGTTATAACTTATAACTTATAAGCCTCCAACTGACAAGCTTCTCCATTAACCCACCGCAGCAACATCTACTTTCACGATCACTTTCTTGAAGCCCATCGTGCATGCAAGCTCCAAGCTCTTCACCATTCCCCATAGCTCCGCAATGAACGTCGTAACGTCTCCAATCCGGTGCAAAAATCCAGCAATCCACTGCCCTTCATCGTTCCTCAGGAGTCCGCCACATCCGCTTCACCCATCTCTCTAGCCACGACCTCCAATTCACAAGTTTCTCCATTTTTATTCCTCCACAACCAACTGGTAAATCCTCTCCACAGCTTCTTTATTTTCAATATCTTGTTTGATGATATCTGTTTGACATACAGATTCTTTTAGTGGTACCGGTACTTTTAAAATTGTGGAATTTTTAATTTTATTCATTTAAAATTTATTAAATTTAAAATTTTAAAATATTTTATTTTATTTTTAATTAAACTAATTTAATTACGATTTGTGATTCGGATTAGATCATTGAACTATTAAATTTAAATATTTTATTTTATATTCCAATTTAATTTCGATTTTTGCAACTTTGAGATGTTTTAGAGTTGATAAAAATTCAAGTACAGTCCACTTTTACATAAAATTGATATTTAAGATTTAAAAGTAATTAAATAATTAAATAATTAAATAATTTAATTAAATTTTTATTTAATAATTCTTAATTATCAACTTCACATAAAATTAATTCATATTTTTCGATTGCATTTCATATACGGGATTTCATATACGGGATTTCCAAAAAGAAAAAAAAATTCATAGTCTGCCGTCAAGAATAGGGAAATGACAGAGAAATTTTAAACAAACGAGCATCAGCCATCAAGAATCATTCATGGACGTATTGGACGGTGCATGTGATCAAGTGGGGTAATGTGTGACAGTGTGAGCGTAGGCCCCACTCCAACTCCACCAACCCTTTGTTTTGGTTTTTGGTTCGTTAAATACAAACCAGTGAAACCCGCAATCCAAAAGGAAACAAACACATGTTTTTGGCTTTCGTTTGATTCCTTTTCAACTCAAATCCGCAACGTTACGTAGGAATTTCTCCCTTTGACTTATTAATTATACTTATGCCATTTTATTCTTATTTTTTATTTTCGCTCACCTCCAGTCATTGAATATTTGGTCGACCTTCCTTGCTTATCTTATCTATTTCATGGATTACTTAAAAATTTCTGATTTAAAATAAACATTTCTAGTGGCCTGCATTTAATTGTCCAATGCACTGACATCATTGCTTGCAGCTTATGTTATCTTTCGTTTTTTAGGTATTAGTTTTCGTATGGTTAGCCGTGTTATCCTAAGTCATTGCTTAAGTAGCAAAAAGATATTCTATGATTATAATATTAAATTATATTACTAATGTATGAGTATATGCATTAAGGATGGTTCTGAATCGGTAATGATGTGCTTGAGGAGTTGAGGTGTTGTGTCAACTGCATTTTTTAAATATGTATATGTAAAACCTGTTTGTGCCAAATGTTTATTTAGTGGTTCTTAGAAAGTTTCTCCATTAAAAAAGTAAAAATAAAAATGACAGCTTTTTAAAATGGATTATTCATTGTCAACAGAAAAGAAAAGAAACTCATTGACGAAGATCATTGAGGTGTATGTTCTATTTCATGACTCCATATTTTTTTCTTTATTGATAAATTCTGTACCAACTAACCCTATCCCAACATATCAATCTTGTGCTAAGAACAAACAAAAATAAAACTAATTTAATGAAATGCCATTTTTTAGCTCACCATAACAAGGAGGAAAAAAAAAGGAACTTTCTTACCATACAATTTTTCTATGAATTTAAATTTGAATTATTCAGAATAAAAATATATTAAAATTTGTTAACAATAACATATAAAATTTTTAATTTTTACACCGAAATTTTGTTACAAACCTCAATTAATTCAAAAATGTATCAAAATTACTTAATGATTGCGATATATAAATTGAGTTTAAAAACAACATACAAAAATGACTGAATTATCAAAAAAATACATCCAAATTAATTTTGGATTAAGCAACGTCATCAATATGATAAAATTTTATGATAATGATAACAATAACGATGATACACGTATAAAAAGAAGACGACAATGACTATAACGATGATAGTCATGATAAAGGAGGAAGAAAAAAAAAAAAAAAGCGTGCAGCAAAACCGCAAAAAAATTGTGTTCATACAAGTGTAATAATTTGAATGGACTCATTTGATTAAATAATTTATATGTAAAAATTAATTTTAATCATAAATAAATAAAATCGTGTTCCTAAATACATATTATTCTTTCTATTTTTAATATATTTCAATATAATAAAAATATATATTTTTTAATTTTTTTAATAATTAAAAAAGTAAATTATAATCTCTCACTATTAATTTTATAAATAAAATAAAAAATAAATATAAAAAAATAATAAAAAATTAAAAATCATACTTTACGCTCCCAATTTTTTTTAACAATGGAAAGAATTCATTCTCAAATATCATGTCTCATTCTGTCATTCCTTCTTAACACGGTGGACTAAGTATTAACTAATAGCTATAGACAATAAATCCATAATTACATAGTTCTAAATATGAAAAATGAATAATAATAATAATAATAATAATAATTAAAATACCAAATATAATAAGCAGTAGCAAATTGCGAACCAAGTTGTTGGGTAAAACGAGGACCCGTGGCTGCGCCACATTAACTGCACTGTGCCACACGAAAAGTAGCGCCACACAAAAAATAGCACAAAAAACAAACAAAGCACAGTTAGTTATAAAATACCAAATTTTATATTATCTTATATTTATTTATAATTCATATAAAATGAGAAAATGATATTTTTTTTATAAAATAAATACTCTTTTTTTAAGATTACTAAAAGTTGCTTCTTTAATTCAATCTAAAATAGAGAAAATTGGGTGTATTTAACCTCTTTTATATCTAAAATATGATAGTTATATTTTTTGCTGATATGTAAATATATTCGTTTGAATAAGCATGGGTGGCAGGGTGGCCGCAACTGCATGAGTCAACCTGTTACATTAGTTTTTTTTTTTTTTTTTTTGTCTCTTTTTAAATTGTTTTGCGATTTCAACGCAGTGACGCGCAAGTTTCCCGTGCGGTTCTTATTTTCTTTGTTGAATAACAATGGAGAGATTGAACAGTGGCGCGGGTTCTTCTTCCATTAGGAGGCGCTCACTCAGCGTATCCAGCCACGTCAGCCACCGCACGGAAAACGACGATGACGCCGAGAGCGAGAGCGTTTCAGAAGCCGGTGACATTGGAGATCGCGCACTTCCGAGCAGAAGGTTCAGCGCTACCAACAGCTTCAGGTTCTCCTTCGATGAAACAAAATCAGATGAGAATGGCGGTACTGCTGCTGACGTGGAACAACTGCAACCGCCAAGAGCCTCTTCTGCTATTAGGCCTTTGCCACCTCAGCTCGTAGCTTCTCCTCTTTCCACCACCGATGCAGTTTTGCCTTCTGAAGAACCAAAGAAAGTGAGCTATCTATCTCTCTTCTCCATCTCATGTTTTCATTTTTAGTATTTGTAATTTAGGACAAGATTTGAAGTTTATGTAAAGTGTTATATGTGGATAGATCTAATCATATATATCATGGTATGGCTTACATTTTTTTTTATGTGTTTGTACATTCAGGAAACTCGTAAAGGTTTGCCAGAGTTTCTGGACTATGCTTCATGTATGATTCATATGGCTGTTTTCGGAATTCTAGGGGTACGTAAATATCCTCTTAAACTTGGTTATTAAACTTAATTAGATTGATTACTAACTTTACAGTATTTGCTATTTTTTTTGCTTGTAATTGATGAGTGCTTAATTGCTTATTGATATTCTTTAGCTGGTATTAAACCAAGATTCTAATAGCCACAGTAACTATATATGCAGGTCTTAACAAGATATTTACTGCAGAAGCTATTTGGCCCTGGGGAAGCCAATTTGACAAGCAACAAAACTGTTCTTTACCTTGATCTTCCTGCTAATATGGTAGCCGTTTCTTTCCCTGTTATTTTTCTTGCTATTTTTCAGATATCACATTATTATTATTATTATTATTATTATTATTATTATTATTATTATTATTATTATATGCTTAAAAGCACCATGTCTAAATTTGTAGCACTTTCTAAGCTGAAGGTGGGGCCAAATAAGAAAGTTTTGGTTTCTGATCCTGTAGTTAGTGGAGCTGCTTTTTCATTGTGTACTTTTTAAATAAATCTAGAGAGTTGAACAACTGAAAATCTGATTTGAACCTTCCTATGATATTCAACTAGTGATGCGCTAAAGGCCTTTTTCTACAGAACTACCCAGTTACAAATTAGTTATGAATCCTTTTTTACTACATAATAATAAATGGTACGCTTAAACTGATAGCAAAATAAAATTGCTGTTGGAAAACAATGAAACTTAATGTAATTATTTTACATGTTATTTCAGATTGGTTCATTTTTGATGGGATGGTTTGGTGTTGTATTCAAAACCGACATATCTCAAGTTTCAGAACATCTAGCTATAGCAATAACAACTGGTTACCTAGGAAGCCTTACAACTTTCAGTGGTTGGAATCAGAAAATGCTTCAACTCAGTGTCTCCGGACACTGGCTCTTCGCCATACTCGGTTTTTTACTTGGTAAATAGGTCCACTAGATAAGAGAAGTTTCCTTTTAGTTATAAATATGATCTTAGTCTATTGAATTTTTGAAGTGTTTTTGCCGGCTAGATTAGCATTTAGCATTACTGAGTGGGTTTGTTTTGCAGGCTTATTTCTTGTTGGATTTTCCATCATAGTTGGAATTGAAACTGCCAAGGGGTTCAAGTGGCTTCTAAATAAGCTGAATATGTGTTCAGGAAGTGGTAATAACTCTGAGAACTGCAGAGTAGATAGCCCCCAACGTCACTTGGCGGCTATGACGATGTTCTTGGTGATTTTAGGAATATTATGGGGTGTGAGTGGTGCACTGCTGAAGGCTAAGTTCAAGAATGGTGGAAGTGGTGCCGAGTTATGGTTCGCTTGCATGGTTGGACCTGTAGGTGTGTGGATTCGATGGTTCTTAGCTCGGCTCAACGGTCGTGGATTAGGAAGGGCAGGGTTGTTTAAATGGATGCCATTTGGAACTCTCATTGCCAATGTATCAGCTGCTTGTGTAATGGCTGCACTTTCCACCGTAAAGGAAGCAGTAAGTTTCTTTTGTGCTCCTCTGTCTCCCAGTGTTCCAATATTTGCTGCATTTGCTAATCTCTAACCTAATAATAGTAATAGGATTACAATTAAATTAGATACCATTGAGAAATTGTTACAATTGTGTCTAGATTCATTGATTTATGAATGTACAAAAAAATGTTAGTACAACCATCAAAGGTAGCGTGTTAAACATACAAGAAATAGCAAATTAGAATCATTTGTACATTTAGTATTCATATTAATATATTCCTGATGTAAAGATTTTATTGTTATAAATCCAAATCTTCAACAATCTCTAAAGGTGGATTCATATGAGCCATTCACAAAAAAGTTGTAGTGTGATTCATATGAGCCATTCACAAAAAAGTTGTAGTGTAATTCATGTGATGTGATATCCGATGGCTGGTATGAAGTCTATAAAGGGTTTGTGATATAAAGTTTAGCTTTAGATAAAGAGAAACCAATTTCACATTGCAAAAAAAAAAAAAAAAAAAAAACACTCATTTTTCTCATTACAAATTTTGCAGGTCAATACCAAAGATTGTGACACTATTGTAATCGGAACACAGTTAGGTCTCTTGGGGTGTTTGAGTACTGTCTCAACTTTTGCAGCTGAATTCAATGCAATGAGAGAAAGCAATCATCCTTGGAGAGCCTATGTGTATGCCATTATCACAATGTGTGCCTCATTTGTCCTTGGAATCTTGATCTACTGTGTACCTGTTTGGGCAACGGGATATGACACTAGCACATAACAATTGGAGCATAGCAGAAGGCAATATCTACTTTTGATCTTTGGACAGTGTGTTTGTTGGTGGAAAAGTCCAAGTTTTACCACAAGATCCTTCTTAATTTAGAAGCAGTGAAATTTTTCTACAAGGAAGGACTCGAGTATGGAGAAGCAGAGTGATGCAATTTACCACTTTTCTTTGAGGCTCAATAATTTCTAAAGAACTTTATGCTGATAGGAGTTTGATTAATGTTTGATCAGCTCTCAAATGTTTAATTAATTTAGATGAGCTATATCATGAGGAGAAAAAAGATGACAAGGGTACATATATCATTTCTCCAAAGGAAATTATGGTCTATGGCTAAATGAGTCTCCAAGGTCTAACACAGTTGCTGCCAGAGATGATAAGTTTATCATTAGAAAGAAAAAGATACTATTGGAAAAGAGGAAAAGGGTTACAAGAAATTGAAGCATATGTTGACAAACTTGCCAATCAGTGATGCTTTTAGAGCTAGAGTTACAAAACCTTGGCCTTGCTTATGTTCATAAGTGTACTTCTAATTAAAGTAATAGACAGTAATAAAAGCAACAATCCTTTTATACCTTGATTGCTTTCTAAATCAAATATATGGATTTGCATATGAAGACTTCTTTTTTTCTTCTCTCTCGCCTCTCTTTTACAAAATTATCTCATCTCTATGACTTTATTTTATTTAATTAGAAAAGGAAAAATTAAATGTTTGAAATCGACGGGGAGTATATATTATACTTGAGCAAAGGGTCTTTGACATGTAAAGCTAAGTTTATTTATTCACGACGCCTACAAACTACAAGATATAAATTATTGAATGGAGACACTAGGTGTGCAAACACGTTCTCGTCTACGGCAGCAACATTAATGTATCATGTATGTGTTAGGTGGCTGAACCCAAAATTGAGCAACTCAAGAACGAAAATGTTTGTTAGTATGTGTGTATTTTGATAAACGGCTACAAATATTTTTACATAATTAATTAATTCAGATGAAAAAGCAAAAAACACAAACAGTCAATTATATTTTAAAAAAAATCACAGGTGAATCAAATAATCATGGTGGTAATAAGTTGTTGAATTCGTTGTTAATTATAATTTGTGTAGATACTTATGTAAAGTATGCATACAGTTCCCTCTTTCCTCTAATTATATGATATCTACTATAATTTGGGGAGTAAAATGACTTTTTCTCCAAATTCTACCAACGTAGTGGCTCTGCGAAGCCAGAACTTTATTTTATTTCTTAATTTTTTTTTATCCTTTCATTTCTTCCTCAATCTGTTGCTCATTTTAGATGTTTAGTTTTAAAATTTTAAACGTTTTTTTCTGATTTAAAAAAAAAAAACGGATAATGTAAATAGATCATGACTCCAATCGAAAAATAAATTAAAAAAAGCCAAAAGTACAATTTTAACAGCCCATTTATTCATTTAAGCCATCAATTTTTGGTCAAAGTTTGTAGCTACAATTTTAGCCACGATTAATTAATCGTTATATGTATATATAAAATTCAAGTAGTCGCATAAATACGAGTACAATGGTAGAATATATATATATGTTAGTATATATTTAAAAATATATCTAAATTTTATAAAATTTTAAAAGTAAATAATAATTTTTAACTAGTAAAATATATTATATGTTAAATTTAATAGTAAAATAATTTACATAATTAATTTTAAATTTAAAATATTTAAATAATTTAAACAGTCAACTTAATATTTTAAATTGCACATCTAAACAGTTTTAAAATAAAAAGTTAAAAAATAAATAAAAAATTTAATCAAATGACATACTGTTTATGTTGCCAAAAAGCATATTCGATTGCTAAGAATAAAAAATAAAACATTTTAATATGTATCAATTGTATATACTATTGGATTGTACTGATATTTAATTTCATGTTATTATCAAGTTAGCAAAAATAACTTTTTTTTTACCCTATTTCTTAAATTCTTATTCATAAGAAAAATTTAATTGGGTTATGAAGATTCTTTCTTAAACACTTTTAAGAAAAAATTAATATAAAAAATTTAATTATTTTTATTCATAAGAATATGGGGATTCTTTCTTCTACCTCAGAAGGAGAAAGAGGCTTATGCTAATGACCCATCTAATGGAACTTTGAAGGTTATGGGACAAAGATGACCAAGAACCATGAAGAGAAGGTGGAGTGGGTTGACTATTTTTTCCATATGATGGCTCCTTCTTCTAAGGTCAACTATGACAAGTGGCTCAAAAACCCTCCTTCCTATAGGTTCGTGATTAATTAACTTAATTGGTTAATTATTAATAATGCCGGATTATTTAATTAATTCATAACATACAACAAGTATGAGTTATTTTATATAGTAACGACTAGTAGATTAACACCAACCAAATAATTGAGCCTATTTGCAAAATGTCTAATATCTATCCATTAGATAATTTAGTATTTGTTTAGATGCTATTAAATTTGATAGAAAATTTTTTATTAATAATTTTTTTTATTTTTTAACGTGTTTGATAAAATTTTAATAATAAAAATAAAAATACTAAAAAAATAAAAAAATATTTTTAAAAAATTATAATTTACATATTTTTTTAAAAGATTTTTTTTTAAAAAGATATTTTTATATTATTATACCCAAAACATAATCATCATAGTCATTTTTAAAAAAGTTACTACAAAAATCACATGTGAAGATATATCATATATATTTAAAAAAAGTTGGGCCATAACTATATAATTTTTGGGGGTTTGTGGGAGCTACTAAGCAATGGAAAGTACAAGAGTGTTTTGCATAGAAGCTTGGTGAACAAGGAACGCAAATGTATGCCATGGGTAGTTTTCCAAAATAAAGTTAACTATGATAAATCAATTTATTTTATTTTATTATTATCAATTCATTTCATTTTATTTAATAATAAGACATGTTGCAAAAGATAATTTACCTTTTAATTTAGAGAGAATTAAGTAGAATTCACTAATAACAAAGAATTGATATATACATTTTAAACATGCATGCCAAAATCTCTCGGAAGTTAAAATGTGAGTATGCACAACATTTTTTTTTTCAATTTTGCTTTATACACTTTTTTTTTCTTTTAGAAATAATTAATAAAACTTAAATTTCAAACCGTCACAAAAACTCTAACACCACATGGTGAATTATTTGTCCTAAAAATTTACACACAATAAATAAATAAATAATTACTAATCTAACATTTTTCAAACACTAAATTATAGTAGTATACTAAAGTAGGACACGTTTTCGTATTTTTTTACCAATTATTGACACAAATATATATTTTATTCCCAATAATTTATTACTTAATTATCACATGAGTTGTCACTGAATAATTTAGAATATTATTTGTTCTTATTTATCCTAAGAAGTAAGAACACACAAATTAATAGTTATGAAGAAGAAATAAAGATAGAATAATCATTTATCATACAATTGATGATTATCAACTTTAAAAATACATCAACATACTCTCTTCTTCAATTTTTTGGTGCGAACACAAGTTGCATATATATAACTTGGAAAAACTTAAGTACAGTGTACTCGACTTCAGGTGAAGTTGATAGTTGAGAGCCGTTAAATGAAAATTTAGTCAAATTAATTAAATTATCTAACGACTCTCAATTATCAACTTCACATCAAATCGACTGCACTGAGTTTCCACCATATAACTAACCCTATCTTGGCCCTGAGACAGTCTGTGAAGATATGTAAGAAACTAAAGCAGCTTGAGAGCCACCACTTGTCATGCTTGATGAAGAATTATTATTCACTTCTCTTCTTCCTCCTTCGTTATCGTTATTCTCCTCAATTATCATTGAAGCCTCCGTAAATCTACGACCATAAAACCTTAAAAAGTTCAGAGACTCCATCTTTGGTTGCGGCAATGGCATACCACCTTCCAACATCCCAACAACCGCCGCCATGTTCGGCCTCAACGCCGGTTCTTCATGGACACAGCACAACGCAATCCGCACAAGCTTCTCCACCTCCTCGTTCGTCACGCGCCCTTCTAGTCTCGGATCAGCAAGATCCATGTAGTTCCCTTCTTCATGCTTCTCCAATGCCAACAAAGGAAAATAAAGCAATCCTGACGTCGAAGATGACGAAGAGTTATGACCACCTCCTCCTCCTCGGCCGCCACTATTACTATCCTCGTCTATACTATGACTTCTTGATTTAAAATAACAATTTTTCCTTCCGCTTATAAGTTCGAGAAGAACCATACCATAACTATACACATCAGTTTTTTCTGTGATAGCAGAATTTGTGAGCCATTCTGGAGCGAGGTATCCACGGGTACCTCGCATTGTTGTGAACAATCCAGATTGTTCGGGACTAAGAAGTTTTGATAATCCAAAATCCGATATCTTAACTTGAAAATGATTATGCAAAAGAATATTTTCAGGTTTGATATCGCAGTGAATAATTTTATGCTCACACCCACCATGAAGATAGGCAAGACCACGCGCCGTCCCCAATGCCACGTCATATCTCTCTTGCCATTCCAATGGTGGCCCTCCACCGAACAACGTTCGGTCGAGGGAACCAAGATTCATGTACTCATACACCAAAAACCGATGCCTTCCTTGGACACAAAAGCCTTTTAATTTCACAAGATTGACATGATGGATGTTTCCAATGACAGCAATTTCTGTGCAAAAGTCTTTCTTCCCTTGAACTCCTATGTTGACTATTTTCTTGACCGCCACGACGGCATTGTCGGAGAGAACTCCTTTGTACACCGTACCAAAACCACCGGAGCCGATCAGAGTCTTGAAATCATCGGTGGCCTTTTTGAGTTCGTCGTAGTCGAATCTTCGAGGCAAACCCGGGATGTAGAAGGCATCAAGGTCCCCGGAAGAATGAGAATAATTATTGTTGGGTTTTCCGAGTTCCAAATCTTGTTTTCTTTTGGAAATTTTAATAGATCTTCTCCACAAGAAGAAAAGAAAGGCCATCAAGAGAGCGAAGCCTGTGATCGGCAACAACACTGCGGCCACCACCGGAAAGCCTCCTCCGCCATCTTCAACATCTCTCGTATCATCATTGGTGGTTGTGGATCCTATAGAGACCTTGATGAAGCCAAACATGTCTTGATTGGCTCCATCGTTACTTGACAAAATTGACCCCAACTCGTTTTCAATCACATAGCATGAACCGGATGAGTTTCTATAGAAGACTCCCAAGCATGAACAATTCTTGGAACATTGATCCTGACATAACGATAAATCCACACTGTCCATAACAGGATCGGTGTAGATATTGTGAAAGTAGTCCAAACCATTTCCAAGATTCAAGAATGAAACAACTGAAGAAGAAGAATTTGATTGGTTGTTGTTGTGGTAACTATCATTATTAGAACCATCACAAGAATATGGAAAGGAATAAGAACCGTTGCTTGGAACACAACCACCAGAATTACCTGAACCTACATGAAAATTCTGGGGACAAGAACAAACAGGTAATGATGATGATGAAGAAGAAGAAGAAGAAGAAGAGGTATCATCATCATTGCATAAACCAACTCTGCCACAAACTAAGGGAGTTCCACAACCATCATCTGGCCCTTGAAATTCCTGCTTCCAACCGGTTCCGGAAGAAAAACTTTTGATCACAAAATGGCCAGAGTTATCCAATGTAGCTACTCGAAAATTCGACTCCGGTAACCCTACCAGAAACACAGCAACCGTTCCATTACTTCCAAATAGGTAGAAACCTGTTCTGTTCACAGCCATGTACTCCACCATGCTTAATGAATTCCTATACGCCTTTGTGTCCATTGAAAGTTTCCAATATGTCTGTCCAAGCCTATGTTACAAATATATTTATGTCATATAATTACAGTGTGAATGGTTATCCAAAAAAATGTAAGAAAGTTTATTGATAAGTTGATACCATTGGAGGATTGCATCAGAGGAAGTGATTGTGAGGTTGTAGCTTCCAATGGACAAGTCTGAATCTGATGAAGAACTTGACAAAGATGATCCAACAGGTAAGCTCTGGCCGATGATAATTGTGTCGGTTGGATAGCGAAAACTTTCCCAAAGAGAAACATTGGAAGGATCAAGGAGTAGGAGGTTACCCATGTCAGTGAGGACAAGCCTACCAACTTGTGATCTCAATGGTGGAGTTGACCATACAGGATTATTCCTTCCACTTTCATCAGAAATTGTTATCCCTTTAACAGTTAGATTCATTTGGCCGGAGCTCGAGACGGCGCGGCCGCGGTTGGCGGACCAAGTGATGGTTCTTGATGCAACATGGATTATGCAGAGATAGAAGCTGGTTTGCTGGGAACCCGGGTTGAATATTGCAGCCTTGAATGTTCCGTTTGGAGATATTAAGAAGGTTCCAGAGTCATCAATGAATTCGAGGTATGTGGCACTGAAATTTGGAGTGATTGCCTTGAAGGTGTAGCCTGAGATGGTGGCAGTGGCAGTGAAGATGAGGAAGATGATTAGAAGAGAGGAAAATATTATGGAAGGTTTCATGTTGTAATGATTTGGTGAAACAATGATGAAAACAGAGGAGAATAATTAGGACATGCTTTTGGTTTATTTTAGACTTTTGGAAAAATGTGGAATTGGTCTATCAATATATTTTTTTTACCAAAAATAGAAAACTCGAATCCGCAACCTCTTAATTGAGTATCTTAATTAAATATGGGAAGATTATGTCATTTGAATTATAACTCATTGGTCTATCAATATTACTTGATATTTTTGTTAGTATTTTATGTTTATATCAATTGTATGGAAAAAATTTTTTTGATGTTTATATCATCATGAAAACTCAAATGCAGTCGACTTCACGTGAAGTTGATAGTTGAGAACCGTTACATCTTACATGAAAATTTAGTCAAATCAGTCAAACCATCTAACAACTCTCAACTCATGTGAAGTCGACTGCACGTGAGTTTTCACCTTATATCAATTGGATGGAAGTCGTGGAAATATGAGTTGATGAAAATTAGACCTATTTTTTTTTATAGAAATCATAGTAAGAGATCATTTAAAAATTATCGTAGTATTTGTATAATCTATAAAGTTTAATGGAATATTTATTGAATTTTAAGATGAAAAATATAAACAAATTTAAAATGTATATTTTAATGATTAATTAAAACACCAATTTAAATATATAACTATTTTTCAATAACATAATGATATTTTGTGGATACTTAATAATTATTTCTTAACCATATATGCGTTGACAAATGAAACTGCTTCCCAGCCTTTTGCGCTCTCTAACAACTTGTCCCTCAAATTCTCAATGATGATGAAAGTGGGCATTATTTATTAATTAAAAAATATAAATAAATAACTCCTGACGAATCAATTTTAAATAATTATAATTAATACTCATTAATCTTATATTTAAAAAAATTTTAAATTATTATTAATTAATAATAATTAATTAGTATGAATTATAATTCAAAAATACTTATTAATTTATTATTGACTAGACTTCTTATTAATTATCTAACAGGATTGTTATTAATTAATTGTATGGTCAATGACATAAGATAGGACGGAACGAAATAAAATAAGTGTAGCTAACGGATACTTTAAGACATTTATTTAAATTATTGTTAATAAAAAATTTTAATTTTATATTTTATATAAAACTTCTTTAATTGATATATGTTTTAGTTGAAAAGTCTTATTTATGCAAGTTTGGGTTGTTTGTTACATGGTTCAAACTTATTACTAGGTGCCGTTATCTTTGCCATATCTTACATGCATTACATCATTTTAGACATTTAACATGTATGTCTGGCTGTGCCCACAATAATTCTCTAATAAAATATTGCACACTTGTGACGACTTATGTGCCAGCATGACAAGAATAGTTAAGTTTGTTTATTACCAAATAATTGTACCTGTGCACCATGCGTACTTCTTCCACACCTCATCTCGTTTCTTTTCATACAATGATTTAAGTAAATTTATTATTATTATTATTATTATTATTATTATATAAGAAGAAAATGCACATGAAAATACGTCTTCAAATATGTAGTTAAGGAAAATTACAAATATATAGCCGTTAATTTTAGTGATTATTTTAATATGTAAATAGTATTTTTTTTTGTTGATTATTAGGAGATAAAGATAGAGGAATGAAAATTTTGTGATCTACCACTATATATATATATATATATATATATTTCCTTCTTACTTCCTTAAATCGTTATTACCAAACACGAAATAATAAAAAAAAATTGTGTATAACAAAATCATGTAGCTTAAGAGTGAATAACTTTCTTACTATACCAATTATTTCTTGACAAGTCATCTTTGTGACCCCATTCATGGTTTTTTGTTTGAACTTTTCAAACCTCTAATTATAAGCTGCAATCTTTGAATGGATGACCACATATATTTTGAGCACCGCCAAAAGTCACCCATCAACTAATCCAATGGAGTCAACTCAGCATCATATATAAGATCAAATAAATTTTTAGATAATTATTCTGGTATCTTTTTAAAAAGAGAATTTATTTTAATAAAATAATTGAAGACTAAAATGATGCAGACATACAATTTTGTTTGTCTTAATTAAATCTATATAAATTGAATAAGATAAATTTGATTTAAAAATATACACATAAATCAAATAAAACATATTCGATTTATGCACAAAAGCTTGTATTTATATTTATGTAAATTAAATTAAGTTTATTCGATATCCTAATATAAGGGAGAGTATGCTTCATTTTTAGGAATCTAAATTTTGCCCCATGACAAGTAAAAAACAGGCCAATTCGATTTACACAAAAAAAAAAAGTATATGATAAATTAAATTAAATCAAATCGATTTATTGCTTAACATATTATGAAATATGGTAATTCTATTTAGTAAATGGTAGATCCTGAACGTTTGTTTTTGTTTAGAATGGCATTCACAATGACTAATGATGATAATATTTTAGTTATTGTATACTATAGAAGGACGACTAAAAAAAATTACAAAAGAGAATAAAATTTATTGATAAATATCTAATAAGTGCCTTTATCAGGCAGTTCACTAGTTTTGCTGAACTACAAAGTATTATAATACAAAAACTGGGAGTCAATAACATCAATCATGCGGAGAAATTATTTTATATAATTTCTATTTATTTGTGTGAGATTTTGTGAAGTACGACTCTTTTGTGATAGAAAATTTTACAAGTTTTGTTTCATTGTCGTTGTCAGTTTTTCGAAGTAAGAACCCATGAATTGTTGGCCAAGTTTGGAGATGCGGTCACTAGTTCAAGAAGATCAAATCAAAATTCTCAATTTGTAACACTACCAGAAACCTCTAACTCAATGCTTATAGTTGCTTCTACATCTATGGTTGTAGTTGTACCAAAAGCAGTGTTGGTGACATTTTTGTCCTTTGTAGTTGGTTTAAACTACGTTAATCATGACAAAATTAGTGATAATTTCTTTTAGTGAGCTTGCGATTGTGATGCCAACTTTTCCTGGAATGATACGAGCTTCAATTGGGGGGGTAGACAACCGATCCCATGAAAGATGCAATTGCGGGATGATGAGGATATAGAGCCTGCTATGATAACTGAGGATAGCAATGAGGATTCAGGGAGTTGTATTCTTGTTGGCTAGGGTGGCTCCTCGAGTTCTGGAATGCAGCAATATCCGTTGTACTTTTTGACTTTAAACTTGGAGGCCATGGAACAATAGAAATTTTCAGACATAGAATCTGGATTTGGAGGTAGAGATTCGCATGATACATCAGCTCCAATTAAATTCCAAGTTAGACAACAATTTAGAGTATAGGAAAAGTTGTGTTTAGTGTCAAGACTTATAGCATCTATCATGGAGTTGAATATATAGTGTTAAAGTCAGATCACATCAAGTATCATAAAAAGTAAGGAATTTGAAAAATATTTCAGTTGGTTGATTCGGATCACTCTTCGACAGTGAAAGAATACTTTGTATTAAGAGTACAAATAGAAAAGGAGTCAAAGCTTGGCTATCAAGAAAGTGAGAAAAGTCAACAAGAAAACAAGAATGGTAGTTAGGTAATTAAGCTTTTGTTTTTAGGCTTCAGATTCTATTAGCAAACATATATATATATATATATATATATATATATGTTTGCAGTCTTTTGTAATTACACATTCATTCAATAAAATAATACAGTTTCTATCTTCATTTTCATCATCAATTCTTTAATCTCAGTTTGTAGTGTATATCTTTGCTATTGCTGTTCATATTTTCTCATTCCTTGTTCTTTAAAGCAACTCACTTTTCATTCTCTCTTCATGGTATCACGAGTTCGGTTGTAATTGATCCATGGATGCCTCTCTCGAAAATTCAGACACACCAAATTCCACTCCAATAAATGCACAACATCAACACAATAACCATAATCCTCAAAATTCTACACTCAACTTTTCTCTTCCTCCATAATTGTTCAATTCTCGTCCCTTCAACCCCATCAATAACAAATTAGGAGAAAGGAATTATCGCACTTGGCAATAATAGGCCCTTGCAGTAATTCAAGGACAGGATTTGGAGGATCATCTCTACAATCTACATAGAATGAATTCCTCCACTATATCTCACAATTCTTTCCTATCAACCAGGTGATAAACTCCAATTTTGTGGTTTATCTTGTGTTAAATTTAGTGGATTTTATCAATTTTTCTCACATTTATTCAATGAAATAGCATGGTTTTGTGAATTTCTCCTAAATTGTACTTAAAAGTGAAAACATACTTTTTATGCCTTAAAATTACTAAATTTAATTCACTTTAACCATTCGATGCCTTGATATGTTTGTTGAGTGATTCTAGGTTTATAAGGCAAGGATTGGATGAAGAAGTGCAGAAAAAGCATGCAAAGTGGAGAATTCATGAAAAAAAATAAGGATTTGTGAAAATCATAGCAACGCGCACGTGTGACCAAGAAATTTTGCCAATCGATGCGCACATGTCACCCACGCGTACGCGTAACACTTGTCACGTGACCTCATTAAAAGAACACATTGGGGACGATTTCTGAGCTCATCCAGGCCTAAAACCAACTCATTTCTGAAACTATTTGATGTAGAATTCAAGAGGAAACAAGGGGAGAGCAATTAGATTAGTGTAGAAACATGTCTTAGGATAGTTTTCTAGAGAGAGAAGCTCCCTCTTCTCTCTAGAATTAGGGTTCTTAGTTTACTTTTCTCTTTAATTTTAGATTTCAATTCTTGTTTTAGTATAGTTTTATTTATATTTTTATGCTCTACTGCCTTAATTCTCTTAGTTTCTCTTGTTAATTTCTCATTTATGTCATCTTTAGTTTTATGAACACTCTTGTTGATTTTTATTTCCTTTAATGCAATTGATGTCTTTTTATGTTTCTTATTGTTTATTTGAGTTATTGTTGTTATTTTCTTGTATTTGGTAGTAGTAGATTTTATTATTCATGCAATTTCATATGTTTTCCCTTTTATGCACACCAAGTGTTCGATAAAATGCCTGGCTTAGTTTTAGAATAGATTTTGTGCATTCTTGGCTTGGAAAGAGAAATTAGGTAATCTTGAGTCATTAATACCTAATTTATATTGGTGATCTAGGGTTGTTAGTTAATCTTGTTTCCATTGACATTACTTATTTGACTTTCTTCTAATGTGAAGATAACATAATAAGCTTAACTCTTGTTAATTATTGCATTATTATTAATGACTAGGAAAGAAAACCTTGATTCTCAATCCTTGCCATGAATTCTTCTTTATTGTTTGTTATCTTTAGTTGTTTGATTTATTTTCTTGTCATTTATATTCTTGTCTTCTTATATGCAAACCGCCCCCTTGAACCTCATACCCGATAACACGCATACCTCACTGTAATTCCTTTGAGAGATGACCCGAGATCTAATACTCTCGGTATTTTTATTGGTTTGCACTTGTGACAAAAAAATTAAACTTTGATTGAGGTTGTTTGTCGGTTTGGATCTATACTTCAACGGAATTATTTTGTGAAAATTCTAGACCGGCATAAATCCTCACATCAAGTTTTTGGCGCCGTTGCCGAATAATTGCAATGTGTGCTTGTTCTTGGTTATTATTCATATGTGAATATGTTTGCTTTTTGTTTCTTTGTTAGTTCTTGCTAGTTTTAGGAGTCGTTTTCTTTATTTCTTATTAGCTTTTGTTTTTGTTTTTCCTTTTCTACTATGAATTTTCTCACCCTTTTGGCTATGAGTTTGGTTCAAACTATGTTGTAGAAAATGAAAGCTTCAATGAGGGTTTGCATCAATGAATTGGAAATCAAAGGTGGGAGGAGCCTCAAGCATATGGATACTCTTCTTGGAAACAATCTCCTTCGGTTTCTTATGGGTATAATCCAACTCCTAATGCATACCAATTTAATGGATGTGGTGAACCTTATTGTGGTTGTCAACCACAACCACCATATACCTATAACCCCTCTCCTCAACATAACTTTCAACCACTATACTCACAAGCCCCATACCACTATTCACCTCCATATGATCCTAACCCATATCCACCATACCAACAATCACATGAGCCATATGAACCATACATAGAACCACCCCAATTCCAACATCAATACTCCCAAGAACCACTACCTCCATATACACCATCTCCATGCCCTTACCAAGATGAACCATCTTCCAAATATGAATCATTTCTCCCAAACAATGAACCCTCCTTCTCACTATTACCTTCAGTGAATGAAGCTTTCCAACTTTTCATGCAAGAACAAAGAGGTCTTTACTCTCTTCTCCAAAAGAAAGAAGAAGATCAAAAGGAGCTAAAAGGGGTTGGAAACCATGGTGGCTACCATGATGGAAGCCGTTAACCGCATAGCCTCCCACCTACGCTCATGCGATCAAAGCATTCCTATTGACGAATGTGGAGGATCAACTAAAGAGCGTAGTGAGGAGAAGAACTTGGAGCTTCAAGGTGAAGAAGAGGAGTTAAAGCAAGAATCGCAACCAAAGGAGGAAGTTGATATAATTGATCCGGAAGGAGCGGTTAAAGAATTAGGAGAGGTCAATCAATATATGGACTCAATCATTGATGAGTTTTTGTCCACACTAACTAGTCACCTGATCTTGTTGAACCTTCTTTCGTTGAGCATGAAAGCAAAGTTGAGGAGGAATGTGCACAACCTCCAAGACACATTTTGAGTAATGAAGAAGTGGAAGAAGTTGTCAATCAAGAGAGGAAAGTTGAAAGGCTTGTCAATAGGTGGAGATAATCAAAGAAGAGCACAAGAGAGTGGAAATTGCCTAGTCAAGACCGTTGGAAGCATCTCTCCCTAGGTCACCATCATGCATTACATCATTCAAGTGGGTAAAATTTGTATCTCTTATCTTTCTTATTCCACTTGAACATGGTTTGCTAGAAACGGATAGTCAACTTAGGATGCTTTGTGAGTTGAAGAGTAGAAGAGAGATGATTAGTGGTTGGAATTGTAAATTAAGGTTCATTATGGTTGGAAGTTCAAGGGTTGGTATAATTCTCAATTGATTGGGTCTAGGAGGATGTCTTGGTGTTCAAAGGAGAATTCTGCTTGCCTACCACCCGGATGAAATTATGATATGATCAAATTGAAGATGGTGTGAAAATAAGATTTGGAATCCTGGATTACCACATGAGGATCAATTTTGGGAGCTCCTAACTTGTTGTGAACTTCATCAAGGCTTGGTGGATATCAATTGGAGTGTTGGAGCGTACTTGAAATCCAAGCATTGGTGGAAGTTCAAGGATGAGTATAAGCACAAGCCACCATGACAAGGAGCTTTCCCATAAGTCCAACTTAAGGACAATAAATAAAAGTACTAGGTGGGAGACACCCCACTATGGTAAACTCTTTTCACTTTCTCTTTTGTATATAGTTGATGGATAAATTGAGTTTCCATTGTTAGATGCTTCCTTCTTTAGGTCACTCTTGTATATATTGCTCTTGGATGTTAGTTTATTTGGTTATATTTATGCTTTAACTTGTAGGTTAGTTGTTTTGAATTGCATCTTGTTTTGAATTGCATAATATAGTAGTTGAAAAATTTTTCAAAAAAGATAAGGATTTTTGTTAGATTTAAATTTTGGTTGGTTTTAAGAATGTATATAGTGGTTGGGATAGTTTTGTTCTGTTTTTATACTTCTTAAAAAAAAAAAAGGCTTGTCACGTGTACGCTTGACCCATGCGTACGCGTGACCCCCCAAATAATGGCCGTGTCAGGATTGTGCGTGGAGTGTGCCATCGCACGGTCCTGACAGTGAGTTGTGTGAAAGGTGTGTGGAAACTGTGCGTCTAGCACAATTTCTCCCCACGCGTACACGTCACTCTATATTTCCCCCTTCTCACGCCTACGCGTGCCAGACGCGTATGCGTCGCATCCCATTTCTGCCACTCACGCGTGCGCGTGACCTTCCGCATACGCGTGACCCCTACCCTGTTTCACACACTCTTCTTTTCTTCTCTTCTCTCCATTTCTCTTCTTCTTTTCTCTTCTCTTCTTTTCTTTCCTTCCTTCAACCATCATTCACTACTACTATTCATGATCCACCATCATCTCTTTACTTAATTAGTTAGTTAGTTAGTTAGTTCAATTTTCTGTTCTAGGTGGTAAGTGTTGGATTATTAATCTTGTTTGCTGTTTATTACTGCTGATTACTGATAGGATGCTATTTTAGCATCATTGTTGTTAATATTTATTGTTGGATTTCTTTGTTGAGGTTATAGTTTGTTCCTTGGTATTGAATTTTGCTTCTTTGATATTTTTACATACCAAGTACTTATGATAATGCCTTCAAAGCTTTCTAAATCTTTTAAATTGTATGATTTGGTCACCATGTGATTTAAATTCTTTAACCATGACTAGACAATTTTTGATATTGGATGATGTGCATTTATCCTAATGCATTGTGTTGCTCGATCATATGCACCCATATGTTATGCTTATGCCTTAATGACATGTTAATCCTTAATTGTCTAACTATGTACTCTACACATAGTTGAAACCAAGGTTCAGAAAATCGGACCGGTCATCGAACCGCTCTAGTCACTGGTTCACTGGTTTATTGGTCCAACCGGTCTAACCGGTGGTTCAACTGAAAAAACCATTTTAGAATAAAATAATAAATAAATTATAAATAAACATCCTAAAATATAATTATAGTCTAATGTAAATCTTAAAATATTTTCAAAATTTAAAACACTACATAAAATATCATCAACCAAATTCATATGATCTTATCAAAATACAAACTCAAAAATTAAATAGTAAAAAACATATTTAAATATTAAATTCTAATATCATGATTTATCAATCATCAAAATTCGCAAGAACTTGTTGCAAATTTGCTTTGGTGGATTAGGATTAGGATTAGAAGCATCAATCAGTAACAAACAAAGGCAGCAAAACCAGCAATAATTAGGAGCCAGTAGTGCACGAAATTGTGATCTCAGGCAACGGCGCCAAAAACTTGTACGCACGTCTTAATAGATTGTTTTTCATTCACAACTTCGATACAACTAACCAGCAAGTGCACTGGGTCGTCCAAGTAATAAAACCTTACGTGAGTAAGGGTCGATCCCACGGAGATTGTCGACTTGAAGCAAGCTATGGTTATCTTGTAGATCTCAGTCAGGCGGATATCAAATGGCTATGGAGTTTTCGAAAATAAAATAATAGATAAACAGAAAATAAAGATAGAAATACTTATGTATATCATTGGTGAGAATTTCAGATAAGCGTATAGAGATGCTTTCGTCCCTTTGAACTTCTGCTTTCCTGCTGTCTTCATCCAATCAGTCCTACTCCTTTCCATGGCTGGCTTTATGTAAGGACATCACCATTGTCAATGGCTACTTTTCACCCTCTCTGTGAAAATGGTCCGATGCGCTGTCACTGCATGGCTAATTATCTGGAGGCATCACCGTGGTCAATGGCTGCATCCCATCCTCTTGTGAAAATGGTCCAAATGCTCTGTCACGACACGGCTAATCATCTGAGGTTCTCGATCATACTGGAATAGGATTCACCCTCCTTTTGCGTCTGTCACTACGCCCAGCACTCGCGAGTTTGAAGTTCGTCAAAGTCATTCAATCCCAGAATCCTACTCGGAATACCACAGACAAGGTTTAGACTTTCCGGATTCTCATGAATGCCGCCATTAATCTAGCTTATACCACGAAGATTCTGATTAAGAGATCCAAGAGATAATCATCCAATCTAGGGTGGAACGGAAGTGGTTGTCAGGCACGTGTTCGTGGGAGAATGATGATGATTGTCACGTTCATCACATTCATGTCGAAGTGCGAATGAATATCTTAGAAGCGGAATAAGTTGAATTGAATAGAAAAACAGTAGTACTTTGCATTAATTCATGAGGAACAGCAGAGCTCCACACCTTAATCTATGGAGTGTAGAAACTCTACCGTTAAAAATACATAAGTGAAAGGTTCAGGCATGGCCGAGAGGCCAGCCCCCAAAACGTGATCACAGGATCAAAAATACAATCCAGGATGTCTAATACAATAGTAAAAAGTCCTATTTATACTAAACTAGTTACTAGGGTTTACAGAAGTAAGTAATTGATGCATAAATCCACTTCCGGGGCCTACTTGGTGTGTGCTTGGGCTGAGCTTTAGCTTTCCACGTGTAGAGGCTTCTTTTGGAGTTGAACGCCAGGTTGTGACGTGTTTCTGGCGTTCAACTCTGGTTCGTGACGTGTTTCTGGCGTTTAACTCCAGACTGCAGCGTATAACTGACGTTCAACGCCCTTTTGCGTCGTCTAATCTCAAACAAAGTATGGACTATTATATATTTCTGGAAAGCCCTGGATGTCTACTTTCCAACGCAATTGAAAGCGCGCCATTTTGAGTTCTATAGCTCCAGAAAATCCACTTTGAGTGCAGGGAGGTCAGAATCCAACAGCATCAGCAGTCCTTCTTCAACCTCTGAATCTGATTTTTGCTCAAGTCCCTCAATTTCAGCCAGAAAATACCTGAAATCACAGAAAAACACACAAACTCATAGTAAAGTCCAGAAATGTGAATTTAACATAAAAACTAATGAAAACATCCCTAAAAGTAACTAGATCCTACTAAAAACATATTAAAAACAATGCCAAAAAGCGTATAAATTATCCGCTCATCACAACACCAAACTTAAATTGTTGCTTGTCCCCAAGCAACTGAAAATCAAATAGGATAAAAAAGAAGAGAATAACTATAAATTCCAAACTATCAATGAAACATAGCTCCAATCAGATGAGCGGGACTTGTAGCTTTTTGCCTCTTGAATAGTTTTGGCATCTCACTTTATCCATTGAGGTTCAGAATGATTGGCATCTATAGGAACTCAGAGTTCAAATAGTGTTATTGATTCTCCTAGTTCAGTATGTTGATTCTTGAACACAGCTACTTTATGAGTCTTGGCCGTGGCCCTAAGCACTTTGTTTTCCAGTATTACCACCGGATACATAAATGCCACAGACACATAATTGGGTGAACCTTTTCAGATTGTGACTCAGCTTTGCTAAAGTCCCCAATTAGAGGTGTCCAGGGTTCTTAAGCACACTCTTTTTTTGCTTTGGACCTTGACTTTAACCGCTCAGTCTCAAGTTTTCACTTGACACCTTCACGCCACAAGCACATGGTTAGGGACAGCTTGGTTTAGCCGCTTAGGCCAGGATTTTATTCCTTTAGGCCCTCCTATCCACTGATGCTCAAAGCCTTGGGATCCTTTTTATTTACCCTTGCCTTTTGGTTTTAAGGGTTATTGACTTTTTGCTCTTGCCTCTTAGTTTTAAGAGCTTTGGCTTTTTCTGCTTGCTTTTTCTCTTTTTTTTTTCTATTTTTTTTTCGCCATTTTTTTTCTGCAAGCTTTGTTCTTTGCTGCTTTTTCTTGCTTCAAGAATCATTTTTATGATTTTTCAGATTATCAAATAACATGTCTCTTTGTCATCATTCTTTCAAGAGCCAACATATTTAACATTCTTAAACAACAACTTCAAAAGACATATGCACTGTTCAAGCATTCATTCAGAAAATAAGAAGCATTGTCACCACATTAATATAATTAAACTAAGTTCAAGGATAAATTCGAAACTCATGTACTTCTTGTTCTTTTGAATTAAAACATTTTCCATTTAAGAGAGGTGATGGATTCATAGGACATTCATAACTTTAAGACAAAGTTACTAAATACTAATGATCATGTAATAAGACACAAACATGGATAAGCACTTAACATAAAAAAAAACGAAAAACAAAGAATTTAAGAACAAGGAATGAGTCCACCTTAGTGATGCTGGCGTTTCCTTCTTGAGGAACCAATGATGTCCTTGAGCTCTTCTATGTCTCTTCCTTGTCTTTGTTGCTCCTCCCTCATAGCTTTTTGATCTTCTTTAATTTCATGGAGTATGATGGAGTGCTCTTGATGTTCCACCCTTAATTGTCCCATGTTGGAACTTAATTCTCCTAGGGAGGTGTTGATTTGCTCCCAATAGTTTTGTGGAGGAAGATGCATTTGAGGCATCTCCGGGATTTCATGGTGATGAGCTTCAGCGTCTCTTGAGATCCATGAATGGGCTCTCTTGATTGCTCCATCCTTTTCTTAGTGATGGGCTTTTCTTCCTCAATGGGAATGTCTCCTTCTATGAAAGCTTCAACTGAGTAACATAGATGGCAAATAAGATGAGGAAAAGCTAGCCTTGCCATGGGGGAGGACTTTTCGGCTATTTTGTAGAGTTCAAGGGAGATGACTTCATGAACTTCTACTTCCTCACCAATCATGATGCTATGAATCATGATGGCCCGATCCACAGTAACTTCAGATCGGTTGCTAGTGGGGATGATGGAGCGTTGGATGAACTCCAACCATCCTCTAGCCACAGGCTTAAGGTCCAGTCTTCTAAGCTGAACCGGTTTGCCTTTTGAGTCAATCTTCCATTGAGCTCCTTCCACACATATGTCCATGAGGACTTGGTCCAACCTTTGATCAAAGTTGACCCTTCTAGTGTAGGGGCGTGCATCTCCTTACATCATAGGCAAGTCAAACGCCAACCTCACATTTTCCGGACTAAAATCTAAGTATTTCCCCCGAACCATGGTGAGATAATTTTTTGGGTTTGGGTTCTTACTTTGATCTTGGTTCCTAGTGATCCATGCATTGGCATAGAACTCTTGAACCATTAGGATGCCGACTTGTTGGATGGGGTTTGTTAGAACTTCCCAACCTCTTCTTTGGATTTCATGTCGGATCTCCGGATACTCATTTCTCTTGAGCTTGAAAGGGACCTCAGGGATCACCTTATTCTTGGCCACAACATCATAGAAGTGGTCTTGATGAGCTTTGGAGATGAATCTTTCCATCTCCCATGACTCGCAGGTGGAAGCTTTTGTCTTCCCTTTCCCTTTCTTAGAGGATTCTCCAGTCTTGGGTGCCATCAATGGTAATGGAAAAACAAAAAAGCTTATGCTTTTACCACACCAAACTTAGAATATTGCTCACCCTCGAGCAAGAGAAGAAAGAATAGATGAAGAAGAAGAAAATATGGAGGAGAGGAGGGAGAGGTGTATTCGGCCAAGAAGAGAAGAGAGGGTTGTGTTGTGTGAAAATGAGGAAGAATGGAGGGCTTTATATAGGGAAGGGAGGGGGGTAAGGTTCGGCCATAAGGGTGGGTTTTGGGTGGGAAATTGATTTTGAATTTTGAAGGTAGGTGGAGTTTATGAGGTAGGTTTATGGGGAAGAGTGGATGGATGTGAGTGGTGAAGTGGTGATAGGGAAGAGAGATTGAGGTGATTGGTGAAGAGTTTTGGGGAAGAGTGTTTATTGGGAAGAGAGGATGAACATTGAGAAGAGGGAAGAGAGTGAGTGGTGGTAGGTGGGGATCCTGTGGGATCCACAGATGCTGAGATGATCATGTGGGGTCCACAGATCCTGAGGTGTCAAGGAATTGCATCCTTGCACCAATTAGGCATGTAAAATGCCTTTGCATGCAATTCTGGTGTTCAAACGCCGAATTGATGCTTGTTCTGGGCGTTCAGCGCCCAGATGCAGCATATTTCTGGCGTTGAACGCCAGCCAGATGCTTGTTTCTGGCGTTCAGCGCCAGCTTTCCTCACTGTGCATTTTTGGCGTCTGAACGCCAGAATGCTGCTTGTTTCTGACGTTCAACGCCAGAAACATGCTCTGTTCTGGCGTTGAACGCCAGACAGATGCTCCTTACTGGCGTTTAAACGCCAGTAAGATCCTCCTCCAGGGTGTGATTTTTCTTCTGCTGTTTTTGATTCTGTTTTTAATTTTTTGATTTATTTTGTGACTCCACATAATCATGAACCTAATAAAACATGAAAAAAAATAAATTAAAATTAGATAAATAAAAATTGGGTTGCCTCCCAACAAGCGCTTCTTTAATGTCAATAGCTTGATAGTGGGCTCTCATGGAGCCTCACAGATGTTCAGAGCATTGTTGAGATTCCCCAACACCAAACTTAGAGTTTGGATATGGGAGTTCAACACCAAACTTAGAATTTGGTTGTGGCCTCCCAACACCAAACTTAGAGTTTGACTGTGGGGGCTCTGGTTGACTTTGTTTTAAGAGAAGCTTACTGTGCCTCTTTTCCATGTTTACAGAAGGATAACCTTGAGTTGTAAATACAAGGGAGTCCTCATTCAATTGAAGGACTAATTCACCTCTGTCAACATCAATCACAGCTCTTGCTGTGGCTAGGAAGGGTCTTCCAAGGATGATGGATTCATCCTCATCCTTCCCAGTATCTAGGATTATGAAATCAGCAGGGATGTAAAGGCCTTCAACCTTTACTAATATGTCCTCTACTTGTCCATAAGCCTGTTTTCTGGAATTGTCTGCCATCTCTAATGAGATTCTGGCAGCTTGTACCTCAAAGATTCCCAGTTTCTCCATTACAGAGAGTGGCATGAGGTTTATTCTTGACCCCAGGTCACATAGAGCTTTCTCAAAGGTCATGGTGCCTATGGTACAAGGTATTAGGAACTTTCCAGGATCCTGTTTCTTCTGAGGCAATCTCAGTTGATCCAATGCATTTAGTTCATTGGTGAAAAGGGGAGGTTCATCTCCCCAAGTTTCTTTATCAAATAAATTGGCATTCAGCTTCATGATTGCACCAAGGAACTTGGCAACTTGCTCTTCAGTAACATCCTCATTCTCTTCAGAAGATGAATACTCATCAGAGCTCATGAATGGCGTAAGGAGGTTCAATGGAATCTCTATGGTCTCTAGATGAGTCTCAGATTCCTTTGGTTCCTCATAGGGAAACTCCTTATTGATCACTGGACGTCCCAGGAGGTCTTCCTCCTTGGGATTCACGTCCTCCCCTTCTTCCTTGGGTTCGGCCATGATGGTTATATCAATGGCCTTGCACTCTCCTTTTGGATTTTCTTCTGTATTGCTTGGGAAAGTACTAGGAGGGATTTCAGTGATCCTTTTACTCAGCTGGTCCACTTGTGCCTCCAAATTTCTAATGGAGGACCTTGTTTCATTCATGAAACTTACAATGGCCTTAGATAGATCAGAGACTAAGTTTGCTAAATTAGAGGTATTTTGTTCAGAGTTCTCTATCTGTTGCTGAGTGGATGATGGAAAAGGTTTACTATTGTTAAACCTATTTCTTTCACCATTATTAAAGCCTTGTTGAGGCTTTTGATCCTTCCATGAGAGATTTGGGTGATTTTTCCATGAGGGATTATAGGTGTTCCCATATGGTTCACCCATGTAATTTACCTCTGCTATTGCAGGGTTCTCAGGATCATAAGCTTCTTCTTCAGAAGATGCCTCTTGAGTACTGTTGGATGCAGCTTGCATTCCAGTCAGACTCTGAGAAATTATATTGACTTGTTGAGTCAATATTTTGTTCTGAGCCAATATGGCATTCAGAGTATCAATTTCAAGAACTCCCTTCTTCTGAGGCATCCCATTACTCACAGGATTCCTCTCAGAAGTGTACATGAACTGGTTATTAGCAACCATGTCAATGAGTTCTTGAGCTTCTGCAGGCATTTTCTTTAGGTGAATGGATCCGCCTGCAGAAGTATCCAATGAAATCTTAGCTAATTCAGACAGACCATCATAGAATATATCCAGGATGGTCCATTCTGAAAGCATGTCAGAAGGACACTTTTTGGTCAGTTGCTTGTATCTCTCCCAAGCTTCATAGAGGGATTCACCTTCTTTCTGTCTGAAGGTTTGAACATCCACTCTAAGCTTGCTCAGCTTTTGAGGAGGAAAGAACTTGGCTAAGAAAGCCGTGACCAGCTTATCCCAAGAGTTCAGGCTATCTTTGGGTTGAGAGTCCAACCACACTCTAGCTCTGTATCTTACAGTAAAAGGGAAAAGCATGAGCCTGTAGACTTCAGGATCTACTCCATTAGTCTTAACAGTATCACAGATCTCCAAAAATTCAGTTAAAAACTGAAAAGGATCTTCAGATGGAAGTCCATGGAACTTGCAGTTCTACTGCATTAGAGAAACTAATTGAGGTTTCAGCTCAAAGTTGTTTGCTCCAATGGTAGGGATGGAGATGCTTCTTCCATGTAAATTGGAATTAGGTGCAGTAAAGTCACCAAGCATCCTCCTTGCATTATTATTATTTTCGGCTGCCATCTCCTCTTCTTGTTCGAAAATTTCTGAAAGGTGCTTGCTGGATTGTTGTAATTTAGCTTCTCTTAGTTTCCTCTTCAGAGTCCTTTCAGGTTCTGGATCTGCTTCAACAAGAATATTCTTGTCCTTGCTCCTGCTCATATGAAAAAGAGGGAACAGAAAAATAATAATAGGGATCCTTTTTACCACAGTATAGAGGTCCCTGTGTGGGTAGAAGAAAAGAAGAAGAAAAGAATGTAATGTAAGGAAAGAAACACAAGGGTGAGGAGAGCATAGATGTTAGTAGATGAATAAATAAATAGAAGGAGATGAGAGAGAAGGATTTTCGAAAATTATTTTTGAAAAAGGGTTAGTGATTTTCGAAAATTAGGAATAAAATCAAATTAAAATTAAAAATTGAAACAATTAGTTAATTAAAAAGAATTTTTGAAAAAGAGGGAGATATTTTCGAAAATTAGAGAGAGAGGGTTAGTTAGGTAGTTTTGAAAAAAGATAAGAAACAAACAAAAAGTTAGTTAGTTAGTTGAAACAAATTTGAAAATCAATTTTGAAAAGATAAGAAGATAAGAAGTTAGAAAAGATATTTTAAAATCAAATTTTTGAAAAAGATATGATTTTGAAAAAGATAAGATAAAAAGATATTTTTGAAAAGAGATGATTGAAATTAGTTTTGAAAAAGATTTAATTTTTAAAATCACAATTAATGACTTGATTCACAAAAAATCACAAGATATGATTCTAGAACTTAAAGTTTGAATCTTTCTTAAAAAGCAAGTAACAAACTTGAAATTTTTGAATCACAACATTAATTGATGATGTTATTTTCGAAAATTATGTGATAAAGATAAGAAAAATATTTTTGAAAAATATTTTTAGAATTTTCGAAAATAACTAAGAAAAATGAAAAAGATTTGATTTTTGAAAAAGATTTTGAAAAAGATAAGATTTTTAAATTGAAAAATTGATTTGACTCATAAAAACTAGATTTTAAAATTTTTGAAAAAGTCAAATCTCATTTTCGAAATTTTAAGAGAGAAAAAGGGGAAGATATTTTTTTATTTTTGAATTTTTAATGATGAGAAAGAAAAACATGAAAATTATGCAATGCATGAAAATTTTGGATCAAAACAATGAATGCATGCAAGAATGTTATGAATGTCAAGATGAACACCAAGAACACTTTGAAGATCATGATGAACATTAAGAACATATTTTTGAAAAGGTTTCAATGCAAAGAAAACATGCAAGACACCAAACTTAGAAATCTTTCATGTTCAGAAACTATGAATGCAAAAATGCACATGAAAAACAAGAAAAGACACAAAACAAGAAAAAATGAAGATCAAACAAGAAGACTGGCCAAGAACAACTTGAAGATCATGAAGAACACTATGAATGCATGAATTTTTGAAAAATGCATAAATTTTTAGAAAAAATGCAATTGACACCAAACTTGAAAATTGACTCAAGACTCAAACAAGAAACACAATATATTTTTGGTTTTTATGATTTTATAATTTTTTTTTTGTATTTTTCGAAAATTGTTTGTGGAAAAGAAAAATAAGGATTCCAAAATTTTTAATATGAATTCCAAGAATCTTGCACTCTTAGTCTAAAGCTCCAATCTGAGGGTTAGTCATGGCTTAATAGTCAGTCAAGCTTTAGCATGTAAATCAAGTGGATCAGGAACAGCAGCAGGTGGATTAGCAACAACTAGCTTGCTCTTGATAATGTTGGGTTGGAAGCCCCAGTCCAAATGAATTTAGACATGGCTTTACAGCCAGCCAGGCTCAAACATTTTTCATGAAACTCTAGAATTCATTCTTAAAAATTCTGAAATAATTTTCGAAAACAGATGAGAAATTTTTGAAAGATTTTTGAAAATTTTTATGAAAATAAAACAAAAAGAAAGTTACCTAATCTGAGCAACAAAATGAACCGTCAGTTGTCCAAACTAGAACAATCCCCGGCAACGGCGCCAAAAACTTAGTGCACGAAATTGTGATCTCAGGCAACAGCGCCAAAAACTTGTACGCACGTCTTAATAGATTGTTTTTCATTCACAACTTCGATACAACTAACCAGCAAGTGCACTGGGTCGTCCAAGTAATAAAACCTTACGTGAGTAAGGGTCGATCCCACGGAGATTATCGGCTTGAAGCAAGCTATGGTTATCTTGTAGATCTCAGTCAGGCGGATATCAAATGGCTATGGAGTTTTCGAAAATAAAATAATAGATAAATAGAAAATAAAGATAGAAATACTTATGTATATCATTGGTGAGAATTTCAGATAAGCGTATAGAGATTCTTTCGTCCCTCTGAACTTCTGCTTTCCTGCTGTCTTCATTCAATCAGTCCTACTCCTTTCCATGGCTGGCTTTATGTAAGGACATCACCATTGTCAATGGCTATTTTTCATCCTCTCTGTGAAAATGGTCCGATGCGCTGTCACTGCATGGCTAATCATCTGGAGGCATCACCGTGGTCAATGGCTACATCCCATCCTCTTGTGAAAATGGTCCAAATGCTCTGTCACGGCACAGCTAATCATCTGAGGTTCTCGATCATACTGGAATAGGATTCACCCTCCTTTTGCGTCTGTCACTACGCCCAGCACTCGCGAGTTTGAAGTTCGTCACAGTCATTCAATCCCAGAATCCTACTCGGAATATCACAGACAAGGTTTAGACTTTTCGGATTCTCATGAATGCCGCCATCAATCTAGCTTATACCACGAAGATTCTGATTAAGAGATCCAAGAGATAATCATCCAATCTAGGGTGGAACGGAAGTGGTTGTCAGGTACGCGTTCGTGGGAGAATGATGATGATTGTCACGTTCATCACATTCATGTTGAAGTGCGAATGAATATCTTAGAAGCGGAATAAGTTGAATTGAATAGAAAAACAGTAGTACTTTGCATTAATTCATGAGGAACAGCAGAGCTCCACACCTTAATCTATGGAGTGTAGAAACTCTACCGTTAAAAATACATAAGTGAAAGGTTCAGGCATGGCCAAGAGGCCAGCCCCCAAAACGTGATCACAGGATCAAAAATACAATCCAGGATGTCTAATACAATAGTAAAAAGTCCTATTTATACTAAACTAGTTACTAGGGTTTACAGAAGTAAGTAATTGATGCATAAATCCACTTCCGGGGCCCACTTGGTGTGTGCTTGGGCTGAGCTTTAGCTTTCCACGTGTAGAGGCTTCTTTTGGAGTTGAACGCCAGGTTGTGACGTGTTTCTGGCGTTCAACTCTGGTTCGTGACGTGTTTCTGGCGTTTAACTCCAGACTGCAGCGTATAACTGGCGTTCAACGCCCTTTTGCGTCATCTAATCTCAAACAAAGTATGAACTATTATATATTTATGGAAAGCCCTGGATGTCTACTTTCCAACGCAATTGGAAGCGCGCCATTTTGAGTTCTGTAGCTCCAGAAAATCCACTTTGAGTGCAGGGAGGTCAGAATCCAACAGCATCAGCAGTCCTTCTTCAACCTCTGAATCTGATTTTTGCTCAAGTCCCTCAATTTCAGCCAGAAAATACCTGAAATCACAGAAAACACACAAACTCATAGTAAAGTCCAGAAATGTGAATTTAACATAAAAACTAATGAAAATATCCCTAAAAGTAACTAGATCCTACTAAAAACATACTAAAAACAATGCCAAAAAGCGTATAAATTATCCGCTCATCAGCCAGCAACTACAAATCAAAGCAAAACCAGCAACTACAAAACAAAGAAGTATCCATAGCCAAATACAAAAGTAAAGACCAGCCACAACACATTGAAAAATCAAAAAATTATCAACATAACCATATCTAAATTCTGCCACCAACATTCAGCAACAAACAAAGCCAGCAAAACCAACAATAATTAGGAGCCAGCAACTACAAATCAAAGCCAAACCAGCAACTATAAATCAAAGCCATTAGCAAATGTCAACAAAAAAATTAGGAGCCATCAGCAACCAGTAAACCAGTAAAAGTGTAAAACACTAGCCAACGAGCAATTAGAAAACACTAAACAGAGTAACAATAAATTTGAAAACAGAGAAAACACTAAAACACTAACCCGGGTAATTAGTTAATTACAGATCCATCAAAAAATACATTCATAAATTAGAAGAACCTTGTGACTGACTATTATTCGAACTAGGTGGATTAGGATTAGCAGAATCATTTGAATTAGGAGGATTGGCGGACTAATTATTACTCAAACAGGCATTATCAACAACTGCTTCTTGATTAATACTTCCATCCATAACTAAAATCAATAAATCATAATCCAAATTAAAAATAGCAACAGAATGGCTAGAAATCAAATAATCATCCATAAGACCATAGAACATAATCAGTAACAAATCCATTACTCAATTTCAGAAACAAATCCATTACTCAATTTCAGAATCAGTAACAAATCAATAACAAAAGCACATATTAGAACAGAATCAGTAACATATCAGAAATCAATCACTAACTTCATAGTTCAGATTTACAAATCCCTAATTTCAGAAATTGCATATTTGAGTAATTTGAAATTTCAGAGTTCAGACCACTAACCTTGAATGAGAGAAGGACGGCGACGGCGAGACGAGAAGGATGGAGACGGCGAGACCACGGCTTGCAACTCGAACTCGAGCAAGAAGACGACGCGACTACGTGCCAAGCTAGGGGTTTCGGTCTCGGACAGGGGGAAGGAAGAGGCGCCTCCGACGGATGGCGGTGGCGGATCCGTGGAAGAGGCTAGGCTTTTGGGTTAGGAGCTAGGGCGGTGGCTGGGGAGAGAGAGGGAGACATCGTGTGAAGTGTGACTGGGGCTAGGGCTAGCACGAATAGGTTTGGGGGGGTGAAGTGTGAGTGTGTTTTTTTTTTTCTGTTCTAAATGGCAAAACGGCGTCGTTTCTAAGAACCGGTCGGTTTCCGGTCCGGTCCAACTGTTCGGTTCCCGGCCGGTTCAACGGTTTTAGAATGGTTTTGTGTTTAACGGTTTTAGAGAGAGGACCGGACCGTTTTCCTTGCCGGTTCCTGGTTGAACCGGCCGGTCCAGTCCGGTTTTCAGAATCTTGGTTGAAACTATTCATTTTGGCATAATGCTTCATTTGTGAAATTGGATTGTAAGCTCACATAGGAGCATCCTTTTTGAAATTCTCAAGCTATATGGACCATGCTTGTTATGTGATTGATTTTACCTTATATCTCCATTTTTCTAAGTTGCATAGCAACCATGTGTCCCACTTTATGTTAATTAGGTGATGCGAACCAAAATTTAAGGTGTGTCATTGATTGATGCGTGATTTTCATAGGTTTTTTTTGTTCATTAAGTTTCCTTGCACAATTATCGATGTCCATTCATCATCCATTTCACAATTGCTTGATTATTTGCTTGAGTGCTTTCATGCTTTCTTATTACTTATTTGTTTGTCTTAACTTACAAGTTTTCTTTAGAGTTTCTCAAGTCCACTAAAATGAGTGAAGTGTATGCCTCTTTTGTGTAAGTGTGACATAGCTTTCAATGCTAGTGTGTGAATTCTATCCCGCACGCAACTTAGAATTCACGTACTATTTTCCTTTATGTCACACACTTATTACTTCACTTTATTTTAGTGATCCTCACCTCATTCCTGTAAATCATGTTGCTTGTATGCGAAGTTTGTATTCGTAGGTTTTGATGAATGACAAACCAACAAACGACATGAAAGACAAACCAACAAACAACTTGAATGAACAAGCATATTGAAAGATCAACCAACATTCAACGTTGAGGAATGAAGAGTTGAAAGCAACACAACAACAACAAGAAACTCAAGTCCACAACATTTGAAGACAAGTATAGTGTCTTAGGACTTAGGTAACTTCTTGTTAAGAACCAATTGCTAAATCTCTCAACACACACTCAAAATATTTTGATGCACATCTTGCAATTCGATGCTAGCCAAATGGTTTAAAAACTTGTTTTCAAAGGTACAAAAGCATAGGAATTGACTCCAACAAGTTTGAGATCAATCCTAAGCATTTTGAAGTGATTTTAAGCCATTCTTTAAGGTTTGCATCGATGCACACTCATCTTGCATCGATGCAAAGCATGCAACGACTTGTTGCATCGATGCAAAGATGTTTGCATCGATGCAACCTAGCTGAAAATTCAAATTTCAGCTTCAAAGACACATTTGCATCGATGCAAAGTGTTATGCATCGATGCAAATGATTCAAAAACATAAAAAACGGCTAGTTTTAACAAAACGGCTCCATCCCATTAACTCCCCAACGTTTCTAAGGTTTGGGAAGTCTATAAATTGATGGATTGAAGCCTTATTTCATACACGTGAGTATTTGCAAACTATCTTGTTCATATTCTTTCATTCTACACATTTTTAAGGTGTTATAATACACAATTTGAGAGAGCAATATCAATTGGTTCAATAGTGCTAAACTTGTAATCATACACTCTTCTAGAGAGTACTCATTTCATCTCAACAATTCTTTGAGAATTGTTTTCTTGTAACACTTTGTAAATTGGAGTGTGATCTCCAAGGTTGAGTCAAGAGTTATAAACACTATAGTCGGTGAGGATACCAAAGAAGTATACTAAGTACTCAAGGCAAATCTTAGAGAAGGAATCTCTAAGTGGAGTGGGTTAGTATACGAGTGGTGATCATATACCGTGAGGTGTTAGAAACTAAGGACTCGGATTGTAAAAGGTTTTGCGCGAGCACCTTGAAGCTTGGCAATAGTGGAACTTCTCAATAGCGATTGAGAAAGAAAGTGGACGTAGGACAAGGATTGTGCCGAACCACTCTAAATAGCGTTTGCATCTCTCCAAACTCATCTCTTCAATATTATTGTCTTTTACCTTTGAGCAAATAAATTGTGATCGAAAAGTAGCTTCGTAAGTACTTAAGGAATAGCTTAAGTCCGATTGGTGAAAAGCTTGATCAATTTATTTGAGTTGGTGTCTATTGGAAAGTAAAAGCTCCTTATAAATGCTTAGCAATTGAGTTAAGCTCTTGGAAAAATACTAGTACAATAACACTTTTGTATATTGTCTTTAACTTCCACAAAAAGATTCATTGTTGTTGCAATACTCAATTCACCCCCCCCTCTTGAGTAATTGTGCATAGGTTCTACAATTCCAACAATTCATGCTTTCTTGCTTTTGCGTTTATTTGTCTTGCTATCCTATTTTCTATCTTTCAGAATGATTCACCATAAGTAAAAAGAGAAGCAGAAGAAAGAACACGCAGCAACCGAGGACCCACCAACTGAAGGTAGGGTGATGACGACTCCTTCTACCCCGTTTGATCTTATGTGCACCGAGGACGGTGCAAACTTTTAAGTGTGGGGAGGTCGTCCGGCCAATCGACCGTTTTTGGGTGAAAAATTCTAATCCTAACACTTTCACATTTCATTTTTTTTTCTTCTTCTTCTATTACTAGGTCTTTAAAATTTTTAGTTGCATTTTTTAGGTTGCATATATATATAATAAGCTTAGTCAAAATAATAAAATGTTCCAAAGAATTTATCTATAGGGCACCCCAATTGATTTGATTAAAAAAATTTTCATTGCAACTTGCTTGAATTATATATTGTGGAACATGTTTTTGAGCTAAGAACGCATAAGCTTGTGAGTTTTTGAGCCCAATTGTGTGGTTACATTATATAACTACTATTTTCATTATTGTGTGTATTATTCTCTTTTTATGATTGTAATCTTTGATTTGTTTGATTTTTTATGTCCATTATTTTGTGTATGAATGCATTTATATAATTGAGGCCTTCATTTTAAATAGCTCACTTACCTAAATAGCCTACCCTTTTATCTATCATTGTAGCCAATTTTGAGCCTATTTTAATTCTCTTTTGTTCTTAATTTTAGCACATCACTACCCCTAAGTGAAAAATAATAAATGTCCCTTGTTTGGATCTTTGATTAGCTTAGACTTGTGAGAGTGTGTATCATTTAAGTGCGGGAAGTTTGGGAACATTGGTTGAGATAAAAGTGTATTTTTGTTGAAAATCTTGGGAATAGGGTACATACTCATGCATTAAATGTTTAAACCATATGCATTGATACTTTTGTATATATTTCATTGCAAAAAAAATGAAAAAAGAAAAATAAAAAGAAGGAAAAGAAAAAGAAAAAAAATAAAAAGAGGACAAAATGCCCCAAAGTAAAGTAATAATAACAATGCATATGTGTTGTGATTGAAGAGAATGCATGAGTCCGTGAAAAAGTGAGAATCATGGGTAGCTAGGTATTATGTTTAAATTGTATAGGTTGTTATATATGTTTGGTGAGAGTTTAGGTTAATCAAAGATTCAAATTTCATGCTCACTTGACCATATGCATCCTTACCTTAGAAAGTATGATTAGAAGAGAATTGAGTGGATTAACCCTATACACTAGAACAATTAGAGCGGATACACATCCGGTGAGGGGTTCGATTGCTCAATTACATGTTTTCACCTATGATCATCTCTTATCATGCAAGTTTGTAAATTCTTTTCAATAATTCAATTCAATTGTGGATTTGATTTGATTGTTATTACTTTAGCCCTTATGTTCATATATGTATTCTTGGAAATTGATTTATTTTGACCAAGTAGTTGCATGCATTTAGATAGGTTATATTTAGATAGTTTACATTGAATAAATGTTGATACCCCTTCCTTGTCTCTTTCTTGGTTTAGCATGAGGACATGCTTGGTTTAAGTGTGGGGAGGTTGATAAACCTTAATTTTGTGGTTTATCTTGTGTTGAATTTAGTGGATTTTATCAATTTTTCTCACATTTATTCAATGAAATAGCATGATTTTGTGAATTTCTCCTAAATTGTACTTAAGAGTGAAAACATGCTTTTTAGGCCTTAAAATTGCTAAATTTAATTCACTTTAATTCCATTTGATACCTTGATATGTTTGTTGAGTGATTCCGGGTTTATAAGGCAGGGATTGGATTGAAGAAGTGCAAAAAAAGCATGCAAAGTGGAGAATTCATGAAAAAATGAGGATTTGTGAAAATCATAGCGACGCGCACGTGTGACCAAGAAATTTTGCCAATCGACTTGTGATGAGCGGATAATTTATACGCTTTTTGGCATTGTTTTTAGTATGTTTTTAGTAGGATCTAGTTACTTTTAGGGATGTTTTCTTTAGTTTTTATGTTAAATTCACATTTCTGGACTTTACTATGAGTTTGTGTGTTTTTCTGTGATTTCAGGTATTTTCTGGCTGAAATTGAGGGACTTGAGCAGAAATCAGATTCAGAGGTTGAAGAAGGACTGCTGATGCTGTTGGATTCTGACCTCCCTGCACTCAAAGTGGATTTTCTGGAGCTATAGAACTCGAAATGGCGCGCTTCCAATTTCGTTGGAAAGTAGACATCCAGGGCTTTCCAGCAATATATAATAGTCCATACTTTGGCCAAGAATAGACGACGTAAACTGGCGTTCAACGCCAGCTCTCTGCCAAAATCTGGCATCCAGCGCCAGAAAAGGATCCAAAACCAGAGTTGAACGCCCAAACTGGCACAAATACTGGCGTTCAACTCCACAAATGGCCTCTGCACGTGCAACACTCAGGCTCAGCCCAAACACACACCAAGTGGGCCCCGGAAGTGGATTTATGCATCAATTACTTACTCATGTAAACCCTAGTAGCTAGTTTATTATAAATAGGACCTTTTACTATTGTATTAGGCATCTTTTGATCATCTTTGGATTACCTTACGATCCTTTGATCACGTTTTAGGGGGCTGGCCATCTCGGCCATGCCTGGACCTTTCACTTATGTATTTTTAACGGTAGAGTTTCTACACTCCATAGATTAAGGTGTGGAGCTCTGATGTTCCTCAAAGATTAATGCAAGTACTACTGTTTTCTATTCAATTCTTCTTATTTCGCTTCTAAGATATCCATTCGCACCCAAGAATATGATGAAGGTGATAATTATGTGTGACGCTCATCATCCTTCTCCCTTATGAGCGCGTGCCTGACAAACACTTCCGTTCTACATGAAATAAGCTAGAATGAATATCTCTTAGATCTCCTAACCGGAATCTTCGTGGCGTAAGCTAGAATGATGGCGGCATTCGAGAGAATCCGGAAAGTCTAAACCTTGTCTGTGGTATTCTGAGTAGGATTCAATGATTGAATGACTGTGACGAGCTTCAAACTCGCGAGTGCTGGGCGTTAGTGACAGACGCAAAAGGAGGGTGAATCCTATTCCAGCATGATCGAGAACCGACAGATGAATAGCCGTGCCGTGACAGGGTGCGTGAGCATATTATTCACTGGGAGGAGGGGATGTAGCCACTGACAACGGTGATGCCCTTGCATACAGCCAGCCATGGAAAGGAGTAAGACAGATTGGATGAAGATAGCAGGAAAGCAGAGGTTCAGAGGAACAAAAAGCATCTCCATTCGCTTATCTGAAATTCCTACCAATGAATTACATAAGTATCTCTACCTCTATTTTATTAATTATTATTCGAAAACACAATTATCAATTTATATCTGCCTGACTGAGATTTACAAGGTGACCATAGCTTGCTTCATACCAACAATCTCCGTGGGATTCGACCCTTACTCACGTAAGGTATTACTTGGACGACCCAGTGCACTTGCTGGTTAGTTGTATCGAAGTTGTGACAATCATGAATTAAGATCAGAGCACCAAGCTTTGGAGCCATTACCAGGATTTGTTCGAGCCTGGAGATCACAATTTTGTGCACCAAGTTTTTGGCGCCGTTGCCGGGGATTGTTCGAGTTTGGACAACTGACGGTTCATCTTGTTGCTCAGATTAGGTAATTTTCTTTTTGTTTTCTTTTCAAAAATTTTTCAAAAATATTTCAAAAATCTCTCATCTGTTTTCGAAAAAAAAATATATTATTATTAAAAATGTTTTCAAAAATTTTATTCAAGATTTTTAAGAATGAATTCTAGTGTTTCATGAAGCATGTGAAGCCTGGCTGGCTGTAAAGCCATGTCTAAAATCTTTTGGACTGAGGCTTCCAAACTATCAGAGGTAAGTTACATGCTTGGTAAATGATGAGCAGCAATTTGTTATCAAGATCAATATACTCTGGTGTTAAATGCTGAAGCTTGGCTGGCCATTGGCCATGTCTAGTGTTTTGGACTGGAACTTTCTTTGAAAGCTTGGCTGGCTAGTGAGCCATGTCTAATTCCTGGACTGAAGCTTTAGACTAAGAATGCAAGATTCCTGGAATTCATATTAAAAATTTTGGAATCCTTATTTTTCTTTTTTCAAAACTATTTTCGAAAAATATAAAATAAAAATACAAAAAAAATTAGAAAATCATAAAAATCAAAAATATTTTGTGTTTCTTGTTTGAGTCTTGAGTCAAATCATAAGTTTGGTGTCAATTGCATGTGCATCTTGCATATTTCGAAAATTTCATGCATTCATAGTGTTCTTCATGATCTTCAAGTTGTTCTTGGTAAGTCTTCTTGTTTGATCTTGATGATTTTTTGTTTTGTGTCTTTTCATGTTTATCATATGCATTCTTGAATTCTTAGTGCGTAAGCATTAAAGAATTCTAAGTTTGGTGTCTTGCATGTTTTCTTTGCATTAAAAATTTTTCAAAAATATGTTCTTGATGTTCATCATGACATTCAAAGTGTTCTTGGTGTTCATCTTGACATTCATAGCATTCTTGCATGCATCACATGTTTTGATCTAAAAATTTCATGCATTGCATTTTTTTTGTGTTTTTCTCTCTCATCATAAAAATTCAAAAATCAAAAAAATATCTTTCCCTTTTTCTCTCATCAAATTCGAAAATTTGAGTTGACTTTTTCAAAAATTTTTAAAAATCAAGTTGTTGCCAATGAGTCAAATCAAATTTTCAATTTGACAATCTTATCTTTTTCAAAATCTTTTTCAAAAATCAAATCTTTTTCAAAATTCTTAGTTATTTTCGAAAATTCCAAAAATATTTTTCAAAAATCTTTTTCTTATTTTATATCATAATTTTCGAAAATAACATAATCAATTAATGTTTTGATTCAAAAATTTAAAGTTTGTTACTTGCTTGTTAAGAAAGATTTAAACTTTAAGTTCTAGAATCATATCTTGTGATTTCTTATGAATCAAGTCATTAATTGTGATTTTAAAAATCAAATCTTTTTCAAAACTAATTTCTATCATATCTTTTCAAAAATATCTTCTCATCTTATCTTTTTCAAATATCTTTTCAAAATATCTTTCCTAACCTCCTAACTACTTATCTTTTCAAAAATTGGTTCTCAAAATTTGTTTCAACTAACTAACTAACTTTTTGTTTGTTTCTTAACTTTTTCAAAACCACCTAACTAATTCTCCCTTTCTAATTTTCGAAAATATCTCTCCCCTTTTTCAAAATTTCTTTTTAATTTATTAATTATTTTAATTTTTAAAACTTAATTTTCGAAAATTACTAACAATTTTTCAAAAACCATTTTCAAAAATCACTAACTCCTTTTCAAAAATAATTTTCGAAAATTCCCTCCTTCTCTCTCATTCTATTCTATTTATTCATTCATATCCTAACATCTCATCTCACATCTCTTCCATTCATACAGTTGCATTTCTTCCCTTACATCACATTCTTTGTCTCCCCCTTCTCTTCCACTCACAAAGGGATCCCTATACTGTGGTATAAAGGATCTCTATTATTATTATCATTTTTCTGTCCATTCTTCCTTGTCATATGAGCAGGAGCAAGGATAAGAACATTCTTGTGGAAGCAGATCCAGAACCTGAAAGGACTCTGAAGAGAAAATTAAGAGAAGCTAAAATACAACAATCCAGAGATAACCTTTCAGAAATTTTCGAACAGGCAGAGGAGATGGCAGCCGAAAATAATAATAATGCAAGGAGGATGCTTGGTGACTTTACTGCACCTAATTCCAATTTACATGGAAGAAGCATCTCCATTCCTGCCATTGGAGCAAACAACTTTGAGCTGAAACCTCAATTAGTTTCTCTGATGCAGCAGAACTGCAAGTTTCATGGACTTCCATCTGAAGATCCTTTTCAGTTCTTAACTGAATTCTTGCAGATATGTGATACTGTTAAGACTAATGGAGTAAATCCTGAAGTCTACAGGCTCATGCTTTTCCCCTTTGCTGTAAGAGACAGAGCTAGATTATGGTTGGATTCTCAACCCAAAGACAGCCTGAACTCTTGGGATAAGTTGGTCACGGCTTTCTTAGCCAAGTACTTTCCTCCTCAAAAGCTGAGCAAGCTTAGAGCTGATGTTCAAACCTTCAGACAGAAAGAAGGTGAATCCCTCTATGAAGCTTGGGAAAGATACAAACAGTTGACCAAAAAGTGTCCTTCTGACATGCTTTCAGAATGGACCATCCTGGATTTATTCTATGATGGTTTATCTGAGCTATCAAAGATGTCACTGGACACCTCTGCAGGTGGATCCATTCACCTAAAGAAAACGCCTGCAGAAGCTCAAGAACTCATTGACATGGTTGCTAATAACCAGTTCATGTACACTTCTGAAAGGAATCCTGTGAGTAATGGGACGCCTATGAAGAATGGAGTTCTTGAAGTTGATACTCTGAATGCCATATTGGCTCAGAACAAAATATTGACTCAGCAAGTCAATATGATTTCTCAGAGTCTGCATGGAATGCAAGCTGCATCCAACAGTACTCAAGAGGCTTCTTCTGAAGAAGAAGCTTATGATCCTGAGAACCCTGCAATAGCAGAGGTAAATTACTTAGGTGAACCTCATGGAAACACCTATAACTCAACATGGAGAAATCATCCAAATTTCTCATGGAAGGATCAAAAGCCCCAACAAGGCTTTAATAATGGTGGAAGAAACAGGTTTAGCAATAGCAAGCCTTTTCCATCATCAACTCAGCAACAGACAGAGAACTCTGAACAAAATGCTTCTAATTTAGCAAATCTAGTCTCTGATCTATCTAAGGCCACTGTAAGTTTCATGAATGAAACAAGGTCTTCCATTAGAAATCTGGAAGCACAAGTGGGCCAGCTGAGTAAAAGGATCACTGAAATCCCTCATAGTACTCTCCCAAGCAATACAGAAGAGAACCCAAAAGGAGAGTGCAAGGCCATTGACATAAGCGCCATGGCTGAACCTCTGAGGAAAGGAGAGGATGTGAATCCCAAGGAGGAGGACCTCCTGGGACGTCCAGTGATCAATAAGGAGCTTCCCTCTGAGGAACCAAAGGACTCTGAGGCTCATCTAGAGACTATAAGAGATCCCATTGAACCTCCTTATGCCCTTCATGAGCTCTGATGAGTATCCCTCTTCTGAAGAGAATGAGGATGTTACTGAAGAGCAAACTGCCAAGTTTCTTGGTGCAATCATGAAGCTGAATGCCAAATTGTTTGGCATTGATGCTTGGGAAGTTGAACCTCCCTTGTTCATCAATGAACTAAGTGATCTGGATCAACTGACATTGCCTCAGAAGAGACAGGATCCTGGAAAGTTCATAATACCCTGTACCATAGGCACCATGCTCTTTAAGGCTCTGTGTGACCTTGGTTCAGGAATAAACCTCATGCCCCTCTCTGTAATAGAGAAACTGGGAATCTATGGGGTGCAAGCTGCTAAAATCTCACTAGAGATGGCAGACAGCTCAAGAAGACAGGCTTATGGACAAGTAGAAGATGTATTAGTAAAGGTTGAGGGCCTTTACATACCTACTGATTTCATAGTCCTGGATACTGGAAAGGAAGAGGATGAATCCATCATCCTAGGAAGACCTTTCCTGGCCACATCAAGAGCTGTGATTGATGTTGACAGAGGTGAAATAGTCCTTCAATGGAATGAGAACTCCCTTGTATTCAAAACTCAAGGATCTCCCTCTGCAACCATGGAGAGGAAGCAGGAAAAGCTTCTCTCCAAGCAGAGTCAACCAAAGACCCCACAGTCAAACTCTAAGTTTGGTGTTGGGAGGCCACAACCAAACTCTAAGTTTGGTGTTGAACTCCCATATCCAAACTCTAAGTTTGGTATTGGAGAGTCCCAACAAAGCTCTGCACATCTGTGAGGCTCCATGAGAGCCCACTGTCAAGCTATTGACATTAAAGAAGCGCTTGTTGGGAGGCAACCCAATGTTTATCTAATTCTTATTTTTATTGTTTTTCATGTTTTCTTAGGTTCATGATCATGTGGAGTCACAAAATAAATAGAAAAATTGAAAACGGAATCAAAAACAGCAAAAGAAAAATTACACCCTGGAGGAGCATCTGTCTGGCGTTCAGCGCCAGAACAGAGCATGGTTCTGGCGCTGAACGCCCAAAATAGGCAGCTTCTGGGCGCTGAACGCCAGAACAGGCATGGTTCTGGCGTTCAACGCCAGAAATGGCACACAAATGGGCGTTGAACGCCCAAAATGGCCACCAACCTGGCGCTGAACGCCCAGAGTTGGATACAAAGGCATTTTTACATGCCTAATGGGTGCAGGGATGGAATTCCTTGAACACCTCAGGATCTGTGGACCCCACAGGATCCACTCAGGATCTGTGGACCCCACAGGATCCCCACCTACCTCCACTCACTTCTTCTCACCACTCTCTTTCACACAATCCCATAAACACTCTTACCCAAAAACCCCTCACCAATCACCTCAATCTCTCTTTCCCACTAAACCTTCACCACTCACATCCATCTCCTCTTCCCCATAAACCTACCTCATAAACTCCACCTACCTTCAAATTCACACAACACACCCCTCTACACTCTCCTTGGCCGAAACCACATCTCCCTCTCCCTCTCCATATTTCTTCTTTTTCTTCTTCTATTCTTTTGTTTATTGCTCGAGGGCGAGCAATATTCTAAGTTTGGTGTGGTAAAAGCATAGCTTTTTTGTTTTTCCATTACCATTGATGGCACCTAAGACCAGAGAATCCTCTAGAAGAGGGAAAGGGAAGATAAAAGCTTCCACATCCGAGTCATAGGAGATGGAAAGGTTCATCTCCAAAGCCCATCAAGACCACTTCTATGATGTTGTGGCCAAGAAGAAGGTGATCCCTGTGGTCCCTTTTAAACTCAAAAGAAATGAGTATCCGGAGATCCGACATGAAATTCAAAGAAGAGGTTGGGAAGTTATAACAAATCCCATCCAACAAGTCGGCATCCTAATGGTTCAAGAGTTCTATGCCAATGCATGGATTACCAAGAACCATGATCAAAGTAAGAACCCGGACCCAAAGAACTATGTTACAATGGTTCGGGGGAAATACTTAGATTTTAGTCCGGAGAATGTGAGGTTGGCGTTCAACTTGCCATACATGGAAGAGAACGCACGCCCCTACACAAGGAGAGTCAACTTTGATCAAAGGTTGGACCAAGTCCTTATGGACATATGTGTAGAAGGAGCTCAATGGAAGATTGACTCCAAAGGCAAGCCGGTTCAACTAAGAAGATTGGACCTCAAGCCTATAGCTAGAGGATGGTTGGAGTTTATTCAATGCTCAATCATTCCCACTAGCAACCGGTCTGAAGTTACTATAGACCGGGCCATCATGATCCATAGCATCATGATTGGAGAAGAGGTGGAAGTTCATGAGATTATACCTCAAGAACTCTACAAGGTGGCTGACAAGTCCTCCACCATGGCAAGGTTAGCCTTTCCTCACCTCATTTGCCACCTATGCAATTCAGCTGGGATTGACATAGAGGGAGATATCCTCATTAAAGAGGAAAAGCCCATCACTAAGAAAAAGATGGAGCAAGCAAGAGAGCCCAGTCATGGAGCTCAAGAGGCGCAAGAAGCTCATTTCCATGAGATCCCGGAGATGCCTCGAATGCACTTTCCTCCACAAAATTATTGGGAGCAAATCAACACCTCCCTAGGAGAATTGAGTTCCAATATGGGACAACTAAGGGTGGAACATCAAGAGCACTCCATCATGCTTCATGAAATAAGAGAAGATCAAAAAGCAATGAGGGAGGAGCAACAAAGACAAGGAAGAGACATAGAAGAGCTCAAGGACATCATTGGTTCCTCAAGAAGGAAACACCACCATCACTAAGGTGGATTCATTCCTTGTTCTTGCTTTCTCTGTTTTTCGTTTTCTATATTATGTGCTTATCGATGTTTGTGTCTTCATTACATGATCATTAGTAGTTAGTAACTTTGTCTTAAAGTTATGAATGTCCTATGAATCCATCACCTCTCTTAAATGAAAAATGTTTTAATTCAAAAGAACAAGAAGTACATGAGTTTCGAATTTATCCTTGAACTTAGCTTAATTATATTGATGTGGTGACAATGCTTCTTGTTTTCTGAATGAATGCTTGAACAGTGCATATGTCTTTTGAAGTTGTTGTTTAAGAATGTTAAATATGTTGGCTCTTGAAAGAATGATGACTAGGAGACATGTTATTTGATAATCTGAAAAATCATAAAAATGATTCTTGAAGCAAGAAAAAGCAGCAAAAAAAAACAAAGCTTGCAGAAAAAAAAAGGGGGCAAAAAAAATAAAAAAAAATAGAAAGAAAAAGAAAAAGCAAGCAGAAAAAGCCAATAACCCTTAAAACCAAAAGGCAAGGGCAAATAAAAAGGATCCCAAGGCTTTGAGCATCAGTGGATAGGAGGGCCTAAAGGAATAAAATCCTGGTCTAAGCGGCTAAACCAAGCTGTCCCTAACCATGTGCTTGTGGCGTGTAGGTGTCAAGTGAAAACTTGAGACTGAGCGGTTAAAGTCAAGGTCCAAAGCAAAAAAAAAAAAGAGTGTGCTTAAGAACCCTGGACACCTCTAATTGGGGACTTTAGCAAAGCTGAGTCACAATCTGAAAAGGTTCACCCAATTATGTGTCTGTGGCATTTATGTATCCGGTGGTAATACTGGAAAACAAAGTGCTTAGGGCCACGGCCAAGACTCATAAAGAAGCTGTGTTCAAGAATCATCATACTGAACTAGGAGAATCAATAAATCTATTCGAAATCTGAAGTTCCTATAGATGCCAATCATTCTGAACCTCAATGGATAAAGTGAGATGCCAAAACTATTCAAGAGGCAAAAAGCTATAAGTCTCGCTCATATGATTGGAGCTATGTTTCATTGATAGTTTGGAATTTATAGTATATTCTCTTCTTTTTATCCTATTTGATTTTCAGTTGCTTGGGGACAAGCAACAATTTAAGTTTGGTGTTGTGATGAGCGGATAATTTATACGCTTTTTGGCATTGTTTTTAGTATGTTTTTAGTAGGATCTAGTTACTTTTAGGGATGTTTTCTTTAGTTTTTATGTTAAATTCACATTTCTGGACTTTACTATAAGTTTGTGTGTTTTTCTGTGATTTCAGGTATTTTCTAGCTGAAATTGAGGGACTTGAGCAGAAATCAGATTCAGAGGTTGAAGAAGGACTGCTGATGCTGTTGGATTCTGACCTCCCTACACTCAAAGTGGATTTTCTGGAGCTACAGAACTCGAAATGGCGCGATTCTAATTGCGTTGGAAAGTAGACATCCAGATCTTTCGAGCAATATATAATAGTCCATACTTTGGCCAAGAATAGACGACGTAAACTGGCGTTCAACGCCAGCTCTCTGCCCAAATCTAGCGTCCAGCGCCAGAAAAGGATCCAAAACCAGAGTTGAACGCCCAAACTGGCACAAATACTGGCGTTCAACTCCACAAATGGCCTCTGCACGTGCAACACTCAGGCTCAGCCCAAACACACACCAAGTGGGCCCTGGAAGTGGATTTATGCATCAATTACTTACTCATGTAAACCCTAGTAGCTAGTTTATTATAAATAGGACCTTTTACTATTGTATTAGGCATCTTTTGATCATCTTTGGATTACCTTACGATCCTTTGATCACGTTTTAGGGGGCTGGCCATCTCGGCCATGCCTGGACCTTTCACTTATGTATTTTTAACGGTAGAGTTTCTACACTCCATAGATTAAGGTGTGGAGCTCTGCTGTTCCTCAAAGATTAATGCAAGTACTACTGTTTTCTATTCAATTCTTCTTATTTCGCTTCTAAGATATCCATTCGCACCCAAGAACATGATGAAGGTGATGATTATGTGTGACGCTCATCATCCTTCTCCCTTATGAGCGCGTGCCTGACAAACACTTCCGTTCTACATGAAATAAGCTAGAATGAATATCTCTTAGATCTCCTAACCGGAATCTTCGTGGCGTAAGCTAGAATGATGGCGGCATTCGAGAGAATCCAGAAAGTCTAAACCTTGTCTGTGGTATTCTGAGTAGGATTCAATGATTGAATGACTGTGACGAGCTTCAAACTCGCGAGTGCTGGGCGTTAGTGACAGACGCAAAAGGAGGGTGAATCCTATTCCAGCATGATCGAGAACCGACAGATGAATAGCCGTGCCGTGACAGGGTGCGTGAGCATATTATTCACTGGGAGGAGGGGATGTAGCCACTGACAACGGTGATGCCCTTGCATACAGCCAGCCATGGAAAGGAGTAAGACAGATTGGATGAAGATAGCAGGAAAGCAGAGGTTCAGAGGAACAAAAAGCATCTCCATTCGCTTATCTGAAATTCCTACCAATGAATTACATAAGTATCTCTACCTCTATTTTATTAATTATTATTCGAAAACACAATTATCAATTTATATCTGCCTGACCGAGATTTACAAGGTGACCATAGCTTGCTTCATACCAACAATCTCCGTGGGATTCGACCCTTACTCACGTAAGGTATTACTTGGACGACCCAGTGCACTTGCTGGTTAGTTGTATCGAAGTTGTGACAATCATGAATTAAGATCAGAGCACCAAGCTTTGGAGCCATTACCAGGATTTGTTCGAGCCTGGAGATCACAATTTCGTGCACCAACGTGCACGTGTCACCCACGCGTACGCGTGACACTTGTCACGTGACCTCATTAAAGGAACACGCTGGGGTGATTTTTGAGCTCATCCAGGCTTAAATCTAACTCATTTCTGAAGCTATTTGATGTAGAATTCAAGAGGGAACAAAGGGGGAGCAATTAGATTAGTGTAGAAACATATCTTAGGGTAGTTTTCTAGAGAGAGAAGATCCCTCTTCTCTCTAGAATTAGAGTTCTTAGTTTAATTTCATCTTAGATTTAGATTTTAATTCTTATTTTCATCTAGTTTCTTTTACCTTTCCATGTTTTATTGCCTTAATTTCCTTAGTTTATCTTGTTAATTTCTCATTTGAACCACTTTTTAGTTTATGAACATTCTTGTTACTGTTAATTTCATTTAATGCAATTTGATATTTTATGTTCTTTTCTTGCTTGCTTGAGTTATTATTGTTATTTTCTTGCATTTGGTAGTTTAGATTTTATATTTCTTGCAATTTAATATGCTTTTCTTTTTTATGCACACCAAGTGTTTGATAAAATGTTTGGCTTAGTTTTAGAGAAGTTTTTGAGCATTCTTGGCTTGGAAAGAGAAGTTAGGTACTCTTGAGTCATTGATACCCAATTTATATTGGTGATCTAGAGTTGTTAGTTAATCTTGTTTCCATTGACATGAATGCCTCTTTAGTATCTTTAGTTGTTTTTTTTTTTAATTTCTTGCTATTTAATTTCTTGCTTCTTTATCAACCCATCTTTGTGAAACTCATAACCAATAATTGAGCACTCGATTGTGATTCCTAGGGAGAACGACCCGGGAGTAATACTCTCGATCATTTTTATTAGGTTGAATTTGTGACAACCAAACTAAACTTTGATGGAGAATCCATTGTTGGTCTAGACTATGCTTGCAACGAAGTGATTCAATTGTTTTGAGAAATTCTAGACCGGCATAAATCCTCACATCACCAGGTTTTGATTCTTCACAATATAAATAATGGCTTCAAGATAATTATAATCTTTAATCATGACTACTTGCTTCTATGGATTCTGTCTTCAAAAACAAAATGGTAAATTATGTTTATAGCTATCAAATTTGGAGTAAAATAGAGAAATATTTTACTAAATAAACAACTTATAGAGTTAAATAGTTCAAAACACAACTAAAGACAATAAAAAAAAAACTGTGTCTCACTACCTCATACTACATTTATAAGATCAAAATCATTAATGAATATTAACAATTGATCATTCACACAGTTAACTCCAAACATGAGATGTTTAGTTTGTGTGACGTTGAAACACAAAATTTGATATTTGATAATATGATTGAAAGTTTTCACAAGACTGATCAATTTATGATTCAAGCCAATCTCACTCAGAGTTCTTTCCCTTCATTTGCAATTTTTGGAAGAGGATATAGTGGAAGAAAAGGTAGAGGAGATCGATTCTCTAGAAGAGGATGTTTCTTTGGTAATTTATCTCGACCTCAATGCCAAATTTGTGGCTTTTTTTTGTCACATTGCTTGACATTATTTCAATAAATTCAATCACGAATACCACCTTTATCTTAGACTCAAGGTGTTCCATCAACTACTTTCGCTTTTTTTTTGAATGGGATTAAACTTTGTATTAACAGTTAAGGCTTAAGATGTCTTTATAGACCATATTATATATTTCCAAAGGCATCTCTTCCAGCCATACCATATTTGGTTTGGTAAGAGCTAGATTAGCTAAAGTGTGGGCTAATAAATTTCCATTTCTCTTAACATGTGAGATTTGGTAAAACCTAAAACAATTTAAAAGAGTTTTGCAATTAGAAGTTATAAGACCAAAATGATCTCCTTGTGCCTGACTACCAAAAAAGCCCTTTACAATTTCTATATTATCACTTTCAATTTCTATCAAAAAAAAAAAACAACATTGTAGAGCAAATTTTAGGCCCAAAAACAAGGTCATGGCCTCAGCCTCCCTAATTGAAAGTGATGAATCAATCTCCAATGTGGCTGCTCCTATACACACTCCATCTTCATCTCTAATAATGGCTCCTGCACTACTTCTATATTCATTAACAATAGCAGCGTCCACATTTAATTTGTACCTACCTGGTTGGGGAGCTATCCAGAATGTCGTGCTTTGGTTATCCGGTGGAACTTCCCAATTTGGCTTGTGTGATGGCACCAACATAGCCTCAGCTTTAGCGAAGATTCCCTGCGCCTTCTCGCTGCCAATTCCGATGAGGTGTCTTCTCCTTCGAATATCAATTTGTTTCTTCCCAACCATATGCTTTGAAGGCTGCACAATTTGAAGGCTGTACAATTTAAACCTCGGGTCGTCTCACAAGAAATTGCAATGAAGTGCTCAATTATTGGTTATAAAGGAACAAGGGGGATTTGATTTTGCAATTGACAAGAAAAGTAAATGACAAGAAAGTAAATGATAATTAACTAATAAAGGAAAGGAAAAGAACTCTTGGCTAAGGCACTGAAATTGAGATCACCATCCTTGTCTAACAACCATACATTGACAATTATGAGGGACCAACCCATCAAGTCTACTTCTATACTTGAAGTAAGTCAAATAGGCTTGATCAACATCAACCCATAAGTCCCAACCTAGCTTCTAATTGACTTAGTAGTAGGCTAGTGTTAATGGGTATCAAATTGACCACTAAGGGTTCTCAAATCACCAATTCAATGAGACCCAATGACTCAAGGTCACCCAATTCCCTTAGTCTAGGCCAAGAGTGTGGAACTACTCTATAACTAGTGTAAATATTTTATCAAACACCTAGAGTGCAATAAAAATAAACATCACAAAATGAAAGAATTAATGAAACCCATAACTAACACAAACAAGAAACCAACAATAGCAATTAAGATCAACATAAAAAGACATAGAAACATAAAATTGCATTGAAAGAAAATAAAAATCCAACAAGGGTTCATGAAAATAAAAATAGCAACATAAAGAAATCAACAAGAATGAAAAATTGAATCTAAGAAAATTTGACCTAAACTACCCTAAATTCTAGAGAGAAGTCCCTTCTCTCTTTAGAATTCTAACCTAAAATATAATGAAAATTCTAATATGACTACTTGGTTCATTTTTCCTTCAATCCCTGGTTCAATAGCATCAGAAATAGGTTGGATTGGGCCCAAAATGCTTCAAAAATCGCTGGTCACGTGTTGCCTTTAAGTGAGTCACGCTAAATCTGCGACGCGCATGCATGGGTGACGCGTACGTGTCACCTAACTGCAAGGCAACTATGGCAAATTGCATATCATTTTGAAACTCTGGATGTTAGCTTTCCAATGCAACTGGAACCTCCTCATTTGAACCTCTGTAGCTCAAGTTATGATCGATTTAGTACGAAGAGGTCAGGATTGATAGCTTAGCAATTCCTTCATTTCTTCATGAGTTCTCCCACTTTGCATGCTTTTCTTCCATTTAATTCAAGCCATTCTTGCCTTCAAAACCTTAAATCACTCAAACAAACATATCAAGGCATCGAATAGAATTAAAATGAATTAAATTTAACAATTTTAAGGCCTAAAAAGCATGTTTTCACTCTTAAGCACAAATTAGGGAGAGTTTACAAAACCATGCTATTTTAGTGAATAAGTGTGAGATAAGTTGATAAAATCTCCTAAATTCAACACAAGATAAACCACAAAATTGGGGTTTATCAAACTTTCTCACACTTATACCAAGCATGTCCTCATGCTAAGAATAAAAAAGGACAAGAAAAAGGGATATGAACATTTATTTAATGCAATCTATCTATATGAATGCAACTAAATGCAAAATGCTTCTACCTACTTGGTTAAAAATGAATCAATCTCCAAGAACATATATAAGCATGTTGGGCTCACATAGCATGATGATTCATGAATTCCACCAATTCAAATCTCAAAATAAATTACAAGTAGACTTGCAAGAAGAAAGCTCATGAAAGCCGGGAACAAGAAATTGAGCATCAAACCCTTATCAGAAGTGTATCCGCTCTAGTCGCTCAAATGTATAGGGTTAATTCACTCAATTATCCTCTAATCATGCTTTTCAATATTTGTTTTTCATCTAACAATCAACAATTATTCAATGCATGCATACATTTATCATGAGAACTTATTCATAGGTTGTAATGGGGTTAGGATAAAGGTAAGGATATATATATGGCTAAGTGAGCTTAAAATTTGCATCTTTGACTAACATAGGCTCTCACCAAACACATATAACAACCTATACAATTCTAATATACCACCTAGCTACCCATGATTCCCACTTTTTCACATACTCATGCATTCTCTTCAATTCACATTCCATATGCATTGTTATTATTACCTTATTTTGGGGTATTTTTCTCCCTTTTTTATTGGTTCTTTTTTCTTTTTCTATTTTATTTTTTTCTTTTTATATTTTTTTTCTTTTTCTTTATCATTTTTTTCTTTCCAAGCTAAAATATATACAAGAGCATCAATACATATGGTTTAAACATTCAATGCATGAGTATGTACCCAATTCCCAATATTTTCAATAAAAATACAAAAGCACTCTTTTATCCCAACCAATATTCCCAAATTTTCCTTATCTAATTGATACATACTCTCACTAGCCTAAGCTAATCAAAGATCTAAATTAAGGACATTTATTATTTTTCACTTAGGGATAGTGATGTGTTAAAATTAAGAACAAAAAAGGGTTTAGCATAGGCTCAAAGTGGGATAACAATGGTAAATAAAAGGTAAGGCCATTTGGGTAAGTGAGCTCAAATGAAATAAAGGCCTCAATCATATAAATGCATTCATACACGAAATAATAAAAATAAAGAATCAAACAAATCAAGGATTACAATCATAGAGAGAGAATAATACACAAAAGAATGGAAATAAGTGGTTATATGATGTAACCACACAATTGGGCCCAAACTCACATGCTTATGTGTTCTTAGCTAAAAAATCATGTTCCAAAATTAATTCCTTCAAGCAAGTTCAACAAAAAAAAAATTTCATTCAAATTGGTAGGGTGCCCTAAAACAGTTTTTTTGGAAAGGAAATCATCACTCTAACCAAGTAGTCCTAATAAGAAAGAAGTGGTAAAATATGTACAAATTCTAACTATCATGCAATTTACCATGCAATGCAACAACTATTTAACAAAGAAAATTAAGCATTGGTGTTGGAAAAGGAAATTGTTACCCACGGAGGTCGGTCCTCGACCTCCCCACACTTGAAGGTTGCACCGTCCTCGGTGCATGCAAAGAAGAGCAAGGTGGATGGGTTGCTACAACTGATGAGCTCCTTCAAAAGGTTGTACGGAGGGACTTATTTGTTGTCCCATTTAGAAGCTTTTCCCTTTTCCTCTCGGTGGCCAGCCTAAAAGGAGAGAAAAAGGAAGAAGAATAAGCCTATGAGCAAAGATATCAAAACAAATAGAACATAGGCAGTGGATAATTCCAAATAAGAGTAGGGTTCTCAAGTATATGGTAGCTACAATATATAAGTGAGAGAGCAATATAGGCAAGAGCATATCAACTAACACTTGATGTAAGAGTAAAGTCAAAGCATAAGTAAATGATATGAAGAGAGCACTCAGAATCATCAATTTCAAATAGGAAAGAGTGGGTCATGAAAGACAATATGAGTTCATATCAATGCACAAAGGATGCAAGAGTCATCAAAGATTAAGCATTGATTTAAAAGTTTCGTCACCCAACAATATCAAACAAGTCAAGAAGCACCAAAATAATCCAAGAAATTCTCAACAATTGAGTAGGAAAATTCAACACCAATATTAAAATAAAAAACTTAGAAAATAAGAACAAGCTACAAAAAAAATTTAAAATGCAATGGATGAAAATAAGCAAATGCAACATACAAAAGAAAATGAAAAATAAGAAAAATAAGAAGTGAAATTTTAGAGAAGAAGAAAGTAAGAAAGGAAGAAGAGAGAAGAAGAAAAGAGAACAGAAGGAAGAAGAAAGAAGAAGAAAGGAGAAGAAACAGGGGAGAAACAGGGCGCAAAAGTGACGCGCGCGCGTGGGCGACGCGTACGAGCGAGAAGCAGGAAGGCCAAGTGACGCGTACGCCTTGGCGACGCACACGCATGGATGGCAAAAAGAGCGACTGACGCGTGATCGTTGTCCACGCCTACGCGTGGAGAGCAATTGTGCTCCGTGCATGAAATCTGCACAGTACCAGCGCAACTCTCTGGTTTTTCTACCAGGAGTTCCAACTTCAACATATGACGCATGCGCGTCATCCACGCTCACGCGTGGGTGTGTGAAAAAGACCAGTGACGCATACGCGTCGTCCACGCTTACGCGTGGAACGCCCCCCCCCCCCCCCTTTTAAAGAAGCTTAAAAACAGAATTTAAAGTACTCCTTACACTATGTATAACTCTAATCCCACCAAAATTTAAATTCAACAAAAAATCTATTCAGTTTTTGAAAAATTTTTAAAAACAACGCAAACAAAACTTGCACTTCAAGAAAAATGCAATTCAAAAACAACTATTCTAAATCAAAACATGAATCCAACAAGAAACCTATCAATCAAAGCAATATGTACAAGGGTATAGAAAATAAGGGGAAAAAACTACCTACAATGGCAACTCAATTCATCCATTAAATTTATCTACAAGAGAATGGAAAGAGTTTACCCTAGTGGGGTGTCTCCCACCTAGCACTTTTATTTATTGTCCTTAAGTTGGACAATTGGAAGGCTCCTTGTCAAGGTGGTTTATGCTTGTATTGGTCCTTGAACTTCTAAGGATGCTTGCTTCTCAAACGGTTGTTAGAATTTCCAACCGAATTCACCAAACTTGGGTGAAGTTCTTCCCAAGATATGAGCTCCCAAAATTGGTCTTCATGTTGTGATCCGGGATCCTATATCTTATTTTCACACCCGTCTTCTAATTGTCATCATTGTTCTATTCGGGTGGTAAGCACATAGAATTCTCATTAGAGTACCAAATTCTCCTCCTAGATCCATACAATTTAGCATTCCTCCAACCATGGTACCTATGCCTTGAGGGTTCAACCTTAATGAGCCTAACATCATTTTGCCAACCACTACACAACTCTCCCTTACTCTTCAATTCACAAAGAGCTCTAATGAAGGGGTGGTCCCAATGATCTTGCAAGTTCCACTCCCTTGTGCTCTTCTTTGACTACCTCCACCTCTTGGCAAGCTTCTTCAATTTCAATTCCTTGCTCACCAACTTCTTCTATACATTTCTCATTGTTCAAGTCATGTGTTGGAGGTTGTGGTATAGCTTCCTCATCATCAATTTCACAACACAATGAGGAAGGTTCAACAATCTCAAATAGCACATTAGTTGGTGTGGAATTATCTTCAATGGTATAACTTGTCGCTTGCTCAACCTCTTCTAATCTTCCATCTTCCACAATATGCCTAGGAGGTTGTAAAATCCTCCTCCACATCGAATTCATGCTCAATGGAAGAATGTTCAACAACTTTCACAAAATCATCAACAACATTACTTGGTGTGGGAGTATTCTCAAGCTTGAAATCCACCTCTTGTTCAACTTCTCCTAGGTCTTCAACCACTTCTTCTTCTTCAACGATCTCTTCCTCCTCCACTTGTTGCAAGACATACCCCATCTCTTTGTCCTCATGTTGGGATTCTAAAATCTCCTTCATGCTCTACTCTTCGGTTGATTTCTCACATTCATCTGTGGAGATGCTTTGTCTACGGTATGAATCCCATGAGTCCAAGTTGGCTTTAACTTTGGCAAGGTTAGCCTCGATAGCTTCGTTCATCCTTTGGGCTTCCTCTTGCTCCTTTTGACGGATGACTGCTTGAAACCGATCCATTGCTTCCTTGAGATGATCCCATGACTCTTGTTCCACTTGACTAACATAGGTAGGATTATATTGCTCTTGGATTGATGGACATGGATATTCTTCCATGGAGGGTTGTGGTGGAAAGGGGTATTCCTCTTGTGGTTGAAAGTTCTCATACATGAGAGGTGATTCATCTTGGTAAGAATAGTATAGAGGTGGTGGTTCTTGAGGGTATTGGGGTTGGAATTGTGGTGGTTCTAAGTATGGTTCATATGGATCACAAGGTGGTTGGTATGGTAGATATGGGTTAGGGTCATATGGTGGTGTTTGGTGGTATGGGGCTTGTGAGTATGATGGTTGATGGCTATATTGAGGAGGGGGTTCATCGGCATATGGTGGTGGTTGTTGATAATCACAAGGAGGTCCACCATAGCCATTGGATTGGTATGCATCGTGGAATGGCTCTTGCTCATAGCACATTTAGGAAGGTTATTGCCAAGAAGGTTGATCAATTCCTTGAGACTCCTCCCATCTTTGATTGTTCTATCCTTGATGCATGTTGTCATTGTAGTTTCCATCTCCTACAACATAGTTGTAACCACACTCAGAGCCAAAAGGGTGAGAATTCATAGTGACAAATAAAAACAAAAGCTAACAAAAATAAGCAACAAAGTTCTAAACCTAACAAAAACTAACAAACAAGAAAAAAGGCAAACATATTCACAATATTCACATATTCACAATAGCCAATAATATAACACCATTGCAATTTTCCGGCAACGGCGCCAAAAACTTGATGTGAGAATTATCGTTGGTCTAAAATTTCATCAATAGAAAAAGAACTTTGTTGTAAGCATAGTCCCAAACCAACTAATAATTCTCTATCAAAGTTTTAATTTGTTTGTCACAAGTACAAACTCCAATAAAATAATCGAGAGTATTTAAACTTCGGATCGTCTCACAAGGAATTGTAATGAAGTGCTCAATTATTGGCTATGAAGGAACAGGGGGGTTCGATTTGGCAATTGACAAGAAAAGTAAATGACAAGAAAGTAAATGATAATTAACTAATAAAGGAAAGGAAAAGAACTCTTGGCTAAGGCATGGAAATTGAGATCATCATCCTTGTCTAATAACCATACATTGACAATTATGAGGACCAACCCATCAAGTCTACTTCTATGCTTGAAGTAAGTCAAATAAGCTTGATCAACATCAACCCATAAGTCCCAACCTAGTTACTAATTGACTTAGTAGTAGGCTAGTGTTAATGGGTATCAAATTGGCTACTAAGAGTTCTCAAATCACCAATTCAATGAGACCCAATGACTCAAGGTCACTCAATTCCCTTAGCCTAAGCCAAGAGTGTGGAACTACTCTATAACTAGTGAAAATATTTTATCAAACACCTAGAATGCAATAAAAGTAAACATCACAAAATGCAAGAATTAATGAAACCCATAACTAATACAAACAACAAACCAACGATAGCAATTAAGATAAACATAAAAAGACATGGAAACATAAAATTGCATTGAAAGAAAATAAAAATCTAACAAGGGTTCATGAAAGTAAAAATAGCAACATAAAGAAATCAACAAGAAAAACTAAGAAGATTAAGACAATAGAACAACAAAATATAAAGATAGTTGAACTAAAAACAATAATTAAAAATTGGATTTAAGAAAATATGACTTAAACTACCCTAAGTTCTAGAGAGAAGGGAGAGCTTCTCTCTCTAGAATTCTAACCTAAAATATGATAAAAACTCTACTATGACTACTTGGTTCATTCTCCCTTCAATCCTTGGTTCAATAGCATCAGAAATGGGTTGGATTGGGCCCAAAATGCTTCAAAAATCGCTGGTCATGTGTTGCCTTTAAGTGAGTCACGCTGATCCTGCGACGTGCACACATGGGCGACGCGTACACATCACCTAACTGCAAGGAAACTATGGAAAAGTGCATATCATTTTGAAGCCCCGGATGTTAGCTTTCCAACGCAACTGAAACCGCCTCATTTGGACCTCTATAGCTCAAGTTATGATCGATTTAGTACAAAGAGGTGATGATTGACAGCTTAGCAATTCCTTCATTTCTTCATGAGTTCTCCCACTTTGCATGCTTTTCTTCCATTTCTTTCAAGCCATTCTTGCCTTCAAAACCTTAAATCACTCAAACAAACTTATCAAGGTATAGAATAGAATTAAAGTGAATTAAATTTAATAATTTTAAGGTCTAAAAAGCATGTTTTCACTCTTAAGCACAAATTAGGGAGAGTTTACAAAACCATGCTATTTTAGTGAATAAGTGTGAGATAAGTTGATAAAATCCCTTAAATTCAACACAAAATAAACCACAAAATTTGGGTTTGTCACACTACCTTTGTGACTTCTTCAATTCCTTCAGTATTTTCTGTTCTAAAAAGCCTCTCAAAATAGTTGGTCATGACTTTCTCAATTCTTTCATCCTCTTCATAAATCACTCCTGCATCATCTGATATCTTGTCTATTCTGTTTCTTCTTTTTCTCTGAGATGCCTTTTAGTGAAAAAACTTTGTGTTGCGGTCTCCAGCTTTCAGCCACGTTGCTCTGGATCTTTGGGCCCATTAAACCTCCTCTTGTTTCAATAAATTATCCATTTCCTCTTGTATTTTGCTAGCTGCCTCGATGACTTTTTCAGTTTGTGGGAGATGTTGGAGCTCTTCTAACTCTTTTTTTTATTTTATCATTCTTGGGATGTGTCCAAAGTTCTCCTTGCCCCATTCCTCTAAAGTTCTGCTGCAATTTGTTATTTTCTCTTCCATTGACTGGCTGTCTAGGATCCAGGTTCTCTTAACAACCTCTGTGCAACCTTCATTTCCCAACCAAACTTCTTCAAATATGAAAATGTGCCCTCTCCTTTTTCTTTCTATCTTTCCTTGCAAGTCCACCAAAATGGGGCAGTGATCAGACCTATACCGTTGAAGGTGTTGTACAATTGCGTGTAGGAAAGCTTCCTTCCAGTCTATGTTTGCAATTGCTCTGTCCAACCTCTCTTGTACATTTGAATTCCCTCCTTGATTGTTTGACCAAGTAAAAGCATGACCTACAAACTCAAGATCTAAAAGTTCATTAATTTGTAGTGCTTCTTGAAAACCTCTAGTTTGTGTGTATGTGACTGGTAATCCTCCATGCTTGTCTCCTTGTTGTAAAACTTGGTTGAAGTCTCCAAAAATCATCCATGGCATGTTGTAGGCATGACTGAGTGAGTTAAAAAGCTCCCAGGATTTGTGTTTGTTTGCAGCTTCTGGACAACCATAAAAACCTGTGGCCCTCCATTTGTCATTGTTCTCCTTTGTGTTGATTATCATATCTATGTGGTTTTGTGACATAGATGCAATCTCTGCTAATATTGTATTTCCCGTTAACACTGCAAGCCCGCCTGATCTGCTCCTTTCTTCTCCTTCACAATCCACTCCTATCACATTTTCAAGTCCTTCTCTTCTTCTCAATCTACTAAACTCATAAGCTTTTTTCCTTGTCTCCATTAAAAAGATAAGGTCAAAAACTTTTTGTCTCAAGAGCTTATTTAATGCTCTAACTGCCCATGGGTTCCCAAGCTCTCGACAGTTCTAACTTATCAGCCTCATTGGTTTTGGCAAGGCTGTGTGACAGCCTCTGCCGCTTTTAGTGTGGTGTATTGTTTCTTTGTTAGAGCTCCTCCATCTTCAATCTCTATTGCTATTGCTTCCTCTGCCTTCCTTTTTCCTTGAAATATTTTCTCCTTCCTGGTTCTTTCTTCTTTTGTTTCTGTTTCTCTAGCTCTCCTCTTCCATTTCTTTTGACTATTGTCTACCTTTGCACCTTCTGTCTTTTCTTTCTCGGTCTCTGGTTCTTCTTTTATTTCCTCCATTCCTTGTGTTTATTACTGTGATCAGGTTATTATGCTCCTTTGCATTTTCCATTTGATATGGATTGTTGTCTTCCCCCTCTATCTCTACCACCTTCTCTTCACATCCCCTTTTGTTTTCCTTTTTCCTTCCCTCTGTTGTAGGTTGATTGTCGTCTTTCTCCTTTTCTAGTCTTCTTATCTTCGAGACTGTTAGTTTTTCTAGCTTTTCCAATAATTTCTTTGTGTTCCCCCTGCCCTCTCCTTTTCTTCTTTGTGGATCACTTATTCTCCCGTCTTTGTTGTTTTCTTTTGTCCCCTTTTCTTCGATCTTCACTCCCACCACATCTGCTCTTAGCCACGCTCCTAGTTCTTTTGATTTGCTTTGGCTACCACTTTCTTGCTCCTCTGTCTTTTCACAGGTTCCTTCATCATGCCCTATCATCCTACAGAAATAACAAAAGATTGGGAGCTTCTCATACTTAAAGTCCACCCAAGTTATTCCATTGGTTTTGCAGCCTATGTTTGTTCCTATCTTAACTGGTTGGTCAATTTTTATTCTTACTTTTGCCTTGATAAAATTTTCTTGACCATTTCCTCCTTCAAAAAGATTGCACTCCATTACTTCCCCAACCACAACGGCCAACTTCGTCCCTAGTTTGACTGTTATACAGTGCTCCGGTAAATTCCAGATCTAAACTTTAACCTCTGCCATGTTAAACTCCATGTTTGTTGGATCTATGTTCCTTTCCCATTTCTTCAGCATAAGCCATGAGTTTCTAAAGATCCATGGACTCCCTTTAAGCACCTTTTTCATGTCTGCTTCCTTTTTAAAGAAGAACTGAAATAACTTACTTTTTATTTCTTTCATTTGAAAATCCTCTGGTTTCCTCCGTATGTTCAACATTGCACTTTAGACTCAGCTTTGGTTGATGGGTTTGTCCGTTATTAACTTTCCAATAATGCTGTACTCGCATATTTGTAGTCCTTCCTCAATATGTCTCCTTCATCATATACCACAAGTGCTTCTTCTTTCTCTTCAGATCTTGGTTGATTACTAGTTGTTTTCATATTATTTATTGACGATGATGCTTCTATATCAGGTTTTCTAGGTGTCTTACCTTCACTGTTCTTGGTGCCTTTGCAAGTTGCAAAAGGCTTTCAAGATGTTATGTTTGGTTTAAGTGAGACAAAGAAAAACTATTCACGATTTAGTTTGTAAACGGATACTGTTCACGATTTGGGAGTTAATAAATGGATGTATTCATGATTTGGGAAGTAAAAAATAGACTCATCTCACTACACTCTATATTTTCTGATTAGGTGAGCCCTAATAGAGCACAAGAGAGAGGACTAGATGCGTGACCATCTTCACCACCTCCATCAACTACTTTCTCTCCTCCTCTATCTACCAATAATTTGCAATTGAATCCTAACAATACTACATTATCTCCATCCACTCCTTCCTTGCTTCCATCACCCTACTATATATATGACAATCTTAGCTTGTGTCAGATCTATCCTAGTATTCAGATATAGGTGTTTCACATCATATCACCTCAGATACATCCTCAATGATCACATAGATAATTTTTTTTCACGAGTAGTTTAATTATTTATATTAAAAAAAATACTTTATGAAAAATTTAATTCTAATTTAATTATTTAAAAAGTTAAAATTATCGTATAGTACTACTGTAAAATATTTTATCATTTTAATTTGTGAAATTATTGGTTTATTATTATAATAGTAATAAATTTAAAAATATTTACATTTATCGATTCTATATTATATAAATATCATTATATAATTTTTATGTAAAAATTTTTTACTTCCAAAAATTCTCTTAAAATTTTGGCACCGTAAGATTGTTGTTACTTTTTATAATCATCTTTACAAGAGACTATGTTAGTACGGGTTAAGTTGAGTATCTTCGATTACAAGTTAGACATAATTTGATGTTATGGAGTCAAAATCAAATGTGTCCCTTTTGGTGAATTATACCTTGAATTACAATTGAATTATGACAAATTTAATTTTATATGTATAACTTTAAACGGTTATGTATATCAAACATAAAAATATTTAATTTAATGTAATAGAAATATTTAAATTATGGAGATAATAACATTAAAATTTTAAACACATTCAACAGTTTAATTTAAAATTTTGGCATTAACACAATCAATTTCTAAAGATATTTATATAATAACTCATTTAAAATATAATCATTAATCAACTAAAATACACATTAATCAAAATAAAATATTTCATACAAAGTTTACCAACATCTTAATACAATTATAATAGTCTTTACTATATGAGAGATAACAAAAATACATATTAATTCATTCTTGGATAATTTTACTCTAAATTCATGAAACTAAGACAAAATCCAAAAGAACAAAATACAATAGAAAACATATTTTTATTTTAACGCATTAAGGTCGGATCAGATTGATATTGCATGCATATTTTAAATGCATTTTAAAACTTATGTTCAATTACACCATAAAAAGATGAATCTGGCAAAGCTGTGCTGCTAGCACAATCTACTTCCTCATCCAACAAAGAATCATCCATCTATACAAAAATGAATATCAAATGCTAATAAGTATAAATATATAATAAAGTTAAACTAATACTAACCATTTTTTAAAATCCAATCCCAATTCTTAAAATAAAACTATGGAAAATAGTTGTACATCGTAAGAAAAGAATTACAATTAAGACACATTTTTTTCCATGTTAACAGTTATTTCTAATAAACAGCCAATATCCATGGAGTATTATCACCACAAAATAAATAATTTTGAAACTTATAATTACTAATTAGAAGATGAAAATAATTAAAAAAAATTAACTTCTAAAAGGAATCAATAATTTAATCATATCATACTTTGCTATCCATCACTTGATATAATTCTTGAAAATCATTCATTATCAACAAACGTAAAGATGAGCTCTCAACTTTTCCATTTTTAGTAATACCTTTAGAGAACTTATTCTAAATCAAACTTTTCTGAAAATCAACACACTTGAAAATTTTAAAATTTTAAAATAAATCAAATATTTAACCAAATTAAATATAAATAAAAATAGTAATATAACTAAAACATAATACAAAGATTTAGATTCCAAAAATATTACACCAATCACTTTTTTATCATGCATGGAATCAGCAACTTCAAAAAGATTAACCAATGATATATCATCACAAATTCGATGAACCATATACACACTTGTGTTATACTGATACCCCAAAGGACGAGGATCAATCATGAAAACCATCTTCCTTTGAATCAAATAGTTACCCAATGCAACTCGGGAGGAACCTTACGTTCAATATTAATCTAAAATTTGAATATGATTTTTCCATAATAGAATACCCATCAGCATAGATTTCCAAAATCATTAGCTTAATCTTCTTTCTATAGTATTCAACTTCCGTTTGCTGACGAACCAAAGTAATAACTCCTATGAAATCTGAATAGTAAAGAAATAATCGTATAACTTTAAATTAGATAAATAAAATATGGAACATATACTATAATCATTTATATCGACATGATTAAAATAAAAAAAATACAAATAAAATTAGTAGTATTATAATAACATACCTATTAGATAATCATAATCTGATTTTTTTTCAAGTATTTCAAACATTGAACAAAAACTGAACCCAGAATCACGAATTTGGAGACTTGATTATGGTATATTAGTGGTTCATTTTTGAAAAAGTAGATTAAAATGATGATGAGTCACTTTTATGATCCCAATATTGGGCACAACAGAGAAACTTGTCATAAAAAAAGCACCACCAACATATAAATCATCGACGAACATTGATATGTAAGGTTCTTTGACAGTAGCCTGTATTTTATCCTGCTAAACTCAAGAAAAAAGATAGAAAAAAAAGTTATTATTTCATATTACAAAAAATATGAAAACAAAAGATTTTTATATCAATATGAATATAAAGATTTTGTAAACTTCTTACAAAAATGAAAATAAAGCTATTCATATTTTGATCCATGAGTATCATATGAAGTAATTTTTCCTTATCTTCTACTAATGGATATGTATAAAACCACTGCCTAACAATTTTCACTCTTAACCTCCATGATTCCTTCCATGCTGTAATACACTTGATCGAATCAACAATCTCTTCCATATTGTTATGAAGTTGCATTTTGATAGTAAAGATATGAACTATGAAAGACTCTTTGTAAAAGAAACAAAGAACGAAGTTTTTCTGAGAGCTTTTCTCTCCATTCTTTCAAGTCTGAGTCTATATAAACAAATAAATAATTCACTTTAGTCAAATACTTGAGTTCAATTTTTTTATTTGATATATCAACAATTTTTTTGGAAAACTTTGCGTTTACACCAAATCACACTGGGTTAGCCACTGTACACATGCCTTCTCTACTATCTGAGGCACTTCATCAAATATTGGGAAAGAACAAATTGGTTGGATAGTACCATTTCTACTTATCTAGAAAAAAAAAAGAAAAAAAAAGGAAAAAAAATAAATTAAAGTTTAATTACTCTATTGGTTCCTATAGTTTTGCAAAATTTTCAATTAAGTCCCTATACTTTTTTTCTTTTAATTGAGTCCTTGCACCAAATTTTTTTTAATTGGGTCCCTACACTTTTTTTTCCTTTTATTTAGGTCTCTATACCAATTCTTTTTTTTTAGTTGGGTCCCTATAAAATTAAACCAATTACTACTAAGAAGGACTTAATTGAAAAAAAAAATTAGTGTAGGGACTCAATTAAAAAGAAAAAAAGTATAGGGACCTAATTGAAAATTTCACGAAACTATAGAGACCAACAGAATAATTAAACCATAAATTAATTACATACATCTTCTCATGAACACACACATAAAAGGATGTTTATTTTTTTAAATTATTGATATTTTCTTTTATGAATAATAAGCTTTCATGATAATTGTTGACAAAAATGTACTGTATATTTGAATTGAAATTTATAAATGAGAGTTTGTATAAAATAGATTTTATAAAATTATTTTTTATTAAAAGTGAGTTGCTGTTAATTTGTTTTATGTTTAGCAATTTTGATACTAAATAGATAGCAATTAAATACAGGGGCGGATTTAGAGGGGGCAGTGGGAGTCATGGGTCATGGCCTCCAAAAAATTTTGAAACTTCAATATATTATATGATGATACATTTAAATTTAAATTAAGTTGTTAGTCTATTGACTAATTAAAATATTTTTTATATTTTTTTAGGCTAACTATTTTGATTAATAAATTTTTTTAATTGTTCTTTCTATTCTTTATTTTTTCATTAACCATTTGTTTTGATGATTTATTTTTCTTATTGTGCCTTCTATCTTTTTAATTTTTTCCCTTAACTTTTAAATCTATCATCATATAAAAAAGACTTTGATTTTTATAATAAATTTTAATTAAATAGTAAAAAAGTATATACATAAAAATTAAATTATTTCAATATTTATTTATTTTCTCATGATATTAAAATAATTATATATTTACTTATATATTAGTATAAATATTTTACATATTTTGTTCACTAATTATTTTAAATGCATATATAAAAAATATCAGAATAACCAATTTATATCGTTCATGTGACATTATTTATAATAATAAAGAATAAAAATTAGAATTTTAGTTATTATGAATGATATTAAATATAAAATTATTACCTTTTAGTAGAATTTTCTATTTCAATATAGCCCTTATTAATAATTTTTTATTAAAAAAATAATAAAAAATAATATCATCAATTATATAACACAATATTTAATTATATAAATATTATTAAATATTTAATTTTTGGTTCCTTCCTCAAAAAATTTCTGGATCCACTTTGGTCAAATAAATGTTATTTAGATTATATCACTCAAAATTGCTTTTAGATAAAAAATTATTGAAAAGGACATGAATTTAAATAATTATTTTATACTATCTTATCATTATATTTTAGACATTTAAATAAATCCTAATATTCTTTTTCTAGTATTATCAGTACTCTTTAGTACTCTTTTAGCTATAATTTTTTAGTACTTATGATTCTAATATTACTTTTAGAAACATTTTTTTATTTAATTTGGTTTGAATGAAATTAATATAATCACAATACAAAGTATAAAAAAAACTCCATACAAAAATAAAATAACAAGAACAATAAAAAAGAAAACTCATAAACAAAAAAAATAAGAATTATGCATGAATTATGAACCATGATGAGAAAAGTGATAAATATAAAATAAATTTATTTGATTAATAGTCTAATAATAAAAAATGAATGCAAAAATAAAAAATTTTATCTCTAGGTAAAGCTTTCAACAAAATTAAAATTTTGTTTATAACTCAAAACACTAAACCAACTACACTCTTAATGTTACAAAAGTAAATAAAATATACAGTAACCTTTATTTAAATAATTTTTTACAATTATTTATTTTATAATAACATTATAATAACAATATAAAAATATAAATTCAATTATATCATTTGACAATTTAGCAGGATTTAACAAAAAAACTCAATGAAATAAGATATAAAATATAGAAAACTAATGATTAAATTCAAATGAAAAAATAAAAAACTTACCGAAAATCTTATTGAAAACTTTTGTGTATATTATATTTTCTGTCAAGTCATCCTTCCGTCTATTCTCATCGCACAATAAAATTTTCAGTCCCTTCTTGTACCTCACACGTGATATAGCGACGTAACAAAAAAATTGGGCAGCGTAAAAACAATCCGACAGTTGATAACGTTTGACCCTGACTTTTGTTAATTGTCATTGCGAAGCACAATGCCAATGGAAACTGACTACGTTGAAATTTAAAAGGTAAACTAGAATCACTTGGAATCAAATTTACTCAGGAAATGAACATTCTATCTGATCCCCAACATTACTACCAGAAACAATATCGGCAGTAATCACATTTCTTCCAAGACTGTGAACAATAAGTCGAGTACCATTGCATAATCCATCAGCAAGATCAATATTTCTCAATAAAATACGAGGAACACATTTTTTCAACTTCAATGAATGATTTGGTAATCCAGAGCATTTGATCTGATTTAAGAATTCAACATTGATCCAATCAATGTCAATGTCAACATTTGCATCACTTCCACATATGCTATCTGAGCTCAAATATTCCGTCATCTCCCCCGATAATAAATTCACAATATGATCATTGATTTCCTCAACAATCTCAATAGTCGCAGCAAGAATAGCTCTATCTTAGAAATATGGATCATCAGTAATAGGAATCAATAGATATGGAGGAATATGAACAAAATGTCTATCATTAATCATTATACCATATTGAGCTTCCCCGACTTGAAGAATCCACCTTGAGAATAATTTCAACTCGTTAACATCCGAATGCTCAACACCACTCTCCAGTTGCATATTCTTACTCAAATTAAACACTTCACAATGCTTCCATAGATAAGAATTGATTGAAGCCATAACAATTTCAGCACGTGAACTTTTAGGTATAATTGGTAAAACCTGTTTGAAATCTCCGCCTAGAACAATGACTTTCCCTCCCAAAACTAAATTTTCATTGGAAGGACAAACAATCTTCATTAAATCTCGAAAAGTTCTATCAACAGCTTCAAATGCTAACTTATTTGTCATTAGAGCTTCATCCCAAATGATTAAAGCTGCTTAATGAATTAAATCTGCCTTTTGTGAATTGACTATAATTCTACAAACTGATTCCTCATTCAATTCAATAGGAATACTAAACATAGAATGCGCCGTCTTACCACCTGGTAATAATAAAGAAACAAAGCAACATTAATGACAATATTTCTCTCAAATCACAATCTAGCTGACAATGTTTTTATACAAAAATATTTTTCCCGTACCACTAAAACCATGCACAAAAAAGAAACCATGCTCTTTATTTGAAACACAATTAATAACCCTATGATATATGTTCATCTGTTCTATTGTCAATTGATCAAAATATGTATCATGTTGCTTCTGCATTTCTGAGATATCATATTGCAATTCACGCACCACCATAGTATTGGAAAAGTGAGATATTGAGTTAACATTTGGAACTGGCATTCCAGCATAATCCTTCAAAGATTTACCATTATTTCGAAGAAGGTTTTCAATCTCAACCAAACAAAAATTCTACAATTCTTCAGGTGTCATTCTTAGTCCTATAAAAAAACTCATACAGTGAAATTTATATTTTATTACTTATTATAAACAAAAATCTAAATTATAATATAACATCACACAATAAATATAAAAAATTATTTAAATTTTTATTCCAATGAATAAAAATTTCTTTTCATACCTGGATATTGTAACTGGAGTCTTCTATGATAAAGGATATCTTCAGATAAATACATCCAAGTTTGATTCCAAACAGAGAAAGGCCTACTCATTGAACCTGATAATAATAAAGTTACAAATAATCGCCTAAGTTGAGCACCTGTACCTAACTCAGCAGCTTCTTTAATAGCTTGAATGAACTCATTATCATCAGTCAACAAACCCAACGATGAACAAGCTTCTTGGAATGTATTATACGTCACGCCACAAACTGTTATAAGGCTCTTAAAGCTTGTACAACCTCTTTGCACATTTAGTAATAGGCGCATATAAAATAATTCACCAGCTGATGCCGGAACAAAACTTAACCTACCTACTAAAAATCCCCTTTGTCGTGGTCTCCATTCTCTATTGTCAACAATGTAAACAAAATGTTGTGGGAACTCAACATATGTTAAATGTCTTCCCTCCAAATAGGTCCTGTTAGCTAACATCCAAGCAATAAATATAGTAACCAAATCTCTATTTCTGACTAAAACTGAGCTTATTGAGTCAAGATTATAAAAAATAACATATTGCTCTTTCGGTAAATGAAAACTTAACCTTTGAACAGATGGCCACCGATAATGAATATCATAAGCAAAAAGCCTCCAAATAGACTCACATGGAGATAAGTATCGACAATCAAAGTATTCTCTAATCTCATCAATTGCATGAGAGTGTTGATTCCCAATATTACTATTACCCAATGTAGTTATTACACGATCAGGACCTTTATTAACATATTTGAATAATAATTTAAAAACATTGGATTTGTTACAAAACTCCAAATTAATATGAGCACGATACTTCATCAAAAGTAGCGGATTATATGGCACAACAAATCTATTATCAACTTCAACACCATATGTTTTATAAGTCACACCAAGATCATGCCGTTTATATATGGGATATCCTTCTTGATCAAAGTAAGTTTTATTAACAAACTGCTTAGGATAAAACTTAGAACATCTACCATCTTGCATGCAAGGAGAATTAAACCGAAGTTGACCACACGGACCATAAATAATAAATTTCGTTACCACATCATAAAGTAGAGGATATTTTGCAGGATTAGGTACTTTGCACATATCAATTCATCTATTATTTCACTTGATTGCAATCTACTCCTCCCATCAAGCAAAGCAAAATATGTGCATGCGGTAATCCTCTCTTTTGAAATTCAATTGTATACATTCCTGATAAAAAGTATTAGACAAGAAAAAATATTAGTTTTAGAAAAAAAAAGAATCAATGAAGAAATGAGATAGGTGCACATACCTGCATTAAGTGGCCCAAAGAAAACACCACTTTTCAAATCTTCTAACAAACATTGCATTTTCGTATGAAAAACTCGACATGAAATATCTGGACGGCTAGCAATTGGAATACCATCAACACTCGTATATCTTTGAAATTTAGGCCAATTTAGATAGCACGTTATTGTCAAAAATAGATCTGGATAACAAAAGTGCTTACAAATTGTCATAGCATCTTGACAAATTGTTAAACATATATCTTCTACCACCAGTGAAAGAAGAAGGTAAAATAATACGTGTACCAATTGAGGAAGCTTCTGTATCTCCATGCTATATAACTTCTTCAATTCCACTAAAAAATTCTCCATGTATAGTACTTTGTTTCTTCCGTATCTCATAAAGTCGTTGTGACTCAACCATTGAAAAACTATCAACAACAAACTATTGAAACAATCTTCTAGCTTTATGAATAATGCTTTCTTTTGTCTCTCTAATTTGTAACCGAAAAAATATGAACTCCCGCAAAGAAACTTTAGTTCTTCTTCCACGCACATTTATAGTTTGAACACCTCTATAAGGTATATTATTCTCAAAACCATTTTCACCATAGGAAAAAAGCAAAGGATATTATAATGGCCAGTATAAAGGATGAGTTTCATAAATTCGCTTCAATTGGCCATCTATAGATCGAAGAATAATATCTCGCCCTTGATCTGAACTATCAAAATCACCAACAATCAAAGCAGCAATCTCATCACAAGAGGGAGAATTATATGTTCTTCGATCAAAAGATCTATGAGAGAATATTCTAAGATTAAAAATTTCTGATTGATGATTCTCATAGAATCCTCTAACTCTTCGAAATGACTTTGCTACCATATTATGTTCATCAATCATATGTATTAGACTAACAATCAATTCTGTATCCACATCTGATCCATGGCTGAAAAAATAAACAAAATTATAGAAACTTATAGAATAAATGAATAATAATAACAATATTATAATATTCATTGCGCTAATATTTAAACAAAAACATACCTAAAAATACTTTGTCGATTATTAACTTCATGCACTGTGTCATAAATGTAGAGTTGTGCAAATTTAGGTCTTTCACCATCTGAGGGTAATAAACTACCAATTCTATGATAGTTTTGTCCACTAACAATAAATTGGGGTGGACCCTGACTATTGTTAATAGAACTAACAACTTTACCTCCAAATGATGTGAATGCAAACATACTATTGTACGATCGTATATTCTTTTGAAAATATTGGCTCTTTGCATCCGTACCATTAATTAAATGGGTAATGCTAGGGAGACAAAAAATACAGTCAGAACTTGCCTTATTTAGCATTCATTAATTATCGCAACAATTAATAAATGCTAAATAAGGCAAGTTATGGCTGTTTTTGGCTAATTTTCTTTGCAACAATTAATAAATGCTAAATAAGACAAGTTATGGCTGTTTTTGGCTAATTTTCTTTGGTTACCAAAAATTTTCCGTAATTAAATTAACCAATAAATCTGATGCTCTTTGTAAAAACGGTAATTGAACCTTCCCTTTAGTACAGCACATAGAAAATATAGGTTGATTTTGTCTTGAATCTTTTTCAACACGTTCTAAATACTAAAAAAGAGCTCCACACCAAACACATGCACAATCAGGATCACCGATATCAAGACATTCTAAAAGAAAAAAATATGAATACATTATTTTAAAACTTCAATTTAATAAATAAATAATATAACCTTATATTTCACTCTGTACAAATAACGGATGATCAGCAATATCATCTTCTATAGGTCTAATATTTATGGAAAGATCAATTACATCTGTTAATAAAATGACAATTTAAAAAAAATCCTAACCAGAAAGACAATTATAAATTACTATATTTAATGAAAATAAATAAATATAATATATGTTTTTATTTTTTAAATTTCATTATAATCCTACCTGACATAGTAATAGATGAACTTGTTGGAAGACAGCTAGCTAGAAATATTGAAAAAGATTATAAATAAATTAGAGAAAATATACAAAAAGAAAAAATGTTGGATCATGCACATTTAAAACAATATATTTAATCAAATTACAAACACTTACAATAATTAAATTGAGTTGCTTGAGTTACAATTCTTGCCTTAGTAACTGCATAAGAAACCAACAATAAATTGAACGAAAAAATTTATGAACCCCAACATTAACGATATAAAATTTTTATTACTAATAATACTACATAAAAAATCAAAAAGAAAAAACATGCAATAACACACCACTTGTTTGCTGTAACTTGAATGCTTTTTTTCTCTTCAAAATATTTATCCTATTCAACCTTGCCAAAGCAAAATCAATAGGCATGATGAATAGGAAAAATACAATAGTGACCTCCACGAAAAAAATAAGTTCCAAAGGATGATATAACTATTTAGCAGCAGCAATCTAATATACTTATTTATATATTTTCTATTTTTCTCTAAAAAAAAGCACTCATGAACAATGAAAATAACTCTCTATATGTCTCTCCTTACGCATGTATCGATATCTCTCCCTACGCATGTATCGATATATATCTGTATATCTATAAGAGCTAGACGTCTCCTTCATATCTTTGTTTCTTATTTGAAAAAAAAAATTGATTATTTAAAATAATTGCCACATTGCTATTTGTATTTGGCAAAAAATATTTAATTGAAAATCATTGTATAGTTAAACATTAGCGAACTCTAAAGTAATGATTATCATATTTGATATTTAATGCCAATTATCGGTAAAATAGATTTTAAAAGTAAATAATCATCATCATACAATGCAAATTAATAAACCTGCTGCATATTATAATTAATATCATAAGAACTACATTCATTACTTAAATTCACAACAGTGGACATATACATCTACACTATGACTTGACCTACACTCCTCCAACTATATGACACTGTGTCCAATATCTAGCAAAGCATATTTGAATGTAGCACATATTCTCTTTGAAACAAAAAAGATAAAGATAACACCTAGAACAAAAGAACCACTAATTTGCTTGAATATCCTAGCACTTCAAAACGCAAAAGCTCTTCCAAAAAAGAAAGAGGAACAAAGATGGCTCTCCTAGCAGCTGGACACACCTCAAAAAAGAGGAAGATTAATAAACCTCACATGTAATCCACCATAACAAAGATAAAACATATTACGTGAATCTAACTTCATAGACCTAAGACAGCAACTAGCTTTTCATCCATAAACACCCATCTTAAATATATTCAATCTTGATTATCTTAGAGCAATGAGCAACAGTATCCTCAAGATCCTTCTCAAAGTCAGCCTCATGATTTCTCTTCACTTTTAAACATACTACATCTTTCTGAACAACATTAGACACATTAACTTTCCTTGAGTCATCTAAAAGGTGTGAGAGCAAATCCTACACAAGAAAACAAAATAGAAAAAGGAAAGCATCCAAAAAAAGAGGATCACCTAGTAAGATAAAAACCTACTGAAACTCCACAGAAAACTGATTATAATGATGAATAAGAATTATTCAAAATCAAGCAATAAATCGAGTATCACCTGAGTCTCCTCAACATCAGACCGAATAAGTGAGGCAATATCATCCGACAACACCACATTCTCATCACTATCAATAGAATGGTCCTGAATATCAACCTCCTTAACACCATCCATATCTAAGTGTATATCATCAAGTCTAGCAACATTTGCTCCTTTCTGAAGAAAAGATGACATAACAGTATTCTCTACACATTTTGTATTAGAAGTTTCACCCAGCTCAGGGCCAAATACAGGAATAGGTGCATCCTTTAAATAATAAAACAAAAGACATAAAAGAGGAAAAAATAGATATCAAAGGACCAAGACAAAAAAAATGAAACATGCCACCTATAAATAGATTAAGTACCTTCAAAGGTGTTATTTCAGTCTGAGCAAGCTCAAACATTGAAAGAATTGCAGCATCATCACAAATCCTCTTCACACGAAAAGTTCCAAAATATCTATCAACACCAAGAGACTTAGTATCCACTTTTAGCAAGACTTTTTTGCCCTCTAAATTTCTAAAAATGATAGGGTATTCATCCCCACAGAGGACCTACAAAGAAAGAAATAAATGCTACCATCAATATTACAACCATTTTGAATAAAACCAATAAACCACTTTCTGTTTTTCTTTCATGAAAACAGAGAAAAACAAATCTGACACACCTTTGAATCTTTCTGTACATCATTAAATAGGTCAGCACATGTTTTTTTAACCAAATAGGTTGTTTCACGATCAAAGAGGACAAATATACCCTGTCCAGTTTCATCTAATACAACTACCTTGAGCCTATACCTATAAAAAAAAGAAATACGATCATAAAAATAATAGTCATCATATCTCAATAGTTTATTCAACACATTAAAAGACCAGATTACTCATAAATAAAAACCACATAGTAAATGAAAAAAGCAAGAATGTCACATGACAGAAATCTTGGGATCACATTTGTCAAATGATGCATGCACATATCACAAAAGTAAACACCAGACTTAGGATGTACTTCCTTCCCACAAACACAGGTAGAATACCACTAACACCCCTCTTCTACGACATCAGTAATAGTACTTAGAATGACAAAGGTCCCATCCTACAAAGCATAAAAAATAAAAACCAAAGCCATTAAAAAAAACCATAAAAATTAAAGAATCAAAATTTTAGAGGATTTAATAATCAAGAACGAAAACAAATTGCTACAAATCAGATAAAAGAGTTTTTTTTAACCTCTTTGTTTTCTTGCAACTCATCTATTGTAGATTTCTTAGTCAACCTCATGAAGTCATCCTCCAATGAGATAGTTTTTCCTTCATTAGCAATGAACAACGGCTGAGTCCCATTTATCCCTTGCTTTACCATGCTAACAAAATGACAATGAGGGAACAATCTTAATGTTTTTTTCGACATATTCAAACATACATAAAAATAAATAAAACTAAATATATCGAAAATAGTACTACACAAACCTCTTCCTGAAATCAACAACCTTTGCCAAGTCAGGATTAAAATATATTTTTGTTGCTTTCATGACATTTTACAACCTAGGTTAACCTAAAAAGGAGAAAAAAAATATCAGCAACCTTTTTGAAGAAATCTTATATCAACAATGTAAAGAAAGAGTTTAAAAAAATCATGATAGCGCAACATTCAACAACAGTACCTCGAAAAAGCTTAACTTTGGCAAGTTGAAGAATCACTACTGGTTGTTCAACATAACCAGAAGAAAGAAAAGGATTTAATTGATCCACATATTCTCCAAATAGGGCGCAGCTAAGCACCATCCTACAAATAAAACACAACAAATTGTAACATAGAAAATAAAGAAAACAAAAAACTAAAAGAAAACCATATGCTAAAATAAGAAAGTAATGAAGCAACAGACTTCTGGGAAGAAAGCTCCACAACAACTATTTTGATTGTTTTTCCACCTTTATCATAAGTCTTTTCCTCCCCAACTAAAGTCAGCAACCCAATAATATCTGCAAGCACATTTAAAAAACGTAAAAAAATGAAATAATACATAATAGGATTAACAACACATAATCTCAATAATGAAAAGAATAATACAAAACCACTCACCAACTAAATAATCATGATCTTGGCTCATTTGCAATATCTCCTCAAAAGGATATAGAGTAAAACAGACTCTAGGTATGATATCATCTGGTATAGTTGTTACTGTTGTTCGGAAGAGAAATATAAGCTTAAACTCATGTTTTGTAGCTCTATAAGAGCCATGATTTGGAACAACAGAGAAATAACACATCTTGTAGCAATTTCCTTCAAGAATATTATCTTTAAACTTGTTGATAAGTTGCCTCCTTATAGTGGCCTGAATTTTGTTTGACTATAAACAATAAAAAACCAGAATACATGTTAGTCAGCAACAAAAGAAATATCAATATGCTAACTCAAAATATACTATCAATAAAATCACTAACATTTTCATCCACCAAAATGAGCTCCATTGAATTTGGAGAATTTGGATTTCCAAAGCTTGGAACAATCTAAGCTCTAATTAACCTCACCTTAAGCCTCCAAGCCTCTCTTGCAGGAACAATCTTGCTAATAGCATCAAAAGATGGACTCATTTGAACGCACTAAAACACTTGTAGAAAAGAAAACAACAACAATATGAAGATACATGAAAGATGAACAAAGCCAATGATCTGCACTACTCTTATCACTTCAACCCTCTTTTATAGAAAACGTCATATGAATAGCTTCAAATTTGAATTCAATTTTTTTAGCAAAATGGAGGGAAATAAAGATTGTTCACCTTGCAAATCCAGAAAGAACTGAGGTTTCTCATACACTAATTTAGGGTTTTCTTAGGAAAAGAAATGATATGATAAGGAAACTACCATTTTTAATACCACGGAAGTTTATACTGACAACCACCAACTACTCCACATTCACACATCTCACATCTCCATAAAAGATCTCTATCAAACATCAAATCAAGTAAGCCTTCATTCTATAGAGTAGACACATGCAAATAAAGATGAAACGAAAAGCATAAAGCATTTACATGATGTATAATAAAAAAAATGCGAATTTAAAAATAAAAAGAAAACAACAGAAGAAATCTACAGAATCAATGACATCAGATCTACAATCACAAACCTTATCACTTGTCAGAATCCAAATCCAGATTTTGGGAGAAAACCAAACAACCACCAATTACCAAAACCACTTCTACGTCATACATCACAAATATCTGAATGCTACAAACCACATCCTAAAAACAAAACCATGAATAATCTTCTAATGAAATAAACAAAAAAATTTGAATTTAAAAATAAAAAGAAAACAAAAGAAGAAATCTACAGAATCAATGACATCAGATTTACAATCACAAACCTTATCCCTTGTCAGAATACAAATCCAGATTTTGGGGGAAAACCAAACAACCACCAATCACCAAAACCACTTCTACATGATGCAAAAAAAAAATATCTAAATGCTACAAATCACATCCTAGAAACAAAACCATGAATAATCTTCTAATGGAATAAACGAAAATATATCAAAGAGAAAAATATAAGTAAACAATCGATGAATTGAACTTCTAAATCTTTAGATCTCTGCATCAAAGAACACACCTATGTAACCCTTATCATTCCTAATATTTACCCTATCCACTCTTTTTCAATACAACTTTATCTTTTGGTATAGATATTCACTTTTATTACTTCACCTTTATAATGTTTTTATTTTTATTTTGATTTTTTTAAACTTAATTTAGTCTCTTTTTCAAAAACTTGTAACCATACTTTTCTGAAATGAGGGCCTCTAACCTTTTTTATCTGTATACACAAGCACAAAAACATAAAGTGTGAGCCAAGTATAATGAAAAGTCATACCCCTACTATTGACTATACATAAAAGCCTAAAAAATTATCAACCCTACTAAAACCTATAAATACAATTGGTAATGATTGAAACCTAAGTCCTACACTACAAATAGATACATAATTACATACATAGATATATAACTGAGATGAAACTTGTGCATGTTGTTAAAAATAATTTTACAAAAAATCTAAATTATAGAAAAATTTCATGTCAGCTTGAGCTCTTCCTAGTTTACTAGTTTAAAAGATTATGTTGTTTGTTACTAATAATTATCAGAGAGGAAAGAAAAACATTATTCTTTTTTGTAGTAGTTAGTAGAGAGACCGAAGAAATAAAACTTATGAGACAGAAACATAAATTGAAAAATAGAAATTGAATTAAGTTTTTATATTATAATTCGTATAAAATTAAATTATGCCTCAATATCTTATTTAATTTAAAATAAAAATAAAAATTTAAATAAATAAAATTACAAAAATATTTATAACTATTTAAAAAGAATAAAAACAAAACCCTACATCAGTCATCCTCTTTCTCTCTTTCTTCTTCTCTCTGTCTTTCTCTTTTTCTGGCAAACCAGCGACGACAGTTTTCGTCCCTCCATAGCAACAACGGCACTGTGTTTGTTGCGTCCTATGTTTAGTCGTGTCACCAATGGACTACCGCCCCGCCTCTGTTCCAATTCTGCGCTGTGCCGCTACCTCTATTCGAGTTCTTGATCTGTGCTCTCCCTCCTCTTGAGGAACTCCAAAAAACTAAAGATCCTCACCGTCTCCTCTCTTATTGGCAGCGACGGTGGTTGCTTCTCTCTCTATCATCATTGTTTCCTCTTCCTTTTTTCCTTTCTTCTATCTTTTTATGTACTGTCTTCTTTTTTACTTTTTTTTATTTTCTATTTTGATTTTGAAGTCCTCTTCTTGTGTTATGAGATTGTTGAATCTAATTTTGACATATATTTATGAGATTGTTGTTATTTTTAATAATAATAATAATAATAATAATAATATTATTATTATTATTATTATTATTATTATTATTATTATTATTATTATTATTATTATTATTATTATTGGTGGTGGTAGAATTCGATGATGACAGAAGTGTAGTGATAGGGTGAGAAGTGGGGTGAAATTAAAGATAGATAATAGACTTAAAATATGAAATTTTTAACGAAAATATTTAAAAAAATATTAATAAAATTTTATGTTTTGAGACTAAAATTTTAATTTCAGTCTCTAATAACCAAAACACAATACTAAATTTCAGTTTTTCAATCTCAATCCTAATATTCCATACCAAATACTACCTTACTTAATAGTACAATGTTTCATTTTATTTTGTAGAATCACAAAACTAACATTCGTGCTTGAAATACATGAAAATAAACCAAAATTTAATTATTAATTATTATTGAGATTAAAAATGGATAAAAAGAGCAAATAAACAGGGGTGGATCTCCAGTACTTCAGGAGGACAATGATACAATACATTGTATGCTTATCCCAGTCACTCTTTACAACCATTTTTATGAGTGAGATTAAAGGGTCCGAGCAAAACTTAGTATTATAACATTGAGTCCCTTTTTCACTATGAGAAATTTCTGTGGATCCTATCCATGCCATTTTCTGATGATCTGGATCCTCTGCAGAGGCAAGCTCAGAGCATACTTTATGGCACTGGATTGAGGGAGAAGGAAATAACACTAGCTAAGCTTTCAGAGAGAGAAGGAAAATTTAGAACATTTTGTAAGATAGAAAAAGTGGATATATTACAATGTTCATTGAGATCTGACTACAATTGAGGTGAGCTCCTCATTTTATAGAGGTCTCTAGATAGCAATAATATCTTACAGAATCTAAACAAACCTATCATACAATGCCAGCTTGAGGATAAGGATAAGCCTTATCTCGTTCTGGTCTTTCTAAGTTATGTGACAGAGGTCACTTTATTTTAGTGCACTCAATAATTATACATAGTGGGGACATTGTCCTAATAAAGGGATGGTTTGAAATAGTCTTCTGGAAGGGTCCCATCACCATCTGAGAAGGATGATGTCTCATCAGAAGCCAAATTGACAGCTCTAAGATCCATGTCCGGGTCTTGTAGATAGGTAAACGGGTCTTCAGTGTTTCCTTCATTAGGATCTTGGGCATCCTGTAGATACGGGTCATATAGATCTGAGTATGGGCCTTCAGCGTCATTAGGTATCCCTGCATCAACTCTGGTTGGGCTTGGTGGTAAAGCATATACTCTTCCATTTAGATCTTCAGAATTCAGATCTTCATCAGAATTTCTGTGGGACATGTCTAGACGTGCTGGGCTGGTCTCTTGGAGCATAAAAAGAGTATTTGGCTAAGGCATTTAGGACTGTCTTTTTATATGTGGGCCATATAGTAGAGTATCCAACAATATCAACCCTGTTCATAGTGTGTGAGTCTCTCTCGGTAAAATAATTCCTCTGTAAAGTGATAAAACAACAAAATTTTCATTTTTCCTGAGAGGATTTATCCCACAGTTGGTGCCGGTCAAGCATGTTATATAACATTCCTCTCCATGCATCAAGTGGAGCATACATAGAGAATAACTGGACTAGATGAGATTGTGATTGAGTGCGGTTACACAGGATATGGTATACAGAGAAAATTGGCACTATGATGGCACATGTATATAAGGAAGACAGAGCCCAAATATACCACATCATTTCCTCTGGTATAGGTCCTTGAATTATTGGTATAGTGCAAAAAGGGGTATCCATGTTGAAGTACCTTGGGTTTGGATGGATTTGGGTTATGATAAGGAGCTGGTGTAACGAGTAAAACAAGGTTTGTCTGGCTAGACAATTTATTTGAAATTCTGTCTGGGGTTTTGCTTTGAGTGAAAAAGGACCAATCTTTCTTCTGTATGGGCTTCTATGGAGCGGACAATCAGGGAATAGAATGGTGTATGAAGGATTGTAGGAACTCATAGTGCAGATATAATGGATTGGTTTTGGAATTGGTTCTTTGGTAGGTCTGGAGAGAAAACCAACAAGTGTGTTTTGGTGTCCTTTTATGTGTCTCACTTCGAATTTATAGCGAGAAAACCAGTCTTTCCATCGTAGCAATTGAGAATCTGGCAGGATTTTTTTCTTGATTTCCAGCATTGATGGAAAAGAGGTGTTATCTATTTCCACAGTGAAATGATAAGAACTGAGGTGAAAATTGAATTTTTCTATCCCTTTTTTAACAGCAAGAATCTTTTTGTAAGTGGCATGGTAATGTTTTTCAGATTCTTTGAATTGTCCACTAGCATGCGCACAGTAGTGTCTTATCCCATCAATTTTTTCAAGTAGCACAGCTCCCCAGAATTCATCACTAGCATCTATCTGTAGTATCCTTTTCCCTGTGCTGGGAATCTTTAAAGGAGGGGGGTCTTGTGCTATCTTCTTCAGGGTTCTGACAACTGTGGTTTGTTCAAGTCCCCATGGGAGGGCTTCTTTTTGAGGAGTCTTGACAGCTGGCTGGTGTGTCTGGTCACATCTGGGATAAAGTCTCTGATGTAGTTTACAAATCCCAAGAATTGTTGGACTTGTTTGACCGTCATATTTTCATCACGGAAGTGGATTAATTCTTTGGCAATATGATCTCCTGGTTGAAAAAATCCATCTTCGAAGACCATCCCGAGGAACTCAATTTTTGTTTTAGCAAGAGAGCTCTTTTTTTATGATAGCATGATTCCCTGTTTTTTGACAATTTGAGTGAACTGGGCCAGAAATGCCTTGTGGGTTTTATTGTCTTTTGAGAACAGTAATATATCATCAATGTAAATAAGTGTAAAATATAGTATGGGCTCAAAGATTTTGGTCATGACTTTTTGAAAAAGAGATGGGGCTACTTTGAGTCCAAACGGCATTACTGTCCATTGATATTGGGATTCAGGGATACAGAATGCTGTTTTGTACTTATCTGCAGGATGGAGTCCAATTTGCCAAAAGCCAGCCTTTAGGTCAAACTTGCTGAATATTTTTGCTCCACTTAACCTCTGTGTAATAACTGAGATCCTTGGTAGAGGAAACTTATCATCTTGTAAAAAGACATTAAGTGGCTTATAATTAATAACAAGCTTTTTTTTTCCTCTATTTTGTTCGGCCCTTTTTTCAACATAGAATGCTTGACACGCCCAGTTAGAGTTGGTTGGTTCAATGAGTCCTTGAACAAGAAGGGCTGCACATTCAGCTCTTGCCAACTTGAGATCTTCAGGATTCATCCCTGAGTGTGTGGCTTTTGTCAGGTTGATGTCCTCATTCTTTCTAAAAGGGAGACGAACATAAAATTCTGAATTCTTCCACAAAGGTGCAGGGTGGTTGAATTGATCGTGACTGTCACAACAGGCACTGAGGAGTAGTTGCTAGATCTCCTTATATTCTTCTGGAGCTTCTTAGATTTCAAGGATGCTTTGTATTCCTGTAAAAGGCAAAAATTACCCTTTGTAACTTAGGCCAGTGGGTTTGATATGTAGTCCATGAGTTCGGAAGAATGCATCAAAATCGAACAGAACATCTTTGTCTGGGAGATAACTTCCCAGTACCCTAAGCCAAGTGGTCTGGCTTGCAAATATCTCTAATCCAATGGTTTTTTAGAAATGAGATTGATGGTGAAGATTTCACTATTAGCTACTGCGAACCTCTTGGAAAAAGGTGCCCGCATTTCTTTTGGTAAGACATGAGGTTTTAGGACAGTGGCACAAGATCCAGTATCCATTAGTGCAACAGCCTTTATTGGTTTGTCATAGACGGATGTCTTGACTTTTAAATCGAAATGAGGATGAGGAGTACCATCAATCTGTTTTATTCCCAAGGATCCAAGGTATCCAAGTTCTTCTTCTGGGAAGCTTGATCCTTTAGGAATTCTTGTGGTGATAGAAGCAATGGAGGATATGGAAAATATTGACCTCTTTTGTGGGAGGTCTTCTTCTGAATCAGAATCTTAGAAGACATATTCAGTTTCACCATTTTTGCTTTCTTGTTCCTCAAGTACTGATTCAAGTTCTTCTTCATCTTCGACGGAAGCTGCATCCATTAAAGACTGAAGCATATTTATCTCCTTCTTTGTCTTATGAGGACATGATTTAGCAAAGTGGCCTTGCTTTCCACAAATGAAGCATTTATTTGACTTAGTATGGGGTGTTCTTCTTTTGAAATAACGTTATTTTTTCTTCTTCCTTCCCCTTCTGAATGCTTTCTGGTGGAATGTTCTAATTGGTGGTTGCCAATGTGTCTTCTTCTTTGGCTTACATTCACAGATGCTTGGCTCTTTGCATTTGACCTTCAAGTAGGATTTATTGCATGCTCCTTTGAATTTGCCTGAATTTTTGTTGAGCTATTTGAACATTTGTTGTTGTTCACACAATTTGTCTAGAGTAGCTAGAGCCAACTGGTATATTTCTCCAATGGTACTGGTAGCCACTTCTTTATGAAGAGTCATCATCATCCGCTGTAACTCTGGCTGAAGTTCATCTGGCAAGGATGCCATGAAGACTTGTTTGAGTGGCGGGTTATTATTTCCTCCAAGAGGATAATATTTAGCAGCCATCTTCTTGTAATGTCTCCCCAAGTCTTTTCTGTTGAGTGAACAACACTTCATTTCAAAATATTCTTGAGAATTTCTTTTCTGGATAATTGTAATATCTCCCAAGAATTCTTGATGTATTATTCCCAAAAACTGAGAAGGAGTACCATTAATATGCTGGAGTCTCTCATACTCAGAAAGGTTGTTAGCCCATTCTCTGAGATTGTCAGTCATTCGATTTATGAAATCTGCAAGAACTTGTCTGCTTGAAAGATTTGGATTGGCCATGGTAGTTTCAATCCAAGCACTAAATTCATTTAACCTTTCTCTGTATCTTGCAGGTGGGATATCATTAAAGGTGAACTACTTGTTGGGTGTTTTTACTTCAAAGGATCCTGCATAAGCAGGATTAGTTGAAGTTGCTGGTTCATCCCTTTCAGAGATTACTTCCTCTTCTTCTTCTTCTACAGGGTTGACCATGGCTATTGCTGAAAGGTCTGCCTCATAGTCTTCTTCGAACCAGTCAGCAGTTTCTTCACCGGATTTAACAGTGTCATCATCAGGATCAGATTCATCAGTGATTTCCTCACTATGTGATTTATCCAGAGCAAGGGTATTAATTGACCGTCCTGGGGTAGGTGACCCTTCTTTGATGTCCTTATCTTTTGTAGGGGCATTAAATGGGGTATCTTCTCTGAAAAAAATTTCTAGTTTCCAAGGAGGACGGGGTCTGGGTTGGAGAGGTGGTTCAGACTGAAGTGGCTGTGGCTGAGGCTGGGACGAGTAATGCCGTCCTTGAGGAGAGATAGACCTTTTAGCGTTTGCTTGTCTGGCTAAATGATAGGTGGATTTGAAAATAGAGTCATAATCTGGGGTTTCGGGTGGTGAATATGTTGAGAAAAATAGAACAGGTAAATATGAGGGATATGATTTAGGATACATGGATAAGGCATCTATAGCCAGTGCTTGAGGTACAGCCGCTTTGCCTTTGTCCATCTCAATTTGTCGAAGTTAGGCCTTAACTTGATCTAGTTCTCTATTTTTCTTGTGAAATTCTGGGCCAAAGTACCTATTATCAATATAGGCCTTGAGTTCCTAATCAAGTTGAAAAGCTTGCGCAGAGAGCCGGTCTCTGAGTTCAGCAACTTGTTCTGCAACTGAACCTAGTTGTGCTGAGATATCTTCGGTTTTTTCCATGAGAACATCAAGAGTGTGATCTATTCGGAGTAATACTCTGTTTTGGCTGACTGCATTATCTGTGTGCCAATTAAGTACTTCCTCTTGAGGAGTTGTTACTTGATGTCCATGTGGATTGATTCCTTGAGGTATCACGTAAGGTCTTCTAGTGATTTTCTTTTCATCAGTCTGGGTCACTAAAGGTGGGAATTCTTTCTCATAAGATCTGAGGGTGGCAATGCATGGGATCGTATTGACTGGCTGATAAAGGTAATCCATAGAGTCTTTGCGAGACAGTCTTTTCTTTCTGAGCACTGGTGCTGCATCTGTATCATCAGGGGGCTCAGGCCTCTTATAGGAGCAAGAGGCTTGTAGTGACTTCTTCTTCTTTTTCTTGTTTCTCTGTTGCCTAGCATAATCTTCATCATCAGTATCACTCCATTGGTAAGCACAGTCACCGTCAGAATCACACATAGAGGGATCAACATCCCAAATGAAGTGGCCATTTATATGAGAAACATAAACAGATTTTTCATTCTCATAGAAATGTACAGGTGGATCATTTTTATCATGAGTTGTTTGCACCTGAACAGGAGAGATCATATTAATCCTCCTGAAGGATGGTCCTCGCAGTGAAATTTGTTTGATCATTTCAGGTCTTTGGAAGACAGTAGTTACCGTTCCATCACTATTATGAGTAATAGTTGGAGGTGTTGTAGTATGAACATCAACCTATTCCTTTGAAAAAGCTTTCTCATAATCAGTAATCCATTCCAGTGGAATGATAGAAGAAAGTTCATCAGTAGTGATCATTTTTGGAATGTTTACAATTGCTGGCCCTCTAGCATTATCTGTGAACATGAATAATGCTTTTCCAGTAGTATTTGAGACTTTGAGATCAAGAGCATGGTCTTGAACTCTGTAGAGGACTTGGTGATGTAAGGTGGCATATTCAGCATTAGAGTCTTGAATCACTCCAACCAGTTGTATTTAGATTTTCAGCCTCTGACATATCGTTGGATCTGATAATCTCATGGTAAAATTGGGAGCTATAGTAAGAATGACACTTCCATTTGAGAGTGTAGTTACTAATGCTCCGATCAAAGCATGTTGGTATTCTTTGAAAGTGGTATCTAAAAGAGCAACCTTAGCTGTCACCGGAAGGGATCTTCTTCTATGAAGGGTAAGAATAAGCCTAACTGCTCCTAGATACAAATGAGTGTAGCCTTGGTTTTGGTAATTTTAAATGAGTTCTTGTGGGATTTCTAAGGTTATATACTGTTCAGTAGTAGTAGCTTTTAAACCACATTGTTGTAGATGGGAGGACTGGATGACTTCTTTGGGAGGAGAAGAAGGATTTCTATTAATGAGATGGCGGATGAAAGTAAATGTTGATTTCTTTTGTCTTTGGTAGAAAGAATATGGACTTATAAAAGGGTATTCAGTGGCTGGGGTTTGAGAGTCTTCCGGAACATGAGTGAATTCTACCAATTGATTAATTTTATTACCAAGGATTTTCTTTAAATGAGAGGGTAATCGGTCTATGCTTAAGGAGGTAGAATGATGTATGGGTTGTGAAGAACTTGAAGAATTTGAGGAGTTCATGTTTAGACTGATTACCCTCTAGTTTAAAGAAAATTCTTGGTAATAAAATTGATCAATTGGTAGTATTAACTCATGTTCCAGAAGACTCTCAAAATATATTAGAAATAGATAACACTAATTTTGAGAATATGCATCCACACTGGGACTTTGAAAAAATGGTAGATAGGAATGACTATTTTTGGTTGAAATATCCATGGAAGCGAACATAATAAGCCAAGCCAGTTTGATGATTTTTCTATAGTTTTAATTAGTTTTTATATTCTCTATAATTTTATTAAATTTATAATTAAGTTTTTATCTTTTTTAATTAAATTTGTATATTATTTTTAATTTTATAATTAGTAGGTCTTTATTAGTATAGAAATATTAGAGTTAACAGAATATTTTTTTATAAATTAAAAATATCCATAATTAAAAACTTAATTAAATATTTGATCATATATATTTGAAAATGAATATTTTATTAATTTTAATATTTTTATATAAAAAAAATTTAATTATAAATTTAGTAAAACTATAAGAAACTAACAAAATAAGAGTAAATAGCTATTTCTGATCATGAAAAATTAAAACGTTAACTGACCATGACTAATTTAAATAAACTTTATAACCATAAAAAATTATATTCATTTGATATTTCTAATCAAATATTAGTCTATGTGACAAATCAACCTCACTCTCTCTTTGTCTCTCTCTACAACAACAACAACAAAAAATAATAATTTTTTCTCTTCAACCTATTAAGTATTAACCCTCCCTCTCTCAATTGTAACATTATCCTAAAATAGAAATATTCACTCACATACTTTCACACTATTACTATTTATCATGCATAACTCTGTTAGTGTTAACCACAAACAACATTTCTTCTTCGATTTAGGAACTAAAATGTATCACTTTACCTTCAATTTCACCATTTTTAGATTAGACACATGCTCCTCTTCTTCTTTTTTCTACTTCAACGTTCGTGCGTCAAAATGTACTGTTTTAAAGGTCAGAACTTTTACTTTTGCGACCTTCGTCAACGACTTCAACAAGGCGGTTAAAATGGGATTTTGATTGGCTTTGTTTCGTTGAGGATTGATTCAATCCGAGACATGAATGGCAATTGAAGTGGTGATGGGAACGGAGGATATGTTGGGAGTGGTGTTGATGGGAATGGAAATTGAATGAGGGAAGATGATGACTTAGGGTTTTGATTTTATAAAGAAGATGATGACTTAGGGTTTTGATTTTATAAAGAAGATGCGAATAAAGAGAGTATTTGAAGAGAAAGAAGGGATTTAGATGACATTATTAACGATGTCTTTCATAGGCTAACCGTTTGGTTAAAAATGTCAAACAGATATAATATTTTATGGTTATAAAGTTTATTTAAATTAGTCATAGTCAATATTATCAACGTCTCAATCTTTTATAATCAGAAATAACTATTTACTTATAAAATAATTAAACATTTTTAGAGCTTATTTGAAATGTTAGGAATTAAATTCACTCAAGAGTTAAATTTTTCTTACTTTAGAATAAATAAAATAAATGTTTAAATTTTTTTAAAAATTTCAATTCTCATTTTTCTTTTATTTGTAAATCAAACCAAAAGAGATATGATTTTTAAATTAACTCTTACATTTTTTAAAATTAAAATTTATTCTATTAATATATTATAATCATTCTAAATAATAAAATTGAGTTTTAAATAAAAATATTTAAAAAAAATAAAAATTTTGTTTTTAAAAAAATAAAATTATTTACAAACTTTTATACACATGCTTCCAGAGGTGCCAAAAACCTACATAAAGTGGCTGAATAAATATCTTTTCTATACACATGGTTTCTTGCTTCTTGCTTCTTACTTCTTTCTCCTATGTTTAGGGGTGTTTGCGGTGCAGTTTGGATCGATTTTGAGTCAAAAAATTATCCGATCCGAACACTAATTTTGCTTGCAGTGCGGTTTAGATTGGATGACTTTAAAAAAAATCCGATCCGATCCGATCCAATTTCAAGCGGTTTGGATTGGATTGAATTTGCGGTTTTGTAAATTAAAAAAATTAAATACATATAACAAGTCTTAACATCAAATTTTAAATAATCAACAATAACATAACAAGTCTCAACAATATTTTTAAAAGCCAACGATAACATAACAATAGAAATAAAATTATAGGTTAGTTAAAATAAATAAATAAATAATATTTTGAACATAAAATATTTATTAAATAATAATAATATTGAATAATATAAAAATGTATAATAAATTGAACATGTTATAAGTATAATTGTAAATATAATAATAAAATAATAATATTATAGTATATTGTGCAGTTTGGATTGGATTGGATCGGTTATGAAAAGTAGATCCGAAATCCGATCCGATCCAGCGGTTTGTAAAAAATAAAATCCAATTAAATCCAATTAGTGTGATTTTAATCGATTTTCAATTTAAATTAAATTAGATAAACAATTTAATTTGAATCGGTTTAGATTTGAACATCCTGCCCATATGGAAGTGACAATGACTCCATGAGTGAAGGAGGGGGGAGGGGGGAGGGGGGAGGGGGGAGGGGGGATATAAGCTCCACTCTAAATTTATTTGTCGGTTTAAAATTTGTAACATTAATTCTATTATATTCTAAATCTCTTAATTCGATTACATCTTATTCACATAAAACAAATTTTCTTTACAAATTCAATATTTAATCTTTTCATATTTCATATCAAATATTATTTTCATATTATTAGAAATTGAAAGATTGGTGATAATAAATATTTTTGTAAAACATAAATCTACTCGTCCATCGTATAATAAGAGTGCAAATTGAATGGATACAATTGGCCCAACATTCGAACTCCTAATGCAGGTCGAGTTCGGTGGGCTAAAGAAAAAAAAAAAAAAAAAGAAATTAAAAAAAGTGGTAAGAAAAAGTAAAATAAAAAAAAAAGAAAAAGAAAAAAGAAGTTAGGAGGGAAAGAAAATGGATAGTCGGCGCCAATGTCCCCGCCGACCAATGATAAGGTCCTTTTCTTTTCCTTTCCACTTCCAATCTCTTCTCTTTTTATTCACTCTTTCCTAACTTGCTTCTCTTCAAATCTTTCTCTATTCTCTAATCTAACCTCTTCTCAATCTTTTTAATTCTTCCCAACCCTATATATCCATAGATTTTTTCACTTATTAGGGTTGTTTCTCTTCCATTTATTCTTTTTTTTTTTTAAATAATTGATTTTTTTCTCCCTTCTTCTTCGGGGGCAACTATGAAAGCTGCAACCGAACAATCCACTGTGGAGGGCTTTGATAATAATAATAATAATAATAATAATAATAATAATAATAATAATAATAATAATGTGGAAAAGGAGAAGAAGAAAAAACGACGTTCCAATCGTCGTTCCAAACAAAACCCTACTTCCTCCTCAGGTGCACTCTTTCGCCTTTCGTTTTCTGCTTCAATCTCTTTACTTTTTATCAATTTTCACATTGAAGATAACATAGTTTCTATTCAGCGAACGAGATCTGTAGCGTATCGTCGGAATTCTTTGGTGACGGCACTGCGGCGCCTACTCCGACGGCTTCCCCAATGAAGCAGCAAGGTGACAATGCTCCTTACTGTTACGATCAGCAACACGATGATACAACTTTTGTTTCGATTCCGGCAGCGGCAGCCCCAATGCATATCAACGAGCAATCGCCGCCGCAATTCGTCGATGCGCAAACACAAGATTCATGGAATGGTTGGAACGGAGATTTGGTCCCTTCTCCCCCTCAGATAGGGTTTTGCCCCCAAAGGTGTTATTTTAGTCCACACTGGCCAATGGAAGCTGTTGAGATGGCACTTGAGGTTAGTTCGTTGCACTGGACTGAAAAATTGATCAAGATGCTACTGTTACTATGGAATTGAACTGTGCTTACTCAAATAGCTTATCTTTACTTTGCTTTTTTTTTTTTTTGGCAGAAGGGTGATGTTTTTAAAGCTTCCTTTCGAGTGAATGCTCACAACAGACTTGAGGTTTTCTATCATTCTAGTTAATTCAGTTTGAGCTTCCTGGTACTGTAATTGTAGTGATTATTAAAAACATTTGCTGCACATGTAGGCATACTGCAAAGTTGACGGATTGCCAACAGATGTACTCATTAGCGGAATTCCAGCCCAGAACAGAGCTGTAAGTCTGGGATTTTATGATGCTTTATATTTTAGATGTTTATTGTTTCTTTATGAAATCTTCTTGGGTGTTCAGCAGAATGATGGAGAATAAAACTAACACATTTATTTATTTATTAAAAAAAAAAAGAAAAAAGAAGAAAGTATTCATGTGCCCATATAAAAATTCAATAATATAAGGTAATGAGTTTGATTTTAATTTATTATTATGTATAAGCAATTTATGTTATTGTCTCTTACTATTTAACATTGAAGAATCTAAACACTGAGAATCATACTAAGCTGATGGTGGGAACAAGGATTTATGAAATACATTACATAGCATAACTATATGTAGTGTTAATTACATGGTCTTGGTGGGGCATATACTCCCAGCACATACAATCTAGGTGCATCCCTTCTTATGGACTTCTCTCTGTAATTTTGCATGTATATGATTTTCTTGTTGGCATTAGGATTAGGATGGAATTCTTTCATCTCCTTTGCTACTTATTTTTAGGGTCATTTATAAGCATGACTTTTTGATGGAGCTGGCAAGCTGCAGTGCTACTTCGTTAGTTGATACAGTAACAAAATTTGACTTACTGTGGCTTTTACATTTATCTAGAAGAGGTTAACGTTGACTGTGCTATGCAGGTGGAAGGTGACATTGTTGCTATTACAATGGATTCATTCTCATCGTGGACAAAAATGAAAGGATCTAACAGAACTTGCAACAATTATGCAACACCAGAAGATTGTAGTCTCCTCAGAGAAGCTGATGATGTGGCTGGCAATATCTATAAAGGAAAAGGCGAGTTAGATAAAGATAAAGATACCAATTATGACTCTGCTGATTGCAGAAACTGCCCTAGTCAAAACCAGGAGGATACTGAGGTCTATCCCAACCCTAATAAAAGTTGTCATTTTCCTGAAAAGAAGTATGCCTATGAAGATAGTGGTTCCCTGGGTCCAGTTTCACATTTAGATCCAGTTAGACCTGCCAATGAAAGTTTTGATGGGCAGAACAATGCTGCTTTTGAATCTTTGAATATGAGTTCTTGTAGCAAACAAATTGAAGTAATCAGTGCAGTGCAAAAGATGTGCTCCTTAGTTAATGCTTTCCCTTCCAAAAGACCAACTGCCAGGGTGGTTGCTATAATTGAGAAGTCTCCACGTCGAGAGCGCATTGTAGGTCAACTCAATGTGAAGCAGTGGATTTCTGTCAAGGGTGTAAGCAGAAAAGATGCAAAGAAAAATAAGAATCTGGTTTCTGATAATGAGTACATCCAGTTGACACCAATTGATCCAAAATTTCCTAAAATGATGCTTTTTGTTAGAGATTTGCCAGAACACATTAAGAAAAGACTACAAAGTGGTGATGTGACAACTGAAATGGATCTGATAGCAGCACAACTTTATGATTGGGGAGAAGAGAGTCTTTTTCCCAGAGCTCACATCTTGCATGTGTTTGGAAAAGGTAGCAAAGTTCAGACACATTTAGATGCAATTCTGTTTCAGAATACGATTTGTGAGTCTGAATTTTCACCTGAAGCTATGACTTGCCTACCATGTTTTCCATGGGAGGTGCCAGAAAAGGAATTGCAGAGTAGACTGGATCTTAGAAATCTGTGCATATTTACTATTGATCCTTCAACTGCCACTGATCTGGATGATGCACTGTCGATTGAGAAGTTACCTAATGGAAATTGTAGAGTAGGTGTCCACATTGCCGATGTATCATACTTTGTTTTACCAGGCACTGTCTTAGATGATGAGGCTCAGTTTAGGTCAACAACTGTCTATATGTTGCAAAAAAAGATACCAATGTTACCCGCATTATTTTCAGACAATATAGGCTCACTTAATCCTGGAGTGGATCGAGTGGCGGTTTCAATGCTCCTTGACATAAATCCTGCTGGGGATGTTGTGAACCGTTGGATTGGTCGTAGTGTTATCCAGTCTTGTTGTAAGCTTTCATACGAACTTGCTCAGGATATTATTGATGGGGCAGTTGATTTTGAAAGTTCAAACATCATAGGAGAGAGCTACCCAAAGGTGCATGGTCAATTTGGATGGCCTGACATTATTACTTCTGTGAAGAGCTTATGTGAAATTTCAAATGTTTTGAAACATAAGAGGTTCAATGATGGGGCTCTAAGGCTTGAAAATCCTAAAGTTGCTTTCCTGTTTGATGAGTATGGACTTCCTTATGACCTTATACTTTCTGAACGGAAAGAATCAAATTTTCTTGTTGAGGAATTTATGCTTTTGGCCAATACAACAGCAGCTGAAGTCATTTGTAGAGTTTATCCTGATAATGCATTATTGCGAAGGCATCCTGAACCTAATATGCGAAAACTGGGAGAGTTTGTGGCATTCTGTCAGAAGCATGGTTTAAAATTGGACACATCTTCGTCTGGCCAGTTCCATCGGTCACTAGATCTGATTAAGGAAAAGCTGAAGGATGACTCTGTGCTTTTTGATATTCTTATTTCCTATGCGACAAGACCAATGCAGTTGGCATGTTACTTCTGTAGTGGTCAGTTAAAGGAAAGGAAGCATGAGTGGGGTCATTATGCATTAGCTGTTCCTTTTTACACTCACTTTACATCACCACTGCGGCGGTATCCTGATATTGTTGTTCATAGGACACTACTTGCTGCTTTGGAGGCTGAGGAATTATATCTAAAGCATCGTAAGGCATTGCTAGTTAACAAGGAAGAGGAATTGCAGCGATGTTTCACAGGCATTATCTTTGATAAGAATGCTGCAGAATCTGTGGAAGGCAGGGAAGCTCTATCAGCTGCAGCTTCGAAACATGGAGTCCCATCCACGGAAGTACTTGCAGATGTTGCTACTTATTGCAATGAGAGAAAACTAGCCAGTCGAAATGTTAAAGATGCTTGTGATAAACTTTACATGTGGCATTTCTTGAAGAAGGAGGTAAAGTTGTTGCTGAATCATCCTCCTAATTTCTGTTATTCAATTGCAATTCTAGATTTAGATTATTTGATCATTTTTATTAATATATGAAGTTTATAGTAGCTAAGAACCTGATTTATTGTGTGCTAATTTTGCAATGATTATATTCTTTTCTTTTGTGCTTTATACTGTCACTGAGTTTTTTATAGTGACATTGGATTGCTTTTATAATCCTTTTAACGCCTTCTTCTTCTCCTTTTCCCCAACAACACTATTTGTGGTCGAGAAAGGTGGCATGGTTTCAGTTTATATTTGATATTGGGATCTGACTTAATGTGGCAATGATTTCTGAATTTAGAATGCCTTGTTTTAATTATACAGATTGTCTCCTACATATTGTTAAGAAGTGCTATGGTCCTAGGCAATTTTGTTATGTCATTCATGATGTTCTAAAGATTAAAGATTTGAAGTTATATTAACTAGTAACTGATTTTTGGGGCTATAAATCTCAATTCTTTCCAAACATTTCATAAACTACTGTTATTTATGAAACTCCTGTTTGTTATATTGAGAAGCTTTTTGTTGTTTATGCTGTGTTTTATTCATAAAATTTGATTCTGAATACTTTCTTCTATATTGCAGATCTTATTGTCTGAAGCAAGGGTTCTGGGACTGGGCCCAAGATTCATGTCAATCTATATTCAGAAGCTAGCCGTAAGTAACTTGCAACTCTATTTATTTCTGCTTTGCACATAGAGAAGCATTTTGGAAGAATAATCAAATTATCACTAGAATAACTGAAGGGCTTATACTTGCTAGTTCTATTTCAATTGATTCCCGGAGTATACCCCCCACCCCACCGCACAAGAAAAAGAAAGAACTTTTATCTCTTAGCAGCCAACTGTAGCATATAATTTTCAGTTTAGTTTATATAAGTAACTTCTAATTGCATTCATCTCTAGTTTCTGTTTAGTACAGGTGCCAGTAATTTTATTTTATTTTTTTTTAACTTTTTTTTTCTTATTATTTTCCCCTAAAGTGGAATTTCTTCCATTTCATCACCAAGTAAGAGAAAGCTTAATGCATTCAGGATTTACTGCACATGATTGTTGAAGGCAGCATTTTTTTTTTTTTTTTGCATTAGTCATTGTGAACAACTGTATTGTATTACTTGAACAGTCGGGTAAATGTTCTGATGGGGAAACAATTCCCATTTCTTAGACTAGTTTATTTGAGACGATTAGAAAAAGCTGATTAATTGTTCCTATTCCGTAGGCTTATTTGGAAGCTTATAATGGGCTAGAAGAATTACATTAGCTACAAAAACATTTTGATCTAATTGCCTAACCTGAAATCTTGACATGTATGTCTCTTTTATGTTTGGACAATGAACAATAAAGGGTTAGTCTTTCGGTGACATCATGATTTCGCTTTAGATGCCAAACTTAGAATTTACATGTCTAACCTTGAGTCTTGACATGCATCTTTTGTACATGAAATGATGATGCAATGTGGTGCCTTTCTGTTGCATTTTGCTTTGATTGTCTCATATGTATTCTCATGTTCAGATTGAGCAACGCATCTATTATGATGAAGTTGAAGGGTTATCAGTGGAGTGGCTCGAAGCAACATCATCGGTGGTGCTAAGTATGTCTGCTCATAGGCGTGCATTCCGGAGGGGTAGCCATAATAAATGGAGGGCGTTTGAAGAAGTTGCTTTCGTGGTTGATCCATATGACCTGAAAGTTGCATCGGACGGTTCTGATGGATGTGAGAACAGGGATCCCAATTCGAGGACCGAAATTGACCCTGCAGTTTTCCCTCTCACGGTACATCTTCTCTCAACAATTCCGGTGGTACTCCATGCTGTTGGTGGTGATGATGGACCCCTTGAAATTGGGGTGAGGCTGTACATGAGCTCGTATTACGGGTAACTTAGTAAGGATCCTGTTTGCAAAGAACAAGAAGTTACCTGGCGTTATTACTTTGCTCCATTGTAGATAAGTAGACTTTTCCACTTCTATATGAATATGCTTAAAAGGCCTTGCACTAAAATATGGGAGAGTTTGTTGTAGCCTATGTTTCTAACAGAAGCTTGCTGGAATTGGCCATTGTTTTTGTTGGCCTCTTCCATTGTATTATTCACTTGGTTAGCGCCACAAGGTTCTATTATGCCATTATATTGAGGCTGAGGACCTAATTTATACCTTTCTCCCTTTTTTTTTTTTTTGGACTTGCTCCCTTTTATTTTTTATTTTCCTTTTTGTTCCCCTTTGGGTCAACATAATCCCATCCTAGTTTTCCTTGGTTTGACAACAGCCCAATGTTATTTTTTGGTTTGGGTTGGCAGATGTTGTAATGTTTACTTTAGTTCTAAGAATCAAGATATCTCTGCATGTTTGTTTCTGATATTGGTAACTGATGCACCTTTCAGATGGAATAGTGACATTGCATTATTTTTCAAGACTACTAGCTGGAGTGTGATTTATTTTCGTTGTTGCTGTCTTCTTTTGGTTAAATCCTCTATATGTTAGGGTTATAAATGGTTTTGTGCAAAATATATTTTACTGATTATTTTTTGTCCGAACTGTTCACTATTTATTTTCCTTTCTTTTGGGTCATGCTCTTGGTTAAAGAATTTTTTGTTTGGGGCTATGTTGAACAATTTTTAATGAAGGGATTATACTAGGGCCGGTAATATAGACACACAAAAAAAGAGGGTGGGTAACAAATTTAAGAGAAAGAGAGAAAAGAAGAAAAGGGTGGGGGAGGAAGAGACTAAAGTTTCCTGCAAAAACAAAAAAGACAAGTTTTCTTGAATTGGCTTAGTTGAGTTTTGTGACAAATGATTAATTTAGTTTATCATTTACGTAATAATTGATGCTACCTAACCCTAAATGCAGCTACCTACTACAAAATTTTGAAACGGTATGTTAATACTAGTATAGGTTAACAAAAAACTATTATTGCGTGGAGTTAATATTTATATTTTAGCATCACATTTTATATCTTCTTTTGTGGAATTAAGAATTAGTTGCAACTTGCAAGAATATATTCTTCAAATTAATTGTAGAAGTAAAATAGTACAATATAGTATTTGCTAACAAGTGTCGTTAGGTTTTAAGGCATTGCTTAAGGTGAAAATTTTTATTTGGTAGAGGCTTACATGAAGTTTCTTTTTTTGTAAAATTGATGGTTCAAAATCGTATTTTTATTTTATTTTTCTCATGATAAATGGATTATAAGTATGTTAAAATTTCAACTTTAATTTTCTTATAAAAAATTTTCCATTACGCATTTTAACTGGTGTTTTTATAACCTGATGTAAGTACCCAACATATACCAGTACCGAATAATATTTGCTCATTACTTTTATAGTATTATTACGTGCTACACAGAAAATTTGAAACGCTAACTGTGCTCTTTACATAACAACCAAGGCATGAACAATCATGATTAATTTGCAGGACCTAATTTATTTAAGAATTCACAATCAGGAATCGACAACAGAAACATCAAGCATGTGGTGATTTGTACATTAATTGTCACTGTGGGGGGCCAAGTTTCTGATTCCTCCTCTAATTTATTTGCTAGGAACCTCTTAATTAGTGAAGGCCATATATTCCCCAATAATTATGTGATTTTCTTAGCTAATTGCTATACAAATAAAATAAACAATCTTGGCTCTTTGCGAGATGCAGAGAATCTCTATAGCTTACTAGGTATATTCAGACCACATATATTAATATCAACAGAGTTGACGGAAAAAATGGGGGGAAAAAAGTTATTTGAACCTTGAAATGTGTTCACAAAAATAGGTGATTTTGAAATATACAGTTATTAAAAATTCAATGGATCTTATTATGTATTAATTACTATTTTTGCTTTATAACAATAATGTTTAGGAGACAAAAAAAATCAGCTAAAACAGTCTAAACTTACCTTATTTAATATTTATTAATGTTAAGGAACACTGAAGTAATATTTTGAGAGCTGGACGCATGCTTCACAGAGAAAGATTGAGAGAAAGAGGTGGTTGATTGGATTCTTTGGGCAATTTGACTAGAAAAGAATAATCGTGTCTTTAATAATCAAGGCTCAGGAGTGGTGGAAATCATCAACAGGTCCTTTTCGCTATCCGATGAGTGGCTTGATGGTACTCCCTTTAGTTGTTGATGGCAATGTCGAAGATGACGAGGGAGTAATAGCTTTGTATTTAAGTTGTCTTATGTTTTTTGTCTCTGTTTGCTCCACCTTGTTGTGTTGAGCACTTTTTAATTCAAAAAAAATTATCATATTTAACACTTACTAATTGTAATAATAATTAAAATTACTAAATAAGATAAAGTTTAAACAATTTTCTCTCGAATATTATAATCCTATATGCTTTCATCATCTTCAAAGTCATGCTGATGTAGATGTTCATCACTAAAGCAATAATCGCTGTCTATTCTAGTAGAGGATATGGAAACCCTAATTGTTCATTATTAGTATAAGAAAAAGTATAGATAGACAATAAAAATATTAAACAATGTGAATAATAAATATATCGGATGTTCATTTCACTAGGTGTACAGATGGTTATTCTAATATTAAATTTTAGGTGGGTAATTTGGAGGTGTGTGTTTTTATTTGATTGGTGGTTGTTCATGTTGTTCAAGAAAGTCATTGGTTACTTAGCATAAGCCTTAGTATAATACACACCTTGCTCATGTTGCATGGAATCAAACAATGTCTTGAACATGTGGCAGTTTGTCTACAATGAGGTCAAGGGAAAAATAAATGAAAACATGCATGCAATTAAAGCATATAATATTCATCACCTACGATTACTCTATTATGTGTCCATTGATTGATGGAAGAAGGGTTAGCATGTTTAGCTATAATTAGTTTATTTTTCAAGAGTGCATATTTAATTTAATACTGGACTTACCTAATTTGGCTTGACCTAACTAGCTAGGGTGACTCACTTGTTTCATGCGTGCATGATGATGGATGGAATCAAAGTTTCTAATAATATGCATTTTTGCCAGATTATTAGTTTCTAGCTAGTTGCTACCCTTTGAAATTTCAAAAGAAAATAAAATGAAGACGGAAAATGCTACCTTTTTTATAATTAAAGAAAATGGCATGTGTGTCAATCTGTTATTTTAAACTTTAACACATATTAGGTAATGTTTTATACCATTTTCCAAAAAATTATATATATTTATATTTAATTGTGTTATGTATACACTAAAATCAGCTAAGAAATGGTAAAATATCGAAAAATGTTGCACTAAGGACTTGGTTTGTAAACCCTCTCTAAAACATTAAGAGGTTTTGGAATTTTTTAGTACAAAATCAAACTCCTCACTCTTTATTAGACACACTAATTCTTCTGTTACATACTTTTTTGTATATATAGATGACATTTTGATAATTGGGGATAATGCTCAAAAACTACATCATGTTATTGTGTAATTGAATTCAAATTTTTCGCTAAAAGATTTGGGTAAGTTTAATTATTTTCTTGGATTGGAAGCTATTCATACAGATGATCATCAGATTCTGTTGACACAATAGAAATATGCTACTGATTTATTAACTAAAACTAATATGCTAACTGCTAACATAGTTCCTATTCTTATGGTTTCCTCAAACAAATTGAGTAAAGATGACTATGATCCTTTTCATGACCTTAAGTAGTACAGGTCTATTTATTGCTGGAGTACTGCAATACTTAACTTTAATATAGAGAACACACTTCACATTTAGCATTCTGTTTTCAATTTACTCTGTTGCTCTAGATTCCTTCAATATTCACCTTCTTGATCTCCAAGAATTTCAGTTCTAAGAACTTTATAATTGAGTCAGCTCGTGAACTTTCATTGAGTCAAGCTTGAACTTACGAAATAGGCTCCATTGTTAATGAGTCGAGGCGTAAGTCAAGCTTAATTTTCATGAACTGAGCTTGAGCTTGGTCTAGGTTGACTCAGCTCGACTCATTTCTAACCCTATGCGTTATCAGTGTAAAGCACTTTTATATGTACATCCAATAATTAAGTAACACCACATCATTAAAAATAACAACTATTTTTATTGACTACATGGATAGTCATATAAAAAAACAGATATGATTACACAATTGTAAAAATTTATACTGTTAATATATGAAAGTTAAACTCTTTAAAATTATTAAGAATAAATACTACTTTTATGTTAAATAGACATTGAAAATAAAAAAATACTTAATTCAACAAAAGCTGATGAATTAAGATGGATTACCCAAACGGTTTCCCCAACCCGACAGGTTAAGGACTAATCCGTCGCGGATTTGAGCTCAATTTAAGGGTCTGCCGCTGGCCAATGAGTTGTTGCATGCACAAGGCGGGGTTCGATGAATTAAGATGGATGGTAGTAGTAGTAGAAAAGCACCTTTTTCCCCTTTAGCTGGGAGAATTTAAGAATTTTTCGAGATTTGATAAAACGATGAAGGAAAGTAACAGATTTTAATGTTTACTCACATTGTTAAGAAAATATCTTATGATGAGAAAATTTGAACTTCAACTTTAACTTCAATTCGACAGCATCATCTCTTAAAATCTTAACAATGTTAATGAAAATCTTCAAAGGATTTGGATTCCTTATTTTCGTTTATCTTATTTTGTGATGTGACATTTAAGATCTATAGGTCACTTGACAATTTAAGAAATAAAATCTTGTGACTTACTATTTTATTCTTCTTTATTCATGCATTACATATATATTCACTCCTGTTTTATTATAATAGATCAATAGTAACCTAACATTTCCACAAAGAAACTCTAAATTCAAATGCTAGGTAGACAAAAAAAAAAGGATCCCGCTAGGGAGACAATAGATTATTTGTACAATGTGTACAATGGACTATTAAGTTATAAAATGAACATCCCCATACTATCTAGAATAACCATCCGAGTACTAGCGATAATAAACATCTTTCCAAAAATTTAAACTGATTTTGGAGTTCACCAAGGTTCGAACTCTTAACTTTTCAAATCTAACACTCTAATACCATGCATGATACCACTCATCCCAAAAGTTTCAGCTGATGGAAAAAGGTAACATTAATGATTATATCTCTAATACTCTCTAAATCTCCATTGTACACATTGTATAAATATTCTATTGGCTCCTCATACTTTCCCAAAAAAAAAAACAGTCAGAACTTGTCTTATTTAGCATTTATTAATTATCGTAATAATTAATGAATGCTAAATAAGACAAGTTATGATTGTTTTTGGCTGATTTTCTTTGGTTACCAAACATTTCCGTTAAATTAACTATCTCTATATTCTCAAAATCTCAAATAACTGTTAATATATATTTGAATAGATCTATAAATAAAATAAATAATTAAGAGGTTAATAATTTTTTAATATATTAAATTTGATTTTCTTTTTCTTTCAACCTCTTAATCTTAAACAATTTTCATAAAATATTACAAAAATATTTGGGAATTAAAGTCTAAAAGCCAAAGATGGCTATATCTTTTTTTTTTTACTTTTGTTAGCATTCATTAATTATTGTTAGAATAAGTACATAATATTATATTTAATAAGTGTATAATTACAGATTATTATATATAACAAATTATAAATATTAAATTAAATAGGATAATTTTAGATTATTGTATTTCTAATATTATTTAAATATTATTGGTAAAACTCTACTTTTAATTTATTTAATTTTTTTCGTGAGCAAAATTCATCTCATATTATGGTTGGAAAAAATTGATATGACATTTTAACAAACCCTAATTAGTGACACAAGTAATTTTAGTTGCCGCCCTAATTAACAATGGGATTAAGTGTTATGACTCTCAAATGGGGAACTTGCCTCAAAAAGAAGGGACTGCCTCGCTGTCTTGCCTTTGAGGAACATGTCGGCCATTTCACTAAGTAATTAATAATTAATTACTACTATTTTTTTTTTCATTTCAATTAAAATTATGTCTAACATCTTATTATATCGGTAAAATTAGAAAGATAAAAGCTATTTTGTTTAAATAATCTAATATTTATTTTATTTTATATTTATTATAGAATATATCAAATAAAATAAAAAGTAATAAATTTTAATAATTTTTAACTATTTTTTTTTGTTATTAAATATATCCGTAAAATAATATAAACTTTACTGTATGATATATAATTCGAACATATCAAGTCTACCGTTGACTTTTTAGTTCTAGTCCACTAGGTACTAGTACATTAGGAGCTATATTTATATATATATTGATTTAATTATATATAGCACTCTCTTATTATGGGTTGTGCTCAATTATTTAATGGCGTGCGCATGGCAATCTACGACAAATGGTTTTATAAACTTCTTATTCGAATAAACCAAAGAAATCAGTGTCATTTTCTGACATGATTTTGTTTTAGTATTATAGGAGTAACATATAATTTATGACTTTTCTTTGGTTCACATGTTTGCCGCCCTGAAACATGATATCTATCTTGGGAAGTTTACTGCTCATAAATTGTAATAATAATTGTTACATATATAATTATTTTATTACTTGGTGCTTGAAATTAAATGTCTTAAATATTTTTGACATTTTGCTTTGTGTAACTAAGTTTAGGGCTGCAATTCATACCGCGAGTATCTAATTCGGTTCAATCTGTTCGGATAGGGTAGACTATTCGACCCGCTGCGGGTAGAGTAGAATAGGTATGCCTGCATACCCTATCCTACCCCACCCACACTTCATATATAACACATATTTTATAAAAATTAAGTATATAGTAAAAAAAGTGAGAGTTGAACCTATAACTTTCTTTATGTAATGACTTACAATAAGTGAACAACTACTAAATTAGTTAGTTAATTTAATAATTTAAAATATTAGTTTTTTATTTTTTATGTTATTAATAGGTATAAAATTTGAAATGATTGAATTTTATATTTACTTTGAAAAAAATTGATATTTCTGCGGGTAGGGTAGGATAGGGTAGGATTTAGAACTTTAGGGTGCGGGTAAGGTTAGGGTTGAGAGATTTTCAACCCGCAGGTAGAATAGGGTAGAATTTTAATAAAATTTTCAACCCGCAAATAAAATTAGAGTAGAATTCAAATCCTACCCTACCCTACCCATTACCAGCCTAACTAAGATGTGAAATTAGATGTCTAACAAAGGCTTGGCATCATATTTTATATCAAAATTAAATGCTGGAAAACAGACTTAAAACTTTAGAAGAACTAATTAACTATATCTTAACATGTGTAAACCTTTAGAAAAATTTCAGAAGCCTCAGATATCTTCTATACTTTAGAAGAACCAATATCATATTATTTTATATTAATGTTTGGCTAAGAATTTCACTTAATTGGTAATTAATATGAGAAGTATGACAACTCCTTAGGTACGTAGAAAGGCAATGTATACCATACGAAGCCTCATTAGTGTTTAAATTAACATACATAATTCACGGGTGCTTTTTCATTGTATTTCAAGACGATGATTAGGTATATATTGCTTTTTTTTTTTAATATACAAATTTGTAGAGTTGGGTATATGGGTTGTAATCCATGGGACAAATTATTTAGACAGCAATCAGAACTATTTAAAAGAAAAGTCTAGGTGGCAACAACTTTATTAAATTCTGACCAGCATATAACCAGCAAAAGAAAAGTGAGAAATTCCACACTATTGAATGAAATTTCACACCATCAAAAATATCATTAATAGTTAGTTGATGACTACAAATTACAAAAGTTGATGACCCCTTAACACTCCTCCTATTTAAATTTGCCACTCTTTTATCTGCATTTTTAGCAATTTTTTTAATTCACACATTTAACGACTTACCGGCTAATCCATTCAAAATTAACTGTCAAATTTAACCAGATTACTAGTATAAAATGAATGTTAAAATACAAAATATATATTGAAAATGAGTTAAATAATACATGTATTTATATACAAATATATGATAGCTGACTTTGATAAAAACTTAATTACAAAATTTAATATATATAATATAAAGATCTAATTTTAAAAAATATAAAAATTTAATTAAAAAAATTCAATAAAATTATAAACACCAACAAAATAATTAAATTTTAATTAAACTCTAAATTAAGTCGAAGTAATTATTGTATCTAAGTATCTAACTAGTGGTGGCGTTATTATTAATTAATTATTGTTGGTGTGATTCACGCCATGCTCTCCCTGGCGTGGCTGATCATTATTTAAAACCGAAAATGAGAGTTTATGATAATGAAAACGCTATCAAAACTATATGTGCCCTTAGAGGTAGACACACTTAATTTATGTTTTTTCATGGGAACAACTAAAACCTATGATCATGAATTCATCATCATCCAGTGGCTATTATATTGTGAACGCGAATCTTTAAGCAGATAAATTTATTAGCGAAGGGTCATTCTAATTGAATTACACTTCTCCATTTAAAAATTAGAGCTGTAACAATCAGTATAAGATTCTTCATCTAACACATACACCTCTTCGTTCAATTAAAAACTCATGGTTTGAAGAAAAATCCCAACCATAACGGTACGGTCATCATGGGATACCCACAAAGGAAACAATGCAAAGTAATCACTCGACTTTTTTCAACCTTTTTTAATTAAGTATGGTTAGAGAATGAAATTGGTATATGCAAGGAATTCTAATATTTAAATTAGCAAGAATTTAAAATAGATTTATAAGTTAAGGTGAAAATTCAGGTGCAGTCAATTTCATATGAAGTTAATAGTTGAGAGTCGTTAGATGAAAATTTAGCTAATCAAATCATCTCACGAAATCAAACATCTATAACTAAAGAATTTTGAGTTGGATCCTTGTTGTTTTTTCAAAAAAAATTAAAAATAACATAGACAAGTAAAAAGAAGAAGAAAAGTCTATACAAAAAATTTAAATAAATCTAAAATAAATTCTTATTTAAAAAGGTATGTTAAAGATAAAATTATTTATGTATATTTTTTTTAGTTGCTTCACAGTATTTCTTAATTTGACAGACTAAAGACTAATCTGTTGCGGATCTGAGCTCCATTTAAGGATTTGTCGCTAGTTAATGAGTTGCATGCACAAAGCGAGATACAAACTCCCGACACTTGTTTAAGCAGACGAGTGAGCTGACCACTCAATTAACTCAAATTAATTCATAGATCAAAATTTAAATTTTTATGTATATCATTTTATCAAATTAAATTAAAAAAAAAATTTGATGACAAGTATAATCATCTTTGAATCCAAAGAAATTAAGCTTACAATTACAATCAATTAAAATTAAAACTAAACGCATAGCATTAGAATGGCATCCATGTTGCGTCACATTATATTAAAACAAAATTGTAAGTATATATAAGTGAGCTCGCCATATTATTTATGATATTTGTTCTAGTGGTAACTTTAGATTTAGACTATAAAAAGAAGTTGAGTATCATCGGATTTATTATCAAAAAATTAAATGAAATTTGATAATATATTTGTTATTGTTAAATTGTATGTCGGTATTTATCTGACAAAATAAATTATATCGATAACATATTATTGTCGGATTTTTTTCATCCGACAATAATTTCTGTCAGATTTAACGATAGAATATAGTTAAAAAGTAGATGAAATATGTTGAATGTTACTGTCGAAAAGTTTCCAACGGTAACATTAAGGTTATTTGATATGTCTTTGCGCCATTTTACCGTCGGATTAATTCAACGGAAATATTTTTTATTTTATTTTTTTAAATTGACTGAGCTACTACCATCGGTGTATTCCAACGATAATTCTGTCGGAAGTCTTTTTTATTTTTTACAAATTTTTTCATCCATCTGTAACGTACCCTGATAATTAATCATTGAAACAATGTTTTAAACCTGTAATGAAATATCAAACATATAAATTAAGAATACGGAATGATGGTAATTGAAATATCTAAAACGATGCTAATTATATTACGTTCTTCTCAAAGGTTGGTAAAAAAATACATATCATAGACTATATTTACATTAGCCCTATTCATATTCATCATCATCGTCCTCTCGTTCACCATCCTCCTCTTCCGATGTAGTTTTCTGATTATCGAACTCGACTTCCTCATTTTCGTTGCCATCGACCCCCCTTCTTCACGAACATCGTCGTCCTATAGTTGTAGTGTGTCGGCATGTAGAACAAGGTTAATGATGTCATCATCCATTACGACTGACCTAAGGGTGATTGGCTTACCGGTATTAACCACCGCTTTCGAAGGAGTTGGGTCATCAATCTGATAAAGTTCCTAATTCTCTGTCCTACCATCAGATTCGATGCGGTCTTATGGCTTAGTCTTAACCACAACCACCTAACTAGACTTGCATGATCCTGAATAAGGCAAATAGTACACCTGTCGTGTATTTTGAGGTAGAATAAAAGGATTGTAGTGCCTATATTTTCTAGTTACATTAACTTCAGTGATATCGTAGTCCTTGTACTTTTGTGTTCCTTGTTGAGAACTTGAGTCATACCATTCACATTTAAACACGCACACCTTGTACGTAGTGCGACAGAAATACTTTATTTCAATTATGTTGTGCAACACACCAAATCAATCAGAATGACCCTGCCTGAATCCCACGAACCCAAACTCCAGTGTTATCTATTTTCTTTCCAATTAACCACCGTAAAGAATAGAACAGATATCCGTTAACATTGTATATCAGGTAGCTAGTGCCCTTGTTCATTGGGTCTAAACTAAGTGCAACTAGTTCCGAATCTATTGTGTCAGTTAGATGCATGCTGACGTATTCTATGAACCAACGTGAAAAATTGTTCAATGAAGTATCAGGATTTACCTCTTGGAATAACTTATGTGATAGAATAGGAGTTGGAAGTTTTGATTATATTAAGAAGTTAGTATCTTACAGATTGCAGTATTTACAAAGACTTAAAAAACTCAAATGAGGTATGGTAAAATTTGGTCACAGTTAAGCAACACATGCAGGTGACCAGGTGTACGACATCGATTTCCTTCAAGGTAGACTAGTTAATTCCTTACTCATCCACTTCTTCGTGTTCCGTCCACATCCAATACCCATCCTTAAACCCGTTACGGTAGAGGTGAAGCGTTATATCCGCAAGTCCTAACCACTTAGTCAACCGCCACTTTTCACACGGACACCTAAAAATCCCTTCAGACATAAACAGTTCTATGCTAAAGACATGCGCAACAAACGCGTCAACCCCTTCAAAGAATTCAGGTTTTAAACCCTCCATCCACCGTTATTCCTATCATACATCCATAGAAGATGGTTTAGAATCATATTGACACACCCCCTAGAATTCAACGAACAACACAAATTATTATATTTTTAGAATTTTTGACAGAATATACCCTATAATTAGAATCTTTCGCCAAATACAATGATCATTTTCTGACAAACTAAACATATTCTAAAACAAATTAAACAAAATTTCAGCAGAACTTTTCCTTGATTCAGAGTAAACAACTACAGGCATAAATTAAAACAAACACGAACTCAATAACATATTAAATCCTAACCATTCTAGTGCGCAATCCCTTATAACTCCAAAATTTTCCAGCAAACAAGGGTTTTGAGAAGGCGCCTCTACGCGACCTTCTCCCACTTTTGTCCAAAAAATGCTATCCTAGAAAAAATAAGTCCAACATTAAACTTAAACAATCGATTATAGTTAGAGATAGAAAGCCTACCTAAAACATGGATGCACGGAATACGGAAGAAGCGAAATCCAATTGATCTCAGAAAAATAACACCCTCCTAATAAAAAAAAAAGCTTATTAAACTCACAAAGTGAAACTAATTAATTCAACAAACTACACAGAGTCTCGAACAATATCGATCACTCTTAATCTCACTCTATTTAACCTATTTTATCTTAATTTAATTCTTATTTATATTAAATTAATATAAAAAATTCTAATAATAGACTTTATTATCCTAATTTAATCAATAATTTCATAATAAAATACATAACAAAATCCTAATCTCACAGAAAAAATCTAAAAAAAACTAAAAATCCTAAACCAAATCCTAACCACAAACTTCATTACCCTAATTTAATCAATAATTTAGTAAAATACCTAACACAACCCTAAACTCACAAAAAATATGAAAAATCCTAAAAAAACTATACCAAATCCTAATCACAAACTTCGTTACACTAATTTAATCAATAATTTCATAAAATACTTAACAAAAAATCCTAAACCCACGTAAAAATCTTAAAAGAAATAAAAACTATACCAAATGGTGGCTGCAGGATGCTGGAGGCGTGGTGGTAATAAGAAGCGACAGTGACAAACGTCACTATCACTGATGGCAGTGACTAGAAAAATAGCGGCGACATTCCCGATGGCTCCAGCGGTGACCGATAGCTCTAACAGCGAGAACGTCTAGCGACAGCGGCAGCAAAGGCTCCAGTGGGTGGCGGTGACGCCGTCAGCTTCTCCACCGACAAGAGACCACGAGAGAAGAGAGAGAAAAGGGGAAAGAGAGAGTGAACTTACAGAAGTGAGGGAGATGGTGTTCACGTTTGAATTTTACCCCAATATTAGTATTGGATTTACCGGCAGAATGTTTTGCCGGTATATTGCAGAAATGCAGTATTTCACTAAAGCGAGTTACCATCGGTAAAATCTGACAGTAAATCCGCTGGTAAAGTTGGCGCCATTAAAATAATATTTCGCGCCACTTATCACTGACGGGTTTAGAGTCGAAACATAAAATCCGACTGTAAACAATTCCTAGAAACAAATCTACCTTGTATTCGACGTAAAAAATTACGCTAAATTCAACGGTAATTAATGCTGTTAAATTTGACGATAAATCTGACGATACTCAATATTTTTGTTATAATGTTAAAACAAGACATCGACCCATATGAGCATCTTTTCAAACCTTTCAAGCTCAGACTAATTACCCAGTTTTTATATTATACACATCAATTTGATTTATATCTTTTATATTATTAAATTTTGGTAAAATCCTAAAAGTAAAAATATTATTATCATATTTAGAATCAATTTTTTTATTCAATAATCAGTTAATTAATTTGTTTTTAATTTTTTCTTTCCCTTCTTCTTGATTAACTTTTATCCATCTACTATTTTATTAACTTATTACCGATTATAAAAATGTTAATTTTATAATAAAAATTTAGTTAACATATACTCTTAAATTTTGTTTAGTTAATTTTTTTAAATTTTAAGATTCAGACATAAATATACAAATAGACATGGATATAAAAAAAATAGTTTAATAATAGACTTGTTTAGTTATCAAGGGCTTTTTTATATAAATAAATATTTAAAAAACATTAATTCCGAAAATACGCACCGCATCAATTTATTCCACAAATACGCAGGGCCAACTCAAGGCTGGCGCCTGCGAAATGGAGTTTCAAGTCAAGACAGATGTGGTGCCCGCGAAATGGGCCTGACAGCACCAGGTTCACCTCTGGAGCGGCGCCCACGAAATAGTAGCGTAGCTATTTAGTGGCTGGCGTCCACGAAATGAGGATACAGGGGACGGTCACATGGCACTTAACATTATTTTCAATCCCATGAGTTTTTTTCTTGTGTTTTTACTAGTGTTTCTCTTTTATTCTCTTAATGAAATTTTTGTAAGATCATGGGATAGTATTCCAAAATCTTATATTGATATGATTGAATTGGCTCTGAATTTGGAGTACTTGGAAGCTGAATTTCTTTTGTATAGAACCGAGAGTTATTTTTTAACTATCAGTCAGCCAACTAGATAAGTAAAAATTAAAGGTTTGCATTTTGAATTTTTATAATAGGGAAGGAAAGAGAAAATTAAAAAAAAAAATCTAATTTTAATTTAGATATATAAAATTAATTTGTTCTCAATCTTTTCTTATTAATATATCAGAAAAATTTAATTCATTATTTTGTATATATTGTGATTATTGTGTCTTTATTATTGTGAGTATTGCAATCATTCTAAGAGAAAAACATATTTAAATTTATAAATTAAAAAATTTTGCAAAACAAAAAAAAACTATCGTAAACATATGGTTAAAATTTGTTCATACAGTAAAGAGGAAAACATTCTTGACTCAATTATCAATTATTATAAAATACTACTTGAGAGTAATTAAAGTAAAAAAAATCTTAGGATAGAACTAGTATTTTTATTAAAATTTAGTCAATATTTAATTATAAAAAAATGTATAATCTCATATTATTAAATATAATTTTATATTATTAAAAATATTAATGATAATTAATTAATAATTACAAATTACAAAATATGTTTGACGTCTTAGTTAATATGAAAGTACTTAATTTAAGTTTGGTTGCAGGGCCGTAAAGAGCACGGTGAGAGGATTTCCAAGGCCATTGCTAAATATAAGTTCAGAAATATTTGAACAAATAATAAATAATGCCTTTGGTAAAAGACTGAAGCCACCATTTGATCCCTATGCTAATGACTTAAACTATTTAATTGCATCTTATGTGATTCCTTATGTTGGTCTCAATGGCTATGTTGGTGCCAACCCACTTGAGGTGCTCCACTTCGTGCGCGCCAGGCTTGGAACGAGGTATTTTGCGGACGCCAGCCACTAAATGGCTGTGCTACCATTTCGTAGGCGCCGCTTCAGAGGTAAACCTGGTGTTGTCAGGCCCATTTTACGGGCACCACACCTGTCTTTACTTGGAATTCTATTTCGCAGGCACTAGCCTTAAGTTGGTCCTGCGTATTTGTGGAATAAATTGATGCGGTGCGTATTTTCGGAATTAATGTTTTTTGAATATTTATTTATATAAAAAAGCCGTTATTAAGATACCAACTAAAAAGTACAATGCAAATACTATTTGTACAAAAAATTAGTTTTGCCCATTTTTCTTTTTTTATTTTTCTTTTTCGGCAATAGAAAATTAAGTGAAACAAACCAATTTTATCTTCCTTCTTTTTATTCAACATAAAGCAATCAATCCAAAATATAAAAGAATCAATCATCAAATCTAATTGAAGATTCAATAATATTTTTCATCAATGCAAGTATTCATATTTTTCTCTTTTGAAAATCAAATTATAATAATCAATAGTTTAGAATTCTAATTTTTTTTCCTTTTCATAAAATCAGAAACCCGAATTTCATAAATCCAATAGCTTAGAAATATATCTTTTTATACGGAGAGAGAGAAAAAGAAAGAGAAAAGATACATGAAGAGAAAAACTGGGCTTCATGAATTTCATCATGATGGAGTTCTAATCGTTCTAACTGAAGCCATGGAAAGAGTAGCTTACGTGCTTGCAATGTCAAAGAAAAATGAGGAATAGAATAGGCACTAGAAAGAGTAAGACTAAAGAGGAAAAGTGAGAGAAATTAAGTTAAAATTAAGAAGGTTAAAATTAGAAATGTGAAAAAAAAAATATAGACAAAATTCGATCCGATTTTAATTCAATTTATTTTAGGTCGAGCCAAGATAGGGTTGATTTTTTTGGTTATGGAAGAGGTGAAGGTGTTGTGCTGGATTATGGATGATGGAGGTGCTACACCAATTTGTGGGGCAGTTTTTTGCTCAGATTTGGTGTTAAGAAATCGGACCATTCGAATTCTTTGTTTTTAAGTTTTTGGAAGCGAATCGGAGGGTCCGTTTTGCATGGAAGGAGGATCTAAAATTCACATAAAATAAATCGGACCCTGCGATTTCTCCATAATCAAAATTTTTTTTGACGATTTACATGAAATCGGATGGTCCGTTTTTTCTGTTAATTTGCTTTTTGAATTAAGTTCAAGAAATCGTTAGGTCCTAGTTGTGCCTGACACCACACCAATGTTAAGCACCACTCCTCCCCATATTCAAGTCCAACACCAGCTTTACCTCCATAATCAAATTAAAAAGCGTCAAGATAGATTCGGTGTCCTTTTAGAGCAAAGTTTGAGTCTAACTAAATTCGTCTTCGACCTGTTCTATAAATATTTCTAGACAAAATTGTTATAAAAGTTCGTTAGTATTTATGTTCAGCTTTTCGGGTCTAAAATTTTTTAAAAAACATTAAATACATGTTTTTTGTGTCAGGTTGTCTAAAAAATTTTGTATCTCAATAACTAAATAATGAATATATATGTGTCACCATATTTATATTTCTAATAGATATAGACATAAAATAAATACTATTTTAAGACATATGATAAAGTTATCAATTAAAATAGTTTTTATTTAAATTTTCAATGGTTTATTGTGTATATATTAAAATAAATTATTTAAAAAATTTATTACTAACAATTTTAATTTATATTTTAAAGCACATATTAACTAAATTTTTATAATAATTTAATTTTATATATATAATGTTGTTTAAATTAATCAACAAAATAGTCAGTATTTGTAAAGAAAATTCAAACAAATCATTAATTTTGACAGAGGTCTATACTATTTTAAATTTTATTTAGAGAGAAAACACACATCCCTAAAATGAAACAGTATCTCCACATGGACCAATAAATTACGAGCAGACATTCCAAGCATGACGACAAAGGACCAAAGAGAATCTTCATCCAATCATATGTTGCCAGGTATTGCAGTGACGATTGAAATGAGGTGGCATGCAACCCAGTGGCCGGTGTTACGATCCCATTAACCAATGAGATTTATTAAGATACATATTAAAATCATTAATCTTATAAAATTATATAAAATTAAAATTTTAATATATTTTAAGATATATATTAACTAAATCCATCCACAAAATCAATCCTATAGCCATAGCACAGTGACCAGTGGCATCGGATTAGCCTAACCTGTTTTTTAAACATTTCATTTTGAGAATATCTAGAATTTTAGAAATAATGTGTGTATAAATTTTACAAATATATATGATTATATTTTATAATTTTATTATCTTTATCATTTATGCATGTCTTTTTCGTAATGCATTATCGTATGTGGTTAAAGCTAATTAAGGTAATTAAACTTTTGAACAAAACGGAGCTTTCATTTTGATGATTTCTATGCGATATTTTAGAAGAATGCATATTTATCAATGAAATTCACCAGACTATAACATTTTTCCTTTTTTTTTTCTCCTGGATTTTGCATTCAATTGCTCCTTGATTTTCAAAATTATGCTTGTTCTCACCCACTTTTGAAATAGTTTATCATGCCCTAGTCTAAAAACACTGTATATATAGATTATAGATATACACATTGAGAACAGTTTCCTTGTTAATGATCGGCACATGCAAGAACAGTAGAGCCATTAAGGGTTTCTTTTCTTTGTTTAAAATATGAATTTGAAGTCTATATCTTCAAATATTTCATCTAAAATTACTCTTTGCATGCATCTTTGTATATATTTGTTGCCACGATATTATTTGATAAATCAAAGTCTAATTTATCTTCAAAGTCTAATTAAATACACTATAAGATAGGAGTGCTTAACCACACAACCACTTGATATTTGTATCATACCGCCACCCTAAATAGGGATGCCAATTGAGTATAAGACTAGTATAAAATATGTAACTTAGTTATTAGTAAGAAAAAAAAAAAAAAAAAAACTACTATGTTATTTTTTTATTCTGTTAGATTCTGTTACTAGTTGAGTTGGCTATCCTACTATGGTCTTGCATAAACAATTTAATTAAATTCTTTTTGAAAAAATAGTTTAAACAAAAAATGACTATATTAAAAGTAGTTTATAAATAAATTATTTTGTATTTGAATTTTTAGTTCTAAAAGTACTTATTTTATAAAAATATAGTAAAAAGTAGTAGTATTATGAGATAAGTCTTTTTTTAACTTCTCTATAAGCTCTTAAATACTAGGGCTGGCAAACCCTACCCGCGGATTGAAAATTTTATTAAAACTCTACCCTATCCTACCCACGGGTTGAGAATCTCTTAACCATAACCCTACCCGCACCCTAAAATTCTAAACCCTACCCTACCCTACCCTACCTGCAGAAATATCAAATTTTTTCGAAGTAAATATAAAATTCAATCATTTAGAATTTTATACATATTAATAACATAAAAAATAAAAAATTAATGCTCTAAATTACTAAATTAACTAACTAGTTTAGTGGTTGTTCACTTATTGTAAGTCATTATATAAGGGAAGTTGTGGGTTTAACTCTCACTTCCTTCACTATATACCTAATTTTTAAAAAATATGTCTTATATATAAGGTCCGGGTAGGGTAGGGTAGGGTACACCCTAAATCCGTACCCTACCCTACCCGCAGAAATATCCGGACCGTATTCTACCCTACCCAAACGGGTTGGACCGAGTTGGGTACCCGCGAGTAGGGTATGAATTGCCAGCCCTATAAATAGCTTCTTAAAAAGTCGTAATTTAGTTTTAAAAATTGCACTAGACATTAATACTACTACTTTTCATAAGTTAAAAGCTAAAAAAAAAAGTTACTTTTTGAAACTTCCCAAACCACCCTATATATAGTTATCAATTCATATCAACCAATTTAATGATTCAATTACTCAATAATACAAAGTGTACTTTCATTTGTTATTTTAACTTTGCTTTCTGCTATAGTAAACTTACTTCTGCTTGTTCTTGTTTGCAAGAATTTTCGTCATCAATTCTTGATTTCTGGTACCTAACAAGATAAATAAGGCAGAGCATAAAAGAGTGAGAAAAAATAAAGACAAGAATGGCCGATAATGAGGCTAAGAAAAAAAGCAAAGTGAAATTGTTATCCCTAACCCTAATAAATTTCTTTTGAGTTCACATAGCACATGATTGCTACAAAAGACTGAAGAGATGTTTGCATGTGTTACGGTTTATTTTAATTGAGTATAAATTCAATTTGTATTTGATTTTCCCAAAATCAAATAATTATATAAAATTTATCTTTCTCCTTATAAAAGTTTCTTTGTATAGTGATTTTTTCAATAATTTTTTTTAAAATAATTATTAATGTATCTGATAGGATAGCCTGGCTTGTAATTCTATTAGTTTGTTAAAGTTTAAACTTTTGTGCCTTCATCATGGCTTCCTCAACCATTATTGTTGTATATCGCTAGTCAGCTTAAGCACAAGCCTTGAACATAAATATAGTTAATAACTATTATTTTTACCCGTGATGGGAATATAAATCTTTAAAATTATGTTGATTTTATCGTAACATTATAGATTATGACACAAAAGATTTATAATATTAAATTATTTTTATAAAAAGGTTGTAGGGACAAAAATTTTCATTACCTAAGAAGATCAGAGTTTTCGTAGATTAAAAAAATTAAATAATAATATTTTTAGTTATTATTTTCATGTGAAAATTTAATTTTTTACTAATAATTAATTTTAACTAACATTCATTATCTAAAATTTAAAAGAATTTAATGTGTATACTTTTACATTTGATTATGTGTTAATTCTATTTCACAAATAAAAATAAATAATTTTTATATTTTCTATTTAAAAATAAAAATAATATTATGTGTTAATTTTATTTCACAAATAAAAATAAATAATTTATTTATACTAATATCTAATTATATATAATTAGATATTAGTATAAATAAATTATATTAATAGTTATAAATTAACTCAAAATTAATTTTTTTTAAACAATTGAATCTTGATTCACTACAAGAAAATAGAGTTATTTTAACACTTTATTTTTTAACACTATAATTAAATGTCAAAATTAATATATATTTTTGACAAATATCATAAATGTCAAATTTTCTATGTTTTCTTGACGAATAATTTGACCGTAGAAAATTACTCATCAATTTTGACACTCGTTTGTTTTCAATTTACTCCACTATTTTTCTTCTTCTTTGGCTCTGTTAATTTTGACATCACACTGCTCTCAGTTTAGGATTATACTACTCATTCTTTATCTTCAAAATCTCAAGTTATTCTTTAATTTCAAGATCTCATCTCATTCTTTGTTAAAATTTTTTGTTGAGAATATTTTATAGTCAATAAGTGTCAAAATAAATAGTATTTTTGACAATTAATATGTATCACAGAAAATATGTTCTCAAAATTTTCTAACAAATTATTTTTGACAGTCAATATTTATCAAAATAAGATTTAATTTTTTTTCACAATCACTTATATGTTAAAAATACTATTTTTGACAAAACTTTTATTAACATATTTTCATAGTTAAAATAGTGTCAAAATTTATTTTTTTGACAAATTTTAAATTTTTTTTACACATTATAACCCTCAAAAATAATCTATATTGTTGTAGTGATTCTAACTTTTAATAACAACATTAGTATTTTCTCCAAATTATATGTAATAAATATTTGAAAAAAGAGAAATAAAAATATAGATTAGAAAGATAAATAGTAAAAATTTAAAACTAAACAAAAAATTCATATAATAATAATATTTTAATTTGAATGATATTATTTTGTTAATTTTATTTTTTATAGAACAAAAAGGTAGAGAAAAATAGAAAATGAGAGAAAAGAGAGAAAGATAAATAAGAAGAATGAGAGATGGAGCTTGTTAATTTTGAAAAGAAAAAATTTATTTAAATTGTAATAAAAAAATATCTAATGACACATTTTGGTTTGTTAAATTACTAATATAAAATATAAATTATAAATTATATATAGAGTGGAAAGGGTAGAGAAAAATAAAAAAAAAAAAGGAGAAAGGTAGATAAGAGAAGGTAAGAAGGGAGTTTATTAATTTTAGAGGAAAATATTTCCTCTCAATTTTAATAAAAGAATGTCATGTAACACATTTTGATTATTAAATTAACTAGTAATATATAATATATCATATAGTTATATTTTTATTTTAATTTTAATTTTAATATTTTAATTTTAATTTTAATTTTATTTAAATGCAATTAGAGAATGTCATGATACATATTTTGATGGTCAAATTTATAATTAGTCATTGATCGATAATGATATATAATAAAGATATAGTGGGTAAAATGAAAGAGATAGAGAAAGAGAGAAAGGAGAAAAAAATTCTTTAATTTTGAAAAAAAAAATTGATTTGTAATATATATATATATATATATATATATATATATATATATATATATATATATATATATATATATATATGTTCATACCCTGACCCAACGAATAAGGCCCAGGATCCAAGTAAAAAGGCCCAACCCAAAGGGTTGAGCCTCACCCAACATCAAATCAGCCACTACAAAGTCGGTTCGCGCCACGACTTGCTCTAAGGAAGTCGGGAACGAGGGTTAGCTGGTAGATAAGCACTCATTTGAATGAGTAACTGCCCCTAGAATCTCTCTAACCACTTCCACGAGCCATATCTTAACTTTCCTAAGATAAAGGGACAGTTAACACCCTAGAAAAGTGGCACTACTCCAACGGTGGTTATGGGTTCACCACTATAAATACACTGACACTTCTCAGGTATCTCTAAGTCCCAATACTCTCTAGATCTGCTAACACTCTTGCTGACTTAGGCATCGGAGTGTCTTTGCAGGTACCACCCCCCATTCATTCATACTCACAAGTCGGACGGAGGCTCCCAAGGCGCGGACTCTCTCAAAGGCTTCCTCCCTCAGACGATTGGGCCAACCGACGCCATCCAGCCCATTAATCTCCGGTTACCTACCGTAACATTGGCGCCGTTGCCGGGGACCCGAGAGATCAACCAGTGATGGTGGACAGATCCCCTGAAGAAGGACATGTGGAAACAGATTCTGAACAAGAGAATCTGGACATTGGAAAAAACAACGCAGACATGGCCTTCCATCAGGGCACCAGCGACCACCATAGAGAGGGTACCTCCGGAGTAAAAACCCCGAAGGTAAATTCCTCAGAAGGGCGTGAATCAGAGAAAGATGGACAATCCCATGCAACTGAACTCATGGGATTAGTTCACGTCCACCAAAACCGCCTGGAACAGTTAGAGCAGGAACGGGAGCGACAAAGGGAGATCGAAAAGAACCTAAAAGAGGAGATGGAACGACGAAAAGAGTTAGAAAGAAAACTCTTGAAGTTGGAATCCTCCCTCAAAGCTCGAAACTCCCGTGACGAGCGAGAAGAAACACCCCTAGGAGGAGAAGATCCCTTTAGCGAGGACATAATGAGGGCAAAAGTTCCAAGGAACTTCAAAAGCCCCGATATGGACCCCTATGATGGAACCACAGATCCGAAACATCACCTAAGCAATTTCAAAAGTCGGATGTATCTGGCTGATGCTTCTGATGCAACACGCTGCAAAGCCTTCCCGACTACTCTGTCGAAAGCAGCGATGAAGTGGTTCGAGGGCCTCCCCCCAAGGTCAATCACCAGTTTTGAAGACCTCTCAAGGAAGTTCTTAATGAAGTTCTCTATCCAGAAAGACAAAGTGAAACATGCGCCAAGCCTCCTGGGAATAAAACAGGAGGTCGGAGAATCCCTACGAGCCTATATGGAAAGGTTCAACAAAGCATGTTTGGAGATTCAAGACCTGCCCACCGAAGCAGTAATAATGGGATTAGTCAATGGGCTTAGAGAATGTCCCTTCTCACAGTCCATATCCAAAAGACACCCTATCTCCTTGAGTGATGTATAAGAAATAGCTGAAAAGTACATCAACATGGAAGAAAATGCTAAGCTGAGAGACCTGAGTTGGTGAACAGGACACCCTCCCTCAACAAAGGAGAGGGAGAGGGAAGCCAAGAAGAAGGAAGAACTCGGTCTCGATAGACCAAGGAAATATCACTCTTATACTCCTCTAAAAGTCTCTATAGTAGACGTATACAGAGAGATTTGCAATACTGAGAGGCTGCCACCCCCCAGACCCATTAAAAATAAAAAAGGGGGGAACCGCAGCGACTACTGTGAGTACCATAAAGTATATGGTCACTCCACAAGCGACTGTTACGACCTTAAAAATGTGATAGAAAAGCTGGCTAGAGAGGGTCGGCTTGACAAATATCTCATAGAGAGGTCGGATGGTCATGGAAAAAGGAAGCGAGATGACGCGGAAAGAAGAGACCCGCCACCACAAACCCCCGAGAGACATATACATATGATCTCAGGAGGATTTGCAGGAGGGGGCCTCACCAAATCCTCTCGCAAGAGGCATCTCAAGAGAGTCTACCAGGTAGGAGGAGAGTCATCCGATCTCCCTACCATCTCATTCACAAAAGAAGATGGGCAAGGAATAATCCCTGGACATGATGATCCAGTGGTCATAACTATGATCCTAGCAAATGCCCATCTCCACAGAACCCTAATAGACCAAGGAAGCTCGGCGGACATCCTTTTTAAGCCCGCTTTCGACAAACTAGGGTTGGATGAGAAAGAACTAAGAGCCTACCCCGACACTTTATATGGACTAGGCGACATGCCAATAAAGCCACTGGGATTCTTGCATAGACTCTGAGTATAGACTTCATAGTCATCGATGTAGGGTCAGCATATAATGCTCTAATCGGCAGGGCTACCCTTAATCGACTCGGAGCAGTGGTATCCACTCCTCACCTTTGCATGAAGTTTCCGACCTCCGCGGGAATAGCGACGGTAAGGGGAGATCAGAAGTTGGCAAGGAAATGCTACAATGAAAGCCTAAACTTAAAAGGAAAAGGCAAAGAAGTACATACAATCGAGCTCGGTGGTGCAAGGGCTAGAGAAGAGTTGCGACCACAGTCGGGAGGAAAAACCGAGGAAATACAGGTCGGCGAAGAGGAGGGAAAAAATATTCACATAGGGGCCAACCTAGGGAAAACTCTAAAACAAGGGTTGATTAAGCTCCTAAGAGATAACTCCGATCTCTTCGCCTGGAAAGCCTCCGACATGCCTGGGATAGACCCCAGGCTCATGTCTCATAAGCTCTCGGTTTACCCGGGGTCCCGACCTGTACAACAAAGAAGACGCAAGCTCGGCCCCGAACGAGCCCTGATAGTAGAAGAGCAAGTACGAGCGCTCCTAGAAGCCGGCTTCATCAGAGAAGTCAAGTACCCAACATGGCTAGCCAATGTAGTGCTAGTCAAAAAGCAAAATGGTAAATGGAGAATGTGTGTCGACTATACCGACTTAAATAAGGCTTGTCCCAAGGATCCTTATCCACTGCCAAGTATTAACACCCTGGTAGACTCCAGCTCGGGGTATCAATACTTGTCATTCATGAATGCATACTCGGGGTACAACCAAATCCCGATGTATGAGCCAGACCAGGAGAAAATATCATTCATCACACCTAGAGCTAATTTCTGCTACGTGGTCATGCCATTTGGATTGAAAAATGCAGGGGCCACATACCAGAGGTTGATGAATAAGGTGTTCGCTTCTCACCTTTGGAGCCTTATGGAAGTATACGTCGACGACATGCTGGTAAAGACCAAGAAAGAAGTCGACCTCTTGGCCGACCTCTCGCAAGTCTTCGACACCATAAGGTTACACGGGATGAGACTAAATCCCGCAAAGTGTGCCTTCGCAGTAGAAGCAGGAAAATTCCTAGGATTTATGCTAACACAAAGAGGGATCGAAGCTAATCCCGACAAGTGTAGAGCTATCCTAGAAATGAAAAGCCCGACCTGTTTAAGAGAGGTCCAGCAGCTGAATGGCCGACTTGCAGCCCTCTCCAGATTCTTGGCAGGATCAGCACTAAAATCCCTTCCACTGTTCTCCTTATTGAAGAAGGGATGTCAATTCGAATAGACTCCGGAATGCGAGGAGGCGTTCCAGGAGTTCAAGAGATTTTTGAGCCAACCTCCTATTCTGATCCGACCTATAGCTGGGGAAGACCTCGTTCTATACTTATCTGTAGCAGACAAGGCCATCTCGTCGGCCCTGATAAGAGAAGACGAGGTCGGACAGCACCCAGTATATTTCATCAGTAAAGTTCTACAAGGCCCTGAGCTAAGGTACCACAAACTAGAGAAGTTTGCCTACTCCTTAGTAGTAGCCTCACGAAGGCTACGGCCTTACTTCCAAGCTCACACAATAAGAGTTCGCACGAACCAACCCATGAAGCAAATCCTCCAAAAGACGGATGTTGCAGGGAGAATGGTTCAATGGGCAATAGAGCTCTCCGAGTTCGACTTGAAATATGAAACTCGGACAGCAATCAAAGCCCAATGCCTCACCGACTTCATAGCAGAATACGCGGGAGATCAAGAGGAAAATCCAACTACATGGGAACTTTATGTAGATGGATCCTCAAACAAAACAGGAAGCGGTGCAGGTATAATACTGGCCGACGAAAGGGGAACTCAAATAGAGATATCCCTCAAATTTGAATTCTCAGCTTCAAATAATCAGGTAGAATATGAAGCCCTGATTGCAGGATTGAAGCTGGCGGAAGAAGTCGGTGCTACAAAAGTGATGATATACAACGACTCACAAGTGGTGACCTCCCAGATAAGTGGAGAGTATCAGGCAAAGGACCCAAATATGAAAAGGTAATTAGAAAAAACTCTGGAACATCTTGGACGCTTTGCAGAAACCGAGGTCAAACACATAACTCGGGATCTAAATATCAGAGCAGACGCCCTATCCAAGTTAGCAAGTACCAAGCCAGGAGGGAATAACAGAAGCCTGATCCAGGAAACTCTCCAGAAGCCCTCCGTAGTAAAAGAAAGGGACAAACAAGAGGTCCTTGAGGTAGTCGGATTAAACCTCGGATGGATGAACCCCTTGGTCGAATACATGAAATTCGACATCCTCCCCAAAGAGGAAAAAGAGGCTAAGAAAATCCGTAGGGAAGCACAATACTACACTTTGGTGAGAAATATCCTCTACAGAAGGGGAATATCAACACCATTATTAAAGTGTGTACCGACCTCAAAAACCACCGAAGTGTTGGAAGAAGTCCACAGTGGGATCTGCGGAAATCATCTCGGAGCAAAATCATTAGCCAGGAAAGTGATCCGAGCTGGATTCTACTGGCCGACCTTGCAGAAAGATGCCACGGAATTTGTGAAAAAGTGTCAACCATGCCAGATGCATGCAAATTTCCACGTAGCTCCCCTGGAGGAGCTCATCAGCATCACTTCTCCATGGCCCTTTGCAAAATGGGGAATGGATTTGCTAGGTCCTTTTCCCCAGGCGCCAGGACAAGTCAAATACCTGATCGTGGGAATAGACTATTTCACAAAGTGGATAGAAGCAGAACCATTGGCCACCATCACCGCACAAAGAAGTTGGAGGTTCCTCTACAAAAATATCATCACAAGGTATGTGATACCTCATTCCATTACTACAGATAATGGAACCCAATTCACCGACTCTACCTTTAGAAGCCTAGTAGCCAGTATGAAGATCAAACACCAGTTCACTTCGGTGGAACACCCGCAAGCCAATGGGCAAGCCGAGGCGGCCAATAAAGTCATACTGGCAGGGCTAAAGAAAAGATTACAAGATGCAAAAGGAGCCTGGGCTGAAGAGCTCCCACAAGTGCTATGGGCCTACAGGACGACCCCCCCAATCCGCCACTGGAGAAACACCCTTCCGACTAGTTTATGGGGTAGAAGCCATGATCCCAATAGAAGTCAACGAGCAAAGCCCAAGAGTGATTCTCCATGACGAGATCGGAAATATACAGGGACACAAAGAGGAGCTCGACTTGCTCCCCGAAGTCCGAGAAGAAGCCCAGATAAGAGAAGCCGCGTTGAAGCAAAGGATGGCTACAAGATACAACAAAAAAGTCATCCGAAGAACATTCACCCTAAGCGACTTGGTCTTGATCAGAAATGACATTGGAGTCAACAAATCAGGAGAAGGAAAGCTCACTGCAAATTGGAAGGGACCATACAAAATCAGTGAGGTCTTAGGAAAAGGCTGTTATAAAGTGACCGACCTGGACGGCACCGAGTTACCAAGGTCGTGGCATGCTTATAATATGAAAAGGTACTATAGCTAAAAGCGAACTCTACTCCCTGATGTACTCTTTTCCCAACTTCACGATTTTTTTCCAAAACCAAAGGGTTTTTTCTGGAGAAGGGTTTTTAACGAGGCATCATAGTAGGGGCTTAGGGAAATAGATTGCCAAAAACCCTTAGTAGCAATGAAGTACCTCCCCAATTAATAAAGATCTTTTTTCCATCTTACAAATATCTCTTATAAATTCCTTTTTGTTGTTTTCTCTTCCTTTCGACGAAACGCACCGACTTAAGCTCGACAAAACGTGAAAATCCCATGAACCGACCTAGATGGTCGTCAGGATAAAACGACGAGGTACAAGTCGGTGTAAAGAGGTTATATAAGTTGATCATGATAAACTCGGAAACATCCCGACTCATAAGTCGGAATGGGAAACCGAGTAAAACAAAAATGAATCACGAAAGTAGCCTAAGTCATAAAAGCTCAATGAAACGAAATTGAGTACTAGGAATAACCAAATAGAGATAGAAAAAAACCCAAGAAAAGGATTAAAAGGCTATCCTAGAGACCCTTAAAACAAAAAGGGTCAGAAAAGCAGACAAGCCAAAGAAAAGTTTTTTTTCAGAAAAGATCAAGGGGAATTCGAAAAAATCGCAAAAGCATGCACGCATCAGGTAACTTAAACCCTTATCCAAAAAAGGGGTACTTATTTCTTAACTTAAACCCTCATTAAAAAAGGGCATTATAAAGTGTTTTGTTTACGGCCTTAAAAGGCCAAAAAATTGTTCAAACACTAATAAAAACAAATAAAGAGTTTAAAAAAGAGGGGACCCACAGGCCGGGCCCCCAAAATAGCCAACAAATTACTTTTCAGGAAGAAGAGTAGACGAATCACCACCACCAGAGTCAGGAAGAACGCCGCCAGGACCAGGAAGAGAGACGTCCATAGGAGACGAAGAGAAAGTCGGAGGAACTGTAGAAGAACTCGGAGCATCCTTAGGGCGAGGAGGGGACTCTATAATTCTCTGCCCCCGAGTCTTCAATTCTGACTCGGAAATAATCTCGGGGACAGGGGGATCCACAATAGCTCCATCAATGACAACTTTGTCAGGATCTAAAGGGAAAAGGTCCAGGCCAGGAGCAATGACTCCGACCTGCTCCCTAAAGATCCTCCAAGCCTCCTCAGCCCCATCAGCAATAGAGTCCTCCAACTCGGTATAGGCCCTCTGAGAATTCAACAGCTCGTTTTTCACAGACACAAGATCGTTGAATAAACTTTGGTAGCTGTCCTGTGCTGTCTTCCTCAAGCCCACCTCCATGTTGCACTGGGCTTGCAATTTCCTCTCCTTCTCCCGGAGGCTATCCCTCTCCTCCTTCAACTTGGCGACTTCCTCCTTCAACTCCCTCTCCTGCTCTTGATACAAAAGAAGCCTTCCTTCCAGCTCCTCGACCCTCGAGGTCATCCCTAAAGAGCTGAGAGGAGCCTTCTCAAAAATATCTAAGAGTTTGCCACAAATCCCCGCCGCCTTGAGGCTCTCCTCAACCAGAGTGGTAAGGTGGCGCCGAACAGAAACATCATCCATGCTTATACGAGCATGGAGATAAATGTTCTTTCGGACGAATGCAAGAGCATCCGCCTTAACCTCACCAGAAGAGCCAGACTCTAAAGTCTTGCGCTTCCTCTTCTCTGGCTCAGGAGAAGATCGGGCGGAGGGGGGCGGCTGAGAGAAAGCTGAAGAAGAAATCATAATGGGCTGAGAGGGAGTCCCAACGTTTCGAGGAGGAGGAGGAGGAGAAATAACCGCCCTGGCGCCACCAGTCCTGGCGCGAGACCTTGCTTTAGCCTCCTGGACTCTCTGGTAAGATTCCTGAGCATTCTTCTTCGCCATCTCTACAAAATAAAAGAAGTAACTAAAAATCAAATCGGCATAAGAAATTAACAAGTCGGAAGAAAATTAAAAGAAAACAAAAGCTACCTAGTTGTGCTTGGATAAAAGTTGGAGACCCCTGGAGGAATTTCTTAGTATCCAGGTATGGGGCCCTCCCCCACACTTCTCGGAGGAACCCCACAACGGCCGCCTCCACCTCGTCTAGGTCATCCAGACCATATTTCTCATAGGGGGAGGCCTCCAACCAGTACAGGGGAAAGCGGGGATAAGAAGTATCATCCAGGAAAAAGGGGTGGTGACCCTCTACAGCTTGCACTTTGAAAAAATAATTTTTAAAGTCATGGAAGGATTCGTCAAAAAGGGTGAAAACCCTCCGGCCCTGTATGGCGCGGAAAGACACCCATTGTTGCTTATTGTTTAACCTACTAAAGGGTTTGGTCATATGAAAAAGATAGAAAAATATCTTCAGAGAAGTCGGGAACTCCAAAACTTGGTTAATAAATTGATAAATTTTCAAAAAACCCCAAGAGTTGGGGTGAAGCTGGGTAGGGGCAACTCGGCAGTGGTGCAAAACAGATATCTCAAAGTTTGAAAAAGGAAGAAAAACACCCAAGCGGGTGATCATACACTCATACATAAAGAAAAAATGAGGGGCCGCTTCATTAACCCTCCCAAAGCAAACCCGGTCTTCAGGACCCGGGACTACCAATTCATACTTCGGCTCGTCCTCCTTAGAAGTACAAATTCTGTGGTGAGTACGAAGGTTGGTGATAAACTCAGTATCGACCGAGGGTTCCTCCCCTAGGACCGTGACATCAACCCACTGAGAAAAGATATCTACGGAAGCCATTTCTTTTTCTTAAAAAGGAAACAAAAAACCTACAAGAGAAAAAGAAAAGAAAAATAAAAAACACGGTCTCTAAAGGAGGAAATACGGAACTGAAGTCTACAAACCAACCTATCTACAAAGTAAAGGCATGCGAATAGAAAAGCATGTTACAAAAAAGAACTAACCTTTATCCGAAAATGCGGGTGGAGAAAACGAAAGCCTTCGAAGATACAGAAACGCAGCACGAACAAATGAAAGGAAAATTTGAAAAATCGCAGAAACGAAACAATGAAAGAGAGGGAAAGTATTTATAAGTGCGTTAGGGGCACAATGGTAAAAACGGGGCAGTCATTAATGAAAATGCATCGTTACCAAGACCATCAATCCCTACGCACATCCCTAACGGACACGACGCTTGATTAGACGTAACTGTCAGAACCAAAAGGTCATAAAAAGTCACGTCGGTTTCGGAACATCACATCGGTCCCCCAATAAGTCGGTCGCAATCCCGAGTAGTATACTCGAACCCAAATCTTAAAGGGAAATTGGGCTCGAGTAGGGGCACTGTTCATACCCTGGCCCAACAAATAAGGCCCAGGATCCAAGTAAAAAGGCCCAACCCAAAAGGTTGAGCCTCACCCAGCATCAAATCAGCCGCTACAAAGTCGGTTCGCGCCACGACTTGCTCTAAGGAAGTCGGAAACGAGGGTTAGCTGGTAGATAAGCACTCATTTGAATGAGTAACTGCCCCTAGAATCTCTCTAACCACTTCCACGAGCCATATCTTAACTTCCCTAAGATAAAGGGACGGTTAACACCCTAGAAAAGTAGCACTACTCCAACGGTGGTTATGGGTTCACCACTATAAATACACTGACACTTCTCAGGTATCTCTAAGTCCCAATACTCTCTAGATCTGCTAACACTCTTGCTGACTTAGGCATCGGAGTGTCTTTGCAGGTACCACCCCCATTCATTCATACTCACAAGTCGGATGGAGGCTCCCAAGGCGCGGACCCTCTCAAAGGCTTCCTCCCTCAGACGATTGGGCCAATCGACGCTATCCAGCCCATTAATCTCCGGTTACCTACCGTAACAATATATATATATATATATATATATATATATATATATATATATATATATATATATATATATATATGACACATTTTTATTGTAAAATTAGTAATATAATAGATTTAAAGTTAAACACATGAAATTAAACTCTATATTAGTATAACATAGATTATTATAAATGTATTAAGACCTTCAAATCTATTATATATCTCTAATTTTATAATCAAAATGTGCCACATGTCACTTTCTTATTACAGTTGGAATCAAATTTTTTCCTCCAAAATTAAGAAATTTTCCTCTTTTCCTTACTAGTTTTACAACCAAAATGTGTCATATATCACTCTTTCATTGTAATTAAAATTAATTTTTTTCCTCCAAAATTAAAAAATTCTTCCCTCCTCCTTATTAAATTTACAATCAAAATGTGTCACATGTCACTCCCTCATTGCAATTTAAATCAAATATTTTCCTCCAAAATTAAAGAGTTCTCCACTTCTCCCTCTTCCTTTCTCTATTTCTTTCATTCCTTCGACCACTCTATTTATTTTATATATCATTATCAATATCAATAACTAATTACTAATTTGATAATCAAAATGTGCAACATAACATTCTTTAATTGTATTAAAATTAAAATTAAAATATTAAAATTGAAATTGAAATATACCTATATTAATTATCATATATTACTATCTAATTTAATAATCAAATGTGTCACATGACACTCTCTTATTAAAATTGAGAGAAAATATTTTTTTTTCAAAAGGAAAAATCTAGGGGACCAGCAATTTTATTGAATTTTGGCCAGCATGTAACCGGCAGAGAAAGGTAAGCCATTGGATGAAATCTCACACTAATCTCACACTATTAAATCATCATTGATGGCTATTTGATGGCTATTAATCACAAAAGTTGCTGGCCCCTAACATTGCTCTTTTCAAAATTAATAAACTCTCTCCCTAAATTCTCTCATCTACATCTCTGCATTGTTCTATTTCTCTCTACTATTTTTACTCTATATATAATTTATATTTTATATTAGTAATTTGACAAATCAAAATATGTCATCCGATTTTTTTTACAATTAAAAGAAAATTTTTTCTTCCAAAATTAATAAACTGTCACTCTCATTCTTCATCTTTATCTTTCTGTCTCTTTTCTCTCATTCTCCGTTTTTTCTATCTTTCTCTTCTATAGAAAATAAAATAATATAATTTAAATAAAAAATATTATTATTGTTGTTATTATATACATAATTTTTTAGTTATTTATTTAGTTTTAAATTTTTACTGCTTATCTTTCTAATTTATATTTTCATTTCTCTTCTTTTAAATATTTATTATATATAATCGGAGAGAATACTAATGTTATAATTAAAAGTTAGAATCAAGATTCAATTGCTTTAAAAAAAATTAATTTTGAGTTAATTTTATAACTATCAGTAAACTTTTTTTATACTAATATCTAATTATATTTTTATATACAAAGAGAAAATAATATTATTTTTAAATAGCAGGTATAAAAATTAATTATTTCTATTTGTGCAACAAACTTAACAGTTAACACCTAGTTAAACGTAAAAATATACACGTTAAATTGTTTTAAATTTTAGATAACGAATATTAAAATTAATTATTAATAAAAAATTAAATTTTTTCATATAAAAATAATAACTAAAAATCTTATTATTTGATTTTTTATCTATAGAATCCTTAGTTTTCTTAGCTATAGATTTTTGTCAATCTACGGCCTTTTTTTAAAAGTAATTTGATTTTATATTTCTGTAATATTATTACGGATAAAAATACTAGTTAATCAATAATACTAAAAAGACAAAAAAAATCATTAGAATTTATCTTATTTAATATTTATTAATTATTATTATAATATTTATTAATTATTATAATAATTAATAAATATTAAATAAGGTCAATTTTGTTTATTTTTATTTTTTTTTTATCAAATATTTTTGCAAAATAAATATATGTGAATCTATGTACCTTTAACCTCAAGTAGACCAAGATACCACACATATTTACAAAGAAAAAATATTAGAAAATGATCATAATTTATTAATTTGGTCATTATTTAATTATTAATTCAAATTTTTATCAACGAATTATAATTTAGATGACATAATTTTTTTATATTCATTTAGAGGTTATAAGTTCAAAAAATTAACTCAAATTCTTTAGTTTAATAATTAAATAATAACAAAAAATAATAAATTTTAATAGTCCTACTATTTTTAGTTACAAATAAACCTAGTTAATATATTTGATCTATCTAGACTATAAATATTTTTGTCAAGTGGTAATGTGTGCTCCATCACCAATATTAGACTGCAAATATGATTTGTATTATACATACTACTCATTCGAGTTTTTCTTTTTCAATACTAAATTATTCTCCTTTCTATTATTAGAAAGAAAATAAAATTTAAGTAGCCTACTTCATTCAATAATTAAAAAGAGTGAAAAAATAAAGTGTTATTTAAATTATTTTTTATTAATTTAATATTGATAATAATTAATTTTAATAAGAATACATAAAGAGTACATAAAATATTTTATTTTTTTTTGTATTCTCTTTTTATGTATTTTACTGTAATTAATTACTATCAACATTAAATTAATAAAAAAAATTGAAGTAACAACTAGCGCATACAAAAATTATAGAAAAAATATAAATAGACAACAATATTGTTGAATAATATGAACAATGAGGTTAAAAAAAATTAATCTTAAATTTAATTAATGACATGATATATTTTAATTAAATTGGACCAATTTTAAAATTTATTATTCATATTATTCGAAAAAATCATTAATTACCTATCATAACCCAAAACAATATTATAATAAAGTAAGTAGTGATCTGAATAATAAGAAGAGAATTTCATTACCAATAAGTGTCTGTGTCTCTTGCTTCAACTCTTTGCTAGTTTCCTCTTTATAAGCCAAGTCTCTGAGACTCTCTCCGTCTTAACTCACTCTAGGATACATACATAAATACTCTTTCATCTTATTACTCGCCTCTTCAACCATGGAAATAGACATGATTGACATCCATAACCTTGAATTCTCCGGCTACAGTACCACCACCACAACCACCACTCCCTCTTCCGACGAAGACCCTGCCTACACCAACTGGACCCACTGGTCCCCCCTCGTCAATTGGGAAGCCATTGCCGCCCCTCATGATGACTTCCACCACCTCATCGACTCAATCATCGACCATCACCATGCCACCACCCCCCTCCACCTCACGCCCGACGACGATGACGAAGACGACACAACCACCGCCAACACAGTCGAAGATGAATCGCCACCACTTCCAACAACACCAACCCCTACCATCGCCGGCGAAAATGAAACAAAAGGCCTGAGGCTAGTGCACCTCCTCATGGCCGCAGCAGAAGCCCTCACTGGCACCACCAAGAGCCGTGACCTGGCTCGAGTGATATTGCTTCGACTCAAAGAGTTGGTTCCTTTCAGCAACACCAGCAGCAGCACAGGGGCCACCAACATGGAAAGACTCGCGGCGCATTTTACCCAGGCACTCCAAGGTTTGCTAGATGGCGCAGGGGGTGGTGGCGCACACAATAATCACAGTAACAATAACAAACAATATAGTTACGGGTCCCACCAAACGGAAACTCTAACAGCATTCCAACTGCTTCAAGACATGTCTCCTTACGTCAAGTTCGCCCACTTCACCGCCAATCAGGCCATTCTTGAAGCCATCGCACACCACAGACGGGCCCACATCGTCGATTTCGACATCATGGAAGGTATCCAGTGGGCCTCACTCTTGCAGGCCCTGGCCTCTCATAACAAAACAGCCTCACCTGGCCCACACCTCCGCATCACTGCATTGTCCAGAACCGGCTCAGGCCGGAGATCCATTGCCACCGTACAGGAAACAGGCCGGAGGCTCACCGCCTTCGCCGCTTCCCTAGGGCAGCCCTTTTCCTTTCACCACTGCAGGATGGACCCCGACGAAACGTTTCGGCCCAACGGGCTGAAACTCGTTCGCGGAGAGGCTTTGGTGTTCAATTGCATGCTCAACCTCCCGCATTTGCCTTACAGAGCGCGCGATTCGGTTGCGTCATTCTTGAACGGCGCGAAGGATTTGAGTCCTGTGCTGGTGACGATGGCAGAAGAGGACGTTGGGCCGGTAGGAGTGGATGCTGGATTTGTGGGCCGATTCATGGACTCACTGCACCACTACTCGGCGTTTTATGATTCGCTTGAAGCCGGGTTCCCAATGGAGGGTCGGGCCCGGGCTTTGGTTGAACGGGTATTTCTTGGACCGAGAATAGCAGCGTCGTTGGGGAGGATATACCGAACAAGTGAGGGGAAGGAAGAAAGAGGGTCGTGGAGGGAATGGTTGTGTGGTATGGGGTTTAAGGGAGTACCTTTAAGCTCAGCCAATCAGAGCCAAGCGAAACTTCTAATAAATTTGTTCAAGGACGGTTACAAATTGGAACAGTTAGGTCCCAATCAGTTAGTGTTGAGTTGGGAATCACGCCGTTTGTTTTCTGCATCTGTTTGGTCTTCTTCTTCCTCCCACTCTCAGATTGAACAATTGTAGTCTTTAATTATCAGACTCACATTTTCATTTGGCTTCCCACTCACATTTTTTCTGTTTTGTGCAAATATCTATCATCATTTTTCATGTCATATTGCATGCTTGTTTATTATTTTTCATTAGTAGTAATTTTCTTTGTTTAGGGTTAGGTACTCCATCAGTAACCCTAATTATTGTTTATTTTGTTTCTCACACACGTCTATGATTACTTTCATGGATCATGGACTTGAGAGCAAATTATTTTCATGAACATTGTTACTTTGCCTATTATGGTGTATTATTGAAGTAGGGTTCCTTTTCCTTTTTTCCGCCCCTAATTGAAGAATTAATTATTGAAAATAAAACGCATGTTTCTAAAAAGAATGTGCTGGCTATTAGGGTTAGGAAAATTGATTAAAGTTGTTCAATGTGATTTATTTATATGGTTTTTTGGTATTCATGCCTAGGTGAAAACCTAGCTATATATGATTCACGTTGGAATTTGAATAAGCTTATCTGTCAGCATAGAGTAATAGGTTGATGTCAAAGAGGGTTATTATAAAGAAGACGTATACTAAAGAAGGCGTATACTATCGGAATTCTAATTGTGCCTTCTCTGGACTTCAATAGGACTCTAGTTTTTGTAGTAGCTAGGAGGAGTAGTACAGTAGTACTTAACCATTAGTATCATTTATTTTTTCGACTTTTTTTCGTTGACCTTATCACTCTTAAAACGGAAACATGCATGTATTACTTATTTAGTAGTTTTCTTTTTATGGCATTCATGAGTCATTTCTCCTTCTCACATATCTCCTTCTACTTTGCCTTCTTTTATCATCATCCTTTATTTCTTTTTTTTTCTCCACTCTTCTAATTTGTTTCACTCTGTATATGTATTAATTAATTTTAGGTAAATGTCAATATGGTAATTGACACCTTAAAAGATATGAATGTTAAATAAATAAGATTTAAAGTACGATGATAAAAATAATTATATACTAAATATATATTTAAAAAAAATTCAAAAAGATGAGATGATTGAAATGATTTTTTAAAGATTATTTTGATTAGTAATATAAACTTTTAAGTATCACTTTAGTATTTTATTCATAATTTATCAAATAAAGTAAAAATAAGTACTCATAACTTTTTAATACTAATTAAACAATAATGGATACTTTGCTAAGATATTTTGACAAACAATGCATTTTTTTTCACTATTTCACCTATTTTAGGTGTTGAGACACTTTGTCATTTGAAGTAAAAAAAAAAAAAACAAAGTGTTATAAAGATTAATTTCACCAAACTGAAGTGATTTAGTTAACATACTCAGTATTAGTTATTGGTTAGAAATTAACTTACTGTTTATTGTTTTACTTAATAATATTGCTATAAAACTAATTTATCTAAAAATTTGTCACCAAAAAAAAAATTTATCTAAAAATTTAAGTTAATAAAAAAATAGATAAATAATTATATTTTAACACACTCTCTCATATAAAAATTCTTTTTTAATTTATATAAATTTTTGTATAAATTTTTTTTTATTTATCTTGTGTTATTTTTTTTTAGAAATAATAAAAATTTAGATATTATGTCATGAAATTACTTCTCCAAAACACTTAACTGATAGAGAAAAAAAATACTATATATCTAACAATTACTATGTTGTCATTTGTCAAGCTATTAGTGTAGCTATATGCATATAAACATATTTATCTGTTCTCTATTTTGTTTTATCTTGTTTCTTATTTAAGAAATACAGGTGAAATACTATCTTATTTTATTTTAGATTAATGTGGTAACCCTTCTTGGTTCTTATAAAATATGTTGATAATTTTTTTCTCATATAACATTACTCTAAATTTGTTGCGGTATAATAAGTGTCCTTAATCATAAGTATAATTTGTTTATTAGTTAGAGAAAATCAAAAAATAAAATATAATAAAATTACTTGCGTAATTTTTTATTTAAAAGAAAAGTACTTATGAACTATGGAAGCAAGAAAGAATAATGAAATATACACGGTATATACCACCAATGTATAAAACAAAAAAGAATTCAGTGACCTCATCAAATGCCAAGCAAACTATTAAAAATAATCGAATAGTAATTGTTCTAGATAATCCAGACACGTCACTAATTACTATAGTTGATCATTTAAATATTATGTCAACTGTTAGTTATGCAGTAATATATACCATTCTAAATTATATAGTACAAGTACATACACACATTATTAGGGGAAAAAATGTTTCTTTCTTTTAATTTAAGAGTGATAAAGTAGTCATGATTGCTTGCTTCTGTTTTGTTATATTTGAAGCTTTTGGCTTTTTCACGTTCTTTGGAGTGGATCTTGGAATATATGAAATCAACACACTCTTATACGATTGAGGAACATTTTAATATTTTTCATCGTAATATACAAAGTGATTTATGTTCCCACATTATTGTCTTTATGGAAACCTGGCTAACCCTGTTAAATTGCAATTTGAATCATTTGAAGGTTTTTGTGTTGATAGGATATGTTACGATGGGTAACTGGAGATTAATGAACTGGACTCGTTAGATTGGCCCAATCATCTAGTGGGGGAAGCCTTCGAGCATGTTCATGTCTGGGAGTCTCCTTTCGACTTGTGTGTGAGAGAGAATAAGGGTGGTATCTATAAAGACACTCCGATGCTTAAGTTAGCAAGAGTCTAAACAAGTTTAGAGAATATTGAAACTTGGAGATATTTAAGGGGTGTCAGTATATTTATAGTGGTGAACCAATAACCATCGTTGGAGTATAACCGTCCCTTTATCTTAAAGAAGTTGAGATATGACTCCTAGAAGTGTGTTGAGAGATTTTAGGGTAGTTACTTATTTGAATAAGTGTTATCTGCTAGCTAACTCTCGTTCCCGACTTCCTTATGGTGGAGCCTGTGTCGAATCCGGCCTCTTGTAATGAGGTCGATTGCGTGGTGAGGCCAATCTATAAATTGGACTTTTTTATCTTATTTGGTCCTGCGCCTTAATGTTGGATCAGGGTATAAACAGGATCCATATTAATCACTTGAAGATATATATGTAAAGTAATAGGACAACCCTCTTCTACATGCTAATTTTTGAAATTTAGATATGTATAATAAATTGAATTATAGTATATATCTAGCTACCTATCAACTTGTCTTCAACTTAATATACTAGAAGTGAGATTTGTTCCTCTCTTATAAGTGTGACGAACAATTCTCTCAAGCTTTTTTTTCTCCAAAACTAATTACATATTATTAATTTATATTAAATAATTCATATATTCTCTATTTATTTACTTATTCTTTTATTTATAATTATATTCTCTATATCTATCACATCTCTTCATATTCTTTTCTCAAATAAATCAATTCATTAATTTGACAAACCTTTTCATGGTATGAACTATTCCATATTATTTTATTTTTACACACTTAAGAATTGACAAGTGAGATTATTACATTAGTGCAAAAATAATGTTGGCAGTAAAATGATATACAAATTTTAGAATAATAACCCTGTACATGACATACGAGTTATATTACACATAATATTTTCTTTTTAAAATTGATTAGTGTCACTTTTAAATCCATAATATAATTATTTTGAAATAGTACTTTAAATAATGAATTATTAAAAGTAAACAATAAATATTTTATTCCATCAATTATATTCCAACAATTAATAATTATATATATCATGTTATATTTTTATCGGTCAATTAATTATATATATTATTATCTTTTATATTTAAAAATATATAATTATATAATTAACCTATGAATTTTAATTTAAGAAATTATAAATTCTAATTTTATCTAGGTATGTCACGGGTTATTATATTTGTATTGTTGAGATAAAAAAATAGTACCAAATTAGCCGTTATTATAAAATATATGTTTAAATAAAAAATATTTAATTATTCTCTTAATCTTTATAATTTCATCGAATTTTCAATTAGTTTTTTATATTTTTTTAATTAGGTCCCTATATTCTATCAGATTTTGTAACTAAGTTTTTACCATGACAAAAATATTAAAATTAACGGAATATTATAAAAAATTCAATCAATTGTTAGGCATATTTATTTTGTTTAACGGAATATTCTGTTAATTCCTGTATTTTTGTTACGACAGAGACTTAATTATAAAATTTGATATAGTATAGGAATTCAATCAAAAAGGAAAAAAGTATAGGGACCTAATTGAAAATTTAGTGAAACTATAAGGATCGACAGAATAATTAAACTAATAAAAAATTTATATTAAAAATAAATTTAAAAATATATATTTATATATAAATACATAATAAATAATTTAATAATTAATTTTTAGTACCCAGATAGCATTATGTTTTCCAGCCCCATAGGAAGAATAGTGAGATTATTAAGCATCCGATCGTTTGGAAACTCACATATAATACATTGTACATGGACTTGATAACAGATTACTAGGGTTTAATTAAATAATTCAAACTAAAAGACAAGTTTATTATATATAATTAAGGATATGATTTATTATACATATGTTTGTCACTTTGACTTGTTCTATTAAAGATTTAGACATGTTATTAGCTATATATCGAACTACTCCAATATACGATGAATACTAACTATTGAACAAATATTTGATTGGGGAATAATTCTTTTATACTCATTTGAGTTTATTCTCTAATTTCCTAATTTTACTTTCTTTGGTTAAAAAAAGTGTTTGAACTAAAGATCACTCATTTTGAACTATTATTTCAAGAGATAAAGGAAAAATTAAAGATTAATAATTAATGAGTTTTGCTATCATGTGCCTTAGGAACGTTGGTTAAGTATACCATAACGTTTTTAATGCATTGAATATTAGCAAAACCTCTAGGTTATGTTTGTTTTCAGAGAATAGAACATGACAAGACACTGAAAATAAGATAGGACAAGATATTGATAAATAAAGACATAAAATTTTGTGTTTTTATATTTTGTTTGGTGATAAATTAGAATAAATTTTTATTTTTTTTATTAAAAAAATTTGAGATGAAAAATATAATAATAAAAAATATAATTATAAAAAATTAACAAAAATAATAAAAGAAAAAATAAAAAATAAATTATGTCTTTTGTTAATGTTTCTGTATCTTTTTTGTCAGGATAAATACAAAATACATTAATTCAATGTCTCTAAATACATTATCTCTATTCATGTCTCATTTGTTAAACATAATTTTGTATTTCTGTGTTTTTGTTTTAGTATCTTATATATCTTTGTAAACAAACGCAACCCTATAGATGATAAGTAAAGGCATGAAGGGCTAACCATTCCTAAGATTAATAATAAACCCAGGCTTAACGAATTTGATATATTTCTTTTGTTCATGAAATGGAAAGATATTTGTGTATTATGTCGTATGGGGTGGTGGACTTATGCTAATGACAAAATAGATATTTTTTAATATTTTTTTTGGTTCAGTATATCGAAGATAATTGTGTATGAAGTTGTATGCTTCTGAGTGGTGACAACGATATCTATTTTAGCAAAAATAATAAAAACTAATAATGTAAAAATATCTGCTAGAGAGACAAGAGTATGATGTATTGATGTTTGAGGAGTTTAATACTCAAAACAAAAGTGAGTAGTCATCAAAGGTTACGGCGCCAACCTCAAGCATTAACCTCACATATGATTGTAAACTAGTGTATTAACAGACAATAAAGTATTAATAACTGATTTATTTTTTATTTATTATATATGTATAAAAATAATAAAAATAAAACTAATTGTAATAGGAAAAATATATGGAACAAGACTTTGAACCAGCCAACTTAAACAACATTATTTAATAATTAATTTTTAAATTTTTAAAAAATTAAAATTTGAATAATTAGCATTAATTAAGTTTTGGGTAATTAGGGTTAAAAAAATTAATCTCTTTAAAGGTTTAAACACATTTTCAGTAACCACCCCTCTCTTTGCCTGAACCTTCCGTCACCCAGAACGCTGCTTCGCCACTACCAGATTGCGCCATGCACGTCACCGCTGGAGGGAGCTCTCGCGCGAACGCCGTATCCCCTCCACTCCACGATTCGCAGCAGCAAAGACGACCACCGCAACCCTTCTCTCCCGCGTTGGCAGCAGCGCCGCCGACCATCGCATCGACCTCTCCCTCGAGAGTTGCAGCAGTGCCGCCCGACCACCGCAGTTGATGAACCGGATGAGTGAAAAAGACGTGATCCAAGTGTAGCAGATAGAAAGTGTTCTTTGCTTAGCTAGTTGTATATAACAATTTTCTAAACGATGTAGCCTCACCCCTCTAACAAAATATAGGGTTCTTGTATTATTTATTGTCATTATGAATTCTTGATTCTACAGTGTTGCAAACTGTATGAATAAGTTGAATGAATATTATGATTCCTTTCATTGCATCTTAGCATGATGACAAATTTATCGTTACTTATGTGGGATAAACTTTTTTGATTTGTCATTCACATGGCTTCTGTTAAAGTAACATCCATTTAGTATGGAAAAAATATCCGAATACTTAACAGAAATAACATCTGTTTAGATCTTTGCAAAAACAATCAGGTATCTACACGGAGAAACATGTCGAGTAGGATTTAAAAAAAAAGGCCATGCAATTCTTAAACAAATACAGTCATCCACAACTGTAACACAAGAAAACTAGGGTAATATATGAAGAAACCTCCATTTAGTCTAAAGACGAAAGATGCTTAACAGAATAAAAAACTACTTATATCTTGGCTAAAAAAAATAAGGTACAAACACCAAGAAACCTGGTGAGAAATATTGGAGAACAGAAAAAACATTCACTTTCTAAAGAGAATAAAGGCATCCTTACTATTTAACCCAGATAAACTAAGCACATATATATAGAAACATCCATTTAGTAAGGTAAATGAACATCCTGATTCCTAACAAAAGCAACATCCATATAGATATTGGCATTAACAAACTGGTATCTATACAAAGAAATCTATCGAGTAGGTTGATTACATAAAAAGGCCATACAATGCTTAAAGAACTAGATACATCTACAAATGCAATACAAAAAAACTAGTAAAATATATAAAAAAAACTTCCATTTAGTCTGAAGATAAAAGATGCTCTTAATTAATAGAACAAAAATTCACTTATATTGGCAAAAAAAAAATAATGTATAAACACCAAGAAACCTGCTGAGAAATATTGGAAAACGGAAAAGACATTCACTACCTAAAGAAATATAGGCATCCTTTACTAATTAACACATATAAACTCGAACATATATTCAGAAACATCCATTTAGAAGGGTAAAGGAACATTCTGCTGCATAACAGGAGCAACATCCACGTGGATGTTGCCTAAAACAAGCAGCTATCTACACAAAAACACGTTGTGTATGGCCTAAAAAAGTAAATACTTTAAAAGCAGTATCACAAGTGTCTCAAACAGATACAGAATCATGATTTTTCTAGGTATCTTTCTTCTTCTGTTGTTTTTTTCCCTTGCTTAATTTTTTCGTAAGTAACCCCGCACGCTGCAACATGGTCTTTGTGCTCGGTGCTGTGCAGGGGTTCTCACTTCCTTAAGTTTGTTTTTGGGCTGGTCACGGCATACAGGATGGTTGTCTAACGCCGAAAGTAAAGCATCTTTCAATTCCTACCAATTGCAAATAGCAACATTGAAATTCTAACAATTGCAACTTCCTTTTCCCTAATTTCAGAAACATCCAAGTTCCAATTGCATCAACTTACCAAAATAAAGCAATTTAGAGAACAACATCCAGCGATTCAACAAAATTTAATCCTTCGTATAACACACCCTACTTGAAGATGTACATTTACAAAATCAATCAAGAACCATCCACATACGCATTAGAACGAACATCTGTTTAATATGATCAGCAATATATAAACAAAAAATTTGTGGATAAAATGGCGCTGTTTCACCATGTGTAGATAATTGAATCCTTTGTATTTTTCTATTTAAATTGCAAACCACGCGTATCGAATACAACACATTTGAGCATATACATGTAGAGTAAACTAAGTAGTAATTAATCGCCTAAATTTGAATACTATCAAAGACACCAACGCTTAAAATAAACAGCATCCAATCTTTTTAATGGGAAACAAACGAAATTTTGTAGCAAAAAAAGTCCAATTTAAAAAAAAAACTGCACGATCGAATCTCCACACATGCAACTCAGCAAAATCCAACTCCTAAAGATAAAGCAACTTTCAATCTCTAACAATTGCAAACAAGAACTTCGAAACTCTAACAATTGCAACTTCCAATCCCTATTTTCAGCATCATCCAAGTTCCAATTGCATCAACTCACCAAAATTAAGCAATTTAGAGAACAACATCCAGCAATTCATCAAAATTTAATCTGCCGTAGAACACACCCTAATTAAACATGTGCATTCACAAAATCAATTAAGAACCATCCACTTACCTGTTACAGCCGTTTGAGAATGCTTGTAGAACTGAAGTCGGCGACTGAACTAAAGGAAACCTGTCCACGCCTCCAGCAAGCAGAGATGGTCTTCACGTAGCGGCGTTGAGTGTATCGGACAATGGACAACTGGTTGACGCAGATGGTTGTTGTTGCATGCGTGGCGGAGATGTGACTGAAACCTCTAGAAGAGAGCCGCTGAGGATGCACCGTCGTCGTTGGGAGGGTGCATCGTCGCTGGGGATGGTGCTCGCCGTGGTTCTGCGCCGCCGTGGGGGATGGTGTTTGTGCTTGCTGATGCGCCGCTGTGGGACAAGGTGTACGATGGCTTTGAGTTGGAGGGTGAGAACCGATGGGAGTAGAAGGTGTTGGGGTGAAACAGTAAAATTTAAACAATTAGGGTTATAGCTGAGTAATTCGGGAGATGATTTTGGTAAATTGGGCTTTGGGATCCAACCCAAAAGTTGTTGTTAGAAGTTGGCTGATCCCACTCTTGGTTCCTAGTGGAATTGATTGTAATAACAAGTGGTTTATAATTGCCAACGAGCTACAGCTCAAATGACATAGTCTCTCTATGCTCACCTCGAAGTCGTGGGTTCGAGTCTCATTCCTAACTTAAAAAAAAAAAAAAAAAAACAAGTGGTTCATAGTTTGATTACGAGATCTTGTCAAGAGGATGGGTTGAAACCAGTAGACAATCCAAAGACCAAATCTAATATGTCAACGAGGTATAGCTCAAATAGCATAATTTTTAGATACTTACCTAGAAGTCGTAGATTTGAGTCTCACTCATAGCCTTAGGAAAAAAAAACCAAAATATAATATTCATCTATTTTCACTCATTAAACATTTTTCGCAAGTTTTTTTTTTTTTTTTTTTTTGGTCATGAACATTTTTCAGTCTTAAATTCGATGAATGTTAGTTTTTTTTTTTTTTTTTTGGCTACAATGATGTTTGTTTAGGTATACTCCCGAGGGGACTTGGGCCTAAGTATATTTATGTCAAAAGTCCAAAATGTCATTTCCATTGTACTCCAAAAAAAAAGTGCATTAGTTTGATGAAAGGAAAAGAAGTTGACCCCCAAAGCTATCATCATCATTCATCATCCAGTGTCCACTGAAATGATGTAGGAAACCAATGAACAAAATTTGGAATCAAATTCCATTAAAATCAGTAATTTAGTATGCAGGTTCATTGTACCTGCACTCACCCACCCATGAGATTTGCGCCTTCTTCTTCTTTTCCCAAATTCATTGGCTTTTCAAAGCATTTCCACACTCTTATTGCTCCTTCTTCCCCAAAGTTATCGCCTTTCGTTCTTGCTGCCACCATGTCCACCGACACTCTTCCCACTCAGAATCACACCACCGCCACCACCACCCAACGTCCTTTGCAGGTTACACCTATCACTTCTTTTTTTTTTCTTTTTCTTTTTCAGATCGTTTTATTATATCTGCTCCAATTGTTCAGCTAGTTTGATTTCCTTGATGCAATTGTATTTCACATCATGATGCAGTGTTTCTTTGCATTGGTCTTTTGTGTGTCTTTCTGAATTGCTTAATTTTATGGTAAAAAGTTTGTAATTTGGTACAACTTAGTTTGTTGGAAGATGCTATTATGATTAGCTTGTTAAACCTTCCTAATCAAGATGCAATGTCCTAGTAGATTGAGTAGAGCTTGTAATGGGGGAAGAGTTTGGCTTTGTTTTCTTGTTTGTAAACTACCTAGTCATGGTTTATGTGGAACAGGAAAAGAAGAATGCTGATGACTTAGCTCTTAAAAGATATTATATTTTTCTTAAGATATCTCAATTATGATAAAAAAAAAAGTTTGGTTTGCGGATCTGAGTTCCATTTAAGTGTTTGTCGCTAGTCAATGGGTTGCTGCAAACACAAGGCGGGATTCAAACCTCCAACACTTACTTATGTGGACTAGTGAGTTAACCACTAGTCCAACCCAACTTGGTTCTCAATTATGATAAATTAGTTTGTGAAAGATCAACATTCTTACAAACTAGTTCCTAAACAACAAATTGCTAATAAATTAGTTATTAGTCCCTAAAAAAGGTCGTTTGATAACACTAAAAAGCTCAGTATTGAGTACCATATTAGGGACTAATTTATCAGTGTTTTGATAGCTGAGGGGTCAAATTGGTGATTGTCCTGCAAAAATATGAAAGATACAAAAAGTAAATAAATAAAAATGATAGCACTGCCAGCTGTTGTATCTGATGCTTGCTAATTATGTATTTGTTTGTTAGGTTGCAAAGCGCTTAGAGAAGTTCAAAACAACAATCTTCACCCAAATGAGTAGTCTTGCAATCAAACATGGAGCCATAAATCTTGGTCAAGGATTTCCCAACTTTGATGGTCCAGATTTTGTGAAGGAAGCAGCGATTCAGGCAATCAGGGATGGCAAAAATCAGTATGCCCGTGGCTATGGAATTCCGGACCTGAACCTTGCCATTGCTGAGAGATTTAAGAAAGATAGCGGACTTGTGGTGGACCCTGAAAAGGAAGTTACAGTTACATGTGGGTGCACTGAAGCAATTGCTGCAACTATATTAGGATTGATAAACCCTGGCGATGAGGTTATTGTGTTTGCTCCCTTTTATGATTCTTATGAAGCTACTTTATCCATGGCTGGTGCAAATATAAAATGCATCACTTTGCGCCCTCCGGAATTTGCTGTCCCAATCGAAGAATTGAAGTCAGCCATGTCGAAGAATACTCGTGCCATTATGATAAATACTCCTCACAATCCTACCGGAAAGATGTTCACCCGAGAGGAACTCGATTCCATTGCATCTCTTTGCATTGAGAATGATGTTCTTGTTTTTAGTGATGAAGTCTATGATAAGTTGGCATTCGATATGGAGCATATTTCACCCGCTTCATTACCTGGCATGTTTGAGAGGACAGTGACTATGAACTCCTTGGGAAAGACATTCTCCTTAACAGGATGGAAGATCGGGTGGGCCATAGCACCCCCGCACTTAACATGGGGAGTGCGACAGGCACACTCTTTCCTCACTTTCGCAAACTCCACTCCTATGCAGTGGGCAACAGCAGAAGCTCTTAGAGCACCAGAGTCTTACTATGTGGAGCTAAAGAGAGATTACATGGAAAAGAGAGCTATTTTGGTGGAAGGATTGGAATCTGTTGGCTTTAAGGTATTTCCATCAAGAGGAACCTATTTTGTGGTTGTAGATCACACGCCTTTCGGACTGGAAAACGATGTAGCATTTTGTGAGTATCTAATTAAGGAGGTTGGGGTGGTGGCGATTCCTGTCAGCGCATTTTGCTTGGATCCAGAAGACGGAAAGAATCTTGTCAGGTTTACTTTCTGCAAGGATGAGGGAACACTGAAGGCTGCAGTTAAGAGGATGAAGGAGAAGCTTAGAAAATGATCCTATTGCATGATCAAGTAATGTGATGTGAAATCATTACAAAAGTGTTGAGTTGTAGTAACTTCTGTCTTCTGGTTTATTGAATTATATGCTTGGCTATCTAGTCACAGGTCCTCATAAGCTGGTAATTCATGTTGTTCAGAGTTCATCTAACATTTTTGGTTAGGGGTAGTTTATTCTTTTTCATGTTTTCATGGATCTTATCCCCTGCCCCCAAGCCTTTTCCCCCCTTGTTTTGGATGTAATGTAGGGAATAAATAATAATATGGATGATGATATTTTGATATTGGGGTATTGGCAAATTTATTTTGAACTATGGCATACTAATTAATATTAAGATCTGAACATATTATTCAAATGGCAGGTAGATCTGAGGGAATTAGTTCAAGTTATTATGAGTTGAATATTGATTCAAAGAAATGATTGCCAAACCCTAATTGAGGAAAGCAAATGATGAATTGTAGTAATGGGGCCTAGAAGAAAAAGAACAAACTAATGGATAAGGATGAATTGTTTTTGTCTGTAGTTTGTGCATGCTAGAAGAAAACAATAGCCCTAAATATAGGTAAATCATACAATTTAGTAATGTATATAAAATGTATTATACAAGGAAGAAAAAAAAAGGAAGAAAAAACTAAATTGTCAATTATTAGGATGCAATAATTAGACATATACTGACCTAGTGATGAATCATAGTTAGGAAGAATGAAAATGAAAGGACAATGAAATAGAGATTATTTACATATAAATTGCTTGAGAAGACTTAAATTTGAGTGCAGTCTGAATCATATATAGTGTTTTATACAGGGATTAATGCCTGCAACCAATGTATCTGCAATGATTTGACAATACCTTAACTCTTCCATTTACTTATTCTTTTTGGGTCATCACTTAATTAGGGTAGTAGAATCATTATCAGTTAAGGGATTGCACTAAATCTTTGTGAATCGATCTGAAAAAAGAGAATGAGGATCAAGGTAAACTATAAAACTATAGCCTTGTCAGGCCCACCTTTTGGGCCCATTTAAGAGACAAAGTGGTTATACATGTGCTATGCTCTATACCTTAGGCCCATTTCGATTTAAATTATCTTGGTTTCTTGTTTGTACTTGGTATGGGAAGACACGATGAGGATCAGCAATGTTTGATTATCACAAGCTTCTACTCTATTATTATAACCACTGAATTTTATATTTGCTTATTTATTATCTTTTTCCTTGTGGCATTCATGCCATACAAAAATTGCTGATCATGCTCTAATTTTCTTTTCTCCCGTGTAGATAACAATTAAATTTCATGATTTTTTTTATGTAAGTTTAGGCCCACAAGTATCAATCTCATAATGAGGTATACTCAATTTGCGGCTTAGGTCTGGCCCACTGTAATTGCAAGATAAGGAGTAGGAGAAAAAAAGATTAAAATAATAATATCAAACATGACTTTGAGATCCACTTGTATTAGGCTATTTGCACAGCAAATTGAATATGACTAAAATTTTGATCTGATCCATATTAAAATTACCAGATTTAATATTTATATTTTTTAAATTTAGATCAGTTATATTTATGGATTAGATTAAATATCAAATATAAGATATAGGGTAAAAAATCATAATAAGCCAAGTCAAGAATCATGTAACGTAAATACGCCAAAACGAAAATCGTTTCAGTAATAAGCCAAATCATATTTTTATATAATTCGAACCATGCTGGTTCGAATTCTATTTCTACATAATTCGAACCAGCTTGGTTCGAATTATACACAAACACACGCACACACATAATTCGAACCAGCTTGGTTCGAATTACACACAAACACACGCACACACTAATTCGAACCAGCTTGGTTCGAATTACACACAGTAATTCATGGTATAATTCGAATTATGCTGTTAAAAAATTAATAATTTATTTAAAAAAATTTATTAAAAAAATTAATAATTTAAAAATTAAAAAAATATATATTTTTATTTCATACGTTAAAAAAAGCTAACAAAATATTTAATTACGAGACTTCTTTAAAATATTAATGAGCTATCAATTCGAATTCCATACAATACTTTTCTGTCCATTTTTAATAGTTCATGAATATTTTTTAATAAATTTTTTTAATAAATTTTTTTAAATTATAGTACAAAAAATATTTTATCCTATGCAAAACAATTTAAAAAAAATGGCTTAAAAAATGTTAGGAGTACTATAAAAATTTGTAATGTTATAATAACTTAGGTAAATACATGCATGTACTCAAATTTTAAATAAAATACTCTACATAGTCAATAATAATTTAGAAATGAAAGAAAATATTTTATTTCATACAAAATAATTAAAAAATATATTTTATTCTATACAAAATAAAATTAAAAAATGGCTTAAAAGATGTTATGAGTACTATAAAAGTTTATAATATTCTAGTGATTTAGGTAAATACATGATAAAAATATTTTTTCTTTAATTTCTAAATTATTAGTGACTATGTGGAGTATTTCTTTAATGTCTTAAGTCATTAGGACATTACAAATTTTTATAGTACTTCTAACATCTTTTAAGCCATTTTTTAAATTATTTTGCATAGAATAAAATGATTTTTTATGATATAATTTAAATAAATTTATTAAAAAATATTCATGATAATTTTTTAATAAAATTATTTAAATTATATGGTGAGATATTACATGATTCGAATTACGCATAGGGAAGTTCGAATTACTCTGATTCAAATGATATGGTGAGCAATTCGAATTCTATACAATACTCTTCTGCCCATTCTTGATAGCTCATGAATATTTTTTAATAAATTTATTTAAATTATACCACAAAAAAATATTTTATTCTATGCAAAATAATTTAAAAAATGGCTTAAAAGATGTTAGAAGTACTATAAAAATTTGTAATGTCCTAATGACTTAGGACATTAAAGAAATACTCCACATAGTCACTAATAATTTAGAAATTAAAGAAAAAATATTTTTATCATGTATTTACCTAAATCACTAGAATATTACAAACTTTTATAGTACTCCTAACATTTTTTAAGCCATTTTTTAAAATTATTTTGTATAGAATAAAATATTTTTTGTACTATAATTTAAAAAAATTTATTAAAAAAATTTATTAAAAAATATTCATGAACTATTAAAAATGGACAGAAAAGTATTGTATGGAATTCGAATTGATAGCTCATTAATATTTTAAAGAAGTTTCGTAATTAAATATTTTGTTAGCTTTTTTTAACGTATGAAATAAAAATATATATTTTTTAATTTTTAAATTATTAATTTTTTTAATAAATTTTTTTAAATAAATTATTAATTTTTTAACATCATAATTCGAATTATACAATGAATTACTGTGTGTAATTCGAATCAAGCTAGTTCGAATTAGTGTGTGCGTGTGTTTGTGTGTAATTCGAACCAAGCTGGTTCGAATTACGTGTATGCATGTGTTTGTGTATAATTCGAACCAAGCTGGTTCGAATTATGTAGAAATGGAATTCGAACCAGCCTGGTTCGAATTATATAAAAATATGATTTGGCTTATTGCTGAAACGATTTTCGTTTTGGCGTATTTACGTTACATGATTCTTGACTTGGCTTATTAAGGTTTTTTACCCTAAGATATATTTGTAAAACATAAAAATATTTACAAATTTTATTTTTATAAAAATATTAATAAATTTTTTTTTATTCTTTTAAATAAGTTTGTTCTTAAAATATTATTAACCATATTTTTCCTAAATAATACAACATATAAAAAAAATTGTGTTTGTACTTTTACATTGAAAAGTTATAAATATTTTTTGAAAATATCTATAAGGAGATAGTTTTAATTTAATTTGTAGATTCTAAAATTAAAAAAATTAATATAATCTTATATATTAGTGAGTATCTATATTTATTTTTATTGTTTATTATATTATATTTATGTTTTTAAAATTATTTTTATTTTAATTTACTAAATATAACTGTTATGATTTTTGAAAAAATATCTTTAAAAAAATTAGTTTTAATAAACAAATTTTGAAAAGCAAAATATTTACTAAATTATATCTACCGAATTTAATAAGAGTTAAGCTTAATTAGTTACTGAGATTTTCTTTTTTTTTTCCGTAAGATAATGAAATTTTGACAATATATAATTGAAAGAAAGGGATATATTCTATTTGATTTCGAATAAACAACTTTTAAAAAAAAATCTAAACCTAAATTAATTCGTGAAAAGCGTGAGAATAAAAATATAACTATACTTTTTTTTCTTCTGACTAATAATAAAATGATTTTGCAATATTTAAGTAAAGTTATTTAAATTAAAATATTTTTAATCATTTCTTTTCATTCAAGTCCTATATTTAAAGCGCCAATGAGTTATAGTTCAAATGATATAGTCTCTCGGCTAAGGATTCGATGGTCCCAGAACGTTTAGACCATTAAATGGTCTCAGAACAAAACATGTTTTTTAAGTTTTTTAACAACTGCTAAATAGTCCTTTTCTAATTTTAATTACAAATTAACCCCATATATTTTATTTAATTATAAAAATTATTTTTTATTTTATAAATTATTGTTTTATCATTCATCTATTATGTTTATTAACAATAAAAAACAAAAATAATAACGAATTAAATCTTCCATTGATCGTAATAAACTTTTTGGCGATCCCAATCGGTTAAAAGTTTATCTTTGATCCATGACATTCGTCCAGGGCTGTGAAATCGTGTTTCTTAGAAAATCAATCGATTGGATTAACAAAACAATCGATTGAATTTCAGGTTTCTCATAACTCAATCGATTGGACTACAGGTTATCACAAAACAATCGATTGAAAATTGTAAGGCACTATGGTTTTCGCAAAAATCAATCGATTGTTTATATTACCCAATCGATTGAACGATGACTAGAAGGTGGGTTTTTTATAATTCAATCGATTGTTTATATTACTCAATCGATTGAAAGCTTCAAAGCAACTTGAGGTCTCACAATTCAATCAATTGGGTCAATTCAATCGATTGGTTGTATTACCCAATCGATTGAAGTCATTAAAGCAATATGGATTTGCCCAATTCAATCGATTGGTTTTGTTACCCAATCGATTGAATTGTGTACTACGCCGTTTTCAATTTTCTTATCGTTTTTATAAATTATTATCTTATTATTCATCTATCTTATCTTTAAAATTCTATCTTCAATTCTATCTTACGATTGGATTCATTAGTAAATTAAGATTATTAGCTGTATTTTTTTAGTAGTAGCAATAACTACAGAATGTATATCGTATGACTTGGGGCTAAATTAACTTGTACTAACCTCATTTATTGCCATTCACTTTCTCCTGATTCTTGGTATATTTATATATATAGTGTATTTCCTAGTTAAGTTAAGATCCTCCTCATGCTACCAATCATAGTAGATTGTTGTTAGTTTTTAAATTTACCTCACTTTCATATTATGCATTTGTAATATGGATCAACTTCCTTAAATATTTTAGCACTAAAAACGTATAAAAGCTACTTGTAATTTTAACATAAATGCTAGTGGTAATTGATAAAAAACAGAAGAAATATTTAAATACATCTCAATGAAAACATAAATCTAGTCATCTAGAAGCACGACAATTTTATTCCTCTGCATCATTTTCTTCAATATGACAACTACATTATAGATCCTGTCAGCAACCTTCTCCACATATCCAAAGCAAGCATACCTCCAATTGTTTTTGAAATACAAAAACTCAATAATTACCCCAGAAACCAGTTACAAAGCCAATGGATACAATTGAGTAAAAAAATGCTTTTTCTAGCTGGTCATTTTTCCTATCTTCATCTTCATAGCCTTCAAAGGTAGGAACATGATGAGGACCATCACCGGGATAATATTTTGGGAGTGGAGCTCCACTGAGATATTGGTTACTAGTGTAGCTGAGTGGATCGTTCAAGGTTTGAAATTGATTTTCAATTGGAATTGATCCTGAAAGGTTGTTGTATGATAAATTCAAGTGACTTAACAAATTTAAGTCAATCATGTTTCTTGGAATAGCACCACTAAGATGGTTATGAGACAAGTCAATAGACTCTAATGACCTCATGTCTCCAATCCTTTCAGGAATCTTGCCTGACAAATTATTTTAAAAGAAATTGAGTCCAACCAATTTTGAAAGGAAAGATATTCCAGTAGGAATTGATCCAGATAAGAAGTTATTTGACAAGTCCAAGTTGACTACACAAAACAAAGTCATATCAATGTAATCAAGTTCTCTTTCTTTGATGACTTGCTTCATACCCTCTTGGTTCTACCAATCCAAATTCCCCTTATATGAAGAAATATATGAAGTTATTCCTGTAATATTGGCAATGCAATGAGGAATTGGGCCTATTAATTTATTTTCAGCAAGGTCCAAGATATGCAATGCATTAAATTGACAGAGGATTGAAGGAATGCCACTATATAACCAATTTCTTCTCATCTTAAGAAATTGGAGGTATGAAAATTCACTGCCATTCCAAGAAGGTATGAAATCTGACCGTTGATTCTCCCCAACATCTAATAATATCAAGTTTTTCATGTTTGACAAGAACGAAGGAAGTTTTCCTTGAAACTTGTTATTATTCAGATGCAGCCACTCCAATGATGAAAGATTTCAAATTGTGCTTGGAATTTTGTCAGATAACTTATTGTTGGAAATATCAAATCTGAACAAGAATTTGAGATTCCCCAATGAACTTGGCAACGAACCATTCATAAAGTTATCATTAAGAAGCAAGAACCTCAAGTTGGGTGTTCTGGGTTGAAGGATTTCAGGAATGGATCCAGTTATTCGATTACAAGACAGATCTAAGTACACGAGGCTCATAACCTGAGGCCACGAATTTATTAATCCATTCATTGTGCCTTGCAAGGAGTTTGAAGAAAGATGAAACAACTTCAAATTTTTTAGTTGACCTAGGTTTTGAGGAATAATACCACTCAAATTATTATAAAAAAGAAACATAAGACGTAGATCCACAAGTTTTACAAAACTGAGCGGTATTGATCAATTTAAAAAGTTAACTGCAAGACTTAACTTTCTCAATTTTGTCAAATTTTTCATAGAAAAAGGAATGGGACCGGAGAATGAATTATATGACAAATCAACTTCTATCAAATTTTTAAATTGTCCCAACTAACTGGGCAAAAGACCACCGAATTTATTCACATTCAATTGCAGGTACTCTAAAGCATAGCCATTACAGCTAGATAGAGTTCCTTTGTCATTGAAAGCCAATCCTTGACAATTGCTACCGGAAAAATCCAAGTATTTTAGATGATAAAAATTTTTCAAAATTGATGACAGAAAACCCTCTTCTATGGTAGTGACTGTGGAATTATTCAGAAAAAGATCAACACGGACAAGACTCTTTAACTCGCCTAACCACAATGGAAGTGAATTAAAGTGGTTGTTGAAAAGTCTAAGATGTGTGAGAAATGTCAAATTGCGTAAAGCATAATGAAGTGGACCATAAAGATGATTACTCTCAAGATTTAACTTAACAAGGTTTTCAAGCTTTCCCAACGGTACTATTGAACTCAGGCTGTTTTGACTGAAGTCAAGGGACCTAATGGAAGTCATATTCTGAAGAGTAGAAGGAAGTTCACCAGCAAAACCACAGCCCCTAAGAGATAGTATTTGAAGGTTATCAAAATGAGAAAACTATTGTGGCAGCCAAGTTAAATTCAGAGTAGAAGAAAGATGGAGCTCTTTAATGGAGGTCAGGTTTCTCAAAGGATCAAAGACTGTAATTCTGTTGGAAGACAAATCCAGTTTGACAAGATTGTGAAGATTGACTAACCATGAAGGTACAGAGTTTAGATCGTTGCCTGAGATGTCAAGGACTTTGATGGAAGTGGTGTTTTGAAAAGCATGTAGGACTGATGAATGGCAATTAAACAAATTTGATGCAAGACTGAGGAGTTGGAGACAAGTGAGATTTGTGAGAGGGAAATATGACACTTTTGCAAAGTTATAGTAAGATAGATATAAATGTAAGAGAGAAGGAAGCATGTTGAGTACCTTATACAGATTCATGGGGAGATCCATATCTTTCAAGTTAAGATATTGTAATGAGGAAAGTGGAGCAAGCCAAGTACTTGCAGTAAGGTTTTTGAAAGTGAAATCATCGAGATAAAGAGCACGCAAGTTGGTGAGGTTGCTAATACTGCTGCTGGGAATGGGAATAGCGTCGCCTTCTCCTCCTTGTAGAGAAAGATAGCGTAGGCGTTGCATAGAACCAAGGAATTCTGGAATGGGATGGATATAAAGTCTAGAAAGATCCAAATAAGTCAAATGTTGAAGTTCAGACAGATATGGATTAACATCTTTTAAAGCATCCATCACAGGGACAAATATCATCAACATCAGGCAGCAGTGGTTCTAAATTTGAATCAGTGAAAGAATCCGAACAGGAATCGTTGAGATCAAGCATGACAACATGTCGAGTGAGATTATTGTAGGCTATGCCTTCCCATTCACAGCAGTCATCATCGCCTTCCCAAGATTGAAGTTGTGGTTCCAAATAAATAGGATCCTCATCATAAAAAAAGTTCAAACATCCTTTGAAATTAAGGAGAGCCTGTCTTTCTGGCTAAAAGCAGGCATAGGAAGCTCTAATTTGAGTGATAAGTAGCACCACCACAACCACAGTAAGAGCAGTAGTGTTGCTAGAGTATTCTTTTCCTTTCATTTTTCACCAAGGAATTCAAACAAGTTAAGAAAGAAGCTATGCTCAAGGGTTTTTTCTCGGACTCTTTACTTTCAACAAGAGCCTAAAAGGCAAAGATATGTATGTAGTAGTGTTTGGTATAGAAAAAGAACTCCTCCAACCTCCACATTTATAGTGTGTCTAACTCTCACCAAAATCGTTAGTGCATGTGCGAGGAAATTTCTTAGAAATTTCATTGTCCACATTCATAGTGTGTCTAACTCTCACCAAAATCGTCATTGAATGTGCGAGGAAATTTCCTAGAAATTTCATTGCAACGAGTCAACGACACAAGCGGCGCTAGCTTAGGACTTGGAGTTTTCTAAAGAAAAGTCTTTCTAATTTACAATGTACTTTCTAGCTAGTATCCCTCACACTACATTGCTTAGTGGTTACCAGCTAGTATCTCTCACAGACGTGTTCGAGCACGTCCCTGGCCTCTCGGACGTGGCTCGCGTCGTCCAATTCAAGGGAATAATAGGCCAAGCAGCGTCCTCTTGGGCGTCTCTCATCTGGGACATTCTTCATATTTGGGCAATGCATGGATCCCCTTGGCTCTTGGGACGTGGCTCATGCTGACACAATTAAGTAAAGACTTTTGTTGCTATAATTCACTAGGATTGATTCCTTGCTGAATTTTTTCAGTTTTGGAAGGTTTTGAGATTTGAGAAGTAAGTTCTTGGTCTACGATTATTATATTTTTCGTGACTGAGATGTTGCCCTGATAACCACAAGGACGATAGTTCTCAGTGGTTAAAGAACTGACATTGTGATTCTTCTGACTCAGGAGTGAACATTTAGTGGGGTGTTTTGTTTTATTCATTATTTCTGTTTTGATGGAGCTACAGAATTTGGAGTTTATTTATTGGATAATTCTATGATGAAGAGATTTTTGAGTGGAGAGAATAAAAAGGAGTGTATAGATTTATTTTTAAAAAATAAAATGATACAGTCTCCTAGATAGCTATCTATCTATCTATGAGAGTGAATCTTCATCTTTTTACCATAGCATGCACTTTATTTATTTGTTTAATTATTTATTATCTTATTTGCAATTAGATTTTTTTTTTTTTTTGGGTTGGAGAGGTGGGTTGGCAATAGATATTGTGGTGTATTTGCTTATCTATTGATTATTGTTAGCAATGTAACGAAAAAATGTGGATCTAGGAAGAATCTTATATGTTTTGTTTCTTTTGTGTGTTATTTGGTTGTAGCTTGAGGAAGGAGGAAGGCAAGGGGGAATTTGAGGTTGTTTCCACCTGCGGATCATCCAACGTTGGAGTTTCACCTCCACACGATGATGCAGAAAATAGCTGCATCACTGCTTATGTAATTTGAGAAATGGGTGCTACAGGCGGAGTCTTCTGGAACCATTCTCAAGACACCACTGGATTCTCAAGCCGGTCTCAGCTCAGAGGAGGTCCATGTTTAGGTGTTCTGATTTTGTATTTTTGTTCATTTTTAGTGGTGTTATTTAATAGTGGACACTTTTTCCCTTTCTTTACCCTCTCTACTTGTTTTGTAGTTCAGTTTGATTGATCTTTAGTAATTTGTGGAAACGCAGGTTATCAAGGCCAAAAAGTGGAGACTTGAACGTGCACAGAAGACAATCAGTGACTATTGCTTGCTGGCTGGATCCCCAGTTGATGTTAATGCTCATTATTCTATCCTCCAATGCTCCAGCATATCAGAAGTAATCCCCAGTCAACCTACAAAGCTCCAATGCCGTAGAATAATGAGCATTAGCATCAACTGGGGATCCAGCCAGCAAGCAGTAGTCACCGATTATCTTCTGTGTACGTTCAAGTCTCCGCTTTTTGGCTTTGATAACCTGCGTTTCCACAAATTACCAAAGATCAATCAAACTGAACCACAAAACAAGTAGAGAGGGTAAAGAAAGGAAAAAAGTGTCCACTATCAAATATAAATAACACCACTAAAAATGAACAAAAATACAAAATTAAAACACCTAAACATGGATCTCCTCTGAGCTGAGACCGGCATGAGAATCCAGTGGTGTCTTGAGAATGGTTCCAAAAGACTCCGCCTGTAGCATCCATTTCTCAAATTCCATAAGCAATGATGCAGCTATTTCCTGCATCATCGTGTGGAGGTGAAACTCCAATGTTGGACGATCCGCAGGTGGAAACAACCTCAAATTCCCCCTTGCCTTCCTCCTTCCTCAAGCTACAACCAAATAACACACAACAGAAACAAAACATATAAGATTCTTCCTAGATCCACATTTCTCCGTTACATTGCTAACAATAATCAATAGATAAATAAATACACCACAATATCTATTGCCAACCCCCATCCAACCCAAAAAAAAAAATCTAATTGCAAACAAGATAATAAATAATTAAACAAATAAATAAAGTGCATGCTATGGTAAAAAGATGAAAATACACTCTCATAGATAGATAGATAGCTATCTAGGAGAATGTGCCATTTTATTTTTTAAAAATAAATCTATACACTCCTCTTTATTCTCTCCACTCAAAAATCTCTTCATCATAGAATTATCCAATAAATAAACCCCAAATTCTGTAGCTCCATCAAAACAGAAATAATGAATAAAATAAAACACCCCACTATATGTTCACTCCTGGGTCAGAAGAATCACAATGTCAGTCCTTTAACCACTGAGAACTATCATCCTTGTGGTTATCAGGGCAACATCTCAGTTACGAAAAATATAACATTCGTAGACCAAGAACTTACTTCTCAAATCTTAAAACCTTCCAAAACTGAAAAATTCAGCAAGGAATCAATTCTAGTGGATTATAGCAACAAAGGTCTTTACTTAATTGTGTCAGCGTGAGCCACGTCCCAAGAGCCAGGGGGATCCATGCATTTCCCAAACATGAAGGACGTCCCAGATGAGAGACGCCCAAGAGGATGCTGCCTATTGTTCCTTTGAATTGGATTGCGCGAGCTATGTCCTAGAGGCCAGGGACGTGCTCGAACACGTCTGTGAGAGATACTAGCTGGTAAGCACTAATGTAGTGTGAGGGATACTAGCTGGAAAGCACATTGTAAATTAGAAAGACTTTTCTTTAGAAAACTACAAGTCCTAAGCTAGCGCCGCTTGTGTCGTTGACTCATTGCAAGGAAATTTCTAGGAAATTTCCTCGCACATTCAATGACGATTTTGGTGAGAGTTAGACACACTATGAATGTGGACAATGAAATTTCTAAGAAATTTCCTTGCACATGCAATGACGATTTTGGTGAGAGTTAGACACGCTATAAATGTGGAGGCTGGAGGAGTTCTTTTTCTATACCAAACACTACTACATACATATCTTTGCCTTTTAGGCTCTTGTTGAAAGTAAAGAGTCAGAGGAAAAACCCTTGAGCATCGCTTCCTTCTTAACTTGTTTGAATTCCTTGGTGAAGAATGAGAGGAAAAGAATACTCCAGCAACACTACTGCTCTGGTTGTGGTGGTGCTACTCATCACTCAAATTGGAGCTTCCTATGCCTGCTTTTAGCCAGAAAGACAGGCTCTCCTTAATTTCAAAAGATATTTGAACTTTTTTGATGATGAAGATCTTATTTATTCGAAACCACAACTTCAATCTTGGGAAGGTGATGGTGACTGCTGTGAATGAGAAGGCATAGCCTGCGATAATCTCACTCAACGATCCATGTTCGGATTCCTTCACTGATTCAAATTTAGAACCACTACTGTCTGATGTTGATGATATTTGCCCCATGTGATGGATGCTTTGAAAGATGTTAATTCATATCTGTCAAAACTTCGACATTTGACTTATTTGGATCTTTCTAGACTTCATATCCATGCCGTTCCAGAATTCCTTGGTTCTATGCAACGCCTATGCTATCTTTCTTTACAAGGAGGAGAAGGCGACGCTATTCCCATTTCCAGCAGTAGTATTAGCAACCTCACTAACTTGCGTGCTCTTTTATCTCGATGATTTCACTTTCACCAACCTTACTGCAAGTACTTGGCTTGCTCCACTTTTCTCATTACAATATCTTGGTTTGAAAGATATGGATCTCCCCATGAATCTGTATAAGGTACTCAACATGCTTCTTTCTCTCTTACATTTATATCTACCTTACTGTAACTTTGCAAAAGTGTCATCTTTCCCTCTCACAAATCTCACTTGTCTCCAACTCCTTAGTCTTGCGTCGAATTTTTTTAATTACCATTCATCAGTCCTACATGCTTTTTAGAATACCACTTCCATCAAAGTCCTTGACATCTCAGGCAACGATCTAAACTCTGTGCCGTCATGGTTAGTCAATCTTCACAATCTTGTCAAACTGGATTTGTCTTCCAACAGAATTACAGTCCTTGATCCTTTGAGAAACCTGACCTCCATTAAAGAGTTCTATCTTTCTTCTACTCTTAATTTAACTTGGCTGCCACAATGATTTTCTCATTTTGATAACCTTCAAATACTATCTCTTAGGGGCTGTGGTTTTGCTGGTGAACTTCCTTCTACTCTTCAGAATATGACTTCCATTAGGTCCCTTGACTTCAGTCAAAATAGCCTGAGTTCAATAGTACCATTTGGGAAGCTTGAAAACCTTGTTGAGTTAAATCTTGAGGGTAATCAGCTTTATGGTCCACTTCATTATGCTTTACGCAATTTGACATTTCTCACACATCTTAGACTTTCCAACAACCATTTTAATTCACTTCCATCGTGATTAGGCGAGTTAAAGAGTCTTGTCCGTGTTGATCTTTTTCTGAATAATTTCACAGTCACTATCATAGAAGAGGGTTTTCTATCATCAATTTTGAGAAATTTATGTCATCTAAAATACTTGGATTTGTCTGATAGCAATTGTCAAAGATTGGCTTTCAATGACAAAGGAACTCTATCTAGTTGTAATGGCTATGCTTTATGGCACCTGCAATTGAATGTGAATAAATTCGGTGATCTTTTGCCCAGTTGGTTGGGACAATTTAAAATTTTGATAGAAGTTGATTTGTCATATAATTCATTCTCCGGTCCCATTCCTTTTTCTATGGAAAATTTGACAAAATTGAAAAAGTTAAGTCTTGCAATTAACTTTTTAAATGGATCAATACCGCTCAGTTTTACAAAATTTGTGGATCTACGTCTTATGTTTCTTTTTATAATAATTTGAGTGGTATTATTCCTCAAAACCTGAGTCAATTCAAAAATTTGAATTTGCTTCATCTTTCTTCAAACTCCTTGTAAGGCACAATGAATGGATTAATAAATTCGTGGCCTCAGGTCATGAGTCCCGTGTACTTAGATCTGTCTCGTAATCAAATAATTGGATCCATTCCGAAAAGCCTTCAACCCAAAACACCCAACTTGAGGTCCTTGCTCCTTAACGATAACTTCATGAATGGTTTGTTGCCAAGTTCATGGGGGAATCTCAAATTCTTGTCCAGATTTGATATTTCCAATAATAAGTTATCTGGCAAAATTCCAAGCACAATTTAAAATCTTTCATCATTGGAGTGGCTACATCTGAATAATAACAAGTTTCAAGAAAAACTTCCTTCGTTCTTGTCAAATATGAAAAATTTGATATTATTAGATGTTGGAGAGAATCAACTGTCAGGTTTCATACCTTCTTAAAATGGCAGTGAATTTTCATACCTCCATTTTCTTAAGATGAGAAGAAATTGGTTATATGGTGGTATTCCTTCAAGCCTCTGTCAATTTAATGCATTGCAAATCTTGGACCTTGTTGAAAATAAATTAGTAGGCCCAATTCCTCATTGCATTGCCAATATTACAGTAATGACTTCATATATTTTTTCATATAAGGGGGATTTCGATTGGTGGAACCAAAAGGGTGTGAAGCAAGTCATCAAAGGAAGAGAACTTGATTACATTGATATGACTTTGTTTTGTGTAGTCAACTTGGACTTGTCAAATAACTTCTTGTCTGGATCAATTCCTACTGGAATATCTTCCCTTACAAAATTGGTTGGACTCAATTTCTCCTACAATAATTTGTCAGATTCCTGAAAGGATTGGAGACATAAGGTCATTAGAGTCTATTGACTTATCTCATAACCATCTTAGTGGTGCTATTCCAAAAAGCATGATTGGCCTAAATTTTTTAAGTTACTTGAATTTATCATACAACAACCTTTTAAGATCAATTCCAGTTGAAAATCAATTTCAAACCTTGAATGATCCACTCAGTTACACTGGTAACCAATATCTCTGTGGAGCTCCACTCCCAAAATATTGTTCCGGTCCTCATCATGTTCCTACCTTTGAAGGCTATGAAGATGAAGATAGGGAAAATGACCAGTTAGGGAAAGTGTTATTTTACTCAATTGTATCCTTTGGCTTTGCAACTGGTTTCGGGGTAATTATTGGATTTTTGTATTTCAAAAACAATTGGAGGTATGTTTGCTTTGAATATGTGGAGAAGGTTGCTGACAGGATCTATGATGCAGTTGTCATAAAAAAATGATGCAGAGAAATAAGATTGTCGTGCTTCTAGATGATTAGATTTGTGTTTTCATTGAGATGTATTTAAATATTTCTTCTGTTTGTCATCAATTACCACTAGTATTTATGTTAAAATTGCAAGTAGCTTTTATACGTTTCTAGTGCTAAAATATTTAAGGAAGTTGATCCATATTACAAATGCATAATATGAAAGTAAGGTAAATTTGAAAACTAACAACAATCTACTATGATTGGTAGCATGAGGAAGATCTTAACTTAACCAGGAAATACACTATATATATAAATATACTAAGAATTAGGAGAAAGTGAATGACAATAAATAAGGTTAGTACGAGTTAATTTAGCTCCAACTCATATGATATACATTTTTGTAGTTATTGTTACTACTAAAAAAAATACAGCTAATAATCTTAATTTGCTAATGAATCCAACCGTAAGATAGAATTGAGGATAGAATTTTAAAGATAAGATAGATGAATAATAAGATAATAATTTATAAAAACGATAAGAAAATTGAAAACGGCGTAACCAATCGATTGAATTGGGCAAATCCATATTGCTTTGATGACTTCAATCGATTGGGTAACACAACCAATCGATTGAATTGTGAGACCTCAAATTGCTTTGAAGCCTTCAATCGATTGAGTAATATAAACAATTCGATTGAATTATAAAAAACCCACCTTCTAGTCATCGTTCAATCGATTGGGTAATATGACCAATCGATTGATTTTTGCGAAAACCATACTGCCTTACAATTTTCAATCGATTGTTTTGTGATAACCTGTAGTCCAATCGATTGAGTTATGGGAAACCTGAAATTCAATCGATTGTTTCGTTAATCCAATCCATTGATTTTCTAAGAAACACGATTTCAAAGATAAACTTTTAACCGATTGGGATTGCCAAAAAGTTTATTACGATCAATGGAAGATCTAATTTGTTATTGTTTTTATTTTTTATTGTTAATAAACATAATAAATGAATGATAAAATAATAATTTATAAAATAAAAAAATAATTTTTATAATTAAATAAAATATATGGAGTTAATTTGTAATTAAAATTAGAAAATGACTATTTAGCAATTGTTAAAAAACTTAAAAAACATGTTTTGTTCTGGGACCATTTAATGGTCTAAACATTTTGGGACCATCGAATCCTTAGCCTAGTCTCTCCATACTTATCTAAGAGGTCGCAGATTCGAGTCTCCCTATCTTTGATAAAAAAAAAAATCCTATTTTAAAGCTTAAAATACTTATTTTGGATATGGTAGGGTATTTCAATTATTTTTCTATAATGGCTCAAAGCCTCAAACTCTATGAAAAAGAGTTCTCACAAATTGACCACACAAAAGAAAAAAAAAGAAATAAAAATAAAGATAATTAATTTATGGTTTGTAGCTATGCTTTCTATTGGCTAGCCATTAATGTACAATTCTCAAATGCTCAGTGAGTAATAATTATGGTTAACCTTGAACCACTTGCAAACTTGTGTTTGGTGATAATTAGAACTAGTATTGTAACATTTTAGGAGTAATTGAATTTATGAAAATATTTGATAAAAAAAAGAATTAGTTAAAAATTGGTCAGAATTTATTTTATTTAATATTTATTAATTATAATTAATATAAATAAAAATTTTAATTAATAAATATTAAATAAGATAAAATTTGACTATTTTTTGTCTCTTTAATATTACTGTTTATTTCTTTGTTGCTATTATCGTAATTCAATTTTTCAAGAACCTAAAATTAGGAGTGTAAAGATACCAAGTGAATCAATCACTTATAATGGAAACATTTGCTAAAGAACTAACGTAATTAATGGCATTCTCTTAAGTTAGGAATTATTAACACACGTACTTTTTCTTTATGAGAAAGCACCATCTAATTTCAACAAAGTATTAATATATTTTATTTGAAAAGAAAATTTGTCTGAATTAATCCCAAGTCAGAGGAAGGTAGCAACAAGTACTACTATAGATCTTTGTTAATTAATAGTAATTGTTGTTTAAATGCATTTAATGTGCGTTAATTATTTAGTGCGCTTTGAGCTAGCTATATTGCAGGCAAGTTGATGAAACATGAAAAAAAGAATATCATCATCAAGAACTGAAAGTTGAATATCCTCCAATCAGAAAAATAATAATCGGTTCTTACTTCTTAGGGATGACAATCGTAAGGAATGATGTAACATATATATATATATATTATTAAAGTTTGTGTTTATGATGGTTGTTAATTATAAATTTTTATTTTTAAAAATAAAATTTTTAATAATTTTTTAAATTAAATTAGTTAAATTTTGATTTAACTATTAAATTAGTTATTTTAATATTTTATCAATCTATTGACCAATTCAATTTTCAAAACCTTGAAAATAACAGAAAGTCTTTGAGACATTGAATTGACAAAAAGACTCCTATCAAAGACATTACAAAAACTAAAGAAATTTTGTTTTTTTTTACGGTTGAACTTTTTTCGTTCATATCTTAAAATGAGATTCATTTCTAAACCTAATTAATCATGATTTTAAAAATTGCCATTTACAATTCTTGATGAAGAAATTAAATCAAGTCACGTCTTTTCAATTCTGGTTGCTAGCTGCACATAATAAAGTAGCTGAAATTCCCAAATGATTTGTGTATGTTAGTCATTGCTTGGCATAATTGACTTAGTAACATCAATGTTATTCACCGAAAAAATATATAAAATGGTAAATGATTGAAGGATGATAAATTAGTGATGTACAATAATTGACTAAGCAATTTTTTTTTTCAATGTCCAAACGGCACATTAATAAATTAAAGAAGGAAATTAATTCATGTGATAGGAAGAATAATAATCCAACACATTCACCACCTTGTTTGGTTGACGTCAATCGATTATTACACGAATTTAAATTAATTAAACATGTACTGATTTGAGTGATTTCACCGTCGTCGCACATGAGGAAGTAACAAAAGAATTTCATTTATTTAAATGATGAAAATTAAAGAGGGGATAAGAACAAATAGCCAACTATACAGATTATAAATAAATAGTTAATTAGTAATAATGTTCAATGCATGCACCCACTTATGTTTCATTCGGAATGTTCAGCCATGCCTTTCTACCTTTACCTTTGGTTGAATAGCACAGTAGAAAACATTGAACTTGATTATCATTAGAATTATACATTACATAAACGAAGGAGGAATACATTTGGCTTCTACATAAAAAGCAAATAATGACATGAATGGATGAATGTAACTTGTTCTCTCTCTTATATTATAGATCTCCTTACTTTGTCTTGTATCTGATTTGGTGTTATTTGCATGTTAATTCACTTGTTTATTTTTATTATATATGTGTAAAAATAATAAAAATAAAATTAAGATGGTAAGTGTTTTGTAATTTAATTATGATGTATCGACTTTAAAATTTTAGAAATAATATTTTTTATGAATTATATATAATATAGATATAGAAGTACAGGTAAAATAAATATAAATATTACACTCTTCCAGTAATCTTATATAATTTTTGCATTAAAAATAAAAATTTTATTAATGTTTGTTTTCATCAAGTCAATCCTAAACAAACGTGTTATATGGTTGAACCGCTTGGAGAGAAAATCTATTTCCTTTAAAGTTAATATTTTTAATATTTATTTTTGCATTTAATGTATTATAGAAGAAATAAGTAATAAAAATACGACTTGATCATCATGTCCCACAAAACACCAAGATATATAACATTTTAATTACAATTAAGTTATTTTCTAACAGGCAATTAAATTGTTAATTACATATAACATGCATCCAGTTCAATAAATGATCAGCTGATTGAACTAATCTTACAATATTTTGACTAGTAGATTTCCTATTCGATTTTGATAATTGTGGTTGAAAGTATAATCATATTGATCATCCTGAGTATTTGACAAAAATTGAGCAAACAAGAAGGAGAAAAATATCTATTATTCATCCAGAGAAGTAGAAGAAACACACAACTTGATATTTGGTCCCTTGTATTGATATGAATAGTAGTTGAATACAAAAAAAAATGATGCTTTTTTTTCAAAAAAAGAATCTGGATGATAATATAAACCATACAGATAAAGAGGCGCCAAGGCATGCAAATTCCATTACTAACCAAAATGGAAATTTCTCTTGTATGATTCTAAAAGAGAACCTTCACTAGCTTTTAACTTGTTTGCGATGAATAATGTTGAGATTAATAAAACAATGAACGAGTCGCATGCTAAAAAGATTATTCCCAACCATATTAATATTTAAAAAATATATAAATATAAAAAAGAGTGTGACGGCACGTGCCGGCCTGGTACAGTGAGTAAAGCGAAAAGGCACGGCATCGAATAAATCTAAGATCCGACGACCACATCTCCCCGTCAAGACCGGGGACCTCGATTAATCCAACGGCCACCAAGGCATGTCCAGAATCATGAGAATCCAACGGCTCAATTTCAACCTGAGTCCCCTTGTATCGCCCCATAAATACACCAACCCACACATCTCACGCCCCCTTCGTTTTTACTCCTAACCTTCACTCCCACCTTCCAAGCAACTCAATTTCCCCATTTCCCCAACTATTTATTAAAAAAAAACATAAATTAAAATAAAGAAAGAGAAGAAAGTTGATATTTGAAAATTTTTTATTCTGAATTCCAGCTTTTTACGTTAGCGAGTGTCTTTGTGTGTGGGTGTGGCCGCCGTGAAATGTTGCCCGCGGCTGAGAGCAGGAGGCCCATCGTCATAAGAATATCCCGGTACCGGAGACGCCAGTGAGAAGAAGATCCAACGGCCAAGATTGATTTTTGATTTGATTGATTTGATCGGATTCTGGAGTCTGAGTGAGTGAGTGAGTGAGAGAGAGAGAGAGCGTGGGACCCACCCACCAAAAAGAAGAAGAAGGGGAAAAAAATGGAAACGGCGCCTCAGAAGAGCCAGGCGAAGCTCACCCGAACCCAATCGTCGCTCCTCCGATCTTCCCCCACCATCCGATCCTCCATCCAGAGCCTCTCCTCCGTGAACGAAGAAGACCTCCTCCTCCAAGAACACCACCACGACGACGACGACGAAGACGAGAAGAAGAAGAGCACGAAGCCCAGGGCGGGCGGGCCTGGGCTAGGGCGACGGCGACTGTCCACCCAGGCCCTGGCGGTTGCGTCTGTGGGGTTCCTGGCGGCGTGCTCGGTGTTCCTGTACGTGTTCTACTTCTTCTTCTACGAGATCCCAACCTCGGAGAACGTGCTTGGAGCTCTGATCTTCATCGCGGTGGCGCTTTACTTGGTATCGAAGAACAAGAGGCTGATAAACCGTTCCTTTTCAGGTCTGAAGCAGTCGTGGGAGGAGAGCGTGAAGCGGTTAGGGTTGTCGAAATCCCCGGAAGGTTGTTCGAAACCGGTTCAGTGGTTCATAGGGGAAACAGGGAAAAGAGGAAAAGAGAGCATCAAGAACAGCAAGAAGAAGAAGAAGATAGTTCGGGAAGGGGTAGAGTTCTACAGCAATGGGGATTTCTACGAGGGGGAGTTTCACATGGGGAAGTGCAACGGCAGTGGGGTTTATAACTACTTCGTGAACGGCAGGTATGAGGGCGACTGGGTGGATGGCCGTTACGACGGTTACGGGATTGAAAGCTGGGCGCGTGGGAGCCGTTACAGGGGCAAGTATAGACAAGGCTTGAGGCATGGCTTTGGTGTCTACAGATTCTACACCGGCGATTCTTATGCCGGAGAGTGGTGTAACGGTCAGAGCCATGGTGTTGGTGTTCAGACTTGTGCTGATGGCAGCTGTTACATTGGCCAATTCAACTATGGTGTCAAGCATGGACTCGGTTGTTACCATTTTAGGTAACTTTCTTGTTCTCACTGCTCTGCTTTTTTTCTTAATTGTATAGAATTTTGACAATTTCTATCCTTGTGTAGAAATGGGGATAGGTATGCAGGGGAGTATTTTGGAGACAAAATCCATGGATTTGGTGTATACTACTTTGCCAATGGACACTGCTATGAAGGAGCATGGCATGAGGGACGCAGGCAAGGTATCGGAACTTACACCTTTCGAAATGCCGACCGGAGATGCGGTGAATGGGATGCTGGCAGCCTCAAGCATCCTCTGCCACCACACTCTGATGCCGTCCTTCGAGCACTTCAGGTATTCAATTCATTCAATCGTCCTGCTGTTTCCCTCCAAATAAACTTGCTGTTTTTTTTCCTTATCTATGTGTTTCTCTAATTGCAGGCTGCAAGGAAAACGGCCGATACCGCGATTAACCTTAGGCGCGTCGACGATGAGGTGAACAAAGCAGTGATAGCTGCTAACAGGGCTGCCACGGCGGCTAGAGTAGCCGCCGTGAAAGCTGTTCAGAACAGAATGGATGGACAATTTTGCGATACTGATGTCTAAGAATTAGGGTATTAGCTTTTTGTTATAGAATTGTAAATTTTCCTTTTTACTAATTCTGAGTACTTATTTCTTAAGGTGTCACCCCGGATAGCAAAAGCTTGCTGGAGGTTGATCATAGTCATCCCTTTTCTTTTTTTTGGTCTTTTTCAGATGTTTGTAACATGTACATAACCATGTAAATCAAATCAATGAAAGATGAATTTTCTAACATTTTCACTGTGAGGCAACATCCTAAGTGAGCATTGGTTCATACATTGCCAGTTTTCCCTGTCTTACATGTTAAAAATAACATGGTGCTAAGTTATCAGTGTAAGATTGATCCTTATTGAGAGAATGCAAAGAATAATGGGGGTGCCCATACCCTGATTCCACCCAAATTGTTGACACAAGAAGGCACAAGGATATGAAGGTGATAAACTTCAACTACTCCCAATGAAGAGTCAAAAACCACCCATCACCATAAATAAAGAAAGAAATAATGTCTGCTTATATCTATGCAACTCTATTATTACATGTTGTTCAAGATAGTAAACATTAGCATTAGGCAAAGGCCATTTCATTTTACTTAGATAGAATAAAGTTACAAGAGGAGGAAAACAAAAATGCATGACATTATAAGAATCCATGTGCGCTCTCCTCATGTAGGACAATGACATGAATTCTCTTTTCAATTATTATTATTTACCATTATTATAATTAGTCATTTTTTTTTTTTTTTTGGTTTAAGACTCTAGGCACATGATGTTTGTGGTGGGTAAGAATGTAAGATCTTTATCCCTTTTTCCTCAGAGAATAAAAAAGGAAAAACACTCTGACTTTTCTAGCATGCTGGATCTACAATCTGAGTTTCACTCGTTCTATAAAAAGCTTATAAATTATAAAAACACTTCCTTTCTTTTTTTTCTTCCTCCTTTACTTATCTTTTAGCGTTGGTTTTTTATTAGGGTGGATGAGATTCTTTTTTTTTTTTTTTTTTTTTTTGAATTGCCTCACATTTTATTAAATATATCTAATCCCAGATTCAAATCTGTGATTAAACTTTTCTGCTCAACGACTCCACATGCAACTCAGAAAAGTCCAACAAGGAAAAGTGACTCTTGTTAACTGTCTAAGCAGGGGTCAATACCATAATTAACCTTTTATATATCTCTTGATTTTTTTATTTAGATGTTTTTATGGCTTAAAACAAAAATCTAACTATTTACAAAATATCACGTGGATATAATCACAACTGACCACACACAAAAAAAAAATCAATCAAAGTGTGACTTGTAAGTTATGGAAAATGATCCTCTCCATTTTTTTAACAATTGATAGAATATAGTGTCATCTATCACCTTTGATTTTATAAGTGGGACCAGAAATAAATAAAAGAGAGAGAACAATGAATAATTAAATTGAACACTGGATACCATTCAATTTTTTTTTTATTGAAAAGAATTCACTCCTGTAAGTTATAACTAATTTAAACTCACATTTCAAAGGTGATTTTTTAACCATTATTAGTACAATTTCGATGATATTTTAAAACACTTGAAAAATATTTATTCTACTACAACTATATTCATTCTACTATAACTATATTAAAGTTACCAAATAAGGAAGATTTTACAATAAAAAGTACAAACTTTAAATTTTTATCTAATAATAACTATAATATATGTTGTTAAAACATATATTAACTACACTCATTTATAACGATGGTGGCTCTTAGGAAAATGATATCATATGTAAACTATAATTACAATCGAAATAGCTAGAGTTAATACTTAATTTGACTTTTAAATTCAATTGACTCCTAAAATTACTATTAACTCTCAATTTGACTTCTAAAATTTACAATAATAACTCACATTAGTTTTTTAGTTGATTTCTATGACTGGCATATTAATTTTGTATGTTAATTTGTTAAGATTTGAATTTTTTGCCTAAATTACTAAGACTTATTAAATCTCTTAAAAAATTGATTGATTCTCCAATATCTTTTTGAAGATGACAATAACAAATTTAATTTGTAAATTTTGCAGCTCTAAAAGGAATAATCAAACTTTTAAAATTCTAATAAATTTTTATCATATAGAATCTGGATAAAAAATCTAAATCTTCAACACATGATTAACAAAGTTTAGTTAATTACAATGTAACTTTTGAAATCTAATTTAAATTCATTAAATTTTAAGAATCAAATTGAATTTTACTTTAAATTTAAAGAACCAAATTGTATATTACTTAGAAATAGGTGCAACTATTGAAGGAGGAATTGTGAATTTGTGATTTGAATTGGTAAGTACTAAGTTGTATTTAATTGGTGTGGTCGCCAAGGTAGGGGGTCAGGTTCTGAGCAATACACAAGGCACACCAATAAACAAGTCTCTGTGTGTTTCTTTTCTTTTTAATTTAACCGGTCAAAGTTTCTTGAAGAATCCCCATAAAATTTTATAGTCTCCTCCTAACTATGCTCTGCTCCCATGCCATTATACGAGGCAATGCACATTGGAATACCATTCAGCTCCAACTTTATTTAAAAGGCTTAATTTGCTAAAAAAAACTTTATATATGGAAGATATCATAAAAATTAGTTGGTAAATTTTCCTTGACTTGTTTATTTAGAAAGTACCATCTTTTTTACTTAAGAGTTTTTCTTTTTTCCTTCTCAAATCCATTGTGCATGCCTTTCGTGTGTGCACGCGCACTTGTTTATTGTCACATGAGCCATGAAAGTTTCTAAGTGCTTTATCTTAAAAAGCTTTCGTATTACTTGCTTTACAAGATCTTATAAATAATAGTATTAGTTCAGCGAGATTTGCATATTATTTAATGTGAACATATTATTATTATTATTCCAAATTAGGGGTGGCAATGGGTAGGGTATGGTAGGGTTTGGATCCAACCCTAACTCTACCCGCGGGTTGAGATTTTTATATAAACTCAATCTTACTCTACTCGCGGGTTGAGAATATCCCAACCCTAACCTTACCCGCTCTTAACTCGCGGGTACCCGACTCTATCTGTGGGTTACAAAAAATATACAACATTATTATATAACTTGATGATAATTTAAAATAGAATTGATTTTATGTAAAAAAAAATTAAATTATCAATTAATAATTTTCTTTTAGTGGCTAAGGATCTTTTGCATTTAGTGAGAGGTCTTTAATTCAACATCCACTTAAAACATATTTTTATATAAGTATATAATATAAATATATATAAAGTGCGGGTTGGTCGGGTAGGGTTGAAACTCAACCCGCACCCTACCCGACCCGTACGAAAACCCTATCCGCACCCTACCCTACTCCGCTGCGGATTGGATTAACAACCCTACCCGAACGGGTGGAATCAGGTTGGTGGATACCTGCAGGTAGGGTACATATTGCCACCCCTATTCCAAGTGTCACCACAAGAGAAAGTGCTCATTTTTTATTAAACAGTTGAATTGATCAGAACAAATTTTAAATAAAATATTTTAATTTTTAATAAATTTTATTATTTTAAAAATTACTCTCGTCAATAAATGAATTGGTCATCGTTGCTTTTTAATAAAATTTTTAATATATATTATGTTAGACAAATAAATTTTTAATAAAATTTATTATAAGATAATTGGAGTTTGAAAATATCATTATATGATAAATTATAATTTTTTATTATTGAAAATTTTTAAAATAATAAAAATTTGTTAAGGCCAAAATTTTCGATCTGAAACTTTTTAAAAATTAATTCTGATGTTTACTCTCTTTTTTTTTTTTAAATTATGTACACCAAAATTGAACTTTGCCTACTAGTGTCAATTATGTTATGTTTAATCCAAAAATATTTAGATAATCGATCCTTAAATTTGTATAAAAGGATGAAAGTTATGTTGGATAGATACAAGTCAACGAAAAACTTTGTACTTGGTATTGAATAATATTCGTGTAGATTATATATTTATATAAAACAATAATTTGTGATGTGATTGCTGTTGTATTATTAATTAATCCAAACTGAAATCAATATTAATTTTAATAATGCACGTTTCTGCAGATTTTCAAAGTATATACATATACATTAATTAGCTAATCCGAATATAAATAGTTTATATAATGGGAAGAGTTCTGAGCGGGGAAGCATGTCTGGCCTTTGCATTCAATGTGCATCATATTATCACACTTCAACATTTCCCGGGTGTCATTGTCCCTCCATTATTAATGTGTCCATTATTTGGGTATAAAACTCTTAATCTAGAACAAAAATTATTGCTCGTATGTATTTTAATTCACAATGATTATATTATATAGTATAGTGTAGATTAAAATTTATAATTGTGTAATCATCAAGCTTTGGTATTAGTAACCCACAGATTTTCTTCTAACGGATAAGTCAATCACTTGTTCATTATTTTCATTTCATTTTGTCACACAATTTAAGGCATTTAGCCATTGTTTGGTAATTAATTTAGATTAATCTAGTAGTCAGTTTATTCATTTGTCTAAATAAATATCAAATATTTAAATAGAAAAGTATAAGTAGATAATAAAAATATTAAAACAATATGAATAATAAATATATCGAATGTTCAATTCACTAGGTGTGCAGATGGTTATCCTAATATTAAAATTTAGGTGGATAATTTGGAGGTATAGTATATTTTTACTTTATTAAATCAATTTTAAAATTCATTATTCACATTATTCATAAAAGCCATTGTATATCTAATAAAGTCCTATTTAAATGAGTTGCTGCATGCACAAGGCGAAATTTGAACCCCCGACACTTGCTTAAGCGGACGAGTGAGCTGACCACTCGACCAACCCAAGTTAGTTTTTTTCGCTCTTAGCTTGGTTAATTATTTTTTCTTCTTTGGCCAAGTATTAATAAAATGTCCATCTGTCATGGTATGATTGCTCTAAGAATGTTCACTTATGAGAGGATTTTGTGCTGTAAAATAGAACAAACTTGTAGAAGAAACCAGTTTTTTTTCTTTACTTTGCTTGTGATCTAATCAAAACTAATTATCATCGCAATAATAATGTGAACAGGACCTTAAGTTTTACATAAAGATAAATCAATAATGAATTGGCCCAGTTGTGTAGTTTGGATCCTGAACATAATAAGTACATTTTTTCCCTCTTAGTTATAATGGAATCATAAATTTTTTTCTTAGATAATAATTTTTTTGCTTAACAGTATTATTATTATTAGGTGAATTCTATCCGATCATCTTTAAAATAAGAGATAATATTCAATTTGATTCCTGAACTTGCATGCAAACCTCAATTTAGTCCCTAAAGTTTCAATTGCCTTTATTTAGTCTCCAAACTTTGTGAATATAACTCATGTGAGTCATTGAAACAATTTTCAACGTATAAATGTTAACGGAACACTGTCGTGAACAGCCAAATGCCACACTAAACTTTGTAAAATGATGTCGTTTTAGTTTTGGCACTCAAATAACCCAAAAACAACATCGTAAAAGGTGTTTATTAATATTTTACCTAACAAAATAAGTGATACGATAGCGTTTTTGAACTATTTAAATGCCAAAACCAAAACTACATTATTTTACAAGTTTTAAAGTGACATCTAATAGTCTATAACAGCGATCCATTAACGTTTTTATACTAAAAATCATGTTAAGGACTAATATAAGGCACATTTATAAACTTTGGGAACTAAATAGAAGCAATTGAAATCTCAGGGACTAAATTAAGACTCACGTGTAAATTTAGGGACCAAATTGAGTATTATCTCTTAAAATAAAAAATAAGTTATTCCTTATAATATGTTCAATAATTATTATATGAAATTAGTTAGCTTATCATAATTAACCCTAAAATTCAATAACCTGACCAATTAACTAGATAGTTAGATTAAATGTTAATAATCATCATTTTGGTTAATATTCATGAAATTATACGTTCAACTTTTTCTTTTCCCTTTAGATAGTTAGGTTTAATATTTGATGTTAACTGGTATATCGAAAAATTTATTATGACAGTATTTATTTAAAAATTATAGTTATAAAATAAAAAGTATATATATAAATAGAATATTTGAAACTGCTATAATTTTATTCTATTAATATATCGAGGTACATTTTTTATGGAGTCATTTTTATATATTTTGTGGACTAATTATTATTTAATTTAAATTTTGATGATATAATTTTAACAAAAAAAAAAAGATTTCAATCGTATTTAAATACCTATTTTTTTCATTATTTAATAATGTGTTTTTTATTTTTCTTTTATCCGGTTCTATTCGATAAAAAATTATAAAATTCAGTCAATAATTAACTAAGAAAGAATTTAAATATATGTTTGTTGACAATTAAATATTTTTATTTTTATTTTTTTAAATTTATCCTATTTTTTATTTATCTTTTTTATTATTACATAATAAAAAAATTATTTTTATCCAATAACTATCAGTCATATTACAAAGAGTAATTTATTTTTTATTTAAAAAAAATTGGATAAAATTCACCTTATTATTATTATTTTTGCACCAACACTGGTGCTATAGAACTTTCCTGTGGGCAGCCAAAGGCTAAGTTTTTTTTTTATATAATTTATTTTGAAGTTATTTTTGTGATAACTAATCTTTGGAAGTGGAACTTTTGAAGATGCGATTAGGTTGTCCATTTTGAAGCCTATTTATGAACACTTTAAATTGAAGCTGCATGTGAAACGATTCTCTTGTACTTCCCATATGTTCCTACTTTCTTGTGTTTTTTCTTTAATTCTCCATCTCATTGCACACTCAATCATATTTTTCTTTTTGTTTCTTTCTTTCTTTCTTCTAATTCATCTGTAGCAGATACTCAATGGTAGCTTTGACATAAACTCACCGAAAGGTAGTTAAAATATCGTGTATAATATATATAATTTTGATTAACCATATTCCACATATAAAAAATTTTATATGTATATTTAATTAAGTGAAAGAAGCTATTATATTTGCATAAAGTACATATATAATTTAATTTATTTTTAATATATATTTTATATTTTAATTTATATTTTATACGAATAGTTAATTTAGTAATTATTTTATTGTGTATATCTAGTACGAGTGAACTAGATATTATTATATAAAAAATATTTTTAATATCTATTACACAAATGATAAAGTGACTGTGTAAAAGTTTTAAGTTGATCAATAATTATTATATTAAAATTAAATTCTAAAAATATGATTGATTTTGCTTTGGGTTAATAAAGTAAGTAATGATTTGCTGATTAATTGATTATTAACTAATAAAACGGTCAAACTTTCAACGCCAATGCAACAATTGTTATAATCTACTTGTTAACATTTAGGCATAATAAAATCCACCTAAGAATTTAATTTTTCTAATCCATCGGTGTCGAAAATATTTGTAATCTAATTAGATATTATTATATCAACAAAAATAATTACTTTTAACATTAATTACATATATTATTTAAAAAGTTTTAAGTTGGATACTAGATTAAAATTAAACTTTTAAATAGAAACATGCATGATAAGATTATATTTATTTTGAAAATGAGGTTGCACTGTTTAGGCGAATAAATAAAGAAAAACTTGTCGTTTATGTTGTTCGAGAAATGCCATTATTTCATATGAACACATGAGATGATTCTCTTTATATCTTATTTAAGGAATATGCTTTTAGAGTTTGTATATATTTTTGCCAAATAATTATTGCATGAAATTATGTTTGTACATTATATATATTGGATAGATGTCCTACACTATATATACATGTCATTTTCAATCATCAATTTTACAAATCTGATATATATGCGGGTACTCGTTTTGTGGTTGGTCCCAATCACAATTAATTAAAAAGGAAAAGATTTATCAAAAATTAAAAAAAAAAAATAGTAGGTGTAAGGTATTTTATATCATTGATTTGTAGTTCGAATTATTGAATTCCAATGTTCGAAAATGGAAGCAGCATGGTCTTTTGATTTACCTGCCCACAAAAGAAAATTGGACAAGTTGTTCAATCCAGCTCAAATTCCATAGAGTCATGCATAGGATCATAGGTATGGTTAAGCTTTCAGTAGTGTAAATGAAATGATGCATTGTCTTTTGCCTCTAAATCCAGAAGTTGCCATTAATAATGAATCAAAGTAATTTTTAAGGGTCAACGCGGATCGGATTGGATCGCATGCGACCAAAATTTCGATCCAATTCACATTAAAATAATCGGATTGAATTTAATATGAGTAGATTTTAAGTTTAGATTCGATTCGATCTGCACATTTGCGGATCAAATTGAATATCAGATATATTCGTAAAATATTAAAATATTTTTTAAAATTTATTTTTATTAAAAAATTAATATTTTTTTTATTTTTTTAAATATGTTTACTTTTAAAATAATATTAAATATACTTTTTTAAATAATAAAAATAAAATAATACAAAATTTTTTGTTAACTTTGAGTGATTGTGGGAGTACGTACTCCTTATCTAGCGCCCGACGCTCTACTAGGGTTTCACTGCGCTGCCTCCATGGTTATACCTTTCTTTGTCTTTTTTTCGTCAAACTCTTTTCTATCTTCTTCTACTTTCTTTTCTTAATTTCTTTTCCACTTAGCTCCCTAATTTTTGTTTTATCTCCCAATTCATTCCTCTTTTAATTCATTCCGTTTTCTAATTCACTCATTCCATATATCTTATGTCTCTTTGGAATCATTGAATACCAATTCTGATTTTCTCTACACCATGAGCAACAAATCAGAGACTCAGAACCCTCATATAATTGCTATGATGGTGGAGGGTGCCAGCCTTCAAGTGGCACCCAAAGAAATATGAAACTACTTTCGTGGAATTGTCGGGGTTTGGGGAGACCCCTGACAATCCACAATCTTAAAGGGATTTGCAAATCCTACTCCTCCGAGGTTGGTTTTATCTGTGAAACAAAAAATCAATCTCGACAAGTTGAAGGAAAACTAAGATCTTGTGGTTTCAAGGAATGGTTTATTGTAGATCGGGATGGATTATCAGCAATGGCATGGAGGGATGGTTGCACTGTTTAGATTTTACAGCATGGTAGATTTTTCATTGCGGCATCAGTTCTGACAGCTGGTTCTAATGATCCCTATGGTGTTCTAGGTGTTTATATCAGTTCAAATGATCAACATAGAATGGCTCAATTTGCTGAATTAACTTCAGTCACCCAACAATTCGATGGTAAGGTTGTCTTAATGGGGGATTTTAATGCCATTTCTAATCAATTGGAGAAAGAAAGGTGGGGGTGCTAAATCTCCTTCTTCTATTGAAACCTTTAATAGTTTTATTGATGATAATTCCCTGATTGATATTGGTATGGTCGGAAGACCATTCACTTGGTCAAATAGACGGAGGGGTGATGAGTTGATACCGGAAAGACTGGACCGATTTTTGGTAGGAGTTGATTGGCAGCAACTCTATCCCAATGCAATGGTTCTTAGACTGTCAGAATCAGGCTAGGATCATGCCCCTCTTCTCCTAGACTCTAATCCGAGAACTGAGAGATCTAAACGCCGATTCAAATTCCAAGAAAGATGGTGTTCCAATGATGAAATAAGGCAAATTGTTAGAGAGGTTTGGCATGAACAGATTGATGGTTCAGCCATGTATATCCTAGCTCAAAAAATAAAACGTTGTCGGCATACGATTGTCAGATGGCAGCAAGAACACAGATCTAATTCGAAGGTGGAGATTGATTTACTACAGTCGGAATTAGAGGAACTTCGTTTAGCAGGAATTCATGGAGGCGACATCATTTCAGAAATAGAGGACAAACTTGAAAAAGCATTGCAAAATGAGGAATCTTATTGGAAAGATAAGTCTAGAGTCAAATGGCTCAAATCTGGTGATCAGAATACAGCTTTCTTCCATCAGAAATTTAGAAATCGAACCCGAAGGAATAGAATTTGGCAACTAACTCGCAGTGATGGTGAAGTGGCTACTTCAAATGCTGGTATTGCTTCTGTGGCTGAATCTTATTTCAAGGACATCTTTTCCTCCACTTGTCATGAGAACCCTGAACCTCTGTTTATTGATTTTGAACCTAAGGTTACAGCTCATATGAACCGTAGGCTTCAAAGACCAGTGACTATGGAGGAAGTGAAACGCACAACATTTAGCATTCATCCTCAAAGTGCTCCAGGAGATGATGGTATGACAGCAAAATTTTTTCAAAGCTTCTGGAACATACTTAGTGGTGATGTGTTTCGAGCAGTTAAGAGCTTCTTTTCTGGGGGCAGAATCTTGAAGGGTTTTAACCACACTCAGATCTGTCTTATTCCCAAGATTTCTGATGCTAAAGATATGACTCAGGTAAGACCAATAAGCCTATCTTCAGTCTTTTACAAGATTATCTCCAAAGTATTTGTACATAGGCTTCAGGGTATGATGAATAGACTAATTAGCCCTACGCAGAGTGCTTTTATTAAAGGCAGATTAATCTCTGATAATATCCTAATTACTCACGAGTGTATGCATTACTTGAAGAACAAAAAAAGGGGTCTCGAAAATGAAATGGCGCTAAAATTAGATATGAGTAAGGCATATGATAGGGTGGAATGGCACTTTCTTTGGTTTATATTGGAGAAGTTTGGTTTTGACTCCCGATGGATCATGTGGATTCGAGAATTAGTGACAACTGCTTCTTATTCCATTATTGTGGAAGGACAACCTTATGGTTTCTTCAAACCAAATAGAGGTATTCGACAAGGAGATCCTCTATCCCCCTATCTTTTTCTTTTTTTGTGCAGAAGGTCTCTCCTTCTTGCTACACAAGGCAGAACAAAACAGACTAATTCAGGATCTTCAGATACATAGGCGATGTCCCAAGGTCAACCACCTCCTGTTTGCTGATGATTCCATTTTATTCTGTAAGGCTAATCCTGAAGCATGTTCAAATATCCTGCATTTATTGAATTCTTATGAAAGCATCAGTGGCCAGAGGGTAAATCTTAATAAATCTGCTGTATTCTTTAGCCACAACACTCCATCCACTACTCGTACACTACTGGCTAACTCTATGAATATTAATCATATTGGGGCTCAGGATAAATACCTTGGTTTGCCTTTTACAGTCTCTAAATCGAAAAAAGCTTCTTTTAGTATGATCAAAGAAAAGGTTCGGAAAAGAATCCAAAGGTGGAAGCGCAATCTTCTTTCGTCAGGTGGTAGACACGTATTGCTTAAGGCAGTGGGAGAAGCTATTCCTATTTATACATTGTCTTGCTTTAAGTTGCCTGATGGTTTAATTTCGGAAATTCACTCTCTACTTTCTCAGTTCTGGTGGGGACAAAAAGGTTCTGAAAGGAGGATGGCTTGGATTAGCTGGGACACTATGACTCGCCCACGAAAAGAAGGAGGCCTTGGATTTAAAGATCTCAGAATCCAAAATCTGGCGCTTTTAGGCAAACAGTTTTGGCGACTTGTAACACAGCCTACTTCCTTATTATCCAAAATCTTAAGAGGTAAATACTTTAGCAATGGTAATGCTATAACGGCAGAAATTGGATTCTTACCTTCTTGGGGATGGAGGAGCATACTGGAAGACCGAAAGATTGTTGAAAAAGGTCTTAATTGGGCTGTGGGTACTGGTGAGAATATCCGAACCTTTGAGAATCCTTGGCTGCCTCCTCCGTATCCTTTAATGATTTCTGACATGCCAAATAGACAGGCTATTTCTGAGTTGGTTCCAAGAGTTAAAGATCTAATTACTGAAAATAGAAATTGGAATCAGAATCTCATTCAAGAATTATTTCCCCAAGACGTTGCAAACAGGATTTTGTCAGTTAAAATTCAGCAGAATAGGGACAAATTGCAATGAGATTTGAACAAATCCAAGCAATATGATACAACTTCAGGTTACAGAATTGGCTATTTATTTTACCATCCACCTCTGGAGCTTTGCCCTAATTATATGCAGCAGAAAAAGCCGTGGATTGATCTATGGAAGTTGAACTTGCCTCACAAAATTAAGCTATTTATCTGGAAAGCTCTCCATGGCCAACTTCCAGTGCTTGCTCAAATTCATCACCGCATCCCATCTATATCACCAATATGCCCTTGCTGTCATGAAGCAACGGAAACAGTCACTCATTGTTTGATCGATTGCTCTAGAATTAAAGACGTGTGGTCTCAGAGTTATCTTTGTGACTGTCTTCCCCCTCAGAGTTCTAACGACTTTTGGACATGGTGAACTGCAACAATAGAGATACTTAACCCATTGAAGAATGCTGACCGTAATCCTCAATTGCTTGCCATCATTTGCTGGAACTGCTGGAAAGCTCGCAACCAGTTGATTTTTGAAGGTTCTACTTCTATGTCGTCTGCCATTCTAGCAAGCTCTGTCAAGTTGCTCCGTGAAATCCAAAGAACTCCCAGTTTAGGTCGTCATCTCCATGAGACAAGCTCTTAGTTGCATTCAATTTGATTTATCATTATTTCTTCTTTAAGATTTTTCTTCGTTTTTCAACCACGCACCGTTGGATGAATACCTTCAGTGTAGTGTTTTTGGGAAATTCCCACCTTTTATTATGCCGTTCTGCTTTTGGACATCTTTGTATTTCATTTTTTAATAATTAATGAAATATAACCTATTGTCTTTGGAAAAAAAATAAAATAATACAACATATATGATTATTATTAGTTAAAATAAAATATAAAAAAATATTTATTTATTTATTTTTGTGAATCTGCATATATGCGCGGATCGGATATACAGATACATACATAAAATCCGCAATTCGATCCTATTAATATGCAGATCAGATCGAATATCGAATTCGATCTGATAGCCTTACGGATTAGATCTATATCCTCAATTTTCAAATCAGATTCGGATAAATATCGCAGATATACGGATCTGATCCGATATATGAACACCTCTAATAATTTCTATATATAGGAACTTATAGAATAAAATAATTTTTTTTGTTGCTCATATTATCCCCCAATTAAACAAGCTAAAGAAATGAGTTACTATAGACAAAATTCGAATCCCCACATTTATTTAAGCGAACAAATGAGTTAATCACCAACAAACTCAAGTTGGTTTATAAAATAAAATAGTTGTATACTATCAACAATAATAGAATAGTAAAAACCCAAACATTTACAGGGAATCATCATTAATGGGGTTTAATTAACTGGAGTACATGTTAATGTAATTGTTAATAAAATAAATAAACAATAAATACATTAATGGGGTTTAAGTGTTTAACTAAGTAAGATACATGTTAGCAATTAGTAATTTTTTTAAAATGTTATTATTTTAATAAATGAATAATATATACATTAATTTTTTTCTAATTTTTTTTAATTAGTAACATTAACATAACCCTTATTAATGAGGTACTGTTTTACAATTTTATCTATTTACGTTGAAAAATATTTACACTTTTGAATTTTTATATATAAAAATCAAATTGATAATAAATATCTAAATAAATGCAAAAGAAAAAATTATATATGTTCACACTTTGAAATTGGGAACCTATTTGCTTTGACATGCTAAAGTGCTAATGTATATTTAATAAGGATTTATCTATCTTATATGCTAAGAATACATTTATCTATTTAGAGATTTGAATCCATAATTTCTAGACGAATATTAAAAAATTATGTCATTTAAATTATAACTTATTGGTTCCTAATAACACATGTTAAAATTATAAATTGAAAAAGTTTTTATTAAAAATATAAAAAAATTTTAAAATTTTAATGTATTTATTTTATATTTATTAAATAAAAAATTTAAAATTTTCTATTAATAGTAAACTTATTAATAGCTAAACCCATTTCATAATAGGCAAATAAAAAAAGCATATACAAAGTGACGTTTGAAAATTTGAAACTGAACAAGATCAAAGCTTTATTAATTGTCCTTAATTCAAAGTAGCTAAGAGGGATGACAAAAACAAAGATGTAAGCTCAAAACCTTAAATTAAAGTCATGATGCCATGAATTGAACCTTATACATAAAATGTCTTTTGACTTTTTTTCCTATATATATGTTACAATATTTGGAGGGTCATTATCCTACTTACAGTGACTAATAACCACATTCATCAATGTGGTAAGAGAATGAACCACTTGTAGGGTTATGAAGTGGGTGGGTCAATTCACCTAATCCAATCGACTTTCTTGACTTTCTACACCTACTTGATAGTTAATTTATAGCTGGATAATGTTGTCATCAGGGTTAATCAATGTGGTTAGCAAAATATAAAATAAATACACATACAAGTCTTCAACCTTGGTTTAATTAATGTGGTTCTACTCCACTTGATATTTTACCTCTACCTTTTTATAACCCAAAATACAAAAATATTAGCGGATTTTGGAGCTTGGACTTGATAATAACATTGTGTCTTATATTGAAAAGAATGTCACACATCCATAAATTGGTTTGATTAATTCAAAGCTAAAATTTAAGGGGAAAAAAGAAATTGTCTTGAGGTCAAATATGGTCGGTGAGTTCGAAATTGCACTTTTGGAATTTCCTTTTCTTGAGAGTGGAAATATTTGAATACCTACGAGCCATGATCAATTCAACAATAATGCTTTGCTTTACATGGTCCCAAATTTAAACATATTATTATTATTATTCCATTCACAGTGTCAAGGTTAGAGGCTAGAGGAGCCTTTTAGGGTCAGAAGAACGAATAAATTATAAAATTTTTATGTAATTTTTAATTCAAACCTTGATCATTATTATATTCTTGTTTTACTTGGAATATAATATATTATGATTTCAAATGTTAATACTAGGTCTCTTAGGAAGACTTAGCTTTTACAAACTATTACCTTTGGCTCCAAATTATTTGAATAATTATTAAAGCAATAATTATTGATAAAGAGAATGGAAGTGAAAATTTTGTACTATTATATAATCTATCCATTTCTACAATGAAAACTATTTGTAAGTTCATATTTCGTTTTTCTTTTATACTACTAATAATTGCATTTTTTTTAAGCAAAACTAAAAAATAGAATGAAAATGTATGTATTGTTCTCATGATTACAAAAAGTATCAAATTACTCAACAGCATTGACAAAGAACGAGGAAGCTTCTAAGAACTTAATGTTGTCCGTAGTGTACTATTTTCTTCTCTTCTTTTATCTTATTTCCTCTCAAATTGTACAATTGTAGAAAGGGTACCCGTATACAAATGAAGAGATTGTTGACCAGCCAAATATGATTGAGTATGCTACAATTTAATAGTTTACTAACAACAAAAAACCATGATTATTTGTAAAATATGAAAAGTTGTGATTAGATTACTAAATACTCAAATTGCCATTAAATATTTCCCATCAAACGAAAGAAAAAGAAGAGAGTTGTCAGACCTAAACATATAAACCAAAAAGAAGTTTTTTTTTTTTTTTTATATATTTTCAGTATGTATGTAAGATTTTTTTTTTAATTAATTTTATATTTTATTTTTTTATACATTTGAATCTGATCACACATGTCCTTATGTCTTACTATCCATTTTCACTTCATACTGTTCATACAGTTGTAATTAATTAGTCATTTTAATATGTATACTAGAATAAAAATTAGAATAAAAATTAATTTAACTTGTTAGTTATCTAATATGTGACTATAATTAATTATAGTAAAAATATACAAGAGATAATTAACTAACAAATTTCTTTTAGAGTAAAATAAATTCTTCTCATTTTTTAAAATAATTTTGAAATGAATAAAAAATTGAAAAAAAATATATTAGATAATTACTTCTTATGTACTCTTATGTACTCTTACTATATCATTATAGTTACATATTAAATAATTAATAAATTAAACTAATTTCTATAAAATAATTAACTAATTATAATTAAGTTTATATTTATTACTAATAAAAAATAATCCAGATAATAAATAAGTCACTACTAGAATTAATGTCAAAATCATAGAGCTGAGGATAAGCAATACGTAGAAATACTTTGTAATATCCAAGAGGGTAGACATTCCCTTCAACTTGGAAAATGTTGGATGAAGCATCAGAAACTTTGGAATTTTGAAGTTGATTGGTTCTTCAGAAAGTAAGTAGAAAAATGACAGAAAATACATCACTGTGGGTAAATCTAACTTTAGTAAAATTATAGACTCACTGTTTTTCTATGTACCAGCAAAATAATTTACCATCCATACATTTAGGAACATAATTCTGTTGAATGCTAAAAAAAAAGTTAAGTGATTATTCTTGTGTATTTTATATGTACTCTTATTATAATTAATTATAGTCATATATTAAATAACTAACCAATTAAGTAAATTTTTATTCTAATTGACATGTACTAAAAGTAAAATGACTAATTAATTACAATTGAATTTATATTTATTATTAAAAAAATAATCTATTTTATCATATGTCAATTAGAATAAAAATTAATTTAAACATAGTACAATATATCTATATGTTTAGTACAATATGTTATGCATCATAGGTTAATGTAAATGAAATTATAGATAATAAATTCCATCTCTAAACAAAATTTGATAGAAAGAAGTGTTGAAGTAGAAAGACTTAGGTGGTTATTTTTTATGTACTCTTATTATAATTAATTACAATTTTATATTAAATAATTAATAAAGTAAGTTAAGTTTTATTCTAATTAACATATACTAAAATGACTAATTAATTAAAATTGAGTCTATATTTACTATTAATAAAAAATTATCTAAATAATAATATAGTTACAATTATATGAATACTAATTCATATTTGGGTAAGAATAACACATTTACAATCTTGTAAGTATGTGATTCACAATTTATAACAACGCATAAATTTTTAATTCAACTATTTGGTTTGCTTAAAAAAAATTTAAATTCTTCAATTTATTTATTTATTATTGTTGGTCAACCTTATTATGGTTTCCGAATTTTGAGTATTCTTTTTGTTATCCCATAACTTTCTTTGGATTTTTAACAGTAACACAACATGGGCCTAAAAATACATGACTAAATTGATACAGGCCAAGTCCGATATATATTGGGCCTCTTCACCGATGAAAATGATAACCAAGTGGCATGGAGTAGGTGTTAACCCTACAACTTTTCACCTGACCAAAAAAAAAAAAGAAAAAACCCTACAACTTTTCATGACAAAAAAAGTAAAAACAAAAAACCTCTACAACTCAAAAAGCAAGTTGATGCGATTGTGGTTGACTTAACCCATGAACAAAGTCTAACCAACATTGTGGATGAAAGGCAACAAAATTTAGAAGCAAAGTAATTCCATTTGAAATGAAAAGCGTTTTTGGTTAATATAAGTGAATGCGAAAATCCAAAACACTACTTATCCTTTTCCCACCATCACAAGAAACAGTGGCAGCATCAAAATTAGAAAACCCATAAGTCATGCATCCTCATAAACACAAATATAAAACATGGTTCCATGCATGCATCCCAAAACAAACCATCATAATAATGTCTGTGAGTCCACCAAGAGAAAGAAGCAACAACAATAACAATGGATTCCAACTATACTGGTGCTTCCAGTGCAACCGCATGGTGCGAGCCGCACACGATAACAACCCATCCTGTCCACGCTGCTTTGGCCAATTCATCCAAGAAATCAACATGCCAACCCCAAGACTCTTTCTCGATTTTACCCCTAACACTAACCACCCTTCTCCACAGCCCCGTCTTCTAGAAGCTCTCTCCCTCATGCTCGATCCCGCCTTCCAACAACCCCGTCGCCGCCCCCGCATCCGCCGCCGCCAACCTTCCGACACACCCGACCCCCACCCTACAACTCGTCCCCGAACCTGGATCATTGTCCATCCCATCGGTGCTTCCCCCGAGGAGCTCGAAGCCATGGTTCCGCCGCCGCGCCGCGACCGTCCGGTGGTGCCGATCGGGGTGGACTCCAGGGACTACTTCCTTGGTCCGGGACTGAACGAGCTGATCGAGCAGATTACCGAGAATGATAGGCCGGGTCCGGCGCCGGCGGCGGAGAGAGCAATCAGAGGGATACCGAGAGTGAAAATAGAAGCACAGCATCTGAAAGAGAATTCTCAGTGTCCGGTTTGTCAGGAAGAGTTTGAGGTTGGTGAAGAAGTGAGGGAGCTTCCATGTAAGCATGTTTATCACTCTGATTGCATTGTTCCGTGGCTGAGGCTTCATAATTCTTGCCCCGTTTGCCGCCATGAGGTGCCCGATGGTGATGATGATGATGAATGTGTTGCTGAGGGGAGGTTTCAGAGGTGCTTGAGGTGGACGAGGGTTTCTTCTCTTTGGCCATTTCATCACCACCGTCGACGTGTTCATCCTGCTGATCCAGGACCAGGAGAGAATAATAACGCTACTGCTTCTCTCAGGGGTGATTAATTCAAATTAAACTCAATTAATCCTTGTGTTTATTTTTCCATCAACTGAGATTGTGTTTGCACTCGTCTTTCAGTACCTAATCCAAGACGCTCTTGCACCATTCTTTAACTAAAGCTCAGGTGCTGAATTCAGTTGTAATTTATTGGCAGCTCTGTCATCGCAGTTTAGGCAACTTGTCATGCTGTAATTCAGTTGTAAGTTACTATCACATATTCATGCTGCATTCTTTGCTTGCTTTACCAACTTCTTTTTAATAAAAATCCATTTCGCAGGAGCATCTTGAACTTGCACTTCACACGAGTTAAAATTGTCTTCGGGTTTTCACGTTTCAATCATGTTAAAACTGGAGTTCATCTTCACAATATACAAAGTTGGAGAACAGTGTAAACCGTCGTGAAAAAGGGCACTTCTCCCTGATTCCGTGGATGTGGCATTTGTTTGTTATTCTTTTAGCATATAAAATGTATATAGCTTAATACAGTTAATTAATGAATGGCTAGAGTACATGTTACTGCAATATACGATGCCATGTCGTATCACAATGTTACTTTGGTTATCCCGTTATATCTATATGCTGTAATTATTATGTTATTAACAATGACAGTCGTTAAAAGGAACATAATTATAATTGGATTACTATAAAATTCATTCACCGACTGAGGTGAAATCAACATTAAACATTAAAGTCATGCGTATATTCATGAGATAAAAGTTTCTATGAAAAGACATCTCGTCACATATCTTGATAAACTGGGACTTTAAAAGTATGAAGAAATTTTTAATGAGTAACAACTCTGTCTGGATGACCTGCTCCAAGTGCCTATTTCTTTTTCTTTTTCTTTTTTTGTCTTTTAAGCCATTAAATTAGTTTTCAAATCCTCTTTTCAGGACCAAATTTTTCTCTCTATGAACGATGAATCAATGCAAGGTGAAGTCATAAAACGAATACTGAATAACTGGAGTTATAATATGGTCCCTTGGTTTAACCTCCATAGCTGCAAAATTTTACATCGAGATTCAAAAGCCCCTGCGCTGATGGTGAGTACCAGCATGGAACCCTTCTGTGTATGCGGTGTTCTTAAATATCATCTGTGTGCAATTAACAATAATCTAGTTATTAGAAAGAAATTGCACATCAATAGAAGATTTTTACCTATTGCAACTGCAAGGAACCCATTCCCTAATTTTATTGCTAAGGGAAAAAAAAAAAAAGGATTAACTAATAACCGGCATCACCAAATACTTACAGCAAGGTTTTTGAAATCTGAGCTCAGGTTTTTCCGTAAATTGTCGGATACCACGGTAGCAAGCTGCTCTCCATGTTGCTTTATATTTCCTTCATTGATCTGTATAATCAAGATTGTTCATCATGATTTGGGGATGGAATAATAAGTTCTAATTTGAAAAGAAAGCTTTAATTTTAGCTTTACCTGCAAAAGCACTAATTCAGATGTTTTTTGCAAAATCTCCTCAACGAATTGCCCAACATTAGCTGAGGAGCTTGATAAACGTTCATTTTTTACTGGTGCCCCCTTTGCATTTTTCTCACTAACAGCTGGCTTGACGGCTTTGCCTGCATTAGAAAGATGAAGGATCCACTTCACTATTAACTAACTCTAAGCCAAGAACATGGCTTCTGCCACCCTCATAAAACTGATTAGTGAATGCGCTAAACTATTGGCAACTCTATTTAGTTCGAGCTAGAAAAATACATAAGCACAAGTTAACGATCCGTATTGTAGTAGTCGACAGACAGCAAGTCAGCACTAGTCACCCGTGTAAGACTCTTGGTTCTTAATAATGCAAAAACAGGCAATACATTAGTTTTGCCTAGATATGGGTAAACAAAAGCAAGCTACTTTTTCCATGGATATAATTAATAACTGATACAATAGATCAATTTGCAAATTGCCTCAGTCAAAGATGGAAGGGTAAATGGTAGGTCCTACTACATTTTTGGGTCACCGTGGTATCAAGTTCAAGTTTAAAAAATCCTCAAGTAGTCAAGTAACGATGTTTCTGGGTTACAATGATAGAGATTGACAAAAGGAAAGGAAGAAATAAAAAGGACAAAATGGAATAGTTGTTTATCAGTTATGGACACAGTGATAAAATTGTTACTAGAATTTTTACCTGAAACTGTCTTGGAACTGTTATCCACAGAAACAAGGTTTCCGTCCTTAGGAACTTGTGAAGAAGGTTGCTTTTCTGGTTGATCAGGCAATACTACTGAACCGGATGGAACTAGAGCAGCAAGATCAGGTGGTTGATCTTTCCCCACTGGAGGATTGGCCTGCAATGGGATTCAGAAGATATATAAGTTTATCGATAATTTTTTGTTTTGTTTTGTTTTGTTTGGGGGGGGGGGGGGGGGGTTGATTTACTGAGGAGAAATACAAGACATGTCCTGAATATTAACTCACCTCCAAATCAACATATGAGGGATTTCTTCCTATTGATTTAAGAAATTTGTCAAGACCACTTGCATTTAGAGCTGCAATTTATAGAATCAGACTTTATATATCAGTGTAACCACAGCATTAGCAATGCATAATGGATCCAACAAAGGACCTATTAACTTCTGTCTTATGTCAAATTAGACAGGAGAAACATAGCACTGGGGTTTAAAAGAAAAACATAAATCTTAGTTTTCTAAAGGTTTCAAATAGTAAGAAAGCATAAGAGGTTGCCATAAGGAAACTAGTTATACTTTTTCACATAAGACTTACATATGGACATGTCATTTGACAATGGGTGGAAGAAGCAGTGCGTCTGTGTCTTGAATCCTTGATCCAATAAAAGTGAAACATCTCTTCAGAAAGGGGAAAAAAATGAATTAAAAATTAGTTCCCTGGAGATAAGTTTGCTAAACAACTCAACAAAATGTAAAAATTGAAGAAGCACAATAACTAGTAAGCTTTTCTTAAAACAAAGAAGGAAGTTTAGAAGGAAACTAAAAGTAGATAGTAGGTAGGAAGTCTAAAACACAAAAACTGCAGGAAATACAGAAATCAATGGATTTCCAAGCAAATTATCTTCTTTCTGAAAATGGGGAAAGTTTTACAAAAAAAATAAAAAGCCCTCCGAAGAAAGGTACAGCAATTAAATTAATGTATGTTTGCAAGTAATTCTAAGAGAAAATACAGATAACCCAAAGTGAGCAAACAGAATAAAAACAAAAACATACCGTGCTGATTCATTCACTAACGCAAATGGAGTAACACAACCCAGAGACACCTAGTTAGATAAGGGACAAGAAAGGGTCGTCAGTTTAGATAATAATTTCAACCAAGTCATTTTTCACAAAATTATCTTAAATTATATAATCATCAGTATTTGCTACGTATGATATTAATATTATATGATTAAAAATTATAATAATCAAAATATCAGTGCAAAAAGTAAAAGCAAAAAGAGAGCATTTAACGATAATAAGGTTCTAAGTTCTAAGTCTATATATTATTCATTAGAATAAGAGAAAGTTCTTATAACAGATTGGATTGATCCATGGAACAGATGAACTGTATTTACCAAATGACCCTCACCAACTCAATCAATGAATGAATCAACATGAATTGGTTCCCTCATGGACTATATAATGCATACCAGAAAGTATAACACATAACAAGACAAATATCACACACTATATATATATATATATATATTTTGGTAATAATCGACTTGTCTTTCTAAACAAGATAAACAAAGAGAAAAGGAAAATGAAGATGATATCAACAAAAAGTATGGAATAATTACACAAACCTGAAGTATTTCACCCAAAGCCTCTTCAGGTGCCATTCTAAGACCCCCTTTTCCTAAACCAAGCCGCTGAGATAGCACTGCTCAGCTTCAAAGCAACAAGTAACTCATGAATACACATCAAAGTAAGGCAAAAGCAAAGCAAGTGAACCAATTCCTCTCAAATTTACAAAGTCATATATACCTTTAAGATCTACCTTGGTATCAGCTAAAGCAGAAACGATATAAAATCTGTTTTTCTTGTCCTGTTTGGTAAGTATACTTGTTAGAGAGGGCAATCAAATTGTAAATAAATTAATTGTTTGCTCATGTAGGTGCACAAAAACCACAAATAAATTAATTCATATTATGCAATAAATATGCATAATAACAAGTTATTCATGTTTGCTTCAACCATTTTTGCCTCTTTAGGCCACTAACTAAATTGCATTAATTCATTATCTTTTCATCAAAACTTGTATATGCACTGATGTTATATTTTTCCCTCACAAGAATAAGGTGTGTTAACTCAGTTTTATTCTGACACTAAAAGATCTTTAATTTCTTTCTTGTTTCTTCCATACTTAATAAGTTCCTCCTTTCCCTAAGACCTTTCCGTTATTAGTCAAGAATGTAAAACCTATATGATAACAGGCTATCAGTGCCCGTAGATGAGTTATATTTCAATGCTGAAAATAGTAGAATCAACAATAGGGGGAGGATAGGAAGGAGGAACTATGATGCTGATGACACAGTAGTGTACAAATCCAAGAACCTTGAGGCTGAAAGGAGGAGGAGGCAGAAGCTCAGTAACAGGCTCTTGATGCTACGCTCCTTAGTCCCCATCATCACAAATGCAACCACCTTAACCCTCAGTTTCAATTTAATTTAATTTCTCATATACACTCTTCAATTACCAAATGATTTTTTTGTAATTCAGTGCTCATTATGAACCTTGGTTTTGATTTCTTCAGATGAACAAAGCAACCATAATTGAGGATGCCATCAGTTACATTAAGAACCTTAAAGACAGTTGACAAGTCTCACCCGAGAGCATCAGGAAATAGAAGCAACACCGGAGACAGTTGTAGAACCAAAGACTAATGAGACTAACAATGGTGAAGCCATGAAAGAATGGGAGATAAAGGTTAACCTTAGCATTTTCCAATTAGCAATTTGATTTCCCTCCTTTATAACTACAATTATAATAATGCTCCTTTATAACTAAATACTAAGACATAATCAATAAAGCAATGGTAAACAAAAACATAATATAGTATACCTTCAAAAACAAATTTTTACTCAATCCTCCCCCCAAATGTCCAACATACTTTGCCTGGAAGAAAACAACAGCTAAATCAGAAAAAAGAAAAATGATTAAAAAAGAAAAAGGAATGCAATATAGTGAGTAAAGCAAAGTATATTCTTGAACAGTGTTGGACCTGAGCCTCAACAGTCAAAACAACAGGATGCTCGTAACGAGAAAACTCGATCTGAAGTTCCTGAAAAAAACATTAATATAAAGCTCATCAATCACTAGTCCTATTCAAGAACACAAAAACTCACATCTCAAGTAAAAAACGGTGGCAATTATAGTAAATTTGCAACTGTGAGAACTGAAATTTAGTGTTCTGAGTAATTCGATTATCAGGAATAGTAACAAAGAAACAGCTACAAAAATAATTAAGCAAGTTGAATGAAAAGTTACGATTACAACAAAGAGTAGAGAATAGTGAACAGTGAAAGTAGAAACGATAAATTGAGAAGATGAAGAACCTGTAAACGAGAAAGGAGTTGTTGCTTTGAAAGAGGCATGGCGAAGGGAAAAGGAAGCGTTTGCAGATTGAAAGATTGCAGCTGCTCAGTAAGGGAAGGAAGAAGCCGATGATGAGTCAGCAAGAAAAGACCTTCTTTATGGGCCTGGGTTTTTGTGGGCCTGTCCATCTGAGTTTTCCTCAGCCCAACATTCCTGACTACAGAAACAAGTTGTTAGAGCCCAACATTGAGCTTGGGTCAGTAGGCCCAAACAATTGGTGTATGGTTATAGCCCATATATGTTACTGTTTGAAAAAAAAACAAAGATCTCTATGTCACTGTCCAAAAAAAAAAAGATCTCTATGTTATTATATAAAACTGTATTCCAAACAACCAATTTGGGTCGGTTGAGTGGTCCCGCCTTATGTATACAGCAACTTATTAATTTATAAATCTTATTATGACCATCCCTCATCGGTTGCCCGCGGATTCCATTATCCAGTAGCGTATCCACGGCTTCTTGTACCAATTTCTTCTGGCACATTACTAATTCGCTTGGCGTAGATATACTTATTGTTAATAGATCAATAAGAGTATTGTTCCCATAGATAACTCTTCGATAGAGTTCATTAATATCTAAGCTCATTAACTTTTCCCCATCGATTTGAATAATGGGTCTCAACTCGGGGGAAAGAACTGGTAAGAGACATAAAACCATCCATTCCGGATTTATATTTGTTCAGATAAAATATTTAGGGGTAAAGTACTAAATTGGTCCCCTAGGTTTGGGCGTAATTCTGTTTTGGTCCTTAAGGTTTAAAGTGTTCTATTTGAATCCAAAACGTTTTCATTTAGCATCAATTTAGTCCCACAGTGAGGTCAAAATTAAATAATTAACAAAATGTCCTACATAACAACAGTTCAAGAACAAAATCGATAATCTGGAGAACAAGTACAAGCTCTAGAGGCACAAAATCAACCATTGATGCATCAATACATTTATTTATCATTTTCTTTAGTTTTATAGAAAATATTTTATTTATATTATAAAAAATAATAAATAAATGTATTGATGTATCAATGGTTGATTTTATGCCTCTGGAGCTTGTACTTGTTCTCCAAATTATCGATTTTGTTCTTGAACTGTTGTTATGTAGGACATTTTGTTAATTATTTAATTTTGACCTCACTGTGGGACTAAATTGATGCTAAATGAAAACGTTTTGGATTCAAATAGAACACTTTAAACCTTAAGGACCAAAACAGAATTACGCCCAAACCTAGGGGACCAATTTAGTACTTTACCCAATATTTAGTTAATTCTATACGTCGAACCAAAAATTTTTTTCTTCTTCTCGAGCCTCCCATTCATTTTCATTGCCTCCTTAAATGAAGTTCAGACCCGCGACAGATTAGTTCTTTCCCTATTATGCTAAAAAATACCGTGAACAACTAAAAAAAAAAAAAAGTTATATTCCAAACTTTTTTCAATCTCCTTTATTTATATATATACAAATAAATAAAAGGGTATTTTAGAGATAGAAAGCATAAACTCTTTCTAATCCATTTTATTTACTGGATATATTATCGACCACTTGTCATTTTCATAGAAAATTTTCAAAAAGTTGAATATTTTTCTTATGAAAAAATGTATTTTTTATATTTTTTTGGTTGTTTTTAAGGCCAACTTTTCGAAGATATACGCCATATTTGTGACAATTATTATATGTTATATATTTGTTATTAGAGGATTAATATCTAATTACTTGTAATTGTGTTAGCAATTATTTTTATTGTTGTTGTTAATGGCAAAATAAAATACCACTAAAATTTTTTTCTTGTAACAATAAAAGCTCTAATGGCCTCATCTAAGCTTTTGTCATATTTTGATTTATTATTAATTTAATAACCTCATACTTAATACAAAAATGTCACTTTCAAAGTATTGATAAAATAAAGCAAGCATTATTTCTGTGTCTGCCTTAGATACATTCACAACATATATGCAAAATATTCTGTATCTAAAAATTGTTTTAATTTGCATTATTGCAAAGACATCCATGCTAAATAAATCAAAATAGAAGAGGCCCTCATGGCACTGAGTATACTATTAATAATAGTTGCTTAATTGATTGAGATCTTGCTCCATTATTAGTTAATCACATTTTCACTAAATGATGTCTTAATAAGGCCAAGCATGGATATTAATCTCATGTTTGATGTTGGATCTGGACTACCATACCACTCCTTTTCCCTTTTAGTAGGCAATTATTCTTTCTCACAATCAGAAATGAGTGATCCCACATGAAATTCCTTAGACAATTGTTGTTTCTATAATTCTATGTATGGCTTCTCTAAATGAGACACATAATCTCTTTGCCAAATGCCCTTTTTTTTTGTCAATAGAATAATGTGGCACAGCAGCTATATAACTACATACTCTCTTCATTTTCTTAATTTTGATTGGACATAATTGATGTCAAATTCATTCAAACTTTGTTTAAAATACATTAAATGTGACTGAACCATGTAATAGATAACATTATTAGTAATGACAAGCCTAATTATTACTAATAATGCATGGCCTTGCTGAATATATATGTAGTTCATGTTACTTTGAATATGACAAAAAATTTGGCACCCTAGACTTAGTAGTAAAGTATTACAATAACAGAAATGTTTGATAACCAAAGAAAATCAGCCAAAAACAGCCATAACTTGTCTTATTTAGTATTCATTAATTGTTGCGACAATTAATGAATGTTAAATAAGACAAATTTTGGCTGTTTTTTTTATCTACCTAACATTATCCTTACAATAATTCCAAAGAGGACTGATATGCATAAAATTCCCCAAATTTGGTTGGGTACTTCATTAAGCAAGGCAATCCCATGAAGCAAAAACACTAATAATTTATTAAACATACTATAATCTAGGATTGATTTACACTTTGAACTCACATGCTTGTGGCCAAAACAGGAACTCTGATTTCACATGCCATGTCTCAAAATACTACATTTCCATTGTCCTCTAGTTACATCAATTTCATGTGCATAGAATTAATAAGAACAAACTAAGCTGCTAAATAAAATTAGTTCCATATAGGAACATAATGCAATGTAGGTCCAAGAATCCCATGATTGAAACTATTTAGTAAAAGGAATTAAAAAGGGTAGATACATTATATATCTTGAACAAGCAAAATACCAAAAGCAAAAGCTTTTATTATGCACATTCTGTTTCTTATTGAGAGTAGCTAGATGCAATGTAAAAGGAACAATTTTGAGAATGGGATCCCATGATGGTGCCTTATTTAGCCCATTTGTTTTTTTTTTTTTTAATTTTTTTTCCACAAAGAGGACATGTCATGTGTGCTAATATTGGCCTTGACCCTATATGGTTCTAATACACATGATCATGGTTCAAAAAAGTTGGCCAAAAGCGTCAAAGATTGTCTACCATTCTTATTATTATGTTAAAAGAAGACCATGTTCATGTTGCATATAATATTGTTATCAAAAGAGTTGCTTGCATCAAAAGTCATCACTAAATCAAATGTTTCTTTTCTCCTAGATTTATATATATAAGCTACTAAAGGCAAACAAAGTAAGCCCAAATAGAAAAATCCTAGTTTAAATTTGTAATCATACACCATTGGATTACCTTAATATATATTTTTGATGATTGATCATATTTTATTTTTAATTTTTTAGTCATGACCTAAAACTGTGGGAGGATATCTAATCTATTATTCTTTTGGAAAATTCTCAAGTGTTCCGTCGTACCATTTCAGTGATTTTTAACCGTTGATCTTAATTATAAAAAATATATATAATATATATAATTAAGATCAATGATTAAAAATCACTGATATACCGATATGACGCTACACTTGAAAATCTTCATTCTTTTACACAAAATGGAAACTAGTATGGATTTATTCCCATCTAAGTTTCTAAGAGAAGTATGAGGGTATAGAATACCAAACTTACACATGGCAACAATAATGAAATATAGACAGTGCTCTGAAAAAACCAACACTTTCCAATGGTTTCAAGTTACCAAGCTGATTAATTATATTATTGTTCCCTCTTGTCTGAGTAGTGAATTGAAAAAAAGAAAAGGCATCTTTGGCACTTTCTCATGCAATAAAGGGCTTCCCAAATGATCCTCATATAGTAGCAACAATAATAATAATAATAATAATGCAGTGAAAGGAATGACTTATAAGTGAGGATATTAATGTTTTCTGTTAATTACTACTATCCCTTTATTCCATTACACATGGAATAATATTGACATTGTATAACAAGCTTTGCATCAATGTCACATACATAAATAAATTTCGGAATGCAGAAAAGAGAGGCCAAAATGAATATATAAATAAATATATATATCTCTATGGATTTCTTCTAATGTAACATAGCATAAGGTATACAAAGTTTCTTATTTTTATGTAGCATCAGAGAGCAACATCTTGTTGAAGTTGTACCACTGAAGACAAATGAATATAACAAAAAAAGTAGAAAAATGAATAAAGAAAGAAAGAATGAATTTGATGATGAGTTGTGTCTAACAGAAACTCCACAAACGAATGTCACTTTCTTCTTCATAAAGATTACCAAGAAGCTGAGATGAATCAAGGTCAAAGAAACCACTCAGCATCTGATCAAGAGCATCATCAAAGGTGTTGTACCAAGGCTCTTCCATCATAGCCATGGATTCATCACAGCTAGTAGTAGTTGAAGACATGATGAGTGATGCTGCATCTACAACATCATCATCAGTAGTTTGTTCAGAGGGAGATGAAACCATTGATGGTGATGACACCAATGATGATGATGATGAAGAAGAAGAAGAAGAAGAAGATGAAGGTGTTGTAGCATTAGCATTGTTGCTGATGTCATCAACAAAGGTGCAATTAGCAGCAGCAGCAGCAGCAACTCTTTGAATTGATTTTGGAGACATAGTAGCAGATGAAGAAGAAGAAGAAGAAGAATCTTGATGAGGGATGATGTTAATGTAACTAGAAGAAGTTAATGGGAAATTGAGATTTGCAGAAGAGCCTTTAAGACAGAGAAGTGCAGCATCATAGGCTCTAGCAGCAGCTTCTGCAGTTGAATATGAACCTAACCATATTCTTGTTTTCTGATTTGGTGCTCTAATCTCTGAAACCCATGATCCCCAACTCCTCATTCTCACTCCCTTGTACTTCTTCTGCTTATTATTCTTCATTGGTGTCTCTCTTTGGATCTTCTCTTCTGCCTTAACCATGATGATAACAAACACTAGTACTTTTTTGATTCTGTTCTTCACTGATGACACTACTAGCTTTGTGGGAAAAATTCAAGAATAATGAATGAGATTGAAGCAAGCTGATCTCATTTGTGGCCAAGTAGAGAAGACTATTTATAGGTACAAGCTTGTGTCTCAAGCTATTACAAGATTGCCAGATAGCTTTGCTTCTTCAACTTTATTTATTAAGCATTTCTGAAATGACCTTTTTCTCCTTACTGAACTTTCCTAATTCTAACAATTTTTTCTTGCTATTATTTCCACAGAGCTATTAAATCTTGTCAAGATTATTATTCCTAATTTTGTTTTTCTTTTATTTTAGAAGGAGTAGTATTATTATATGAGATAATACTCAATTTGGTCACTGTACACGCGAGTCTCAATTTAGTCTTTGAAGTTTCAATTGTCTCTATTTAGTCTCCAAACTTTGTGAACATAACTCATGTTAGTTCTTGAAACAATTTTCAACGTACAAACATGAACGGAACACTGTCGTGACAGCCGGATGCCACACTAAACTTTGTAAAATGACGTCGTTTTGGTTTTCGCACTCAAATAACCTAAAAACAACATCATAAATGGCGTTTATTAAAATTTTACCTAACAAAATAAGTAACACGATGTCATTTTTGAGCTATTTAAATGTCAAAACTAAAACTGCATCATTTTATAAGTTTTAACGTGACATGTGATAGTCTACAGCAACGTTCTATTAACGTTTTTATACTAAAAATGGTCTCAGGGACTAATATGAGGCGCATTTATAAATTTTAGAGACTAAATAGAGACAATTGAAACCTCAAAAACTAAATTAAAACTCGCGTGTAAATTCAGGGACCAAATTGAGTATTATGTAGTTATTATATTTTGTGATGATGTATGCTGATACATTCACATTAATATATGTTATCTATCTTGAGTAGCTAGTAGCTATTTGGGGAAGGTGATACTTATACTATACAAATTAAATACAATAATGTATTATATTATGTACGTAGAGAGAGAAACATAGGATTCTTTGAAAGTTAAGGCAGGTTCCAGGATCTGCATATATATAAATTTATTTTTATATTAATAAAAATATATATGCAATTTGGGTAATTATGTTAAGCAGAAAATTTTGGAAGGTGGAAATAGTAAATTACTATTATGGTCATGGATCCATTTGCATATGCAATCACACACAGCTGTTGCTTCTCTGTACTCATCTCCAAAACCGCGTTTCATGGACCCTCTCTTCTTTTTTCCTCATCCTCATTGCAACTTTCTATGTTATCATTTTATTTTTATTAATAAAATAACTTCAAATTAATCTCTCAAAATTATTAGAAACGATACGTTTATAGAAACAACTTAATTATTCCATATCCAAGAATTAAAAACTTACACATATAACATTTTTATTAACTATCCCTAAACTTACACATCATCTAATTAATAATGTTATATATGGACTTAAATAATTAATATACAAGTTTGAAAAAACGAGCACGTATAATATTTGAATTTAATTTTAATATACTATCAAGATAAAGTAATTTTACACGTATATCTAATTACATAATATTATATCAATAAAAAATTAAAAATAATTATTTTTTATATTAATTACATAAATGATCATCTAAATAAATAAATGTGATTATAACTGTATAAAGCTTAGTACATTCAAATTAAACTCATAATGTATGTGAATAATAAAATAATTAGTCAAATGAAAGGCTCAAATTCTCAAGGGAACCATAAAAAAGGTAGCTACCACCTGTGTAACTTGACTTTTGCACTCTTTGGTTGTCCCTCCTATTTGTACTACTACTAACTCCTTTCGGTTGTTAAGGTTTTTAATGGAATCTCCGCTGGTACGGTCTCAAAGCTAGATTACTATATAGCTTGCTTTTAATTAGATTTTGGTTTTTACAATGGAGAAAAAAATTTGCCAGCCAAGCTCACATGTTTATGTTGGATGATAAGTTCGCAAAACCAAGTCAAGGCTGAATTTTCACACATTCAAAGGCTTTTCCTTCCCTCATTCTTTGTTTCTTATTAATCTCAGGGTGTGAATTGAATTATATTAATATTAAATCTTCACTTTAACATTGTGATATGCAAATACTAAAAAAAAAAAAAAAAATCAGTGTGTACATTGTACAACAAGCATGCACACATAGAAGAGCGAGTTTTGTCAAGTTTGGAGTGCCATGTGAATTATGGCCCTTTAAAATCTAATAAAAAAAAGTGTTATTTAAAATAAAAAAGAAAAACCACTGAAAAAATGTACTTCAAGAGAGAAATGCACAAAGGAAAAAGCCTAGGTCAGAATCCAATTTTTTTTACTAGAACTAAAATGAGACTTACAAGAATAAAATTCAACTAATTTAATTATTCTATCCATTATATATATTGTCTTAGCGAAATTATGTGATAAATATCTGTTAACTAATTTTTTATTATTAACAGTTGAACAACTAATTCTTTTAAAACTGTAAGTGTCTAACCAACTTGTTAACTAATCTAACTATTCGCGTGATAGTTCCTCTCAATCTGAAATTGACAGAATCAATCATTCCAAGTTTGCTATGACATCTCCCAAAAATGCTTGAAGTTAGAGCCTTTATAAGTATGTCTGCAATTTGGTTTGAAGTTGAAAGATACCTCAAAAATAAAGTTATAATCAAAATCATTCTCGAAAGATTATGGACATGACCACATTAGTCATTCCGTCATCTCGTCCACTGAGCTGGCTAACGTTGGGTGACATGTTCCGTTAAGTGCCAGCGTGGAACAGTAACAAAACGACGCCGTTTTGAATCAATGGCCTCCAGGTGTTGATACGACGTCGTCTGGTGTCCAGGAGAGATTCAAAACGTTGCAACCCATCACCCCCTCTGTTAACAAGCATTTCACTCTGTTTCGTTCCAAAACTATCGTCTCCCTCAAACTATGCCCTAAGCCTTTGACCCAACACTTGAACGACTCCATCAACCTTCGTCAGCGTTGGAAGACCAATAATATCAATACTGAATACAGAGGTGATCGTCTCCTGGAGCAACATTGATAATGGAGGAAGCCATCGTGACGGCTATAGGTAAGGATGAATCGTTTTTCTTGTTTTTTGAGTTATTCTGTGGTGTGATGTCTTCCTAGTGGCGTGACTCATGGGTTCATCTGATTCTAGGTAGAATTTGGGGTGACTAAGGGTTTGTATGACTATTCTTATATGATATGAGTGGGTTGGAATGCTTTGCTGTTACTGGCTTTGTGATGATTTGTTAGGTAGGGGTGTTTCATTTTAGTGATGGTTCTATTCGGTTGTTGCATGTTTATTTTGGATTCAGGGTTTGTTTTGGTATGTTTTCCTGTGTTTGTTAACAGGATTATCGTCTCTATTATTATAGATGGAGGGTCCTCCCATGACCTTTGTGTTTCACCATGGTGGAATGTTTAAAAACTCTATTGATGGAGACATGATATATGAACCCGACAACACGGAAGTCTTGATGGGTGTTGATGGAGACACACTTGATGTATTCTTTGTAAGGGGCTACTATAAGGAGTTGGGATACATTGAAGCTGGAAACTGTTGGTGGAAAGTTCCTGGAGTACCCCTCTCATCTGGGTTGAGAAGCTTAGTCACAGATGCAGATTTGATTGCAATATGTAAGGATTGTAGGAGAAACCAACATGTGATTAATATTTACCTTGAGCATTGTATTTCACAGCCATGTATAGTAGACAACATGGTTGAGGATGTTGTCAATGTGGAAGCAGAAAGTAGCAAGCAAAAAAACTCTTCCCAAGCTAAGAAGTGCCATTCTGAACCTGCCAAAATGCTTACTACTAGTCATCCTGAGTCCAACAAACAAACCCATCAACCCATTAAACCAATTCCACAGCCCAGTTCTCAATCCAACAAACTAACTATAAAGCCCAACTCTCAACTCAATAAACCAGCCATGAAGCCCAATTCTCAGCCCACTAAACCATTCCACAAGCCCAGCCAGGCCATAACTCAGCCTATAAAGACTCCTTCGCAGCCCATCAAACCCCACCCTCAGCCCAAGAGGGTCACCCGTCAGGGTAGTACAGTTCCACCTCAATCTAATACACCATCTGAAATAGCCAAGAACTCACAAGGTAATAGTAATAAGAACAAATATGGTGGCAATAGTTGCAGACTGACCAGATCTGGAAGACATGTCAAACAAACTCCCATCCAGGAAGAAGATGGTGACTCTCATGACTCATATGAGAGTACTGAAGATGAATTGTATAGGCCTCCTAAAGTTGTAGGAGACAACCTGTATAGCAATGACAATGATAGTGAGACTGACAATAGGAATAGTGGTGGAAGAAAGGACATCAAATCTGAACTCAAAGAGAAGCATAGGCCTCTTAAGACCAGATTAGGGGACAAAGAAATAGAAACTGATGACTCTAGCTATGAGGGTTCTGAAGATGAACAAAACTCTGACTCTGGTATGTTTACTTCCTTAGGGTTAGTGGTTAATTAATTTATTTGGCAACTGATTAGGTTACCTTATGTGTTGAACTTTTTCTTGGTAGATTTAGATGAGGATGATGATGACCTTGAAAGTGACTCAGATGTTGACTCATGGCTTTCAGAAGATTCTGGTAAACAATTGGACTCTGATGAGAAATCACCAACGGTATACCCTCAATTTAATGAGAAAACTAAGTTTGGGCAACTGAATTTTGAGGTTAGTATGATATTTAAGTCAAAGTCTGAATTTATGCAAGCTACTAGGGATTACACAATTCAGTGGGGTAGAAATATTTCATTCGTAAAGAATGATAAAGTTAGAGTTAGAGCTGTTTGTAAGAGTGATGATTGTCCATGGGTTGTATATTATGCATGTAACAAACCAGATGGGTCTTGGCAAATTAAAACTCTAGTTGATAATCACACCTATCCAAGAAGGAGGAAGAATAGAGTTGCCACCCAAACATAGACACTTAGTAAATTAGTACCTAAGTTTAGAAAATATCCCATTATGAAGCACCGAGAGGTTTATGACTGATTTGTAAGAAAGTGTAACGTGTATTTGAATAGCACATGTATTACTAGAGCCTTGAAAACTGCTAGAAAGGTTGTAGAGGGTGATGAAATAGCACAGTACGGGTTGCTGTGGGACTATGCTAATGAACTACTGACTAGCAACCCCAGATCCACAATACAAGTTGGTGTCATCTCCATGCCCGAGAGTCCTCCCCTGTTTGAACGATTCTATGTCTGTCTTGATGCTTGTAAAAGGGGGTTTAAGGCAGGTTGTAGACCTTTGATAGGTTGGATGGAGCGTTTCTGAAGACATTACATGTGGGTCAAATCCTCACAACATGTGGACAGGATGCTAACAATCACATCTTTGTGATTGCTTATGCTATCGTCAGTGTAGAAAATAAGGATAATTGGTAGTGATTCCTGGAGCTACTGTACAAGGATCTGGGAGACTACAGGGAGAACAAATGGTGCTTCATCTCGAACATGCAGAAGGTAAGGACTATTTTGATTTAATGAAATTCTTTAAGGGACTAACTTGACTAAGTATCTTTTCGTGTGTTATCTACTCTGCAGGGTTTAATCCCCGCCGTTCAAGAGGTGTTTTCAAGAGTCCATCATCGATTCTGCGTGTGGCATTTGTGGCGCAATTTCTCAAAGCAGTGGTCAAGCACTGAGTTAAAAGATCTGGTGTAAGAATGTGCAAGGTCGAGGACAACTAATGAGTTTAATAGACACATGAACAGAGTTAAACTGATAAATGAGAAAGCTTGGGAGTATCTTGACAAGTGGCCGAAAGATGCATGGACTAAGGCGCATTTCAGTGAGGTTTCGAATGTGGATAACATATGCAACAATGCATGTGAGTCGTTCAATGTCAAAATCAAGCACGAAAGGAGCAATCCCATCCTAACCTTAGCTGAGGAAGTTAGAAGGATCATCATGAAGATCATGATTGACAATAGGAAGAAGTTACAGAACTATCAAAGAATTATGCCCCCTGTTCAGTAAAGTAGACTTGAAGCAATGACAATCTTGTCTAGCCATTGGACTCCTTAGTGGTGTGGTGATGAAAAAGAAGAATTGTATGAAGTGCATTGCTGGCCAACCAATATGGTTGTTGACCTGGGAAAGCGCACATGCACTTGTAGGTTTTGGCACCTTACAGGTAACAATTTTAACACTTAGATAAGTTTTCTTCAGTTGTGTTACATGTTTTAATTAACAATTTAATTTGTTTGAAAAGGTATGCAGTGTATGCATGCAATATCAACCATACAGGATAAAAATGACAAAAGGGTTGAAGAGTACTGTCATTGACTGGTTGAAGATGGATGCATATAAGAGGACTTACTGTTTCAATGTCAATCCGGTAAAAGGACAGGATCTATGGAAAAAAACACCACATCCTACTCCAGTCCTACCCCCCATTTAAACAAAACCTAGAAGACCGACAAAAAAAGAAGAAGAGAGAAGGATGAACAGTCAATTGGGTCAAAGACAAAGATGAAAAGAAAGTACAACCCAATTAGATGCATGTACTGTGGTGAGGTTGGCCACAACAAAAAAATTTGTGCAAAGAAGAAAGCCTTTGATGCTGAGAAAAATGCCTGACAGATGCAGCTGCAACTGGCAGTTGTTGCTCCTGCTGCAGATGGTGCTGACCCTGAAGTGAATGTTGTCCTTGTAGAACATGATACTGCTCTAGAAGCAATAGCACCATTGCCTTCACTTCCAGCACCCATCCAACCCCTACAGAGATTGACATCAGCCAATCTGAGAGCATTCCATCAACCCAAGTTACACAACAGGTTGTATAATCACTGCTCAAGTGTAAGAAAAATATCACCTTTATTTTATAAGCTAACAAGTTCTTTTGGTATCGGCTTATGTAGGATGAAGTTGTAGCTAGGCCACCTAAATTACAGGTGATTAAAGTGAAAGCAAGAGCTAGATCCTCTCCTAAACCTATTGCAGCTGCACCAGTGACTATCTCGACTGAGACCATCAAAGGGACAAGTTTTGCAACTCCTAAGAAGCTGGCCAACTTTATGACTTTTGTGCCTACTCCAGGCTTCAAGCACCCAAGGAAGAATGATAAACCACATTGATTACAAAGCAATGTTTGGGGCTGCTTTAGTCTTTTTGTATAGGACAAATGAAGTACCATATTAAACATTGTGGTTATTGTAATCTGAAAGTTGTATATGCCCTTCTCTTTTGGTGTAGCCTTCATTTTTAGGATTGGATACCTTATGAATTTGTTGTGGTACTTATCTTCCAGACAATGTGACAATTAGCCTTGAATGGCAGCACAATGTTATGACTACTTACTTTGATTAATTATCCTGTTTATGCCTTAATCTTATAGCAACAGTGATATTGATTAATTTGCAATATTCCACAATGCCAGTAATTGAGAGTTTGGAGTTAATCTTAAACAGTACTAATCAAACATCTATTCTCATTCAATCCATCCAAATCGATACAACATTACATTTCAACAGAATTGTGTTTACTTGGAAGTACATATCAAACAACAAAGAATCACATTAATTACAACTATCACAAACATGAAAATTATTAGCAATTTCAAAGATCTAACTTCAGCTTCCAAGCTACCCAATCTCCATGCCACCTTCACCCTCCATTCATCATAGTCACTTTCAACCTGTAATTCAGTTCTAGAATCTTCCTATGCACCAACTTCAACCACTACTTGATAGTCATTATCATCAACCCACTTAAAGTAATTACAATGACTGCCCTTCTGCAAATTGATAAATCAGAGAAGAAAACAATGAATGACACCCAATAGCACAGAACAAGATGAAAAACCTTCAAATTTTTCAACATAACTTACCCGGTACCTTGGACATGCATAGAATAATCTATCTGGGTTCTCTGCTGTCCCAGATTTTTTTTTATCACAGCCTTCAACCCGCAGAAATATGCTTCCTCATGAGTCTTCCTCCTCATTCGCATTGAAGCACTGGAACCGTTACTGTCGTGCGACCGAAGAGATACACCACCACTACGACCTCCATTTCCCGTCTCCATCCTCCCAGCAACCCAACAATTCTAACATCTACCCAACTATGTGGCCATATGATTCTAGACCGCGACTTATTTATCATCGCATTTAGGACGTCCGGTTCCTTCGCGAACGAAGTTCAGAATCAACAAGGGTTCGTAGAACGAAGGGAGTGTACAACTGGGGAACCATATCGAGGTCCTAATTGTACGACTTTGGTATGATGTCCTTCCAACGTGGATTCACGTAGAACATCGCGCCACCATACAAACATGGTATATAGGATAAATAGAAGGCCCAAACTTAGAAGTGTTGCACCCCCTTGAAATGAGTGCATGTACATCACACCTCCTACGGTGGTTGCCAAAGCTCCGAGTGAACCCGAAATCGGCCAAGGGTTCATCATCCAAGGGACTGATTTGATTTCTTTTAACGTACTTACCTTGTCAGCAACCCCAGCATACACGTAGGCGTCATCCACCCAGGCAGTTAACGGAACACGTCACCCAACATTAGCCAGCTCAGCGAACGAGATGACGGAAGGACTAACGTGGTCATGTCCGTCATCTTTCGGGGACGATTTTGATTAACTTTATCTTTTGGGGACTCATATAGAGATCGAGGTATCTTTCACGGACGATTTTGACTATTAACTCTTAATTATTCTATCCATTATATATATTGTCTTAGTGAAATTATGTGATAAATATCTGTTAACTAATTTTTTACTATTAACAGCTGAACAACTAATTCTTCCAAAACTGCAAGTATGTAACCAACTTGTTAACTAATCTAACTATTCGCGTGATAGCCCCTCTCAATCTGAAACTGGCAGAACAACCATTCCAAGCTTGCTATGACATCTCCCAAAAATGCTTGAAGCTAGAGCCTTTGTAAGTATGTCTGCAATTTGGTTTGAAGTTGAAATTGGGAACAATTCGGTAACATTTTCTTGCCATTTATCCCTCACTACATGACAGTCCATCTCTATGTGCCTTGTTCTCTCATGAAAGATCGGATTCGCTGCAATGTGCAATGCTAATTGACTATCGCAATATATGGCTATTGGCTTCTCTAACTTCACTTTCAAGTCTTGCAAGATGTAGGTCAGCCATTGTGCTTCCTTAGTCGCCATTGCTGATGCTCTGTACTCCGCTTTGCATGATAAACTTGCAACTGTATTTCGTTTCTTACTCTTTCAAGATACAATTGAAGTTCCTAAAAAAAACAATACTCAGATATTGATCTTCTACTATGCGGACATATCCCCCAATCACTGTCTGAGTATCATTCTGGCTCTAAATCTGAATAAGCTAAAACATCAACCCAAGTGCTGGTGCTCCCTTGGGGTACTTTAATACTCTAATGGCAGCCTCAGAATGTTTATCTGTGGCATAATCCAAGAATTAACTGAATTTTTCAACTGCATATCCAATCTCCGGTCTAGTGTTGATCAACTACAATAACTTTTCAACTAACTTCCTATATTCCAAAGTTGAGCTTAACGGAGTTCCAGAATTCTTTGACAATGAAACTGTGTAATTTATAGGCGTTGAAACTGTTTTGGCTTCGAGTAACCCATATTCTTTGAGGAGGTCGATGTAGTATTTTCTCTGACATATAGTGAAGCCCCTCTTGCATTGAGTCACCTCCAATTCCAAGAAGAAATAAAGCTCTCCCAGGTCCTTGATTCTAAATAGCTCATGCAAGTGTTGTTTGATGAATTCAATCTCTCCTAAATCTATCTCTGTCACAATCAAATCATCAACATAAACCAAAATAACAGTGAATCCTCTCTTCAAATCTTTAGTAAACAAGCTGTAATCATTCCTGGATTGTTGGAAACTAACTGCTTTCAAAGCGTTACACAACTTTGAATTTCATTACCTGCTAGCCTGTTTTAGGCCATAAAGAGATCTGCCCATTCTACATACCGTGTTTGGTGAGGGAACAGTCAACCCGGGTGGAGGTCTCATGTAAACTTTCTCTAAAAGATCACCATGTAAGAAGGCAGTATTTACATCTAGTTGATGTAAGTGCCAATTCTGTATAGCTGCAATGGATAGTACAATCCGCAATATACTCATCTTCACTACTGGACTATAGATTTCGAAATAGTCAATTTCAGTAGTTTGTATAAAGCTTTGTGCCACTAACCTGGCCTTATACCTATCAATGCTATCATCAGAATTCAGTTTGAGTTTAAACACCTATTTACAGCCAATTGCCTTCTTTCCATCAGGTAGAGAAGTCAAAGTCCAAGTCTTATTTTCTTTCAATGCAGAAAGTTCAGCCTCAATTGCCTCTTGCCAACATGGATCACTGATGGTTTCAACATAACACTGTGGTTTTTTATTGGGATTTGGCAGTAGAGTTTGTAGAGTGCTGAGTTTGTATATTATGAAGTTGAGACTCTGACTCACAAAAGAGAATAGTTGACTCTTCAAAAAAATTTTCAAAAACTTCAGATGATGTATGCAATGAATCATTGAGTGAATTAGATGAATGCAGACCTAGTCCATTTGAGCGGTTTAAGGGGGCTTGTGGTGCATGTGATGAATCAATGAATGGATCCTCAAAATTTATAGTGATACTTGGTGCCTAATTTTGTGTTCTTGTGTCAGATACTTAGTATTTGCCATAGTCAAAATATAATCCAAAGAAAAATCATGCTCATAGAAGTATGTGTCTCTGGATAGGAATATATTTCTTACAGTTAAATCATACAAGATGTAACCCTTAACTCCACTTTTATATTCTAGAAACACACACTTCTTTGTTCTTCTATCTAATTTGGATCTGTGAGCATTTGGATCTGTGAGCGTTCAACGTTGAGACATAAACCAAGCACCCAAAGACCTTCAAATAATCTAAATGTGGTAGCTTTTCCTTTAAAATTTAATAAGGTGAAATGTTTTGCAACAATGCACTTAGGATTCCATTGATCAAATGAATCGCATGTGCTGCTGTAAAATTCCAAAACCTTTTTGACAAGTTAGGGTGAAACATCAATACTCTTGTGACAACCAAGATATATAGATGTTTCCTCTCTAGAATGCCATTTTGTTGAAGGGTCTCAACATAAAAAGTTTGATGCAAAATTTTTTTTAAAGCAACAAAATTTGAAAGCTTAAATTCAGATCCATTATCTGACCTAATGCATTTTATTCTTGTATCAAATTATGTCTCAATCATGTTTACAAAATTTTGAATTAAAACTCTGGTTTCACTCTTAGTCTTCATAAAGAACAACTAAAGTGAACCTACTTTTATCTTCAACTACTGTCAAAAAATATCTATGACCTGATATAGATGTTGTACTTACGGGTTCTCATATATTCATGTGCACTATGTCAAATAATTTTTCAAATTTTAAAAGTATCATTGAAAATGATAATTTTTTTTGTTTGGCATAGTGACATGGATCACAAGGTTTATTGTAATTTGTGGTTTTTAGAAATTCATAGTTCCTTTTCATTACATTTATTCTTTTATTTGGCAGGTGCCCAAGTTTAAGATGCCATAGAGTGCTCTCAGTAGTTTGTGAATTTTGTGAGATGTGTGTTGTGAATGCAAATGCATGTGTAGTAATCTGATGTATAGTTGAAATATAGAAATTAGACTTTTAAATGCATAAAGTCTCATTCTTTGTTCAACTACACCAATAATCTTTTGGTAGCTTTGTCTTGAATTTCACAATTATTCTCATCAAAAACCAATTTGCATTTTAAATCTTTAGTCAACTTGAGCACAACAATCAGATTAAACTTAAAGTTTGGTATAAAAAAGACATGGTTTAAGAAAAATTGATCTGAAAACATGACCTTTTCTGCTAATTTGGCTATGGTGTGTGAACCAACTGGCATGTTTATCAAAACATGTTTAATTTCTTTAAGGATTTAAAAGGATTTAATTGAAAAAGCAATATGATTGGTAGTCCCTTGGTCAATTACCCAGAAACTTGGGAAAAACACTGAAAAAGACATGATGTATGAAATATCTTCACGGAAGGAAAAATTTGTGATAGAGATCTGGTTAATGCTATACTTTGGTTGTGCATCCTGTTAGTTCAAACAGACACTTGGTGCTTCCTTCTAATTTGAATTGAAATCAAACTTTGAATTTACTTCATTATCCTTTTGAATTTCATTGCTGATTTTTTCACTGTTCTCATTAGCTAGTACATTATTGATTGTATTGCCACTACCACTGCCTCCATTTTTCAAGTGTGGGAAAAATCCATGTTTCCTATAACAAACATTCACCATGACCATTCTTGCCACAGAATATGTAGTACTTTGAGTTTCTTCCACCTCTTTTAGAATTTTTTCTTCCGATTCTTGATCTACCTCTGCCTCTTCCTCTAAAGTCTCCAGAATTCGTCATTAAAATTCTGTCTTCTACTGTCTCACCCGTGTTCAGTTGTTTTTCTTGTTGTAGCAATAAAGAAAATACTTCATCTATACCTGTGCTTCATCATCATGAGTTGCGATCTTGTAGTGAAAAATTATTCATTCAGCTCTCTTCGGAACCTCACAACACATAAAAGAATCCTCTTTGTATCCTCTAACCACACTGTATTCACAATTGCATCTTTCTCTACTGTGAGAATATTGAGGGATTGGACGAAAGTTATCCAATTCCTCCAAAATTCTTTTCAATTTTGTGTAGTATGCAGTTATCGAGATATTACCTTATTTCACAGCGAATAACTCCTCTTCTAAGTAAAAGATCAATATATGGGTATTGTTTTTTTTAGGAACTTCAATTATATCTTAGAAGAGTAAGAAACAAAATAAAGTTGCAAGTTCATCATGCGAAGAGGAGTACAGGTCATTAGCGATGGCGACTAGGGAAGCTCAATGCTCCTTTCAATTTTCTGCCTTTGATTTTCTTTCTCTTTTTTACATTCACCGCACTATAAGAAAAATGTAGTTAAAAGAGAGTGAAGGTTCAAGAATAGAGGGAATGCACAAAAGAAAAAGTTTGGGTCAGAACCTAATTTTTTCTTATTAGAACTAAAATGAGATTTACAAGAACAAAACTCAACTAATCTAATTACTCTATCTATTATATATACTGCCTTAACTAAGTTATGTGATAAATATCTGCTAACTAATTTTTCACTATTATTCATAGTTGAATAACTAATTTTTCTAAAATTACAAGTATATAACTAACTTGCTAATTAATCTAACTATTCACGTGATAACCACTATTAATAGAGAGCTTTCTAACATATGGTTCTCTAAGTATTAACTAACTACAATTTTTTGTTTCAAGTTATTAGGTGGAATTACAATCATTAGAAATATAAAACATAGAAAAATGTTATTTTGTATTAATTTCACCTCTCATACTATTTTTCCACCATTATATTTTAGATTACTCGATCTATACATACATGGATATATAATTAAACTAAATATATTGCGTGCTTAATTCAATAATAATCAATGCATATGGAATGTGATAAAAAAGAGAATGCATGAGTGTGTGAAAAAGTAAAAAATGGGTAGTTAGGTATTGTATTAGAATTGTATAGGTTGTTATATAGGTTAGGTGGAAAGTTTAGGTTAATCAAAGATTCAAATTTCAAACTCACTTGAACATATGCATCTTTATCTTGACCCTAGCCCCATTACAACCTTATGAAAAGTCCTCATGATATTTGTATGCATGTATTGAATAATTTTTTATTGTTAGATGAAAAACAAATCTTGGAAAGTATGATTAGAAGAGAATTGAGTGAATCAACCCTATACACTTGAGCGACTAGAGCGGATACACATCCGGTGAGGGTTCGATTGCTCAATTACATGTTTTCACCTATGATTATATCTTTTCTTGCAAGTTGTAAATTCTTTTCAATAACTCAATTCAATTGTGGATTTGATTTAATTGAGATTGCTTTAGCCCTTGTTTTCATATATGTATTCTTGAAAGTTAATTTATTTTGACTAAGTAGTTGTATTCATTTAGATAGATTGCATTTAGATAGAGTGCATGTAGATAGTTTACATTGAATAAATGTTGATACCCTTTGTTTCTTTCTTGAGTTTAGCATGAGGACATGCTTAGTTTAAGTGTGGGGAGGTTTAATAAACCCCAATTTTGTGATTTATCTGTGCTTAATTTAGGGGATTTTATCAACTTATCTCACATTTATTCAATGAAATAGCATGCTTTTGTAATTCTCCCTAAATTTGTGCTTAAGTGTGAAAACATGCTTTTTAGCCCTTAAAATAGCTAAATTTAATTCACTTTAATTCCATTCGATGCCTTGATATGTTTGTTGAGTGATTTCAGATTCATAAAGCAAGTATTGGATGGGAGAAGTGAAGAGAAAAGCATGCATAGTGGAGAATTCATGAAGAAATGAGCATTTAGAGGACTCAAGGCCACGCGCACGCGTCATCCACGCATACGTGTGAGAGGAGATCTGCCAGCGACGCGCACGCGTCACCCACGCGTACGCGTGAGGAGGCATTTGGAAGGCGACGTGCACGCGTCGATCACGCGCACGCATGACATTAGTCATGTGACCTCATTAAAGTGAATACACTGGGGGCAATTTCTGAGCTTTCCAGGCCCAAATCCAACTCATTTCTAAAGCTATTTGATGCAGAATTCAAGATTGGACAAGGGGAGAGTTATTAGATTAGTGTAGAAAACATGCTTTAGGTAGTTTCTAGAGAGAGAAACTCCCTCTTCTCTCTAGAATTAGGGTAAATTTAGGTTAAACTCTATTTAATTTAGGTTTTAATTCTTCTTTTCATCTATTTTTCTTTACAATTTATTGTTCTTACATCTTTGTTCTTCTTAGTTCTCTTGTTAATTTTCCTTTTATGTCACTTTATGTTGATGCACTCTTGTTGGATTTAGATTTTTCTTTAATGCAATTTAATGTTTCTTTGTTGATTGTTGTTTATTTGAGTTGTTAGTGTTAATTCCTTGCATTGGGTAGTAGTAGATTTTATTCTTCCTTGCAATTTATCATGCTTTCATTTTATGCCCTCCAAGTGTTTGACAAAATGTTTGGTTGGATGTTAGAGTAGTTTTTGAGCATTCTTAGCTCAGAAAGAGAAATTAGGTAATCTTGAGTCATTAATACCCAATTTATATTGGTGATCTAGAGTTGTTAGTTAATATTATTTCCATTGACTCTAATCTCTTGCTAATTCAATTAGTAAGTTGATTATGACTTATGGATTACGATTAACTAGTCCTATTTGACTTTCTCTCAATATAAAAATAACATTGTACCTTCTTCCGATGTTAGAGATATAGTTTAGAGAAAGTGAAAGTTCAAGAACAGAGGGAAATGCACAAAGGAAAAAGTCTAGGTCAGAACCCAATTTTTTCTTATTAGAGCCAAAATGAGACTTACAAGAGCAAAACTCAACTAATCTAATTACTCTATCTATTATATATACTGCCTTAACTAAACTATGTGATAAATATCTGCTAACTAATTTTTTACTATTATTCAAAGTTGAATAACTAATTTTTCAATATTAGTCACAGTTGAATAACTAATTTTTCTAAAATTACAAGTGTATAACCAACTTGCTAATTACTCTAAGGTTTAATTACTCTGTTGGTTCTTATAGTTTTACGAAATTTTTAATTAAGTCCCTGTACCAATTTTTTTTTTCAATTAGGTTCCTCTTGGTAGTAATTGATTTAATTGTATAGAGACTTAACTAAAAAAAAATAGTGCAGGAACTCAAATAAAAGGAAAAAAAGTGTAGGAACTCAATTAAAAAAAATTGGTATAAGAACTCAATTAAAAAAAATATATAAAAATCTAATTAAAAATTTTACAAAATTATAGAGACTAACAAAGTAATTAAACATTAATCTAACTACTCACGTGATCACCACTATTAATAGAGAGCTTTCTAACATATGGTTCTCTTAAGTATTAACTTACTACAATTTTTTGTTTCAAGTTATTAGGTGGAATTACAATCATTTGAAATATAAAACATAGAAAAATGTTATTTTGTATTAATTTCACCTCTTATACTATTTTTCCACCATTATATTTTAGATTACTCGATCTATACACATGGATATATAATTAAACTAAATATATTGCGTGCTTAATTAATGAAGTGGTGGGTGGTTCGATGTAAAATAAAAAAGGAAAATATATAATTGAATGTGGAGATTGCATTGTGGAATAATAATGATGCATGGCCGAATAGAATAGTGTCGTCAATCCGTACGAGTTCTCACCCTTCTTTCCTGGTTCCTTCCGCAGCTGATACACAATATATAGCTAATATCAAATTTCAATGCACCTATATATCTTTTTTTTAAGAAAAAATTAAAAGAAAGGGGTTAACAACTCTATGGGCTATAATATAAGAATTAAGAAATGAAATTGACCATGGATTTGTATTCATAATTATGGATGGCAGCAAAGGGTACGGTCTTTGACATGATGCCATAGATATATGCCTAATTTATATTAATGATTCTCACATGTTGTCATTTCACTCAACTTGGTTTTAGTCTTCATTTTTTTTTTTTTTTTTGGTTTTGTATTTGATAATTCCTCACTTCTCGAGTTCTCGGGTTTTCAGATCAATTCCCATGAAGAAGGTTTATTTTATTTTATTCTAAAGTATGCCAGGCTTAAAATATGAGAAATAAAATACGTTTATTTTTTTACATATGGATATAATTTTAGTGTAATATTCAATCATTGAATTTTATGGTGTTTTTTAAAATTGTGGGAACAGTACAATACGCCCCTATAGATTGACAATACGCCCCTCTTATATTCTATATTTTAATATAGAATACAAGGGAGGCGTATTGTCAATCTATGGGAAGCGTATTATACTGTTCCCACAATTTTAAAAAATACCATAAAATTCAATGATTGAGTATTACACCAAAATTTTTTCAATATACAAAAAAATTAACCAATAAAATACCAAATTATAAAAAAAAATGGACCATAATTAAATGCACTCTAATACTACATAGTTACCTCATCTAATAATGAGCACTACAAGAATATTAATTATCATTAAAAAATTATTTAATAAAATATTAAATAAAATAAATTTTAACTATTTTTGATTAATTTATTTTAGTTACCAAATATTTTTGATTAATTATTACCAATAATCTAATTAACCTACTTGGTCCTAGATAAAAGTATGTGGGTCAAAGACTTAAAATCCTACTAACAATGCAAATTTTGACTTTTTTTTTTTTTTTATCAAGATCACATTATCGCGAGTAAAAGTAAAACATATCAGTGACATTATTTGAATAGTCGATAGAACAATTTAAACCAAAAATATATTAAACTGGTTATCGAAAGCCTTAGTGTCGGTATCATCTTAACAGATAAATTTTTAAAATTAATAATTTAATTATTATTGATGGCCTGACTGTTAGAAAAAGTGACTATTCTAAAAATAATTCTAATTTAGCAACGATTGCGTCAGCCAAACCGTCACTAATTGATCAAACAAGAGGATGAGTCGTACCTATCGTTGGTACCACTATTGGTATGGTAATAGCCAAGGGTGCGTGTAGTAATGGAGTATAAATAAGATTCTCATTTCAATTTGGTTAGAAATAAGAGAAGAGATTAAAGAAAATGGTATGTGAATTACTATTTATTATCCCTCACATAGGATGCAAGATACAATTTATTTATATGTGTTAATTAAATAAATAAATAATAAAAAAATTCAAATATAAGTTTAAGTAATTAAATATTATTATATTCTAACTAATATTTAAATATTATTTTAATATCCTCCTTCAAATTCAAGTGAAAAATTAAGGAGAGCATCTTAAATTTGGACATCAAAGTACATAATTTAGTAAAAAGATGAGTTTTCATAAAAATATTAGTCTAATAAGAGTTTCAACAGAAAATAGACGAATAACACTAATGAAAAATATTCTACTCAAATTTACAATTTACAAAAAAATAACTGAAAAAACTAAAATAATATTTATAAAAACTTCTAAAATTTGAAATTACTTTGGAAACTCAAGATGCATATAGAATTGTGGAAATTCAATGTCCAATCAAAAATTACAGGATCTTCGAGTGCAAATAGAATTGCAAACACTCTAAAGCGGGTAGAACGATATAAATTTAGTACTATCAGTGACAAAAAATTTCAAAAAGGTGATAAACTTGAGTTTAGAGCAATAAAAAGGACACTTGCATGTATGCTAAATTTTCGAAAGATAAAGAGTGGTATACATCCAAGTATTTTTGTCAATTAAATTCAATTAAATTGGTCTAAATCCAACAAAAATTATTTTTATTATATGTAGCGTGTACACACGCGCTTCACTAACGCAAACAAAATCCTGTTTCACTTTGAGTTTGTTCTTCATGCGCCTCCTCCTCCTTCTTCTATTGGTGATGTTGTTGCTGTGTTTTATTTTTGTTTCTTCTTCTCCTTTTTTTCATGTTATTGCAGTCATTTATTCTTTTTTTTTTTGTTTGATATTTTCTTCTTTTTTTCTTGGTTTTATTCCTCTCAAGAGAGTAAATCAAGAAGAATTTTAAGAAAATGAAATAAGAAGGAGAAAATGAAAAAGAAGAAAAAGACGAAGCGGAAGATGAGGAGGAGGAGGAAGAAGAATTTTGAATTGTGCAGAACAACGAGACCAAATGCACCGAAATTACATAGTAATTGCGACACAATTAACTCAGAAATGGACCGAAATTATAGGAGTTTCTAAGTTTATAGAATGCACAATTTTTGGTTCATTTGTTATTATACAATAATATTATTATAATAATATTTCGATTCATTTGCAGTCCAGGTGTGTTGTCGATATCGATGAACAATTTATCCCAAAGATTGGGATGACTTTAGATAAATTGAATGGAATAGAATGGAATCTAATGCAATTGAATAAAGTGATAATGAATAATTTCATTCTTCTTTGCTAAAAAACTTTGATCAATACTTATCAGTAGCATAAAGTGAACCTCAATTAACACACGAATGAACCGGAATTAGTTCAAATTTGAATAAACAGTCAAAAAGACTCAATCATCAACAAAAACACATCGAATTTATTTCTGGATCCAAATGAACCTCAATTAAACTAAGAAATGAACCGAAATTACTTAAGAAATACAAAATTTGGTCAATACTTATCAGCAGCATCAAGTGAACCCCAATTAACACACGAATAAATCGAAATTAGTTTAGATTTGAACAAGCAGTCAAAAAGACTCAATCATTAACAAAAACACATGGAATTCATTCCTGAATCCAAATAAATCTCAAATAAACTAATAAATGAACCGAAATTATTTAATGATGGCACCAGAGAAAATCAGAACTAATAACGATATTAGCAAAATGTTGGTGTTGTTGGTGATGACGATAACAAATGAATTGAAATTAGTTCAAATTTGAACAAGTCAAAAAGACTTAATCATCAACAAAAACACACCGAATTCATTTCTGGATCCAAATAAACATCAAATAAACTAAGAAATAAACCGAAATTATTTAATGATGGCACCAGAAAAAATCAAAACTAATAAATATATTAGCAAAATATTAGTGTTGTTGGTGATGATGAAGAAGAAGAAGCGACGGTAGTGAAACATGCACGCATAAATTTAAATACTTGGTTAAATTTGGTTAGAGTTATGACTTAAATATAAAGCTTTATTCTTTTAATAATATGTTAGAAACCAAAAGAATATTAACATTAGAAAAAAATGTGTATTTATTTTATTTTTCATATGATATAAATTTAACCTATTTAAAGATATTAAACAAATAAAAAACCATAAAAATATCATCTACTTTGAATTTAAATATTTAAATATTATCCTAACACTGTGTCCATAACTAAAGACATCACAATATCACGACTAATCCGACAAGAAAGCTAAGCAATCAATCAATTACGGATCTGGTGGTTGTTGGAAGGTTGAAGGAAACTTCATGTTATTTACGTTCTTGCTTTGTGATTAGACTACTGATTATATTGCGCATGAGTTATGAGTCCGAGTTTTATTTTAGTATATTTAATATTTAACAAAAGAGAAAATGATAAATAGGTCCCTGTGAACATTTTAGTTTCTGACTATTAAAAAATATTTTTAAGTTTTTGACCTTTACAAATCTTAGACGGATTAGTCTCTCCGTCCAAATACCTCCGTCAGGGATTGATCCGTCCAAATTTTATGAAGGTTAGAAACTTAAAAGTATTTTTCAATGATTAAAAACAAAAATGTCAAAAATTTATTTATCATTTTCTCTTAGCAAAATAGTAAATTATAGATATATAGGACAAGCAAAAAAACAAGAACAAAAATATTTGAGGAAGAATGAAAGGAGATAGATGCATGCATGGTTGAGACAATCATATAAAGTATAGCACTGTACTCTAACTGGCCGTACCAACCAATAGGACTATCCGTACTCATAAGTCCCATACTTCAAAGGGACCCCCAAAATAATGCATTTCACTTACAAGTTACAAATACAATGAATCCAAATCCACTATCATCTAAAATACCTGACTCCTTTAGGATTTAGGAGCCAATTTTTTCTTTTACAATATTATTTGACCGACAATCAATTAATAAAATATTGAATGAGTAAAAATTAAATGTTTTAAAAAAACATTCTTCCAAAAATATTGATTCTTAATTTTTTTCTCTTTATACGATTTTATATTATTCCATAAAATTATTTAGCTCGTGTCCTAAATATAATTGAAAAAAAAACCTCGAAACAAATTTTATTCAAGATTTTTAAAATGATTTTGTATGATCCAGCTATAATTTGTTATCCATTATATGATACGTAAACATCAGATAAAACATGCCCATACATTATTACTCTATTATATATATATAATGAGATTTGAGAAAAGTTTGGTGTATAATTTTCTGTTCAAACTAATATTTTTATCCGTAATAATGTTCACTACAGGATAAGTGGAGGATAGCGGCCAAAAAATTTTGGCTGTTTATCTAACCGCCGCAAATATCAGAGATTGCAGCAATTGACATCATTTGTCGCAGAATCTGATTGATTAGCGACTATTTCTTGAACAACCGCCGTTAATCAGGACCTTGATCCTATTATTATTATTATTATTATTATTATTATTATTATTATTATTATTATTATTATTATTAACAAAATACTAACACCATCATGTATACTACTCCTTCTTCGAAAAGCACTCACCGCGCTCTTCTCCTTCGTTATACACTCCCCACTAGCCCTAACCCTCAGCCCTGACTCCCTATGCCTTTCCAGTCGTCGAAGCACTCTCTTCTGGAAGCTCTCACCTTAAGCAGCCCTCTCCTGTAGTAGCTCTCGCCGTCGAAGGTCTGCGCATCTCCTTGCGTCGCCAGAAGGTCGTTTTGGAGTTGCTGGTCGCGATGCCGTCTCTTCCCTCTTCGTCAAGCCTAGACCTGTCCTCGTCGTCGTTATCGTCGGTTTGGACCTGCTGCTGGCTCGTCTTCTCGTCTCTGATAAGCGCTCATCCCTAATTCTTCAGTTATGTTTTTTTTCTTTCCTATTTTCTTGGTGCGAACAAGAACGGGAGCAGAGGCGCGAAACAAATCTCCAATCGTGAATCCTTGCCACCGTGTAGCACCGCCCGTCAGTACCAGTTGCATGACGCTTCCCCCTGCTGGTGGGTCCACCATCGATCTGCTCTCTCCTCCCTCTGGTCCCAATCCTAGGTATGCCCATACTCTTGGTTCAGATTATTGGCATCTGAAAAATCACCCTTTCAATTTGGTCTCAGATTTCAATTTTGGTTCACATTATACATTTTTTTCTTGATTTGGTTTCAATTTAGCCTTCTTCTGCTTATTGCTTGGTGGACAACGCAGGACCAATGGTAGTGCAGATCTCAGCTCCTGTTAATAACCGAAGGTCAGATACGATTGTTTTAAATAATTATTTTTTATCATTTTCTTTTACTTTGATTCTTTTCATGCATGATGAGGATCGCACTTCCCAGTTAGATAGGTTTTCTTTTTTATTATTATATATACTTGTTCAAATGATGATGGGTTTTGTCCTCGTGAGATATAATTGATTAATAAATGGATTACTGAGGTTGAAGAGTTGATGATGGAGGCTTGTCATGGGATTTAACCCACATGAAAAGTAGAAAGCTAGTAGGATATTGTGGCTGTCACTATAACAATTATCACTAACGGAGCTTTTAACACTAATTAATAAGTAAGCTTATCTTTTCAATTAGTACTACTTTTTAATAAAAAACTACCTAAAGACTCCTGTTTCATCAATAACTAGCTATACTAAAGAGATATTCTCTTGTGTCTATTTGAATTAGATTTAGATTTATGAGATAATTAATCAAAAAGTAAAAAGTAGTTATTGTTGTTGTAAAACTTGTTCAGGAAAACTCAAGCAAAGAAGTCAATTTGTATTCCAGCAACAGCATCACCAAGTAGTAGACAAAGTGAGGAAGTAGTTCCCTCTGATCTATGGGCTTAGAGGAAATACGGTCAAAAACCCATTAAAGATTCTCCATATCCAAGGTAATTAACTTATAATTAAAAATATGATATCTCTTTAGTCAATACTTCATTATTATATAGATTTAATTCACCACAAGTTAAGGTTGTTAATAATAAAAAATTTTAAATATTTTATTTTATATTTATATTGAATAATGAACGAAATTCACACGCCTTAAGCAAGCAATTACTTTTCGTTTGGGAGGTGTTTGGGCATTAATTTATTTTATTGTTGTGTATGTGTTGTAGGGGTTACTATAGATGCAGCAGCACAAAGAGTGTTGCCCTACAAGGAAACAAGTGGAGAGGAGCAGAACAGACCTAAACATGTTGGTCATTACTTACACTTTTCGAACACAACCAGTCATGGCCAACTCAAAAGGGGATGAAGCAAAATTCTGACTTGCAAGACGCACCGGTATCTCTGTGAAATGTTGCCGCTGCAACGCCAGACATGTTCTTCTTCTCTTTTAATATGCACAAGCCAAAATAATGTAAAATCATGCAGATTGCTAATAATTCTTAGAATTGAAACCAAAGAACTGAATCAATAAGTTTTTGGTCCTTAAGTTAGGCAAATAATCTGTTCACGTATAACAAGTTAATCAAAAATCATATATAAACTAATAAATTTAGCTTTTGGGGTTCTGAACGCAAGAATACTACTGTATTGACATTGTATGCAAGAGATTTTTGGCACGGCAAACAGATGTCAAAAATTTACTATGTTAAACATTGAACTACGACTAGTTGAATCTATCAATGATCAACTAAATTCTCAGGTTAGAATTGGAAATCCATTGTTGTCTCAGAAGGAAAAAGAGATTCTAAAAGCATCCGAGATGTTTAGTATAGCAAACCAATTAAGTCTCTAGACCATAATTTAGATCTCCATTAAATCTTCTTGTATCCTAATGGCTGGTTATTTGATCATTTGTGATAAGCTTGGCACCAGTTAATATTGAAATATTTGATCAATATATTGTTTAAACTATCATTTTCAGGTTCAGAATTCGGTCTCTAGGAGCTGCCTGTCGCGTTGCCGTCTCTATCTGCGTCGTCGTCGTCGGTTCAAGCCTGTTGCTGGCCCGTCTTCTCTTCTCCGGTGCGCACCTGTTCCTATGGTGCAAGGTAAATATTCATGTGCTTACTTTTGTATTTATCTATGTCTAACGTATATAAAATTTCTTTATTAGCAATAAGGAGCATATAGTAGTCTATACATATATATAAATCTCTTCACATTTATTTTTTATATTCATGTAATTTAAATCTGAGATCTTGTTAGGAATTAAATGCAAACAAGAATAATGTTGCTATATATATATATATATATTTGTCATGTATAATAGGAACCATAGGTAGTGTTTGGTTGATGTCCATGTCTCAATGAGACATGGATACGGTGACACATGTCTGTTGTTTGGTTTGGTGAGATACAGATTTTCGAAGGACACGGGAGGACACGAATGGACATGGAGATACTAAATTTGTGTACCTCCAATTTGGTGAGACACTGAGACACAACTTGTGAGACACTGATTTTTTACTCTTTTATCCTTATTAAATTTTTAAAATTTGTCCTCTTATTTCCCCAAACCTTTCTTTTTTCTCTTCCTCTTTTAGATTCTACAACTAAATTTATCCTTCTATTTTTTTTCAAAAAAAAAAAATTATACATTTAATTTCTTTATTTATTTAAACTTTTATTAATCTTTGATAAATTCTGAGCTTTAGTTTTCTAAATTTTTCAAGAAAAATTATATATTTAATATTTGAATGATAATTTAAGATGATATTAGAAGAAATAAAAATTTAATGGTACGGTGATGATATGCAGTGTTTAGGGTAATGGGTATATAGTGATGGTGGTAAAATTTGTGGTTGAATGAAGGGTAATTCAGTCTTCTTTAAATATGTGTGTCTTGTTCCTTATTTTTGTCAAACACAATACATAGACACAAATATTTGATGTCTATATCTTTAATGTCTATGTCTTTGTGTCTACGTCTTATTATATACATCATCCAAACGGAGCCATATGGATCAGGTCCTATGTAAAGTGCATAATTTTCAAGATAGTTAAAATTGTGAACCTACTATAGTTAAAATTATGTTTCATATGTCAGCTTAACATAGTTAAAATTGTGAACCTACCACTGAAAACAAATGAGTATCTCTTCACTTCTAGATGAATCCACCAAAAACAACTAACTATATGAAAAGATATATATAAAATAACTAACTAATACATATTGACTTTCTTTTTATTCAAGTAGCTTATAAATGTGAAACTTTAATACTCCTATATATTGTGTTCTGGTCTCATGCTAATATATAGACATCTTTTTTCTTCCCATTCTATGATATATGTGTGCATCCTAGCTATGAGTTATGAGCTATGGTTGATAGTTTTTACAGAAATTTGATACTTTTTACTTGCAATGCTGTTAGGCAAATATATTATGATTACTGAGATTAAGATAGCAAATTTTTAGTTTGTGAAGTAGATTCTAATTTTTAGTTTTTGAATCTTTGGATTAAATTTGAAATTCAGATATCGTAAGGGATTACAATGTGGTAGGTTATATTCTTTGTATCACTGTTTTGTCTTTTTCAATGGCAGGGTGAGGAACTACCAGTCTACCACCAGACATCGCTACAGGGATAAATTTCGTGGAAGGACCAAGTGAAAAATAGAATTCTAGAATTGAAATTATTTTGGTTTGAGGCAAATATTTTTTTGAATTTGACTATGCAATTCTTAGCAAGAGATTTACTATGTTGATATTTTTATAAATATATTATTTTGTTTTCCAGTTAATTTTGTTATTTTTGCTACAAGTTTAGATTTAATAGATGAAAAATATTAAGATTTATAGTATTAAAAAATCCAAAAAGAGCCAAATAATATATCTTTAAAATTAAACAAAAAAAATCAGCGTTTTTTAAAAGGAAAACCCATTTTTTTAATTTGTATTAAAATTAGCGACAGTTTTATAACCGCCACAAATAGTCCTAAATTAACAAACAATAATATCATTGCGGTGGTTCGTAACCGCTGGTAAAAATGAACTAAATCCTAATACCTGTATATCACCGCGGTTTTAAATCGCCGCTAAATTAGTTGCCGCAAAATCATTTTCCCGCAGGGCGGTCTACTAAACCGCCGCTAGTAAAGAGAAAACCGCCGCAAAACAGCGCCTCTACTGTAGTGGTTATAGAATAATAAACTTTTAAAAATTAATAATATCTAACATTATTATAATAAATAAGATTAAGTAAGATTTTACTCTCTATGCTTTAACCTGAAAATTAAATTCATCTCTAAGATTATTTTTATTCAAATTCGTCCCTAAGTTTCAACTTAGTTTTAAAATTATTATTTCTCTAATTTTGGACAAAAATACTCTTGTAATGAAGTATACTTTCTCTCACTTTTTTCATAGATCCACTATTTTTGCACGCTCAAATTTTAGACAATTTCAAATTCAAAAAATTTCAGATATGAATTGAACATCTATGTAATTAGCAAGAAGAATCAACAACATACATTAGTAGTACTTGATTATATATAATGAGAATTTGAGAAGAATTTGGTGTATAATTTTTTGTTAAAATTATCCTACTTCATCCTAGATATCTATTAAAAGAAAAATATATTTTACTATTTTTAAAACTTAAATCCAAAATTTCCTAGTTAAAGTGTAAGATATTTATTTTCATCACAGATTTTATATTTATTAATATTATATATATTTGATAAATAAAAAAAGTGTGGATAATGTAAAGATAAATTGAATAATTGTATTTATTATCCGATCCCTGATTGAGCTGGATAAACAATACTAAATTTAAATTAAATTAAACTAACCCTCACCCACCAAGATGGCCACGACCATGCATGTTTGCATGCATTTGATTGATGAGACTTCATAGTATTCTTTTTATTCTCTTTTTCTTTAATTGAATATGTAATTTCACACATGAGAGTTGAGACCAGCTAGTACTACAATATATATAAAAATAATTACAAAGTGATGACAAGTTATTATTATTATTGAGTTAGCTAGGGACTGAGTACTTGGAAGGCATATGGGTGAAATAATAACAACAACAATAATGGAGGCAAAGATTTCAAATTTGGAAGTTTGTTGGATGATGGAGAAACAGCAGAATCCATGTGGGTGTAACGGGGTTTTATATATATATATATATAGTAACGAAATAAATGAAATCCAATGTATTTTTCCAAGTTTTAGTTGATGTACATATATAGGTGTAACTTCCTGGAAAATACTTGAATTATGGGAAGTGGATATCCTCAAATCATCCATCATATCTCCATATCCTTATTGATAACTCCTTGGGTGTTTTATAGCTGTTTTTTATTTAATGCTGTATCTGCAATGATTTATTATGTATTTGAAGTGGTCAACACCAACTTCTTAATTAGTCCACTACTTCACACTAAATACAAGTAACATTAATCAACATCTTACTTCTTAGCACTACAAGATATATATATGAAATAAAACAAGGTTAATTTATTCGATTCCTATAATTTCGTAAAATTTTCAATTAGATTCCTATATTTTTTTTTAATTGGGTCTCTGTACCAATTTTTTTTTTCAATTAAGTCCCTCTTAATAGTAATTGGCTTAATTTTATAGGGATTCGACTAAAAAAAATTGGTACAGAGACCTAAATAAAAGGGAAAAAAAAAGTATAGGGACCCAATTAAAAAAAAATTTGGTACAAGGACTCAATTAAAAGAAAAAAAAGGTATAAGAACCTAATTGAAAATTTTGCGAAACTATAGGGACCAGCAGAGTAATTAAACCATAAAACAATAACCATAATATTGCATATATAAAATTTTAACATCATTTTCTTACACAGATTTGTATTAATTTTTAAGTTTTTGGAAAGGAAAAGTTCATTTTCATAGGAAAATTCTTCTTCAAGAGAAGTTAGGAAAAGACACGAAGTGAATAATATAAGGAGAAACTTTTAAAAACTGTGTTTGGAAAAAATATATTTTTAGAATTGATTTTATTTGAAATGAAAATAAGCTATTGTATGTAGAATTAATTATGTAAAATAGAAATTATTTTGATCATTGAATTAAAATTTGACATTTTGATTTTATATTTTTATCATACAACTTTTTATCACCACGGCCAGATTATCATGACCATTGCTGGATCGTCACAAACCGTCACAAACTACCACCAACCATTGTTGGATCTCTATCACCTCTTTTTTTCATTATCCAAATCCTTCTCTTTTATATTAATATCCAAAGGATAAAATGAGTGAATTTTACAATGAAAAAGTTTAGGGGACCAGCAACTTTTGTATTTTGTGATCAGCATTTAACTATCAAAAGAAAAGTGAGTAATCTCTGATGTAATCTCACACCATTAAAAACATTATTGATAGCTAATTGATGGTTACAAAACACAAAAATTACTGGCCTCCTAACACTCCTTTTTTACAATTTTAACGATTAAATTATTTCAATTCCAACCAAATTCTCTAAAAAAAAGGAATTTGGAGTTTTGGACTTAGTTATAATGTAAATAGCATAGATTTACAAATCAATTTAATTCCTATTTTATATTCATTCGAAATAAAAAAATTGATTCTAAAATCAAATGAGTTCTAATTTAATTATGTTCCATACACTTCTTGTTTCGGTTTGTGATATAACTTAGAGGTGTACATAGGTTGGGTAAAACTGGATTTTTTTTAAGGAAGAAGGGACAAAATTACACCTGAAAGTTCATACGCTAGACAGTAATACACTTGAATCGTTTAATGAGTCACGCGTGCACAGTAATTATACACTCCGGCGGACAGAATCACCATTCCGGCCATCAGCGTGTGGCGTGGTTAGTTTGAGTGGACAGGTGGCCCTATTTTATCCTTGCTGGCACGTTCAGAGTTAGTGAGCTGGCCATTTAGTGCCAAGTAAGAAAAAATATTTTATTTTAATAATTAATTAGGCAAAATTAACCCTAAAATCCTAACACCTTTGTTCTCTTTTATCTTCAGAAGAAAGAAGCTCTGTGTTGAAACCCTAACACCTTAACCAATAACTAAGAACATGGCCTCACTCAAGGAAAAATCAAGCTCTTTATCCCTAAATTGTGGCAGCACTGTTGAAAGCGGGTCTTCGTTGCTGAGGAACAAGAAGAAGAAGAAGAAGTTGGAGTACAACAACGGCAAGTGTTTGCACGGATTTGAAGCTGTGGTACTCAAGTCTGGAACACAGTGGAATCCAGACAGATTGTTTCTGCGATGTCCTCTGTGGGAGGTAGGTTTTGAAATTGCCTTTCTTCTTGTTACTGGCGTTATCCATTTGTTTCGTTCTTCACCCCTCCTTGGATTGATGTGTCTAATCTTCAGAGTGCTGAACATTGTTGTGAGTATTTTGTTTGGCTGGACGAAGTAGAAGGAAAAACAAGAAACGTGGGGGCAGAGGTTGTATCTGTAGAAAGGTCATTGAAACAATCATACAAGAAGATGAATGAACTTACAGAGTGTTCCAGCAAGTTGGAAGAAGATGTGCAACTGTTACAGAAGACAGTTGATATGATTAGGGGTGAAATAACTTGTATTAAGAATATGGTTATGGGTGTTTGTCTAGGGTTGGATTTTTGGGCATTATTGATTTTGATGATATATTCTCAGAAGTGAGGATCCTGTGTAATAACTTTCAAAGTTGCATTGAATAAATGGAAGAAAAAAAGTTCTCCTTTTTTGTGAATCACATATTATAAGTGGTGTATCATCAACCATTGACATAAGAGAAAAATGTAAACCTGTGAGAATTAAGTTCAAAACAAGCAATTCATAACCAAGCTAACTTATACAATATCCAACAACATCTTGTAAAATCAGAAGTCTTTGCTTCATTATAATCACAAAATAGACAGAGTAGTTACCATAATCATTCAGTTTTCATACAAGCCAGAAATACCTAATTAACAAGCAAAGTCACAATGTATATAACATAACATATCACATACTACTAGATTACAAAAAAGGTCCCAAGATTTATGCTGATAAACAAAATAGCCTTCCCCACTAAAAACAAAACATGCACATCAGTCTTCAATAAAGGTTTTATGTCTCTGTTGCAGACCCTTGCATGGTCCCACCTTCACTTGGGCCAACTTGATTAGTTGCTGCAGCTGGGCCATTGATTCTTCCAGGAACTTTTCTTGGAACTAGCTTTGATGGTCTTGGGCCCGGATTTGGTTGGTGCCTCAGAGTTGAAGTTGGCATAAACTGTTCAAACTTCTGTCTCATTGCTGGGCTTGTAGCATTCATGGTTTCAATGGAGACCATAGGTTTAGACTTGGGTCTTGGAGCAGTAGCAGCATCATTAGGGTTCTATTGTTGGGGTGTTGGTGGCTGTGCAGGGTTATTAGTAGCAGCAGCAGCTTCCTCTGCCTCCATAGCTGCAACCTCATCATTCATATCAGCATGCTTTTTTCACAACCCCTACTATTGTGGCCACTCTACAACATATAAACATGAGAAAGTGTAAATATAACAATATGGGTGATCTCTACAAATAACACATAAAACCTAGTATTCATACATCTCCACAGTATTTGCAAATGATTGTTCTATATCTCCTTTTAAGCTTATGTGGGTTGGAATTTGGCCTTGCCTCATTTTTCTCCTTTCGTCTCTTTTTTGTTGGTCTTCCAATGGGTGTCTTATAATGAGGGGACAGTGGAGGATAGCCTTCAGCTTTATCCCAAAATTCTTTGCTTAGAACAGGGTTGATGTTATGTTGATATGTTGAGTTATATGCAGCCATTCCCAGCCAGTTATGGATATGGTCTTTTGGCCTACGACCCCTCAGAGCAAGTGCTGCACAAGCGTGTCTGCAAGGCAAGCCTGTGAGCTGCCAAAATTGAAAGGTGCACTTCTGATTTTCCAAGTCAACAGTAACCTTAGTAGGATGCTTCTCAACCTCATATATTTCTCCATTGTCATTCCCTCTCCATGTGGGAGTCCATTTATTACTTTCTTCCTTCTCTCTCAAGCCTACTAAGTTGTCTTGGTGCAACAGAACCAACATAGCCACTTAGAGACTTTTTGTTCCTCGCCATAACCCTCATGATATGAACTCTGACTTCCTCTAACATTGTTATGATTGGCTTACCTCTGTATTTGAGAATCTTACCATTGAAAGTCTCACAGTTGTTGTTAGTGACATTGTCCACCTTAGGCCACTCACTGAAATGTGCCTTTGTCCAAGTTTTTGGGTCAAGTCGATCTAAGTATTCCCAGGCAGCATTGTTGATTCCCTTTAACCTCATCATTGCAGCATCAAATTCAGTAACAGTGGTGGCTATACAACATTCCCACACTACTCCTTTCAACTGTTTATCCTTCCATCTTTTAGTGAAGTTGGCCCAAATGTGCATTGCACAAAACCAATGATGCACTCCGGGCATAACCTGCTCTATGGCTGGTATCAGGCCCTGCGTTCACACAGACAACAACAATTAACAAGCTGAGAGATACAAATCAACCAGGAGACAACATTTAACAATTACCTTCTGCATCTACGTCAACCACCTCAACTTCAGTTGGAATGTCTACCGTATGCTCCCAATACACATGTACTACCCTATCATCATTTGTAATTGCATCCTCATACATATTCACCACATCCCTATCAAGCCTAAGTAGCTTAAGAGCAACACCACCTCTGGCATCAGACTTTTCCCAGGCAAAATCCTTCCACTAAATATAACCCAAATCCTTGAACAACCCCTCCATGAAAAATAGGTTCAACGTATCCACATTGACTCTAGGTATTAAGGACACTTGACCACCATTGTATATTGTAACCCCTTTTGAATTTCTCTCCAACCTCCCCCCATGGTGATACACAAGTATGATGTGAGTTGACATCTACGAAGAAAAACAAAACCCTCATAACCACAACTAAACCCAGAAAACCCTAATTTTTTTCAGACAACTACAAACTAGTTATTAAACAAAGATCAAATAGCATGTTCGATCATAATAGGTACAATGGGAAGTTCAAAAGATGTTACCTTTAGATCGTCCCCGCCTCCAGTGCGTGATCGTCGCTGTGGTGGTGTGGGTTGCCTTCTTCGAGTACTCCTCCAACGATGAACTGCGTCACCACTTCAGAGCAATGCCATTGCCTCTCTGCTAGGGCTCTCTAACTCTCTCAACGTGTAAACTGTGTTACACCAACAAAACCTTGAAGTTCATAATTCGATAAAAGAGAACAAAGCGTTTCAAGGTTATTTTTGCCTAATTAATCATTAAAATAAAACATTTTTTCTTACTTGGCACTAAATGGCCAGCTCACTGACTCTGAACGTGCCAGCAAGGATAAAATAGGGCCACCTATCCACTCAAACTAACCACGCCACACGTTGATGGCCGGAATGGTCATTCTATCCGCCGGAGTGTATAATTACTGTGCACGCGTGACTCATTAAACGATTCAAGTGTATTACTGTCCAGCGTATGAACTTTCAGGTGTAATTTTGTCCCTTCTTCCTTTTTTTAATCAAGACTCAATTCTAAATATATATTAGATTTATTTTTTAGACCCTAACCTAGCCTTAGACTTGATAAAACCTAAACAATTTTGGGCCACAATTATACTGGTCTAAATCGGGTAAAAACTGAGCCTTTCAAGCTTTAACAATAATTTATAAAGAAACTTGTTATCGAGAAGTTGATATCCATATTTGAACTTGAATTTGTCCATAAATTTTAATTTAATGCTTCTTTGATCTATTTTCTAATTCAATAAGTGTGATTAAAAAAAACAATAAGTTTATAATTAATATAACATAATATTGGAATTAATTTAAAACATATATACTTTTTTTAGTTTCCTTAGGATACACATGAATTGAGTGAGATCAGATTTGTCTTGACCCGAATCCGACCCTAAATAATAATTGGGTCTATTTTTATGACTCGAACTCGACTCTAAACCTTATAAAATCACACCAAATTAATTCTTAAAATGTTCGAGTTTGGACCGGACCAGACCAGAACATATACACGCCTAAGGAACATCATGGAAGTGTAGATGCAGATCACTCTTTCAAAATTTTTTGTCAGAGATTATTGGAATTTTTGGACAAAATAACAGGCCTCTGAATATAGTAGAAGCCCAAATACATTATAGGCTTGTCCATAAAAAAAGTAAAATATCCAAGGAACATAAGAATAAAAAACCCCTTAAATGGTACAAAAAAACCACTAAATGTGTGATGTTTAAAATTAAGAGTTATCCAATCATTTAACAAAAAAAAAAAAAAAGAAGAAAACAAATAAAGTTGGATTGGTATCAGGAGTTTAAATCACACTTTGACTCCTTAATCAACAATAAATTTTTAAATAGAGTTATGATCCGTTGGATTAGTATTTTAACTTGCCAAATTGGAGATACCGTGGGAGAAAAAAAAAAAAAAAAAAAAACCAAAAACCATTAACGAATGGAAGAAAGAAGAAAGTAGAGGAGGCCATGTCCCAGAGAGGCGAATTAGTCAGCTTAGTTTCTAATTGACAAACACATAGATCTGAAGGAACAGTGAAAGTTAATTAATCAGATGAAGCTAAGATCTCCAATTACTCTCCTCTTCCTCTTCTTCATCGCTGAATCTCATGCCATCTGGCTAACCATCCCTACTTCCGGAACCAAGTGTGTCTCCGAAGATATCCAGTCCAACGTCGTCGTTTTAGCCGATTACTATGTTGTCGCTGATGAAGTTGACCATCACCAGATCCACACCGTCTCTCTCAAGGTACCTCTTCTCTTCTTTGACTTCAATTATGCCTCGCTCTTTCAATTTGTAACGAATCTTGCTTTTTGTTTTGTTTAGGTAACATCTCCTTATGGAAACAACCTTCACCAGAAAGAAAATGTTACCCATGGCCAGTTTGCATTTACAAGCGCCGAGAGTGGGACCTACTTGGCCTGCTTCTGGCTGCAAAACAACCATCAACAACCAACTGTAACTGTTAGCCTTGACTGGAGAACTGGCATTTCTGCCAAGGACTGGGAAACCGTTGCCAAAAAAGAAAAGATTCAGGTAATCCATACATTCATTTTTTTATTTTTTTTTATCAAAGATAGGAGACTGAACCCGCAACCTCTTAATTGAATATGGGGAGACTATGCCATTTGAGCTATAACTCATTCACTAATCCATACATTCCTTTATTCCTTTCAATATGAAATGTTTAATGTTCCTTTTTGACATTGCCATATACAAGGGTGTTGAACTTGAGCTAAGGAAACTTGAAGCAGCTGTGGAAGCCATCCGCGAAAATCTGATTTATTTGAAGAACAGGTAAATCTCGTGTTCGTTTCGGTATTTGGTTGATGGTGACTACTTCAATGATGATGTCTTCGTGTGAAGATGATATTGTGTACAGTTAGATGGTTTGATATGTTTGACTAAATATGTTTGACTGAACCATCTAACAGTTTACAACATCATCTTCATGTGAAGACGTCCTTGATGATGCTAATATCTGTTGTCAGGGTCTTATGGAGAAGTTAGTTAGGTTGTTTAATTTTAACTAATGGTGATGAGCAAAAAGGGAAATTAATCACGATTCATTCATTGGGATCAAGATCCTCTAAAGGGAGGAAGTTGGTAAGATAGTGAAGTGAGGAGTTAATCGCTCTTAAATTAAGATATTGAGGTACACATTTTTCATGGAAGTTATAAAGTCAATGCTGATTAACTCTTCACTTTATCACTTTAGAGGATCCAAATTCCATTCATTGAGCTTGGTTAATGGTTAGTTAATTCATTGCCATTTTGATTGGAACATCTTTTGTCTTGGACATTGCTCGTTGCAGGGAAGCTGATATGAGGGAGGTTAGCGAATCGACGAATGCTAAAGTGGCTTGGTTCAGTATCATGTCTCTTGGTCTCTGCATTATTGTTGCAGCCTTGCAGCTGTGGTATCTGAAGCGATATTTTAGGAAGAAGAAGCTCATATAAACATTTCTACCTTTAACACACTTGTGACACTTCACAACACCAGATTGTATAGTTTTTCCTCTTGTGGATCCTTTTCATGTACTATAATTGAAGGTTAAGTGGGTTGGTTACCCTTGAAGGGAGTTTTTGGTGGTCTTTATGCAGAAATTGAAGAGTTGTGCTTACATTGTTGGAGCTAAAAAAAAAAGGAATAATGGTGTTTGGTTTTGATAGTTGTCTAGTTGAGCAACTTTTGTATTTGTTGGATTCCTTCTTTTGTTTACTTGACTGAGAAATTTGGTTCATTCATAATTCAAAATGTTTGTGGGCAATTTCCCATGACTGGAAATTAACATGTATTATCTTAAAAAAAAAGGATAGACTAGAATTTAGGATGATGTCTTATGGTAAGAAAATAACAAGAAAGTGACAAACTACAACATTGACTTATGGATTGGATGTGCATCTTTGAAAAACTAAAAAGAAAAAAAAGGGAGGAAAGAAAGATTTATTTGTATAAGATCTTGTAACTTCTATACCGATTTTTAAAATTAAAACGGCTTTTATTTTTATGTGCTAGTTTAAATTAGTGCACTATATTATAAATAGATTTCAAAGCAATTTCAGTTGTATTAATCACTCCTACTCTACTCATCCTGAGTTGTATTAATCAGAATTTTATTGTAAATTTTTAAGAAAAATATAATTTTATATTTTAGAAATAATAAAATGACACATTTAAATTAAGTCCTAATTTATAAGTTATAACCGTGCGGTTGATTAATTAATAAAAGCACAATCCGTAGGCTAACGTTTTTATTTGTTGGCTCGGAAAAATGGCGGTTGCGAGTGTGGCGGCGGCATTCGCAGCGGTGAGACCCTCCCCAGCTTTGCTCCGAAGTGGACAAAGGCCCAGCGGGCTTTCGTTGAGGTGGGCTTTAGTATCTCGGTGCTCGTCATCATCTTCATCGGAACCTTGTGGAAGAAAATTGGTTCTATACTCAAAGCCCGGATGCTGTTTGTGTGAAGGTCTGAAAGAGAAGCTGCAAGCTGCGTTCTTGCTCTCTGGCCCTGATTCCCTTCACGATGTTCAGCTCCAGGTACCTCCTCCTCCTTCTTCTTCTTCTTCTTGTTATGATTATCTTTGTCTCATTCTGATTGTGTGTGTTTTGGGTTTTGTGAATTAGATAAGGGATATAACTACCAATCCCCAATGGGAAAGAGCTTATCAATACGAGATACCTGTCTTGGCTAAAGTACTCTCTGATGGCACCGAGGTATACTTCAATGCTCAATTCAACTATGGAGGCTCTATAATTATGTCATAATCAAAATGTTTAGGATTAGTTGGTGAAGGGTTACAACTTGGGCAATGCTTAAATTCTTTGTATTATGAATGTAGTAGAGAGAAAGGTAGCACCAAGGTGTGTAATGTAGCAAGTCTAACTTCTCCACACTTGGCAGCTTTTTTTCTTTTTGATGAAATTGGCACTGCCCTGTGTTTTTCTTGCCCTTTTCCTAGTCTAGGACCAGGAATTTTGCTGGTGATTAAGATAGCATCTGCCGATGGACGATCATCAAGGACTTGTGTTTCTGCACACAAGTGTATGACCATCTTTTCCTTATTCCATAGTTTTTGTGACCATCTTCAACAATTTTAGTTTGATGCTTGCAAAATATTAGTTTGATATTACTAGGAGACCTGGTATATGATGCTTACAAATTTTGTCATGACCTCATTCTTTTATGGGATCTGCATATGATTTGAGGCTTCTAGGCAAACCAGTAATTAGTAGTATGGGGTCAAGCCATTACACATTAGGATCACACAATTTTCACTGTTCTGCAGTATGAGTTGTACAAAATTCAACTGGGATGCTTGGTGTTGTATTTTAAGAAGAATGGTTCTACCCTTTTAATTTCTAGCCTTTCAGGGCATAGTCTCCCATAATCCTTAGGTGCTTATCATAAGATTTCTTAGGTTTCAGTTTTTTCAGTTGCATGCTACTTTGACATTTCAGCTAAATTTTGTTCCGTAGTTAAATTTGTCGTTCACTGCATATGGGGCTCTATTTCTCACAAGGACTCTTGGTAACAATTATCCGTTGTACAGGGAGATACTAGACTGTGGGCATATTGTATTAGAAAAACAATTCACAGTCAAAACAATCAAGAATAATGTTGTTGTTAATTGGACATAATACAGAACTCAATGTATGGAGTGCAAAACGTGACATTGAAATACTTAAATCCTCAATTCTCTATAAAGCTTTGATGATGTTCATTGACTTGTACTTAAGTTTCTCCTTGTAGTTAGAAAACATGTCTCCAAAACTTTACATGGCAACATCCTGGTGCAAAATACACAATATGAGTTGTCTGAGCAAGCCAGGAGTGTCATGTAGCTATGGAGTCTTCTGTTTCATTCTAGAACTTAGGCTTATGTAGCTATAGATTCAATTGTGCGAAATCACAGTTACCTTATGAAGTGAAAGAAAAAAAAAAGAGAGTAATTCCTGCTTTGTAGGTACTCCACATGTATTCATGGAAAGAAACCAGTTCTTGCGAAGTATCTCTACCTATTAGTTTGTCATAGTTTTAGGATCCAAGTTTGATTTGCTTGATTTTTTTCTTTTGAAGATACTTCCATCTTGTTTTAGCATTCCTCTCGTTATCTTGATAATCACTAGATATGATAAATGAAAATAAAATAAAAGAGACTCTAAAATTCAAATATAAAAGAGGAAAAAGGGGCTTATATCTTATAGTATTGCCATGTTTTGCAGGAAACGCTCCCGCGATTGTCTCCGCGTCTAGGAGTGGAACTTGTCCAGAAGAAGATAGCCGCTGCTATGAGAGAATGAGAGATTACCCTTGAGGTTGAGGTGTTCTCAATTAATATTAGTTTATTTATGACTTGCACTAATCTCTCAGTTAACACCAACTTATTTTTCTAAAATGACAAAAGAAATATATTTTCAGAGCTCAACTAATATTTGTGAAGTATTATACATCGATCCGAGTAAATCACATGAAAACCAACCACTTTTGATGATATGAAAAAGAATATCACACAATTATGGAAACCTTTTTTGGCGTGAGTTTGGAATGTAGGGTGAATAAAAGTCCTTATTATTGTGAAGGAAATTAAAACTAAGACAGTTTTGTGTTATTTTTTAAATTAGAAAAAAGAATTATGTAATCTTGACAAATCTAAGACAAAGTATGCTGAATTGCTGATATGTATCTTGCATGTAGCTTTTTATCCGTTATTTTCTTTGTATTTATTTTATTTATGGAATAATATCTGCATGCTTAAGTACTCGCATGCAACACGTTGGATTTTAATTTTGATTATGATTTCCATTTTCTTTTTCTTGTCAAATTTTGAGATCTAAAGAGAATAGAAGCTAGTCCACGCAAAATCCTATAATTTTATATAAAGTGTGACCTAATTTTGCTAGGACCAATGATAAAAGTTGAGCTGAAATAGCCATCACTTTCTTATTACACCATGGATTATTAGCCTTTACTTTAATATTTTGCCCGTGTTAAAATTATGAACTGATGAGTAAAATATACAAATAAAATAAAGGATGATTGTATATATGGTGAAGTTCTACACTTAAAAGTTTGTGACATAGTTCGACTAGATTTTCTGGCAAATTCAAACACTCAACTCCTCCCTATATTTATCTATCAACTTTGATCGTGCTTTTTCGCCCTACACTATGGCTCAAATGTTAAACGTGCTTCTCTCTATATCTAAATATTAATTAATTTAGTTTAATTAGTGTTCTTAAAATTGGAGCGGAATGGGGAGACATTAAGACAAAAGTGTTCTTTTGCTTGTCTTGATTAATATTTTGGCATCTTTGTAGTTTAAATTTACTTTGACACTTTACAGAACCAAAGCAATAATATTACCGTAAGAATAAGAGGAGGGATCCATTTAGCATTATTCTGTCTAGCGACGGATTTAAAAAATTTTGATAATAGGAGTAAAATATATATAACATAATAATAATTTTTATAATAAAAATATTATGTGTACATAAAAATTAACTATCAAATTATTTATTAATTTTTATATATTTGTGTGTAAATATATGTGTTATTTAATTTATTTTAATGTATATTTTATATTTTAATATGTATTTTATACAAGTGGTTATTTTTTATGTACATATAATATGATTATTGTTATAATTATATTTTGTTATTGTAAAATATGAATATATGATTAGTCTTCAAAATAACTAATTTACAAATTAAAACACTAAAATAGTAATTTAAATAATAACATATAATTTAGAATTCTATTAGGTTTTATATTTTGAAAAAATTGAATATTTTTTTAAATAATAAAATTGAAATATCTCTCTTTCTATATGTATCACTAAACAATTATTTATAAATTTACTTCTCATACAATTAGAAGCCAACTCTTACTAATATCCATAGTTGAAAAAGTTCTTTTAATTAATACAGTTACTATGGAAAAAACTAAAGCTAATTGATAATACTCTTTTGAGTCGATTTCTAAGAAAGAACACCAATCTCATTTAAATTGAGAATTAATAATTCTAGTAGACATCTAATATAAAATTCTTAAATTGACTATAAAATATCAAAAATTAAGTAAAAAATTATTGTGGGATTAAATTTAATAATTTAATAGGACACATAAATATTATTATCATATACTATTAAAAAAAAACTATCAAATTGTACCCCCACAACAATGTACATAGATCTGTCTCTGACTCTATGTAACACTAAAGTTTAATCCATTTTCCCTTTTATTTTATATTTGATAGTTTAGTTCGTTGCAAGTGATTTTCCCTGATTTATTTGTATAATATTTAAGTGTAATTTCATATCTTTTTGATGTAAATAATGTTTAGAATTTATTTTGATGTATTATTAATATGAGAAATTCTAAGCAACTAACATTTTTTCTTTATTTTTATTTTACATTTAAACTAATACTAGCAAACTCTCTTCTTTACACTAAAAGTATTGGTCTTCTAGCATTACCCTGTTCATATAAACATTTTCACCCTACCAAGTAAGTGTATAGTACCTTTTACAATGTGGTTACTGTGAGTGTAGTTGATAATTATATGTAGCACAACTCTTTTATGTTTGTATCAATAATACAGTAAAATTGATTTATATTATTTGTTGTGGTTATTATTTAATAATTTTTATCACACAAAAGTAACAAATTTGCAAATGAAATTGTTTGCTCTGTTTCTTTTTATATATCCTTGTTACATTCTGGTATGACTTTGGATTATGACATTATGTAGGTAGAATTTTAGATACAATAATCAGACAATTTGATTAAAGCATACATTAAAATAATTTAATTATTACTATGTATTGATAGTGTAAACAAATTTCACACCTTCATCTAATCAAATTTTTTGTTTGTATAATTATTCAAGATTTCGATCAAAACAAGTATAATAACTAATTTGGCGGAGTTTGATTGGACAAGAATGTTCTAAAAAAGTAAAAATGTTATATGCACATTAAAAATTAGTCACCGTGTATTTATATATAAATGTATATTTAGTTAAATTTATTTTTATTGTGTATTTTATACTTCAATGTATATTTTATATAATGTTTAATTTTAATGTACACTTAACATGGTTATTAAAAAATATTATTATATCAATACATTAAAAAAATCAAAGAATAAAATAAGAAAATAATCATTTTACTCCTATTTTGATAATGTTATTCTTTTTTTCTACAAATATTTTAAAATATAATACCAAAAATTAAATGAAAATTAAAAAAAAATAATATTATAAAAAATAAGAGGGACATTATGGTTAGTTATATATAGGGTGAATCACATAAACAATATAAATGTTACTCAATATTACACTAAAATTCTAACACTCAAAAAGTTACATGCATATTCTTTTTTAGAATCAGATCTATATAAATGGTAGCGGAAAAACTTGATCAATAAGTGTACAATACAAATCGAATTAGGTAAGATCGAATTACCCAATAAGCAAGTAAATCGAATGAGATAGACTCGATTTACTAAGACTATTAGTAAATCGAAATCACTTGGTCGATTTATAAGGAGTAGGGATGAATAAGTAATTCGAATCACCTTATTTCAATTTACTGTTTGAAATAACCAAAGTAAATCGAGTCAACTTAATTCGAATTACTATGATACTCAACAAGTGATATAAATCGAATTCGGCTAATTCAATTTACAAAGGATTGGTTCCTATATAACCATAATCAGAACGTTACGTATTCATTAGAGTTGAAGTCACAATGACTAGTGATGATAGTTTTTTAGTTCTGGTGCAGTATAGAGAGTCGATTGAGAAAAAAACACGTTCTGGAATTAAAATTACTGATAAGGATCCGTTTAGTATTTTTCTGAAACCTTCAACGAGTTTCTCGAGTTTTAGAATACTATAATCCAAAAATTGGGAATACAAGGCGTGAAACGGGTGGAGAAGTTATTCTATACAATTCCAATTTCCGTGTTGCAAGATGATATGAAGTACGATTCATTCGTCATAGGCAGTGACGAAGATTTGCAAGTTCTGTTCCATTGTCGTCGGCAGTTTCCCGAGGCGAGGACCCCTGAGCTGTTGGCCAAGCTTGTAGATGTGGTCTGCAGTACAGGAGGTTCGAACCGGAATCCTCAACCTTCAGCAATAGCTTCCTGCTCTAGTTCAACGTTTGTTGGTGCCTCTTCATCTGTGCTCGTGATTGTACCTGAGGCAGTTTTGGTTGCCCCCGTCCTTTGCAGCTGATCTAAACCGTAATCGTGACAAAGAAAGAGGTGACACTTGACCCTTCGATGTGCTTTCGATTGCGATGGCTGGTACTCCTGATGTGGTACCAGTTTTTGGACAGGGTGGAGCATCGAATGGTGTGGAAGATATACTGATGGATGATGACGATGATGATGATGTGGAGCCCGCCATAATTGCTGAAGATAGTGATGATGACATAGCGAGGAGTAATCCAGTTGGGGTTAGTGGAACGACTAGTTCAGGAACTCAGCAATACCCCTCACACTTTTCAACTTTGGATTTGGATGCCATGAGATAGTAGGGGATAGCTGGCGTACCTATTGGATTTGGGGCCATAGATATATAAGATACATGAGGACTAGCTGAGTTCCAAGTCGGTCAGTAGTTTCAAGATAAAGAGGAGGCCGTTTTAAGCGTGACGACTTATAGCATCCATCGTGGAGTTGAGTGCAAAGTGTTGGAATTCGATTATCACAAGTACTATGGGAAGTGTAAGGAATTTGGCTACATATGCACATGGTTGATTCGTATCAGTCTCCACCAGCGCAGAGGTATTTGGGAGGTAAAACGGTATAATGGACCTCATACTTGTCTGACCACGTCAATATCGAGTGATCACAGGATGCTTGATGACCATGTGATCTGGGCCTTCATCCTGCCTATAATTAAAGTTGATACTGTCGTATCAATCAAGGTACTGCTGAATGTGATAAAGGCACATTTCGGTTTTAGACTGACTTAAAGGAGGGTTTGGTTGGCTAAGCAGAAGGCCATGTCTCAGATTTATAGAAATTGGGAAGAGTCATATAATGAGTTGTCGCGATGGGTACTAGGTGTGCAGATGGTGATGCCGGGTAGTGTTGAGGATGAGTCTTGTGCGAGTGATTGGGAAAGTCGATGAGTCGCATGCTTATTTCCACCTTCAGACATTATAAGCTGTTGGTTAGTGTCGATGGGACTTACTTGTACGACAAATACAGGGGTACACTGCTTGTTGCGATTGCTCAGGATAGCAATTCCAATATCATCCTTGTCGCATTTGCACTTGTGGAGGGTGAGAATGCAGAGTCGTGGTCATTCTTCCTATCCCACCTTCGGCAGCATATAACGCCTCAACCGGGTATTCTAGTCATATCAGATAGGCACAATGGTATCAAGGCTGCGTTAGAGGCTCTTGATGGGGGTTGATGTCCACATATTGTATACCGGGTATTTTGTATCCGACACATGACACCGAATTTTGCCCTGAGTTTTAAGGGCAAGGATTCTAGGAGGTTTCTAGTGAATGTTGCTTATGCAAAGACTGAGGTCGAGTTTGGCTATTGGTTTGACATCCTCTGCTCTGAAGACCCTGCAATGTGTAACTGGACTAATCAAATTGACTATGCGCAGTGGACTCAGCATCGAGATGAAGGTCGGAGGTTCGGGCATATGACTACGAACATCTCCAAGTGTGTAAACTCGATACTGAAGGGTGTAAAGAATCTTCCAGTTTGTTCGTTGGCAAAGTCCACCTATGAAAGATTGGCAGAACTGTTTGTTCGCAAAGAAAGAGAGGCAGAGGTACAGTTAGGAACAGGGCAGCAGTTTAGTCAGCATCTGATATAGGCAATCGAGGCTAATCTGAAGGCCTCAAGGTGTTTCACTATGACTTTGTATAATAGGGATAATTCTAAGTTCACTACAGCGGAGACCACGCCAACAAAGAGCTTCTTACTTGGATCTTACAGAGTGTCCCTCAGGGACCACACCTGTGATTGCGGGTGTTTCCAGGAACTTCATTATTCATGTTGCTATGCCTTAGCGTGTTGTGCATACTCACATCTTGATTGGACAATTTATGTCCATCAGGTGTATCGCCTTAGCTCGGTGTTCAATGCCTATCGGATGGGGTTCACCCCTCCAATCCTAGAGGAGTTTTGGCCACTATATGACGGTCCAAAAGTCATCCCTAATCCCGCCAATAGACGTGCGTCTGAAGGGCGGCCCAGGACTACTAGCACAATGGATGAGGCTGACACGAACAGACCCAAGAAGTGCGGCCTTTGCGGACAGCCTGGCCACACACGTATGAGGTGTCCATAGGGAGGAGTTAGTTTTGGTTCTGCTTCCGCCAGTAATGTCTAGGGCTGGCAATTCATACCCTACCCGCGGGTACCCAATTCGGTCCAACCCGCTCGGGTAGGGTAGGCTACCCGATCCGCTGCGGGTAGGGTAGGGTACAGTCCGGGTATGCCTGCGGGTAGGGTAGGGTACGGGTTTAGGGTGTACCCTACCCTACCCTACTCGCACCTCATATATAACACATATTTTATTAAAAAATAGGTATATAGTAAAGGAAGTGAGAGTTGAACCCACAACCTCCCTTATATAATGACTTACAATAAGTGATCAACCACTAAATTAGTTAGTTAATTTAGTAATTTAGAGCATTAATTTTTTATTTTTTATGTTATTAATATGTATAAAATTTGATATTTCTGCGAGTAAGGTAGGGTAAGGTAGGGTTTAGAACTTTAGGGTGCGGATAGGGTTAGGGTTGAGAGATTCTCAACCCACGGGTAGGGTAGGGTTAGGGTAGAGTCCAAACCCTAACCTACCCTACCCATTGCCAGCCCTATGTCTAGGGTTGGGCTTATTTAGTTTAATGTTAGTAACCATGAAATGTCTTATTGTTGTTTAGTCGTCTTGTTCAGTGTAATGTAACTGTCTTGTTGATGCTAGTATTGTTGTTGTTTAGCCTTGATGTTTAGCCTTGATGTTTAGTGTAATGTTTAGTCGTTGTTGCTTTATGTCTTATTATTGTTGCGTGTTATTGACTCGTGTTATGATACCATGTTATTATAATTCATTATGTAAATATCATACAACATACATGTGCTTTGTAAACATACTGACATACATGTGCTTCTCAATATTCTTATTTGCGCACCCAAGAAATGTAAATAACATGTAACACAAGTAACTCTAATTGAAACATGAACACACATGTAATACTAACAATTTGAAAACTATATATACTAAACAATAAAATCTAATAACATGTTCCAAGACGAATGACCTAACATGAAGCAGTCAACAGAGATGCGATCCTATGAAGCAACGGCGGGGGCGCCTGATTTGCCGTAGACTCTGCGCTAGAGGTACCTCATCCTCGCCTCTGTCGCCGTCATGCTCCATCTCATCTGGTATGCACTCATGTGACGTTGACACACCGAGATGCCTTGGTGTATGTGTAGCGAATGCAGAGGGCGGGGTCCCACCCAACGAAAATGTGTCATCGATAGGCCCAGTAGGAGGTTCATTGAGATCCACATCTAGAGGTGTCTGGGATCCACCTATCTGAGGTTTGCGTCGTGCCAAATCATCCTCCTGCATGATGACACTAATCTCCTCAAAGAAGCGTGACCCTCAGAACTCCGCGTCAAGGTCTTCACTACCAAGCAAGTCGGATAGCATCTCACTTGGGATAATGTACGTCTTACTATCATGCATTGCCGTGTTATTGCTAGGACACCCAACAAAATAATCACCAAACCCTCCACCGGGATCTCTGCCACCTCCATCACCACATAATCTACCACCACTGTAACTATCATATCCACCGCAACCATAACCACCATCACCAACTCCACCACCGCCACCCAACTACCATCACGTCCACCACTACCATTTCCCACTCTACTACCACCACCCATACCACCATCGTGTCCACCACCATGGCCTCCGTACCCTCCTCCATGTTCACTCCCATCACCTTTGTCATAACCTCTACCACCACCTCTATCACCTCCACCATCACCACCGTTTAACTACGACAGAGCGGCGGATCTCCAGCTATAACTATCCATGTCCTCCAACTATAACTATCGAAGAGCTGCGTCAATAATAGCATCATGATGTACGCTCTCGTGTACCTCCTAACTATCTCCTCGTTTGTATCCTCAGGAAGATAACTGAATGTCTCCTGCATCTTAGTGCACTTCACAGTAAACTCGTCGATGCAGTCCGCCCGCGGCAACACACCCAATAGCTCATCGAACCATGCTAATGCTGGATGACCGCCGTCGATGTACCGCTCGAAGTCCGTCAAACATCCACTAACGTACTGTCCATAGATCTGGAGCCCTAGCTGATACGTTACATCCTGTAATATAATCGTGCACTCCCCCGGACGGCAGGTGGAATGTATGCATCTCCGGACACTATCTCTCAACAAATGCACTCACTGATGGCTCATCCAACATAAACCAGTGGTTGTTGAGCCTCGCGAGATGAGTCAGGCCAGCTATCTGCAGGTACGGCATGATCCTATCGTCTAAGGGCATAGCATGTTACCTCCTCATGCTCGTGATACAACAGTGGGTTGCATGACAATGCAATAATTCTCTTAGAACCATAACACTTTACAAAAAAAAAAAATCACCTAAACTGGATAATTCTAATAAAAAAATAATTTAACCAAAATTGAATTAAATTCTATCGGAACATAATTAATCTAGTATTTATGACGGAAAACTAAACCCTTTAGTTTTTAACAAAAGTTGTAGTGCCTCGTTAATCTAACATTTGATAATTCAATTTTTTAAATAAATTAAATCATTCTAAATTCTTGCTAATATTCTACTGCCTGGTTAATCTAATACTTGATAACCAAATTAATTTAAATTAAATTTTAACAAAATTTCTAACCTCGTTAAACTTCTAACGATAAAAATTCACAAACCCTAACCGTACCTGTTAAATCTACTCGTCAACATACTTAGAAACCCCTTATCCAACATGCATTTCTAACTACTATTTGAAGTTTAAAGATCTTAATAATTCTAATAATCAAGTTCCAAGCGATTTTATATCACTAACAATTTTTTATTTCTTAAAGAAAATAAAAAAATTTAAATTTTATTTACTAACCTCTTTGTGCACGCTACCAGTAATATGAGTGATTTCATCCAACCAATAGATTCAATTTGGGTTGTCTTCCATTTTTGCAGTGTCACTCTTCTACTATAGATTGCCTTAGTTCCTCTGGATTTTTCGTTGTGAAGGGGTGGTGTAATGTAATTTGAAACAAGTAAATTCAAATTCTATATATAGAGGTTTGCACGTAAATCCAATTAAAGTGTGTAGATTTACATTGAAAGGACATATATATATAAATCGAATTAGAGTGTGTTGATTTACTATGTGCCAAAACTATGGACTAAATCAATAAAGGTTATATCGATTTACAATGGGTTATCTCAAAACAATGTGCGTCCCATAATAAATCGAAGCTACTACTCTACTAAGTCGATATATGCTAATTCAATTTACTACTATAATTTATAATTCGACTTTAGCTAATTCGATTTATATAATAATATGTATAAAGACATTTACGTAATATTTTCTGTTGAGTGATTTATGTAATATTAAGTTGTCTTTGGTTTCACTACAGCAGAGGTGGAGCCTAGCGGCGGAGAAACAGCGGCCCTAGCCAAAAATGCTGCTAGTTGAGAAGATCCCGGCAGAGGTCAGCGGCGGTCTGGCAGGTACCGCAAAACGCCCCTAGATAGTGGCCGTGCAGTCCGAACCACTGCGAATTTGGTGTATATATCTTCAACCCTCCTTATTTTACCTAACCTCTTGGCGCGAACGAAAGCACGAGCAGAGGCGCGAAGAGCACCCAACCTAAATCTGGCGCAACCTACCCGCGAGTACACCCAGAAACGCCGCTAGGTGAGTTTCAATTCCTTAATTCAATTCCCCCTTTTACCTTACTGCCATTAATTGAAATCCCCTCCCCCCAATTTTGCAGAAACCCGTCACTTGATTTTGGTAGCGCGCCAAACACGAGCGGGAGCAGAGCGGCGTACCATCTGCTCCACCCGGCGCTTCCGTCTTGGCTGTCGAATCGCGCAGCGGCCAACCGTGGTTCTATCACCGGCGACGAAGTTGAGCATCTCATCGGTAGTGCGTGAAACTGCGACACCATCCTCCACCGTGAGCAAATCCTAGCTATCGCTGCCTCCCCCTTTCACTGGTTTGTTCTTCCACATTGAGCTTTTCTTCTGGTTTTCATTATTGGTTCAGAGTTCTGAACATGTATTTGTCTATATGTTCTATAAATTTTGGTTAATTGAAGCTGTTTCGAGTTAGGGATTTCATTCAGTACGATTAATTAGCAGGTTGCAAGTTTATCTTCCAAAAGATCACAAATATTAGAGTATAATACATCTGTCCATGATCATCAAGGATGAATTGCTCTGTTAATTTTTATATTCAGTATTGAGACTTGATTGGTTCACGTTAATATCGTCTATCTCTCACCCTTGAGTGAATCTCTTATTGTGTAGACAGATAGAGTACTTTTCGCTTTGTGTGATGAGTGTGGAGCTGAGAAACAAGGTTGGGTGGTTTGAGTGAACAAAAAAGCATGTTGATACCATTGGATTGATTTAATTTTACAAATTCTTTAATGCTCAATCGATTGTTCATTGTTGCTTTTTTCCTCCCCTTTTTCTTACGATGGATCATCAAATTTATATAGTTAGTTGAACTTGAAGGGTAATCGTGTGAGTTGGATTGAATCAAGCAATAGTTTGGATGAGAGAAAAGAAAATCCCATTAGCCTTTGAGCCATCACTGAACCCCCTCCCTGTGTATGTTGCTTTTAAAGTGTGAAATTAAAATAGACTAATCTAGTTACAAGGTTCTGGACTAATCCTGCTATATAGATGCAAAGTGGTTGTCATCATTCCTTTTAGGTGCGTGTACAGAACTATGCGACATACAAACGCTACATTTTTCATAATGATCTCCATTGTGCTCTTTGCATTCTATCCTGCATCTATGGTCTGCCTCTAAGCTTAAAAATTTGAATTCACTATGATAAATTTGATTTATTAATATTGCATCCATTCATCTTTTGCATATGTGAGTAGTGGAATTGATCATTCTCCTAGTTAGGAAAAGGGTTATAATAACAAGGATTTGAGCCTGATGTAGCCATAATATTGTAAATGTGTTATAACCAATACTTACCTGCATTGACAACTTCTCACCACTGCATCTTTTGCTTATTATTAGTAATATTAAAGTGAAATAAGCAATATTATGTGAGTTTTGGATATTGTTGGATAATTGATAATATAGTATATTTGGTGACATTTTCTAATTTCTAAAAACTTTGACTAATGAATGAAATGTTGAAGTCAAGAGGAGTTACTAAGTTCTAACAAACATATAGATACATGAGTCTCTATTCCATTTTTAGTTTGACTGATTGGTACCTATTACGTTCAACAAATTGCAACAGAATATAGAGGTTTCCTTTGTATTATTATTTATGTGAAACTTGAAAGTAGTGCTTAACTAGTTTCCGCAGCTAGCTAGCTTGGCTGGTTTATATACTAATTATTGATAGAGAACTTGGTTTACATAAGATAGGATTTTGGGTATTTTTCCAGGTATGAAAAATAATGAAAATATTATGGACTCTGCGTGTTTACTTATAAAGTTTCATTTTTTTTATTGACTTCAATTTATTTCGCTTGACCATAGTATCCTCTTTCTACTTCCTGCTTGGGTAATACAGTTTTCTATTACAGGGCAAATGAAGCCAAAATATCAAATGAACTCAACTATATTCTTTATTATTATTACTACAATTATTAATGTTATAGCATCTCCCTTACCATGGCTCAAAACCAAATTTTCTTGTTTGCCCTTTTTTTTTCCAAGTAAAGGAACAATATTGATTTCTCAAAACCTGCTACAAGTGATTTTTTCGATATATTAAAATTGAGTTGAGGGGTTAATAATTTATTCTTTTTCACTGAAACTCATTTATTCTATTTACACGGTCGAAGACAATTATGGCAGGGGAACTATAATAAGACCTTCTTATAAGCATACAAGGAGTAATATATCCTTAAATTTTATGAATCTATCCTCCATCTGTTATTGTTGTTATTTTAACCCTTTTTTATTAACTTTCTTTTAATTCTAACTTTTAATACTGTTTTGTCTTCCATTTTTGAGATATTTTAAAGATTCTATTCACTGTACATGATCATTGTTTAGTTATGTTTGTTGACCTATTTATTTTTTAATTTTAACAGTTATTCTTGGTTTCTTTTTCAATTTTTAAGGTAGCTTTTCTTTATCTTTTCATTTTTTGGACTTGGAACCAACAATTCTTTCTACCAGTATTCTTTTAAGAAAGCACAGAATTTTAAACATGAGTAAGCTTCCTTCCCAATACCTTTCATGTTCTTCATGTTATCTGGGATGCACTCAACTTTGTTTCTGTTTCCGTTTAGAGTTATTGCGTTGCTCCCTACATGGTTTTACTTGTAATATATTGTCGAGTTTATTACGTATGGTATTCTCCCATATCATAATTGTGATAGACTGTTATTGGTTCACCTGACACACCCCATTTTTTATTTGTTTTTTTTAGTTCTATGTATTTTTTTAGTAATTATCTAGTTGTATGTGCTATTTCATTTACTTAGACATTGATAAGAGCTGGATTACAAAGCCACGAGGTAGTGTAGAATATAGGGATGGACTGAATATATTCCTAGACTTCGCATTTTCCAATGCATCATCCGATGGGATGATACATTGTCCATGCCCTATGTGTGGGTTCCCGTTTTTCCAGACTAGAGAAGATGCATACGATCATCTTTTGATGAAACCATTTCCCTCTAACTATACCTTTTGGTTACATCACGGTGAGAGGATCGTAGACGAGAGGCCCAGCGATAGGGAAGAACTAGATCCCACTATAAATTCAGGAGATCAAATGCATGACATGATCCACGACGCATTCAATTTGCCGGGACTGCAGAGTGAGGATGAAGATCCCATGGATGGGCATGCTGGAGACGTTGCTGATGGGTTGCCGTACTTATCTGATGAACCTAGTCACGAGGCTCGTGCCTTTCAAGACTTGCTTAAGGACGGTGAGCAGGAATTATATCCGGGATGTTCAAGATTCTCGAAGATGTCTTTCCTGGTGAGGCTGTACCATATAAAGTGCATGTGTGGAGTGAGAAACAAGGCTTTTGGATTGATTCTAGAGCTATTGGGGGATGCCTTTGAGCATGAACAGATTCCGAAGACCTTGCACGATGCCAAGAGGATCATAAGGAAGCTAGGTATTGAGTACAAGAAGATAGATGCATGTCCGAATGACTGCATGCTATACCAGGGTTCCGACCACGACCTGTCTAGATGCAAACGGTGTGAAGCATCTAGGTGGAAGCAGAAGACCAGGAAGAATTCTGTAGTAAGGATCAACGCCGTTGTCAAGAAGAATGGTAAACCTCAGGCGGCGAAAGTTCTTCATTATTTTCCTCTGATTCCACAGTTGCAGCGGTTATTCATGTCCAGCAAGACAGCTGTGGACATGTTGTGGCACAAGAGAGGCACCAACTCTGACGGTTTCTTGAGGCATCCCAGAGATGGCGAGGATTGGAAAGCATTTGACATGAGATATACTGACTTTTCTGGTGATCCGCGTAGTGTTCGCTTAGGCTTGGCCAGTGATGGCTTCAATACTTATGGAAACCTCAGTTCAAAGTACTCAATATGGCCAGTGATTCTTATTCCATACAACTTACCCCCATGGATTTGCATGAAACAAACCAACTTTATATTCTCTATGATTATTCCCGGTCCTAAAATGCCTGGCAATGACATAGATGTATACCTACAGCCCCTGATCGATGAGTTGAAGCAGTTGTGGGCCGGTGTTGATACCTACGACGCCAGTGAGAAGAAAACATTCAAGATGCGTGCTGCGTTGATGTGGACTATCAGCGATTTTTCTGGCTTGGGTAATTTATCTGGTTGGAATACGTACGGCGGGAGAGCCTGCCCCATGTGTAATTTGGACGCCGAGACTATGCGACTTACCTTCAGTCAGAAATGGTGTTATATGGGTCATCGGTGCTTCTTGAATCGTGATCACAGATATAGACAAGACCGGATTAGATTTAATGGTAAAGTAGAGGATAGATCCCCACCTACCAAATTGACTGGCAGGGATATCCTGAGACAATTGGAGGGTGTGCCCGTCTCATAGGGCAAGGTGCAAGCGGTGGGCAGTAAAAGAAGACGTGGCCAGCAGATCGTGATGCAAGACGAGTCACCCTGGAAGAAGAGGAGTGTATTCTTTGATCTACCATACTAGGAGAACAACGAATTACGTCACAACCTTGACGTCATGTACATAGAGAAGAATGTGTGCGATAACATTGTATTCACCATGTTGAACGAGAGCGGTAAATCCAAAGACCACCTGAAAGCTCGTAAAGATCTCTAGTTGATGGGAATCAGGCATGATATGTGGCCACTTGAAGGTGGAAAGTATCCCGCTGCAGTCTTTACCCTGTCGAACTCACAGAAGGATGTCTTTCTTAGGACCATCAAGAATGTGGTCTTTCCAGACGGGTACTCTAGCAACATCTCTCGCTGTGTTGACTTAAAACAACGCAAGTTATTTGGTTTGAAGAGTCATGACTGCCATGTTCTAATGGAACATCTATTGCCAATTGCGTCAAAACACGTATTGCCCACCCCAGTGTCCGCCGTCTTGGCTGATTTATCAGCCTTTTTCCGACTAATATGCAGTAAATTCATAGATCATCAACACCTCTCCTTCAGGATCGTGTGGTCCATACTCTGTGCCACATGGAGATGATATTTCCACTTTCATTCTTCACAGTCATGGTTCATCTAATGGTGCATTTGGTCGAGGAGGTACGTCTCGGTGGCCCAGTGCACTACCGGTGGATGTACCCAATCGAGAGGTAACGATCTTCTTAAGCTTTCTCAGCCTATTTTATTAGGATAGCTGTCACCTAGTAATTTATATGTTACATTCTCAAAGGTACCTATATCATCTCAAGCAGTACGTGCGTAACAGGGCACAACCGGAAGGATCGATAGCAGAGGGCTACCTATCCGAGGAGATCCTCACATTCTGTTCAAGATACTTAGATAACGTCGAGACTAGGATCAACCGACCGACGTGCGTTGACGACCGGCCGAGCGATGCTCCGCCGAGTGAGATTGCCAACATGTTCCTAGAGGTTGGAAAGGCGGTCGGGGCAGCTTCATTTTTCACACTAACACCAACCGAAAAGCTTCAAGCACATTGTCATGTACTGGTCAATTGCATTGCTGTAGAGAAATTATTGGAGTACGTACAGAGCCTGAGTTCCAAAATTATACCGTGAGCCAATTCGGTATTGATAGTACTGAACTTGAAGTATCTTTTTGTGTGCACAGTGAGTACAGAGCCATCACAAAGAGAAAATTGTGAAGTAAAACAAGGTCCCAGTCTCACATAGATAATGTTGTGCACAGAGAATTTTCGAACTGACTCAGGCATATAGTAATCTTAATATCCCAGGATCCTACTACCCTTTGATGCTTTCTTGCCTCTAATGGTTCAATGCCAGGTCACATTTGGAAGCACCAATCATTCGAACGAGTTGCAGTGGCTTGCCTGCGGTCCGATTGCTCAGGCCAAACGCTATCAGGTGTACAATGTCAACGGATTTAAATTTAGGACCATGTCGAGGGAGGAAGGAATGAAAACACAGAATAGCATGGTTTATGTCACTTCGGATACTAGAAGTTATGCAAGTAAATGGGATGCCAATGTTGATGTTGGCGGTGTCTCGTATTACAGGAGATTAGTAGACATCATCGAGCTAAATTACAGTGGTCAATTCAATGTAGTCTTGTTCAAGTGTCTTTGGGCGGATACCACGTCGAGGAGAGGCATCCGACAGGATATTTTCGGCCACACTTGTGTCAATTTTGCCACACCGATTCACACCGGTGATCGAGAAGACGATGAGCCGTACATTTTGGCATCTGAGGAGTGTCTTGTGTTCTACGTGGAGGATGAGGTGGAGAGCGGATAGAGTGTAGTAGTCCATGTGAAACCAAGAGATTTGTTTGACATAGGGGAAGACTATGAACATTGCGAGGTCGACCTTCATCCACAGTCCTGTATGACTAGCTTGCCTGAATTTGATGTCGAAGGCCTGCGGTTGACAAGAGACAGCGATTTAGAGGAGTCCATTACCGACGGGGTTGAAGATTGTGATGAGGCAACCGATTCCTAAAAGAGTGGGTTGTATTTAGTGGATTGTATGTTAGTCATATCGTTAGACAATAGGTCGAATTGATTGAGACTTCTTAGATTTTTTAAACTTATCCTCTCATATAAACCTCTGTTATTTAACTGGGTCTTCACAATACTGTAACCTCTCCTTCAAGTCATCCTACAATCACATTTTTATACTGTCCTTGGACATTCTTTCTATCTCTGTTGACTTTCAGGGAAATTAGAGAGCAGAGACTTCTTTCTCATTTCCAGAAGCCGTTGGTTCGCAGAGAAGATGATAGATGCGTCTCCTTTCTCTTCGTTGGAGGTCGCAACCTCATTTGCAAGGCAATTGTGGTTCAAAGAGTCCCGTATACAATCATGGTTGGATGCCTTCTCTGGACACAGTCGCTTCTTTCGAGCCATTCATTATGCCCCGGCTTCAATGATGAGGGTTTGTTTGCTGCTGCCCAATTTAATTTTGTAAATCCTTTTCTTATTTGTTAATGAAACCCATATTCACATGGTTATGTTTAAATGCTAGGAATTGCTTCATTGGGACCGAAAGTACCGGGTCAAATTTTGGTTTGAGTTTATAACAAGTACGAAAATGTGGGAGTCACAGAAAATACTTGACGAGGTGAAGGTAAAATAGTGGTGTTTTTCCTTGCTATTTATCAACGTATATAATAGTTCTCTATCTAGATATCTAAACCATATTATTTGCTTTCTAAAATTATAATTAAATTTGGTTCATTAAGCCGAATCACTATTGAGGCTGGGGAGTTTAATTGTAATTTGTATAGCAAGATAAACTTGATGAGATATGTGGACTAGAAGAAACTTAATAGCATATAATATAGACCCTGTTGTCGTACTCAAGCATATAATATTGACCCTTTTGTGGTTTCAAAATGCCCAGTTATAGTAGAAGCTATGTTTAGCTAGATGGTTATGATATTATATTCTCTTAAGTCTTTCTTCTTAAGAAATTGTCAAATTGCACCCAAAAACCTTTTCTAATCTATGCGGGTGTAATAAATGAAAGGAAATTCTGAAACTATCTGAAGATAAAGTCATGATGAAAACTATTATATATATATAATGGAAAATTCTCAACCCTGTTATGAAGCTGGATTCTGGGATTATTTAGGCTTATTATCCTTATTCTATTTAATAGTAATTTCTCTTATAAAGTACAAATGGTTGAGTCTTCTAGAAGGGCTCGAATGCATGCGATTAACCTTTGCTTCTTTATATATATATATATATATCATTAACGGATATTGCTGAAGGTGGTATATCTTTTAATTTTACTTCGTAAACTGAACTGTGTGCATGAGGTAAATTTTTTAATTCTGACTTGAGTAGGAGCGAACCCAAAGATTCCAAATTTTGCTACTGTTACTTGTGTACTCTTTCTTTAATGCCATATCCTTTTTGCGATCTAATCTGTTTACTATATAAAAAAAATGTATAGTAATAAACTGACGAGTCACCAGTATGATAATTTTTAGGTTCGGAATGATGTGAATAATTATATATATCATATATTGTAAGGGATTACATTGTCCCAGGTTTTTACAAAAAATGTTTCTACATTATTTGGGTGGTGTGTTGTGCAGGTACGCTATGAAAATACTCTTGTTGTTGAACTGGATATTGCAGCACGAAAGGAATTCAAACTCATAGAACATGGACTTGAACGACTATGGGAACGTAAGATTATCAACTTTTTGGTTGTTGAATTAATATAATTATGTTCATACACTAATTCCTAATATTCTACACCTATATTTGGCTATGATGTACCTGTCAGGGTTATCTCGAACCCAGATTCAGGAGGCATCCGAAGAAACGGGGGAGGTGGTACCAGATTCAGTGGAGAAAGAGGCCGTTGTCTCTTCCGAAAGCTCTGAAGAGGCTGATCCTGCTGAACAAAAGGCCTCGATGCTGTCATATGACCTCAATAAAATGCCGGACGAGAATGAATATCCATATAGTAGAATGTCTCCTGATAAGAAGAATGCGTGGCACCAAACTATGCGGGCGACACGATACCTGAACCTTTGAAGATATTGCAATAGTATAATTAAATAATTTGGTTTTGGATTTATAGGATGCCCAAGACTTGTGTGTTGAAGTTGTCGTGACTTTATAACTCTTTATATTGCTTCTAGGGATTGTTAGTATGCTGCATTGAATGCCCTTGGTCTACTGTTTTACCTATTTTGGCAATTTTTTATCTTGACTATTTCAAGATGCTGATTAATATAAATTTTTTGGGACAATCAGTGACCTATTTTGCTATGATTCCTGCTCTGTTTTGCATAGAATATACAACCCTGTTAAATGCTACAAATGCTACAGTCTGAGCAAATAGACGGAATGACAAATCCTTTGCAAAACAATAAAATAAGAACCAGCTTTACCATGAAATGGACAATAGGATGGGAAGAAATTTGGATCAAGAACCTGGACAATAGATAGATCCTGAAATGGACAATGCTACCATACCAAAATGCTGAATGTAACAGATTACCTGTAAAATGTGGGAGGAAAAAGATAAGGCACAAAAGTATACAATGAAGTCTTCAAAAGACATGCAAATATAAAATATTTGCATACCTTTTACAAAAATCCGTTGCTTTGAAGCATCAACAGAATTTGCACTTAATAATAAAAATTGCAAGCCTCTAACATAAATTATCAACAGCGGAAAGGCAAGAGTCGAATTTAAATTTATTTGTTTACCATGTTTGACGAAGTTCTTAAAGGCCCTGTTGAAACCAGAAGCAATTTTGGTTTGTTTTACCCCAACAAAAATCCAAAGTATCAAGTAATCTTATATTAGGATATGTAGCTTCTCATTTGTGATGTCAATTGCCAAATATTGTATAATAGATTAACTATAATATGATATATATAAGATATATATGAACTTTAATATGATAATATGTTTCAGTTTTGAATGAAAAGTGTCCGATGTGCTTACTGTTATTATTGTTTCTTTTACCCTATTATTATTATTATTATTATTATTATTATTATTATTATTATTATTATTATTATTATCATCAGAGACGAATTTAGGAAGGGACCAGCATGGCCATGGCCCTCCTAAATTTTCAAAACTTAAAATATTATCAATATAATGTCTAAAATTTTTATAATATACTTTTTAATTCAATGGTTAAAGGAAGACATTTTATACTTCAAAGTATGGGTTCAAAGTTCAAACCCCATTTCATTCATTTTAAATTTATTTGCTTTTGTTCTTTCAATTTTTTTTTTGTAATTCTTCTATTTATTATTATATAAAAATACTTTAGTTTTTATAATAATTTCTAAATGAATGTAAGAAAATATATACATAATATATTAGATTAAATTTTATTTTTTATAATATTAAAATCAAAATATATTAAGTGAATTATTTATTAATATAAATATATCTTATATATTATATTTATTAATTTATTTTAAATACATATATTAAAAGTCTTAGAGAAACAAATTTATATTATTTACGTTATATGACTTATATCTTTTATAATTTGGATAAAAATTAGAATTTTATGAAAAAAATTTTGATAGAAATAATTTTTTTAAAATTAATTTTAGTTTAAAATAATATTAAAAAAAGTATTTTTTTTAACTTTGAATTTCAATATGATACTTTCAATTTTATGTTTTTGGTCCCTTCTTTATAAGATTTCTGAATCTGCCACTGATTATTATTATTATTATTATTATTGTTGTTGTTGTTGTTGTTGTTGTTCAAAATTAAAGAATCAGTAATAAATTTATGTTCTATTCAATTTTTAATATTTTAGTTTCCTCCCACTATAATCATTCCCGTGTCTCAATTTCTTTTTTTTTCGGCAATAGTTACTCATTATAACAAATTTTGGATCTGTTTCAACCCAATTTCAAAATTCCCAACTGCTGCGCCCTACCTCTTCTCCTCACTCCTTAAACACTTTATAACCCACGCAGCCTTAGCTCACTAATCTGGCCTGTCTTTGTTGTCGCCGAGGAGAACTGCTCATCTGTATCCTTGATTTTCAGCTTCCAGAACCTGCCGGTCACGTCACTCTCTCTATTATTTTGGTAGTCGTGGGTTTGGGATTGCTGGTAGGCCCGCCCTCTCTGTTCTGGTAACCACCCCTATTTCCTCCAATAACATTTGTGATGTTCTAATGTGATTGCAGTAGGTGTTCTAGAGGGCATTGAATGAATTTGATTCTCATGAGTGTATTTTAAATCTTAAAGCTTTTTATATTGCTGATGTTTTCATGAGTAGTGCTAGAGTTTAGGAGTTCTTCATATCATTATTCCATCTATGTGTTGATATTGAGATGGCTTTTCCTTACTGTATCAATATGCTCTTAGGGTACGCTTGGAAGTTTAATCTAATTGGAAAGAAAGGATGAAGGGTAGGGATTTGGAGGATTAAGAACACACAGTTATAGTTCGAAATTTTGTTATTAACCAATTATTATATACACAAAATAAAAATCAAATTCTAATATTTTTTTAGATAAATGAATGAACTAATTATTAATCTAACCAAACTTAATTTCTTATAGCAATGAAATTATCATAACTTCATAAGGAAAAATGCTAAAACAAGGTTCTTCGTTATTACATAAAGAGAAACAGCACTCACGAAGCACCAACGGCTGTGATCCTTCCATGTGCATTTGATATATTCATATCATGGTATATACATAGTTACTTAGTTAGCATAGTAGGCGTGTTATGTGTTGTAACTTCCCTCCTGTGAACACGTTACTTCATTTGTTTATTTTGGTTTCATTTGGTGTTATAACTTATTTTTGGCCTTAAAGGTTCATGATTTGCTTTTGTAATGATGAATCTCGCTTATAAATAACAAGTAGAGTATTTTAGTTTATAACCATGTCTTGTGCTGAGTAACTCCTCGCATTGTATACAAGTTAATTTTTTGGGTTCTAGTATATATAAACAAAATTTACCCGCATTATATGTTGCTGGAGTTAATGTGATGATTTTTGGCCTGCATCATGTTATTATGAATTTAAGATGGCTAGAAAAGGCCGGTTTACCAAAAAGGCTAAATCAGGACCAGCATGCCAGTGGTCTCAAAAGGCACCGGCTCCGGCTCTGTCTCCGACTTCGGCTCTCCACCAAGATGACTCTGAAATTTCCCAAGCAAGCTGTGGTAGTGTCCATACAACCGTACGCCCATTCCGTCCACCGCGTAGTGAACCAAGGCCTGCTCCACAGACGCGCACTTATAGCAGTCAGAACTCGGAGCCGGGACACGTACACTTGGACGCCAATGCTCATGAAGTGGATTCTATTGATCAAGATGTTGACGACCGCTTTGTTGCTTCTAGAGCTCAGAGTTGCAAAGGACGGAAGACCACAGAGTATTGGACGGTTAAGACCATCGGTAACTTTCTATTGGATTTACCCTCTTCAATTTATGCTATAGTATGTGTTATTTAATTTTCTTCGTGCAAACGATCTACAACGGAGACATATATAAAGGTTTATAATTGGAGTGTAAATTCCAATGGCACAATCAAGCCGGCTAAACTGAGTGTGAGGGAGGCTATGAAACAGCCCAATGGTAGAAGGATCATGCTTAGGTTCAACAATGAAAAGCAGCCAGTTGGAGACGAAGCTGGCCTGTTGAGTGGCGTTCTTGGTATGCTTGGATCTGACTACGGTAAATTTCCTATCTGCGAGGAAAGTTGGCATCACGTTACCACTAAAGACAAAGTTTATTTCGAATGTATCAAGGTAAGAGTTTATATCCGATCTAAGTTACATCTACTTATTCATGATTAGAATTGATTATTTTAGGAATAGTAATTTATTCTTAAATTAAAAATAACTTAAATATAACACAAAGTGTTTGTATATAAAGTGTTCATGAATGCACCGATTTTATTCACAAACTTCTGTGTACTCTTAAGATATGAGTTGGCATTTTTTCTTTTTAATTTGTTGGCTTATGGATTGCTGTTAATGACATTATACAATTTTCAATTCTTTGTGTATTTTTTTAATCAGTATTATATTTGAGTCAATAGACATCTTTTACTCCATTTTTTTAGGTTCACGTCGGTTGGTGCAGCTTCTTCGATTTATTCTTTATTGCTAAAAGATGTTTTTGTAATGGATGGCTACCTTTGACCTGCTCCTTGACCAGGGAGTATTCCAGCAAATATTTTTAACAAATCGTGTCATTTATGCAGCAAATCTTTGAGTTTGATGAAGATAGTGACGGAGTTATAAAAAAATATTTTGAAAAGTATGGGGAAGTCCTGGAAAGATACAAGGCTGAGGTTGTATGATGATTACTACGAGCCAACATTGTCGACTGAAGAAAATATCGAGAACCGTCCGCCGGGAATTGATCGAGATCACTGGAGATGGTACCTTGATTATCGCGTCAAACCTGAGATGAAGGTAAAAATAGTATTTATATTAGTATAATATAGTACAATCACTTTTGCATTGTGTCTTTTTTAAAACAGTTTCTAATCCTCGTTTATCTCTGATGGACCAATAAGAGAAGTACAGGAAAAATATGATAAATCGATCAAAACAGCTGTATATCCACACTGGTGGTTCGAAAAGCCTGGCTCGGTGGAGGGAAGAAGAGGTAGTGTACTTTTTTATTCACTTTTCGGTTTTGTACTGCTCTGCAAAATTCAATCCTTGGACTATCTCTGTGTCTACATTCTCCCTGATTTGTCGATTTCGGTGATGGATTAAACTTTATTATTTCAGTCAGAACAAGAAGGAAGGATAGTCGGTAGAGGGGAGTTATGGATCAAGGTTCATAAAAGAAGGGATGACTCTTATATTAATGATGAGGCAAGAGAAATTGGTGTAAGTACAACATAATATGATTAATCATCAAAATTATGATATCTAATGCATACATAGTTCATTGCTGCTTTTTAGTTGCCCATTCCTTGTCTGCTGAGTTGAAAATAAGTTGTGGGTTTCTTTTCATTCAATGTCTACAAATAAGTTTTTGGTTCCAACGCTTATACTATGATATAAAGTTGTTACATGTGAAGGATTCAATTAATTTACAAAATATCTGTATGACCGAAAAGGTTCTTTATTTGGGCAGAAATTTTGTTAATTGCTTTATGAATAATGATGTTTTAACAACTCTAATTATTTGTCTCAAAATATATATGTAACACATGATTAGGAGCAATTAGTCAAAATTACTAGAATACTAGTATTGACTTATTTCTTTGCCCATTTTATTTATTTATTTATGTATTTATACATTTACTTAAATGAGCAATATTCAGAGAGCATGTAATAGGTATTAAGTTTAGTAATAGAGCGAGAACAGTAGAAGTTTGGAATCCAAGTTTAGTAATAGAGGAAGAACAGTATAAGTCTTGGAATCCAAGGAGTTCTGAATGATGAAAACTATAGCGTACTTGGGTGTCTTGTGGTTGCTCAAATTGATTTTGTGACAGAACTGGAATCCAATCCATTCAAAAGTATTCTCTACTCTCACTTCAGATGTATATCCCTATGCATGCTTATGCTCATCGTGTGCCTCAAATATAAACTCAGTTTAAGTTTTAATTAAGTTGAATGTTCTTGAATCGGATCCATATTGTTGTTTTATGTCTGTAGAAAATACTTCTAGAGATTGAGCAATAGGATGAGTCATCTAGAGTGTTGTCCCAAAATGATTGCTCAGGTTTTCGGAAGAGAGAAACCGGGTAGAGTGCGTGGAGTGGGTTTTGGACCGACTCCTAGTCAACTATTTGGTACAAATTTGCAACCGTCAGTAAACAGAGTACAAGTAGAGGAGACGCAAAGGAAGCTGAATGAACTACAGACAGAACTGGAAGCCGAGAAGTTGAAAAGGAAGGTGATGGAAGATGAAGCAGCAGCAGACAAGAAAAGGATAAAGGTAATAGAGAGTGCTTTAATTTGATTTATCTTTTTCAACGGCAGGGTGAGGAGCTGCCACCAGAGATTGCTGCAGGGATGTGTTCAATGGAATGATATAGTAGAAAATAGTACTTTAGGATTGAAATTATTTTAGATTAATGCATACTTTTTTTTTTTAAGTAGACTATGCAACTCTTAGCAAGAGATCTATTTTGTTGATATTTTGATAAATACATTGTGCTTTGTGGATATTTTTCTGGTTTTGTCACAAGTTTAGATTCTATCCGTGAATACAATCACTCCTAAAATAATTAGAAATCCAAGGAACAAAACTTGATGATATTATTTTTAAATTTTATGTGATTTCATAAATAAAAACCCAAATTTTGCGTCTCTTTTTTTTTTTCTGAACTTGGCGGCGGTTCTAAACCGCCAAAAAGACTAAAAAAATAGGACAGCTGTATCGGGGATTGCGGCGGTTTGAAACCGCCTATAAAGATATACACAAACCAGTCCTTAACTGCGGCGGTTGTAACATAGCCGCAAAATTCATTCAAACTTGCAAAAACTTAATTGATTGGCGGCAGTTTTAAAACCACTAGTAACCAAGAAGCCAATTGTAGAATTCAAATTTTACAGCGGTTTTTTTAACGCATGCTGCGAAATGCATATTTAGCGGCGATTATACCAGCGGTTGCTGGTAACCGCCGTTGAACTCACTCCCAGCGCTCATAACGAGGGCGGTCACTATAGCCGCCGACAACATATTTTGCGGCGGTTTAAAACTGCCGCTAAAGAGAGAAAAAAGCGCCGCTAAACTCCGCCTCTACTGTAGTGTTTATACAAGTGTTTTATCCTTATATATATATAACAAGTTGAAAGATATGATTATTAACTAGGCGATTGCCATTCTTCTTATTTATCTAATTTTGCAATGTTTCCTTATGTCAAGTTTGTATTTGGTGATAGATATGTGAGTGGTAGATCTTCCCCCAAAATCAATATATGCTAATTAAAGTAGATTTCTTGTACACCTAGGTTCTAATTTCTTGTCCCACAAGATCAATTTATTAATCTTCGAATTTCAAAAAAGCAAACCACATCATCAATTAGCAAAAATTAAAGGTGTTAATTAGTTTTGGCCTTTTTCTTAATTTTGCCAAGGTATCTAGATTTTGTATTGGTCATTCTTGCACGTCCCATTATTGACAGAAGAAGAATTTGAATTTTCTAAATTTTAAATTTTTACTTGAGAGAATAAAATATAATTTCTCACTCATAAATATTTTTTTTTATGTTTTTTTTATCTTACTTATAAAATAAATGATAAAAAATTACACTTTACCTTCTCAAATGAAATCCAAAATTTAAAGTATCCAAATAAAAAAAATAGAATATAGTAATCTGAACGCTCCTTATAAAATTACTTATTTTATTATCTCAAAAATTTAAGTTAATAAAAAATATATAAATAATTATATTTTTAATATATTATTTAATTTTATACAAGAATTTATTTTAGATTTATGTAAATTTTTATATAAGTTTTTTTTTGTCCTAATATCAAAATTATTTTCTTTTAAAATAATTAATATTAAATTCTAAATATTTATCATAAAATATTAAATTAATAAAATATATATATATATATATAAATAATTATACCTCCAACACGGTTTACTCTTCCTTTGTTTGTCCAAAAATAAATTTTGTGACGAATATTTTCAGTTCCTTTTTCTATCTAAACTCATTGTCCATTATGATAGTTGAGCTGTACCACTCTCTTTTTTTTAATTTCGTCATCACAGTTAATATTAAACGACTTTTTTTTTCTTTCTATTTTTTAGTACCAAGTGCAAAGTATTCAAACACACGTCGTTTCCATAACTTAAGGCGAAATTTTTTTTCCACTTACATCTACTAATTAAACCCTAGGCTATTATCTAGCATGTTATTTTTGTAGTACGACCTCGCACTTTGGATAGATAAATAGATGGATATATATAATTAATTAATTAAAGTAAGGAAAAAGAAATTAAAGATAATAAGAAGAAAATGAAAGGCACTCCATCATTGTTCTCTTCTGGACCCGTCCTCATCAAGCATGCAAATAAATTCATATATATACATGCATGCTGAACTGGAAACAACAATCATCAAATGCTAAGTTGCTAAGTACTGTATATGATGATATATGATTATATTTACTAAATAATGCATAAATATGTAATTAACCAACTAATATTATTAGTGGCCTTTAGAGGGAAAAAAGGACAGCCAACTAATAATAACAAATAAATAAATTAACTTCTTGTAATAATAATAACAGTTTAATTTTAATGTATTAATAGTGTAAAATATTTTATACAATCGTACAATTATATATATCCATTCTTTTAAATAATTATTTATACCGTTAATATGAAAAATAATTATTTTTGTGTATGTAACATTATATAATTAAATACACGTATTAAACTATTTTACAGTGCATTAAAATTAAATTTATAATAATAAATAAAACTTTGACGAATATATGTGTCTCCTACGTACGTGGCGCTCAATTTTACCGGCTTATCCCCAACAATTGTTAATGAAATATTTATATTTGATGACCATGGTTTAGTGACATGGAAAAAGTATATAATACTTCTACATAATCTTTTGTTTACTATATTGTATCACTAGCAAAGATTCGTTTATATATATATAATTTACTTTATAAATCCCATTTAATATTAAATTTAGATCTTAGCTTGTTAAATAAATGATGAAGAGTGAATCAACATATTTCTATCTCATATTATAAACAAAACTTATTAAATATTTTAATTAGATCAGTCTTTATTTTATGATACCATATTCTTTTTTTCAGTATTGTTATTGACATAAAACTACTCAGCTCAAAAATTTATTTTCATAACCTACTCACACTCATTTCATGAGTTTAATAGTAAGTTTTGTAAATATATGATTTGAGAGTGTGTTAGAGTTGGTCTCTTGAGTTTATTGGATTTCAATCGAGGGTTTAGTTGAAATTTAATTATTCGTGAATTTGTTAGAAGATTTTGTAGAGTTTGATTTGTGTGTTTATTAGTATTTGATAGAAATTTTGTTGGGTTTGATCAATAATGTGAATCATGAGTTTGATAGTAGATCTTTTGGATTTTGATTTGTGAATTTATTAGCGTTTGATTTCTGAATTTATTAGATTTTAATAGGAGATTTAATTGAGAGTTGATTAGAAAATTTTGTACAAAATTTTATAAGGTTTATTTTTGTACAAATTATGGATTTGATGATAGTTTTTGGGAATTTGATTTGTGAGTTTGTTAGATTTAATTTCTAGATTTATTGTGTTCTCATAATGTTTGATTGAAATTCAATTTTTAATTTTGAACTTTTTAAATTTTGATTTTGATTTGATTTAAAAAATGAGAGTGATTCCTATGCCAAAAAAAAAAAAAAAAGAATTTGTTTTTTCATGAATATTATTATGATGGATTCTACATATTTTTATAATAGTGTTAGAATGGTGTCAATTAAAAAGGTATGCACCTAGCAAAATTATTTGATTTATATTCTTCAAAAACTACTCTATTTCTTAGTTTTCAAATATTCTAAACAATAATAATAAAAAAAACTGGCTACTCACAATTTTTCTCTAGTCTTAATAATCCTACATCTTTCCACTTATTAAATATAATCCATAATGTATCATGCATACATAAATTATAATTCCATTAATTTTCACAATTTTTGACATAAAAATAATCCATGGATATAAACAATCCATGCAGTGATCTCTGCTCAAGAGAAGCAACTCTTTTCGATAATTTTGATCTTCTTTAAAAATAATGTGATATCCACTACTCCACTTACATAAAAAGAAACTAGATAAACAAAAAAAAAAAAAAGTTGGTACACTTTTAGCTCGCTACCTAACTTGAACTTTTCTTTTGAAATCTCGTTATCATTTTCTTCATATATAACTAATAAATTTCCTTTGTTCGATCGTGGCTCATTTTAATTTATTATCGATTATATCTCTCTAATTTAATTCATTTTCAATATTTTTACATAGTTATCATTTACTTATTTTTCCAGGTTGCAAATAATGTGTTCAATTTCAATCAAAACATTTATTTCAAAGTGACATGTAATGTAAAACTAATGGGCAATTTAAATTATTTATTCATATATTTTTCTATTTATATTTATATATTTTTAAATATATATAAAAAATTAACCATCAAAACAGTTATCAATATAAAATATAAAATATACTTTTTATATATTAAAAATATATTTTAATATATTTTATATATTAAAATATAAAATATGCATTAAGAATGAACTAAATAATATATATATATACTTTTTTTTTGTGCTCATATAGCAGTTTTGGTTTGTAATATATATTTCCTTTTGCGTGCCTTCCAAAATAATGGGACAATGAAAAAAACAATAACAAGTCAAAAAGGGCACAAAACAAAATATTATGAAATCCTTTATTTACTTTCAAGCTAGCCCTATTTATAAAGCTTTTTTTTATTATATATACATATAATTATTATCTATAATTTTTAGGTCATTTTTGTTACATCCATTCCACTTTTTTATTATTATTATTATTATTATTATTATTATTATTATTATTATTATTAAATAGCTCAAAGATATTATTTATATATTAAAATTAATTATTAATATATTTATATATAAATATTTATATAATGTAATTTATTTTTAATATATATTTATATTTTAATATATATTTTATATTATTAACTAATTTTAGTGTACACGTAATATAATTATAAATCGTTTCTAGTTCTAAAAAAAAGGAGAAGAAGAAGAAAGAAACAGATTATAAGTCTTAAAGACGATTTTTATAGCAACTTTGTGATGATCATGCGTTTTGGAATTCATGTTAGCGGTTAACCAGATTTAGTTCCACACTCAACCAGTGAGAGAAATGAGAATTCTAAGATCTTATGTAATCTCTCATTTTATTTTTTATTTTATTATTATTTTTTTTTGAAAAATTAAAGAAGTTATTTCCAGATCAAAAGTTGATTTTTTAAGTCATAGCTGTGACCCACTTTTGGTCCAAGTTCATCCTAAACTAGGTTTGATGTCATGTAAGTAGTGATTTTTGTGATGATAATTATTGATACCTAAAATTAACATTGTGATGCCCACAAATGTGTGTATACGATTGAACGGAGAGATCAATATTATAAAAAGGGTTTTGAAATTGAAGAACCCATGCTTTTTGCTAGCTTTGCCAATAAAATTGTTACAGAACTATTTACTTTTGTCTTATTATATACTAAGTTAATAATACACAATCTTTTTTAATTAGATAACGGATATATAACAGATTCATATTTTATATATTTTAAAAAAATTTATGTATACACAAAAAATTAATAATTAAATTAATTATTATATATTTATATATAAATATATATAATGTTTAATTCATTTTTAATCTATATACTTAATATGCATGATGTATATTTTATATTCAATTTATCATATATGAAGCAAAATGAATGCAAGCACATTCATAACATTTGTGATAAAAGTAACTTACAAACACTAGAAAACAAAGATTATATATTTGTAGGTATTTAGATATATTTTTTAATAAAATAGTTAATTACTAAAAAAAATAAAAAATTATTCGTATATATATAATTATGCTAGATGTATTATGTATATTAAAATTGATTATTAAAATTAATTATTATATTTGTATAAATATATATTAAAATATAAAATACACAAATATATGACAACTATGAATTTAGTGATTAATTTTAATACACTCATAATATTATATATATATAATATGTGTATGTACGGATAATTAAAAGGTTATTCATTTTTAATATCTACATAGTATTTTTTTGTTTATTTTTTAAATGAGAGATATTTGTGAGTGAAAGTATGTTACTATTATTATAGAGGCTTTGCTTTTTGGTTATATAAAAGGAAGACGAACGTAACCATCATGATCATGAAGATGGTCACACAAACTATGCGTTTGTAACAAACCATATAGCTAGCTAGCATTATTAATCTCTGGTTTCCATAACCTTGTCTCGCTCAAAGTAAAGGATGAGTTGTGTAATGATGAGTAAGGCAAAGCCATACCTATTAATGATAGGCTTGCAATTTGGTATGGCCGGAAATTACATCTTCGGCAAAGACATTCTTAATCATGGAATGAACCGTTTTGTGTTCATTGTGTATCGTAATGCCATGGCTGCTGCTGCACTTTCCCCTTTGGCCTTCATTTTTGAAAGGTCTCATTGCATATCATCATATATGCATGTGTCCCTCACTAAGCTTCTATATTATACTTTATTCGTTCCTTTAACATTAGTATCTAACTAGTCTTTTTTATTAAAAAAAGAAGTAAGTTCAATTCCACCATGTATCTTTATAATCCATCATGGCCACCTGTACTACAATAGTTTTTAAATTTTTAATTACACTAATTATATTTCTGAGATCTATAAAAATATACGTATATCATATTAATTCTTTAATTTTTTCATTAAGTAACTCATCACACTAATGAAGAACTTGATGTATTTTACTAATCTCAGGAATATAATTGGTGCAATTAAAATTATAAAGATGATTCTAATACTCACAACTGATTTTAAGAGATACTTTAGAATTTAATTAAGTCAATCTCACGTTGACTTTCTTATAACTTTTTTTTTCTTTTTTATTGTTTTTGTAGGAAAAGCAGGCCCAAGATGACACTTGCAATCTTTCTTCGGATTATGGTCCTTGGATTTCTTGAGTAATAAATCGAAAACCTTACTCATATAAACACTCAGATATCACATATATACATATGCATGCATGCATAATAATTATAGGAATACTAGCACATATATTATATTCCTTAATAAGTCTATGCCTATTTGAGGAATAATAACTTAATAACAGTTAAGGCAGTTAGATTTCTCTTTCTCTTTCTCTGCATTCTCTGTTTCTTTTCAATAGATTTTACATGGTAACCTACCTTGTTAATTTTGAACAGGCCAGTTTTCAATCAAAGCTTCAATTACTTAGGAATGAAATATACTTCGGCTTCATTCACTTCTGCAATTATGAATGCCGTCCCATCCATTACCTTTCTTCTTGCACTTCTTACTCGGTAAATTTATTTTTAAACATCACATTTCAATTTTGGAAAAGAAAAAGTACAAGAACCAACTAGGTCGCCAACTCTCTCCTAACTCAATTTAAAAAAAAAGTAAAAAAAAAACCGCTAAAAGTGTTATATTCTGTTCGTGTTCACACATATTTAGAGTACTTTGTATAATCAATGATCAATTAGAGTTTGCGTGGTTATTATTTTTACTGTGTATTATTAATAGGATTAAAGTGAAATTAGGTTAATTTTTCGGGTGAATTTTTTTTATTTTTTATGTTGGGCCGAATTTGTACCTAGTTGGTTACACCCTTAATTGATTCTTTAGAGTAACTTCAATGGCCAAAATATGAGGCCACAAAAATAGAAGCCAACCATTGAAGAAGAAAAAAAATGGGTTACAGCGTGATTTTTAAAAGAAGAGAGTCCCTCTAAACAGGGACTTTCATAATATGAGGCCCTATTTTTTGACAAAAGTATAGGCCAACCATTGAAGAAGAAAAAAAAGGAATTCCAGCGTGATTTTTAAGAGAAGAGAGTCCCTCTGAACAGGACTTTCATCATTCAATAATAACTTGTCAGGTGGCAAGTTATTATAAAAATAAATAATTATATAAATTCATAATTACATTAAATAATTAAATTTTATTTAATTTATTAATAATTATAATAATTAATTATATTAAATAATTATATATTTATTCAATTAATAATTTATAGTAATTACCTCAGTTAAGAGAGGAAGATTTCGGAATATGCGGTAGCATCGACCGATGAAAGAAGACTTAACCAAACACATATGACAATTTTACGATACTTGGCATTAACTATCTAGTTCCACTATATTTTTTTTATATTGCGTATTTTACAAATTAGTTTAATCTCGAATTATATATAGTGTACTATTGTTATATATGAAGTTATTAATTTTTTTTAATATTAATATTTTTAATAGTAAATTATTTTTAAATTTATAAATTTTAATAATATTATTACAAAAAATAGTAACTATATTAATTTTAATTAATTAATTAAGTGGGATCACAATGAAACTAAAGTTAATTCTTCTTAATGGAGAAGAAAAAAATACTGAGTTTCTATTTACTGTTTATTACATAAAAACTGATGTGGAGTTACTTTTTATGATAAGTAGGGCATAAATAGAAATTGAAATGAGTTCCTACTGGAGATGGTCTTCGTGGAGTTAGAAAAAAAAAATACTGAAATCAACTTTTAGTTAGCTAGCATTAACTAATTTTTTTAGGTAAATATTAACCAACTTTTTAAAATGATTTTATTTGTATTAAATTTTAGATTCTAAAACATAAATCTTTAACTCTAAATCTTAAATAATAAACCTAATCTTTAACTCTACTTTTTGTTACCAGAAAGTAAGAGTTACATTCAAAATAATTATCTAATTAGCTTTGTATTTGGGACAGGATGGAGCATGTAAAATTAAAAGAGGTTAGAAGTCAAGCCAAAGTGATTGGAACCTTAGTAACATTTGGAGGTGCTGTGTTAATGGGAATTTACAAAGGTCCTGGATTCAACCTTTTTCATTCTAGAACACAACAACATCATGGTGGTGGTGGAGACCCTTCCTCATCACACAACCACCACCAAATCGCCGGAGCTCTTTACATTTTCATGGGTTGTGTCGCCTTATCTTCTTTCTACATATTACAGGTCAATTTCTTAATTAATAATAAAAAAAGTATAGGTAACCAACAATATTTTTGAATAATGTGTAAACAATATGAATTAATAAGGTTAAAAGAATAAATTAATCTTAAATTTAATTAGTAGCATTAAATTAGGATGTAGTGTATTTTTATTAAAAGAAAATGATTCTGATATATGATAAGTAGCTACTCGCAGTCGATCACCCTGAAGAAGTACCCGGCGGAGCTCTCATTGGCGACCTTAATATGTTTGGCGGGAACAGGGCAAGCTACGGTGGTTGCACTTGTAGCTGAGCATCACTCTCAAGCTTGGGCTCTTGGTTGGGACTACAGGCTCTATGCTCCTCTTTATACGGTTTGTAAACATTAACTTATATTTGTGTCAATCAATATACATTAATTACAATTCAGTTTGAGTTAATCGAGTAGTCAGCTTCCTCATCCGATCACACAAGTGTTAAAGAATCGAATTTCGTCTTATATATGTAGTAATTTATTGAGCAGGAATGAAAATGAATCTTTTTCTTAGAATTTTTCTTATTAGTATTGTGTTAATTTGTGATATGATGTTATTAGGGATTGGTTAGCTCAGCAATTGCATACTATGTTCAAGGAATGGTTATGAAAATGAGAGGCCCTGTATTTACAACAGCTTTCAATCCTCTTTGTATGATTATTGTTGCTGCTTTGGGTTCCCTCTTTTTAGGAGAAAGACTTTATCTTGGAAGGTACATTACTATATGTTACTATATCTAATTTATTTAGTTTTTCTTGGTCTACACTACTATATACTCTGTTTTCATTTTATATTTTTTATTATTACAGTATTATTGGAAGCATCATTATTACAATGGGCCTTTACTTGGTTGTGTGGGGCAAAGCCAAGGACCATAGAGAGGAAACAATAAATTTAAAATCACTTCCAATTACAGTAACCAATGATTCAAAAATTGATATTATTGGAAACGAGCACAAATTAGACGAGTCCAACATAAAATAATAATGTAGGAAAATACATTATGACGATTATAGCGAGTGAATCATGGGGAAATTTGCGTGTGTAATCAAATCTCAATGTGAAAAGAATGTGTATGTGTGTGTGAGCATGCATTGATGCATATATATATCCATGTATGTCTTCCTTGTAATTTTGTACACTATGTATGATGTATAAAAAGTGCCTTCTTATAATTTTGACTAGAATCTTGTGCACATGGTTAGGGGTGTTCATGGATCGGATGGTATCCGCAGATTCGCGGTAAATATCTGCGATTCAAAAATTGCGTATACGATCCGATCCGCAAATTAATCGGATCAGATTGCGGATATCTGCTCGTATCGGATCCGCACAATAATAATTAAAAATAAATAAATATATATGTTTGGTATTATATTTACTTGTTTGTATGTTTTAGTTAGTAATTATTATTCATATATTGTATTATTTTATTTTTGTCATTTAGAAAGAGGCTAATTTTTTTTATATTGGTTAAATATATGTGTAATACATTGTTATTAGAAAATTAGGTGTTTTTTTATATGGTGTTTTATTCAAATCGGACGGTCCGATTTGTTTGATAAAAAAAAATAAACTACAAATCGAAGGGTCTGATTTGCTTGAAGAAGAAAATAAACACCAAATCGGAGGGTCCGATATGTATTTTTTATTTTTTTTAATTTGTTAAAATGAAAATCGGACGGTCCGATTTCAACATTAAAATTTTTTTATTTTCGAAATTACAAATCGGACCGTCCGATTAGTTTTGTTTTTTTTTTTTCCTTTTTAAATCAAAACGGACCATCCGATTAGAATTTTTAACTTTTTTTATTTTTTTTTCAAACTCAAAACGGAGGGTCCGTTTTCTGCTAACACCATATATATATATATAAAACATCTCTCTTTTCCACATTGTTGTATTGCTACATTCTCTTTTCCATATAAAAAATCAAAAGCGTTAGAAAGAGTTTGATTAAAAATATTTTAGGAATAAATAAGTTGAAAAGTATAAAAGAAATATTTTTATTGAATTTTTTTATATAAAAATATGATTAAAAAGAGAAGGTTTAATTATGCGGATCTATCCGATATCCGATATCCGATCCGCATATTTGCGGATCGGATCGGATCGGATCTGGCACTAAAAAGCGCAGATATCATATCCGATCCGATCCGCGGACACCCCTACACATGGAAATCTTTTTTAGTGTGAGGGTTGTTAACAAAAGAAAAATAAAGAAAGTTTACCCTTTTTTTCTCACGTCAAAAATTGATCTCAGTAATAGCTATTTCCGATCTTCTTGAATACCAATTTGTGGTTGAAAGTGGAAATTTTTTTTTTTTTTTGCCCAACTTCAATCTGTACTATGTTACATGGAATAACTAGATTAAATAAAAAAAAGTGTGAGCTAAAAGCAGTGAAAAGATGTGACAGTGGCATTAATTGCTATTATAACGTTTACACTTTTGTTTATGCATATAAAAAGGAAGGAAATACAAGAAAACGAAACCTCTTCAAACAATCACTGATCACTGAGCATAATTATTGTTATGAGTTCTGAAAATGAGTGCGGCAAATTAGGGCTCATTTGGAGAAAAACAAAGCCATATCTATTAATGATTGGCTTGCAATTTGGTATGGCAGGAAATTACATCTTCGGCAAAGACGTGCTTAATCATGGGATGAGTCGTTTTGTGTTCATTTTCTATCGCAATGCCATGGCTACACTTGTGCTTGCTCCCTTTGCATTAATCATTGAAAGGTGCTCTCCTTTTATTTCACATTCATTCTTTCTATAATAATAATAATAACATAACTATCTAATTCAAAATCATTAATTCTCAATTTTCACATTGCATTTCCTAATTAAATAATTCTACTTTCTTTCTTTCTTTCTTCTTTAATTTTTTTCAGGAAACGTAGGCCCAAAATGACACTCCCAGTTTTTCTGCAAATAATGATCTTGGGACTTCTTGAGTAATGATAGATCTCAAACCTTACCTGCTATATATATATGTATGACAAGTAATATCAAGCATATATATATTTACAATGATAAGTCTGATTTTAAAGTTAAATTCATCTATTGAAAAATTAACTCAAATTAATGTGAACATAATTTATATAATAATATCACATACAGTGATACACATCCTCCAATACATCACTTTTTATTTAAGTTTAGCATGCATATATTATAAAATTATTTATTCTAACGACTTAAACGAATTAAAAAAGTTAGTTAAATTTAGTATGTCTTCTTTCAATTTTTATTTGCACCAATTTTTTTTTTTTGAGATCAATAAATATCAAGTTTTAAAATTTTTTATCATAAAAATTTTAATATGATATCATAAAATCATTAATTCCTTAAAAGATTAAGTTAATAAAAAGAGATACATAATAATTATATCAAGTATGTATATTAAAAATAAATTAAATAACATATATTTATACACATATAGGATTGATTTTGTATATATAAAACTTTTTTTAACTAATTTTTTTGCTTATGGCATTCATGCACATCATGGAGAAAGAATACTAAAGTATTAGAAACATTTTAAGTGCACTGATATTCTTCGGTGTACTAGTTATTTTAACCGTTGATTTCAATTAAATAACTGGACACCGTACTCCCAGTGCATTTGAAATGTTTCCTAAAGTATTAACCTTCTAATTTTGATAAGTGTTTAATTTGAATAGGCCAGTTCTCAACCAGAGCTTCGCATATTTGGGAATGAAGTACACTTCTGCTTCATTCACATCTGCTATTACCAATGCAGCACCCTCCATCACCTTTGTACTTGCAGTTCTTACAGGGTAAATATATAATATCTGATTTTAGTGTGCACGTAGCATTTTTGTTTTGTGTAACTGCAGATGAATTATACTAATTTAATTATATATATATGAGAAGGTTGGAGCGTGTAAAAATAAGAGATGTAAGGAGTCAAGCAAAAGTGATTGGAACGTTAGTAACATTTGGAGGAGCAGTGGCAATGGCACTTTACAAAGGTCCTGGATTCAACATTTTTCATTCTGCAGCAGCAACAACGCAGAACAATGGAGATGCAGGACTCGCTTCACACAAACACCAAACTGTTGGAGCTCTTTACATTCTCATCGGTTGTGTGGCGTTGTCTTCTTTCTACATATTGCAGAGCATAACGGTAGCAAAGTACAGAGCAGAGTTATCATTGGCCACATGGATATGCATGGCAGGAACACTGCAAACTACAATAGTCGCACTTGTAGCAGAGCGTCACTCTGGTTCTAAGCCTTGGGCCATTGGTTGGGACATGAGGCTCTTTGCTCCTCTTTACACGGTTTCTTCACTTTTCAACTTCATCATTTATCAATAACTAATAAATTGATTGACTCTGTTATGTTGTGGATACAATAATCTCATCTTGTACGTGTACGAATATATGTATTATTTAATTTATTTTTAATGTGTATTTTTATTCCACCATATATAGGAATCACTGATGCTAATGTTGTTTGTTTATTTAGGGAGTGGTTAGTTCAGGAATTGCATACTACATACAAGGATTGGTTATGAAAATGAGAGGTCCAGTGTTCACAACAGCTTTCAATCCTCTTTGCATGGTGATTGTTGCTGCTTTGGGTTCCTTCTTCTTACGAGAACGAGTCTATCTTGGAAGGTAGTTATATATACATCTATCACAACTACTCTAATAAAAATGTTAAAAAGTATAACTTATTTATTTTGCCACACTTTAAACAAAGATAATACTTTTATAGCATGTGAAAATCAAATTCTAAAATTTATCATCAAATCGACAATTATAAAATCTTCATTGGATTGCTTGACGAAATGAAATTGTATGTGTGGATTACAGTATTATTGGAAGCATCATCATCACATTAGGACTTTACTCAGTTGTGTGGGGCAAAGCTAAGGATCACAAACACGAAGAAGCTGATGAGGACACAAATAAGTCATTGCCAATAACAACTACGGCTGCTGCAAATGATGATTCTTCAACGACTAACAAACCATCAAGTTAGCACAAATTAGACGCGTCATAATCGTCTATTGTTCTTGATTCCATGCCGATCAGCTACAATGTGATACGTACTCTAGAGTAGAAGTAGTTAGTAGTTGATCTCGAACCAGCTTTTGCGATCTGAGCTTGCAGCTCTGTGAATTGATGAACATCCATGGATCCATGCTGTGAATCAAGAATTCGCTTCAATCGAAGGAAGAAAGTGAAGAGCAGAGAGAATGTGAAAGGTTGAGATTGATAAAATGTAGCAAATTACAGTTAGTTAGTTACCAAAATGTTATATAGAAGAATTTCACCTGTGCACTGGCACACTGGTGTATATTAAATCCGTTAAAATGTTAATTTAAAAATATGGATGGATGAGATTTTTTATGTAACATGTATTTATAACGAAGAGCATCATGAGGTGTGTACCAAATTTTGCGTTCCACGAGATATGATTGTATGAAGAATTGAAGATTACATCCTGCTATCCCTTGGCACAATTCCCTTGGTGGCTTGGTCGCTGGTTCCTTGGATGGCTTACCTTTAGTTTTTGTTTTTTTGTCATAACCTTTTGTTTTGGTTTGATTGCTTCTCTTATTGCACGACTAATGGACCTTTTTGATGCATAATTTTTCTTGTATTAATTTTAGGGTAATGAATGATTTTTGGGTGCATCATTTTTGTATGATTTTTTACCATCATTATTTTATGGGATTACAAACTGTGGAACTAAATTATTAAATTTGACATCCTTTTTTATTAGTTTTTGGTTCATGCTTTGGGCTGAGAAACTTGACCCGCAGACAATAAATGAAACTAAGCTTTACATATCTATTAACATAAAATAGTAAAGAACCTTGCTACACTCTCCTTTTTTCATAAAGTAGTATTTTGGTCTTTTGTATTTGGGATAAATCTTAATTTGGTCTCTTCTTTTATTTTCAATTTTTCCGACAACTGAAAAATTTGTTTTTCTGACTGGTTTTGCATGGATGTCTTCAACTCAATCTGGTCTTCAAGCTATACCAAAGTGTAAAAGCAAGAAAGAAAACATTATTTGCATATAACCGTGAAATAATAAATTATTTTTGATGTATTACACCAGCAACTTACATTGCTTTTGTCTTTTGAAGTTCACTTGTGTCAACTTGCATCGTAACGGAACCAACACAACACCCCTGACTCTAGTTGCGAAATTAAGTGAGCTAAGAGTTTCATCCAAGTCCTTGTCCGATGGACTGATTTGCACGAACATCAGTTTTAGCGTCACCCCCTACATGTTAGGGAAGAGCATTATCAATACATGCCTGCAGAAGTTGGGTGTTCTCATGTAAAAAACAAAATGAAAAGAAGTAGACATACTTAAAGAGTCTTAAATAAATGTGTCAATTTTGAGTTCTTGAAAATCCCAAAAGAAAATATCACTAAATATTTATTAAGAATAATGATGTTATACCTACAGGAATGTAACTACTCTTGGCTGCTAAAGCAGATATAACAATGCCAAGAGCCGAAAGAAATCGGTTGATATTTTGTGCTTCCTTAAGCCGCTCCCTTTGCACATTAGTCCTTGTAAGTCTCTCACTACCTGCCAAATCCACAAGCCAAAGCTTGCTCTTGGTACACTCACCATTTAGCAAATTTTTAGCCATTACCATTATACAAAGTATGCTGGAAAAGGAAGTAAGAAACAAGCAATCATTAAAGTATTCAAAGAAGAAATTTCATTTTGATGAAGAGAAGACATATATACTAGAGAGCTTCTTATAGAATGCAAAAGCTTGGTACCAATGAGATCTACTACTATGCTGATTAATATTATTACTTCCCACTGCTCTAGCTTTGCTTCCAGCTTGCAGTACATCCCAGGCCTCTTTAACGTTTTCAACTTTAGCTTCTACGACACCACCAAGAATGTGATGAGATCCTTTAGAGGCTTATTTTATCTCCAACCTGAACACCAATTCAGGAGAAACAGTTTTCAATGTTATGGCAGTTTATCATACTTGCAAAGCATTATTATAGAGCAGTTAATTTACCTTTTTGATGTTGATCCTGTAGCCAATAAGCCTCTGCTTTGTTCATTATAAACCTCAAGTACACTAACAGATAAAAATTACCTGTTGACGAAGCAAAGCTGAGCTCTGTTCCTGCTCTTTTACTTTTCTCTCGAGCTCCTTGATCTGAATAATGAACATAAGAATCCCGTTACATACCCGGGAAAGAGAATGCTGAGTAATCATAAGTGACAATAAATTCCAGTGTAGCATATATTCAATACAAACTAAATTCGTAGGAAAAATACCTTTTCTTCCTTTTCGGTGATTTAATTGATTAAGAAAAAAGATAAACTTTGTGAATCATTCAAATTATGTGACCTTCCACATGCAAGATGCAAGTTGCAACCCAAGACTAATATGATATGATATATAGAGCACACCATTTTTCGATTAGGCAAATCACATCTATAAAACGTGCTTATTATATTAATTAATTACTAGTGTTTTTTTAATTGCAACCATTAGTCTAGTATAATTATTCAATACAATTCCGGACGGGTATCACGAGTACTTGGATTTGGAAGCTCCAATTAGAGTGACACTGACGTACTCAAACAGCAAAGAGAGACCATTAAGCCAAGTGACTTCATATGATTCCATTCTTCTATTACTGTTATTAGGTCAGTGGTTAAAGAAATCATAAGGAGTATAAGAAGATCCAACCAAAAGGCATAGCAGATACAGTGGAGAGGCCATTGAAAATGGCAAGGTTTACTTATTCAAGTTGTCACATTTGCCATGGGATGCTACTTCACATTCTTTTATTATCAGTACAGTTTTCAGCTCAACATGCAAACTGTGGCAACATAGTGAAGTACCTTCCTTTTGTGCTTGAAACTGGGTCAGTAACATATTCTATGGCCTATGGCCTATGCTTTCTTACTTTTGTGCCATTTTGCATTCATGCATGATAATGATATTATCATATGTTTTGATAGGTACATAGAGTAGGGGAAAATGATGATGTACAGAGTTTCTACTATTTCATTGAGTCAGAGAACAATCCAAGAGAGGATGAAATAGGTTAGTGGCAATTTAGCATCATTGCTCAATATCAGAAAGTACAAATAAGAACCATTCTTTTAATCCTTAAGATAGTCTATCTTATGATGCATTGCAGGACCACTTGCATTTCAAGTTGATGAATATGATGGGGTATAGGCCATACTCATGGACTAAGGTGGAGACAATTATCTACATTTTTGTTGGTTTAAATGTATAATTATAGCTTTGATTTTATTCATTTCATCAGATCCTTTTAGATTCCTTTAGCTTTAGGGTTAATAGTTAGTTTCTTGTGTTTCTAAAGGTTATTTGTTGCAATTTTTGTGGCAGGAAAGTAGCATTATATTTGTAGATTTGCCTGTTAATACTGGCTTTTCATATGCTAGAACAGAATATGCTTCACTTGTCAGTCAATCAAGCCTATGAATTTTTTAGGAAGGTATACTCAACTTTACATTCATGAATTGGCTCCTTTGTTTGCAGTTATTTTGATCAATCCGTTAAAATGTTAATATTATGTATAAATATCTTTGTAGTGGTTAATGGATCATCCAGCATTTCTCAAAAACAAAGTTTACATTGGTGGTGATTCATACTCTGGTATTCTTATTCCTATAATTGCTCACGAAATTTTAAAAGGTATTGGATAGCAAAGATTCATACTCTGGTGTTGTAAGAGTGTCTATGCATGAGTGTTGTAAGAAATATTTTGTGTTCAAGATATCTAGAGTCCTATTATGAGGTATGCAAATCAATTTTCGTTTTATTGCCCCTATTATCTTCTTTTAATTTTTCATTAGCTTGATTTATAGCCTGAAAACCGTATCTGCAGATCACATCAGATATCAATATGGCCCACATTTTAATGGAAAATAAATTTGTTGTATTGATAACAGTGGGGATCATGACATGGTTGTTCCTTTCTTGGCAACTCAAGCATGGATAAGATCGTTAAACTACTCCATTGTCGACGATTGGAGGCCATGGTATACTAATGGCCAAGTTGCAGGGTATTCATTCCTTTAACTCTAGAAAGCTATATTATGCAGTTGATGCTTTTTCTTTTCTCTTTTACATTTATTGTTTATTTAAATCTTTTCCCACTTAAGCAGATACACAAGGACTTACTCCAATGCAATGACATTTGCAACTGTCAAGGCAAGATCTATATCTCTCTTTTTGGACACAAATGGTGATAAGATGAGTTACTTGTTTTATAATGACGGATATGGTTGCAGGGTGGAGGACACACAGCACCAGAATACAAGCTTGAAGAATGCCTTCACATGTATCAATTAATCTCTTTATCGCTTTACCAACTTAGGCACTTTTGAGAAGTCAAATCCGTACTCATTCTTTGTCCTATGATTTAAATGTTAATTATATTTTGAGTGTTTCAGGTCCAATTACATTGAGGAATTCAATGGAAGCCTGCCAAATTTGGTCTTGAGGCCACACTCATGGACAAAAGTGCAGATCATACCTATATATCTTGGCATATTCTTTTTCCATTTCACCAAATCCTTTGAAAGCTTTCCTAGTTATTTGCTACTCTATTAAACTTGAAAGTATCATGTGTAATTTAAACCTATGCTTGCAGATGAATCAATTTCTTAGAGGTGGTATCCTTGACTCTTCAGGATCATTGCCACTTGGACTGCACAATCATATAGAACTCCGTTCAAACAAAAGTTCTTATTACAAACACACATGTAATGCTTTCTTGACTTTTTCTTCTGGTTGAGTAGGTTTTGTAAGGCATATTATACTTTAATTTCATATAGGCATTTGATTTGTTATAGGTGATGCCTTGATGCTATTATGATCAATGATTGATTCAGCTTAGCTATTGATTTTTCAAAAAGAATTTGCTGGCAAATTTCTTTGTCGAGCTATTGATTTAGTTCTTGGCTATTGATTTTTTTTGTTGGATCTCAACAACAAAAGGTTCAATTTGAGTTAAACCCCAAAGTAGTCCCTGAAATTCACGAAATGTACCGATTTGATCCCTGACTTTCCAATTGCACTATTTATGTCCTCGAGATTGGAAAAAATGCACCTATTTAGTCCCTTCCCGTTTTTCCGTCCAGACTGCTTCCCGGCGGCAGTGATGTGGCAATAAATTGCCATGCTAGAGTGTCAATTGAAAGTGTTTAACCCAATGTGGTCCCTAAACCCCTTTTTAACCCTAACCGCAGAACTTTTTCTTCTTCTTCTTCTCTGTTTGTTTTCTTCCCTGTTCGTTTTCACTCACTGCATGGGTACAAAAATCATTTGGTTCGACCTTGTTTCTCTTCTGGTTCATCACCAATCTTTGGTTACCTACCAAAAACAAATTTCAATTTTCAAGTCCTCGTGAATTATGAGCCATCTGGGTATTCTTACTTCCCTGAAAAAGCTTAGGTAATCTTTTTTCTTCTTTTTTGTTGTTTCAATCTCAAATTCTTCAATGGCACAAGTTGTTGAGGAAAGAGAAAATAGCAGAACTCGCATGAGTGATTTCCCAAGAGATCTGCTAAAAAGGTTCATGTCCGTGAACCATCATCACCATATGAGCTACAACAACAACAACATCACCATGATGATGGAGATGCAGAACAAGAGATTGAGCTGAGCCTTGGTCTTTCAATGAATGGTCGTTTTGATGTGGACCCAACAGCGAAGAAGATCAAGAGAACAACATCAATACCCAAATTCTCATTCTCAAAGCCCCCTCATCAGAGATGAAGATAATAACAACAGCAATAATAATAATTAAGATATTGGGGGTTACTCTAATAACATACCAATGCCTTGCACAACAAATCTGATAAGAACATGTTCCCTTCCAACGGAGACAGGAGGAGGAGTGGAGGAAGAGGAAGGAGTTGCAGACGATGAGGAGGTTGGAAACAAGAAGAAAGCACTCTGAAAATCAGCAGAGGAACATGAAGGCCATGAGAAAAAAGAGTAACCGTTCTTCTTCTTCTTTCTTTGAAGATATTGCTGCTTTTGTTGATGGAAACAATGCAATCTGGTGGAGGCTGCTTTGAATGAATTTAGTAGTTTGAAAAGAACGGCGTCATTGAGTACTAGCGTGGTAATCCATTGTCACATATCACTGCCGTCGGGGAGCAGTTTGGACGGAAAAACGGAAAGGGACCAAATAGGTGCATTTTTTCCAATCTCGAGGACATAAATAGTGCAATTGGAAAGTCAGGGATCAAATCAGTGCATTTCGTAAATCTCAGGGACTACTTTGGGATTTAACTTGTTCAATTTTGACATTGACGTACATGGCCAAACAAATTTTCCATCATTTGCAACTCATCGTGATGTTCATCCACCACCACCATCTATTCATTTGTTTCAAGGTGTTCTTTCCAAGGACACTATGCTAACTTACAACCAAGTCATGAAAGTAAGTTGCAAGAAATTTCAGAAGGTCAATATTCTTAACTCTTTGGTTCCGTTTAGTAACTGTATCAATCTTTTTTAGGAATAAAGCAAATAATTAAACAAATGATCCTCGCATAAGATAAAATTTGTACATTTTCTATCTATCCAAAGGTTTAGAATAATAAGGACAATTTTTCTTAATTATAGTTTGCATATCTAACTATACATTTGATTTCGAAACTTTATAGGATACTACCGAGGACTCAAACCATCGTTCAGGATCAAATGCATCAGACAATAAGCCTTTCTATAACTTCTTAGAAGTTAAGGATCCAGAAGTGGGGCAAGGATACACCTGGATCACATCACGTGCGACGCGAAGCAAGATGCCACGGCCTTTGATCTTAGCTTGAAGCTTTGATTCTAGCAGGAAACCATGAAGCAGTAACAATGGCTATAATGAGTATGCATTTATAATGATTTTTTGCTTGAAATCCAACAATGTTAACAAGTTAAGAAAAAGTGAATAGTTTCCTAATCTTGGTTGAGGCCAAGATAACTCAGAATTAAAGATAGAAGGGACTTGTTACATTAGAGACCATGCCTTTGGATTCAAGAAAACTGGAAATCAAAGATAAGAAGAAATCTTGCATGAGGATTTCATTTGACCTATCGTAATTTCGATAGTTATGGTTTTATTTTATTTGAGACTTTTAATTTGGTTACATTACATGTGTAATTCTATAATTGCTCTATAGTCTTAGTAATGAAATTTTAAATTTGATGACACTCCAAGTTTTGGTTCCTACAAGGGATTTTGTAACACGAAAATGCATAACTTTTATTTAAGAATCAAGAAGAATCTTATTTGGGACGAAATTATTTTAGAAATTTTGTTTACTCTTCAAAATTTTTACTAAATTTGTTATTTCCTCAAAACAGGGGGTTTAAGTACTGCTTTATCATTTTCTTTCCTTTGCCGTTCTTCACATTTCACAAAGAATAATTAAACTTGGAATGAAATTAAATATGCCTTGTATTTGGTGTAATGTTCTCAAAATATATAATTCCAATATGAAATGAAACTAAATGTTTTGGATATACGTGTAATACATATGTGCAAAATGATCGAAATACAATCAGACTATAATGTTGAAAAATATAAAATAATGTATGGTGAAGAGAGAAACTTCATCTAATTATCTCTATATATCACTTTAAATGGCACTTTCTAAAAAATGAGCAGGAACGAATCTTCCTCGTTATTCTTGAATACAATTTACAAAATCTATAAGCGATAATGGTTAAAATCGCAACCTGGCTAATTAGGACGGGGGAGCTTGACGGATTAACAATAAACCTTAAAATGACATTCAAAGAGATTTTTACCTTTACTTAGGGGTGGGCACGGGTCACTTTGGTTCGGGTTTATAGTAAAATTAGAACCGAACCGATCAAAATGTAATTGATTTGGTTTGGTTCGAATAAATGTTTTTTTGTATATGTATCCGAACCAAATCAAGCCGATTAAGAACGGATTGGTTTGGTTTGGGTAATTGGATACCCGATGACTTTGAAATTCATAAAAAAAAAAAATTCAACAAGTACAATAAACATGTAACATCAATAGAAATAATCCAAACATGTTAAATATCAAATACATTAAAAACTAAACTCATTAAAATCTAAACATACTAATAGTGAATAATTTTTGTCTAATGAAAATGTCATATATATTTTTTATTTTTTTATTTAATTAATATATGATCGGGTTCGCGAGTTAGTTCGGGTTCCGCATCCCCAAAACCGATACCTGAACCAATCACTAACAAAGATCATCAGTTTAGTTCGGGTTAGACCCACTTACCCGTTGGTTCCATTTCCAAAACCAATTTAATTGGTTTGGTTCGAGTTCGAACGGGTAATTGAGTACCCGCTACCCGTACTCACCTCTACCTTTACTCACTAGTTAACCTGTCCTACTTGAACCAGAGACTTGATAAAAAAATTACTACTTACATAAAACTATAGAAGCTCTACTTTTCCAATCATTTATTCAAAACAGAAAAAACCTTTCATGATAACTGCAACATTGAAATTTTGTATTGTAGAACTAACAATACCAATAATCGAAAAGGATGGGAGTTTATCATAAAATTTATCATAATGTTTTAATTAAAAGCCTTGTACCACTTGAAAATTTTATCATAACATTTTAAAATCATAGAACAAAAGAAAGATATTTAGAAGCAAACCTCTTATAAGTTTTTTTTTTTTTCATGAGTTCAAAACATCAAGCCATGAACCCAAAATAAGTAAAAGCAATCTCTAGTAATTAGTACAGAACAATAAAATGGCCTTCTAAAGAATCGTTTTCATCTTAGTTCGCCAACCATACAAGAAACTGAAGAAACCGAGACATCACTTCTTGTTTCAGAGTCAATACAGATTATGACACCACTCTCTTCTATTAATTAATTAATCAATCCAGCAAGCTAGGCTAGTCCACCAACAACTAAAAAACCAGCACCAATTTGTGTTCCTTCCACCAACAATCCGAATTGCAACCACAGGGTCAATTGCTCTTCTAAGCACATAAATACTTATTAAAATATGACAAAAGGTAAGCATCCATGAACCCAAAAAGTTCACTATATTACAGATTTTTGGCAAAAGAGAGGAGATGGTGAGCAGCTCTGACAAAAGAGAGGAAGCAGAAGAGCCCGGCGTCGCCGTCTTTATCAAATCCAACAGAAACAGTGATGATTGGAGCTCGAAAAAAAAAAGTTTAGGGTTAGAGGGCTTCTTTTTCTTCTTCTCCTTTAGCAGAGAGAAGAAAGAGGAGGGAAGAGACAAAGAACACGAACCTAGATGAACTTCTTTTTTTATCTTTTTCATATGTTTTTGTTTTGTTTTTATAAATTATTTAAAATTTAAAAATATAAATTAAAGTTAATTGAATTTTAAATTTTAATTAATTTAAAGATAGCTCATGTCCAATATAAAAAGAAGGGTATTTAAATTTTTTTGTATAATTATATAAATTTTTTTTTATTTTTTTTAAATTATAAGGATGTTTTAATAAAAATAATGATATGGTATATATTTTTTTAAAAAAATTTAAATGATGACATAATTTATTTATATTTTTATCGTATCGATACGTATAAATTTATTATCATACCTAAACAAACACCTTATTTTTTTGGATGGGGGTGGAGAGAATAAATCAAAATTTCCTATTAAATATTCAATTTATAAATAATATATACTAATCTTCCACTAAAGTTTGAATCATAGTTATAAAAATCGAACCGGACCGGTTGATTTGCCAAAAAAAATCGGTGAACGGATTCTAATTTGGTTGGATTTATTCTTTGGATTGTTTAAGAAAAATCGGTGTGGATCGGTAAGAACCGGATCAAACCGACAAGAACTGGTACAAATCGGTCTAATCGAATCGATCTGTTTAAAATTTTTTTAAAATGTCTCTACCAGGTCTTGAAAAAACCGGTGACCGGATCCTAATTTAGTTCGATTTATTCTTTGGACCGTTCAAAAAAATCGGTGTGGACCGGTAAGAATCGGATCAAACCGACAAGAACCGGTGCAAATCGATCTGCTTGAAAAATCTTTTAAAATGTCTCCACCAAGAACCTCTGAACAAAAGCAACCACCCCTTGCCACTTGGTCATTGCTATTCTTACCACTATGTGTGACAATTATTAATTATATAGTGTACATAAATATTTAATTTAAATTAATTTTTGTTTTTTCTCTTTTTCAAATTAATTATATTTTAATTATAATAACCACCCTAGCCCCGCAACCACGCTTCGTTGTCATCACCGAACTCTTCCCGGCTGGGTATAGGCGTCGCGTGTGGAAGCTCCATCGCGTTGGAAGCTCCGTCGCGGGTGGAAGCTCCGTCGGTAAGCACTGTTCTGCGGTATTCGAGCTATCTCTCTGTGTGGAAGCTTCGTTCTCCTCTGTTCGAGCTGGCTTTCTCTGTGTTTGCCGGTGTCGCCGTCTCCTCTGTCGTCGCCGTCTCTTCTGTCATCGCCGTCACTTCCCTTCCTCTTCGCCGCCGGTAAACACTGTGACCTGAAATTATTTTTGCTGGTTTTACTGTTGTTAATAATTGAGTTGCTGATTAGCTCGATATTGAAATAGTATAATACTGTGTAGTTTTGTTAATAATAATACTGAATTTAGTGGTTTATTGAATATCTGAGTTGTGAGTTGCTGAATGATTCTGTTCAATATTTTTTCCTGAGTTAATTTTGTCCATAATTTTTTTTTGTTGTATGTTAAAGATGGAACAATCACAAAGTGGTCAACAGCCACAAGATGATTATTGATAATTGATAACTTACACTTACATAATGCACTGAAGGTGTTTGAACTTTTGTTCATTTGAATGATACATATCTTTTGTGCACTTGATTATGCCATTGATTCTTGTTAGTGGAAAAAATCTTTTCTCCTCCTAGTAGGAAAACACAGCCTATTGCCCACCAGAATAAGAGGCCAGTTTTCCATTCTGTCGAAATCTAAGGAAGAATCAACTTGGTGGTGCCATATTTGGTTGCAAGAACAGTACATTGAAAGAATGCTAATCTAAACAATTCTTTGGTTAATCTTTTTTACAACTGTTTGATTTTTATTATATTCTTTGTAATAGATACTAATAACAATTGAGATGTGATATTTATACTCACCTTTGTATACTAATAACCTGTTATTTGTGAAAGAGGAAGAAGAAGCCCTTTTCTAGTGGAGCTTCCACTGCACCTGCCAAATTTTTTGATGCTTTCACATAATTCAATTGCAATACCGTATCTAATGCATTTATTTGTTGTGTTTCAGATATTTCTAGGAATTCTTTGCACAAGAAGCGCACCACTGGTGGAAAGAAGAAGGTTTGAGGTTTGGAGGAAGAAGAGAAGGTATGCTTTCACTCTCTTTTTCAATTCTCTGTTTTTCTTAATTTTTTTTCCGAAATGCCTTAATTTCTCTTAGTTTCAAAACCAAATCCTTCCAAATTTCAACTCTCGTCTGAATTTCAACACAAATCCTCTATAAAAATACATATTTAGTAATTTATAATTTTTTTTATTATGCTATTGTAAAAAATTGATTAGTTACTTATTACAAATTTGAATATTCTTCTATATTATATGATAAATTTAATTATTTTATTGACTAATTATTTAATTAAAAACTATAAATTTATATTTATAAATATATATAAATATATAATAGTGGATTTTTAATATACATATAATTTTTTTTTTGTTTTGCACATTCGGACGCTAACTTTGTATGTAAATATAAAACTAAGCCATTAAACAGTTTATGTAAATATGAAAACTAGAATGGGTGCTAAGTATAATTTACGTAATGTCAATGGAGAAGCTAAGTGAGTGTAACTAAACTTAAACAAGTTGTGGAGGTTTGCTAATTAGCTTGTCTAAAGCCGTCGCACGTTGGTATATACGTAAATAAAAATGCTATTTTTATATTGAAATCAACTACTGAAATCGGTTATGAATTTATGATGTATTTACATATAAATATACCTATAATTTAATCTATTTTTAATATGTATTTTATATTAATGTTTGATTTTAAGTGTTTACTTCAGTACGATAATAAATTTATATGTACCGATATATTTAAAATATAAACAAATAATAACTAATTATGTGAAATTTATTTTCCACATCAGCATTTAATTTTTTTTAATAATATATATTATATCACTTTTTTTATTATAATACCTTTTTAATTAAATAAAAATAAAAAATATTTTTTATTTAATTTTATAAAAAGACTTATATCTTTTTTTATATTGGACAAAATGTATCTCTTTAAATTAATCAAATTTTAAAATTGAGCTAACTTATATTTATAAATTTAAATAATTTTAAAATAAAAGAATATCTGATTGATCATTCATGTACAATTAATCATGTTTATACTCCTCTATAAACCGAGATAAGTCTTAATGTAGTCTCTGAAGTTGTACTCGAGCCTCATAGTAGTCCCTGAACTTAAAAGTTCCTCAAAGTCATCCCCGAACTTGCACTCTGGGACTCAAAGTTGTCCTTCCGACAATTTCTGGACACCTGACGCAACTGGAAACTGAGCTGGCAGCCTTCGTGACACGTGGGCTTTACAACGGCTAGCTGATGTGGCAAAGAAAACTCTCCCGCATCAATTTGGTCTCTCAGTTGAAGTTAAAATCCTAATCCCCAAATTTGAAGGCCATAATGCTCACTTTGTTCTCTTCTCCTCAGTTCTGTGTTCTTGTCTTCTCCATCTTCAAAGCCCGACGATTATGACAACCACGAGCTATGGCATAAGTACATAGATATCACACAATTGTGGCATAGGATTTACCCAATTGTTATGAAACTAGGCAGTGTATATTGGATAGAAATAGTGCCACGATACAAAAATTATGTAATTATGTAGCAGAGGAACTTCGATGAACAAAGCTGAAAACCACTCGAGCAATTTATTTATTTTTTCACTGTAACTCTTAAAAGGGTGCCTAATGATGTTAGTATATGGCATTGCGTTAAACATAGATCTTGAGGAAACCATGTTTTTCACAGAATATAGAATATAAAGCCTTTCAACGGAGCAAAGTTAGCTTTTGTATCTTCAATAGCTATCTGCCTACATATCTTCATTTCCAGAATGAAGAAGTGCCATTTAATCTCCCAATTTTTGACATACTTCCTCTGAATGCAAGATCGACAACTTCCTTTCCTAATCCATAGATTTCAAAAATCTGTGCACCGCAGTAACTGCATACATGGAAGTAATTAACAAATTGACTTGTCAAAAAAAGCATAAGCATGACATCCTTAAAGAAGGAAAAGAATAAAAACACAAGAAAATACTATTTTCTTTTGACCCTTCAGCTCTTTAACATAAATCACATACCTTGAAAGCAATGAGATCCCCATTTTGGAAAGGATTTTAAGAAGACCCGCTTTTACAGCCTAAAATTCATACAAATGCAAGATAATTTGCTATCAGAGATCACATTCTTTTATTAAGAACTAATTAACAGAAAGAAGGAAATGTCACCATGAAGCAGAAGAAAATTTCTTCTCTTAAACATCAAGGTTAGAATTTTGATATTCTTGTTTTTTGAGACTCATTATGTTAGCAGCCTTGACTGGCTAATGGCAGTTGGTACTATACTTGACCTAGATTATTGGTATATATAAGTGTATTAGGACAATATTGTATCAACCCACATCATATCTTAAGTAGTCTTTCAGTTTGAAGATGATCAATAACTTTGGTGTAATTATTCTGGGCCTGCTCAATTGAGACAGTAGGCATCTTTCCATTCCTCATCAGGTCTACAGTTTTGTTACTCAAACGCCACTGTCGACATGTCTCCAATGCCAAGTATGGACAGACAGCACTAAAAAATGAAATTAGAAACATCATGAAGTGCTCAATAAGATAGAGGCAAGCGAAATGGTTCACAGTTTCCACTGCTGCCAACAACTCACGCAAAGTGGATCTATCTATAGTCACACCTGCAAACAGTGGTTCATGGGAAAACCAAAAACTCAGTTTTGTTCCAGTTTAAATGAGAATTGGCTTCTTGACAAGGGTGAGAATACAACTGTGTTATAATTGGCAAACTAATAAGCTAAGACAAAAAATGAAAAATAGATAATAGAACACTAGTCCAATTTAAGATAAAAAAAAAAAAACAATATGAAAACAGGAGACTTAATCATATCTGCTTACATATCTTCATTTCCAGAATGAAGAAGTGCCATTTACAACTATATGTAATCATATCTAGTCAGAGCCGTCCAACAAGACCCAATGCTAATGTACTCAGTTGTTTCTAATTGGTATTAGAAACTGATGAATGTCTGTGGAAGTGAATATCAGCTACATGAATGAAACCCTCTGCTTTAGAACAAACAGTAGCTCAAAGAGAGAATAGTATAATCTTATGATGACCAAAACAAAAAGCATCAGATACAATGCATCACCTTAGATATTCAGTTACACACAGTTACTCCACATTTATACACTATTCAACAGTAACTGTAACTGTCCTATGATAGTTACTCAGATCAACTCCGGTCTCGCTGGAAAATGGTAACAGCAAATTTATACCTTTTTTGCACCACTTTTTTATTATTATTATTATTATTATTATTATTATTATTATTATTATTATTATTATGCTTTGCTTATTAACATTATTACTTTCCACTGCTCTCTAGCTTTGCTCCCAGCTTGCAGTACATCCCAGGCCTCCTTAACGTTTTCAACTTTAGCTTTTGACACCACCACGAATGATAATTAATTTTTTATATAGTATATAAACCTAATAATAATAATAATAATAACTAAATTTGTAAATTTAGTTATTATTATTATTATTATTATTATTATTTATTTTAGTTTATGATAATAATAATAAAAAAATTTTACGATTTATAAATTTAATTTAGTAAAATAGTTATAATTTTAGTTTATACATTTTATTTTTATAATTTTTTAATAAAAAATACATAATATTTTTTATTTTTATATATTTTTCATGTATTCTTTACGTACTCTTTTAATTTTATTATTGTATGATAATTGAATTCTTAAAAAATTTTCATTTTTTCGCCGCTAATTCTTTAATGCAACATTTTCTCTTACGTATTATTTGGTTATTTAACAACAGTAAACATAAATATTATATAATGACAATGATTAAATTTTTTTATATAGTATATAAACTTAATAATAATAATTAGCAATCTGTAAATGCATCTTTTGTTATCAGTTATTTGATAACAGTAGAATATATAATTATGATGGTTAATTTTTATATATAGTATATGAACTTACTAATAATAATTTATTTAACAAGCTACGATCATCTGTGGTTTTCAAACTATAGAAGTGACGTGTTGATTTAATTTCTTGCACTTTCAATATTCTTTTCGTTTTATTTTTAGTTCAACAGAATCCATAAGTTTGGTTCAATAAAATACACAAATTTAATTATAATTTAAATCTATATATTTAAACTTTTTTTTTATAATTTTTTAATTAAAAATGCATAATAATATTTTTTATTTTTGTATATTTTTATGTACTCTTCTAATTTTATTACTATGTAATCGTTAAATTCTTAAATTCGCTAATTCTTCAATACACCTTTTCTCACGTAATATTTGATTATTTGACAACAATAAAAATAAGCATTATATAATGATGAGGATGATTAATTTTTTTATATAGTATATGAACTTAATAATAATAATAATAATAATAATAATAATAATAACCAAATATTATGGTTTTAGAGGTGCGGAATCCGAACTAACCTATAGATCCGATCATTTATTAATTAAACAAAAATAAATTTAAAATATATATGTCTTTTAATGATTTTGAGTTTCTCTCTATTGCACTTTTGTATTTAGCTTTTAATGTGTTTATTATTTAATATGTTTGGATTTTAATGTGTTTAATTTTTAATGTGTTTGGTGTTTAATATGTTTAGATTATTTTTATTAATTTTACGTTTATTGTACTTACAGAATTTTTACCTCGTTTTTTTTGTATGAATTTTTGTTTCATCGGGTACCCAATTACCCGAATCGAACTAATTCGTTTTTAATCGATTTGGTTTAGTTCGGATACATACACCAAAAAATGTAAATTCAAACTAAACCGAACCAATTACAATTCAATTGGTTCGGTTCTAATTTCACCCTAAACCTGAATCAATTCAATTCGTGCTCACCCCTAGTATTATAGTAAAAGTGGTGATATAATATATATTTAAAAAAAATAAATGCTAATGTTAAAAATAAATTTTATATGATTAATTATTATTTGTCTATATTTTAAATATATCGATACGTATAAATTTATCAAACATACCGAAACAAACACCTTAATAATAATTTTTGGTTTGGTCTATAGAATTACTTTAACTCAAACACCATATTTAGACTTTCTATATTCGATCTATAATATCATATATTATTAGCAAATTGTATTATTAGCTAGTTGCATGCTAGGTCCATGTCTAAATATCCCAAATTTTCAATTGTCTTGTAACTTGTGTTGAATGCCTTCTTTTAGGAAAATATCAAGTATTACGAGTAAAATATCGTTTTTGTTCTCAACGTTTGAGGTAAGTTTTAAAGTTGTTTCTAACATTTGAATCGTTCTATTTAAGTCCTTACGTTTCAAAATTGACTCAATGTTGTCCTGCCGTTAAGAATCTGTTAACGAAATTAACGACAGGACAAAATTGAGACGATTTTGAAACGTTTGGGACTTAAATAGAATGAACACATTGGGGACAAAAACGCTACATAGAAATAAATTTAAATTTTATCCTTCAATAATATTAATTTTTTACGATACATAATTATTCAATTATTTTTTAATCACATATAAGTAAATTATACTTAATCACATTAATGTTATTCTAAATAAATTTATTTTCTTATAATTTTATTATTAAAAATTTTTACTCATCATAAAATATTTGTAGAATGACTAGTACATAAACTTGTGGAGAAAAAAATGATAAATATACAATAAAGTAATGTGATTCTAGTTATTTTATAAACATTTCATGATGTGTAAAAATCTTTAAGAATAAAATTATAAAAAAAATAAATTTATTTAGAATCAAAATAATGTGATTAAGTGTAATTTATTTAAATGAGATTAAAAATAATTGAATAACTATGTACCATAAAAGATTAATGTTAGTGAAAGATAACATTAAAATTTATTTTTATGTATCATTTTTGTCCCCAACTTTTTGTTCTATTTAAGTCTCTAAATCGTCTCAATTTTGTCTTGCCGTCAATTCTGTTAATAGATTCCTAACGGCAGGACAACATTGAATTAATTTTAAAACATTAAGGACTTAAATAGGACGATTCAAATATTAGGGACAAAAACGATACTTTACTCGAAGAATTATAAACCCTTTTCTTCTGTTATGCATGGTTCATGAATAGGATGATAAACCAATTTGTAAACGTTAGGTTTTTCTTAAGTTTCTCCATTGTCTCATTCTTTTTTTTTTTTTGGGGGGGAAATTTTGTTGTGTATCATTTTCATTTGCTTTTGTTTTTGGGTCAGATGTCAGACAAAGAGAAAGGGCTAGGCCCATATGAAAGAATCTCACGAGAACAAAAGAGACTTCCTTCTTAAATACTATTTTTAATAACGTTACTAAGTCATATCTTTTTGACTTTTTTTATATATTAAAAAAATATAGTTAAAATATTTTTATAACATTTTTTTTCATTTTTTTGTACTTAAATCCTAAAAATCAATCATGAACGCTTCAAAGATCAAAAGAAAAATTTTTATTTAGTGATCGATATTATTTACATACTAAAATCGAATGTTATTAGCTATTCAATATGCGAATTGCTTATATCAAATTTAATTGTGGTACAACATTAAACCTACTTAAATATTTTTTGGGATTGAAATAGGAGATTTAATTTTTTTTTTTTTTGGATTGAAGTATGACATTTGAAATGTTAGGATCAAATTAGAATTTGGCCAAAACATTGAAAACCAAAGTAATATTCGATCCCATTAAATAAAATAATTAGGGTTCTCTTGGAGAAAATAATACTCAAGGTGGCAGGGACGAACTTAGAAGGGGACGAATAGTGGCTTCGAGCCTTCGACTCCCTTCCCACCCCCAAATCTTAAAGAACTATATTTATGCATAAGATATGTGCTCAAAGAAATAAAAAAATATTGTATAATTTAGTAGTTTTATATGTATTATTTTTCATTATTTGATAGATTTATATGTCAGTTGTTGAAGTCACTAATATTTTTCATTTAACTAATTTAATATCATACCCTTAAATCTAATTTAGATTTATTAGGAAATCATATAAATATGTATAAATCGAACCAGACTGTTTCGATCTACAATATGTAATTTGAGAAAAATAATTAAAATACTATATCAACAAAATTATCATTTAATTTATGAAATTAAGTATAAAAATGATTTCTTTAAAATATCGATACACTATACAAAGACATACATTAGGATTTTTTAAATAAATATTTTATTTACGAATATAGATAATTTGTAACATATTTACCAATTTTTTTTTTTTTTACATATTCCGTTTACCGTGTAAACATATTAAAATTACTTATATCTTGTTTACATGGTAAACAAGATAAGATACTATTTTATTTGGCATTATCTCGTTTGCAAACGAGATAATAAAATTTAAAAAAAAAATACACATAACGAGATATATAAAGTTATAAATATAAAAATATAATTTTTATAAAAATAAAAATAATTTTTGAAAATAATAAAATAATATTAATAATTTAATTTAGACCAATTTAAAAAAATTGATATATTTTGTTACTAAATCGACTTTAATTAAATTATATCTCATCTATATTTAAAATTTTAAATTAATAACTTTTTTATGTTTGTTTGTACTGAACTATTTAAAATAGATAGTTTCAAATAACAGTAGAGATAGATGATTAGTTTTAAATTACTAGCGTACACGTAAAAAATCACTAATTTTTAGAAAAATATATAAATTTACGTAAAAGTAGCAATTTAAAATTATCCATTTAAAACCAGCTCATTATATTTCTATAAACCAACACATTTGAATTTTTAATTATATATGTTCAAATAAAATTTATCAAAATTTTTAATTTTTTTATAAGTTTTTATTCTTTTTGAATACTAATTTTTTTGTTTGAATACTAATTTAAATGTGTTGGTTTTTATAAAAATAATGTGTTAGTTTCAAATAAACAATTTTAAATCACATCATTTTTTTTTAGAAATTAGTAATTTTTCGTTCGTATACACTACTAATCTATAATAATGTTTAAAATTTTAAATTTAACTAAAACGAAAAAAAATGAATACGAGAATTTAGTGCCACCATAAATATGGAGAATTGAAGTAGGTAGAAATCGTATGTGAGTAGTGTATAGTTATTGATAATTATTTAAATTATCAAATGAATAAAAAATTATGGTTATTAAAAAACGTTGCATCGATCTCCCCAATCACTTCTCTATGTAAATCGAATGAGTCAAACCAGATTTAGCTCTCTATGTAAATCTAATCACCCTATTTCGATTTATGTATGTATGCATGTTGTCCTTGTAAATCTAATTACTCTATTTAGATTTACTAAAATAGCATGCATGCATAAATTGAAACAGCCTGATTAGATTTATTAATACAACATGCAAATATGTATAAATTGAACCAGATTTTTTCGATTTATATAGAAAGCAAAATCTAATCTGGCATATTCGATTTGTATAGAGATGTGATTGGGGTGATTCACAATACGTTTTTTATTTTAGATGATTCGCGTAAAATTAGATGAATGTTGATTTATTAATGTGTATTATCCTTTATTTTATTTTGTTATTTTAGTTATATTATGGACGAGCAAAATGATTCCACACACAACAAATGGACCTGATTCCAGAACTTAATATTAGAGGGACCAAATTTTTAATCTGTAATTAGTAATTGCTATTAATTTTTTCAAAAATTTACAGTATTTTTATTTTAACTTTAGTGTATGGTTTTATTATTCTGTTTGTTGTTATATTTTTATTAAATGTTTAATTAAATTTTTATAATTTAAAAATTTATAATTGAATTTTTATATTAGATAAAAAGATAAAATACTAAATTGGTCTCTTACATTTGGGTCTAATTCTGTTTTGGTCCCTAAAATTTAAAGTGTCCTATTTGAATCCCAAAAAATTTCATTTAGCTTCAATGTCCTACTGCGAAGTTAATGTTAAATAATTAACCTCACCGTTCTACCAAACCTTAATTTCTTCTTTCGTGAAGAAGAGGTACAAACTTGAGAGGCATAGGATCAGAATAAGATATATCACTACGAGCCACTAGTCTTGGGTCAAGCACATGGAGAATATTGTCGAGAACTCGCTTTTCGCGGGGAATAAGAACAAGGCTATTATCACCTCTACCGCAGGGAACCCCTCAAAAAATTTGGTTATATAAGTTTTCATATTTGAAATCTAATGTTTCATTAATTATTTAACATTAACTTTATGGTAGGACTAAATTGAAGTTAAATGAAACTTTTTTGTATTCAAATAGGACCCTTTAAACTTTATATATTAAAACATGATTAGGTCCAAACATAGAGGACTAATTTATTACTTTACCTTAGATAAAAATTATAAATTAAGTTTCTTCAAGCTATTTTTTATTAAAAAATACAAATATTTTAAAAATTTTATTTTTGTATTTGATGTAAAACTTATTATAAAATATTCTATAGGGTAAATTTTTTAATATTTTGTATTTTGCTAAAAAAATAACTAGTACAAATTTAATTACAAATTTTTTATTTACCATAAAAATCCAACCATAAATTTTTAAACTAATAAAAATGCTAGGATAGTTAATTTTGTTTCTTCACTAGTTATTTAAAATATTACCCCTTTTTAATGTCAAAATTAAACAATAATTTATAAATATGATCTTTTTTATTTTTTCACGTCTTTCAACAAACCAAGAATGCAAATTTTTTTTCAACCGGATTAAAAGATCCAACAACTAACCGGACTGCATGCTAAAAGGGTCATCAAGTGAACTTTTTGAGTCCAATAAACAATCACACGCTTACCAAAATGGCTCAATTCTGGACCAAAAAAAAAAAAAGATATCTCACCAGAATAATACCAATAAAATAAATAGTACACTTAAAAGTTTTCCTGTTATATATATACGTGCATGAGCTAAGTGTTCACTCTCAACCAACTTAACAGCTTTCTAAAAATATCTACAACTATCTTTAGCTAATTTGACTTATCAGCTAACTAATGAAATCTTTTATATATTTGTCTAAAAATTAAATCTTTTATATATTTTATAGGAGAATGCGAGGAGTCAATATTTTTAACATAAAATAATAGAGAATGATTAGTGTTGCTTCAAATACAAAGTAAAAATTAATAAATAAATTAATCATTTAACATTTTTCTATTCTCTATATATATATATGTGTGTGTGTGTGTGTGATTGTCCTTGAGTTTAATAAAAAAAATTGAAATTTGTGTGTGCTTGTATGTTATTAAGTGGTAAGAATTTTTTTATTTTTTTTTAATTTAGTGTATTTAGTAAATTTTTTAAGTAAAAATAAAAATATCTTTTGAAAAATATACAACTCTAATTTTTTTAAAAAGATTTTTTTAGAGAAATAATATTTTAATATAATAATTATATTCAAATATAATTAATAAATAAAAAATATTTTTATATAAAAGATCCAAACATCACATTACTTTTATTTTTTTAAAAAATCTTTTAAAATACAATCATTAAAAAATATAATGATTTGTCTTTTTATTAAAAAAATGTTAACAATTGCACTATCAGAATAGAAATATTTTCTTAAAAATAATAGTTTTATAATTTTAGTATTATTCATAACTTAAAAAATACTTTTAAAACCCTCTATTTATATCAAAGTTATTCTTTTTTTGGTTTTCCTTTAGAGTAAATATCTACTTTTATCCTTTTATCATATTATAAAAAATATAGCATAACAATACTATAATAATATATATAAGTTTCTCTAAGATATACACACATACCCACTTTAATAAATTTGCTTAATATCTTATTATTTTAAAATGAATAAATTTTAAAATAATTTAGTTTTTATGTATTCTTGATAGAAATCATTTTTTAAAATCCAATTAGGTGTTATTATAACAACTAAAGTATTTTTTTATATGATCATACGTATATAAAATAAAAGAGAAAAAAAGTAAAACAGAAAAAGAAAAAGAAAAAAGAAAACATTAAAAAGACATAAGTCAAATAACATTGAATACATACTATGGTTGGGCCCTTACAAACTCTGGTTTGACCATCTTGTATTGGACAAAAGTTCTATCCCAATAAAAAGAAAGAAGCCAGACAAATATATTATTGAAGATGTAGAAAATTTGGATTTGAAGCCCGATTTCATGGGCTTGCAAGATTGCCGATTCTCTACCAAGAGAAAACAAATATAAGAAACAAAAAGATCATATTTTTATAAATTACCAATAACTTTTGTATTTAATAGGGGCACACATGGACCGCCCGACCCGAAGATCCGACCCGGCTCCGAACACTTTAGGAGTTAATTTGGTATGATTTTACCGGGTTTACGGTCGGGAAAGGGTCTTAAAAATAGACCCGGTCATTATTTTGGGTCGGGTTCGGGCCATAGCTCGGATCACCCGAACTCGGCCCGGTGGTCCGGTTATTATATACAATTAATATTTTGTGTTATTAGTGATGGATCATGGCTATTCTTATGTGGAATTTAAATATTGTAAACTTTAATATTTTGTGTTATTAGTCATTATAAGACTATAAGTTAATGTTTTATGTTTAGAATGCATAAGACTTTAGACTAATGCATAATATTTTGTTATTTGTATTGATTTAAATATTTAGTGTTATTAGAATATATTAATATTGATTGTGGTTATGCTTTAATATTGATTGTGGTTATGCTTTAATTTTAAAGAAGGGTTGGTTCTTGTTATATTTTTCTAAGTGAATTTTACCATGTCAAATAATGGTTGGAGTCTTGGAAATTTAGATATTTTTACATGCTAGCTTACAAGAAGGTATCAATGTAATGTAATGTTAACGACCCGATTTTCACCAGGTATAATTGTGGCCCGAAAGTGTATTGGTTTCATCGGGTTTAGGGTCGGATTTGGGTCTAATAAATAGAACTGGTGTATATTTCGGGTCGAGTTTGGGTCACATCAAACTCGACTTCACCCGACTCATGTGCACCCCTAGTATTTAAGAAACAACTTATGCATTTGTTCTAGGGAAAAGGGAGTCCTATTAAACATCCACACCTGTGGATATTATGTGTACACCTTGTTCGATGAACACGTTTTTGTTGTCCATGCTCACAGGTTCAGCTGATGGAAAAGCAGGGAGTAGTAGTGGTTTTGCAGATGTACTGCACAATGTAAAAAAAATTAATAAGTGTAATGAGATGCTAATTATTTTTTGGCAAGTTGGGACTAATGAACAAGTTGTATTTTTTTTTTGTACGTAACCATAACTGAATTTTGGGTTTGAGCCACCATTTTTATGCAACTCTGCAGAAATAAGTTTTCTTGTGGTTAAAAACAAGTCAAAGATAGTATTAAAAAAGAAATGAGCTAATGTATTTTTGGATTTGTTTGGGTAATCTGGTTTTTTAATTTCCAGAGAATGTGGCTAAGCTTCCAGAAAAAAAAATGTATATTCGAAGAAGAGGGGAGGAAGCAACACTGATACCACTAATATCTTCTCTCACATCTGACCCTAATTCATTATAAAGCCATTTTATATACCATCCCTGTAAGATACATCTCCACATTCGCACGAATTGCACCCACATCTCATGTGAATGTCCACTTCTGTACACAATAATATAGTAATTGTAAATATTAAAAATATTAATAAAAATAAGAACAATAACATACAAAATAATATACAAACTAATATCTTTATTCAGATGAATAAAAATATAAATAAAAAAAGTGTTAAATATCTTTATTTATTTTTTTAACGTCTTTCATAAATATTATAATAAATTTCGTACTCATAAAGATTTGATTTACATTATTAATATGACATATCTAATGTTTAAAAAGAATTTTCTACTTTTATAGTTCACTGAAATTAGGAAAATTTAACCTATATAAATAACTACCAATAACAATATAATAACGGATAACATTAAAAAAATAATAAAAATATTTTTTTTGTCTTAAATATTATTTTTCTGTCTTATTAGTAACATACATCACATATTTATTTATTTATTTATGTTAAATATCAAAATAATGCACTGCATCCTTTTATTTTCTTTATTCATTTAACAATATACAATTCCTTTCATTATATGAAAACACCATGACAAAAAAAAAGTTAGAGAAGCTTAGCCACATTTTCTAAAAATTAAAAAATCAGATTACCCAAACAAATCCAAAAACATATTAGCCCATTTCCTTTTTAATGCTATCTTTGACTTGTTTTTAACCACAAGAAAACTTATTTCTGCACAGTTGCATAAAAATGGTGACCCAAGTCCAAAATTCAGTCATAGCCACATACCAAAAAAAAAAAAAAAATACAACTTGCCCATTAGCCCCAACTTATCAAAAAATAATTAGCATCTCATTACACTTATTAATTTTTCTACATTGTGTAGTACATCTGCAAAACCACTGCTACTCCCCGACATGCTTTTCCATGAGCCGAACCTGTGAGCATGAACAACCAAAACGTGTTCATCGAATAAGGTGTCCACATAATATCCACATGTGTGGATGTTTAATCCCATTCACATCATAGAACTCCCCTTTATTCTAAGAAATTGTCGATGATAGGCAAAAGTAAAAGTTGGACCTTTAAGGTCCAAAGTAAAAGATGCTATATAAGTGGATGAGAAGCAAGCCGTACATATATAGAATTATTTTAAATTTATTTTCCAACAATTGTTAAAAATTGCGCTGGGCATGATTTTTTTTTTACCATAATTTATGGTTAATGCTACTTGGATTAAAAGTTTTTTTTTTTTTTGGATTGGAGTGCACCACGCCAACTAAACCCAGAATACCATACTTTCGAAGAACACAAAAAAAGAACACTACACCCAAAGCAATTATCTCAACATAATACTTTACTTCTCTCACCTAAACTCTAACTACTAACAGAAGGAGAATAAATTCAAATACATCTTCCTTCCATCCTCTCCTGTTGATGACCTCGAAAGGAGGTCGCTTTGAGTTTTGGTTGAGAGAAATTTTCTCTGCTGGTATGATGATGACTTCCTCTGGGCCGTTCTTCAATTTAGGACTCCATTAAGTTGACCGGCCTCGCTTTCTTTTCCAGCTATATTTCCGCCTTTCCGTTTGCTGCCTCAAACTTCTGATCCCAATATCCTACAAAAATTAACGAAGAAGACTTTTACCAATCTCATCATTTGTTGTTGGTAAGGGATGAAAAATGAGAGCGTTAGTGTGTCGTTAAACACTGCCATTGATTGGGTTGTTTTTCGTTTAAAGAGGAGATCCTTTATCGGCTTTCACTGTTGATCGGAAGTGGAAGTGGGTAAAGCTGATTTACTACTCTGGGTCCTTAGCTCTGCGGTGGCTAAACCGCGAGCATTGCAATTGAAACTAAAACGAAATAACGCTGCTTATTGCTTTCATTGATTTTAATATTTCTGGTCACATTAATGTTAATTGGAATTAAGGCTATAATTTTTGGTCCACATCAACAATAACGGAGGCTAATGCTAAATTGTCATATTTATAAATCAACCCCTAAATTTTTCACAATTCCTTAACATATCCTGGTCCTTTAAGGACCTTAAAATACTTTCACCACCCCAGAAGCTTCCTTGTTCTAAACTTTTATTAGAATATTTAGATTATTATTGTTGAGTTTAGTAAACTAAATCATGATTAAGATGATGAATAAATATTATTGGGTTAATTATCAATTATTTGTGTGATTAATTTTGTTTAGTGTACAAAAAATAATATATACTAAAACTGGCCCAAGAAACAATGACTCAAGGATATATCTGTGTGTCATTCTCTACTCTCTTCGCTATATCTGGTTCTGCACTAAAGGAGACAAAAACAAAGTATCTCCTGAATTATTCACGAAGCTTCATTTCATCACAACACTCCTTGCAAGTGATACTATTCTAGCTCCTACCACGTCAGGAGACAAAATTAAAATCTCTCATGTATTCCATCAACAGAATGCAAGGTTACAAGTAAAATTAAAAGAAGGCAAAGATTCAACCCTTCCTTCTCTTAGCCACTGATTATCATCAATTGGTATCAGAACTTGGTCTCAAAGAGATCAAGCTTTGCAGCTTGCAGGAAAGATCCTGATGGCAAATAATATTGGCTCCAACACAGTGGCTTATACACTGACAGAAGCACAATCCAACAACAAACCTCCATTTTTCAATGGAAAAACTGCAACTACTGAAAAGAAAGAATAAAGATCTTTGTTTAGTCAGTGAATTACAACCTGTGAAAGATAATTATGAACGATCCTCAAATCTCTACCAAAACTAGTGCTGATGGTGCTGTCACTCCCAAAACCGAAGTAGAATGGAATGAAGATGATAGGAAGAAGGTGGAACTCAATGCCAAAGTTGTCAACATACTGAACTGTGCAATCAGTTTCGAAGAATAATGAAAGATTTTAAGATGCAAAACAGCACAGAAAATCTGGGATAAGCTCCAGGTCACACATGAGGGCACCACACAAGTGAAAGAAACCAGAATTGACATGCTGGGTAAAGAGTATGAGATGTTCTCTATGAAGGAAGGAGAATCAATTGATGATATGTTCGAAAGGTTCTCTATCATCATTAATAGCTTAGATGCTATGGGGATTACTCATTCCGAATAAGTAATGGTGATGAAAGTCTTGAGAATTCTGACTAAAGAGTGGGAAACCAAGGCTACTGTTATCTCTAAAAGCAGTAACCTTAGTCAAATGACCTATGATGAGCTGAGAGGAAAGTTGCTAGCACATGAAATCACTCACATAAAAAATGATACAAAAAAGAAAGAAATGACTCTTAAATCTTGTACTGAATCATTGGATGATAAGTCCAGTGATTGTTTATTAGATGACAAGTTTGTATTTTTTGCTAGAAAATTCAGAAGGATGATGAGATAAGAGGAAGAAGCAAGAAAAACAGCTCAAAGGGACCAAATAAGGATCTAAGTAAGGTCATTTGTCACAACTGTAAAGAAGCTGGACACTACGAATATGACTGTCCTAAGCTGAAGAAAGATGACAAGTCTTGAAAAGACAAGAAGAATGGACTTATGGCATCTTGGAAAGATTTAGAAAATAACTCTGAAGAAGATGAAGATTCAGACAACAATTCTCAAGCCTACCTTATGGCCGACCACAGCCAAAATAATAAGTAATCTTTATTGAATCTTCTAATGAAGACCTTCATCTTATGATTGATCATCTCACTGAAAAATTAAGAAATTTTCTGAACCAATGTCATGAACTTGAATATGAAAATGACATATTAAAAGCTGAAAATGCCTTTTTCAAAGAAAAATTGAGGAAAGCCGAAATCACTATTGATCTTGTTGAAGAAAACAAATGGCTTAAGGCTGAACTCGATAGTTGTGATAGACAGCACTATGTTATTGCATACTTATATTGCTTTGAAGAGAATATAAGGTTGTATAAAGAGGTTAAGAATTTAAAATTAGACATAGCCAAATTTGCTCAAAGTTCTAAAAATTTAGATAAATTGTTGGCAAGTCAAAGACCTCTTTTTGAAAAGGATGGATTGGGTTATTGTGAAAAATCAGAATCTGTTTTAAAAAATTTACAATTTGAAAATGAAGCTTCCACTTCCAAAGATAAAAGATTTCAAAACCCAAATCCTCTTAAAAAATAAATTTTGTCACATATATATGCAATAGAGATGATTATTTTCCTATTCAATGTTTCATTTTTGAAAGAAAAATTAGTGATGGAAATTACAAAATAGTTGAAAAATATAATGCTCTTGGTCAACGAAGATGGTTTAACATTAAAGGATCCAAAAAGATTTGGATACCTTAGGTCACTTAAAAGCTTTGTGCAGTTTTGCCTAGCATCCAAGAAAAAGAATGGCATGTGGTATTTGGATAGTGGATGCTCTAGGCACATGACCGAAAAGTCCACATTCTTCATCAAGCTTGACAAATATGATGGAGTCTTTGTGACTTTCGGTGACAATGGTAAAGAAAAAATTGTGGTCGTAGGTAAGGTTGGTAAGAGTTTATCATCTTTCATCAATGATGTATTTCTCGTTGATGGTTTGAAACATAATCTTCTAAGCATTAGCCAATTGTGTGGTTTAGGTTATTTGGTTATTTTCAAGAAATTAGAATACTTGGTTGTGTGTAAAAAATCTGGTAAAATTTTGTTTGAAACTAAAAGATGCAATAATGTATATGGACTAACCTTAGAGGAACTAAAAGAATAAAATGTAGCTTGTTTTACTTCCATAGAATCTAGAAAATGGTTATGGCATAAGAAATTGAGACATGCAAGCATGTTTTAAATTTCTAAGCTTGTGAAAAGGAATTTGGTTAGAGGTCTTCCTAAAATAAAATTTAACAAAAACATCACTTGCGATGCTTGTCAATTGGGTAAACAAACTAAAAATTCTTTCAAACCCAAGGATGACATCTCAACCAAAAGACTATTGAAAATGCTACATATTGATCTTTTTGGTCCTACAAGGACTCAAAGTCTTGGTGGTAAGCACTATGGCCTAGTGATAGTTTATGACTATACTAGGTTTGGATGAGTTCTTTTCTTAGCTCATAAGAATGATGCTTTCATTGCTTTTTCAACTCTATGCAAAAATATCTAAAATGAAAAGGATTTGAAAATAGTTTCAATGAGAAACGATCATGGAAAAGAGTTTGAAAATCAAGATTTTGAAGTATTTTGTGATGAATTTTTATTTCACATAACTTTTTATGTCCTAGAACACCTCAACAAAATGGGCTTGTTGAAAGATGAAATAGAAGCCTTCAAGAAATGGCTAGGGCAATACTTTGTGAAAATGATATTCCTAAATTTCTTTGGGTTGAAGTTGTGAACACAACTTGTTACATTTTGAACCGAACCATCATTAGAAAAGTTTTAAAGAAAATACCTTATGAGCTTTGGAAAGGAGAACCACCCAATCTTAAGTATTTTCATGTTTTTGGATACAAATATTTTGTGATAATTTGAGTGCCATAAATATCTCTAAAACCCTATTTTGTACTCAAGAACTAAGCACATTGAAATTAAATTTCATTCAATAAGAGAACATGTGCAAAAGGGAACAATTGACATTCAATTTGTAAAATCTGAGGATCAATTGGCAAATATCTTCACTAAACCTCTATGTGAAGATAGATTCTGTAAATTGAGAACTGCTTTAGGGATTGTTAATTCTAATTTCTTGAACCAAAATTGATTAAAATTTTTTTTATTATTTTTGTTTCTTATTTCACAGAGAGACAAAACTGGACAGATGATGGCTCCCTCTAGGTTCCATGAAGTTTAGACATTGAGTTAAGAATTACTATGAATCTGAATGTGAACCAAATCCAAAGTGGCCTTGTATGTTTCCTTGACACCACCACTGGGCCCAAGAGAAAGATATGGTATTCTATGAAGTGGGTCTCTTACTTATTTTGATCATCAACATAAAAAAGGGAGTATTTGATTTTGTGATATTTTAAGTCAAATCAGTCAGTTAATTTTCAAAAATCTTTTGATGCGTCTTTCCAAAATTGCCTGCATTGATTTCAAATTTCAAAATCCTTTGAATAAAAGATTTATTCATTTCTTAATGTGGTTTTCAAAAAAATCCTGATAATTTAAAGTAGTTTTTTTTTAAAACTTCTCATCTTTTCTATTACTCTACCACGTTTACATTCTCTCTCTACTTCACACTCTTTATTTCTTTCATGATGAGAAAGAAGGTTGTCATAAGAAGAGAAACTAGAACCATAAGACCTCATCATAACCCTCCACCTTCCAGACCTCAATCTCACACTCATATTCATGTCCACTCTGTAATGACCTAACTTCCAATACGTCATAATCATACCAAAAGTAAGGCGTTACTAACTTGTTTTCCTTATTAACTATTTAATATTGAGCCTTTAGTTCGATATCGCATTTTAATCTTTGATAAAATGCCAGAAAATTATTTCCAACTCATTAAAAATCATATATCACACATCACCAAGTAATGATAATCACATAATTACTAATAATAATAAATAAAATACAAGTAAATCAAAACAAAGCTCAGATACAACATCTATCCCTCTGTATAAAATACAAATTTTAAGCAACAAGCGAGGGAACTCTATGAAAGTAATTTAGCTCGTAAGTAAAGTCAATAATCGCCCGCAGCTTCAAACTGAGTCTTCGAACCTGTGTCACTGAAAGGGTGGAAGATATTGGGGTGAGAACAAACCATACGTTCTCAGTAGGGACGGAAATACCATCAAAGCAAAGAAATACTTGCAAATAGAATTAGTCCCATTTTAATAGTAGTCTATCCTTGAAATAACCTTTTGAAAAATGCTTTATGGAAAGTATTACTTCGAAAAGCATAGAGAAACTTCTTTAGTTTACAAAATAGTACAATGAATAGATTAAAATTGAAAGGACCACAAGCGTGTCAAATGGGCTTCCTACCCAATAACCTACTCCATTCAAATCTAAAACCAGGTATAGCTACAACATAAATTCTCAAGCTTTTATCCAACTCTACGTTTAGCCTATCTCTTTCCATTACCACAGTTTATCAACATATAATTCAATGATTCAGTGTTAAACTCGGCTTTCAATAAACATCTTATCATCAACGTCAAGTACAACCCTCAGCGTCACCACCACCAGCATGAGGGATTTCTCAGTTGTCAAACACAGACAAGACAAAGCAAGGCATACACAATTAGAGAGTACAGATAGAGCAATTAGGTCAATTAGTAGATAAATGAAATTATTCAATTAGGCAAACCCACAAATAAGATTCACACCCAAATAATACACACAAATGCAAATGATGCATGCTTACCCTATGGCTGATGATATCATCTGTCGGTTATATAGCCAACCTGACAAGTCTTGGTAGCTAACCATGGACTGAAACACCCATCGCGGAGCAAGTAGGTTTGAGCTACAACCCCTTTGCTACTATCCGCTCAACCCAGAGCCAGTGGAATAACCACTACTGCGGCTACTACCCAGGCGGGTGTTTAAAAGCTCAACCTGGAGCGAGTGAAATAACCACTACTACCGCTACTACCCAGGCGTCACAATCTCTGACCTGGAGCAAGCGGGACGAACCACCATTCTTACTATTACCCAGGTATCTCAAGCATTGACCCGGAGCAAGCGGGACGAACCACAATCCTTGCTACTGCCCAGGTATCTCAAACATATATTCATTCAATCTCAATTCATATTATCAATTATAACTCATCAACAACAATCTCATTTTGACTCCATTTATCATATTCATTCATTCAGCTTAAATCAATCATCATGGTTATCAGATCTCAAACATTAACCTGGAGCAAGCGGGACGAACCACCATCCTTGCTACTACCCAGGCATCACAATCAGAATCATATTCAATATCATTTCATAATCATAATCAATCTCATCATCAATCTCATTCTTAATCTCGTATTCAATCTCACCCTCAATCTCATATTCAATAGTATTTAAACTCGCTCATCATCATCCTTCATCATCATATTTAATTACCATTCATCATTATAATCACTCTCAATCTCAAGCATAATCTTCAGACTCACACTCCTATTCCCAGACCCTTGAATTTATATTTAATTTACTTCCTAGTATCCCTAGCTAGTTAACTAAATCTTTTATCGTTATTATTAAGGCCAAATAAGTTTAAATCATAGATCAACCAAATCATAAAAATCTGATCATCTTGTGATCCTTTAAAACATTTAAAACTTGTCTCTTTTGGCGATCAATTCAAACCAAACTCAGTTTTTTGAAAACATAACCAAATTAACTCCATATTCTTTAGAAAAATTTCGACAGCACCTCCCCTAAAAATCAGAGTTTGCCACCCATCACGAGTTTCCTCTTTTCAATCCTCAACACAACCAAAACCAGCCTTTCAATTTAAAAAATTCCAAATCCATTATTCAAAACCATTTATTATCAACTTCTATCCAAATTCCAAAATCAGTGGATTCAATTAATTTTACCAGAAATTCAGGAATCAACTAATTCAATAACAACACAATATAACAATCTCAATAGAAAATTATTTATATAACAGGAATTTATCCATTTGCATTAATCTACTAAACTTATCAGGTATTCCAAACCCCAAAACACTTTCTTATTAAAACAAACCCCTACCTCAAAGTGTCAAAATCTAAGGAAATCAAACGCAACGAACCCCTTTTTATTTTTAACTCGCAGCAGCGACGGTGACATTAGTTCTCTCAGAGCAAGAAAAACAACGACCTCAGCATCAATTATACCTTTTTCGAACAATAAATCAGTAACTACTAAAACAAAAATCCATAATTCTATAATTAAGCCAGGAGGAAAATAGAGAAACAATATGAAAGCAGAGCAAGGTTTAAAGCATTACAGTTTCAAGAATGGAGTTGGGAATGTAACACCCTACCATACTTAATTTTATGCTTAAGTCATAGGACTGAGTTAGTAAGGTATTACGACCTCTAAAAGTAAGAATATATAAATATTAATAACGAAAGAGATATTTAACGAGGAGCCCTGAAAAATAGGTAAAACAAAAAAACCGCAAAGTCAAAAAGCGCAACTCTCAGAAAACGTGGTTACTTGCGTGAGAAGAAAACTAACGTTCAATAACATATATGCACAGATGATACAAGTAGAGGGTCAAGAACACAAATAACTAGCTCCTAACTCAGCATGCGAAGTCAAGGCTGGCCGAAAAACATATACGTATATATATATATATATATATATATATATATATATATATATATATATATATATATATATATATATATATATATATATATATATACATACATAATAACCCAAAAGAACATTTTCAAAACCCTAGTTCTCCATAAAACCTCTAAGAGGTACATAAATAAAGTGTTCTTACATACAAGTGGAGAAACTATACATATATAAACATCAAAGAACAAAAGGGGATCCCAAGGTAAATCGCTTCGCCGCAGAAACTTCACCGAGGTGCTGCTCGACCTGCATCTGAAAACAACAACACAGTATGGGATGAGAACCAGGGGTTCTCAGCATGATAAAGGTGCCATGCATATAATATATATGGTCCTGGGAATGCTAGAGGCAATCCTAGAACGTCGACTCTCAAATTACAAAGCTTAAAATCACTAAACAAAAATCATAAAGAAGGTGGTCTTCTAGGGAACTCTAAACCTAGCTTAAAATTTAACCTTAACTCTAAATCTGTCCACCTTACCTCCGTACCTCCATCTCCAATGATTCGCATAGACAAAACAAACAGACAAGGCAAGCACAAGTAGGAAAACAAGTAGTTCAAGTAACTATTACAACAATTAGTAGAATATAATCAATTAGTCATTCCCAGTTAAGGCATAGCAGACAAAGCACACATATGCATATGATGAATGTCTATCCTACTGGCTGTGAGCTCACGTGTCGGTTACTCTGCCAGAACCCGACACATCTGGTAGCTAACCCAGACATTGGTCTCTAGGTTGTGCATCTCCAAGAGGATCATAAACGAAGGAGAGTGCCTTTCCACCTTCTCCTGGAGGTTTCACGAAGGAGAGTGCCTTTCCACATCGAAGGAGTGTGCCTTTCCACCTTGCAACCAGAGAAGAACGTGGGGGATACAGTATGAAGGAGAATGCCTTTCTACCTTTCCCACATCCACATCACGACAAGAGAGGGAATTTCCACCCTTAACTTGCCATCCGAACACATGTTCAAATTAATTATGCAAGCGGTATTACACCCAGACCTTGCCATTCCGACCATTTCGGCCACACACAGTCATCTTAAATCTCATAATTTATCACATCAAGTCCTTACATTCATTTTTTATAACCATAGCGACGTATATTCATTCAGCTTCACACCATTTCCCTCACAATTCATCTTGTTCACCTCTTTTCTTCATTCCCAAATTATCTTATTTTCCTAGCCTCAACTAGCTACTGGGTTTGGTACCATACCTTAAGTCTAAAAGGGAGAAAATAGAGGTTTAGAAGTGAAAAATCTAGTTTAAACGGTTAAAATCTAATTTTGCAGCAAACAGGGGCCACGCGTACGCGTGGGGCACGCGTACGCGTGGAAGTGAGAAAAAGTAGCACACGCGCGCATTTTCTTCCATGCGTACGCGTAGGTGAGAACCGCATGTCACGCGTACGCGTGGTCATGCAGGTTGGCTCATCACGCGTATGCATGGCTACTCGTGCATGCGTAGTTGAAAATGTCACGCCACGTGTACGCGTGGGTCATGCGTACGCGTGGACGTACGTTCTTAAAAAAAAAATAACAGATTGCCTGAAAGCTGCAGAGCCAAAATCAGCTACCTGCATAAACAATTTTCATACCAAACTTCCATCATCCATAACTTTCTCTACAAAATTCGGATTTCTGTAAACCTTATATCAATCTCAAGCTTTTAAAACCTTCTTTAATTTGAAACAAACCTCATTTCCATCCAAAATTTGAGGAGCTAGTTATGGACTATCAAAGTTCATCAAAATTTAGTTTTAACCAAGTTATACCAAACCCCCATTTTTACCAAATTCACATACCATGACCTACAAAACTTGTACATTTGCAACATAACATGCCCCTTTTCATTAACCCCAACTACTAACACATTAATTCTCATACCAACCCCTAACAATCATACACTTTCAAAAATACACTATTCCAACCATAAGCTACAACATTAAAATTCATTAACTTATATCCTCAATTCATTAATAGAAATCCATAAATCATCATTAACCCATCAACAAGCAACAAGCCACAAAATTTCATCCTCATACATTAACAACATCATCAACTCATCATCATTAATTCTAATAAACTCATATTCATTCCGTTTCCCACTTTATAAGCATCAATAATTCATCTTTCGGCAATTTAAATTCCAACATCAACAACCAAGCCAAAACACAACATTTATCATGGAGGACTAATCAATTTACATACTCATAAATTCATGCCTATCTTAAAGTCAACTAACCTAAGTCTTCGCAGAACATTATATATTACATACATGAAATCTAAACCATACCTTGGCCGATTTCCGCGTATTTTTCCAAGGCAACCCACTATGCAAGATTGCAAGTCTCAACACCAAAAATTCAGCATCTAGTTTCCAACTCCAAGTTTCCAATTAAGCTTCCAACGTTCCCAATTAGCTTCATACCATATATATACACCTCACCTATATCATATCATGAATATCCATACATACACACTTAATTTTCAACATACATAACCAAGAAATCCAATAGGGTTTGAGGGTGCTCACCTTACCAACGGAGAATTGGGACAAGACTCGGCAAGTCCACCAAGTTAATTCGATCTTAAACACCGAAATTACACAAAATCTCAATACCAAAGCCCAATGATTTTCGAAACTGTAAATGGGAAAATTGAGGAGAAAAACGTGAATTTCTTACCTTCCAATGTACTGAAATTTGTAGAGCTCAACGTCCCAGACACGTAGCCACAAACGGTGTGTCGATCGGAGCTCCGGATCAAAAGTTACGTGGATTTAAAGTTGAAGTGAGGGTTAGGTTTTTGCTTTTGTTCTTCTCCCTCCTTAGAATGTTTCCAGCGTACATGATGAAGAAGAAGGGAAATAAGAAGCTGCGTTCCTTTAATGAGCTGGGTTTGGTTGGGCCTTGGGCTCATTTTGGACCCGGTTCAATCGGCTCGGCCCGTCCAGCACAATCTTGGACCAAATTCTTTGAAATTGGTGTCGAAATTCTTGTTTTGAAGAGTTCTATCCTATTTTAATATTAGATTTATATTTTTAATTTTTTTTAATAAAATTTAATTTATTGACTAATTATTCGCTAATTTTCCGGGGTTTACAGGGAATGTAGGGGAAGCTGCTGTCGGGTAATATCAATGGTGCTTCCCTTCAAGCTCGATGGTGATTGAACTGTGACGGCAAGCTCTCTTCGACGGCAGCGGCGATGGCGGTGCACGGTGTTGGCAGCGACGACTCCAGTGCGGCAACGAGGATGGAGCTTTTTCTCAGTCAGTGGCTCACAGCTCACGGTTCCCTCTCAACGTCATTCTTCCTCTCCCCTTCGTGGTTCTGTTTCTGATGGCAGCGATGCGTGTGACAGGCTCCACGGATGCGGGGCATGACCTCCTTTCTTGCCCTTGCAAACTCGTCTCTCTCCCTCTCTTGTGCTCGCAATTCACGGCGGCGGCAGAACAGCCCGTCGCGGTCTCCCTCTCTCGCTCTCCTCTGGCACGCTTGCTTTCTCTTCTTCCGCGAACGGCGACAGCAATGGCGTGGAGTACGGCGGCACGGTGCAACGGCAGCGGCATCTTCCTTCTCTTCCATCAGTGAGTGTGGAGCTATGCGTGTGTGTTGCGTCAATGAGAGGGTGGTGAGGCTGAATATGTGTGGAGCTAAGGTGAGGGTGTGTGAAGGGGTAGCGGCACTGAATTAGGGATTGAGGGTGAGTGTTACACTGAAAGGGATGAAACAGGGGTGGGGGTGTGGCTGCGTGTTTCAGAGGCTGGGTTAAGGGTTTTAGGGTTTGGATTTGTAATTTTAATTAAATTAGGGAATAGAGTATTTCATTAAAAATCCAATTTAATCCTTTTAAATTACTTTAAAATATTACTTAAATTATCAATTTGCTAATTGACTCTCAATCAAGTATTCTGATTTAAAATATAAAATAATATAACTAATTATAAAAATTAAAGTATTAAATTCCAAAATCTCAATTATTTAAACTAAATAGTATAAAATTCTTTTTCTTTTACAACTACTAAGCCTTATAATTTAAATATAGAAAATTATTCAATAATTATGAAATTAAGTAAAATTTCCATTTTAATTACCAAAACTTGATTTAATTATTATCAATGAAATAATTTTTGAAAATAAAATCGCTACTAAATAAATAAATTTGAATAAACTCAAAATAGAATTTTTCAAAAGTTCTAGGTCTTACACACTCACACTCTTCTTTCTCACACTCCTCACAACCGTCCGAGTCCATGGCAAGAACCAAAACAAACCCTAAGTCCTCTTCAGCTACTCAAGAGGCTAGCTCCTCCATGATTAAAGTGGCAAAAGGCAAATGGCCCATGACAGATGAAGAACCTCCTTCCTTTCCTCCTCCTCGGACCACCCTTCGTCCTCAAAGTTGCTTGATTCCTTCTTCACGTCCACCTAAAGGTAACAAAAGACCCTCTCTTCACTCTGTCAAAGAACCCGTTTATCCTTATCCTGCTGCATTTAAAGCCCATTTCAGTAAACGATCTCATTCTCATTTTGATCCCCAAAATTTTTTTATTTGCATGGACTTTGAATTTCACAGAGCCATTGTCTCCAAAAGACCCCTGTGTTCCTCGTTTGTTGCTGACCTAAATAATCTGGCAGAAAAAGAGATAAATTTTGGTGATAATTTTAAATTTTTGAGATGGTATAAACTATTTGATATCCGAAAACCCATTTATCCATATTTGATTAGAAAATTCTATACAAACATGCTCTATTCACTCATATGTCAAAGGCTGCCAAATTTACTTGAACAAAGACATCATTGGTGAAGCCCTTGATTACCATGAGGTAGGTGTCAATGCCTACATCTCTGATAGGTGGGATGATAATCTTGATATTTCTCACCAAGATGTTCTAGCCAGCATATGTGAGAATATCTCCCTCATGGATGGTGTCACTCCCACTCATAGAGCCTTCGGTTCTTTCCGTGCACAGTTTCATCGCCTCATCACTCATATTTTGCTGCCTCAAAGTGGTTCTTACCAAAATGTCATCCTTTGCGATTTTCTGATTCTTTTTGCCATAATCAACAAAGAAAAAATTTTATTTGCTTACCTTATGATGCGCCAGATGTTTGATTGCAGTAAAAGTGATAAAAATATTTCACTCCCATATGGAATATTTTTTATATGCATCTTTGAATATTTTGGTATCGATCTATGTGATGAAACCATGGAAGATAAACTATCTCATTTCAAGGGTAGTGGTGCAGTCAAACAGACAAAAGAAAAATCTACTAAGGCTATCAAAGAAATGGTTCTTGAGGAAAAAGAGAAAGAAAGTATTCCTCCTCCATCCACTGCCAGGACCTCCTCATCTCACAAGTATCTTATTAATGACATTGTCAAGAATGTTTTGTAAGAATTTGTCAACCTTACAAAACAAATGATAAATTCTAACAAACAAGTTAGGATATTGGCTCTTCAAAATGAGAATTCCTTTCAGAAATCTCAAAGTCGTGTTGAGGTACTGAAGAAATATCTTGACTCCTTGGATGATGACCAGCCCCTGATCGATCAAGATGAAGATATGATTGGAACCGAGGATGAGGGCTCTGATGCCTAGTATTTATCTCCTAATGCTATTGCTGAAATTTAACATTTTGTTGTTATGAACTCTGCTCTCTAGACTCTTATTTTGTTGAAACACTACTTTTATTTTCTGGTTCTTTTGGATACTGATTTGAATACTTTTTGGGGATAATTGTAATAGATCTAGACTATTAACTTTGTTAACTAACAAGTTTGATTAGTTTGCTATTTTGGTATGATTGTTAATTTGCTTTTCTGCAGGTTCCCTCTTTGATAACAAAAGGAAAAGAAAGAAAATGAAATTAAAAATGCCTGTTTCTATTATAATCTGTCTGTCAAAGGAGGAGAAAGAAAGAAAAATAAAATTGAAAATGGCTGTCTCTCTATTTTGAATGAAAAATTTTTGTTTTTGAATTAAAAAAAGGCTGCTTTTAATTTGAACCCTGTTTTGAACTTGTGATGTATTATTTTTTGAAAATTAGGATGCAGATGTTTGATATTTGAAGATGCTGCTTATGACCTGTTTGTATGTTTTTTAATCTGCAGCTCATTAATATTGATTTGGTTGTGATGAACTTTGAATGAATTTCTATTTTGATCTTGTTCTGTAATGATATCTAATTTTTGTTTCAGGGCTTATTAATGAGATTTTCTAAAAGCCTTGATATAAAATCTAAAAGGTTTCCTAAAGATTTGGCTGATTAAAAATTATTGGATGATTGATGTTATTCTTGTGAAAAGTTTGATGGTATCAGGTTATAAAATGCAAACATTCAGGGGGAGCTTGAAGATCAAAAGAAAAGGGGAGCTTCATGACAAAGAAAACATCAAATGAAAGTTTCTAAAACTCCTCTCCTCTCTTTCAATTCATTTTAATAATGTTTGTCATCAAGGGGGAGATTGTTGAATTTAGTAAACTAAACCATGATTAAGATGATGACTAAACATTATTAGGTTAATTATCAATTGTTTGTGTGATTAATTTTGTTTAGTGTGCAGAAAATAAAATAAAGTAAAACTGGCCTAAGCATCAATGACTCAAGCCATATGGAATCTGGCCCACACACACACACACTCACTCATGGCCCAAGGTTCATTTGGTTCCACCTCAAATGCTTCTCATCTGAAATAAAAACGGGTCTTTAGCAAAATAAAAGAATGAAAACAAGCATGACCCAACTAAAAGCATGAATCTCAAGAATTGGTTCACTGTGAACAGAAGCTTTGACAAATGTTTTCCATCATAAAAGAAATCATAAGAAAAGAAAGAAAGCGATCCCATATCATCACAATCCCAAATGGTGCCCATATCCAACTCCATTCTCCAAGTCAGTTTCTAACTAAGTAAATCAAAATTCCATTTCATATGAACTACACCTCTTCACACCACCGAAAGGCAAAACTCTCTCTTCTCTTTCTTTCACATCACATCACCCTGAAACAAAAGGAAAGAATGAGAAAGATCTGAAGTTAGGGCAAAGGAAAAAACGAAAAGCAAGTTTTCATTTTCAAGTAAGAAAAAAAAAGAAGAAGGACTACAACAAAAGAAAAGATCTCATAAAAAAAGAAAATCACAAAAAAAATGATTTTTCCATTTGTGCTTCATCAAAGAACGGTGAAGAAATCAACTCTGAACAAGCACCGTTTAAGAAACTATGAAGACAGCAAAGTCATAGGTGCTCAGTGGGTCATCAACAGCCAAGAAACAAACTTGGGGATAAAGCAAAGATCAATGGCCCAGATTGTAACACCCCAATTACCCTAAGCCTTACCTCTAGCCGTAAGGCAAAGGTTAATCAAAGGTTACGACAATTCTAAGGCTTATACATATTTATATAGAAGGAAATAATATATTCTAGAAGCCTGACGAATGATTAAGCTAAAAAACAAAGTTACATAAGCGCAAAATATTCCCACGAAGCTAACGCATAAGATACAAGGTATAGATGCAAGAGAATAAAACATATGTATATATATGGATATAAAAGTATTATAATCATAAGGAACTAGCCGCAACTTGTGGAGTTTAAGCCGACTAGTTACAAATAGAAAAATACAGAGTTTTAAAGTTAAAACAGCTTATATAAGCTATCTCTCAAATAAGCCTCTAAGGCCATAAATATAACTATATAAAAGATGAGAGAATACTATGACGAAAGTAAAATAGAAATAAACAAAGAACGAACCATACTCCGCTCTGTCACCATATCCGCAATCTCACCGAAGTAGATTACGACCTGCATCTGAAAAATAACAACAAAGTATGGAATGAGAACCGGAGGTTCTCAGTATGGTAACAGTGCCCAATGATGTAAGATGTAAGGCTTCGGGACGCCGAAGGCAATCCTAGAACTTCACATCACATACGGATATTCAAGCTTAGAACATAATAAATAAATATATAAAGGACTTAAACCATAAATCGGGTTATCTAAACTTAGGAGAATTCTAATTAATACTAATCACACTGCTGTATCCCACAGCCTTCACCAACCTAACCTCTGTGCGATCCCATCGCCACCGCCTACCTAACCTCCTCAGCAGATAAGTAAAACACAGATAATATTCATATACAACAAGTAGTTCAAGAAGCAGGTAGGCATGTTATAAAATTAGGCAAACTCAAGTAAACAAAGCAAGCAAGCATATAGGAGATGCACATGATGAATGTCTGTCCTATTGGCTATGATATCACATGTCGGTTATTGCCAAACCCGACAGAAAATTCGGTCGACAACTCCCGGATCAGTCTCTCTATTGCGCATAAAGAGGAATAATTTCGACGGATAAATGCCCTACCACCTCCTTTCAAAGGGAAACATTCCGAGAGAGCGTGCCCTACCACCTTCCTCTGGTTGTCGCATGATTCCGTGGGTTAGTGCCCTACCACCTTGCAATCAGAGAGAAACCGCATTTTCAGGAGGAATAATTTCGAGGGATGAGTGCCCTACCACCTTCTCCTTTTAGAGGAAAATATTCCGACGGAGCGCGCCCTACCACCTTCCTCTGGTTGCGAGAAATATGACTGAGAAGCCCAGCTTCAACCCTCACATCCGAACGTAGGCGGGAGACTGCCACAGCCCCTACGACGAAGAACAATACATTTCATAATCACATAGGTCACTGCTCATAGCATACTTCTACTCATACTCATTCTATCAACCACAATCATTCATTCCCAAGTTCTCATCTCATCACAATCATCATCAAGTCATAACTTTCCATTCTGAACTCACTAGTTCGTCAGTCTCTCAACTCGTTGTCAGTAATCACCAAGTTCACTACTCTTCCTTCTCTCTCAACTAACTCATCCTTAATACACTAGAAACCTAAACCTCTGTTTGCTAGCTTTTCAAAGTAAAACCCAAATTAAACCTCCTAGGACCTCTCCCATGTTCCAATGCCCAAAAATAAGTCCAAGAGTCTTAAAATAGTGTCATAGAAGTATACAATCTTGTTGGAAAAGTGAAATAGATTAAAAATAAAATTTAAGTTAGAAAACAGGATGTGTGCGTACGCACAGGGGTGTACGTGCACACGTCCAGAAGATTTTTATGATGTGTGCGTACGCATAGAGGTGTGCGTACGCACATCCATTAACTTTCCCAACTTGTGCGTGCGCACAGAGCTGTGCGTACGCACAGGTTGTAAAACCTCATTGGGTATGTGCGTGCACAAGTTGTGCTAGCGCTCAAAACAGGAAGCCTTTCCCTGCGTGTGCGTACGCACAGGTCTATGTGTGCACACAGGTCTGTGCGTGCGCACAGGTTTAAAAATTTGCAGGGTGTACGTGCGCACAAGACTGTGCGTGCGCACATACCAGATATCACAAAATTCTGCAATTCTGCAGAATTTCAGATTTTGACACCAAACTTTGAATGATCATAACTTTCTCTACAAAAATCCAAATTTTGCAAACTTTATATTGATTTGAAGAGTTTTCAATGAACTTTAATTTAAAGCAAATCCCAACCAATTTTGAAAACTGAGACTCAAGTTATGATCCGTCAAAGTTCACAAAAAAAATTATGTTTTTACCAAAAAACCTTAAAAACTTACTTTTACCATAACTCTCATTTCAAAACCAAACTACTCACAATCCAAATACTACCAAATCAACACAAAAGCTCATACCACTCATTCCTCAATCTCAACCATCAATAATCTCCCATTTACACTATCCCACACCATCAAAATTATTATTCTCCAACAATAAAAAATCATCACAAACAATCCTAATTCTCTTCATTCATCAATATCATTTCCACAACCTACCATCAATTATCAACCATACCCACAATTCTCAACAATATTACACATCAACAATAATCCACCAACCTTAACATAGCATCAACCACAAGATTCAATATTCAAAAATCATCATCAACATACATCATCACACATCATAATCATTAATATCCTTTATTCCAAACCACTACAACATTTTACATTAACTTATTACCTTAAATTTCCATAATCCTCATTATTCACCAATATAACTAATCACCATAAATACTCATCAATACCCATAATTTTCAACAATCACCATCAACCACACTAAACCAATATAACCAGCAATTTCATCAATTCACATATAATTATTCATACACCAATATCATTCAATCCTATCTTAGGGTCAACTAGCCTAATTGTCCAAAAACATTACATATTACATAAAGAAAACTGAAACCATACCTTGGCCGATTTTCAATATGCTCAAACCACCACCTGAGTCCAAACAAGCTTCCAAGACTCACCAACAAGCCACCAAAGCTCAACTAACATCATATATATATCAAAATCAAAATCTAGAAACCACAACATACAACACCACAAGGGTTTATGAGCAACTTACCTTGTCCAAAGAGGGTTGGATAATTTTCAATAATTACCCGCTATTAGAGATCACTTAAACAAGCAAAACCACAAAATTTGCTCAAAAACCAATCCAAAAACGCGCAGGAACTTAGATAGAAAGGAAGAACTCGTCAAGAGCTTCGCGTGGCCGCAAACGGCTCGTCAATCAGAGCTCCGGATCAAAAGTTATGGAGCTTTAAAGGAGGAGATGAATAGTGATATGGAGCTCTCCTCCCTCTCTCTCATTTCAGTGTGCCTCACCTTCTTTGGTCCAGCCCGCTAAGTGTTTTTTGTTCATTTGGTCCACTTTGGGCCAAAACCTTTAAGATTAGTGTCCGGTTTTCGATTCTAAATTATTTTTATCCTTTCAAAACAATAAATCAATTTTCCAAAATCTTATTTTTTAAAATATGCGGTACTGGACAGACTAGAGCCGGTACTGCCAGCTTAAGTGCCAGTACGCATTTTTACACAACTTTTCGAAACAAATATATTTTTCCAGCTCAGAAAAATTCATTGAAATCAAATTTCACTTTTATATTTTCAAATTAAAATGTCTAAATTTTGAATCTACTCTGGGCACAAAAATTATTATTTTTATTAAAATGGTTTTACGTGAAAAACTCCGATTCTTACATAGATTCAAGATTCTTGAAGAAAAGGGTGAGAGAGAAAGGTATGGTTGCATGTCACTGCTTCTGCTCTCTCTTACCTCTGTGAACCTTACTGTTGATTCTGATCTTGGGAGAAGAAAAAAAAATTAACTTATGCTGAAGTAAGGTTTCAAGCCTAAGAAGCTTCACTCTTCTATAATAAGGGTGAACGGCCAAGGATTGAAACAAGGAGTGAGAGCACAAGTTTCGATTCTCATAGCACAACTTGAGTTTTGTAAAGCTTAAAGCAGTAAAGTATCATGATCATAAACAAACAAGGCATTAAAGAAGAACTTAGCATGTGCATACAAGTATTGAAAAGCTAGTATGATTAATTGTTGCTCAATTGTATTGAATTTTATTTAATTGAAGTTTTCATCTAGGACAATTTGTGAAATCTTTTGAAAATCATGAAAACCTTGAAGAAGCAAATGCAAATAAAGCAAGAAAGAAAAAGGGAAAGAATGAGAAAGCTGAAGGCTCTGAGTACCAATGGCAATTTATTTGCTAAGTACTTGTGGTGTTTATGTATCAAGTAAAATGCTTGAAAACAAAACACTTAGAAGTCAAGGTTAGGCTCAAAGTGCAAAAAAGCACTCCCTCAAAGCTCAAGGCTCTGAGCATCAATGATTAGAGAGTCAAGAAAAGAAACAAATGAGCTTAATGAAGTCCTCTAATTAAATGCTTGTGGTGCTTATGTATCAAGTGGTAATACTTGAAAACAAAGCATTTAGAAGTTGTAGCTTTGTTATCAACTCATGGGGCAAAGCACCCAAAAGGAAAAGCTAATAAGAAAATCAAAAGCTTGTTTCAAGGAAGAAATATAAGAGAAAGATTTCATAAATTGAGCTAGATAGAAGCATCAATCATTTACATCTCTTTTGTGATTGTAGCATGCTTAGAAAACTAGCTAACCATGAACATTGAGTTGCTATTATTCTTACCTTAGATTGTTAATCTTTATTGCATGATTCTTTTCTTGCTTGGGGACAAGCAAGGTTTAAGTTTGGTGTTGTGATGACATGTCACCATGTCATGTTTTTCTATGCTTATTCATACAAGAAATTGATGATTTGTGCTTGAATAATGAATGCTTTTGTACTTAAATGGTATATTTCCTTGATCTTTTGATTTTATAAATTTTGTAGGAAATAAGAAGAAAAAGCACAAAATAAGCTAAAAAGGAGAAAAAAAGAATTTTGGGGCACACTTTGAAATTGGAGCACACTTTGGAGCCTTAGGCCACACTTTTAAAAAGCGTGGCCCATGACCAAATTAAAGGAGATTTGCAATCAGCACACAAAGCTCCGCTCTTGCCAAGAGCAGAGCGCTATAAGAGTTCAAAATGAGCTTGGAAGCAAAATTTTCGCTAAGTTAAAATCTGGGCGCTCACAGCATGACCATGCCTTCTTCAAAGGGCTATAACTTGAGCTACAGATGTTCGATTGATGTGCTTCTAGTTACGTTGGAAAGCTGACATTCAAAGCTTTCCAAAGATGTATGGAAATCTATATTTGGCATGAAATTAAGGAACGAATGAAATGCAACTTTAACGGCCAAAAACAAGCAAAAAAATCAGCCAATGCTTCCACCAAGGTTCGAAGCTGGAGCCTCACTCCAAAGCAAAGTAGCGCTCTACATCATTATTGTGCTCCGCTCTCTTCGAGAGCATTGTCATGCTCTCTTCAAGAAAAATTTAACGGAAAATGTTTGCTAGTGAAGCCTCAAGGACTTGAACACGGATACTTCACCAAGGAAGCAAGGATGCTGCGCTCTTGGTGAGAGCGGAGCGCTACTTTGATGCTTAGACCTTGTCACGCACCAAAATTGACACGGCCAGGGACACAAATTGAATGTTGTGCTCTTATGGAGAGCGGAGCATTGCCCTGGGAGGTGTCCCACACCAAACCAACTTGAACCAAGCTTGACCCATGCTCCAAACCAATTAAACCAAGGCCAACCAAACCCATCTCTCTTCAAATCCAAAGCAAGCAAAGCCCACATCATCACTCAAAGGCACAAGAACAAGCTAGAATTAGGATTTTCATTTAATTTATTTTCTATTTCAATTTCATTTTATTTTGTAAAAATCCTATATAAAGGCATCATTCTCATTTTCAAAAGAGGGAGTTCCATTAGATAGTATAGGGGCTGGCTCCATTTCAGAAGCTCTCTTTCTTAGTTATCATTTCTGTTTTAAATCTTGGATTGAGATTTGAAGAAATTCTGTTTTCATTCTCTATCTGTAACTTCTCTTGTTCTTCTTCTGCAAACTTTCAAGTGAATTGTGATTTGAATCAAAGTTCTCTTCATTGCTTTCATCTTTAATTTTTCTGCATCTTGTTCTCTATTGGATCAAGGAATGGAGTGAGATCTAGACTTGTTTTCTAGTCTATTTGATCCCCTGAGATCTTCACTTGTCTTTTTAGATTTCACAATTGAATTGAGTTTTCTTGCTGGTTTATTTTTCTGCTACAATTTCCTTCTCTGCACTTTTTACTTTCTGTTCCTAATGCTCTCAATTTACTTTCCTGCACTTTTGTTCCTCTGCACTTTACATTTGAGTTGTTGTGATCTTGATTTATTTTCCTGCAATTTACAATTCCTGCAATTATTTTAATTCTTGGATTACTGCTTCCTTTAATTTCCCTGCAATCAACCCCCTCTACTTTTCATGCAATTTACTTTTCTTCCAATTTAAGTTTCAACTCTTTTACTTTCTTGCTCTTTAAGTTTCAGCAATTTAATTCTTCTGCACCTTTAATTTACTGCAATTTTACTTTTTGTTGATCAACTTCACACAATTCCCTCAATGTTACTTGACTAAACTAATCACCTACTAAAGTTGCTTGATCCATCAATCCCTGTGGGATCGACCTCACCCTAAGTGAGTTTTACTACTTGATGCAACCCAATACACTTGCCGGTGAGTTTTAGGTGATTGGAATTCATTTTCCAAAATAATCCATCACCAAGCTAAGGATCTGTTCATACCTTGGGTCGACCTCTCTGACCCGGGCTGATCGAAAACAAAACAACCGACCTCTTTAGGTCAGATCTCCCGACCTCTACCTTAAAGAGGTCGGCCAAATCGCCACAAGAAGCCCAAGCAAGCCCAAACAAAGGGATACAGCCCAATCTAAAGGCAGCTAAAGCCTAGAAAGATAAAGGCGGTTCCCCTTAAAGATAAGATAAGATAACCAACTCATTTTATCTAGAAAGGTCAACCCACACTACTATAAATACACTAGAGCACCCAGGTATAACCCATAATCTGATTCTACCAAATACCTGCTTAAAGCCTATGCTAACTTAGGCATCGCAGTCCCTTGCAGGTACCACCACCCACCGGTGAACAAGAATCAGTAGCACCACTAAGGTCAACAAGTCGGATACGGCAGTCCCGACCACCACAGCAGATCTCATCCGAGATCGACCTTTAGTTTCAGGTAACCCTCGGAACAGTGGCGCCGTTGCCAAGGAACTTGGAAGTCATTCCATCATCATGGCGGATAACCTTGACAACGACCACGATTCTGATTTAGAAAACAGAAGGCCGCATAAGAACGCGGACATCACACCAAAAGATACATCTCAACCAAACAGAGATAAGCATTCGCCAAATACAGAAATTCTGGATGCCTTACAAGCTCAACAGGATCGTCTCAAGCAGCTCGAAAAGGAGGCCGAGCATCAAAGGGAAGCCGAGTGGGACCTTTGGAGAGAAACTAGGTGACACCGAGAGCTAGAAGACAAGCTCCTAAAGCTCGAGGCTGAGCTCAAAATTAAAACCGTTCAGTCCAGTCACGACGACAGCTCCCACAGAGATCAAGAGCCATTCACCAAAGAAATCATGAAAGCAAAAGTCCTAAAGGACTTCAAAGCTCCTGACATGATCTTATACGATGGCACATCGGACCCAAGCCACCACCTCAGCAACTTCAGAAGCATAATGTACCTCACTGATGCCTCGGACGCCATTCGATGCAAGGCCTTCCCGACTACCTTAACAAAGACAGCAATAAAGTGGTTCGACAACTTACCTCCTAGATCCATCACAAGTTTTGATGACCTAGCCAAAAAATTCCTTGCCAGATTCTCCATTCAAAAAGACAAAGCCAAACACACCCCGAGCCTACTAGGAATCAAGCAAGGAGATTGGGAAAGTATTCACAACTATATGGAAAGATTCAACAAAACATGTCTAGACATACAAAGTCTACCAACGGAAGCAGCCTGACGAACTGGATTTTCTGTCAGTAAAGAATTTTATAAAATTAATTGCGTTGTAAGTATAGTTTCTAAACCAATAGAGAATCCTTTCGTACAAAAACTTTGGTTGTCACAAGTAACAAAACCCAATAAAATTTATAACCGAAGTATTTAAACTTTGGGTCGTCTCTCAAGGAATTACAGGGCAGTATGATTTATTATTGGTTATGAAAAATTGTATATTTTTTGGTTTTTGAAATAAGGGGCAAGTAATTTAAATGACAAGGAAAAATAGATTGATAATAATAAAATCTCTTGGCAAGGTATAAGAATTGGAATTTCTATCCTAGTTATCCTTATCAGGTGTGATGAGAATTGGGTTTTAATCCCACTTAGTTAACCCTTACTGAACAAAGGAAAGTCAAGTGGACTGATTAATCTGATCCTCAAGTCCTAGTCAATTCCTGTGGAAAGACTGGCTTTAGAATGATCCAAATCAATCAGCAACTCCAATTTCAATCAACAGCTGAGTTTGATAACTCAAGTGTTACCAATTACTTAACCAAAGCCAAAAGGGAAAATAAATCTAAATTAAATTGAAAGCATCATGAATAGAATATAAAAATCGTTAATCTGAAATACCTCGAATTATATTAAATAGAATATTCAAATCTTAACCACTCTTCCCTATCACCTCTTAACCACTCACATCCATCCACTCTTCCCCATAAACCCCACCTACCTCCAAACTTCAAACTCTTTTCCCTCCCAAACCCAACCCTAATGGCCGAACCCTATACCCTCCCCCACTCCTATATAAACCCCTCACTCCTTCTTCATTTTCACACACCACAACCCTTTCTTCTCCCCCTTGGCCGAATACACACCTCTCTCCCTTTCCTCCATTCTTCTTCTTCTTCTCCTTCTTTCTCTCTTCTTTTGCTCAAGGACGAGCAACATTCTAAGTTTGGTGTGGTAAAAGCATAGCTTTTTTTTGTTTTTGGATAACCAGTGATGGCACCTAAGGCCAGAGAAACCCAAGAAAGAGGAAAGGGAAGGCAATTGCTTCCACCTCTGAGTCATGGGAGATGGAGAGATTCATCTCAAAGGTCCATCAAGACCATTTCTATGAGGTTGTGACCAAGAAAAAAGTGATCCCTGAGGTTCCTTTCAAGCTAAAAAAGAATGAGTATCCGGAGATCCGACTTGAGATCCAAAGAAGAGGTTGGGAAGTTCTCACCAACCCCATTCAACAAGTCGGGATCTTAATGGTTCAAGAGTTCTATGCAAACGCATGGATCACTAGGAACCATGATCAAAGTGTGAACCTGAATCCAAAGCATTGGCTTACCATGGTTCGGGGGAAATACTTAGATTTCAGTTCGAAAAATGTAAGGCTGGCGTTCAACTTGCCAATGATGGAAGAAAACGCACGCCCCTACACTAGAAGGGTCAACTGTGATCAAAGGTTGGACCAAGTCCTCATGGACATATGAGTAGAAGGAGCTCAATGGAAAGTTGACTCAAGAGGCAACCCGGTTCAATTAAGAAGACTGGACCTTAAGCCTGTAGCTAGAGGATGGTTGGAGTTTATTCAATGCTCAATCATTCCTACTAGCAACCGGTCTGAAGTTACTATAGACCGGGCCATCATGATCCACGGTATCATGATTGGGGAGGAAGTAGAAGTTCATGAGATTATACCTCAAGAACTCTACAAGGTGGCTGACAAGTCCTCCACTTTGGCAAGGTTAGCCTTTCCTCACCTTATTTGCCACCTCTGCAATTCGGCTGGAATTGACATAGAGGGAGATATCCTCATTAAAGAGGACAAGCCCATCACTAAGAAAAGGATGGAGCAAACAAGAGATCATGGACCTCAACAAGAGCATGAGGAAATTCCTCATCATGAAATCCCTGAGATGCCTCAGGGGATGCACTTTCCTCCACAAAACTACTGGGAGCAAATCAACACCTCCCTAGGAAAGTTAAGTTCCAACATGGGACAACTAAGGATGGAGTACCAAGAGCACTCCATCATCCTCCATGAAATTAGAGAAGATCAAAGAGCTATGAGGGAGGAGCAACAAAGACAAGGAAGAGACATAGAGGAGCTCAAAAGCACCATTGGTTCTTCAAGAAGAGGAAGACGCCACCCTCACTAAGGTGGACCCATTCCTTAATCTCCTTGTTCTTATTTCTCTGTTTTTCATTTACTATGCTTTATGTTTATGTTTGTGTCTTATTACATGATCATTAGTATTTAAGTGTCTATGTCTTAAAGCTATAAATGTCCTATGAATCCATCACCTCTCTTAAATGAAAAATATTTTAATTACAAAAGAACAAGAAGTACATGGTTTCGAATTCATCCTTAAAATCAGTTTAATTATTTTGATGTGGTGAAAATACTTTTTGTTTTCTGAATGAATTCTTGAACAGTGCATATGTCTTTTGAATTTGATGTTTATGAATGTTAAATATGTTGGCTCTTGAAAGAATGATGAAAAGGAGAAATGTTATTGATAATCTGAAAAATCATAAAAATGATTCTTGAAGCAAGAAAAAGCAGTGAATACAAAAGCTTGCAGAAAAAAAAAGAAAAAAAAGAAAAAGCAAGCAGAAAAAGCCAAAAGCTCTTTAAACCAAAAGGCAAGAGCAAAAAGCCAATACCCTTAAAACCAAAAGGCAAGGGTAATAAAAAGGATCCAAGGCTTTGAGCATCAGTGGATAGGAGGGCCTAAAGGAATAAAATCCTGGCCTAAGGGCTAAACCAAGCTGTCCCTAACCATCTGCTTGTGGCGTGAAGGTGTCAAGTGAAAACTTGAGACTGAGCGGTTAAATTCAAGGTCCAAAGCAAAAACAAGAGTGTGCTTAAGAACCCTGGACACCTCTAATTGGGGACTTTAGCAAAGCTGAGTCACAATCTAAAAAGGTTCACCCAATTATGTGTCTGTGGCATTTATGTATCCAGTGGTAATACTGGAAAACAAAGTGCTTAGGGCCACGGCCAAGACTCATAAAGTAGCTGTGTTCAAGAATCAACATACTGAACTAGGAGAATCAATAACACTATCTGAACTCTGAGTTCCTATAGATGCCAATCATTCTGAACTTCAATGGATAAAGTGAGATGCCAAAACTATTCAAGAGGCAAAAAGCTACTAGTCCCGCTCATCTAATTGGAGCTAAGTTTCATTGATATTTTGGAATTTATAGTATATTCTCTTCTTTTTATCCTATTTGATTTTCAATTGCTTGGGGACAAGCAACAATTTAAGTTTGGTGTTGTGATGAGCGGATAATTTATACGCTTTTTGGCATTGTTTTTACATAGTTTTTAGTATGATTTAGTTAGTTTTTAGTATATTTTTATTAGTTTTTAAATAAAAATCACATTTTTGGACTTTACTATGAGTTTGTGTATTTTTCTATTATTTTAGGTATTTTCTGGCTGAAATTGAGGGACTTGAGCAAAAATCATATTCAGAGGTTGAAGAAGGACTGCAGATGCTGTTGGATTCTGATCTCCCTGCACTCAAAGTGGATTTTCTGGAGCTACAGAACTCCAAATGGCGCGCTCTCATGTGCGTTGGAAAGTAGACATCCAGGATTTTCCAGCAATATATAATAGTCCATGCTTTGCTCGAGTTTAGACGACGCAAACTGGCGTTCAACGCCAGCTTCCTGCCCAATTCTGGAGTTAAACGCCAGAAACAGGTTGCAAAGTGGAGTTAAATGCCAGAAACAGGTTATAAACTGGCGTTCAACTCCAAGAAAAGCCTCTACACGTGTAAAGCTCAATGCTCAGCCCAAGCACACACCAAGTGGGCCCCGGAAGTGGATTTCATCATCATTTACTTATCTCTGTAAACCCTAGTAACTAGTTTAGTATAAATAGGACTTTTTACTATTGTATTTACATCTTTGGATCTTTGGAACATCTTTGGATTTTATTTTGATCCTTTGATCATGTTTGGAGGGCTGGCCTCTCGGCCATGCCTGGACCTTGTTCTTATGTATTTTCAATGGTAGAGTTTCTACACACCATAGATTAAGGTGTGGAGCTCTGCTGTTCCTCATAAATTAATGCAAAGTACTATTGTTTTTCTATTCAATTCAACTTATTCCGATTCTAAGATATTCATTCGCACTTCAATATGAATGTGATGATCGTGACAATCATCATCATTCCCAACCCATGAACGCGTGCCTGACAACCACTTTTGTTCTACCTTAGATTGAATGAGTATCTCTGGGATTCCTTAATTAGAGTCTTCGTGGTATAAGTTAGAATCCATGGACGGCCATTCTTGAGATCCGAAAAGTCTAAACCTTGTCTGTGGTATTCCGAGTAGGATCTGGGAGGGGATGGCTGTGACGAGCTTCAAACTCACGAGTGCTGGGCGTAGTGACAGACGCAAAAGGATAGTAAATCCTATTCCAGCATGATCGAGAACCGACAGATGATTAGCCATGCAGTGACAGCGCATTGGACCATTTTCACTGAGAGGACAGGATGTAGCCATTGACAACAGTGATACCTAACATACAGCTTGCCATAGAAAGGAGTAGGAATGATTGGATGAAGACAGCAGGAAAGCAGAGGTTCATGAGGAAAGAAAGCATCTCTATACGCTTGTCTGAAACCCTCACCAATGAATTACATAAGTATCTCTATCCTATTTATATTTTAATCATGTTTTAATTATCAATTCACCATAACCATTTGAATCCTCCTGACTGAGATTTTCAAGGTGACCATAGCTTGCTTCGAGCCAACAATCTCCGTGGGATCGACCCTTACTCACGTAAAGTTTATTACTTGGACGACCCAGCACACTTGCTGGTTAGTTGTGCGAAGTTGTGACAAAGTGTGATTCACGTTTGAGAGCACCAAGCCTTTGGCGCCATTGTTGAGGATCACCATTTCGTGCACCAGATAGGATCTTGATTATGTATGTATTCTTTGTAAGTATTGTAATTTGTATTGAAAGTATGGATGTATGTTTGGAAAAATACGTGTTAAGTTCAAACAGGCTCATATTTTAGTATTAAATATTTTAAGAGTCGTCGTAATATCTAAGCTATCAGAGTGGCGCAGTCAAAAGCGTGACATTTTGATAGTTTGGGTGTTACAATAGTGTCGTAGGTGAAAAATGTGAGTCAAAATTATTTCAATTTTCAATAATAAATAACAGCAGAAATTTACTTGCTTATTCGAAAGGACCTAAACTCCCAAATTGAAGAGAACAAAAAAGAAGATAATGAAAATTTAGTTTACAAGATTGAAAAGATGTGAGTGTCAAAATTGTTTCAATTAATATTACACTTTATAAAATAAACTTACACTGTAGTAGTAGACCTCCTAATAACTGCTATATATTTGAGCGAATAGGTTCTATCCCTTTTTAGCCATTATTTTCTAATGTATGCGGAAAAAAAAGTGTGAAGCTTAACTCACATAGATCATCATAGATGCAAATTCCATAGCTTATTGACACAACCTGGTGGAAAAGAGTAGTAATAAGTTATAACAAGCTAAGAAACATAATGATAATAAATTATAATAGCTAACATAACTAAAGCTATCTTCCATAAACAAAGTTTTTCAATAAACATTTGTATTAAGAAATACCTTGCTTCTGAACTCTGAATCAATAAATCAGTTGAACAAAAACATAGCTTAAAATTATAATTTGCAACTAGCTGAATATAATTTAAATGATTTTGTAAATAAATGACAATAACAACAATAATGGGAATCAGATCAAAAGAATAAGAGGATTGAGATTTGTGCTTACAGAGATCTTCCGGCGTGGAGAACTGGTGGTGATCGGTGGGTTTGTTCTTGGAATTTTTCCTTCTCTTTGCAGTTCTGATTCAATCACTCATGCACACTACGATCAAACTAGAATAACGTTACTTTCTTATGCAGGCAATATTTTGGAACAAAATTAAAACGAAATCAGAACAAGCATGAAATGAAAAAGAGACAACCAAAATTGAGAATAATAAAATCCTAGAATTAGATTAAGATTGAGAAAGGTTTGAAGGAGAATAAATCACGATCCAAAGAAAGAGAGAGGAAGAGATTATGCTAGAGAATAGTTTTTCATTCTTGATTTCAAAGGAAACAGCGATTGTGAGCACCGATTGGAAGAAGAGTATGAACATGCAATGGCTCGTGAGTCGTGAGCAGGGATGGATACATGGGGGAGGGGGCAAGTGGAGGTCTGGGCCCCTAACTTTTATAAAAAATATTAGTAGTATAATGATTTTTAAAGTTTTTTAAATCCCTAAACACTACATTCTCTTTCTTCATATTCCTTGTTCCTTTTGACGCTCGGTATTCTTTTGGAGGCATAGCCACGCCCTCACATCACTGTCAAGTGTCACAAGTTTTTAGTCATATCATTATATCAATTAAAGCAAAGGTACTCACTACTCACTCCACTTTTTACTTCTTTTATATAATTGTATAAAATTATTAATTAACAAATCATATTTTTTGACTATAAAATAATACAATTTTATGTTTTTTATGCTCACATAGATAAATTGGCTTATCCATCTTTAGGATTTATTCTCTCTCTTTTTTTCGTTTCTTTTTTTTTTTTTAGTGAAATTGATAGTGACTTAGTGAAAAAATATTGTTATTGATGTTTAATTAATAAAAAATATTTAGACTTTGTTTATTCATGCGAATATATAATTATTTGAATTCTTTTTTTTTTATCAGGTAAAAAGAAACTAGAACATTTTATGATGAGAAAGCAAATTAAAATTGATGTAATTTTTAAGAGAAAAAAGTTACTAATAATGTTGGAGTTCAAACAAGTCAACCCTCAAATTTTATTTCACAAGAAGTTCAAGTAAGTGAACTCTCTAATCATACTCAAAATACACATCAATATGAAGCCAAAGTTCCAAGATTAGAAAGAGATATTGATATCTCTTTACTAGAAAGGGATCCATGAAAGCAACGTCCAATTTGATAGTATAATGTCAATGAACGTGATAATATTTGTAGAGCATATATAATAGTTGGGGAGATAAGCCTCAAAGTAGTCCCTGAAGTTACCCTCGAGTCTCATAGTGATCCCTGAAGTTAAAAATTACTCATATTCATCCCTGAAGTTACACTCCGGAACTCAGACTCGTCCTTCCGGTCAATTTCGTCTAGCTGGTGCAACCGGAAAGCTGACATGGACTCGTTGGTGACACGCTGTCAGCACAACGGCTAGCTGTCGTGGCGACGTAAACTGTTTTGACTAAATTTGGTCCCTAAATTAAGGTTAAAAACCCTAACTCCCAATTGACTCTCTTCTCCATCGCACACTCTCTTCCTCTCTCTTCTCCATCGCACCAGAGGTGACTCTCCTCTACAGTGTTTTCTCCATCTTCGAAATCCACAAGTTAGCAAGCCTTGTAACGGTCCCCTGTGATCCACAAGTTAGCAAGCCTTGTAATAGTCCCCTGTGTGGATTTCAAAGATGGAGAAGACACTGTAGAGGAGAGTCACCTCTGGTGCGATGGAGAAGAGAGGAGAAGAGAGTATGCGATGGAGAAAAGAGGAGAAGAGAGTCAATTGGGGTTAGGGTTTTTAACCTCAATTTAGGGACTAAATTGAGTCAAAACAATTTACGTTGCCATGTCAGCTAGCTGTTGTGCTGACAGCGTGTCACAAACGAGTCCAAGTCAGCTTTTTGATTGCGCCAGCTGGATGAAATTGGCCGGAAGGACGAGTCTGAGTTTCGGAGTGCAACTTCAGGGATGAATATGAGTAATTTTTAACTTCAGGGATCACTATGAGGCTCGACGGTAACTTTAGGGACCACTTTGAGGCTTATCTCAATAGGTGGGTCATACCAACCAACAAATATTAGCTATTCAGCTTCTGGTAATAACAATCACCGTCGATATATTCAATCTTCTTGGTCTAAGAAATTTTCAAGTCGGTTAAAATATTCACCAGAAAAGATGCTGCTTATTGTTTGCCTTGCTACTTGTTTGGTAAACATTATGGTGTTCGCAATGATGAAAAAAATACATTTTCAGAGTTAGGATTTAGTAATTGGAAGAAAGTAAACAATGGAGTGAATTATGCATTTGTATGTCACGAGGGTTCTAGTCCTAATAATTCTCCCTATAATTTATGTGTGAAATCTTGTGATGATTTAATGGCTCAATCTAAGCATATAGACAAAGTTCTTGATAGGCATAGTGATGAAACTATTTCAAATAATCGCTTAAGATTGAAGACATCTATTGATGCTATTTGATGGATTACATTTCAAGCATGTGCATTTAGAGGCGGTAATGAAAGTCCTGGATCTTTGAATAGGAAAAATTTTATTGAGTTAATTAAACTTTTAGCTTCCTGTAATCAGAATGTTAATAATGTTATCCTTGAAAATTTTCCTGGAAAAGCTCAATATATATCTCCCAGTTTTCAAAAAGATATATTGCATATCTTTGCTAGAAAAGTGCGTGGAACAATTCGAGAAGAAATTGGTAATTCTAAATTTTGTTTAATTATTGATGAAGCAAGAGATTAGTCAAAGCGAGAACAAATGTCTGTGGTTTTAAGATTTATAGACAAGCATGATTGTGTTAAAGAAAGATTTTTTGATCTTATACATGTTTCTGATACGTGTTCTTTGACATTGAAAACAGAAATTTCATCAGTTCTTTTTCATCATAATCTTGATGTTCAAACTCTTTGGGGACAAGGTATGATGGAGCTAGTAATATGCGTGGTGAATGAAATGGATTCTAAGCTCTATTTTTGAAAGATTGCCCTTTTTCTTATTACATTCATTGTCTTGCTCATCGATTAGAATTAGCACTTGTTTCTGCAGCCAAAGAAGTTTGTTATGTTCATCAATTCTTTTTAAAACTTACACTAATTATGAATGTTGTGACTGTTTCTCATAAACGTTATGATCAGTTAAGGGTTGCTCAAGCAAATAATGTTGCAAACTTAATTGCCAATGATCAAATTGTGACAGGTAGTGGACTTAATCAAAGAGTTGAAAATACTAGATGGGAGTCTCATTTGAATTCTGTACGTAGCTTGCTATGCATGTTTGATGCTACTTGTGAAGTTCTTCAAAAAACACTGAAGAAGGCAATTTTTCCACTCGTGGTAATGTTAGTGCTGCTTATGATGCTATCACATCCTTTAAATTTGTCTTTGTTTTGCATTTGATGAGAAATATTTTGGAAGTTGTTAGTCATGATCTTTATCAAGCTTTGCAATGAAAAAATCAAGACATATTGAATGTTTTAACTCTAGTTTTCTACTACCAAGACTTTAATCCAAAGAATGAGAGAATCATGTTGAGAGGCTTTCATAAAAGAAGTTATATTATTTTGTGAGAAACATGAAATTGAAGTTCCTGATATGAATGCATTGCATATTCCTAGAAGAGGCCGAACTCGCAAAATTGTTAACCAAATTTCAGTGGAGCATCATTACCATGTTAATTTATTTATGGCTGTAATTGATACACAATTGCAAGAGCTTAATGGAAGATTCAATGATAATATGGTGGAATTACTTACTTTAAGTTCAACTTTAGATCCTAGAGATAATTATAAGTTCTTCAGTATCAACAAAGTAGTATGTGAATTAGTAGAACGTTAACGGTTTTATCTGTGATTTCAGTGACCAAGAGAAATTTCACATTAGAATGCAACCTCAACATTATGAACTTGATGTTCCTAATCATGTTGAGTTAACTAACTTGTGCACAATTTCGGAGTTAAGTCAAGGACGATTAACGAAGATAGGAAAGTCTTTAACATATCATTTGACTGATCGTTTGATTCGCTTGGTATTAACTCTCCCTGTTTCAACTGCTATAATTAAGAGATCTTTTTCAGCTATGAATATTGTGAAGAATAGACTCAGAAACAAAATAGAAGATGAATTTCTTACTAATTATCTTTTGATTTACATTGAGAAGAAGATTGCTGAAAGATTTGACACAGATTCTATTATCGATGAATTTTATGATATGAAGAATCGACGTGTATCACTTCGTTAGTAAAAAGTACACATATTTTTCTATACTTTAAATATATATTTTTTATTGGTATATTTTTATAATACATCTTATATTATAATTTATTTGTATATTTTTTTAAATATTATATATATTATGGGCCCACATGATAACATTTTTGGATCCGTTCCTGATCGTAAAAAGGTTTTGGGGAGAGTATGAATACATGGTGTATTTAGGAATAAAAATAGGTAACAGTTATTTAAATTTTTTTTAAAAAATAAGTATATTTACTAAAGTTTTATTTTAAATGTTATCTAAAATATAATTTTAGTTACATTGCTAATATTTTAATAGCTACATTGCCAATATTTTAATACATATTAAAAGATAAATGTTACTAAATATTTAAAATATAATAGTGGGTGAATTTGGTAAGCATACTGCTGGCATATAGTTGGTGGCATAAATTTAATTAATTGGAAAGTTACTAAGAATGGTATGATTTTGGTTTATACAGATAATGATAAATCCTCCGAAACGTCATTTTAGTTAAGGACTCCAAGATTTTAAATTTAACGACAAGGACTTGGTGTTGTACTATATAAACTCGTTTTCTCCTAGGTTATTGTCACACCAATTTTCACTGGAGTTTCATATCCCTTCTTCTAAGTTTCTAAGTTTCTTTGTCCTGTGCTTCGCTTCTTGCTTATTTGAAATAGAGAAAATGGCCATCCAGACTGAGCACTCTGCCCATGGTTTGATTATGTTTTTCTTCTTCTCTTAAAAAAAAAAGTATTAGAGCATTATTTTTTCTTTTTGGGTAGAAAATCCCATATATCTCAATTTGTTTTTTTTCTAGGTTCTCAAGCTGAGAAAAAGAAGAATGTGCACACTGAAGAAACCAGTGAGCTTGTGTCGGCAAAGGACAAAACGTTTAAGGCCCCAGAAAGCAATGCATTTGACCAATCCTTCAGGTTTCAGTTTCCCTTTCAATATTCTCTTTTATTTGATTTTTATTTCTTTGATTTAAAATTTATGATTTTAAGCATCTAATGCCATATATTTGACATAAATTCACTCATCTTAAAAAATTTAAATTAATATAATAAGACATATAAATAATTATATCTCTAATATAAATTTTGACATATATAAAAGTCTTATTTAAACTTAAAATGTGATTGTGCATAGATATTTTTTTCTTTTAAGATTTTTTATCTTAATTTTTTTAATAATAAAAATTAAACTCTAACTTTCTTTAGTAATAGAAAAGACATATAAATTGCTACATTTCTTTATCTAATATTTTCAACAATTTAATTTTGTTTTAAATGTTAAATATGCAACTAATTACATATGTCAATATAATTTAAAAATAAAAAACTTAACTTAAACTTAGTTTGCTCTAATTTTACTACATAAAGGGTGAGAAAAATTTTGTATCTTTGTGACCCACGTTCTCTCAATAAAACTGAGATTTCTTTTTTATATTTTTGAAAGAATTTAATTTTGATCACAAAGTAAAACACTTTTCATATATATACCAAATCATATATCAATAAATATAACAAATTTTTATATATAATTACTGTTTAAATAATCATTTAAAATATTGTGTAAAATAATTTACAAATTCATAATCCTTCATAAAAAGCTTACATATACCATACAATAATACACATACAAATTTGTAAAAATGGCTTCAGATATCGATCAAAGTGAAATTAGTCTTCTAATGAGATTATTTGGCAGGGATTATGATATTGAAAGTGAAAGACAAAAACGTGTGGAAGAATTCTATAGATTACAACACATTAATCAGACATATGATTTTGTAAGCCAAATTTTTATTTTCCTCAAACATGTTTATATATACTAATATACAATAACATGAAAGCTCAATGCTAATTCATGAAAATTTCATTTTCTAATAATATAGGTAAAGAAAATGAGGGAGCACTATAAGAAATTGGACAAAGCAGAAATGAGCATATGGGAATGTTGTGAGCTGCTTAATGAAGTAGTGGATGATAGTGATCCTGATTTGGATGAACCTCAAATTCAACATTTGTTGCAAACTGCAGAAGCCATTAGAAAAGATTATCCTAACGAAGATTGGTTACATTTGACTGCTCTCATCCATGGTAATTAAATTTGAAATCTTAGATTTTTTTTTAATTTTCTATTATAAAGGTTAATTAGTTTAATTTTAGTTATTTTTTGTTCTTTTATTTTAAGAAAATTTTTTCATTATTGATAGATAGTTAATATGAATTGACAAATGAATATTTGTTTATTTTAGACCTCGGAAAGATTCTTCACCTTCCTCAATTCGGTGAGCTTCCTCAATGGGCTGTTGTTGGTAAGAACTTTTCTTATTCTTTATGATATTTTTTTTTGAAATGGAATAATCTTTTGACTATTATATTTTAGAAATAAAATTTAATTACAGTATTTAAAATTAATTATCATTTTAAAACCATAATACAAAACCAAATTTTTATTAGGTCATTACGGCTACATTAAGGTTGAGAGAGTGTAAATAATTAATTATAAAAATATTTGTGTTGTAATTATTTTGATTCAATTTACAATATTTTAAATAAGACACATCCCTATATTTCATGTATAATTATTTTATCAATCTTTAAATTTCCAATTAGCTAGTTTTGGCATGTTACTTTAAATTCAAAATTTTAACCAAATGATTAAATATATATTTGCAGGAGATACCTTTCCTGTTGGTTGTGCCTTTGATGAAAAAAATGTTCACCACAAGGTAGCCTTCCTCTTCTAACAAAACTCTAAAAATTACCCCTTTTTTTGCATGTCTCTAAAACAATCATGTTAAATTTATATTAAAATCAACAATCAGTATAAAATACATATTAAAATATAAAATATATATTAAAAATAAATTAAATTATATATATATATATATATATATATATATATATATATATATATAAATAATATATAATGATTAATTTTAGTGTACAAATAATATATTTTTATTCTAAAATTATCATCAACCAATAATATAAATTTTTTCTATGCTTCAGTATTTCAAGGAAAACCCAGATAGCAAAAATCCTGCTTATAACACTAAAGATGGAGTCTATAGTAAAGGATGTGGATTAGATAATGTACTCATGTCATGGGGACATGATGACTATATGTATATGGTGAGTAATTAAATATATAGTTACAATTTATATATAATTTGTTTATTATTTTGTTCAAGATATATAATAAATTTATACTTCACTTGAATTTATAGGTAGCAAAGGAAAATGGAACCACTTTACCTTCACCTGGCTTATTCATTATTAGATATCACTCATTTTATCGTAAGTATTTTTATTTACTATGTGCTTTTTCTTTTATATTATAAGAAGGCATTTTTTGTTGAGCAACAAAAGTTCGTTTTATTTTGTAAACCAAAAAAAAAAATCATAATTACTTTTTAGAATTTTCTTTTAATAACAATGTATTAAGCTTAAAACTCTTTTGCAGCTTTCCATAAGGAGGGAGCATATACTCATCTCATGAGTGAAGAAGATTTTGAGAACTTGAAGTGGCTTCACATTTTCAAGTTAATCCTTTTTCTAATATATATATATATCAAATAATTTACACACAGCATTTGGTATTATTACTAATCAATAACATCACCCGTAATTTTATGTATTATGTAGTAAATATGATCTCTATAGCAAAAGCAAAGTTTTGGTGGACGTTGAAAAAGTGAAGCCATACTATCAATCACTTATTGACAAGGTGGGGGCACAAATTTCAGATAGATTATTGCTCATTTTTTTTATTTGAATTCCTTTTCTTGTTTCTTAATGTGACGTTCTTACTTTTCTTTTTGAATGCTTTTATAGTATTTTCCAGCAAAACTGAAGTGGTGAAGAATCAATATAAGCTAATTAATGGATCTACCTTAAGGGCCTGGAGGGAATTGATTAATTTTCCTTGAGAGCAAGTTAAAAAATAGAGACCGATTGCATATATGTGTTGTAATGTATTAATTTCTATAATTACATATATGTGTTGTAAATCACAAACAGATTGCTTTATATACTCAATAATATGATGTAAACTATTAAAATGAATGAATGATGGATGAACTTGTATATATATATATATATATATATATATATATATATATATATATATATATATATATATATATATATGAATTCTTATTCATACATATCAAAATAACAATCAACTAATATAATCAATCAATTAATACAGTAACTACTAAAAAAAATTATTTTTAGCAACTATTTATTTTGTTTTTAGTGATAATTAAAATAGTCATTAATATAATTACTAGCAATTAGAGATTAGCCGTCTTATGTTTTGTCACTAAAAGATTTTAGCGGTAATTATACTGTAATATCCTACCATACAGAGTCTTATGCTTAAGTCATAATTCAGAGATGGCAAGGTATTACGACCTCTAAAATAAAAATTTAGTACATATAGTAGTGTGAATAAGGATTATAACTAGGAGCCTTTGTAGAAAAAGGGGTAAACAAAAACCGTAACTCGAAAGCGCAACACTCCGATCGATAACGTAACGAACAAAGGATAAGCTAACGCGAGATTATATATATACAAAGGAGTGTCAAAAACGGAAATATCAAGACTCAAAATCCGGTTGCGAAGATAACCGGTCCGAGCATAGCAATATATACATATAATAAAATAAGGAAAACCCCAAGGAAAACCCAAAGGGACACAAATACAGAGAACCTATTCTCCAAAATCTCCTATAAGAGGAGTCATCACAGTTTGTATTATTTAATGAAGATAAAAATATCTAAACAAGATATATAAACCAAAACAGAGTCCCGAGAACAAAGGATCTTCGCTAATCCAGAAGTCTCCAGCATGCCTCAGCGAGAAACCTCACGTCCTGCATCTGAAAATCATAAAATCCGCATGGGTGAGAAACAGAGGTCTCCAGCATGGTAACAGCTTCCACATATATAATGCATAATAATAGAGGAAAGCCGAAGGCAATCCTAGAACTTCCTTCAGATAAAATCAAAGCTTATAAACAGGCTAAACCGTAAGTGGCAACTGACTAAAGATCATTCAGTCTAACTAATACTTCCCTTTCCAATTCCTTCAGACCTCCCAACCACCAGCAGGAGTATAATATAGCAAACACAGTTATATCAGACAAGAGATTTACAAATAGGAACAGATAAGGCATTTAGACAATTAGCAAGTAATATGCAGTCAAATAGGCAATCGCAAACAATTCATATAGTATGCATATGATGAATGCCTGTCCCTAGTGGCTGATGATATCATCTGTCGGTTATAGATCCAACCCGACAAGTCCTGGTAGCTAACCATTGGACTGTCCCTCTGTCGCGCATCCCCAACTCGAGTTATACTCATCATAAACTTGATCATAATCATGATCCATATCCATCACCCTTACTGGTGAATATTTACGGGGGCGAGCTCATCCGGGACTTTCACAGTGCCCGGCCACACTTACGACATAGGGTCAAAAGAGCTTCGAGTCTCAACCTGGAGCACGTGGTGGCTAGCCACTGCTTCCTCCCAGGGAATCCTTCATCTCCGATAGTGGAAGTGCAAACATTCACAATTCATTCAACAGCATATATGCATTTATACTTAGCCATAATCATGGCTCCGCCGTAACAAGGCAATAATCCAGCCATCCGACTCATGATTAAATCCATAACCAGCCAATTCATTAACAATTACGGCTCTTCAGCCCATGGCATAACAAGCACTTCCACCGCCATCCTCCGCATCTCACATAATCATCTTTGACCCTCATTGATCATTCATTTTTCCCTTGCTTCACTCACAAGTTACCACATTCACTAGCCCCCTTTCTCATTGCTAGGCATATCATAATGATTTAAGACATAAGTAGTGAGATCGGAGGCTTAGAAGTATGAAATTTGGCTTTTAAACTCAAAAATCAACTTTGGGATGAAAACAGGGCCACGCGTACGCGCACTCCACGTGCACGCGTGGATGGCCACAAAACTCATCGGCGCGCAAGCGTCATACGCGCGAACGCGTGGGTTGAAAAATATCTAAAAGACGCGCACGCGTCAGCCACGCGTACGCGCGGATACATTTGTACCCCAGGCACAAAACTGTCACAACTCTCAGGAAAATAGCTGGGAATTTGGTGCAGCGCATCGACGCGCCCGCGCACACCATGCACACGCGTGGATGGTGCTTTCTTGAAGAACGGCGCGTACGCGCCAAGTGCGCCTACGCGCGGAGGGTCATTCTGCTAAAAATTTTCTAAGTTAAAAGCTGCAGAATTCACAGATTTGACCCCCAATCTTCCGACGGACATAACTTTCTAATTTTAAATCTTTTTTCATCCGTTCTTTGAACGACATGGACATCCCGGATCCAATTTCATTTCTAAAAAGATTTGGCAGAAAATAGAGATCCGTAGTCCAGGTTATGTCCCGTCAAAGTATGCCCAAAAACCATGTTTTCATACAAAACCACAAAGTGCCATTTTCAAAACAAGCCATTTTCAACTCTTTTCAAAATCAATCAAAACATGCCAATTTCAACCCTTTTTAAAATCAATCAAAATGTACCAAAATCAACATCAAGCTATCCTCAACTCACACATTGACCCTTTACCCAAAATTCCCAAAATCACCATCCAACCATTTTAACACTTCTCAATCAAATGGCTAAAGGACAAACACAATATCATGTCATACATCCTTCCTCATCCCAATCTCCAATAATACCATTTCCAATCAACCATCATTATACATAATCAACATCATACTCACCATCAACATGGTACCACCCACCAATTCAACTTCAATCATTCATCATGCATATATCACGACATGCATTTCTCATATATCACACAATCAAGGCATCAATATTCATAATCACATATATGATCACATCATATAGCTCAACCATTCAACAACATCAACAATTCAATGCCTATCTTAGGGCCTCTAGCCTAAGTATTTCCTACCACATTACATATTAGATACGAGAAACCGAGACCATACCTTAGCCGATTTCCCAAGCTCAACCGGAGCACTTCCAAACCACTTGTCCACAAGCTCTCAAGGTCCCAACACCTCCAAGAACAGATTTTTATCACACAAAACTCTCTCCTAAGCTTTCCAAAATCACCAATCCAGCTCCAATATTCACATACACACAACCTAAGCCACAATCATCATACCAAAACACAAGAGCTCAATACCCAAAACCACAAGTTCAACATTCTCACTAGGGTTTGAGATATCTTACCTTACCCAAGGTTCAAGGAGATAAGATTAACCTTCTCCTTCAAGAGAGTTGGGTCCTATAACATCAAAGAGCCCAAAATCTCAACATTTTTGCTCATGAAACTCGAAATCAAAGCTGGATATTCGAAGAGCAAAACGTGGCTTACCTTAAGATTGATTGTATGGGTTTTGTAGAGCTCTCCGCGGTGAACGCGTGGCCGTAAACGGTGCGGCGATCGGAGCTCTAGATCAAAAGTTATGGTGGTTTGAAGATCAAGTGAGAGAAAGAACTTGAGAGAGTGTTCTTCCCTTCCTCTCCACCATTTCAGCGTGTGTTTGTGTGTTGTGAGGAGAGAGAGTGCTGAAAACTAGGGTTTTGGTTTAGTTTAGTTGGACCAAGGGCCCAATTTGGGTCCGGTTGGCCCGGTTTCGCCCGTTCGGTCCAATTTTGGTCCGATTCCTATAAAATTGGTACCGAAATTATCGTCTCAAACTCCTCTATCACATTTAGCCATAAAAATAACATTTTTGGCTTTCTAGAATAAATTCTCATTTATGGGTTAATTAGCCGTTAATTAACCGGGTCTTACATTCTACCCACCTAATTGGGAATTTCGCCCACAAAATTCAAATTCAATTACCTTAGAATAAGTGCGGATAATCCGTTCGTATTTCCGACTCAAGTTCCCAAGTGTGTTCCTCAACACCGCCTCGACTCCAAGCCACTTTGACTAATGAAACCTCTTTTCCACGCAACCGTTTGATACTAGTATCATCAATTCTGACTGGAGCCACTGGAAGCGTCAAATCTTCTCTTAATGAACCGATTCAGGTTCTAACACATGGCTAGCATCAGGAGTATACTTCCGAAGCTGTGACACGTGAAACACATCGTGCAGGTTCGAAAGATGAGGTGGTAGAGCCATCCGATACGCCACTGGTCCAATCCTCTCCAGGATCTGAAATGGACCAATGTATCGAGGATTCAACTTCTTTGCTTTAATCGCCCTACCTACTCCTGTGGTCGGAGTAACCTTCAGGAAAACATGATCTCCTGCCTCAAATTCCAAGGGCTTCCGCCTCTGATCGGTGTAACTCTTCTGGTAACTCTGCGCCGTAAGCATCCTATCTCGGATTTTCTCAACTTGTTCACTGGTCTCAGCTATCATTTCTGGCCCCAACAAGCTTTTCTCTCCAGCTTCATACCAACATAGCGAAGATTGACATTTCCTCCCATACAATGCCTCATACGGAGCCATTCCGATGCTCGCATGGTAACTATTATTGTATGCAAACTCTACTAACGGCATATACCGATCCCAACTCGCCGGTTGGTCCAAAACACAAGCTCTCAACATATCCTCTAGTGTTTGGATTGTCCTCTCGGATTGACCATCTGTTTGAGGATGGTACACTGTACTCAAGCTTAATCGGGTTCCAAAAGCTTTTTGAAATGCACCCCAGAACCTCAAAGTAAAACGAGGATCTCTATCCGAGATTATAGTAGCAGGTATACCATGAAGTCTCACAATCTCCTTTATGTATAATCGTGCTAGCTCCTCAAGGGTATAAGTCATCCGAATGGGCAAAAAGTGAGCTGACTTCGTCAGTCGGTCCACAATCACCCAGATAGCATCAAAACCAGTCCTAGTCCTTAGCAATCCCGACACAAAGTCCATTGCAATACTTTCTCATTTCCATTGGGGAACCTCTAAGGGTTGCAACATCCCGGAAGGTCTTTGATGTTCAATCTTTACCTTTTGACAAGTTAAGCACTTTGAAACATATTTCGCCACATCATTCTTCATACCTGGCCACCAAAACATCGCCTTTAAATCATGGTACATCTTAGTACTTCCCGGCTGAATGGAGAATCCGCTTTTGTGTGCCTCTTTTAAGATATCTTGCCTCAAAGTGCCAATATCCGGCACAATGATCCTACCCTTAAATCTCCACAACCCATCTTTTTCTTCCGACACTCTCCACTGTTTTCCTTGTTCGATAGCCGGTAACACCTTCCATAATGCTTCATCATTTTCATGAGCCTTTAGGAGTTCGGACTTAAAGTCACTCGAGATTTATAATCGGCTCAAACACAAGGTTCCAGATACTTCTCGAACACCAATTTTTAGACTCTCAAATCCCTTGAGCAACTTCTCCTCTTGAAGCATCATCCAAGCAGCATATAACGACTTCCGACTTAACGCATCCGCCACTACATTCGCCTTTCCCAGATGGTAATTTAACTCAAAGTCGTAGTCCTTCAATAATTCCATCCACCTCCTCTGCCTCATATTAAGCTCTTTCTGATCAAAGAGATATTTCAAGCTCTTGTGATCAGAGAAGACTTGAAACTTAACCCCATAGAGATAATGCCTCCATACCTTCAAGGCAAACACAACCGCAGCGAGTTCTAAATCGTGCGTAGGGTAACTAACTTCGTGAGGTCTCAACTGTCGCGAGGCATACGCCACCACATTATGATGCTGCATCAGCACGCACCCTAGACCCTTTAATGAGGCATTACAGTACACCTCAAAAGGCTCGTTTGGCTCAGGTAACACTAACACAGGTGCAGTGGTCAATTTTTTCTTCAATGTCTGAAAGCTCTCCTTGCACTCAGGAGTCCAAACAAACGGAGTGTCCTTGCGGGTTAACTTTGTCAACGGCAAGGCTAATTGCGAAAAGCCTTTGATGAACCTTCGGTAATAGCCAGCTAATCCCAGAAAACTCCTTATCTCGGTTACTGTGGTTGGTTGCCTCCAATCCATCACAGCTTCCACCTTAGTTGGATCTACGGCTATTCCCTTCTTACTCACCACGTGACCCAAAAACTTTACCTCACTCTTCCAGAACTCACACTTAGACAGTTTCGCATAGAGTTTCTTCTCCTTTAAAATCTGCAACACGGTCTGTAAGTGTTTCGCATGCTCCTCTTCAGTCTTGGAGTAAATCAGTATGTCGTCAATGAAGACAACAACGAAGTTATCCAGAAACGGACGGAACACTCTATTCATGTAATCCATAAATACTGCAGGAGCGTTCGTCAACCCAAAAGACATTACAGTATACTCGTAATGACCATAACGAGTCCTGAAAGCGGTCTTAGGGACATCCTCTCCCCTCACCCTTATCTGGTGGTAACCGGATCGCAAATCGATCTTGGAGAAAACCCCAGCTCCTTGTAACTGATCCATGAGATCATCAATTCTCGGCAATGGGTACTTATTCTTTATGCTGACCTTGTTCAGCTGCCTGTAATCTACACAGAGCCGCATACTTCCATCTTTCTTCTTTACCAGTAACACTGGAGCACCCCACGGGGAAACACTTGGTCGAATAAAGTTCTTACCCAATAATTCCTCTAACTGAGACTTTAGCTCGGCCATCTCTAACGGTGACATTCTATAAGGAGCACTTGAGATTGGTCCCACCCCAGGCACCAATTCAATAGCAAACTCGACCTCTCGGTTAGGTGGGAATTCCTCAATATCATCGGAAAACACTTCCGGAAACTCACACACTACCGGAATCTGTTCCAACCTTTGATCATCACCCGAAACACCCGCGGTTAACAACAGGATACCCTGACATTCAATTCCAGAATAGTTCACCATCATCGAATTTAAGTAATAATTATTCACCACGACCGGCCCTTCTGTATCTTCCGACATAAAGTACACCGACTTTGTAGAACAATCAAGTAGGACATGGTTCTCAGATAACCAGTCCAATCCCAAGATAAGATCAAGACCGATCATCGGTAAGCAGATTAAATTATGGGCAAAATCACGCTGCTTGAACCTAAACGAAACTTTCGGGCATCCTAGCCTAGTTACCATGGCTTCATGGGTAGCATTATACACTTTTAGGTCATAACCTAAAGTTACGATCTTCAATCCTAACTCATGGGCTTTCTCAAATGCAATGAATGAATGCGATGCTCCCGAATCAAATAAAGCATTTAAAGTTTGACCAGCCATTTCACAGTTACCTCGAATGAGTGTCTCGGATCCCTCTGCGCCCCTAGCTGAGGTGGTGAACACCCGACCAGTCTGTTGTGCTTTCCCAGCACCTTGCTTCTGCTGCTCCGGACAACTTGCGGCTTTATGCCCTGCCTTTCCACAATTGTAGCACAAACCCCATCCGGCCTTGCATGGTACTCCCGGATGGAGACTTCCACACCTCGTACAAGCTTGATCATTCTGAGGCTGCTTCCCAAACCTTTTCCCTTGGGAGTTGTTGTTGTTGGGCCTCCTAAAAAAACCTCCCCTCTTGAAAGGCAGACCTCTAGGTGCAAGGCTCTTTCCTCGGTTCTGTGGAAATGATCCTTTGTGACTTCCTTTCTCAGCGGCTGCCCTCTTCACACACTCTTCAACAACCCTACACTTGTTCACCAACTCGGAGAAAGTCCTAATCTCCATTGGTCCCACCGAACCGAAAATATCGCTCCGGAGTCCTCCTTCGTACTTAACACACTTCTATTCCTCATATTCCACCGGAGTCCCTTGACACATACGAGAGAATCTGAACAGCTCCTCAAACTTGTCAGTATACTCAGATACGGACATAGTACCCTGCTTCAGCTGTAACAATTCAAGCTCCTTGGCCGTCCTAGCAGAAGTCAGAAAGTACTTCTTATAGAACTCCTCTTGGAAGACATCCCAGGTGATATAATCATCCCTCTGCTGCAGGAGGTGTCGGATTCCTTGCCACCAATGCGACGCTTTTCCCAGTGAGCAAATAGGTAGCGAACTCCACACGCTGCCCTTCAGGTACCACCTGCGCTTGCAGTGCTCGTTCCATGGCCTGAAACCATGTATCGGCCTCAGTCAGGCTAGTGGTTCCCTTGAACTTAGGTGGATTAACCTTTAAAAAGTTTGCCAATGTCATCGGGCCCTGAACTCCACCTCCGTCATTACCATGGTTATTCATCTGTTGACCAAGAGCCTCAGCAGTGGCTTGCATAGCAGCAGCCATGTTCTCCAACGCAGTCATAAAGTTCACCGGGTCATTAGGGTTATTCTCCAGCGCACGAGCATTAGTACGACCTCTCCCACGGCCTCTACCGCGTACACGAGACGCCATCTGGTTCCTATACACACCAAACAATTGATATTAAGTTGATCAGTCTCAATATCGGAAGTCTAGTGCTTCAAAGTCCCAAATGCATGCTCATGAACGTTTATGCCAATTATATCAAGCAGATATACTAATAGCACATAACACACATACAGAGAATGCACAGAAGCATAGTCAGTCCATCCCTCAGGCTCTACAGGAACGAACTGCTCTGATACCATAATGTAACACCCTACCATCCAAAGTCTTATGCTTAAGTCATAATTCAGAGATGGCAAGATATTACGACCTCTAAAATAAAAATTTAGTACATATAGTAGTGTGAATAAGGATTATAACTAGGAGCCTTTGTATAAAAAGGGGTAAACAAAAACCGTAACTCGAAAGCGCAACACTCCGATCGATAACGTAACGAACAAAGGATAAGCTAACGCGAGATTATATATATACAAAAGAGTGTCAAAAACGGAAATATCAAGACTCAAAATCCGGTTGCGAAGATAACCGGTCCGAGCATAGCAATATATACATATAATAAAATAAGGAAAACCCCAAGGAAAACCCAAAGGGACACAAATACAGAGAACCTATTCTCCAAAATCTCCTATAAGAGGAGTCATCACAGTTTGTATTATTTAATGGAGATAAAAGTATCTAAACAATATATATAAACCAAAACAGAGTCCCCAGAACAAAGGATCTTCGCTAATCCAGAAGTCTCCAGCATGCCTCAACGAGAAACCTCATGTCCTGCATCTGAAAACCACAAAATCCGCATGGGTGAGAACCAGAGGTCCCTAGCATGGTAACAACTTCCACATATATAATACATAATAATAGAGGAAAGCCGAAGGCAATCCTAGAACTTCCTTCAGATAAAATCAAAGCTTATAAACAGGCTAAACCGTAAGTGGCAACTGACTAAAGATCCTTCAGTCTAACTAATACTTCACTTTCCAATTTCTTCAGACCTCCCAACCACCAGCAGGAGTATAATATAGCAAACACAGTTATATCAGACAAGAGATTTACAAATAGGAACAGATAAGGCATTTAGACAATTAGCAAGTAATATGCAGTCAAATAGGCAATCTCAAACAATTCATATAGTATGCATATGATGAATGCCTATCCCTAGTGGCTGATGATATCATCTGTCGGTTATAGAGCCAACCTGACAAGTCCTGGTAGCTAACCATTGGACTGTCCCTCTGTCGCGCATCCCCAACTCGAGTTATACTCATCATAAACTTGATCATAATCATGATCCATATCCATCACCCTTACTGGTGAATATTTACGGGGGCGAGCTCATCCGGGACTTTCACAATGCCTGGCCACCCTTACGACATAGGGTCAAAAGAGCTTCGAGTCTCAACCTGGAGCACGTGGTGGCTAGCCACTGCTTCCTCCCAGGGAAACCTTCATCTCCGATAGTGAAAGTGCAAACATTCACAATTCATTCAACAACATATATGCATTTATACTTAGCCATAATCATGGCTCCGCCGTAACACGACAATAATCCAGCCATCCGGCTCACGGTTAAATCCATAACCAGCCAATTCATTAACAATTACGGCTCTTCAGCCCATGGCTTAACAAGCACTTCTACCGCCATCCTCCGTATCTCACATAATCATCTTTGATCCTCATTGATCATTCATCTTTCCCTTGCTTCACTCACAAGTTACCACATTCACTAGCTCCTTTTCTCATTGCTAGGCATATCATAATGATTTAAGACATAAGTAGTGAGATCGGAGGCTTAGAAGTATGAAATTTGGCTTTTAAAACTCAAAAATCAACTTTGGGATGAAAACAGGGCCACGCGTATGCGCACTCCACGCGCACGCATGGATGGCCACAAAACTCATCGGCGCGCAAGCGTCATACGCGCGAACGCGCGGGTTGAAAAATATCCAAACGACGCGCACGCGTCAGCGACGCGTACGCGCAGGTACATTTGTGCCCCAGGCACAAAACTGGCACAACTCTCAGGAAAATGACTGGGCATTTGGTGCAGCGCATCGACGCGCCCGCGCACACCACGCGCACGCGTGGATGGTGCTTTCTTGAAGAACGGCGCGTACGCGCCAAGTGCGCCTACGCGCGGAGGGTCATTCTGCTAAAAATTTTCTAAGTTAAAAGCTGCAGAATTCACAGATTTGACCCCCAATCTGCTAAAAATTCCCATCAAAGTGTGCCTAAAAATCATGTTTTCATACAAAATCACAAAGTGCCATTTTCAAAACAAGCCATTTTCAACTCTTTTCAAAATCAATCAAAACATGCCAATTTCAACCCTTTTTGAAATCAATCAAAATATACCAAAATCAACATCAAGCCTTCCTCAACTCACACATTGACCCTTTACCCAAAATTCCCAAAATCACCATCCAACCATTTTAACACTTCTCAATCAAATGGCTAAAGGACAAACACAATATCATGTCATATATCCTTCCTTATCCCAATTTCCAATAATATCATTTCCAATCAACCATCATTATACATAATCAACATCATACTCACCATCAACATGGTACCACCCACCAATTCAACCTCAATCATTCATCAAGCATATATCACGACATGCATTTCTCATATATCACACAATCAAGGCATCAATATTCATAATCACATATATGATCACATCATATAGCTCAACCATTCAACAACATCAACAATTCAATGCATATCTTAGGGCCTCTAGCCTAAGTTTTTCCTACCACATTACATATTAGATACGAGAAACCGAGACCATACCTTAGCCGATTTCCCAAGCTCAACCGGAGCACTTTCAAACCACTTGTTCACAAGCTCTCAAGGTCCCAACACCTCCAAGAACAGATTTTTATCACATAAAACTCTCTCCCAAGCTTTCCAAAATCACCAATCAAGCTCTAATATTCACATATACACAACCTAAGCCACAATTATCATACCAAAACACAAGAGCTCAATACCCAAAACCACAAGTTCAACATTCTCACTAGGGTTTGAGATATCTTACCTTACCCAAGATTCAAGGAGACAAGATTAACCTTTTCATTCAAGAGAGTTGGGTCCTATAACATCAAAGAGCCCAAAATCTTAACATTTTTGCTCATGAAACTCGAAATCAAAGCTGGAAATTCGAAGAGCAAAATGTGGCTCACCTAAAGATTGATTGTATGAGTTTTGTAGAGCTCTCCGCGGTGAACGCGTGGCCACAAACGGTGCGGCGATCGGAGCTCTAGATCAAAAGTTATGGTGGTTTGAAGATCAAGTGAGAGAAAGAACTTGAGAGAGTGTTCTTCCCTTCCTCTCCACCATTTCAGCGTGTGTTTGTGTGTTGTGAGGAGAGAGAGTGCTGAAAACTAGGATTTTGGTTTAGTTTAGTTGGGCCATGGGCCCACTTTGGATCCGGTTGGCCCGGTTTGGCCCATTCGGTCCAATTTTGGTCCGATTCCTATAAAATTGGTACCGAAATTCTCGTCTCAAACTCCTCTATCACATTTAGCCATAAAAATAATATTTTTGGCTTTCTAGAATAAATTCTCATTTATGGGTTAATTAGCCGTTAATTAACCAGGTCTTACATATACAATTGTCAATAAAGATCTTTTTAATGGCCGCTAAAAATTATAACTTTTTGTAGCAATTATACAATTGTCAATAAAAAAATTTTTAATGGCCCCTAAAGTTATAATTTTTTGTGACCATTTTCTCAAAATTTTATATGGCTACTAAAAGTAATTCTAAGATTATAATATTATTCACTTTTAGTTGCTATTGTTATTGCCGCTAAAATCTTAACACATTTTTTAATTATATTATACTCATTTTATTAAGACTAACAATATATCTTTTTTTCTAAAATCTCAAATTATCTTTTCAGACAATTATTATTATTTGTAAATAATATAAATATACTAAAATTAATTACTACAAAATAAAATATTTTATTAAACACAATATCAATAACAAGTTTACATATCTAATCTAGGAAGTAGGTTCTAAAATGTAAAAAATTAAAATAGTAACATCCAATAAAATATGTCTTATGATTACAAAACTACAATTAAATGTAATCAGGAAAGGATACAAAAATTTAGTAGAAGTGGGACCAAAATTTAAAATATTGTATAATCAAATATAATATTATATATTTAGTAATATATAATCATGATTAATATTTTTTTAATTAAAAATACTAATAAGTGCTTGTTATAATAAAAAATGATCTTAATTCTTATATATTTATTTTTTATTTTGGATCCGATAAAATATAAAAATTATCTATTTTTTAATTAGTTTATTTTATTGAGTATTATTGTGACAATAAATTATATTTTTATGTTTCATATCATAAAAAAATACTATAAAATAATATAAATAAGTTGTTCTAATAATTTTGTTATATGTAATTAAAATATATTCGTGTATAAAATATAAAAAATATAATCATTTAAATAAATTTACTTAATATGTTACAATTTTTATATCCTGAGAAAAATACATAAATTTTAAAATAATTTATTTTTATGTATGTACAATAATATATAAAGATTGTTTTAGTTATTATAAATATTAAAATATTTTTATATAATAATAGGTGTAAAAATTAAGAGAAAAATATTCAAAAACAAAAGTTTTAAAATTTTAAAAGATTTAAAAATTTATTTAATTCAAAATTAATTGACAATAATTTGTTTTTTAATTTAAGGATTATTATTTATTTTTGAGTTTAATAATTTAATTATTTATATAAGACAATTATTTACTCTTCTATTTTTAAATAAAAAATAAAATTATATAGCATATAATAACTTTATATACTTAAAATTATTTATTTTTGTTCAAAAAAAGATGGGAGCAAAGCTTATGCTTGTCCCTTCTTGAATCCGTCCCTGAATGTAATTGTATATAATATTTGAGTTCTAAGTATTAGCATTTACATTAAACATAATTATACATATCATTATTTTACTATTTTACAACGATAATAAAATCTATTACAAAACTTCAGATAAGAACAACCATAGAAAAGCATGTTGTTTTCACTCTTCAAGCTTTCTGTAACACCCTACCACACACAGCTTTACAATTAAATCGTAAATCAAAGGTGGCGAGGTATTATAATACCTAAAAGAAAGATACATATATAATATTTGAAGAATAAAAATATCACTAGGAGCCTATGAAAATTTTTTTTAAACAATTGACAGCCGTTAATCACACTCGAATCATGTTAATGCAAGTAAACATCGTATACAGAAGAAAAACGGTTTACATATATAGGTACGTAAGTTCTGAAATAAGATATTTAATAATTATTAGTCTCGACCCGTGAAAAAAAAGCTGGCTAGAATATTACACCAGAATGTTCCTGTTTTTCCAAATAAAAACTTCTAATAGGAATATACAAAAAAGATTTCAAAAGTGGAGAAAACTCTAAATAAATAAAAATGAACTTCAAAAGAATCTCCTTCATTTCGCCAAACAGAATCCCACACACTCAGCGAGGTGCGTCACGCCCTGTATTTGAAAAACAGAAAAACCACGATGGGTGAGAATCCGAAGGTTCCTAGTAGAGTAATAGTTCCAAATAAAGACTATATAAAGAAATATGAACCCACTAGGCAATCCTAATTCTCCAACTTCACAGAAGTTCAAGTCCAGGATTTTAGCTAATCCCAACTGGGTCAATTTGCTAAAGTCTCAGCGTTATCAATTACCTCAAACCTCAATCATTTCCAATATAATCTCATCTTTACTCCCAATATCCAATTACTCCGTTCAGTATTCAGTTCGGTAATTTCAATCACAAAAAATAATCAATACGGAGTTAATTGCTAATTTTAACATACTCTGAACTACCAACGATCTCATTCATTCACATAGTCATAATCACCATTAATTTCAAGTCTCAAGTCTCAATTGTAAAATCATACACAAAAAATAAGTACAAAACAAATACAACTAAAGAGCAATTACAACAAATAGTTCATTTAACAGTTAACAGAAATTCAATTGGACAAACCAAAATAGTTATGCACACTCAAACAATAGCAAACAAATGCACATGATATATGCTTGTCCTATTGGCTGTGAGCTCACTTGTCGGTTAAACTGCTAGACTCGACACATCCGATAGTTAACTCGGACATGATCTCTCGGTTGTGCATCTTCAGAAGGAATATAAACGAAGGAGAGTGTCTTTTCCCCTTCTCTTGGAGGAATTATGAAGGATTGTGTCTTTCCACATACGAAAGAGTGTGTGTTTTCACCTTACAACCAGAGAAAAATGTGCTATCAGGGATATAGTTCCTGCCACACTTTTGGGATATAGTGCCCGCCACACTCTTGAGATATGGTGTCCGACACACTCTTGGGATATAGTTTCTGCCACACTTTTCAATCATAATCACAATCAAAATTGAAACCACCATTTTCACCACAGTTGGAAATTGAATCGAAGGGAATCCTCAACCTTCTATCCAATCCCCGATGCAACAAGAGAGGGAATCCTCAACCTTAAACTTTTTCTCCGCAATAAGAGAGGGAATCCTTCATCCTCAACTTACCTATTTGTGAGTGAGACAAGGCCAGCGTTCTCGCCGTGGACATGACAAAACCAACATCCCCACATCACACCACAACAATGAACAAGCGGAATGGAACCACCGTCCTTGCCCGGTCTAGGTGCCAAATCAATACACAAACGGGACAAAATCCACGACCTTGCCATGCATGCAGGACAAACCTCCAACCTTGCCAATTCAGTTTTTCAGACCACATTCAATCAAAATTATTGACTTAAATCAATTTCATAAAAATTGATTCAATTCTCGTTATTAATTTATCAATTTTATTATCTCATGAGCCGAACGACGCCACCATCCTCACTTTAGACGGGACGAACCACCATCCCCAAAATATTTTCATCTAGTTAACCAAGTGTTAATCTGGGAATTAATTCAATTTAATTTATTCCCATAGACTTTTCAAAGCTTAAAAATTGGTTATTGGATATCATATGAAAATTACAAAGGTGCCGGAAAAGGTAAATAGGTCGTGTACACATGCATACTTTTGTGCGCACACACATATCAGCAAGTTTCTTAGAGTGCTACGTACGCAGCACCATGTACGTGAGCACAAGTTAATTTTTTTCTTCTTGTGCACACGCACCCATCAAAAAGTTTTTTGGTGTGCTGTAAAATTTGTAATTTTCTATTTTCGAGACTGATTTTCAAACGTTCATAACTTTTGCTACAAAATTCATTTTTCTTTCATTTTTTAACGGTTTTAAAGCTCTCATCACCCTTTTTAATTTAAAATAAGTTTCGCTCAATTTCATACTCCGAGTGCTAAGTTATGGCCCATTGAAGTTGGCCAAAATCTCACTTATACCCAAAATTCTGCATAAATTAAACCCTAATTTTCTCAAATCCTTCCCTTTGAAATCAACACCACAACCTCTTTTCATTTTAACTGCCATATCAATCAAATCCTTCCTATCATTTGCATTTCTCAACTTACCCAAACACTCAATTCTTTACCAAACATAATTTTCATTACCAAAAATCATATCATTTCTCATATGCATCAAATCAACAAATTCCCATCAATAACTCAATCTTACGTCATTTTTAATCCCCCTATTCATACAATTACGGCCTCCGACCCAAAATACACCACAACACAACTCAACCTTTTTATTACCACAATATATATATATATATATATATATATATATATATATATATTGCTGATCAATACTTAAATTCTCAAAATCATGTCACAGCACATCATCATTCAACCATCAACCAACGTTAATTATTCACACTAAACTATCAATATCAACCACATCAATTATTCCTAATGTTGCATAATGCTTACTCGAAACTAAAATTAGTACCTTCGTTGACAGAGGTTTTTCAAATATTTTGAATCTCCTCTCTAATCACACCCAAGATTTAATCAATGCAACCAAGCCTCACCCCAAATCCTCCTCCAATCAAATAGTACACTCAATTTCGCACCAAATTAAGCCAAGTATTCAAGCTACTCCATGTCAATCTAATCATACCAAATATCAAGTATTCACACTAGGATTTTTACTTAAAATTGGGGATATTAGAGAGATTAAGTTTTCTTACCTAACCATGGGTCAAAATTTTGCTAGAAATTGTGCTTGAGCTTCCTCTAAAACATCAAAATTACAATTTTCAATACCTCAACTACCAAAATGCAAAATCAGTAATAAATTGAGAAATGGAGTTGGTTTCTCATGATTACTCACAGCAAAAGCTACATAGAAATGAAGAGAAAATCAAGATGAATGCATAACCGCAAACGGATCTTTGATCGGAGCTCCAATTTGAGAGAAAAGTGGATTTGAATGGATAGATGAATAATGTTAGGGCTTCTCTCTTCTTTTCTCTCTTTTCTTTGTGACTCTCTCCCTCTCTATAGTAAAACAAATGAATTTGGGGTTGAGAGGAGACTGAATCACATTTTTTATATCAAGTGGGTGAGGGACATTTTTGTCCTTTCACCTATTGGCCACACCTAGGGCCAAAATCTTTAAGATAAGTGTTCCAATTTTTATTCTAAATATTTTTATGGTTATTGTTACAGTTTTTGTTTTCTCATATGAAATACTTGATAGACTTAAGCCTGCACAGTTAATTATAACATCGGTACGCATTTTTCGCAATTATTTATCTTTTCGCACTTCAATTAATTTTCTAAGTTAAATTATCATCGTAAATTCCCAAATTATAAATTTTAAATTTCTTAGCCCTTTTAGCTCATTTTAATATATTAATTAATTATTTGTTATTTATCCAAATTTTATATCCTACCCACCTTAAAAGAAATTTTGCCTTCAAAATTTAGTCTCCTGTAACAAAATAGGAATAATCCTTCCACTCCGGCTTGTAAAACCCGGTAAATTAATAAATAATTAACTAATAAATTGATTATGATGTAAAGAAATTAGAAAATTAAATTTTATAATTTAGTAATGTATTAGAATAGGAATTAAAACATTAATTTTAAAGATTTTGGCCCAAAGTTAGGCCAACGGACTAACCCAGGTGAACCGGGCTCAAATGGGCCCAAGCTCATAGACTCAACGCATGTAATAAGCTCCAAATCAGCCACTCCCCCTTTAATTCATGTGATTCATGCTGCAAGGAAGAAGACGATATGAAGAACCCTAACCCACTTTCCATTCCAATCCTTTATCTCCCATAACTTTCAATCCAGAGCTCTGATTGACAAGTCGTTTGCAACCACACGTTTGTCTTGAAATCCTCTTCAATTATATCTAAACAAAGTGATAAGAAACTTTGTAATTCATGCTCAGTTCTTCCCTCCCTATATTTTCGAGTTTTGGGAATGGTTATTGAGAAAAATTTGTGATTTTAATGATTTAAGTATAATCTAGTGTTGGATAATTTTTAGGTTACATCCTAATTTCATTTGGATAAGGTAAGAAATCAATACCTCTTTGAGGTGCTTCATAAAAGAACCGTGACCAATTAACCGTTTAATTATTTTAAATTAATTGCCCAAAATAGGATCCAAAAATTTAAAATTTAAATACGATTTTTGGACTCAGTAAATTTTTTAAGTTGGAAAATATAATTTTCTTCAGAAAATTGCATAAAAATGCGTACCAGTAAATTAACCGATAGTACCAGCTTAAATCTGTCCAGTATTGTGTTGAGAATAATAAAAATTGTAGAAAAACTTAGGAAAATAATTAAAGTTGAAAACTGGGCGCTAATTTAAAAGGTTTGGCCCAAAGTTGGGCCAAACAGGCCAAAAATGCTAACGGATTGGATCGGACCCAAGTTGGGCCCAAGCCCAACATATATAACACTTATTAATGAACCCTTTCAGCCACAAACACCCACACATAAGGGTTTGGGCAGCTGCATGAGTTGAGAGGAGAAAGGGGGGAAGTTACTATTCACTCCTCTCTTTCGGTGGCCATATCTTGAGCTATGGTACTCCAATTCGTGTGCCGTCAGCGGCTGCACGAAGCTCTTGTCAAGTCTGTTAGTTCTATCTAACTTGTGTAGGTAATATTTTGACATTTTCTCTCCTCTTCTCTGCCCTAAGAAGTTCAAAAATTTAGGTTTTGGTTTTGAGTGAATTTTTGTGTTTTGATTGATTAGGTGGTATTTAAGGTTAGGCTATTGGTGGTTTGTGCCCCAAACACAACCGTGAAAGGTAAAGAAACTCTTTGCCTTGTAATGTTACCAACTTGTAGGTTCTTATGCTGTCGTATGCCACGTGCTTTAAAATGCACCCTTCTTCCAGCTGCCTGATGATTGCTAAGACGCCTTGGTGGAAATCCTTGGTGACTCACCTTGGCCACAATCACTTTCTTAATACATTCTTCCACTAACTTGCTCTTGTTGACTAATTCGGCAAAATTACGTATCTCCAGCGGAACTATTGAACTCATCAGATCATCACGAAGGCCTCCTTCAAACTTCAAGCACTTCCATTCTTCAAAGTCAGCAGGATTCCCTTGACATATCTTAGAGAAACGACACAAGTCATCGAAATTACGAGCATACTCAGCAACAGTCATATCCTCTTGCCTCAGCTGCATAAGCTCTACTTTCTTAGCATCACACACTGCTATCGGGAAATATTTCTTGTAGAATTCATCTTTAAAAATATCCCAAGGAATGTCACCTTCATTACGTTGTAGCAGTCACTGTATCCCCTGCCACTAGTACTCAGCTTCTCCCTCGAGCATTAAGTAGCAAACTCCACGTGTTGTCCTTCCGGAATATGCTGCGCTCTCAGTGATCGTTCAATACCTCGAAACCAGTTATCAGCGTCAGTCGCAACTAGTGTACCCTTGAACTTAGGCGGATTAACCTTCAGAAAGGTCGCAAGTGTCATAGGTCTTTTAAGATGCCCTAAGTTATTCTCATCATTCCCATTATCTTCTCCGTATTCATTCTCATTCCCATTTCTCACTCCAAGACGTTCAACAGCCCTAGCCGCTGCTGCCGCAGCTTCACGCACTACTTCAGCCATGTTGTTCATGGTAGCCATAAACGTTTTCTGTTTCCTCTCGTAGTTAACATTAGGAATTCCTTCTCGTACGCCTCGTCTCCGTGAACCCATTGTAGTCCTATTCACACCAAACAATCATTGTTAAGGTGATCAGTCTTAACACTTCAAGTCAAGTGTAAACATTCCCAAAATGAAAACACAGAAACAATCATGCAACATATATCACTGGGATATCCTATACGCATGAGACACACAACAGAGTATGAAATGAAGCATAATCAGTCCACTCCCCAGGCTCTACTGGGAATGAACTGCTCTGATACCAAATTGTAACGACCCAATTCTCAATATGTCTAGATCATACTGGAAACTGAGCGCTACCAATTTGTCTTCCTAATTATTATCTATTATTTATCATATGAGCCTGATTCGTTGTTAAAAGCGTAGTTAATTTGCGAGGTAAATTTTTTTTTAAAACGTTTGGATTAATAGACGGAATCATTCATAATCAACTCACAACTGATAACAGATGAAACAGTTATAAGCAACCACACATAAATACATCACAAGTAGCTAGCAACATTCAGTGATCCAGCCTTTATTAGAGTATAGACCTTTAGTTAGAACACCCCTAGATATAGCTAGATAATAACTATATACATATACATATATACAACATCCCAGGTCCTGACCTGTTCAAGAGGTCCCTAAGCTGGCACCTAGGTTAGCCTAGATTCTATACTCACCTAGTCCCTCTAAACTACTAAAATGAGGGAAAGTACATTCTAGGTCTTCAAAACTCAAGTCAAGTGGAACGTCATCAAAAGGTAGAACATCATCTGCTACTCCTCTGCAGGATCAGACATTGCCATAGGACGTCTCTCTGGTACCTCATCAAGTAACCACATAACATAAGTCTCGTACACAGGGTTTAGCTTAAAGTTCACGTACAAGCGGGATGCAGACATTGGCTGGTCTCACAGTATATACATATAAACAGAGAACGAGATTCACCCAAGACTCAGAAGACTATCTAGAGCGGAATCCTCTTTGCAGAACCATCATCAACAAACTACGGTAAGGTACTCTCACTTCCATCTGAAGGGGGAAAGGAGAGAGAAGGGGTAAGAACTGGGGAGTTCTTAGTAGGGTCGGGGTTATTAGTTACGTTCATTAATTCTATGTTGTTTAGCAGACTATTAGCAGAATACAAAGAAGCAGTAAATAGAAAACACAGATAAGTAAAGAAGATAGAGAAAACATATAGCAGAACACAAATAGAAGAATACAAGAAAATAACACAAACACAAATAATAGAATACACACAAAGAAAACATACATTCATACAACAAACATAATGGAGGAAATGCACAACCAAGTATGATGCATGTCTAGCCTTAATGCAGGTAATGAGCTCATCTGTCGGTTTCTACCCGCTCCCGACGTAACCCAAAGCAGCTGAAACGGGTATGGTTTTCCAGTCAGCATAGGTACAGTTCTCACTAACTGACGTATGCGTCATATCCTCTGTAAGCAAACTCTGCCTTACAGGTGGCGGCAGTCTAGCGGTGTATGAAATCATGTCCTCTGTAAGCAACACTTGTGTTACAGGTCCGGCATTCTAGCCGTGTATGAATTAATATCTTCTGCAAGTGATCCCAGGTTATCAATTGCAGGTAAAGCTCTCAATAGCTGTGTAGCACTGGAAAATGTTCCGTGGTCGTACCACTATCTATCTAACTGCCTTCACGTAGCAGATCATCACATAATCATTCTCATTACCATCATTCATTATCATTCTCATTATTCATCATCACTTTCACATTCTTATGCAATACCTCTTTTCACTTTGTCTTTTTACTCTGCTTTGATTAATCTTTTCTCTATATCTCTTTACTTTTCTCTGGTTACTCTGTTCTCTGTGTTTTCTTTACTCTGCTCTGATTTCTCTGCTTAACATATGTATTTAAAGCTTATGTAAATTTCGGTATGAATAGTTAGCTTGTCCCAAGTATAGGTTCATTAAGTCTATACTGAAACAGTTTAACTTTTCATATATATTACCTAACCCTAGTCGCAACTCAAGGATTAACTATGTTGCCTTAGTTCGTTCACTAGTCTCTGTCTATTTTTTTGTCGTTAAAACTTTACAGACTTTTCTTTTTTTTTTTTTATCTTTTCTTCAACTTTTTATCTTTCTTTTATCTTTGTCTCACTAATATGTTCTTACCACTCCCTAAGTGTTTTATGAAGGTAATTATGAGATTCTGCGCTTAAAGTTGTCTTTCTAAAGCTTTTACAGAAAACTGCCTTTTCGCATTATTTTATTATTTTAACATTAAATTTTCGAAAATTACCTTGCCTTTACCTTTTAACCTTTAAAATTAACTTTTTTACTCTGGTAACTTTTAATATTTCTACTTTAACCACCCTAACTTTCAGAAATTACCAAATAACCCCTTAAACACCAAAATTTTTACTTCCTTGCCCTTTTAAGGATCTAAAGCCTGTTCTTCATTGTTCTTCATCACACTCAGTGTTCTTCATATTCTTCATAAATTCTTCAGATTCTTTCTCCATTTTTACCCGTTTTTCAGTCTTTTCAGCAATCGATTTTTACTATAATTCATAATAAATTACCAGCCACTAAAATCCCATCTTTTCCACATAATTTCAACACAAATTGAACCTCAATTTAAGCCTAGAGTTTTGTTTTTCTAGTAGCTCCAAGAACATGAACTCAAAGCTTGAATTTCATCAAATTTCATCAAAATTTCACCAAATTTTCACCAAGAATCAATCATATATGCAACCAATTTTTAGCACAGCCAAATCATACAACATTCACACAACTCAAAAACAAATATTCAAGATTAATTTCGTGACACCCTACCTTGATTTGCTGCTCCAAATCCGGTTACTCTTTGAAGTGTTCTTAAAGCACTTTTTCCTCCTAAAACACATCAAGAACAACTTTAAAACTCTAAACCATCAACTAAACGAACTTCAGCAGCATCTTAGGAAGGTTATCCTTACCTTAAACGTGCAGGAAATCAAGGATCTTTGGCCCACAAGTCAAGCTAAGCAAGAGATATAAGGAAGAACATCAAGAAAATAATTGTTTAAGCATGTTTCCTTGAAAACCGAATTGAAGAGGGAGGGAGACAGCCATCTCACCTTATTTCCAGCCTTGATAAGTCACATGGTTATGTAGAGGAAGAAGAGAGGATCATTTTGGTGAAATCGGAGTTTTGATTTGAGTTTTAGTTCAGAAGAAATCAAGCTCTGAAGATTAAGTGTTCATGAAAGTTTCTCTCTTTTCTCTCTTGTTATTTTCGGCCAAAATGATGAAATGAGACAGCCTTGGAGGTCTTGGGGGTGTAAGGTGAGTTGTGATTGGTTGGCTTGGAGGTGGGTTAAAATAATATTAAAATATCTCAGGTGTATAACTACTAAAACTAGATGTATCGGAACACTCGTAAAAACATCTCTAAAAATTATTTTCTGAGCTACTGGCATAAATGACACTAGTAACATATTTATTATGAGAATAGAACATGTATGATGAGGCCTTAGCATTGCTAAATTCATCAGAGAGTGCTGGTGCTAAGCTGCACCAGTAAACCGTAAACCCGGTTAAACCGATTTTCTGTTTTTAACAAAAACAGACCAGGTAACCTTATAATATCATTCAAGAATTTTATAATACTAATATAATTATGATATTATACTATTATCTCTCTCCTCTCATGAATCGAGTCCGGTTCGTTAAACAGAGACTATTTACGAAAATCAGAATCAAAACTGCTAACTGATACGGTTCAAAAACTAGGTTCTTCGTGACTGCATTATCGAGCTTGCCTCAGAAAAGGTTCTAGCTTAAGGATGACATAATGATAATGAGGGTTGAGATGCTTGATGATATAACAGAGATGTTCCCTTTACTGATCTTCCGGAGGATTCCGTGCCTTCAGAAAAGATCTCGCGTACTCGAAAACTGGGTTGTTACATTCTACCCTCCTAAAAGAAAATTGTCCTCAAAATTTGAGTTACCTGAGAATAAATGCGGGTAATTAGATTTCATCTTATCTTCCAATTCCCAAGTGTGCTCTTCTTCTCCTCTTGGTTCCCATGCTACTTTGACTAAGCGAACAGTCTTGCCTCTTTGCTGCTTATCACTTCTTCCTACGATCTGAACTGGTGATGCTTGATATGTCAAATCATTTCATAACTGTGCTATTTCTGGTTGTAAAACGTGACTCTCATCGGGAACATATTTCTTATGTTGTCGTATGCCACGTGCTTTAAAATGCACCCTTCTTCCAGCTGCCTGATGATTGCTAAGACGCCTTGGTGGAAATCCTTGGTGACTCACCTTGGCCACAATCACTTTCTTAATACATTCTTCCACTAACTTGCTCTTGTTAACTAATTCGGCAAAATTACGTATCTCCAGTGGAACTATTGAACTCATCAGATCATCACGAAGGCCTCCTTCAAAGTTCAAGCACTTCCATTCTTCAAAGTCAGCAGGATTCCCTTGACAGATCTTATAGAAACGACACAAGTCATCGAAATTACGAGCATACTCAGCAACAGTCATATCCCCTTGCCTCAGCTGCATAAGCTCTATTTCCTTAGCATCACGCACTGCTCTTGGGAAATATTTCTTGTAGAATTCATCTTTAAAAATATCCCAAGGAATGTCACCTTCATTACGTTGTAGTAGTCCCTGTATCCCCTGCCACCAGTACTCAACTTCTCCCTCAAGCATATGTGTAGCAAACTCCACGTGTTGTCCTTCCGGAACATGTTGCGCTCTCAGTGATCGTTCAATACCTCGAAACCAGTTATCAGCGTCAGTCGCAACGAATGTACCTTTGAACTTAGGCGGATTAACCTTCAGAAAGGTCGCAAGGGTCATAGGTCTTTTAAGATGCCCTAAGTTATTCTCATCATTCCCATTATCTTCTCCGTATTCATTCTCATTCCCATTTCTCACTCCAAGACATTCAACAGCCCTAGCCGCTGCTGCCGCAGCTTCACGCACTACTTCAGCCATGTTGTTCATGGTAGCCATAAACATTTTCTGTTCCCTCTCATAGTTAACATTAGGAATTCCTTCTCGTACGCCTCATCTCCGTGAACCCATTGTATTCCTGTTCACACCAAACAATCATTGTTAAGGTGATCAGTCTTAACACTTCAAGTCAAGTGTGAACATTTCCAAAATGAAAACACAGAAACAATCATGCAACATATATCACTGGGATATCCTATACGCATGAGACACACAACAGAGTATGCAATGAAGCATAATCAGTCCACTCCTCAGGCTCTACTGGGAACGAACTGCTCTGATACCAAATTGTAACGACCCAATTTTCAATATGTCTAGATCATACTGGAAACTGAGCGCTACCAATTTGTCTTCCTAATTACTATCTATTATTTATCATATGAGCCTGATTCGTTGTTAAAAGCGTAGTTAATTTGCGAGGTAAATTTTTTTTAAACGTTTGGATTAATAGACGGAATCATTCATAATCAACTCACAACTGATAACAGATAAAATAGTTATAAGCAACCACACATAAATACATCACAAGTAGCTAGCAACATTCAGTGATCCAGTCTTTATTAGAGTATAGACCTTTAGTTAGAACACCCCTAGATATAGCTAGATAATAACTATATACATATACATACATACAACATCCCAGGTCCTGACCTGTTCAAGAGGTCCCCAAGCTGGCACCTAGACTAGCCTAGATTCTATACTCACCTAGTCCCTCTAAACTACTAAAGCGAGGGAAAGTACGTTCTAGGTCTTTAAAACTCAAGTCAGGTAGAATGTCATCAAAAGGTAGAACTTCATCTGCTACTCCTCTGCAGGATCAAACATTGCCATAGGACGTCTCTCTGGTACCTCATCAAGTAACCACACAATATAAGTCTCGTACACAAGGTTTAGGTTAAAGTTCATGTACAAGCGGGATGCAGACATTGGCTGGTCTCACAGAAGACTATCTAGAGTAGAATCCTCTTTGCAGAACCATCATCAACGAACTACGGTAAGGTACTCTCACTTCCATCTGAAGGGGGAAAGGAGAGAGAAGGGGTAAGAACTGGGGAGTTCTTAGTAGGGTCGGGGTTATTAGTTACGTTCATTAATTCTATATTGTTTAGCAGACTATTAGCAGAATATAAAAAAGCAGTAAATAGAAAAGACAGATAAGTAGAGAAGATAGAGAAAACATATAGCAGAACACAAATAGAAGAATACAAGAAAATAACACAAACACAAAGAATATAATACACACAAAGAAAACATACATTCATACAACAAACATAATGGAGGAAATGCACAACCAAGTATGATGCATGTCTAGCCTTAATGCAGGTAATGAGCTCATCTGTCGGTTTCTACCCGCTCCCGACGTAACCCGAAGGAGCTGAAACGGGTATGGTTTTCCAGTCAGCATAGGTACAGTTCTCACTAACTGACGTATGCATCATATTCTCTGTAAGCAAACTCTGCCTTACAGGTGGCGGCATTCTAGCGGTGTATAAAATCATGTCCTCTGTAAGCAATACTTGCGTTACAGGTGCGGCATTCTAGCCGTGTATGAATTAATATCCCCTGCAAGTGATCCCAGGTTATCAGTTGCAGGTATAGCTCTCAATAGTTGTGTAGCACTGGAAAACGTTCTGTGGTCGTACCACTATCTATCTGGCTGCCTTCACGCAGCAGATCATCACATAATCATTCTCATTACCATCATTCATTATCATTCTCATTATTCATCATCACTTTCACATTCTTATGCAGTGCCTCTTTTCACTTTGTCTTTTTACTCTGTTTTGATTACTCTTTTTTCTGTATCTCTTTACTTTTCTCTGGTTACTCTGTTCTCTGTATTTTCTTTACTCTGCTCTGATTTCTCCGCTTAACGTATGTATTTAAAGCTTATGTAAATTTCGGTATGAATAGTTAGCTTGTCCCATGTATAGGTTCATTAAGTCTATACTGAAACAGTTTAACTTTCCATATATTACCTAACCCTAGTCGCAACTCAAGGACTAACTATGTTGCCTTAGTTCGTTCACTAGTCTCTGTCTATTTTTCTGTCGTTAAAACTTTACAGACTTTTCTTTTTTTTTTTTTTATCTTTTCTTCAACTTTTTATCTTTCTTTTATCTTTGCCTCACTAATATGTTCTTACCACTCCCTAAGTGTTTTATGAAGGTAATTATGAGATTCTGCGCTTAAAGTTGTCTTTCTAAAGCTTTTACAAAAAACTGTCTCTTTCGTATTATTTTATTATTTTTATTAAAATATTATTTTTAATTAAATATTATTATTTAATATTTTATTATTATTTTTTATTTTAACATTAAAGTTTTGAAAATTACCTTGCCTTTACCTTTTAACCTTTAAAATTAACTTTTTACCCCGGTAACTTTTAATATTTCTACTTTAACCACCCTAACTTTCAGAAATTACCAAATAACCCCTTAAACACCAAAACTTTTACTTCCTTGCCCTTTTAAGGATCTAAAGCCTGTTCTTCATTGTTCTTCATCACACTCACTGTTCTTCATATTCTTCATAAATTCTTCAGATTCTTTCTCCGTTTTTACCCGTTTTTCAGTCTTTTCAGCAACCGATTTTTACTATAATTCATAATAAATTACCAGCCACTAAAACCCCATCTTTTCCACATGATTTCAACACAAATTGAACCTCAATTTAAGCCTAGGGTTTCGTTTTTCTAGCAGCTCTAAGAACATGAACTCAAAGCTTGAATTTCATCAAATTTCATCAAAATTTCACCAAATTTTCACCAAGAATCAATCATGTATGCAACCAATTTTTAGCACAGCCAAATGATACAACATTCACACAAATCAAACACAAATATTCAAGATTAATTTCGTGACACCCTACCTTGATTTGCTGCTCCAAATCTGGTTACTCTTTGAAGTGTTCTTAAAGCACTTTTTCCTCTTAAAACACATCAAGAACAACTTTAAAACTCTAAACCATCAACTAAACGAACTTCAGCAGCATCTTAGGAAGGTTATCCTTACCTTAAACATGCAGGAAATCAAGGATCTTTGGCCCACAAGTCAAGCTAAGCAAGCGATCTAAGGAAGAACATCAAGAAAACACTTGTTTAAGCATGTTTTCTTGAAAACCGATTTGAAGAGGGAGGAAGAGAGCCATCTCACCTTATTTCCAGCCTTGATAAGTCACATGGTTATGTAGAGGAAGAAGAGAGGATCATTTTGGTGAAATCGAAGTTTTGATTTGAGTTTTAGTTCAGAAGAAATCAAGCTTTGAAGATTAAGTATTCATGAAAGTTTCTTTCTTTTCTCTCTTGTTATTTTCGGCCAAAATGATGAAATGAGTGATGCCAGGGCATCTTGGATAGTTTTACTAGCCATTTTTTGTATGCTTTAGGTTTGTTTCATGCATTTTCTTAGGAAGTAAGAAAGTATTTGGTTGAAAATGCATTCATACCATGATTCAAGCAAACATTGTGAATTTTGAATGATTTCATGAGAATTATGCATGAATTGAATGATAAAATGGATGATGCATGATCTCATGATTAAGAGCAAGACTTTGATGCACTTTGTTTGATTGATTTCAGGTAACAAGAAGCAGAGAAGAGCCACGTTAGTGGCTACGTTAGTACCACTAACGTGGCCATTAACGTGGAAGGAAGGAAAGTTTGGAACGTTAGTGGTAAAAGTAAACACCACTAACGTTAGCAAAGGGCAAGAAGACCCACGTTAGTTTCCATGTTAGTTACATTAACGTGGGAACTAATGTAAAAGGAAAGGAAAACTCCAATGTTAGTGGAAAAAGTGAACGCCACTAATGTTTGCGAAGCCAAGAACACCCACGTTAGTGGCTACGTTAGTGCCACTAACGTGGGCATTAACGTGGAAAAAAGGAGGCAGCTGTGAAAGTTAGTGGAAAAAGTGAACACCACTAACGTTTGCGAAGCAAAGAAGGCCTACGTTAGTGGCCACGTTAGTGCCACTAACGTGAACACTAACGTGGGCAAAATCTCACCCCGCAGCCTGACCATGCCTTCTTCAAACAAGAATAACTTGAGCCAAAAAGCTCCAAATGAGATGATTCTAGTGGCGTTGGAAAGTAGGATTCCAGAGCTTTCCAAGCATATATGGAACTACATGGTGGACACTAAATTTGAGGGAGAAAACCCACCCCAAAAGTGCAAAGATGAACATGGTATCAACCTGTAGTAAGGCCAGCTGACCTCTTCACCTTCCAAGAAGTGTAACTCGAGCTATAAAGCTCCAAATAATACGCTTTCAAAGGCGTTGGAAAGTAGACATCCAGGGCTTTCCAACAATATATAATAGTATGGGGTGGATATTAATTTTGAGCTTCAGAACCTGGCAATACTAATCCCCTGAACGCGGACGTTATTGGCACTCACTTTTTCCAATAACGCCAGCGACTATGCCAGCGACCCTGTCCTCTTCAAGGAAGCATAACTTGAGTTATAGAGATCCAATCGAGGTGATTCTAATTGCGTTAGAAAGCTGACATTCAGAGCTTTGCAACGATATATAATAGTCTATAGTGGGCATGAAATTGGAGTATAAACAAGAGGTATCTGTTAAGCCCCAAAAACACCAACTGGGTAGCAAGTGTGACATTAGCCACACTAACTTCAGCACTAACGATTAGCACCTGGACCTCAACTTAATTTACTTCTCTTTCAAGAACCTCCCAACCACAAGGAAGCAAGCCCACAAGTGTCAATCAATCAAGGTCACAAGAAGCATGTAGAATAGGAATTTTCATTATTGTAATTTACTTTTAGTTTCATTTCATTTTGTAATTTAGGAGAGCCTATATAAAGGCCTTAGTTTTAACATTCAATTCATAAGGGGATTGGGGAGGACAGTATTCTGGGGGCTGGACACACCAGAGAAGAGGGGTCTTCAGACTCCCTCCCCTCACACACTTTTCCTTCTTTTTCTTTTCTTAGTAGGAGTTTAATTCTAGTTTGTACTTTTCATTTATGAACTTTGAAGTTTCAATTTCAGTTTTAATCTTCATCTTTATTTTTATGCATTTTCTTTCTTTTCTATTTTGGTAGAGCAATGAACAACTAACTCTTTTCATTGGGTTAGAGAGCTCTATTGTGATTTAATGGATCAATGGTAGTTTTTATTCTTCTTCTTCTTTTTTTTTCTCTTGATTTTACTAGAGAGCTTTCGATCTTAATCTAATTGGGTAATTGTCTCGGAAGAGAAATTGCTCATACTTGGATTTCCTCTGAACCTTAGAAGAAGAATGAGGAAATCATGCTAGAAATGCTCTCTCACATTGGATTAAGTTGGTGGTTGGATGGATATTGTGACATTTAATCCTACCAATACTTTGATCTATGAATGTGTGTGGTATAATCAGTGACCATACTTCATCTCTTTCCATGAGCAATTAAATCAAGGAATTGGGAAATTGTTCAAGCTTAGAGAGATTGGATTGCCAAGGAATTGGGATCGAATCACTTAAGATTGCCAAGGAGATCAATGAATGCATTGATTGAGGAAGAGATGAGGATGAACTTGATCCGGAGGATTGCAATATCTCTTGATCCCAATGTTCATTTTATTTCTTACATTTATTTTTCTTGCACTTTATTTCTTTCGTTACTTTTATGCTATTTACTTTTCCTGTTGCTCATCACTCCTTAATGATTCGTCTAACTAGGATAATCAACTAACCATTGATTGCTTAATCCGTTAATCCCTGTGGATTCGACCTCACTCTATTGTGAGTTTTTACTTGACGACAATTCGGTATACTTGCCAAGGGATATTTGTTCAGAGACAAGTTTCCGTGCATCAAGTTTATGGCGCTGTTGCCGGAGATTAATTGTGATTAACAAACTACCGATTGATTGATTTACTAGATTAGACACTTGAGGGAATTCCCTTACAAGTTGGGTTAGTACTTTGCAGTTGAAAGTTAGGGTGAGTTCTAGTCAAGTTCAAGTTGGGTTAGAATCTGGACTTGTCCCAGATAGGATTAGCGTATATCCTAGGGAGAATTGGTGATTGTAATCTGTTGAAAAGATAGTGAAATTCCATCGTCATTGTTGTGATGGAAACTGGATGTAGGCTACATTGCATTGGGTAGCCGAACCAGGATACATCTGTGTGTCATTCTCTACTCTCTTCTCTGTTTCTGGTTCTGCACTAAAGAGACAAAAAACAAATTATCTCCTGAATTATTCACGAAGGTTCGTTTCATCACAACACTCCTTGCAAGTGATACTGTTCTAACTCCTACTGCGTCAGGAGACAAAATTAAAATCTCTCCTGTATTCCATCAATAGAACGCAAAGTTACAAGTAAAATTAAAAGAAGGCAAATTTTAACCCCTTTATTTTAGCCACTGATTACCATCAATTTGTTTCAATTTTGTCCCAAAAGTTTTCGATTTACATCAAGTATACTCCTGACAGCTAATTTTTCAAAAAGTTTAAGACTAATTCAACAACAATTTCATAAGAACAACCTTCAACACAAGCAAATCAAGCATAATTTTCATGTATTATTGTTAGATTGGTCTTAAACTTTTTGAAAATTTAGCCGTCAAAGGTATATTTGATGCAAATTAAAAATTTTTTGGACAAAATTAAAACAAAATAAAACTTAAAAGTATTTTTAAAACTTTTGTCAAATTTAAAAAAAAATAAATATACTTTACCCTTAATTTTAAGAATAAAAATATCTATTTTTCTAATAATACTTAAAAAGTTGCATTGCATCAAAATTTCTCATTGCAAAGAACGTGACACATAATATCTCACGTAAAACTTTGTACATATTTCAAATTATCACATTCTTGCAATATTTTTAAAAAAGTTTCATTCATGTAACTTTTTTTGTTTTCCTTTATTAACATGTCTTTATTTTCCTTCTTACACATTATATTATTTGCAAATATGAAGTGATGAAGGTGTCAATGAATCTATAATTACGATTATTAAATCTACATAATACGTTGTTTTGAGTAAACTAACTTGACTTTACAATGATACAAGACTTATATATATATATATATATATATATATATATATATATATATATATATATATATATATAGCTCCCTAACAACCCGAGAGAATTATTTAAACCAATGCTACAAAAGACTGCATAACAGAATGCAGTTATAGTCTTATAGATACCTAACCAACTAAACCATATTCCGTCAACTCTAAAATTACAAAAAATACATTTCTAAGATTTAAAATAAATCTTGTTATTTGATAATATTTTGAATAGGATTCATATTTATAAATATATCAATATATACACACAAAATCAACTATTAAATTAGTCATTTTATAAGATATATATTAAAATATAGATTTAATTATTCTGTTAGTCCGTATAATTTTAACAAATTTATAATTAAATTTTTATATTTTTTTAATTAAATTCCTACAATATTTTTAATTTTGTAATTAGGTCTTTTCTAATATAAAAAATATTAGAGTTAACTAAATATTTTTTTTACAAATTAAAGATATTAACAATTAAGAACCTAAGTAAATCTTTAACCACATAATTTTTTTAAAGAAATATTCGGATAATTTTAACTTTTTATATGAAAAATACCTAATTATAAAATTAAAAGCAATTTAGAGACCTAATTAAAAAAATAAAATATAAAGACCTAACTAAAAATTTAATAAAATTATAAGAATCAACAAAATAATTAAACATAAAATATAAAATATAAATCAATAAAAAATAAAATAACACATATTTATATACAAATATAATAATTTAATAATAAACTTTTTAATTCGCAAATAACACTTTTTTAAAATTCGAGGTCTCCATCAAATAAAATTTCACCACATACATAGAAAGGTGGTCAATATCTTCAACATCCCTTACTCAAAATCTTTTTCATTGATCTCATATACTCATCTATATATGCAAGTAGTGTGGATAAGATTGCTGTGTATGACGATCGGTCCAAATCAAAATTTGAAGAACTATTGAAAAGTAATTCCACCCATCATACGTGACATGCCATACTTTGTCACACACCATGCACTAATTGCACCCTAAGCTTTTCTTTCATATTTTATTTCCACAAACTTTTTCACTTTTTTGCTATGAATAAAAAATTAATTATAAAGACTAACAAGTATTCATAAATCAGAAAGGACAACACATTAGATCTTAAGTTAATATATAAATTATTATAAATATATTATAAATTATAAAATAATAAGAGATACAACTGTTTTTAGAATCAACAATACAACATCGTTGATTAAGTCATCACATCTAAATTATTTCAGCCTTTTAAACATCTTTTATGCCAAAGAATATATATAATATATTTCAAATAATGTGTATCACATCTCTTTTTGAAACAAAAAATAACACCATCTCCATTCTAAAAATGAAGTATCAAGATAGACCGACAAAAATAAAAAAGCAAAGGATCTGAAATCGAAATAAAGAGACATCTATGTCCATATGGTCAAGATATATACGCGAGCTATTTAATTTATTGCACTAAAAAGAATTAACTTTATTTTTCTTTTTGTTTACACTTTAATATGCCACTACTAGAATAAGATATTAAGATATATCCATTAATTAAGAACACTAATTGTTGCGATTTTGTCTGGAGCGATCAAAGCATATAATTGATTGCAAATCAGGTTGATTAATGAGGTTGATTAATGAGATGGTTCTTCCATTAGCAGGAAAAAATAATAAGAGAGAGAGAGAGAGTCTTTTATAATTCTATTGGAGATGTTTGTTGGCAAAAGGATTCTGTGAACTTTTTTAAAGGAGGCTACTGGTGCCCCTTCTATTAATAATTATGTTTTATACCCACGTCAATTTTTTCCAAATTACAAAAGTTCCCTTGTGTTAGAAAGGTAAGAGGAAGCAATAGAAAAAATGTTTGTGTATATTTCAATTGTATAGAATATTACAATATAAAAAAGTATTTATAAATCTTAAGAGAATCGAAATAATAAAGATGTAATATTTTATAATAAATATTTAGATATGTTAAATAATTCTAATGAATGTTAATTGATCTTGATATATTCTAAAATTTTTCTCAAACTCAAATAACAACTTGAGTTTGAAATTTATTTAAAATAATGAAATAAAAAAATTAGATAAACTGATAGAATAGGTGCAAAAGAACTGTCGAAAGGAAACGCAGACGGAACTGTCGCAAAAAAAGCGCAGACGGAACTGCCGCAAAGAAAGCGCAGACGAAACTGTTGCAAGAAAGTGTAGACAAAACTGTCGAAAAGATGGCGAATTGCTCGGAAACTGCCGAAACACAACTAGAAAATTGATTAATACAGACAGATTTACAGACGGATTTAGTCTTTATTACAGACGGATTTTTGGTTACCGACGAAATTACCGACGGATTTTTACTAGTTACCGACGGATTTTCCCTCTGTAAATTTTTCCTCCATTTCCTGAAGGCGACAAACTTACAGACGGATTTTCCGTCTATAATTACAGGCGGATTTTCAGACAGATTTTTCGTCTGTAATTACAGGCGGATTTTCAGACGGATTTTCTGTCTGTAATTACAGACAGATTTTCCGACGGATTTTCCGTCTGTAATTACAGACAAATTTTCCGACAGATTTTTCGTCTGTAATTTGAATCTTAGAAAATCATCTCACTTTGATTACAGACAGAAAATCCGTCTGTAAATCTGTCGGTAAGGTAAAATAAATTTTTTTTTATTTTTCCAATTACAAAATAAACTTGTTTTCATACAAAATAAATATAAATTTAATACAAATTTTTATCTAATTTGTATTTGAATATTTATAATACTTCAAAAAATACATAAATTCATCGTATTATTAAAACATAAACGAAGTGTATTGATACATCAATTATAATCCTAAGTGTATTGTCCAACCGTACTAAATTTATCAGCTATAATTCATAACATTGTATTATACGAGAAAAATTACATTATGCAAATCTCTACAAGCCAATCAACTAGAGTAATGTGGTGTTGCTTTATATCTCTTAATGCAATTGGAAAAGGGCGAAAGTGACTCTTTCGCAACCGGTTTTGGTTGTGCAGTTTCCTTCTCAGTGGTTGTGGCAATGGCAGGTTCCGAGGGAGCCGGATCACTGATGGCTGTAGCATCCGGTTTCTGCATAATCACAATAAACAATGAATCATAAATTAGAGCTTAGTTATAGCAGTGAGGTAAATTTTTCTTTGTCATAACTTGTAATGTAAGAAAGGACATACCTTTGGTGAAGAAATGTAAGGTCTTTGAGATGATATCTTTGCAAGAAGCTCCTCCCTGGGAGTCAGCGGCGCAATTGTCTCTGCTACTACCTCCACTATTTTACAATATGCAAGATCAGGTTTCTTGGCCATGACTGCCATAAGTTCTGCCACCTACCATGAAACAGAATTTGTTACTTTTGCTCTGTCATTCATAGGACTAGTTTTACAAAATTGGAAATCAGCACAAAAGTTTACATGTTAAGCACCTGAAGGTTTGATACTTGACCCCCAAATAAAGTGTCTTCTGTTGATACTGTTAGGTTATGAGTTTGAACTTCTTGTTAAAATATGATAATATCAGAAAGAATTTCATTAATGCTCACTTGAGAATAGCTGCAGGTAAACCAAATTTATTTGTTCCCAATGAAGTAACCAGTACTCTTCCCTCCACTTGTTCCATCATCAAGCTTCATTTGCTCAACACTCTGCATATGTTCTATATCTTAATGCACATCCTTTTCATATCAAGCACTAATGGATACCAAATCTTGTTCATAAGATAGAACCTGTACCTTGATTAGTGGACCAGCTCTCTCAGCACTCCTCACTCCAGCTCTTACTTTAAATCCATGTTTTATAAGCTCTCTGAAATGAAACTATCACTAGTCATCATTTTAAAGAAAAGAAGTTTCTTCTTAAAGAACAAGTGAATTGAAGAGTACTAACAAATGTACCTAACAGTTCTTGAACCAACTCTACCAGTAGCACCAGCAACAAATACTAAGTTATCATCCTTGGAATCTGTTTTCTCAGAAATCCCCTCAATTTTTGTTGAACCTTGTATAGAGTATAAACATTAACATTCATATTAGTAATCATCAACACAAACCATATTATATATCTAACAGTTCTATCTGAATCACCTGAAGCTTGAGCTCTAATGCAGTGGAACTTGTGAGGCTTAGTGATTACTCACAATTAAAAAACCTTTTGTTGCTAACAAATTCACGCATAAAGCTTCCATCATTAGAAAATTTATTTAGGCTAGATGCTGCTGCAGAAATGAGTGCAGCTCCCTCAGCAGAATGTTGACTTTTTCGCTTCCCCCAAGATAAAGAATCTCGAACTTTAGGTGCTTTTATTTCACTATGCCGCACAGAAACATCCTTCAAGTAGTCCTGCTATTGTTTCCCTGTAATGTAATCGGTTTCCCTCCAGAAGCTTCATATGTAAGAAAATATCATTCATTAGATGCACATAAATGCATGTAGAAGTTAAGTTTCTAGCCTTGAGTCACTACAGACATCCTTCACAGACACAAACCACTACATAGCTTACAGTTATAAAAGGATCACTTGACAAGAGTTATCACTTGACACTTCTGAAAAATCTTGAAATGTATAAAATTTGGCAGTTTCAGAAACACACTGCGAATGATTAACAGTGTTGCAGTACTCGAAGACCAAATAAGAGAAGATCAAAGGTCAGCGGCTTACAGTCAATATATATATTCTTTATCTCTTTTGACTCATCAGGGGACACACTGCGGAATCTGGTAGTTGGCCCCACATCAACCTCTACTTTCTCTTGTTTATTTTCCTTAAGATTAAGTTTGTGCTCCATGCCTTCACTTGTCTTGGCATCCAAGCCGGAACCATCACCGTATGGTTTAATAAGCTGACACGTTGAAATTAACACATAATAATATAGTTAAAGAGAGATAAAGCATAGTGCATGCAATGCAATGTAGGGGGAAAATAAAATAAAAAATAAAAAATCTTTTATCCTTGTCCAAGTTCTTCATATCATATCAGGCTCCCATGAATACACCTGCAACATATCATGAACACACCTGCAACATATCATATCGGCATTATACATGACTCTTTTATCCTTGTCCAAGTTCTTCATTATATTATCTCTTTCAATCTCTTACCTTCAAACCATCCTCATGCCCAGTAAATAGGGTTCTTCCATCAGGATGAAATGCTATTGAGCGCACCCCTGTAGCCTAATTTAAAGTAATATAATATGTTTCAGAGAAGCAACATAACTTTAAAGCAATGACATTTATATTTATGACAGAGAGAGACAGAGAGAGGCACAAATTAAGACATAAATGGACATAATTGTTTCCTTTTGAATAGAAACTTAAGATTAAGTACATTTAAGTACCTCGCCCCTGGCAGAACCAATCAATTCAAAGGTTTCTAAATCCCAGAATTTCACTGTTCTATCAGCTGAACCTGAAAATTTCAATAGCTATTTTTTCCGTAACTTGCACCAGTATACAAAAGAAGTTTGCAGAACTCTTAAAAACAAAAGGCACAAAACAAAACTGATTGATTGACATTTTGGGAAATATTAACATACATTATACAGTCCCACAACACATTACTTTGGAGGACTTCAAGAAGGGAAAAATCTACTTTCCTTGGTGCTCAAAGATTTGGATAATCTAGCATATGAGGATAATCTAACAAATTCTGTAGGAGAGTCATATGACTCATATCAAACACCATCCATAGTAGTCAGAACAACATTGGCTCCAGCTTTCAATAGTTTTTCAATGCGTTCCTTAGTCATACCAGCCTCTCTACAATATGAAATAAAATGACCAATTGCCAAGCCATGGAGTGAAACTTGGATATTATTTTATTTCCGAGGTAGTAACAATATTGTTTTAGAAAAAGCACAAGCAAATTTCCACAATAAAAGACATTGGCATTACACAGTTGTTTACTATTTTAAGGAATTGCAAAATTATAGAATTATTAACCATAACAATAATCAAAGGAAACTGCATTACACTTATGGCAAGAGAAGCAAGCTCTGGTCAATACAAAAATTGCATTACAACCAGAGGTTTGTCCTGAGACCTGCCAAATCATATAAGCCAACAAAACTAATCAGCATTTGCAATCTTTGCATGAAATGCATACCTCTTATACTAAACAGAAAATAAAAGCAAAAACCAAACAGACCCAAGAAGTGAAAATCAAATTCATTTGCAGTATATATACCAAAAAGAAAAACACCTTCGAAAAGAAAAAAGGAAATAAATCATGTTCCTTATTCTCCTGAAAAGCTGATATCATCCCGGAGTATCTGCTCCTCACTCCTCAGCCAAGTAGGTCATAGACAAAGTTAATTTTATTTTCCATTAATATTTAAGCTGAAAAGAAGGTCATAAAACAGAAGGAGAAAAAAAAAGGAACCTTTTAATATTCTATCTTAACTCATTTTCCCTTGATACATTCCTCAATACAGAGGTAAATAGTCATTCATTCACACGAAAAGGATGAGAACTAAAGAAAGTTAAATACTCATTCTCATATAGATGACAATAACCGAATAGTGTACAGTATATAAAGAGAAAGAGAAGAAACCTGTCATCTACAAATATACAATTTGCTGGATCAACTTTAAGATGTTCCAAAGCTTCCATAAAGAACTCAGTATTAGGCTTCCTCTTTCCTGAAACACATTATAAAATCAAAGCAAGTTGTGAATTTATGCTTCATCCCACATTAATCAAATCAAAACAAGTTGTGCTATACCATATGTACACGAACAAAATGTCCAAGATAAATATTTTGATAGTTCTAACTTGTCTTCAATCAGTTGGTACCTACAATACAAGACATTCTGAAGAAGACTGTGGGGAGCCAAAAAACCAAAATCATAATAAGAACAATTGTCTTACCATATGGGGTAGTTTGTAAAAGCATGCATCTCATAGTTGTTTTGCTTTAAGGAAAGAAGCAAATGTTCAATTCCTTCAATGTATGAATATCCACTTGGCATGCAAGTTTTAAGGCCTGTGATGGAAACACACATGAAACTAAAATATCGACAATATGGAATTGATCTGAAATGACTTGATCTGGAAGAATTGTAGCCAATCTGGAATTGATCTGAAATGACTTGATCTATGAACAAAATTATCGACATCAGCATTTTGCGGTTCTTAAAAGTCAGATTTTTAATGTATTATATTAAACTAAAATAGTATCATGTAATGACTAATACTAAGATATCAGCTCTAGCAACAAAATGTTAGACCAACCTTCTAAATCAACATCCCTTCCGTCCGTAAAAACTTTTCTTGCTAGCTCCATCTGGAAGAGAAAAACATTATTAAGAACGATGTTATGAAAGTGGAAACTACTTAACCATTTTATGCAGAAGATACAAGAAATTCGAAAGCAAGTAGTGAAAAGCGAGAATTCAATTTTCTATGATTTCTCAGCAACCAAGGATACTTGAGCCCTTAAGTAATCATTGCTTTGCCTTAGATCTTCAATAATTTTGATGTCTTTGTCCATTTTTTCTGATTTTTCGACTGTGTATCCATCAAATCTTTATTTAGCTTTTGTATGGAACTTACGATTTCTTCCTTTTCTGGAAAACTTTTGGAAGGATCTGACATCTGTTATAAAAAGCCAATGCCGGCATTCCAAAAAGTAATTATTTACATTATCAAAAAGCCATTATATTGTTAACATAACTGATATCCCTTGAATGCTTGACCTGTACCTGAGAAGCACTGGAAAGGACATTAGCCGCTAAAGACTTCCTGCTTGTTTCAAGAGCAGCCTCAATTTCATTCTTTTCCATCTAACAATAATGAGAAGAATGGGTTATAGTAGAGTGCATTTTAGAGGTAAATATCACAAATTCACAACTAAAAAATATAAGTCTTTTAAATTATGACCTCCCCATAGTATAACTACAAACAGAATGATTCTTTTTATCTCACGGTGAGCAAAAGAATGCTTCAGTTACAATGACGAAATATATATAATATAAACTCACTTTGTCTCTATCCAGCTTTAATATTTTAAGCTCCTCCTGAAAGGACTTGTTCAATTTCTGTTCCTTTGACATTTAAGTGTAGAATCAAATAAGAAAGGAGGGTTAAAAAGCATGGTTCCTTATCAAGAATTACCTCTCGGAGAGCTTCAAGTTTCCATGAACAATAGCCGGAACTTTCTGCAGAAAGTTTACTTCTGCAAAGACATCAAACAGCGCATGTAAGTAGCTAGAGCGGACAGCACCAACTATTGCAGATCTCAATATCTCAATATCTCAACAAATTTGTAGAAACTTATCAGTAATTTTAAGTTAATTAAGAACAGATCTCGATATCTCAACAAATTAAAAAATGAATGAAGTTAATTAGTATTATTTTTATTTTTCTGTGAAATTAGCAGCAGCAACAGGGAAGGGACAGGGCTAGGGCTAGGGATAATGAAATCAGAATAGAATCACAATGGAAGGGGTTAGGGATATGGACGAGAAGGAGGCGGAGGCCTACCTGAACTAACGGCGACGAGAAGAGATGATGACAAACCTCCAGCGAGGAGAGAAGAAGCAGCGACGAGAGCGGCGCGGAAGGAGCTCGTAAGACAAGAGCACGGCGGAGAGAGGTCGTACGACGATGGCAACGAAGGGAGCAAACGCGATGAGGGCGACGGAGGGAGCTCGTGCGACGCGAGCCGCGGCGGCGGTGACAGCGGAGGACGTCACATCTTCAACGGAGAGAGAAGGCAGGGAGCAAGGAAAACGTGAAAAAGTGAAATGAACCTGGGAGTTTCGGGAACCTGGGAGTTGGAGGGATGAGCCTTCTACAGCGTTCGAAAACTAGGTGTGAATGGCGAGTGAGTGGAGTTAGGGTTTTCAATATTTCCGACGGATTTCATTTAAATTACAGACGGATTTTTCGTCTGTAATAATTAAATAAAACGCGCGTTTTGTCTATCTAATTACAGACGGAAAATCCGTCTGTAACCATTCTACGGAAAAAAAAATTAATTTTTCCGACGGAATTATAGACGGATTCTCTTTTCCGTCTGTAATTTATGCTAATCTATTTTTTTTGTTTTTTGACAAAAAAATCCCTCTGAAATTCCGTCTGTATTTCAGTGGGATAAAATCCGTCGGAAATATCCGTCTGTAATAACTAATTTTCTAGTAGTGAAAAGTGGTAAACTGTGTGAAGAGATGGTAAAATGCCAAAGGATGACGAACTGTCGGAAGGTAATGAAAAATATATAGTTTTTCCATGGGAATAAGTAAACAGCGAATGACAATCACTCGAAAAGACACAAGACGGAGAAGATAGACTAATCGGTGAGGTGAAAAAGTATAAAAAAAATGACAAAAGATAAAGAAAAATGGCATAAAAAAAAGTGTAAAAAAGTTACGGTGATTTCACCAGAAAAAAAAAAATAACATATCCTCTTCAAAGAGGATACTATGACTCTAATACCATGTTAGAAAAGTAAAAGAGAACAGTAAAAAAAAGATTCGTGTGTATTCCAATTATACGAATGATACAATATAAAAATGACTTAGTTATACTTTACACACATGAGATACAAGCATTTATATAAGAGGATCTCAACAATAAAGAGAGGAAAAAGCAAAATAGAAACAACAGAATGAAAAATTACTTACACCATAACAGATTCTTAACTAACTTTCTATATGTGGAGATATTCTAATAACTAATTATATTACTCTCCTTTACAATTCCCTCCCCTCTCAAACTTAGCAGTGAGATTAACAATCATTTTAAGTTTGTCCCTGAATTTGTGAAAGAAGAGTGCAGATAAAGGTTTAGTAAAAATATTCTCAACTTGATCAGTGAAGGGATGTGAACCACATAGAGATCCTTGTAATTGACTATTTCTTAAAGACAATGAAGATCAATCTCCATATGCTTGCATCTTGTATGTAGGATTAGATTAGCAGCTAGAAAATAAGCAATTTGATTATCACAATAAATTGTAAGTGTTATAAGTTGATGAATCTTTAGTTACTTAAGCAAACTCTGAATAGAAATTAACTCTAATTACATTACTGCCATGGATCTATATTCAGCTTCTGTGCTATTTCTACTGACGCTATTTGTGTTATGTTACCAATAGACCGTCATCATTTAGATAATTGAATTCTAATCTAAGAAAATAGCTTAACTTTTCAAGGTTTTTTAGAAAAAAAAAATATTTAATTCAGAAATAAGAATGTCAATTTCAGTTTTGTACTTTTGTTATTGTCGGTAACTACAGTGTTATCCACATAAGCTAAGAGAAAGATTGTAGAAATTAAAAAATGCCTCACAAATAATGAAATATCACAAATAATGAAGTAGATATCATGAAAAAATTCTAACTTAGAGCAAATTAAAAATCAATGAGCATCTCAAGCAATGAGAAGATGAAGTTAGTCTGAACTACGAACAAGAACAAAATAAAAGAGAAAAAGTTAGTAGTGACAGAAATGAAAATTAGAAAATAAATAGCATTGAAAAGTGATTCTTAATTACACTATATAACAGATTCTTAACTAACTTTTTATATGTGAAGATATTATAATAACTAATTTTGTTATTTTTCTTTACACTCCCTTAAACTTAGTAGTGGGATTAATAACCACTTTAAATTTGTCTCTAAATTTGTAAAGATAAGTGCAGATAAAAATTTAGTAAAAATATTCTCAACTTGATCGAGTAAAGAAATGTGAACCACACAAAGATCTTTGTTGTTGACCATTTCATGAAGACAGTGAAGACAAAGTGTAATTACTTATTAAGGAAACATAAATAACCTTTTTTGATAAAATTGTGAAAAAATAAGAAAAGAAGAGAGAAAGAATATTATATTTTGTATTTTTTGATTGATTGAATTGAATTGTATTACAAAGGTAAAACTAAATATATATCAAGCATTGACCTAAGAAAAATAAAAACAAATAAAAATAAGATAAGAACAACTAAAGATAAGATAAGATAAAATAATAAAGACTAAAATTATAACTGAATTTATGTATTCTATTGGGCTGAATTTGTAGACTATAAAACTTCTTTATTATTGTCATAGACTAATGTAAAAGAATAGTTTAATACTTTCTTAGTTTCTTTAGAGTGAACTACATACCGAATCCTTTCCCTGCCATACTCATGAGGACTTAAAGCAACAAGAAACTTTAATAAGCAGAAAAAGGTTCAATAATGGTATCTGCTTCTTGACCAGCAGCTATATATGATTAACAATAATAACGCAAACTAAAGAGTTTAGTTATTTTCGCACGTTATTATTATTTTCAGATATATAATAATCAAGGCCGTCGTCGTTACTCGTTAAGGTGGTACCCAAACTCCTATTTGCATGTTTTTCTTGATCCAATCATCATCATCATCTTCTCTTTAATTCAGTATCAATTTTTTTAATAAATACTGTTTATAACCTGAATATAAAATATAATTAGTTTTTTTAAAAATGTTTAATAATTAAAATAAATTATAATTAATAAATATTAAATAAAATAAATTCTATTTTTTTAAATCTTTTTAGCATTACTATAATTTTTTTATATTTCTTGTTTAGAAGAACCGTATGTAAATGATTAAAAGAAAAATTACATTTCTCTCTCATGCAAGATGTTAAAATAACACTCTCCTCCCCTCTATTTTATAAATGTATATTTTCCTTCCTTCTAACTTACAAAAAACCTCCTCTTTAATCCATTTTAAATTTTTTGTGTTAACTAATATTAACTTTACTCATTTTTTAAGAAAAAATAAATTATTTTTCAAAAAAATACCCATTAGTAAAATTTTTATTTTTTATCATTAAATTTTGCTTACCAAAATATCCTTTAATAAATTATTCTTTTATTGATTAAACTGTATTTTTTAAAAAAATTAATAATTATATAAATTTTTTTCTAAAATACCCTTCAATAATCTTTTAATTATTAAATTATAATTTTATCAAAATATTCGTTAATAATTTTTTTATATTTTAGTATTAATTTTTTGATATCTATATATATTATTTTATTATTAAATAAAAAAATTTAATAAGATTATTTTTCAATATCAATATATATTAATTGTTATATATATTAACAGTGGTAAGATTTTTTTATTTAATGTTAAAATAATATATATTGATATCAAAAAATTAATAGTAAAATATAAAAATAATTGTTAAGAAAAATTTTAGTAAAAATCATAATTTAATAATTAAAAATTATTGAATGGTAGGTATTTTAGAAAAAAATAATTTAATTATTAATTTTTTAAAAGTATTTTAATAAAAATAAAATTTAATCAATAAAAAAATAATTTATTAAAAGAATATTTTGGTAAGCAAAATTTAATGATAAAAAATAAAATTTTTGTTAATGAGTATTTTTTTAAAAAATAATTTCTTTTTAAATGGATAAAGTTAATATTAGTTAACACAAAAAATTTAAAATGAATTAAAGAGGTGGTTTTTTAAAAGTTAAAAAAAAGGAGAATGTACATTTATAAAATAAAAGGAAGGAGAGTGTCATTTTAACATATCACAGGGAAAGAAAGTGGAATTTTTTCATGATTAAATGAACACCACCACAAGTAATATATATTAGCCATCATTTTTACTGCCATGACAAATTTCCTAAGTTAAATTAATGGTGACCATATATAAGGCACATAGATTTATTTGCATATTGAATTTGGAATAGTTGTTTGAGACACCATATTATTGAGGAAAATCAAAATTATTATTATTGTAGAATAAAGAAAAAGTATGAGAATCAACCTAAAGTGGTCGAGTAATTAACTTATCTATTTAAATAAGTGTAAAAAAATTAAATTAAAAATATTTATAAATTTAATTAATTAATATTATTATTATTAATATTATTATTAATATTAATAAATGGTTATCAACTGTTTATATATTGTAAATTATAATAATAGTATATAGTATTATTTGATTAAAGGGATGTAATTTTTTAAAAATGGTGTATGATTAAAATATTATACCTATTGATTAAAAGGACACAACTCTTTAAGAATGGTGTATATATGTTTAAAATATTGTAAGTATTGATAATAGAAGAGTCATAACAATTTATGTACGTGACAAATTATAATTGTTATGTGCAATAGATATAAATAAAATTCTTGTCCATTATTTATATATTAATTAAGTGAGTATTTTAATTATTAAGAGATTTTTTTTATTAGTTAAGAATTTCTTACTATTGCTAATTAAGAAATTTTTAGATTTCATTATATCTTGAAAGAGTATTGCCATTAACTCTATAGCAACTAAGTGTGGGAATAAATATCTCTCTAAAGAAAGCGATCTAATCGTGCGTGTCTTGAAACCATCTTCATATACTACCCAACAATTTTAGAGAGATATTACTTGAAGATAGCACAAGATCAAAATACCTTGTTCAAGATCATGAATCAATAGTTTGTCAAATTGGATCACTTTGATGGAATGAACTTCAACCGTTGGAAGGACAAGATGATGTTTCTTCTTTCGGTTTTCAATCTTACATATGTGATTGACCCAAATACTACACCAATTGCCAATGCTGCTGAAAATTCCACACTGAAAGAAAAAGAAAAGATTATTCAATTAAAAAAGAAATATGATGAAGATACTTTTGCAAGTCGAGGTCATATTCTCAATACTTTATCTGACTGATTCTATGATCTCTACATACCATTGAAAATTTAAAAATTTTTGGAAGAAAAGTACAATACTGAACGATAAGAAACAGATAAGTTTATTATGATGGAATATTTTAAATTTATTATGAATGCCACTATGCCTGTTATGGATTAAATTCATAAATTACCAATCCTTGTAAGTAGACTTCGTGATCTACAAGTAGTTATCCCTAAATTATTACACGTTGGAGTAATTATTTCAAAAAAATGTTCATCTTGGATTACAGGAAGAAATTTTTACATCTTGGTAAGAAATTCACAATTGAAAAATTACTAAGGCATATACATATAGAGAAGAAAATTCGAAAATGTGATATTGTGTATCTTTCTCAAAGTTCTAAAGTGAATCATATTGGTGAAGAGACAACACCAATAAAAAAATTTTCAAAAAATTCAAAGCAAGACAAAAAGAGACAAAAAGAGAATTATCATTGTCACAAAAAAAGGACATCATTTCAAAAAATATAGACTTATGAAAAAAAAAGTACTAAAGACTAACTTAATAGAAGAGAAAAATCTAATTGCTATAGTTGCAAAAAAAAAGTACAAAATATACATATTGGCATGATTACAGAACACAACATGGCAATAAAAGAAAAAATTGTACCTTAGTGGATATGATTAATTCAATGTTACTAAATGAACAATTGTTTTACAATTTGTGGGGAGAAATATTATTGACATCATGTCATATCCATAATAGGATACTATCAAGACATAAAAAAGTTTCTCCTTATAAAATTTAGAAAGAAAGAAAACCTAATTTAAATTATCTGAAAGTGTGAGGGTGTTTAACCTTTTATAGAGCTCCTAATTAAAAGAGAACTAAATTGGGGGCAAGAGGCATAAAAAACATTTTCATAGGATATGCTCAAAATTCTAAAGCATATAGAATGTTAGACTTAGTGTCTAATATAGTTGTTGAATCAAGAGAGGTAGAATTTATTGAAAATAAAGTTATCAATGATTCAACTTTTAGTTCAGAATATCTCTAAAATGATACTAATATTTCATAAAAAATAAATAATCAAAATAATAAACGTCTAAGTGATAAAGAATTGATTAAATCAAGGAAGAGTTTGAGAGTGAGAAAAAAAAGACTTGGTCCAAATTTTATTTTTTCTCAGGCTATCACCTTTTTGGTAGAAAGAACCAGAAATTTTGTGACAAACAAGATTTTTATTGCGATAAACATAGAGAGTGATTCTCAAACGTTCAAAGAGGTTATGACTTCAAGGGATTTTACTTTTTAGAAAGAAGAAACAAATAATGAAATAGACTTAATATTATCAAACAATATTTGGGTCTTGATTGATTTACCTCCGGGATCAAAGCCTACAGGATGTAAGTGGATATTTAGAAGAAAGTATAATACTAATGATTCATTACAAACCTTTAAAGCAAGGTTAGTGGTTAAAGGATTTAGACAATAAGAATGCCTAGACTATTTTGATACCTACGCATATGTGGCAAGAATGATTTTTATTAGGACTCTTATAACATTAGCATCTATCACAAGCTTCATATACATCAAATAAATGTTAAAACGCCTTTTTTAAATGGAGATCTTAATGAAGAAATATATATATATATATATGGAGCAACCGAAAGGTTATGTGCTATCCAAAAATGAAAAAAAAAGGTTTGTAAACTAATTAAGTCTTTGTATGACTTAAAACAAGCGCTTAAATAATGGCATGAGGAGTTTGATTCAGTGATATTATCAAATAGCTTCTCACATAATAGTGCGAATAAATGTATTTACTCCAAATTTACTAAAGATTATAGAGTAATTATTTGTCTAAATGTTGATGATATGTTAATCATCAAAATAAATTTAGAAGAAATTTGTGTAACGAAGGAGTATCTAACTTCTAAATTCAAGATGTAGTATTTGAATAAAGTTGATACAATATTAGGCATAAAGGTGCATAAGAATGAAGTTGGCTTTATTTTAAGTCAATCCCATTATATAAAAAAATATATTGAAAAAGTTTGATCATCTTACAGTTAAAGAATTCAATGCACCCTATGATCCTAATTTTAAATTAGAAGAAAACATGGGAAGACCTATAGCACAATTAGAATGCTAGTGCTATAAAAAATTTAATGTATGCAATACATTATACCAGACCTAATAGAGCATTTGTTGTGTGCAAATTATCAAAGTTTAAAGGAAAACCTAGCATTGAACATTGGAAAGTTATAACAAGAGTTCTTTGTTATCTCAAAAAAATCATAAACTTGGTATTACATTATAGTGATTATCTCGTAGTTTTAGAAGGTTATTACGACGCAAGTTGGATTACAAATTTTTGTGATAACAAATCTACTTCAAGATGGATTTTTATCCTAAGTGGTGGAGCTATAAGTTGGACTTCAAAGAAACAAACATGTATTACACATTCTACTATGTAAGCTGAGTTTGTAACTTTATCAGCGGCAGGTAAAGAAGCGTAATAATTAAGAAAATTGTTATATGATATAAAGCTGTGACCATAGCAGATGACAACCATTTCAATCTTCTGTGATAGTGAATCAACCATGACTCGAATATATAATAAAATTTATAATGAAAAGTCTAGACATATAAGTTTGAGACATAAGTTTGTGAGGCAACCAATAGATGATGGTGTAATTACCATCACTTATGTAAGATCTCAAGGAAATTTAGCAGACCCTTTGACTAAAGGTTTGTCAAGGGATAAAATCAAATAGACTACTGCTAAAATGGGATTAAAATTTATTGTTGTTAAATGATGGAACCCAATTTTATTCTAGTAAACTATTAGTTTCAAGGTTTTATGGGTAATAACAAGTTATTTAACAATTGGAGCACTAAGGTATAGGGTTAGTGCTATTTATAATAAATTAAGAGGGTGAGTTAAAACTCTTAATTAATAAAATGATAATATTATTTATTAAAAGATTTCACCTATATGAATATAGAAGTGGTTTCGTTCTAATAGAAAATTTTAGAAGTTTTATTCTTATAAATATTCATGAAATCATGATGAGTACAAAGTCATATAAATGTTTAAAATTATAGACTCTTAAATTTAGAGGATATAAATAATGTGTGTGATTTTTGGTACTAGCATATGAAGTATAAATTTAATCGATTAGACACTTTTTACTTTTAGAACCTTAAAATTTACACTAATAGAATATTTAATCTTAATGACATATTTTTTATGCATATAATTGTATGATATTTAAAATTTTGTAAATAATGAGGAATTAAAAAGTATTTACAAATTTAATTAATTAGTATTATTAATATTAATAAATGGTTACTAATTGTTCATATATTATCAATTATAATAATAGTACATAGTAGCATTTGGCTAAAAGACATAATCTTTTAAAAATGGTGTATGTTTGAAATATTATATCTATTGGTTAGAGGGACACAACCCTTTAATAATAGTATATGTTTGAAATATTATACCTATTGACAATAGAAGAGTCACAATAACTCATGTAGGTGACAAATTATAACGAGGAGTGCTAGGGGACCAACAATTTTTGGTATTTGTAGCTATCAAATAGCCATCAATGATAATTTTAATGGTGTGAGATTGGTGTGAGATTTCATCCAATGGCTCACTTTTCCTTACTGGTTACATGATGGCTAGAATTTAGAAAAGTTGCTGGCCTCCAAGACTTTTCCAATTATAATTGCTATGTGCAATAGATACAAATAAAATCTTTGTCCATTATTTATACATACTAATCAAGTGTGTATTTTAACTATTAAGAGATTTTCTTTATTCAAAAGAGTTGAGAATTTTTTACTATTGCTAAGTAAGAAATTTTTAGGTTTCGTTGTATTTTAAGAGAATATTGTTATCAACCCTATAACAACTAAGTATGGAGACAAATATCTCTTTAAAAAAAGTGATCTAATATAGTCTTGAATCCATCTTCATATACCCAACAATTTCGCCATGCAATAATAACTCATTGGCTAGCGACAGATTTTTAAATAGATCTTAAATTCGTAACATATTAATCATTGACCTATCGAGTTGGGAGATATTATTGAAAAAAAAAAAAAAGAAAGGATGAGATTAACAACTAAGGTCAACATATCAGAAGACTATTGATTTCTTAGCTTTCATTATATATTGTTGTGCATGCTGAATAGGAAGCCAACTTGACATTATAGATTGATTTTTAAACTCAATAATTTTGAATAATTGCCTAAAAGTAACTTATAATCACTAAGAAACTGAAAGTGACATGCTCCTCGATATGCGGATCTACATTCACTCCTCACTCTTATCTTCAAAATTAGAAGATCATCCAGCTAGTTATGATGATTATGAACAATTTTTATTCTTCTGGGAACTTAGCTTGCTTTAATTCCTCTATCTATCTCTCCCAAGAAAATGAAGTTTCTATGATGAGTCCATACCCTCCAATCTTCTAAGCACAATGCATCTTAATCATAAATGGATATAAAGCTTCCATGGCATAAAAGAAAGCTGAAAAGGCAAACTTGTATTATTATAATTGGCCACAGCTATTAGCAATAATGTTGTTTGGGCCTCAAATTTAGGTCCTAAATTTATGATTTAACTTGCCTCTAATGGCACCAAAAGGTTGGTCAAATCCTAGAATTTTATTCATAAATAAACCAAATAATAAATGACTACTGCGTACTAATTCAATTATTATTTATATTATATTTATATATAGTTGGTTCTTTTATAAAAGTTAATAACTTTATAATAAAAGTTGATCATTTTTGCAAAAAGTTATAAACTTTTTGTGATGGGAAACAAGTTCATTGACATCAAAGGTTCATCCATTAATCTTAAACTAATGTATGTGGAATTAGACCCTAAGTTATAACTAACAAGTTTCACAAGATTGGTAATTCCTTCCAGAGAGAGAGAAAAAGGGCTCATGTATATTTATATTAACTTTCATTAAAAAAGAATGTTAAGTTCTTAATCAACTTTGTGAATTACCTTAGTGATGACAAAAAAATATACTAATTATGGGAATGGAAAGCGTACAAGACATGCAATGAGATGGTGAAGTTTGATCTCCCACTCTTGCAAGTATAAAGTAGTATTTTTGTGACAAATTGTGTAATTAATTGAAGGTTGGATGAGAAGTAAAGATATGAATTATATGAAGACACTTATATAGAGAGTTAATGGTGAAAATGGTTTTCGAAAGATCATGTTTATCTTAATATGATCTTTAAAACAAAAAAAATCAAATGTCTTAAATAATTGGTTATTAAAAAATACAATAGTAAATTAAATTAGCTTTTTTTGTTAGTTAGATAACGTTGCATGTCACAAAATAATTATCTCATCATATAATTGACAAAAAGACTAATATAATTTAAAATTGTATTGTTTAAAAATTAATTTGAAAAAAATTAATTTTTCAATAAAACCGAATTGATGCACATGTACTCTTTTAAAATCCTTTTTTATGATAATTAACTCCTTGATTTTTATACAAAAATATTATCTACACACTAGAATTAATCATTATATATTTATATATAAATATATGTATAATTTAATTTATTTTTAATGTATATTTTATATTTTAACATATATTTTACTTTGATAACTAAATTTAATGCCTGCCTGCTAGCATGGCTGGTTTTTATATATATTGGCCGGTAACTTAAAAATTCATTCTCTCCACTCTCTTGCTTAATTTGAATTAGGGATATTATTAGAGACTCAAATTTGGGTTCAAACAAGCTTACTGCTATAGTTAATATATAGATAATAATAATAATAATAATAATAATAATAATAATAATAATAATAATAATTCAGTAACAAAATCTCATAAAATGTGTTTGATACCGCTTAGGAAGATATTAAACATGGCCTTATCATTTGTTTAATTATGGGGTAGTTAGTGGTTGACATGACACCAAGCATTATTATTAAAGTTTAGTATATATATGTCGTCCAATTGCACCGATAGTAAGATACTGTAAATTCGAATTTCCATCAGCATAAATTGAAACATTGGAGAATTCCATGCATGAACAAAAATGAAAAGTAATACTCAAAATTAAATCACATGTATGAGAATATTAGAGGGGGTCATATTCACATGTTTATGAACTTGTTTGCTAAACGAGTGAACAAAACATGATGATTGATGAATTGTGATCCTCTCATACATAATATGCAGCATTATTCAACGTTAGTTTTACAATTAAGCCAATTATTTATTTATTAAAAAAAAGCTATATAAGAAAGTGTATTCTGAGTCACAGGTGGAGAAAATCAAGGAAGAGGGAATCAAACAAATTAAAGCAGATTGTCTCTAGAAGGGGTATCTCCAACAAATAATTAATAATCTATATTTATTACAGAACAAATATACTTTAAATTAGGATTTTACTATTAATTATAGTTTAAATTGTAAAAATACTCCAATCTACTTTCTTTTATTACTGTTCCTATAAGACAACTACCATCAAAGCTTTTTTTCTTTTCTTTTCTGTTAATTTTCAAACTCATATATTATTTAAGAGAAATTTATTTTTTTTAATTTCTTTTTATATCTAATTCTAGAAGTCATTCAATTGCATTATTAGCTATTTTAAAATTAAAAAACATACACATACATTTAGTTAGTATATATTGCCATAACAATACATATTCTAAAGATTTAAGCTAAAAAAAATATACAAATTTTTTTCAACTATTAATATCTAATAAAAAATAATAGAGTCCTGCTAGGGAATCAATGGAATATTTATACAATGGGAGTTAAAAAATAAACATCACTTATACTATCCAGAATAATCATCCGGAATACTAGGAATAATAAACATCTCATTTTAAAAATTTAAGCTGATTTTGGGATTCACCAAGGATCAAACTCTTAACCTTTCAAATTTAGAGCTCTAATACCATGTCATGATACCACTCATCCCAAAAGTTTCAGCTGATGAAAAAAGATAACACTAATGCTTATATCTCTAATACTAAATTGGACATTCCTAAACTTCTATTGTACATATTGTACAAATATTTCATTGCCTCCTATACTTTCTCAAAATAATATATATAAAAGTTTGACCTACAGAAGCATATATAACTTTAAAATAATGGTACCTAGTAATGGTGGCAGAAAAATACTAAAAGAATAGGAAAATTTATTATTTTTAATTAATAATTAGTTATTAATATTTAAAAACATGAATTAAAAGTATATTTTTAAATTATTAAATTTAAAAAATCAGATTAATAATTAAAAGTGACCACAAAAAATAATAAATTCTATGGTCTTTTAAAGTTGCTGACATTAGTATATCCCAACACCCAACATGCCTTATCCTCTTATTATTATTATTGATCTATGGGTGCCTAGTAGTAGTGCAATTTATATGGTCTTAATCATCACTACTACTCATTACCATCATAGACGCTGTTACTATATAAGGAAGGCCACCTCACACACTTGAGATATATAGAACCTACCTAGCTATATTAAAACATCATCATTCATCAATCTCTCTCTCTTTTACAAGAGAAAAAAAAAATGGGAGAAACATTAGTGATGAGCAAGGCAAAGCCTTATTTGCTAACTGTGGGGCTTCAGTTTGGGTTGGCAGGAACCTACATATTCTCCATGGCCAGTCTCAACCATGGAATGAGTCGTTATGTCTTTGTTGTTTATCGCAATCTCATTGCTGCTATTTCCCTCGCTCCCTTTGCATTCTTTTTTGAAAGGTCCTAATATAACTAGTTACCTTCTCTATATTCGTAGGAAGGGTTTCAGGTATATCGGGAATATCGGTGTTTCATTTTAATCGTTGATCTGAATTATAAAAAATATATATAATATATATTAATTAAAATCAACGGTTAAAATAACTGAAATACCGGTATTTTTGGATATACCTGATAACTTCTCATACTGATGTTGCCTTTCAATTTCAATTTTTGTTTCTAGAGTAGAATTATCAAAAGAAAAGAAATTAAATATAGAAGTATTTTCTTATTTTCAAAATACAAAAAATATAATTTTTTTTATATATTTTCATTATTTGACTTCAAATAATTTTCTACGTATGAGCTAGTCAAATATATATATATATATATATATATATATATATGTTTTTTCAAATAATTTTACTGTAAATATAATACATAATAGAATATCATATAAGGTTTTATTGTTATTTGAATTTCTATTTATGAGTTTTTGTTTTATAAGAGACAATATTCAAAGCAAAAATATAATTTTTTATATATATTTTCATTATTTGACTTAAAATAATTTTCTGCGTATGAGCTGGTCAAACCATTTTTTTTTAAAATAATTTCACTGCAAATATAATACATGATAGAATATTATATAATAATTTTATTTGATTTATATAGCTAAACTTTTTCAGTAAAATAAGGTTTTATTGTTATTTGAATTTCTATTTATGTGTTTTTGTTTTATCAGAGACAATATTGAAAGCAAAAATAATTTTTTTGTAACATACTATATATAGTGCATGTTACTTTTATTAATTTGAGTTTATGAAGCTAAGTAAAATGTTATGCTTCGATTGATGCAGGAAGGTTAGGCCAAAGATGACACTCTCTGTCTTTATTCGAATATTGGTTCTCGGGCTTCTGGAGTAATGATCTTAATCTTTTTCTATACCTAATTGATAGTAATAAATAACATGCATATTACTGATTAATAATAATTAATAATTGAAATAATTAGATGATGTATGCATGCTGATGTATGTGAAGATTATTTGTATTTGATTAGCATAAAAGAAAACATAAATAGTTAGTGAACTTTTGAAAGAATTTCTACCCGATATAATGTTAGTGAGGTATTGATTCACCAGAGGTTACATTACTAGAATCCCAACTTTTTTTAGTTTAAGATTTAAGAATTTAATTAATTAAATATGATTTGACTAAAGCCTTGTAAGAAAAAGTAAAAGTCTTAGGATTGTTTTCTTTTTTATTTTTTCATTCTTATAATTCAAATTTACAGTTTCTAATTAAAAAAAAAACAAATAATTACCATCTTAATAAATTCTAAGTCAAGAATTACTCATTAATAGAGTACAAAATAAAATTTAACTTTGTCTTTTTCGTTCTTCAGTTAAATTAAAGATGAATATCTCAAAGATTGATTATAAGGTGGTATTTGATTTTGAAAATAAGATAAAAAAATACTGAGAATAGTACATAAAAAAAATACAAAAATTAATATTTTTATATTTTTTTTTGTAGTGAAATAAATATAAGATAGAATAAATAACAAAAATTTTAATGTATTTTTATGTTTTTCTTCATACAAAATTTAGAATAAAAAATAAAATAATAAAAAATATAATTAAAAAAAATTGATAGTAATAACTAATATAAAATAAATTATATTTTTTTTCAGTATCTTTGTATCTTTACACTAATTTAATTTTTTAAAATATATTTTTATCTATATCTCATATATTAAATATAATTTTGTGTTTATATATCTATATCTTAATATTTTATATTTATAAACAATAGCAGTCTAATAGATGATAAACTAATTAAGATGGTTTATTTTGATGTTACAATTAGGCCAGTGATAGACCAAGGATTCACATTCTTAGGGATGCAATATACATCAGCTTCATTTGCATCTGCCATTATGAATGCTGTCCCATCCGTTACCTTTGTCCTAGCAGTCATTTTCAGGTAAATGCTTCTTTACTTTATCTTATACCTAGCTATAACCAACTGGATAATATTTACTAACTATTTATTCCAATCCAATACTTCAATTTGATGAAATTTTCAGTCTACGCTAATAATATGTTAATAATTATTAGATGATTTTAATGGGAGAGGTAATTTTTTTTTAGTCAATATCAGATTTTTTTTTATTTTAAATTTTAAAATTTAAATTCTATATTCTAAATTAAAATTTTAAATCTTAAATTTTTCAAAAGTAAAGATTAAAAAGTAATTTTAAAATAAAAAATTAATATTAATATTAATTACTTAAAAATTAATTTTATTTTTTTATTAAATATATAATTATTTATATAATTTTAAGATATGATATCAAAATTTTTTACTAAAATATCTAAAATTCGTCATATATATATATACTTAATAATTTAAATTTTTGGATAAATAATCTCACTAGGATAGATGATTATTAGTTTCATCTATTTATTTTTAATATTACCACTTGTGGATATTCTCCACATACGTACCACTTACATGCATGTGTTAATAATAACTAATAATTTAATATAAAACCAGAAAAACTATCAAAAAATTAAAGAATTGACTTTCATATTAATATTATAGAATTACTATTACTTTTAATTTAAATTTTAAAAATATTAATAAAATAGGGATTAACTTCAAACTTACAAAATAAATAATATAGAGCAAGAATTTTCACTGGACAAAATCTTTAAAAATTTATAAGTGAAAAACATTGTTTACTTTATAAATTAATTTTTAAAATTAAGTTAGACATACTGAATCTCAATTCTAATACAGAATAGAGCGAGTAAACGTGAAAGAGGTGCGAAGCCTAGCAAAGGTGATTGGGACATTGGTAACGTTTTGTGGCGCATTGGTGATGATACTCTACAAAGGCCCTATTATGAACCTTTTTGGTTCTTCACACGCAATCCATGATGATAATCATCACCACCATGATTCAACTCACTCCACTCAGAGCCTCTCTCATTGGGTCTCTGGAACTCTCTTTCTTTTTCTCGGTTGTGTCGCTTGGTCATCCTTCTACGTGTTACAGGCAAGTTTTCCAATTATATTGCTCTAATTAATATTTCCCCATATAGAAAATGTATAGGTAATCAACAAGATTTTTGAACAATGTGTAAATAATGTGAATTAATAAGGTTAAAAGAGTAAATTTAATTAATAGCATTAAATTAGGGTGTAGTGTATTTTCATTTAATTGGTTGTTGTTCATGTTGTTCAAAATTTTCATTGTTCCTAACACTTCCCTTTTATATAATATTGTTGTAAGAAAGTCTAACAAAATATTATCAATCTACAGTCTGTAACGTTGAAAAGTTACCCGGCCGAGATGTCATTGTCCTCCTTGATATGCTTGGCGGGTGCTTCGCAAGCTTCCGTCGTCGCTGCGGTGGCCGAGCATCACTCCGGCGCTCGCCCTTGGATCGTTGGTTGGGACTTCAGGCTTTATGGTCCTCTTTACTCGGTTCGTCATCACTACTTACCATTATTATTTGAAGATAAAGATTTATATACAATGAAAAATGCTAGGGAACTAGCAATTTTGGTGTTTTGTAACCATCAATTAGTCATTAATAGTGTTTTTAATGGTGTCAGATTACATCTAATGGTAGAAAATTACTCACTTTTATTTTGATGGTTAAGTACTGGTCAGAAAACACAAAAATTGCTGATCTCATAGACTTTTCCATATACAATTGTTTTCATACAATGATTCCACCACGCTAACAATTGTCAGATATTAATTTCACATGAATACAACTAACTACATGTGAATTTTTACCTTATTTAAATTGAGATTAAATAGACTTAATTTAATTTGAAAAATTATTTTATGAGATAAAAATTTTGATATATATAAATTTTTTTTTTAAGTGATAGAAGCTTCTCTTTGTCTTTGATAATATCTCGACCAGAATTTGCATTATTTTCCTTCTAAATTTTTATATAAATACCATGTGAGGAACAACTGAGTTAAGTGATGTAAATTAAGCATTTTTTCTAAACAGAAATGGGCTTATGATTTTTTTTTCTTTTTGGGTCTGAGTGGTTATGGAACTTGACATTACTTGTTGTTACATGAAGAACATATACAAGAGTGTATATATCCAATTCTTTGTCATTGAGTGAAATTTATTAGATCAATAATAAATATAATTTAATTTTGATACACGGTGTAAAATAGTTTTACATGTGTATCTAATTATATTATGTCACATCAGTACAAATAATTACCTTTGACATTAACCGTGTGAATAGTCATCCAAAAAATAGATGTGATTGTAGCACTGTATAAAATATTTTAAACTCTAATAAATAATAATTGAAGTGTTACTAATCAATAATATTTGAACATTATTGCAGGGTATAGTTAGCTCAGCCATTGCGTATTACGCGCAAGGGTTGGTGTTACAAAGCAAAGGGCCAGTGTTTTTAACGGCATTTAATCCCCTTTGCATGATCATTGTTTCCGTCTTGGGCTATTTTCTTCTCTCTGAGACTCTTCACTTGGGCAGGTACATTTCTTTCTTATTGGACTCCAAGCCCAGCCCAATTAAGGCCCATATTCTTAAAATCACCAAAAAGAATCAATTCTATACACTTTCTTAAATCATAATTAAGATATTAATATAAAACAAGATCCTTTTTTAAATATAATTAAAAATTAAGATATTAATTATGATACTCTTAAAATATCTATTTAAAATGCACGTTAACAAGATCCTTATTCATATACTAGGAATTGATATCATCAAAGCAAATTCTTGAATAGATATAAGTTTAGGTGGAAATTCAGGTGCAGTCGACTTCACGTGAAGTTGATACTTGAGAGCCATTTCAGGTATCAACTTCACGTGAAGTCGATTTCACCTGAATTTTTACCATAAGTTTAATAATTTATACCATAATATGTACTCACAAAATAATTAGCCTCTAAATAAATTGACGTGTTTTAAAAAAAATTAGTAGAATTTACTTTTACTCTGAATGTAAGTTGTTATATTTATACTCATCCAAAAAATGTTTATTAATTTGTTTATGTAATTTTGAATGGCAGTATCATAGGAGCAATTATTATAGCAGTGGGTCTTTACTCTGTGGTGTGGGGTAAAGGAAAAGACAGTTCTGACCCCACTATGACGCCGACCACAACAACAACAAAGCAAACAGAGTTGCAACAAAAACAACTCCCAATTACATCATCCGATATCTAATTACAGATTTCCTAGAAGGCAATCTTAATTAACTGATCCAATTCATGCACGTGACAAAATAATTGAGCCATTTTTATGGATCCTGTGCTTTTTGTTGCCATGAAAAATCTAGCACTGTTGTTAGGTTGTATTATTTATGCTTGCGGTTTCTTAGCATATAATTGTGATCATGATTAGGTTGCTAATGGGGGGAATGTTCTTGAACAATTATATAAATCAGCAAGAAAATTATATTTGTACTTTCCATGTAAAGCTATATGCTTTTTTGTTTACATTCATGATCATTTGGATTTCAACAACAAAATAAGCTAATAAGGGTTATGGTGCAGTGTAACGATCATCAATTCGATGGCCAACCAAATTCGATCCAAATTCATTATACATACGGTTTTAATATGAAAATGATCTAATTATAAAATTAAAAATAATATAAAAATTTAATTAAATTTTTTTTTGAGAATTTAACTAAAAATTTAATAAAATTATAAAAATTAACAAAATAATTAAATTATTATTTTTTAGGTTAAGTTATGTTCACTCAATCTAAATTCTAATATCATCATCCTAAGACAACTGGTCACATATAAATATAATGATGAGAAATAACTACAGTAATGTTAGTGTCATATACATTATTGTGTTTGCATTGCATTGGGCCATATATGGATGAACAAACAAGAACATATGCGCTGCTATATATAGTGTTATGTATCCGTCGTCATCATATCTCATATATATATTGCACTTGTTTATAGGCACAAAATACAGAAAAAGAAATTATATTTATTAGATAAGATATGAATATAAATATTGTATTTAAAGATACTGAATTAGTATATTTTATATTATTTTTAATAATAAAAATATAAAATATTAATAAAAAATATAATTTATTTTTTATTTTTTATTTTTTTATAAATATAATTTTTTTAAAATTTTTATATGAAAAAATAAAAATATATTAAATTTTTATAATTTATTTTTTTTATATTTAATTTACCATCAAATAAAATATAAAAATAATAATTTTTATATTTTTATCTTTTATATATTGTTCTTAATATCCTATTTTATTCTATTTTTAGAACTAAATATTACCATATATAACAGAGACTTCGAATGCTATATCCTTTCTTTTCACCTTCAAATAAGGCTCTAGATATGAAATATTAAATATTTAATTTCTAAACTTCTTTTATTTCTGAGATATATATATATATATATATATATATATATATTATCTTAATATCATATTATTTATTTTAAAAATTTAAACTGATAAAAAAATAAATAATTATATTTCTAATACTAATAATTTAAAAGTTTTAAAATTAAAAAACGTTATAAGTATATTATTTTTGTGTATGTTATTTCATTTAATATATTTTTTATTTTTAGTATTGAAAGTGATTTGATAAGAAATAAGTAAATATAAAAATTTATCTTCTATACTATAAACAAATATACAAAAAATAATTTCTCTTCAAGATTTACCTAAATGACCAACCAAAACTAGCTTTGTTTTAGTTTGAACCTGACTCGTCCGTCTTCATCATTACCCTTTTCTAATTAAAAGCTAAGTGGATTCCCGCGTATATATAATGACTGCTCATATAATCGAATTTAGAACAACATTATTATTTTCATTAGAAAAATTCTAGGGAGTTGAGTGGGATTCTCCATTATTATTTTCATGTAAAAGTGGTGGGCATTTTATCATGCTTATGGCGATTCAAGTACCCCTTATATAGATTCCCCGAATTTAAAGCCACTATAACCAAATTTGATCATCGAATTTAATTAACAAAATTTAGAGAATCATTAAAATTTATTGTTTTAGGTTATTAGTCATTAATATTTAAAAATTAGAAATATTTGGCAACTAAAAAAAATAGTAAAAAATAGATATAATTTGTCTTATTTAGTGTTTATTAATTGTTGTGACAATTAATGAATGTTAAATAAGGTAAGTTCTGATTTTTTTTGTCTCTCTAGCATTACCGTTTAAAAATATAGAATAAAGTACGTTGTTAGATTACTAGATTAAAAAAACTAAACAAAAAATTGAGTTGATAATTAAATAATGATTAAAAATAAATAAATTTTGATGATTCTCTAATATTTTTTATTTAATTATTTAATATAGCAATAATTATAATAAAATTATTTATTTAAAAAGTTAATAGGAGAAAATATATATAAATGGTGAACATGAATTGAATTCTATACTTATATAATCTCATCCTATATAATGAAATTATTTTTTGTCTTAAAAATATAAAGTAATAAAAAATATATATAAATGATTATTTTTCAAACAATAATATGTAAAACAATCCAGTACTGTTTTACTTTCGTTGTAACATTATCATAATTTGTAATAGGAGGATGTAATAATTAGGGGTGTCCATGAATCGAATCGTATCCGCAGATCCGCGGTAAATATTCGCATTCGATTCGAAAATTGCGGATTCGATCCGATCCGCAAATTGATCGGATCGGATCGGATTTGTGGATCGGATCGGATCCGATCCGCACCCTTTGTGGATCGGATCGCGGATATCTGCTCTACATCCGCATATCCGCACTATAATAATTAAAAAATAAATAAATATATATATGTTTGGTATTATATTTACTTGTTTGTATGTTTTAGTTAGTAATTATTATTCATATATTGTATTATTTTACTTTTGTTATTTAGAGAGAGTTTGACTAAAAATATTTTAGGAATAAATAAGTTTAAAAGTATGAAAGAAATATTTTTATCGAATTCTTTTACATAGAAATATGACTAAAAAGAGAAGGTTTAATTATACGGATATATTCGATATCCGATCCGATCCGATCCGATCCGCAAATGTGCGGATCGGATCGGATCGGATCCGGCACTAAAAAGTGCGGATATCATATCCGATGAAAATTGTGCGGATCGGATCGAATTTTCGGCCATATCCGATCCGATCCGATCCACGGACACCCCTAGTAATAATCCTCTTCAAATTATAAATTCAAGAAGCATGTGTAAATTATGTAGGGAGTCACTTAGATAAATGCGTTTAAAACGTCTTTTTTTAAAGATATTTTTTAGTAATTAAAATTTAATACATATAATTAATTATATTATGTTATTTTTGTCAAAATTAGATTAAATAAATTAATTTGGCCAAAAATTTGTAAATCAAATCTTGAACTGATCAATATTTTTTTTTATAAAAAAAGACTACAATAACCTTATTATAGAAAATGATTAAAATACTTCTATTATATATATTTTTAAAATTTTGAGAACTCTAAATCCTAACTCTATGATGGCACAAAGAGAAGAGAAGAATTAGGATTTAGGGTTATATATATATAATAAGAATAAGAATATTTTAGTTATTTTTTATAATAGAGATATTGTAATTATTTTTATAAAAAAAATATTAATTTAGATCGGTTCAAGGAGTAGTTCACTTATTTTTTGGCCAAATCAATTTATCTGATCTATATTTTGATAAAAATAACACGATTTAATTAAGTATATGTATTGAATTTTAATTATTAAAAAACATCTTTAAAAAAGACGTTTTAAGCGTCTTTATCTGAGTGGCTCCCATTATGTATGTAACCAATATACTGTTCACAGGGACAGACATAAAGGGGTGAGTGGAGGCCTCGGCCTCCCCCAACTGTTTTAAAAAAAGATTAATAGTAATAAGTTATTAAATATTAATAATTTTTAATATATAAAAAGTAAGTAACAATATTAAAAAAAATCTAAAAAGATATTATTATTAATATTTTTAATTAAATAAAAAATTTTAAATACCATAAAGTGGATTTTTTTTTGTGAGTGTTCTTCTTGATTCATTTGGTATTAATTCTTTCTGTTTCAACTATTACAACTAAGAGATCTTTTTCAGTTACGAATATTATGAAGAATAACTCAGAAACAAAATAAAAGATGAATTTCTTGCTAATTGTCTTTTAATTATATTAAAAAAATCATTGAAAAATTTGACACAAATTCTATTATCGATGAATTTTATGATACGAAGAATTGACCACTTTTTTTAAAAAAAATATATAATATTTTTTATATTTTAAAATATATTCTCTATGAATATATTTTTGTAATACATTTTATATTATATAATTTTTTACATAATTTTTTAATATTATATATATATATTATTTCTTCCATAATAATATTTTTAGATCTATCCGCGACTGTTGATGAATTCTGGCGTGAACTAATTTAATGTGTGGTGAATTAGACAGCATTAACTAAATGATGGTGACAAGCATGTGTAACTCACAGTGATGATGATAGCTATCTGTAATAGTAGTAATACATTCCAAAAAAAATAACTTCCTTTAATTTAATAATTCTACCTTATTATTGTATAAATTTCCAATTAAAAAGAGCATGCATACATGTGGATGAGAAACCAGTTCCTATTGCTTTCTTTTGGCGCTGACTTGTGCCTTGCGCTGTTGATGTTGCACGCTGAATGGGAAGCAACTATCTACAAAAACTTAATTATTTATATTTATTACATTTTTATGTATATAATATTAGGGAAAAAGGTCAAACATGACAAAGAAGAGAAAACATTTCTTTTCATTCTCTGATTTTAGCCAAACCGAGGAAACTATATATGGTTACACAATAGAAGGTACATTTTACACAACTTTTCATACAACTTTACTCTTGCCAACACATCATACCAAGATATTATTATTATCTATGGTATCAAAAATTAATTGTCTAACACACATATTCTGATAAATTTTAAATTGACAGTTTTTTTTCAAAATTCATATATCAAGACCAAAAAGACACTAAAAAATTAGCCTCATATCAAATGACAAAAGCTAAAAGGTACATAATAACTACCTAATTAAACTCTTTCACTAACGATTTTACATGGCTGTATACAGGACGGATCTAAAAATAGTATCATAGGGAGCCAATAATATATATAATATTAAAAAGTTATGCAAAAAATTATATAATATAAAATGCATTCAAAAATATATTGATAGAGAATATATTTTAAAGTACAAAAAATATATATATACCTTTTATTAACGAAGTGGTCGATTCCTCATTTCATAAATTCATCGATAATATAATTTGTCAAAATTTTCTACAATTTTTTTCAATATAATTAAAAGACAATTAGCAAGAAACTTATCTTTCATTTTGTTTCTGAATTATTCTTCACAATATTCATAGCTGAAAAAAAAACTCTCAGTTGTAGTAGTTGAAACAGAAAAAATTAATACAAGAAAAACGCTCACAAGAAAAAAAAAATCTACTTTATAAGAATTGAAAAATTTTATTTAATTAAAAAATATTAGTAATAATATTTTTTTATATTTTTTTAATATTGTTACTTACTTTTTAGATATTAAAAATCATTAATATTTAGGTTAGACTGGATTTTTATTTATATTAGACTAAATATTAAATAAATTTAAAAAAAATTAAATTGTACTTAATAACTTATTACTATTAATATTTTTTTAAAAAAATTGGGGGTCGAGACCTCCACTCACCCCTCCGTAAGTCCGTCCCTAGCTATATAGCTATAATGTACAATGTAGAAAATTAAAAGACATTTATTTACAAATTAGTTAATATTAATAAGAGTAAAACTCTAATAGCACCTTAAAAGTCTGTTATACATTAGTTAATTTTTTTTTCTCTTTATGATACAGAACAATAGCCTTACCCTTCACCTCTATATAAGGCAGAATATGTATAATTGTAGAGAAAAATTGTAATACTGATTAACTTGCATCACAAGCAATCAATACAGATTTTATTAATTTTTTTAATTCATTATTCTCTTAGTTTTTAATCACTATGGGGTTTTTGTCTTTAATCTTTAAGACTTTTATATATGCACGAAACCTTAATTAAAAATTACTTATCGAAAAAAGAAATTTATATATCTGGAATTTATATATGACTTAATGTTTAGTGCAATATCAAAACTTTTTATAAATAAACAAGAATTATTTAAATCATGTAATTCAATATCTCTGAGTGCTTGTTATATTTTTTAATGTACTTCTGAGCCATTCAGAGCCAATGTAACATTATATATTACTATACGGATCGGAGATGATGAAAGCATATACCTAGGCTTAGTGTATATATTAGTATCAGATTTAGACTTAATCCTTCGTAGATTGACTAATTAAGGATGGTTAATTAGTAGTGGCCATTGGCCAAGAGTTGTGTCTGCGCACGTCATCCATATATCATTAAAACTAATCAACGAGGTGCATATATATATATATATATATATATATATATATATATATATATATATATATATAAAGTAACAATAAATTAATCATATATCTGGTGCCATTATTCCTATCATTATTATCAGCAATAAAATAAAAATATTTAATAACCAAAAAATATTAATAAAAAATTATCAAAATTTATTATTTTTAATTTTATTTAATATATTTTATAATAAATAAATATTAAATAAAATAAATTTAAACTATTTGAGTTGGTTATTTTTTTTTCTCTCTAATATTATCAATAGAATAAATATTAAAAAAAATTAAAAACTAAAATAATTCGGTTATAACTAACCAAAATTTTTTTAATTTCACTTTATTTATATAATTTTTTATCTCATTCTCTTATCACTTAACTTATCACATTATATCCCTAACTACTAGGATGTAACATATTATATATTAATGAGACATTTTATAATTTAATTTTTATATATTCTTTTGGTGACTATTTGATTTTTATATATATTATTGCATTAAAGACTAATCATAATAATATACTTTGAATGTCATTAATGTTAATTGATTTTTTTATAACTATTAATTTTTTTTATTATTTCACTGCACCTACGTAATATTATAGAAATTAGAGTAATTTAAATTTTAGTTGTCATTAATTTTAATTAATTTTTTTTGTGATCACTAATTTATTGTCTCACTTACATAATATTTGTTTTATATTTTTTAAAGTATAATAATAATTTATTCTAATTTTTTAAGACAAATATTTTTAAATTTTATCATAATTAAATTTAAAAAAATATCAAATATTTATATTAATTTATTCAATTGACAAATTTACTCATAATATTCACAAATTTATACATATATATACAAATATTATTAATCATATATTTTTATTTATTATCTATAATATTTTAACTACCTAACATTATTCAAATATTAAAGCCTAGCTACATTTTGGCCATTAAGTGCAATATATGTACAAACAATAAACATGTCTTGAATATTCTTGATGATTATAACCGTTAATTAGCAGTTAATCATAAAGAAAAATAACAGATATTGGCCACATTAATTTATGAGACATAGTGATATACACTTGGATATTTGTAGTCCTTCTGAGCTGCACAGAATTAATTCAGTGGAGCTTCAATTTCAGGAGGAGGGGGTATATAATAAATAATTTATTTTATATATTAAATTATTAGCGCAAAATGAACGCACTTCAACGACTTTGCGCAGAAAAGGATAGTGCGTTTATATATGACATAACTATGCATCTTTTAATTTCCAGCTAATATATATATTATGCCAAATTTTAGCAATCTAAACAATCAGTTTTCATACTTTAGACACATCTTAAATTTAAGTTCCATTCTTGTTTTTAACAGGGGTTATTTTTTTTAGATAATTTAATTTATTTGTAAATATATTATGTAGTAGTTTTAGATTTTGTAAGGAACTGTTGATATTACTGCACTTATTTAAGCTTTTTTTTTTTTAAGAAAAAAAGCAATAAATTAAATTTCTAAGTGTAGATTATTGGGACATACATATTCCTAGCTAGTGTTTTACACGTATACATTAATTACCATAATATAAAAAAAAAAATATACCTCTCCTCGTGAATCACTATATTTTGTCTCAGTAGTGTGACTGGCCGTCGGGCCACTAATTAATATTCTATCATTAGCCAATTAGGCATATAAGACCATTTTTTATTTTTCTTTTTTTGTAATTTTATTTTCCAACAACAGGGTAATGGTGTTCTTCCTCTCCAAGTGGATGTACCTCTGAGTGGATCTGCCTCGACGGGAGATTTCTGGATGTTCTTTTTTTGTGAGGAATGTGTGTTCTCTCGTGTGGTGGAAGTATTGAAAGTGCAAGATTGTCACGTTGAGGTTTGGGTTTTGATTCTAATGCCGTATGGCCATCTTCATACAGATTATCTGTCATTGTTAAGGGTTGGGCTCTAGGTCTCTGGCAATGGCCAATGATTTTGGACCTGAACGTGAGGTCCAGATTCCTTCTGAGACAGCGTCCAACTTGTTCTTTTGTTGAGGTGCCGTCGTCCGAGTTTTTCGTGAGGAGGTGAGGGTGGTACTTGCAAGAGATTCCGATACTTAAGTTAGTAAGGACTTTTGACAGGTTTTAGTAGATTAGAATGTGAATATACCTGAGGGGTGTCAGTGTATCATAGTAGAGTAGATAACTACCTTTTGAAATAGTTCTACATTTATTGATGGGTAATCATTTCCTTTATCTTAAGAGTTTGTTAGAATCTATCTTTTGAAAAAGACCTTTTTATCCTTGTTGGACCTGACCTTTATGAGTTTGGGCCAGAGTATGAACATAATCAACCAAATATATAATCAACAACAATCAAGAATAAAAAAATTTTACTTAATTAACATTATTAATCAGTAACTCAGTTAATTAAATTATAACCCAATAACTGAATAACATAAAAAAAGTAAAAAAAAAAAAACACACCTGATGCTTTATACTTTGCAGAATGTGTAAATCACGAGTAATTAGTAAATAATTAACCAGTAAATTAATTATTATTTAAAAATTAAAAAATTAAATTTTATAATTTAATGAAGTAGAAATAATTAAAATATAAATTTTGACATTAATTTAAAAAACGTTGGCCCAAAAACAGGCCAACAAACTGAACCAGTTAGACCAAACCCAAACCAGATCCATAACCCAACATATAAATAACCAAATTCAGCCTTCTCTTCTTCATTCTTTCATTTGAAGCACGCTGAAATTTGATTTGGGGGAGGAGAATAAAAAACAAACCCTAACCCCTTATTCCACCTCCAATTTCAAATCCTTGTAACTTTCAATCCGGAGTTTCAATTGACGAGCCGTCAGCGGCTATACGTTCGTCTCGTAATTCTCTACATAACTTACTAAAAAAATTTGGGATACTGTAGTGGTGGATAATCACCGAATTTTGTCCATTTAACTCGTGGGTAATGGTAAAAAAACTATAACCCTTGTGAATTAATGATTTAGTGAGCTCAATGTTGATTATTATTATATTATATTAATTAGATCGTATATCTTGTTGAATTGGAGTTAAATTGGTGGATATTCGAAGCTTGGAATTGAATCCTAAGAGCTGAAAATTCAATTGGTGAGGAGTTGGAGCTTTGGAGCTTTAGGAACGGTGGATAATTGAGGTGTTCCAGGCTTAGGAAGGAATCGATCAAGATATAATTTTGGTTTCTCGTAATTAATGTTTAATGTCACGTGAAAATTTAGGCTAGAAGGCCTTAAGATAGGAATGAACTGAATGAATTATTGATGGATTGTGCATATGGTATGTGATGTGTGATTCAATTTCGTAAACGGTTTGCTATTAGAGTTGGTTGGTTTTTGAAAAAGATTTAATATTAGAATTGGTCTGATTTTGAAATAATTTGATACTAAAAATGATTTGAATGACCGAGACGTGTTTGGTGGTGGTTGGGACCCTTGAGGGGTGGCAAAAGTCTAAGTTTTAGAGATGTTGCTGAAATTTTTATGAAAATAGGAGGCTTCGTTTGAAGTGGTTATTTAGAAAGATTTAGATTTTTGAGAATTTTATAATTTGATTTTGAGTTATTAAGAAAAGGATTACATTTTGAGTTTGTTTTATTTAGAAAAAATGAATTGTGTTTTGAGTATGAATTATTGATGAACGAAATGGGAGGTGTGATAATAAGGAATGAAGGATAATGAGAATTGATTTTAAAGTCTAATGGTTGAATGAATAGGAATGAATTATAATGATAATGAGCTGATGATGAATGAGTTTGATTGAGATGATGATGACTGATTGTGATATATATATGCGACCGAGAATGAATTGAGATGCCGAGTAAGATCCGGTGGTATTGTCCACTCGCTCCGGGTCAGTGATGGAGTTGTATGAGATATGATTGAGGATGAGGTTGGCTATGAGGAAGAGGAAGGTTGAAGACTAATTTTGATTATGAATTTGAATGAATATGAATAAATTGTAATGATAATGAGAATGAATTTCTGAATGTGACTCCGGATAAGATGCAGTGGTATTATCCACTTGCTCCGGGTAAGAGTCAATAAGCCGAGTAAGATACAGCATTGTTATCCACTTGCTCCGGGAGAGTTCGAGGCTTCGGGTAAGATGCAAAGGCTGAGTTTTGTCGCCGCTTGCTCCGCATAACACCGTCTGGGTAAGAGGCAGTGGTGAGGTTGTCGCCTACTCTGGGTACGCGGGTAAGATGCAAGGGTTGTGGCGTTGTCCCACTTGCTCCGTGTTTAGTGTTCTGTCTAGGGTTAGCTACTGGACATGTCGGGTTTGGCTTTATAATCGACAAATGAGACTCATCGTCCATAGGGCAGGTATACATCATATGCATATGTGTACTTTGTTTGATCGTGCATTAATTGGGCTTGCCTATGTGATTATTATGCTTACCTGCTATAATTGCTACCTGTTGTATCTGTATCTTACTTGTGCTTGCTTTGTCTCTATTGCTTGTCTATGCACCGGAGTTTTGGAGGAATGCAGGAAACAAAAAATGAAGGATTGGATCACAATTAGATTGGAGGAGACAGAGAGTGAATTGTAGGGTTAGAGTATAATAAGACAGAAAGTGAATTGTAGAATTAGAGTTAGATTGAGACTTGGATACTTTAGAGAGTTTTACCAAATTTATGGTTTAGTTTATTCTTTTAAGTTTATATCTGAGTGACGGAGTTCTAGGATTGCCTCTGACTTTTTTGGGACCTTTTATATTAATTATGTGGGCACCTTTACCATGCCGAGAACCTCTGGTTCTCACTCCATACATATTGTTGCTTTTTAGATGCAGGTCAGAAGGTACCTCACTGAGCATTCTGGATACTCTGTGGAAGCGAAGAACTCTAGGGACTTAAGGTTGTATTTTATTTATGTTTATATATGTATAAAGATTCTCCATCTTGTATTTTATGCATGTCCCTCTTAGAGGTTGACTTGGAGGTCAGTTTTATGAGTCTGGAATATTTTGGGTTATATGTATGTATAAATATATACTTTGGATGGCCTTTGCTTCGCAGGTCAAGTTCGGAGCTTCATATTTGTATTTTGGAATTCTAATCTATGTTTATGGTCTTTTAGCCTTCCTTTCGATCTTGCTTATCTGTCTATGCTTATCTTTCGTGAGCGACGTGATTTCTGTTTCGATTTTGCTTAACTTCTTTTTCAAGGTTCCTAGTTATAACTTCTTTCAACTATATCTATGTACGTATTTTATGTTTAAAGTTCATAGCGCCTCACCACCCCTGATTTACATCCTACGCGTAAAGCTCTGTGTGGTAGGATGTTGTATTATGGTATCAGAGCAGTTCGTTCTCGTAGAACCTAGAGAATTGACTGACTATGCTTCTGAGCATACTCTGGCTATGTGTACATGTTATTTAGGATGTCTGCTTGACATATATAGCATAAATGTTCATGAGCATATTTTTGGAGATTCGAAATACTAGACTTGAGATATTATGACTGATCACCTTAATATCAATTGTTCGGTGTGGACAAGACCCAAAGGGCGTCTCGTGGATGCAAGTGAGGTGATACTGTAAGAATCGTTATTAATAATTTAATTGCCTAAAAATAAGTTCAAAAATTTAGAATATTAATTAGAACATTTAAATTTGATATTTGGACTCAGTAGATTTTTCTGAGTTGGAAAATGTAATTTTTTATGGAAAATTACATAAAAATATGTACCGGTAAATTAGCCGGCAGTACCAGCTTAAGTATGTCCGGTACTGTGTGAGAATGATAAAAATAGTAGAAAAGTTTAGGAAAATAATTAAAGTTGAAAACCGAGCGTTAATTCTAAAGGTTTGGCCCAAAATTAGGCCAGATGGGCCAAAAACGCTAACGGGTTGGACCGGACCCAAGTTGGGTCCAAGCTCAACTTATATATAACCACTTAATAAAGCCTTTCAGCCTCATAACACGCCACCAACACAAAATCACAGCTGAGGATTGAGAGTAGAAGAAGGAAAGTGGCACTATTCACATTCACCTTCATTTGCTTGTATCTTGAGCTACGATACTCTGATTTGCGTGCCGTTTGCGACCATGCGAAGCGAGCCCGTCATTTTTATCTAAGTATTTCTGGTAAGGAATCATGTTTCACACTCCCTTTCTCAGCCCTAACAATTTTCACGTTTTTAGGTTTGAGTTTTGAAGAAGTTTTGTAATTATTTAAGGGTGATCTACCATTAGAGTATTGTTTTGTTTCATCCTTATTTCCTTTGAGTAAGGTGAGTTACTTCGAAACCCTTGTGGTTTGGTATTTTGTGAACCCTAGATATTCATTTTGGATATATTGCTTGTGTATAGTTTAAATTTGTGATTGTTGGAGTTGATTTGGAGCATTCGATTTGAGTTGGTGAATTGTTGATGATTGAAGGCTTGATTTTGGACTGAAATTTGGTATTTTGCACATATTGGAAATCGGCCAAGGTATGATTTCAGTTTTCTTTATGTAGTATGTAATGTTTTTGGACACTTAGGCTAGTGGACTCTAAGATAGGATTGAATAATGTTGGTGCATGATTAATTATATATGAATTTATGTTTGATGATGAAGAGGATGATATGGAGTGTTGGAATGTGTGATATATGAATTATGATAATAATATGATGAGTATTGGTGTTGTTTATGATTATGATGATTGATGGAGGGTATTGATGAATTATGATGTTATTGTTGGTGAATGGTATTGATGATTGAGATTGAGATTGAATAATAATAATTATGAGAATTTATGGTGAGATATGATGAATTATGTTTATGATGGTAAAATTGTGCGAATTATTGATGATTGAGATCTTGAGTTGAGAATTGTTGATTTTTGTTGAATTATGGTGGAAAGATTGAGCGAAAAAGAGGTTGAGTTGATTTGAAGTGCAATGGAATGATAAAGTGTAGTGTGTGGTAGTGTTTTGTGATGATTTGAGTATGGTCTTGGTTTGGTTTTGGAATTTTGGAAACTAGAGAACTTATGTTTTTGTGTAAAACCTTGTTTTAACGAACTTTGGCGGATCATAACTTGAGTCTTAGATTTTGAAATTGAGTGTGTTTTTACTTTAAAATAAAGATGATTTCAAGATCTTTAAAATGATATAAAGTTTGAGAAAAACGGAGTTTTATAGAAGAAGTTATGAACGTTTGAAGTTTGATATAAAAATCTGATTTCTACAACTTTAAGCTTTTTCTAAGTTTATTGTAGCATGCGTACGCGGCCCAGAACATGCGATGCAAGCATTCCATTCGGGTTGAACACTCGCGTACGCGATCAAGTGTCGCGTACGCAGACACGTTCTTTTTCAACATGTGCATACGCACAGACCCTGTTCTGCTAAAAAATAGTTTTTCTTTATTTTCAAGGATTCTCTAGCCTTCCAAACTTCTTTATCTACTGTATAAGATTGCAAATTAGTAATTAGGCCCTAATATTGATAGAGATAGCGTGGTGAATCAAATTAGTGAAATTCTATATGGATTTAGAAGACGGAAACTTAGGTTTCTGGAGTACTGAGGATGGATTCGTTGAGTGAGATAGCGGAGTACTGTAATGATGATTAATGTGATGAGTTGTGGAATTACGGACTGATGATAGTTATGACAAGTCTAGGACTCAAAGAGAAATGGTGAATTATTGAATGTTGAAAGTGATCACTGATGGAATATCGATATATATTGTATTATACTGATATTGTTGAGACGCTATGCGCCTGGCAGAGACGGTAGGTTAATCCCACCTGTCAAAGGCGCGGCGGCGGCATAAGGGTGGTGATTAGTCCCGCTTACATTGAGATGTGAGGTCTGTGGCTGAGTATCCCACTCGCATCCTTTCAAAATCACAAGAGTGTGCGCGAGCACTATATCCCTGGACCGTGTGCCGGGCACGATATCCCTGGAGGTACCCATTTTATTCGTGATCAAAAGGCAACATCTCCATGGGGATGTGTCGGGTTAGCAGTTGAACCGACAATGTGATATCACATCCAATAGGGCAGGCATTCATCATGTGCATTTTCTATATGGTTGCTTGCTTTGACTACTTGCATACTATGCCTATTTAATTTGTATAACATGCTTAATTGCTTCTTGATTTACTTGCTATACTTGATTATTACTTGTGTTTTCTACTGGGATTGAGGAGGCTCGGTAAGCGATGGCGATGGGATCGCATGGCGGTTATGCTGGTGAAAGCTGTGGGACAGTGGTAAAATGATAGTTTAGAATTTCCTAAGTTAGATTACCCTTCTTTAGTTATGGATTTAAAGTTATGGTTTTAAATTTTAGTTATGCTTTAAGCTTGAATCTTACGTTTGATGTGAAGTTCTAGGATTGCCTCCGGCGTCCTGGAGCCTTATATCTTACATTACTAGGCATTGTTACCATACTGAGAACCTCCAGTTCTCATACCATATTCTGTTATTGTTTTTCAGCTGCAGGTCGTAACCCACCTCGGTGAGTTGCGTAATGGTGACAACGCGGAGGATCTTTATCATCTTTTTTTTGAATGTTTTGTTTTAGTACTCTCACTTTTGTATCTTTATTTGCCTTAGAGGCTAACTTTGAGAGAGATGTTGTATATGCTGTTTTAACTTTCAGAACTCTGTTATGTCTGTATATAACTAGTCGGCCTAAACAACGCGGGCTGGGGCTAGTACTCTATGACTATTATGCTTATATATCTACATATACTTGTTATCTTGTACCGGTATCTTATCCGTTACGCTTTTAGTTATCGTGTGAATGCTTCGCACTTTTCTATCTCTGTTTTTGAGTTGTAATTCTTCACCAGGCTTCTCGTATTATTATCCTTTTCTATATATATATTATCGTATAAGCCTTAGAACTGTTGTGACATTTAATTATCTTTTGCTTTACGGCTAGAGGTAAGGCTTAGGGTAATTAGGTTGTTACAGATACGGTTGACGATAGGGCTGCTGCTGTACAGGCTATTGCTGACAAGTTGAGACAACAAGCTAGAAATGGTAATAGAGGTGGTAATGGACCTGGTGTGAAAAAAAAAACCAAGTGATTAGAACTCGTGCAACTGGAGTAAAGGACAATAGCGTCTAGTTAGAGAGGTAAGGAGATGTTCGGTGGAAGTGAGTGAAGGATTAAGCTCTTAGTGATTTATAATTAGAGTGACGCTACGAAAATGTGGTGATTTAGTGGCTCTAGAGTTGTAGTGACGTGAGAAAGGAGTCTTGGAATAGGAGATTGTTTCGAGGATTGACGTAGGATCAAGGAATGAAAAGTGTGAGTGTATGATTTAGGTTATAGCGGGTTGAATCAGACTAAGAGATTGAGGAATTGTTTATTGTTTGAGATAGTGAGAAGCATTTGAGATTATTTTTATTTAGATGGAAACCTTAAAGGGTAAGAGAGAGTGTAGTTACTAAGAAAGAGCTAGACGAAGCTAAGAGTGAAACAAATGGGTATGACTTAGGCTTGAATTTGGTTAAGTTTATGATCTTGTACATGAGAATGGAAAATATGAATTAGTGTTTGAATTGATGTTGGAAAATATCAGAATGAATGATATGAGGTCGGTTGAATTTGAGGAAGTATATACGAAGATTTTAGAGCAAATTTTCGAGGGCGAAAATTTTTGTTAGGGGGGTAGGATGTAAACTTCGAGTAATTAATAAATAATTAACTAGTAAATTAATTATTATTTAAAAAAATTAGGAAAATAAATTTTATAGTTTAATAAAGTAAAAATAATTAAAATATTGATTTTGACACTAATTTAAAAATTTTTGCCCCAAAAATGGGCCAACAGGCCGAACCGGTTAGACCAGATCCAAAATGAGCCCATGGCCCAACATATAAATAACCAAATTCAGCCTTCTCTTCCTCATTCTTTCATTTGAAGCACGATGAACTTTGATTTGGGGGAGGAGAATAAAAAACAAACCCTAACCCCTTATTCCACCTCCAACTTTAAATCCTTGTAACTTTCAATTCGGAGCTCCAATTGACGAGTCGTCAGCAGCCACGCGTTCGTCTTGGATTTCTCTACATAACCCACTAAAAATTTTGGGATACTCTAGTGGTGGATAATCATCAGATTTTGTCCATTTGACTCGTGGGTAACGGTAAGAAAACCCTAACCCTTGTGAATTAGTGATTTAGTGAGCTCAATATTGATTATTATTATATTGTATTAATTAGATCATGTATCTTGTTGAATTGGAATTAAATTGATGGATATTGGAAGCTTGGAATTGAATCCTAGGAGCTGAAAATTCAATTGGTGAGGAGTTGGAGCTTTGGAGCTTGAGGAACGGTGGATAATTGAGGTGTTCCGGGCTTAGGGAGGAATTGACCAAGGTATGATTTTGGTTTCTCGTAGTTAATGTTTAATGTCACATGAAACTTAGGCTAGAAGGCCTTAAGATAGGAATGAACTGAATGAATTATTGATGGATTGTGTGTTTGGTATGTGATGTGTGATTCAATTTCGTAAACGGTTTGCTATTAGAGCTGGTTGGCTTTTGAAAAAAATTTAATATTGTAATTGGTTTAATTTTGAAATAATTTGATACTGGAAATGATTTGAATGACCGAGAGGTATTTGGTAGGTGGTTGGGACCCTTGAGGGGTGGCAAAAGTCCAAGTTTTAGAGGAGATGTTGCCGAAATTTTTATGAAAATATGAGGCTTCGTTTGAAGTGGTTATTTAGAAAGATTTATATTTTTGAGGATTTTATAATTTGATTTTGAGTTATTAAGAAAAGGATTATATTTTGAGTTTGCTTTATTTAGAAACGAATGAATTGTGTTTTGAGTATAAAATATTGATGAACGAAATGGGAGGTGTAATAATAAGGAATGAAGGATATTGAGAATTGATTTTAAAGTCTAATGGTTGAATGAGTATGAATGAATTATAATGATAATGAGATGATGATAAATGAGTTTAATTGAGTTGATGATGACTGATTGTGATATATATATATAAGGAATGAATTGAGAGGCCGAGTTAGATGCGGTGGCATTGTCCAGTCGCTCCGGGTCAGTAATGAAGTTGTATGAGATATGATTGAGGATGAGGTTGACTATGAGGAAGAGGAAGGTTGATGACTGAGTTTGATTATAAATTTGAATGAATATGAATAAATTGTAATGATAATGCGAATGAATTTCTGAATGTTACTTCGGGTAAGATGCAGTGGTGTTATTCGTTTGTTTCGGGTAAGAGTCAATAAGTCGAGTAAGATGCACCGGTGTTATCCACTTGCTCCGGGAGAGTTCGAGGCTTCAAGTAAGATGCAAGGGCTGTGTTTTGTCGCCGCTTACTCTGGGTCGAGAACTGTAACACTGCCTGGGTAAGAGGCAGTGGTGAGGTTGTCCCCTACTCCGGGTACACGGGTAAGATGCAAGGGTTGCGTCGTTGTCCCACTTGCTCTGTGTTTGGTGTTCTGTCCAGGGTTAGCTACTGGACATGTCGGGTTTGGCTTTATAACCCACAGATGAGACTCATCGGCCATAGGGCAGGCATACATCATATGCATATGTGTGTTTTGTTTGATCGTGCATTAATTTGGCTTGCCTATGTGATTATTATGCTTACCTGCTATAATTGCTACCTGCTGTATCTGTATCCTACTTGTGTTTATTTTGTCTCTATTGCTTGTCTATGCATCGAAGTTTTGGAGGAATGGAAGAAATGGAAATTGAAGTATTGGATCACAATTAGATTGGAGGAGACAGAGAGTGAATTGTAGGGTTAGGGTATAATGAGACAGAAAGTGAATTGTAGAATTAGAGTTAGATTGAGACTTGGATACTTTAGAGAGTTTTACCAAATTTATGGTTTAGTTTATTCCATTAAGTTTATATTTGAGTTACAGAGTTCTAGGATTGCCTCTGACTTTTCTGGGACCTTTTATATTAACTATGTGGGCACCTTTACCATGCTGAGAACCTCCGGTTCTCACTCCATACATATTGTTGCTTTTTAAATGCAGGTCAGAAGGTACCTCACTGAGTATTCTGGAGACTCTGTGGAAGCGAAGAACTCTGGGAACTTAGGGTTGTATTTTATTTATGTTTATATATGTATATAGATTCTCCATCTTGTATTTTATGCTTATCCCTCTTAGAGGTTGACTTGGAGAAACAGGTTGTTAGTTTTACGAGTCTGGGATATTTTGGGTTATATGTATGTATGTATGTATGTATACTCTGGTCGGCCTTTGCTTCACAGGTCGAGTTCGGAGCTTGATATTTGTATTTTAGAATTCTAATCTATGTTTATGGTCTTTTAGCCTTCCTTTTGATCTTGCTTATCTGTCTATGGTTTTCTTTCGTGAGCGACGCGATTTCTGTTTCGATTTTGCTTAACTTCTTTTTCAAGGCTCCTAGTTATAACTTCTTTCAACTATATCTATGTACGTATTTTATTTTTAGAGGTCGTAACGCCTCACCAACCCTTATTTACTTCCACGTCGTAAAGTTATGTGTGGTAGGATGTTACAGAATGTGGACAAAAAAGAGAGAGACCAAGCACCGCGAAGCAGAGACTGACAGGAGGGAGGCAACAGTGGCTGCAAGCCATGTCAGATGAGGATGCAACAACAATGACGAGAGATGCACAGGAGGCGACGAGTCAGTGAAGAAGATGCACAGGGACCAGCGATACCAGGTAGAGTAGCCGTCAATGTGGCAACAACTGTGCGGTGGCAATGGATTTTTTGTGAATATGAGAGAGTCAGAGGCTCTGCCTTTCTGAGTGAGATTGAGAGAGAGTCAGGTGAGGATGGATTGGGCATGGGAGATTTGAGCAAGGTTTGGCCATTTAAGTTTTTTATTTAAAAAAAAAAAAGCAAAATGGTGCTGTTTTGAGGGGTAAAAAAAATTTCGAACCGATCTAGGTTTTTTAAATTTGCCGATTTGCTAGATTTTGTCAAAATCGACCAACCTGAACCGTGTTTTATCGGTTTTTTCCTTCTACAATCAAATACTTCAACTGAATTAGTCTTATGACTAATTTGCCGGTTTTTCGATCTTACCAGACAAATTAGTCCGGTTCTAACAACTGTGAATCACAGCTAAATTTTTGAGTTATATAGTTCAAAAAGTAGTGCCGAATGCGTAGTTTATATATACCCGAAGTTAAGGAAAGAAACAAACAGTAAAATGACAAGTGGAGCAAAAATATCCTGTTATTTTTCCATTGCAAATGCGAGTATATTTTTTGTTTTAAAAAAATAAAAAATTAGTTGATGTTAATTCAAATGTAAAGATTTTTTTTTTAAAAAAGACAAATCTATTTATTATATAAAAAGAAAAATTTTTGTTCGGTTTTAATATTTTTAAAAATAACTTTTTATTAAAATATTCATGAAACGTTTTTTGTTCTAACACTTAAATCCAAAGAGTATTTGTAAAGAGATCAAAATATTTATCATTTTAATTAATTAATATACACTAAATAAAGAAAATGGTGTGTTACTCATAAAATTTATAACTTCTTATATTAAATTTATATTAAATTTTGTCCACTAGTAATTCGAATAATACTACATGACTAATAAAAATATTTTTATATTAAATTTTAAATTTTAATAATATAAAAATAAAGTGTTGATCCAAAATGTTGGTTCTAACATTTTTTTTATATATGCCCAAGATCATTTCAAAATATAAACGTAAAATTTAATTTGCTAACATATTAATTGATTAAACGTACATGACGACAACATTTATTTAATTTCCTATAAACAACTATTATCTTGTTTATTTAAAGTCAAGAAAGTCGATTAGATTAGGTGATCGACCCACCCACTTTACAAGTGGTTCATACTCTTATTACCACATTTTAGTGATGGTAAATTACTCTTCATGCTATTAATTAGAAGAAGCCAATGTAAGATATAAAACCAAATTATGAAGCTCACTGCTCAACTGATTAAATTTTAAGTGATGATTAGATATTCTAATCCATCTTTTTAATTCTAAAATGAATAAAAATTTGGATAAAGTATGTTTTTTATTTTTAATATTTATAATTTTTAAAAAAATATTTTTAATATTTAATTTTATCTCGAACGTTTTTAATTTGTGTCAAGACTATTTCTAGATGTTTTCAATTTTATTCCTATCATTTTATATGGAGTTAAAGTTGAAGGATAATTTTGATATAAATAAAAAATATTAAGAATAAAATTGATTACAATTAAAAATATTTTTAAAGAAAATCATAAATATAAAGACAAAAGTATACTTTATCCTAAAAATTTTAAACATATATTTTGCTTTTGAAAAGATCAAAAACATAAAAGAAAAACAATTAAAACTGTTTTTGTTTAAAAGTTAAAAGAATAATTAAGGAGAAGAATTAAGATTTTAGTTATTTTTTAAGACTTTTGAGTAAGAATGTAGGATAATTTTGTCATTTGTGAAGGAGAGAACGCAGAAACTAAGTTACAACTTTTTAGGAAACTGATACAACAGAATTGTTATTTCTCTTAGAGTAAAGTGATAAATAAATTTTGAGGATTTACACTTTAGACAAACAAGTCCTTTAATATTTATCCAAATTGGTTCCCAAGAAATTTTGAAGTAGACATTTTAGTCCCCCACAAAATTTAATTACATAATTAGTCCCTAACTTTTTCTGGCGTCAGACGAATTAGTCCTTTTTATCACCTCAACGTTAAGAACTAACGCAATAACTTGACATGTCATGTGAAGCTGGGTGACTCAACCGTTAAGCGCCACGTGTTAAATTATGACAAATTGGTTCCCATTTGAATGATGCTAAATGCCGCGTTTTAGGATTAGGGCACGATGGTGTGTTGTCATTTCATTAGCTGAGTCTTTCTAAAGGTCCATTTTTGTCTTTCCTCCTTCAAAACGAAATTATAAGCAACACCCTCTCTTCCCCTAGGTTTTACAAAGAACGCTACCACCATATCAACCGCTAGTCCTCCGACAACCTCTGCTGACATTGTTGACTCAAAGCTTTGTGTAACATCCTAATTACCTTAAACCTTACCTCATGCCGTAAAGCAAATGTTAATCAAAGGTTACGACAATTCTAAAGCTTATACATAAATATATATAGAAGGAATAATAACTCTAGAAGCCCGATGAAAAAAAATGAGCTCAAATACGGAATTACAAAGTGCGAACGTTCACACGTAGCTACAAGCGTAAGAAACAAGATCCACTATGTGAGATAACAAGATATATGTAGTTATATAAGAGTATAATAATCATAGGATACTAGCCACAGCCCGTGGAGTTTAGGTCGACTAGTTAACTACTGACATACAGAGTTTTGAAAAATAAAACAGCTTATACAGAATATCTCTCATAAAGTAAGCCTCTAAAGCAAAACAAAATACAAAAGTAAGAGTACTAATAAAATAAATCAAAAGACTCTAAATACATGATAAAGGTCCTCCGCTCTGTCACCATCAAGCAACTCACCGAGGTGGGTTGCGACCTGCATCTGAAAAATAACAACAAAGTATAGAATGAGAACCGGAGGTTCTCAGTATGGTAACAGTGCCCAGTAATGTAAGATATAAGACCCCGGGACGCCAGAGGCAATCCTAGAGCTTCATAATAACTTTAAAACCTTTATAAAATAGGATAAACTATCTTAAGGGATTTCTAACTATCAGTTCACCGCTGTCCCACAGCCTTCTCCAGCCTAACTGCCATGCGATCTCATCGCCACCGCCTTCCGATCCTCCTCAATCCCAGTAGAAAACACAGGTAATAGCAATGCAAGTAAAACACAAGTATAAGCATGTATATCAAGTAATTCAAATAGGAAATTAGGCATGTTATATAATTAGGCAAACAATACAAGTCGGCAAAGCAAAGAAATAGTTAGAAGATGCACATGATGAATGCCTGTCCTATTGGCTGTGATATCACATTGTCGATTCAACTGTCAACCCGACACATCTCCATGGAGATGTCGCCCTTCGGAATCATAATGGAAACCCCCGAGATATGGTGCTCGGAACACCGTCCAGGATTTTATGCCTGCACACTCTAGTGATTCGAAGGGATGCAAGCGGGATACTCTTGCCACGGACCTCACATCTCAACGCAAGCGGGACGAACCACCGCCCTTACGCCGCCGCCGCTACCTCGACAGGAGAGATCCAACCAAACCGTCCCTGCCAGGCGCATAACGTCTCAACAATCTCAATTTAAAAATGTTACATCAGTGGTTTTGAAAAATTTATTATTTTATTATATCAATAATTCATCATTTCAAACTCGGAGTCCTCGGCTCATCTCAACCACTGCCAATTCACAATTTTCTTTCCGAACTCATTAGTTCATCAGTTCTCAATTCGTATATCTTTCTCTCTTTTCACTCCACCAAACCCATCCTCTCAGTACACCAGAAACCTAAGCCTTCGTTCTCTAACTTTTCAAGGTATAACTAAATTAAATCTCCTAGGACCTTTTCCCATGTTTTGATACCCGAAAATAAGCCAAAGAGTCTTAAATAGGTGTCACAGAAGTTTACAAGCTTGTTGGGAAGGTGAAACAGTTAAAAACAAGAATTTAGTTGAAAAACAGGGCATGTGCGTACGCACAGGGGTGTGCATGCGCACGCCCAGGAGGATTTTTAAAATGTGTGCGTACGCATTGAGGTGTGCGTACGCACAGTGCGAACGCCCTCAACAGAATGCACCTTCCAACGTGTGCGTACGCACAAGGTTGTGCATGTGCACAGCTTGCAAAAATTCATAGGGTGTGCATGCGCACACAAACCAGAAATCACAAATTCTGCAGCATTTATAGAATTCAGATTTCAAACACCAACTTTCAACGATTATATCTTTTTCTACAAAATTCAGATTTCAACAAAATTTAAAATATTTTAAAGCTTTTTGAATTATCTTTAATTTGATATAAAAATCATTCAATTTCAAAAATCTTAGCTCAAGATATGATCCGTCGAATTTAGCCAAAAATCCATTTTTACCAAAAATTTCTAAACCTCAATCTTACCAAACTTTCAATCCAAAATTGCTTATTCCACTTTCAAAACAGTCCTAATATACCTAAACCATATGCATATACTCTCAAATCATTCCTCAACCTATTAATATACAATTTCACCCATTTCCATCCAAAATTCCCACTTTCAAGCCTCCAATTCTCAATTATTACAAGTCAAAGCATCATTTTATTATTCTCATTATTTATCAACATCAATACACTTCATAAATCATTATCAATATCCAAATTCATCATTTTCAATCTCACATCATAAATTAACTTCAACATTCATCAAAATCATACCTTCATCAAAATCATCATATATCAATATTCATTACCAACCAATTCAATCCTATCCTAAGGTCTACTAGCCTAAGTATCCAGAAATATTGTATATTACATAGAGAAAACCGAAACCATACCTTGGACGATTCCCAATATGTGCTAAATCACCAAATTGACCTCAACCAAGCTTCCACAAGTTCTCAAACTCAATCAAACCACCAATCAATCTCCAACAAGCATCAACAATCAATAGTCCAAGCTATACACATTAATGTACCACAAATTAATACCTAGGGTTCTGAATTATTCAATTTTACAAGGGATAAGGGTGAGCTTACCTTACCCACAGCTGATTAAGACAAAATCCACTAAGTACCTGGTGCTAGATTGTACCTAATTAATCAAAATTACAAGAACCACTCATTCACCATAGCCAAAACCGAATCTGTTATAGAAGGAAGAACTGGACAAGAAATTGGAAGTTTCTTACCACTTTATTCAGATGAAATCAAAGAGCTTGACAAGAGTTTCGCGTGGAAACTGACGGCACGCAAATCGGAGCTTCGGAGAGTGAGATATGGCTCCAAGAAGATGATGAATAGTGAATTTTTGGAACCCTACCTCTCTTTTCTCTTTTCACGTTGCTGCTGGTTGTGTTGTATTAAAGTGGCTGAAATGGCCACTTAGTGGACTTATATAGTGTTGGGCTTAGGTCCAATTTGGGTCCGGTCCAACCCGTTAGTGTTTTTGGCCCGTTTGGCCCAATTTCGGGTCAAACCTTTAAAATTAGTGCCCGGTTTTCAACTTTAATTATTTTCGTAAGTTTTTCTACTGTTTTTACTGCTCGTACACAGTACCGGGCAGACTTAAACCGGTTCGACCGATTTATCTGCCGATTCGCAGTCTTACGTAGTTTTTCGTAAAAAGTACATTTTCCAACTCAGAAAAATCTACTCAGTCCAAAAATCATAATTAAATTTTCTAATTAATATTCTAAAATTTTGAACCTAATTCGAGTAATTAAATTATTATTATTTAACGTTAATTAGTCAGTTAATTAATTCGCGGTTCTTACACTTTGTACAAGACGGAGTTATTGTAGAAGAAGGTTCTGCCGGTCTATCGGTCGCCATTGGTCGAGGTTAGTATATCTCTTCTCTATTATGATGTGGATGGTATAGTTGATCATCGTTGCAATTGTTCAAATGTGTTTACCTCGTGTAGCTGTTTCTGGTAGTAGAAATTAGTTGTTGAAGAAAGTGTTTTTAGGTTCTTCGTTATTATGAAAATTGGTTACTGATAACTGATGTAATGCATGCATATATGAGCTTAACAATAAAATGATTCAATATTTTGTGGTAAATACACTTTATGCATGGATTAATCTGGTTATCACAATTAAAAAAATCAAAGTTTGAGCAGTTGGTGTTTAGTATGTAATTGCTCTGTATAAGTTTGTTTTCTGATTTTGACATTTTATTCCATCTTTATGAATTGCAGATGACTGATTGGGTTATCCATGTCTTTCAACATGGGGAGAACTTTGTCAAAGATAACAAGGATGAACCTCTTTACATTAATGAGAATTTAAAGAGATTTTCTCCATTGGATCTTGACCTAGTGAATTATTTTGATTTGAAGAAAATGTTTGAAGAGCTTGGCTACCCTGCATACAAGAAGATGTATTGGTATGATCCAACAGCTCCTAGTTATGAAGCAGGCCTACATCCTATATATGGAGAAAAGGAAATTAGAAAGATGTGTGACAAGAAGAGGGAGGACAGAGAGACGGATGAATTTTGTATGTTCTTTGGTCATCCAATTAGGGAAGATGTTGATTTTGAGGAAGAAGATAACATGAATCCGGAAGACATTGATGAGGACAGCGAGGCTGAGGTCTTTTCTGATGAACTAATTTCTGATAATGATAGCAATGAAAGTGCTGAAGACAAGGAGTATAAACCAACACCTCCAAACTTTGAGGATGACACCGATGATAGCTATGAAGATGAAGGACTAATGAAGAAAACAAAGAACAAAGGTGGCAAAAGAGATAAGAAAGGTAAGAAGAAAGCTGTTGAAAAGATGGATAATGTAAGGAAGAAATCTGAGCCTAAACACACTACTAGGCCCAATACTACTGCTGGGCATACTCCTACTGCTGGTGGGTCAAAATTTGGTGTTGGATAGGGTATAGCAGAGGAAGAGAGTGACATCTTTAGTGATGAGTTTGATGGTTTAGGGTTTGAGTCAGAGGGGTTTGATACACCTCAATCATCAAACAATGAGGGAGATGGTTTTGACTGGCACTAATTCAATGAAAAAGCACACTTTGGTTGTAACACCCTACCACACAGAGCTTTACACCTAGGAGGTAAACCATAGGTGGCAAGATGCTACGACCTCTAAAAATAAAAATACTAAGGTAATATAATTGAAGGAAGTTGTAACAAGGAACCTTGAAAAAGAAGTTAATCAAAAACAAAACAGAAAACGCATCACTCACGAAAGATTAAGCAGAAAGGTAGACAAGATAGAATGGAAAGGATAATATATATATATATATAAGATCAGAGTTCCAAAAATATAAATAACAAGATCTAGGCTCGGCCTATGAAGCAAAGGCCGACCAGAGTATACATATACATATATATAACCCAAAAGTGACCAAGTATAAAACAAAACACCTATTTCTCCAAGTCAACCTCTAAGAGGGACAAATATACAAGTTATATACAAAGCAGAGAATCTATATACATATATAAATATAAACAAAATACAAACACCGAGTCCCAAGATAGTTCTTCGCTTCCAAGAGTCTCTAGAATGCTCAGTGCAGTGCCTCACGATGACCTGCATCTGAAAACCACAACATATGTATGGAATGAGAACCGGGGTTCTCAGTATGGTAAAGGTGCCTACATAAATAATATATAAAGTTCCGGGAAAGGCAAAGGCATTCCTAGAACTCCAACACTCAGAATCAAACTTAAGGAAAGTAAACTAAAACAGAAAGTAGGTAACTGTCAAATGTTCTCAAGTCCTGAATCAATTGCTAACTTAACCCTTCACTTTCTACTTCCTCCAGCCCTCCGAAACACCGGTGGAACAACCCTGCTTACTCCTCTGCCAGACAAGGGACCTCTCAAATGCAAGCACAAGCAAAACAGACAAGGAAAGCATAAGCATGGATAACAAGTACATCAGATAGGACATGTGGCAAATAATTGCAGTCAAACAATTATGCAAGCCAAATCAAAGCATTCTCAAACAAATCACACCAATGCACATGATGCATGACTGCCCTACGGCTGATGAGTCTCATCTGTTGGTTATAAAGCTAACCCGACATGTCCGGTAGCTAACCTGAACATTGTCCTCTTGAAAACTGGTGAGCGGTACAGTACCACGATCCTTACCTGGTGAGCAGTAAACCACCACGATCCCCACCATCTGCGAGTGGTAAACCACCTCGATCTCCACAGACATTTTCAATTGGAAAGGAATAACCTGTGGGAGGTAAATAACCACGATTCCCACCTCAACGGCAATCCTTGACAAGCGGTACACCACCACGATCTTTGTCAGGTGCATAAATCACAATTTCATAACCCATGGGCGGTAAATCACCACGATCCCCACAGATATATTGACACTGGACAAGCGATAAACCACCACGATCCTTGCCAGGTCAAGCCCAAAAACAGTTTCATTTTTAAATTCATTATAAACCATTCATACATTCATTAACTTGTATATGCATCTCCGGCATATTCGCAACCTTCCGCACTTCCTCAATTAATCAATCATATCCACAATATATCATTCCACCCTTATACCCTCTCTCATACTCTCACATTTTATCAATTCAAACTCAATTTTCATCATTCTTCTTCCTCATCTCTTTTTCGGAGCAAGCAGACAACACCACTGCCTCTTACCTGTGGTCACATATCTCATTCATTTACATATTTCTTGAGCTAACTTCAAAACCATTTTCGAATTTAAAATCTTTTCACAAGACAAAGGAAAACTATTTATTAGTTAAACCCCTCGACAAGGCCTCTAGACTTTAGAGGAGCAACAACCAATCTCATTTCAAAATCAAATCATTTAAACTCAAATATAATTCATTATTTTCTTAAATAAATCAAAATCAAATAATACAATTCTTTCAATCAAAATTAACCAAAATAAAACTTCTCAGAATTCTTCTAAAAATTTCGACAGCACCTCCCCTAAAACTCAAACTTCTGCCACCCTTCAAGGGTCCCAACGATCAAACAAAACACCTCTCAGTCATTCAAATCATTCTTAGTATCAAATCATTTCAAAATCAAACCAATTTCAATATTAAATCTTTTTCCAAAACCAACCAACTCCAATAACAAACCGTTTACAAAATTGAATCATACATCTCTCAACCAATCTATTCAATTCATTGTCACAAACTCACCATCAATTCTCAACACATCAACAATCATGTTTATTTTATACTCATCAAAGTCACAATCCAACACACAAAATTATTTATCCTTTATACACACATCGTATACTATATACATAATCCATCAATAATTCATTCAGTTCATTCCTATCTTATGGTCTTCTAGCCTAAGTTTTCACATTACATTATATTTTATCTATGAGAAACCAAAATCATACATTGGCCGATTCCTCCCTAAGCCCAGAACACCTCAATTATCCACAGTTCTTCAAGCACCAAAGCTCCAACTCCTCACCAATTGAATTTTCAGCTCCCAGTATTTAATTTCAAGTATCCAATATCCACTAATTTAACTCCAATTCAACCAGAAACATGATCTAATTCATACAATATCACAATACTCAACATTGAACTCACTAAATCACCAATTCATAAGGGATAGGATTTTCTTACCATTACCCACGAGTCAAGTGGATAAAATCCGGTGGTTATCCACCGCTAGAGTACCCCCTAAACCATCAAAATCACAAAATCTTTCAATACTAAAATCCAAAATCACGAATTGAAGAGGGGAAAACTGGGTGAGAAAATGTGATTCCCTTACCAAATTGTTCAGTAAATTTTGTAGATAATTTCAAGAGGAACGCGTGGCTGCTGACGGCTCGTCAATCGGAACTCCGGATTGAAAGTTATGAAGGATTAAATTTTTGGAGATATTATGGTTCTTCCCCCTTATTTCTCTCTTCTGCAACGTATCCTCAAAGTAAAAATGAGGAAAAAGGCCTCGTTTGCGAGTTTTATAGGTTGGGCCTTGGGCCCGGTTCATCCCGTTCGGTCCAATTTTGGGACAAAAACCTTTAAAATTAATGTTAAAATTCATATTTTAATTATTTCTACTTCATTAAACTATAAAATTTAATTTTCTAATTTCTTTAAATAATAATTAATTATTGGTTAATTATTTACTAATTACTCGGGGTTTACATCTTATCCCCCTAACAAAAATTTTCGTCCTCGAAAATTTGCTCTCGAATCTTCGTATATGCTCCCTCAAATTCAACCGACCTCATATCATTCATTCTGCCATTCTCCAACATCAATTCAAACACTAATTGACATTTTTCATTTTCATGTACAAGATCATAAACTTAACCAAATTCAAGTCTAAGTCATATCCATTAGTTTCACTCTTAACTTCATCTAGCTCTTTCTTAGTAACTACACTCTCTCTTACCCTTTAAGGTTTCCATCTAAATCAAAACAATCTCAAATGCTTCTCACTATCTCAAACACTAAACCATTCCTCAATATCTTAGTCTAATTCAACCCGCGATAACCTAAATCACACACTCACACTTTTCATTCCTTGAGCCTATGTCAATCCTCGAAACAATCTCCTTTCCCAAAACTCCTCTCTCATGTCACTACAACTCTAGAGCCATTAAATCATCGTGCTTCCACAACGTCACTCAGATTATAAATCACTAAGAGCTTAATCTTTCACTCGCCTCCACCAAACATCTTCTTGCATTCTTTTACCTCTCTAACTAACGCCATTAACTTTTACTCTAGCTGCACAAGTTCTGATCCCTTGGTTTTCTCTACTACGAAGTCTATTACCGCCTCTATCACCGTTTCTATCTTGTTTGTTCCATGCTTTCAACCGTGGCCTGCACAGTAGCAGCCGTTTACTTAGCCGTATTACCTCACTCGCATCCACGAGATGCCCCTTGAGTCTTGTCCATACCGAACAATCGATATTAAGGTGATCAGTCTTAATATCTCAACTCTACTATTTCAAAGACTCAAATGCATGCTCATGAACATTCATGCCACATCTATCAGTTAGACAACCTAGTTTAGCATGTACAAACGACCAGAGTATGCCCAGAATCATAGTCAGACCGTCTCTCAGGCTCTACAGAAATAAACTGCTCTGATACTATAATGTAACACCCTACCACACAGAGCTTTACACCGAGGACGTAAACCAGATGTGGCAAGGCGCTACGACCTCTAAAAATATAAATACTAATATAATATAATTGAAGGAAGTTGTAACTAGGAGCCTTGAAAAAGAAGTTAATAAAAAATGAAACAGAAAACGCATCACTCACGAAAGATTAAGCAGAAAGGTAGATAAGATAGTGGTTAATTTTCTAATTTCTTTATATAATAATTAATTTATTGGTTAATTATTTACTAATTACTCGGGATTTACATTGGTGATGTTCAACTCCAATTGAACATGGAGTTTGCCACACTTGAGAAATTCAAGCATGCCTTAATGGACTATACTATTGCGCTGAAGGAAGGAGGATTTTTTATGTCAAAAATGATAAGAGAAGAGTTAGATGTAAGTGCCTTAGTGGGGAAGAGAAGACTATGATTGTAAAGGAAAAGTTTAAGGCTAAGTGTAAAGCTAAAAGGAAAGAGACTGATGCTGTAGAAGGCAAATGGAGGATTAGAAACAAAAGATACTGGAATTGTGAAGACAAATGCTCTATCTATAGAAGTTGCACTAATAACCAATGAGACTGGAGGGAATGGAACTATTGTTGTCCCTAGTAATGATGATAATGAATGTCCCTGGCTGATCTATTTTGCATGGAACAGTGCTAGAGGGTGCTACCAGATTAAGACCTACGAGCCTAAGCATACTTGTGATATGGAATTCGGGTCTAACATGGATGATTAGAACTGGGTGGCTAATAAATTCGAGAAGAGGTTATTGAGCCAACTTCACTTGACTCATGGAGAAGCTTTTGATTATATTAAGATAGACTTTAATGTGGTGTTCAGTGACAAAATGATCTATAGAGATTTTAAGGGTTATTAGAGAAAAATATGTTAGGAATAAGAGGGCTCAGTATGGAAAATTGAGAGATAACCTCACTGAGATTCACAGAAGCAATCCTGGAAACAACCCTCACAATTCCTGGTTCACCACCACTTCCTGGATGGGTATAAAGGGGCTTTAAGGCTAGATGCGGACCACTGATTGAGTTGGATGGATGTCACTTGAAAGGATATTATGGGAGACAACTGTTGTCTTATGTAGGTTAGGATGCAAACAATTACTTCTATGTGATTGCTTATGCAGTATTTACCAGTGAAACAAAGCAACGTTGGAAGTGGTTTCTACAACTTTTCCAAGAGAACATTGATAATTGCTCAGCGAATAAATGAAATTTTATCTCTGATCAGTAGAAGATAAATGACAATTGCATTATTTATGTTTATATTGTTATGACTATGTTTGCTGTGATGACAGTTGGACTTGCTGTGATTATATTTAAATTGATGTGATTGTATTTGAATTGAATTGCTGTGATGACAGTTGCATTATTTAACTTTACTTGCTGTGATTATATTTGAATTGGCCTAATTGTATTTGAATTGAATTGCTGTGATCCTGAGTTGCATTGTTTATGTTTACTTGCTGTGATTATATTTGAATTGATGTGATTATATTTGAATTGAACTGCTGTGAGGTTAATATGAAGTAGTGTTTGAATAAGGTGATGATAGAATTTGGTTTCGGGTGGATGGAAGGGTCTGTATGACTGCTAAATGAGATGATTAGGGACCAATTTGCCTGAAGAATGATATTTTTAGGGACTTATGTGCTTGATAAATGGTTTGTTTGGGACCTATCTGCCTGATGAATGATTTTATTTAAGATATATGTGTCTGTTAATTAGTTGCTTCAGGGTTCTAATGCACAGCTTAAGCTTGTTTATTTGGACTGGTGACAACGATCGTAATGTGTTCGAGGTGCAGACACATTTAAAGAAGGTTGGTGTGCATCTTGGAAGGCAAACTTGTACTTGCAATATGTGGCAACTGGCAGGTAGTAATAACATGTTGTATTTGACTTATATATATTTAAGATATACATTTTGCTGCACTTATGTCAATGCTACTTAACTATTTGTAGGAATACCATGTGTTCATGCATTAGAAGCTATTCAAAAGAGGTGTGATAGGCCAGAATCATATGTTCACCCTTGGCTAAAGATGGATGCATTTAGAGCAACCTATGAGCATATCATCAAACCTGTCAATTCAGAAAAGTATTGGGTGAAGACTGGACTACTATCTCCAGAGCCACCCACCATTAGGAGGCTTGCAGGGCGCTGCACGAAGTAAAAAAGGAAGGCAGACCCTGTTGAGGACACGCGTGATGGAACAAAAGGACAAAGAACATTCAAGGTTACCTGTCAAAAATGTAATGAAGCTGGCTACAATGCAAAAACATGCAAGGGACCACCAAGGCCTAAACCCCACCAAAGAATAAGGATAAGAAAAAGGGTAATGGAAGTGGGTCCACCACTGCACTAGGGTCACATGAAGAAGTACAAGTAATCTTATCAGCCCTTCAACCACAGCCACAGGTACCATTCTAAATTGGATTAAATTGGATGATTTATATGCCATTGGTGTACTTACTTGTTGTGTTACTTTGTGTTGTGTCAGGAGCACATTACTAACTCATCCAACCAAATTGCAGCAACAACAAATTTTAGGCCTCCAAGACCTAAACAACAAATTCTGAGACCTCATTTAGCTCCAGTCTCTACCCCAACACCTCAGGCGACACTTGTTCTGGCTCCAAGACCTTCACCTCCACATATTCTAATTCCTCCACCTATAGTCTCATCTGCACCAATACCTAGGTCACTCCATCCAAATCAGATACTAAGAGTATCTCCAGAAACAATTGTTGCTATAAATACTGGAATTGCTGCCATAATATTCAAATTCATGTCTACACCAGGACTCAAGCTCCAAAACAAGAAATGATACTGCTCTGTAATCTCATGCTGACTGTAATTATTTTGTTTATGTTTTTAAGACCCTTTGGTAATAGATTGCAACTATACAATTTTAAGATAAACTTTTGAAATGTATTTTTAATGCTAAAAACATATATAAACTAGCTAGAAGTAAGCTTTTGGTTGGAATATTCAGAACTTTGATGCTTAGTTTTAATTATATGAAATTATGGTTATTTGACTATTTTAATAATTATAAGTAGTGCTTTGATTTGTATTAAATTAGATTCTTGGAGCATTATTTTGTGAATGCACATGATTCTAATATTGAGCAAAGAAAGTTTCATTAAACAATTCTTACAGACTATAATATTGGCAATTACACTTTGATCACTTGTTCAACTATAAGATATCCTTTTATTATAAGCACCTAATTTCCTTCTTTTCCTACCTACATCCATCTTACAAAAAGACAAACCAAAAAATCTAGCATTAAAAAAACACACTTCTGCATTGACTTCTCCACCCCCTCTTTTTACTTGCATTTTTAGTCTTCTTCTTCAATTCATCTATCAAATCTTTCAACCTCTTCATCCTCTTTCAGTACAATATTATGCTAGCTACCTTACATTTCATAGAAAAAAATCTTATCACACTATATAAAGAATTCACAGTGTGAAAAGTTCTCTTACATTAAAGGGTAAAATGCAAAAAATCAGAGTTAACCCATGAACAAAATTTTACAACCCAAAAAAAGGTCTTTTTGGGTTCTTCTCTGTTTCAGACTCCACAACAATGGCATAGGCTCCGCAATGGCATCTTGGATTCTCCCCTTTTGCAATTTTAAATTTGGCATCACTTGAAGCATTGTTAACACTACTATCTCTGCCACCTCTAACTCGTCGACGATAAGAGCTTGCCGAATTTCCTCCACTTGCCATGGTTTCACGTTTTCAGAGTAGCACAAGAAGACGAAGATGACCTTCAAACCATTGTTTCAGGCTTTAAGGCATCATACAAGAACATTTTTGTTGTTGCCTTTTCAGAGATTATTTTATTTTCCATCCAATATGTCATTTAATGTCTGACTACTTATCATCTTAACGTGACATGTTAGACTCTATCATTAGGATTTTACAAAACAAATTAATAGAAGGACTAAAGTGACAGACGTTTATAAAAATTGAGGACTAATTATGTAATTAAATTTTGTTAGAGAATAAAACGTTCATTTCAAATTTTTTTGGGAACCAATTTGGATAAATACTTTTAAAAAATCAATAAAATATTTCAAAATAACAAATATGAATACATTACTTTTAAATTAGTCTCTATAATTAAAATAAAATATCTTAATTTAATCTAACCTATTCATATTTGTTATCTTTAAAAATTTTATTTATATCTTTTTTAAAAATTAATCTGTCTAAAATATAAATTCTCAAAAATTTATTTATGTTATTACACCTAGTTCATAGTTCTGTTTGAATTACAGAGAGATATATGTTGCAATCTAATGCCAAGACTGATCACATACACGTCTATTGTTTTTGATCGAAAATTCTGGATTCGTTACGTTGATGACCCATCAGCAATAAGCATAACTGATAATTGTATATAAAATATATACTTATATTGGTAATTATCAATTTTGTTAAGTGTATATAAAAAATTATTTATTATTAAATTAATTATTAATATAAAATATATATTAAAATATAAAATATATATTAAAAATAAATTAAATAATATATATTTATATATAAAATAAGATCATTTGTTTATTGGTTGATTTTTATTGTGTATTTATAAACAAAAATATTATTTATATATCAAAATCAGTCATTAATATATTTATATATAAATATATATGTAATTTAATTTATTTTTAATGTATATTTATATTCTAACATATATTTTATACTAATGACTGATTTTGGTGTACATGTAACATAGTCGATTTATAAAATAGAAAATCTTAGTGTCAGTAATTTTTAATAGTTTTATTTAGTATTTAATTAATTGTCTTTAAATAAATTTATGTGTATAAATTCTAATAACTATAAATGTATAAATTGTGTTATTTTATATGTGTAAATTTTAATAAATATAAATATAAATAATTATTGATTAATATTAATCTAAAATAATAATATTTACTAGTAATGCGATATTACTGTTTATAAAATTATTAACAGAGAACACGTAGGCTGATGTATTTTATTTTTCGTTTTATAGAAGGAGAATAGCATTCACCACATAAATAATCAAATAATGTGTTTGCTTCAGTACAATGATAAATTTATACGTATCGATACGATAAAAATATGGACAAATAACAAAATGCCACGTGGATTGTATTGTCCCTTTTAGCATTTGATTTTATTTTTTTAAAATATATATATATATATATATCAAAATACCCTTATAATTTAGTAAAAACAAAAAAAATATTTTTATTTAATTTTATAAAAAGACCTAAATATCTTTTTTAATGTTGGACAAAAACTATTCATTTAAATTAATCAAAATTTCAAATTCAACTAACTTCAATCTTATAATTTTAATTTTTAAATAATTTAACAAATAAAACAAAAACACATTTAATTATTCATCAACACAAAAAAAGTTATTTCAATCTTATTAATCATCTATTGCTCCCTCATGAGCCCTAATCTCTCATTATCGTTCATACTAAAAGAAAACTGCATTTGACAAATAAAAAAAAATTTAAAAATTCTTCATCGACACTCTCAAAGACTGTCTCTCTCACTCTCAATTCTCATACTCACTCTCCTCTCTCACTGCCACTAACCCACTAGAGTCTCTCTCAGTCTCATTCGACTCTTGTCTCTTTCACACTCGCCGGCATCTCGTCTCGTCGCCGACGTTCGTTTCAACAGTTTCGCGGCCTTCCCTGAGATCCTCGTTGCGGGTGACAGAAGCAATTCGGTGGATCGTCGTCTCTCGTCGTCTTCTGATTTCGGGTCCTCGTCGTCGCTGTGGATCGTGGACTGTCGTGGGGTAATCGCTCGTCGTCTTCTGGTTTCGCGTCCTGTGATTTTTTTTCCTTTTGTCATTTATCTATTTAATTATGGAGATCAATTCCCTCTCTTATCTTGGATCAATTTCTTCTTGTCATTAATAGAGGATTTTTGGATTAGATTGAGAAAGATCAACTTGTGCAGATTTCTTGTTTTTATTTATTTTTCTTAAAAAAATTTTGTATTTTTTACTGTGTTTTTTATGTAGAGTTTTTCGTTTCCCTTTTTGATTTTGATGAGTTTGGAAACTCTAAACTAATATTTGTGATGACTAAATATTATTAATTTGATTAATTGCAAAAAAATAATTCATATATGTTGATTAATTAACTTTTGCTATGCAGGTATGTTTAGGCCGAAAATAAAAAAAAATGGTGCAAGCCCAATTATATTGAAAACACATTCAGCATTGATACAAAAAAAATTAAATTGATTCTATGACTGAATATTTGTTGTGGTTTTTGGGTCAGAATTTGTGATACATGCCCAATTTAAATACTTGTTACTAGACCATTGAAGTTGGTCTGAAATCAAAAGAAAATTGGGCCAGATTGAATTATGTTACTACAAGCCCAAATTATAATCCTTGCAAAGTGATCATATGCTTGGTCCGAATCTAATTGGGAAAGAAAGCAAGTTGTTTTGCTTCCAACGGATCCCACCTTTCACTAAGTAATGGATCTCAAATTCAATTAATTTGAATTTAAGTTACATTAGGAACCATGAGAGAGAAAGTGTGATTGACATGATTGATTGTATCAAGTTACACGCTACTCAGCAAAGGGAGTGGGAAATTAATTCACTTTTACTCTCCTTCTTTGTTCCATTAATTGTTCATAATTTCTCTTTCCTCTCTCTCTCATTTCTTTCTTCTTTATTCGGTCATTACACAGCAAACCATGGAAGCTAGAGCTAGCCACTAAAGATAAGAAGATACACGCTACAAAACCATCACAATGATGGCAAGAAAAAGCAAACTAAAAGCATGCTGTGGCTAAGATTTTCATTCACTTGTGGTAAGATTTTGTGAAGAGATCTTGGCTTCTCCATACCAAAAATGGTTGAAGAAGATTTCGGTCAGAGAAGAAGATCCTTGGAGGGATGGCTTATCTCTGATTCTGCTCAACCACCACAGGAGGTAGCTACAGTGGCTACGTGATGGAAGAGGCAGAGATTGGAGCAGATGAAGCTATCATCATCATGAAGTATCAAGGGCCAGAAGTTCATCTTGAAGAGCAAGGCAAGGATGAAGGGCTCGGATTGATAAAGATTGGTGACCAAGGAAGGACTAGAGGTAATTGCATGTTGGGTTTTGCATGAGTTATCTCTTCTCTCTCTCTGGACGAACCGGTTCTGTTTGAAGAAGAAGAAGATTGGCTTGGTTTATTTGGTTTCAACCTTGGAGGCTTCTCCCTATAAGTAAGGGTGAACAGTCAGGGTTTGATTCAAGGAGTGAGAGTGTAAGGCACAGAGTTCTCATAGCTACCTAAGCTAACAGAAGTTCTTCTCCTTCAATATTTTCTATTTTGTATTTTTCTGTTTAATTTTATCATGTCTTGAGTCTCATGAAAAAAAAGGCAAATAGTGAGGTTTGTAATGAAAAAGCCATAGAGGAAAAAAAGGCAGAAAGTGCAAAATTAAAAGAAAAAGCCATAGATGTCCTTAGAGGTCCTTTGTACATCTGTATTGTGTTTCATGATTCAGTGGGAATCCCGTTGCAAGTTGGGTTAGCACTTAGCAGTTGAAAGCTTGGTAGTGACCAAGTTAAGTTCAGGATTGGGGTTTAGATTCTGGACTTGTCTCGAATAGGAAGGGTAGTTCCTAGGGAGAATTGGTGTTTGTAATCAAGAATGATTATAGTGAAATTCCATCATTGTTGTGATAGAGACTGGATGTAGGCTACCTTGCACTTAGCAGTTGAATCAGGATATATCTTGGTGTAATTCTCTCTTCTACTCCATTTCTGTTTCTGCTGCCCAGGAGATAAAACTGAAAATATCTCGTGCTGATCGACGAGACAAAAAGAAAAGTCTCGTGGCTGAGTATGAGAAAAAAAAAATTTCGTGGTTGGGTACGAGACAAAAAGGCAAAAAGTCTCTAGAAGCTGTTTCAAAGACCAGCAAATATTATTGAGTGAAAAAGGGACTAAGATTCAACCCCATTTCTCTTAGCCATTGAAAACCATCAGATGTTTTGTGTTGTGTGCATTTGTCGAAGCCTTCTTCATTTTCTAGATTGAGCTATGCTTATCTTTCACGTGAAAAATATGATTTATATGATTTTTCTGTGTTGAGACTAACTTTGCTTTTGTTGTGAATACTAACTAAACTATGAAAACGGATTAGTGGAGAAAGGGATAAAGGTAATTAATCATGATCACTTTAAAATATGTGATTCTATTTTCACGTTTTCAAGTTTTCTTAAAATGTGAAAAACTGGTATATATGATTGTGGAATAACATAGAGGTTTCTTTAAATGAAAATTTTTGTGAAATCTTATTATCTGTCATCTCATATCAAATAATTTTAAGGTCTTCATCACCACTCATTTTTTTCTGACTATAATTGCAGAGCTATCACTGAATATAACCCCCCATGATTATTAGGGTCCATCAACCATAAATTCATGATGCTATCCTAATAACTCAGGTTATAAGTATTTGCTAATCAGGTGGCTTTAATCTTATGAACCAAATATGTGGCATAATATAATAACAATATAAATGCTGAAGGAGTTATCATTAGATACTTTTGTCATAGGTTTTGATTAGCATATATACTAATAATAATCTTTTGAAAAGGATGAATGAATATAACGATGGTGGATATGCAAATATAAGTTGATATTACGTTGTACATCTTAAATTAATAAGTAATACAACATTTTGTACAATGAGAACAAACACTTTGTTTAATTAATTATCTTTTTCTCATTTTCTGCAAAGCAAAACAATATGCAAGTGGAAAGATTGACAACTCTGCAACTCTGCAAAACAGTTGGCTCTTTCTAGGTCATCAAGTATATTGAGTAAACAATTTATAAAACATAATTACAAATTATAACAACTGCAAACTAGTAAACTACTCATTATTGTAAGGTTTGCAAAAGAGTGTGTTCTAATATTTAAGTATCCAATACAGTAAAGGGATTTGCTTTTAATTTTATTTCTACTGGACTAAAAGAAGGAAGTTTTCTGATTTCCGAAACAAAGTATAACCAATGGACCACAATAGAAAGGTTTCACCTCAGCACACCATAAACGGATGTTATGCGTAAAATTTTATCCCTATGAAAAAAATATATCCCAAATAAAGAAAGTTAACAGACAATTGATACACCATTCACTAACACTTAATATCTGTGTCACGTAGTTAGTTATATGTAATGATCAATATGTCAATTGTTAGTTTGATACAAGAATATCTGGCATTTCTAGAAGATTTTACTCCAAGTTAGGTAGTTTTAAACTTAGGATTACAACAGATACCTAAGATCTATGCTGTGTGACGAACGGATTTTCGTTGGTAAAGAAATTCACAAATAAGTTCTTGTTACTAAACCAACAAAGAATCCTTTCGTACAAAATCTTGTTTGTTACTAAAGCAAATCCCATAAAATTAAACCGAAATATTTAAATCTCGAGTCATCTCTCAAGAAATTACAGGGAGGTGTAGTTATTATTGGTTATGAGATTGTATCTTTTTGGGATTTTTGAAATAAGGAACAAGGAAATAAATGGCAAGAAAGTAGATTAATAACTAGAAAAGCTCTTGACAAGGTATGAGAACTAGACGTCCTATCCTAGTTATCCTTATCAATTGTGATGAGAATTGTTCGTTGCTCCCACTTAGTTAACCTCTAACTATGGAGGAAAGTCAAGTGGACTAATCAATTTAATTCCTCAAGTCCTAGTCAACTCGTACGGAAAGACTAGCTTTAGAGGTATCCAAATCAACCAGCAGCTTTCAATTATCAATCAACAAAGGAGTTTGATAACTCAAGAGTCTCCAATTACTCAACCAAAGCCAAGAACATAAAAATCTAACTTAAAATCCTCCCAAGCATTTTATCAAACACTTGAAAGGCATAACATAAAAATATAGGAAACTAGCAAGGAATATTAAATCTAAACAACCAATTGCAAGCATCAATGATAACAAATAAAGAAAGCAATCATAAATATGAAATACCTCAAATTGCATTAAATAGAGAAATCAAATCTAACAAGAGAATTCATGAACCAAATAGCAACATAAAGTAATTAACAAAGGAAATAAATAAACTAGAATACTAGAACAATTAAGAGTAGAAGAGAAACTAAATTAAACTAAGTAGAAATCTGAAATTAAGTAAAGCTAATCCTAAAATCCTAAAACCTAGAGAGAGGAGAGATCCTCTCTCTCTAGAAAACTACATCTAAAATCTAAAATTATGTGTATTGATGAATTGTTGTGTGAATGAATGAATGATTTCCCCACTCTGCAGCTTTTAATCTGTTTTTTCTGGGCAAAAAACTGGGTCAAAAACAGCCTAGAAATCGCCTCCAGCATTTTCTGATGCGTCTAGCTCATGGCTCTGTCACGCGTACGCGTCATCCACACGTACACGTGGATTGAACTTTTGCCAGGTCACGTGTACGCGTGATCCACGCGTGCGCATCACCTAACAGCATGGCAACTATGGCAAGTTATATATCATTTCAAAGCCCCGAATGTTAGCTTTCCAACGCAACTAGAACCGCCTCATTTGGATCTCTGTAGCTCAAGTTATGGTCAGTTAAGTACAAAGAGATCAGGCTGGACATCTTAGCAATTCCTTCAATTTCTTGTATTCCTTCCAATTTCGCATGCTTCCTTTCTATCCTCTAAGCCATTCTTGCCCTATAAACCCTGAAAACACTTAACACACATATCAAGACATCGAATGGTAATAAGAGAGGATTAAACATAGTAAATTTAAGGCCAAAGAAGCATGTTTTCAATCATAGCACAAAATTAGGAAGGAAAATGTAAAACATGAGAATTATATGAATAAGTGTGAGTTTAGTGGATAAAATCCACTCCGTTAAGTATAAAATATACCACGAAATAGTGGTGCATCAAATCTCTCCACACTTAAACATTAGCATGTCCTCATGCTAAGCTCAGGAGAAGCTATAAAGGAGTGAAGAGGAATGGTAAAACTTATGAAATACAACCTATCTATATGAATGCAACTAAATGCAAAAATACTTCTACCTACTTGGTTAAAAGTAAACAAATTATCCAAGACAAACATAAATCAGATTCCACTAATTCAAATCACACAATAAAAGACAAGTAAACTTGTAAGAAGATAGCTCATGAAAGCATGGAACATAGAATCAAGCATTGAACCCTCACAGGAAGTGTATATGCACTCTAATCTCTCAAGTGTCTAGGGTCAATTCACTCTACTCTTCTCTAATCATGCTTTCTAAACTTTGTTCTTCATCTAACTAATCAACAAATATTTAGTATACCAATGTAAACATCATGATGTCTTTTCAAGGTTGTAATGGGACTCAGGTAAGGGTGAGGATTTATGTATAGACAAGTGAGCTATAATATGAATCTTTGACTAACCTAAGTTCTCACCTAACACACACACACTCTCTATGTAACTCTAAAATCATGCCTAGCTACCCATAATTCCCACTTTCGCATCACATACTCATGTACCAATTTTTTCTTTAATTTCACCACCTATGCATTGATCTTTTATTAAACTTAGCATTGGGGTAATTTTGTCCCCTTATTTGTTTATTTATATTGTAATATTTATTTTTATTCTTATTATTATTTTTTTTTCTCTTCTTTTTTTTAATCATAAAAGCAAACATAACATATCAATGCACATGAGTTTTTAATTTTTTTCTGGTCTCACATGAGTATGCGCCCAAATTTCCAATACTTTTGTCAATAAAACACAGCACACTTTCATCAACCCAAGTTCCTACAGTTTTCCACACTTAATTAACACACAATCTCTATCTTAAGCTAACCAAAGATTCACTTGGGGTAATTAATTGTTTTTCTGTTTAAGGCTAGTGATGTGGTAAAATATAGAATAAAATGGGATTAAAAGGCTCAAAGTGGCAAACAACGGTAGTTGAAAGAGTAGGCTATTTGGGATAAGTGAGCTAATAACAAATGATGGCCTCAATCATATGCAAGCATGTAAATATACTAAACAATGGACATATAGAATGGAACAAAATATAGATTGCAATCATAGAGAAGGAAACACACAAGAATAAAGTATTATGGTTAAATAGTGTAACCATGCAATTAAGCTCAAAATCTCACAGGTTGTGCGTTCTTAGCCATGAATCATGTTCCAAATTACAATCTTCAGACAAGTTTAACACAAATTTTCAATTTAAATTAGTGAAATATTATAAACTAGGGTCTTGAAAAGAAACTTATCACTCCAACCAAGTAGTGGTAGAAGAACATGCACTAAATCAAACAAACATACAAATGTAACAACTAATTTAACAAGAAAAATTAAACATTGGTGTTGAAATAGGAAATAACTAACCCATGAAAGTCGGTATCGACCTCTCCACACTTAAAGATTGCACCGTCCTCGGTGCATGCTAAGATGTGCAAGTGGATGGGCTACTACAACTGATGCTTTTCTCCAAATATTGTGCGTAGGAACTTGTTTGTCGTCCCATGTAAAAGTTTTCCATTTTCCTTCCTCGGTGGCCATCCTGAAAGAAGAGAAAAAAGAAGAAAAGTAACCCAGAAATAAAGATAAGAAAACAAATAAAGTATGGGTGGATTAATGCCAAATAATGAGGGTCTCAACTACATGGTAGCTACAACATAAGAGTGAGAAAACAGTAGAGGCACATGGCATATCAATAGTGCAAAAATTACAACAAAGGGGAAGAGTGTGGGTAATAAAAGACAGTATAAGTTCATATCAATGCAAAAAGGAACACAGGTATCATAAAAGATTGGCACTGACAGCTGAATAATATCACCCAACAGTGTAAACAAGTCACTAAGCACCAGAATAATACTAGAAAAGGTACAACAGTTGAATAAGAACAGTTAACACCAATGAAAACATAATGAATTTAGAAAAGAAAATATAAACATGCACAAAGTTAAAATGTAATGAATTAAAATATGTAAATGTAATAAAGAAGATAGAATGAAAGAGAATAAGGATGAGAAGGTAAAGAAATGAAGAAGAAGAAAGTAAGAAAAGAGGGAGAAAGAAGGAGAAAAGAGAGAAGAAAGGAGAAAGGAATGAAAAACAGGACGCAACGTGCGCGTGCAAGGTACGCGTGCGCGTGAAAACTATACTAGCCATGTGACGAGTAGGCGTCTGGCACGCGCACGCGTGGGTGGTCTGAAAGCGAAAGGACGTGCACGCGTACGCGTGAGAACCCGCGCGGCTCCAGTGCCATGGCATCATAACTCTCTGTTCAAGCACCTGTTTACGCTGATTTGCAATCCCATGCGTACGCGTCAGGACGCTTACGCGTGGATTGGTAAAAACGCAGGGGACGCGTACGCGTGTAGCAAGCGTACGCGTGGGTTGGCTTGTGCACCAGGCACGCCTCCCGCGTCGTTCCAGCAGAACTCTCTGCCTATTTGCGCATACACATACGACACATGTGCGTCGTAGACACTTGCACGTCGATCCCCTTTTTTTTATTGCAGAATGCAGGTGATGATGCATAAATTATGAATGAACACTGATAAAAATAAAATAAAATAAAACTAATAATAAAAAGAAAAGATCATACCATGGTGGGTTGTCTCCCACCTAGCACTTTTAGTTAAAGTCCTTAAGTACATTTGGTGAGCTCCTTGTCATGGTGGCTTGTGCTTGAACTCGTCTTGAAACTTCCACCAGTGCTTGGACTTCCAGTAAGCTTTAACATCTCAAGATAAATTCACCAAGCCTTGATGAAGTTCTCTACAAGCTTTGAACTCCCAAAGTAGATCCTCTTGTATGCCAGGATCTCAAATCTTATTTTCACACTCGTCTTCAAGTTGATTATCATGATTCCATCCGGGTGGTTCAGCCTTGGAATTCTCATTTAAGCGCTTAAACATCCTCCTAGACCCATTCACTTGAGAATTATACCAACCCTTGCAAGTAGGCCTTGAGCTTCCAACCATAACAAACCTAGGATGGTGTTGCCAACCGCTAACCATCTCTCTTTTACTCTTAAAACCACAAATAGCTCTAAGTTGTCCATCCGTTTCAAGCAGACCATATTCAAGTGGGAAAGTACAGTTGAAGGATAAGAATTTTACCCACTTGAATGTTGTGTTGGATGGTAATGGCTTGGGGAAGGTATCTCCAGTGGTAGCCTTGCCAATGTATGCTTCACTCTCTTGGGCTCCTCTTTGATGGTCTCCACATCTTGATAAGCTTCTGTAACATTAACCTCTTCCTCTAGTTCAATGGGAGAGGGTTCAATTGAAACTCATTAATTATTGAACTTGTCTCATGATCAATCGCTTCCAAGTCTTCAACCATGATATGCCTTGGAGGTCGTACACCCTCCTCAACATCAAATTCAAACGTCTTGGAAGGAGGCTCTATGACTTGAGGTTCCCATGGAGGTTCCGCATCTCCTAAATCTTCAACCACTTCCTCTTCTTCAGTAATTTCGACTTTCTCCACTTGCACTAGTACAAAATCTGGCTCCTCCTTGATGTCACTTGGTGTAGAGTTGTCTTCAATGATGGAACTTTCCTCTTGTTCAACCTTCACTAATTCTTCAACTATTCCTTCATCTTCAAGGGTCTCTCCTACCTCTACCTTCTGGGCCTCTTCTTGCTTCTCTTGAAATATGTGTGCATAAAACCGATCCATTACGTCCCTAAGACGATCCCTTCTCTCTTGTTCCGGGTCAGTAGCATAATTGGGATCATGTTGCTCTTGAATTGATGGATATGGGTATTCTTGCATGGAGGGTGGTGGTGCAGTAAAGCTTGAGGGTTGAATATTGGAGGTAGAGGGTTGGTCCATGCAGGATATAAGATTTTGAAGTTTAGAGGTAGACCAATGAGAGTAGAGATAGTGTGGTTTGACGCTCTCCTTGCCCTTGGCTAATAACATTAAAGGTATCATTTATGGGAGCTTGGAGTGGATAGGAGGGTTCATTTGTTGGGAGAAAGGGCTCATGATAGGAAGGTGGTTCATCTTGATAAGGATATGGAGATGGTGTATATTGAGGTGGTGATTCTTGGAAGTATGGTTCGTAAGGCTCTTGGTATGGTGGGTAAGGATTAGGGTCATATGGGGATGTTTGGTGGTAAGGGGATTGTGAGTATGTAGTTCAAAATTATGTTGAGGAAAGGGCTCATAGGTATAGTGTGGCTCATAAACATTGTCTTGGTATGTTGGTGGAGGTTGTTGCCAAGAGGGTTGATCAAATCCTTGTGGCTCCTCCCATCTTTAATTTTCCCATCCTTGATGCATATTCTCATTGTAATCTCCTCTTCCTGCAACATAGTTGTAACCAAACTCATAGCCAAAGGGGTGAGAGTTCATAGTAGCTAAAAGAAAATAAAAACAAAAACTAGTAAAAATAAGCAACTAATTCCTAAACTAACAAAAACTAGCAAACAAGCAAAAAGCAAATATTTACAATAACCAATAATAAGCCAGCAATTCCCCGGCAACGGCACCATTTTGACGAACAGATTTTCGTTGGTAAAGAAATTCACAAATAAGTTCTCGTTGCTAGTATAGTTTCTAAACCAACAAAGAATCCTTTCGTACAAAATCTTGTTTGTCACTAAAGCAAACCCCATAAAATTAAACCGAAGTATTTAAACATCGGGTCGTCTCTCAAGAAATTGCAGGGAGGTGTAGTTATTATTGGTTATGAGATTGTATCTTTTTGGGGTTTTTGAACTAAGGAACAAGGAAATAAATGGCAAGAAAGTAGATTAATAACTAGAAAAGCTCTTGGCAAGGTATGAGAACTAGACGTCCTATCCTAGTTATCCTTATCAATTGTGATGAGAATTGTTCGTTGCTCCCACTTAGTTAACCTCTAACTATGGAGGAAAGTCAAGTGGACTAATCAATTTAATTCCTCAAGTCCTAGTCAACTCGTACGGAAAGACTAGCTTTAGAGGTATCCAAATCAACCAGCAGCTTTCAATTATCAATCAACAAAGGAGTTTGATAACTCAAGAGTCTCCAATTACTCAACCAAAGCCAAGAACATAAAAATCTAACTTAAAATCCTCCCAAGCATTTTATCAAACACTTGAAAGGCATAACATAAAAATATAGGAAACTAGCAAGGAATATTAAATCTAAACAACCAATTGCAAGCATCAATGATAACAAATAAAGAAAGCAATCATAAATATGAAATACCTCAAATTGCATTAAATAGAGAAATCAAATCTAACAAGAGAATTCATGAACCAAATAGCAACATAAAGTAATTAACAAAGGAAATAAATAAACTAGAATACTAGAACAATTAAGAGTAGAAGAGAAACTAAATTAAACTAAGTAGAAATCTGAAATTAAGTAAAGCTAATCCTAAAATCCTAAAACCTAGAGAGAGGAGAGATCCTCTCTCTCTAGAAAACTACATCTAAAATCTAAAATTATGTGTATTGATGAATTGTTGTGTGAATGAATGAATGATTTCCCCACTCTGCAGCTTCTAATCTATTTTTTCTGGGCAAAAAACTGGGTCAAAAACAGCCCAGAAATCGCCCCCAGGTCACGCGTACGCGTGATCCACGCGTGCGCATCACCTAACAGCATAGAAACTATGGCAAATTATATATCATTTCGAAGCCTCAGATGTTAGCTTTCCAACGCAACTAAAACTGTCTCATTTGGACCTCTGTATCTCAAGTTATGGTCAGTTAAGTACGAAGAGGTCAGGCTGGACAGCTTAGCAATTCCTTCAATTTCTTGTATTCCTTCCACTTTTGCATGCTTCCTTTCCATCCTCTAAGCCATTCTTGCCCTATAAACCCTGAAAACACTTAACACACATATCAAGGCATCGAATGATAATAAGAGAGGATTAAACATAGTAAATTTAAGGCCAAAGAAGCATGTTTTCAATCATAGCACAAAATTAGGAAGGAAAATGTAAAACATGCAAATTATATGAATAAGTGTGAGTTTAGTGGATAAAATCCACTTCATTAAGTACAAAATATACCACGAAATAGCGGTGCATCACTGTGCCAACCAGTATAAGACATAAGGTTTGATGGTGAATAATGTAAGTCCAACCTACATCAACTCCTTTAGGGACAAAGAGAATGAATGGCATATAGGAAAAATTAAGTAACATATTCATACCAGAAGCTAGCAAGCTGGTTTATACATGGCTGTCAAAGATAAATAAAAAAGTGAAAGGATAATTTATTTGCAAAAACTATTACTAATTTTTCTGGCAAAAAGAGCAATGGATCATCACTAATGTGTAGGACTCCACTTAAAAACTAATAATCACTTGAAATATAATATTACGGAATATACAGTCTTTTGGCAAAATAATTTCGTATAGTCATAAAATTAAATATGAGATGAAAAACATCCATATCAACACACGATGATATTTTAATGGAAACCTAATTATCTTCCACTTTCTAGTGGTTCAGGCAGACTTTAGCAAAAGGTAACAATGGCTTCAATTATGAATATTTCACATCCAAGATCCACCTTCTCATTACAACAATGTTAAAACAATGGTCAACCTCATCATAATCATGAATTAGTAAAACAGCCACAAAAAAGATAACAATACTTCACAGTTAAATTCATCTTTTAAAAAACTAAATTACAACTTCAAATTTAATCTTCTAAAGAACATAAGTGACTATGAAAGTGCTTTTCTACATAACAACACCCGAAGTTCTTTTATACACAAAACAATACCCAATGTATGGCACCATGATCTATGGCACCGTACGGTCACAGGTCACATCCACCCAAAGATTCTATTGATTACCACCACACACTTACACATACCTGAATATTCTAATCCATTCATGGATTCCACACTCTCATCTCTAATCAACTGAAAAATAGAGATTCTAATCAACATTATTTGACGGTATTTGTTTTGGTATAATCCATTCATGGATTCCACACTCTCATCTCTAATCAACTGAAAAATAGAGATTCTAATAAACATTATTTGACAGTATTTATTTTGGTATAATGATAAATTCATACGTACTGATACGACAAAAATATTGAATAAAAAACTTAGAGTAAAGGACAAATAGGTCCCTAACCTTTTTTTTTTCGCGGACATTTTCGTCCTCAAGGAAGGGAAAATACATTCAAGTCCCTCACCCCCGAAAAACGTAGACATTTATGTCCTTCCGTTGAATTCAGGCGTTTGGACGGGACAGAAAAGTCTGACCTGGCAGAGGTGGCGCTGACCTGGCCGTTACGGAGGCCATGTGGCAGGGAGCATTTCGAAACAGGACATATAAGTCTCTAGAGACGAAAATGACGCCGTTTCGTTTCCTCCTCTCCAAACACAGTTGAATCCCCATATACAATACCCAGAAGACCCATACTTGAATGAGAGAATTACTAAAAATCCTAAGCCAAAGACGATCAAACTCCTTCGTCTCTGTTTTTCCTCCAAAAAATACAACACGTAGAAGAGCAAAAGGTGCGTGGTTGAAGTTGGTGCTAGAAGCTGATAAAAAGCTTGCTCTGTGGTCGTGGCTGCTGTCTTCGCCAGAAGGTAAGATTGCGATGCTTAGCTAGGAAGGCAATGTGTGTGCATGTTTACAGTGTAAGAAAGAAAATGAAAAAGGGGTGTAAAGCGTCCTGTGTAGGATTAGGGGGAGGGATTGTGTTAGGGCAATGTAGTTTCTTTCATATGTTGTGTTGTTTATTAATTTAATCCTAGTTCTGCACTGGTTAATTTCAGATAGTTGATGTGTTTGTGGTGCCGGTCTTTCACCATGGAGGGAACTTTGTAAGAGGAATTGATGGAAAAATGGTTTATCAGAATGGAAAGGAGGAAAAGTTCCCTAAGATGGACCTAGACTTTGTTAATTTCGGAGACCTGGTGACACTATTTAAGGGCTTGGGCTACCAGTCATACAAGGCAGTATACTGGCATGATCCAACAAGCACTGACATTGAATCCAGGATGAACATATTGACTGGGGATGCAGGGATCAACGCAATGCGAGAGAACCTAATGAAGAACCCAGGGCGAGGTGAGTTCCATATATACTTTGACCATCCTGTTGATGATCCGGAGGTTGTTGAGGATGCTGCCCAGGACAGAGATACTGCAGGGGAGGTGGATGAAACTGCAAAGGAACTGAATTCATCCTCTTCATCTGATGACGGGTACGAGAGCACGGAGGACGTCTTGTACAAACCTCCATTGGCTGGAATTGAGAGTGATAGTACTGAGAGTGACAGCAATGGTGGGGTTACTATTGGGAAGAAGAAAAGATGTGTCAAGGGTAAGAAGAAAGTAGTTACTCCGAAGAAGAAGGTTGTTACTACAAGGAAGAAGGTAGTTACACCAAAGAATCAAGGGAAGAAGAAAAGACAATTTGGCACAAGGGTTAATGAAAGAGGGGAAAGCAGTGGGAATGGGACTGATGCACGTGGTGAAGCAGGGGATCAAGTGCCTGATGTCCAGCCCGCTTATGCAGTGGGGGTGGGTTTTATGTTAGTGAGCTCCCGACGGAGGTGGAGGAGATCCTATTTGAGTATGAGTCTGAAGACTTGCATACTCCTATATCATCTGATGATGAAGGCAGAGGTGATAAATTTCCAGATTTAGATGATGAGTATGCTCATGGTGAGGGCAGGTTTGAGCTAGGAACTAGGTTTGCCATTACGGACAGGTTCAAGAAGGTAGTTAAAGATTCTTTCATTGCTGGGGGTCGGGAATTGAAATGGATAAAAAATGACAGAGAGAGTGAGATTGGGGTGTAGGGATCAGAAGTGTCCTTACTTAGTTCACTTGTCATACAACAAAAGTTTGCTGTGTTATCAAGTCAAGACCTACCATCCAAAACACACTTGTGCGAGGGATTTGGGCAGTAACGCTGCTGATCAACACTGGCTAAGTAAGAAGATTGAAAAGCGTATGTCAACCCAACCACACATGAATACGAAGGAAGCTACTAATTTCCTTAAAGAGGAATTTTTCCTCTGTCCCTATCCTAAGATGGTTTATAGAGCAGTGAAGGAGGCTAGGGACAAGATCCAGGGAAATGAAAGGGAACAATACAAGAGAACGAGGGATTATTGTGAGGAAATACTGAGGAGCAATCCAAGCTCATCAGCCAGGCTTGAGCTGATGCCAATTCCAGATGGTCCTCCTGTTTTTGATAAACTGTACATTTGCCTAGATGCCTGCAAAAAAGGTTTCAAAGATGGATGTCGTCCTTTGTTGCATTTGGATGGGTGCTTTCTGAACACATATTATAGTGGTTGGCTGCTAGCAGCAGTTGCTCAGGATGCAAACAACCAATTTTATGTTGTTGCATATGGGGTGGTCAGAGTTGAGACCAAGGAAGCCTGGAAGTGGTTCCTGACCAATCTGCAAGGGGACAAAGGAGATGATGCAAACCATGGCTGGAACTTCATATCAGACCAACAAAAGGTGAAAGCAGTTTATGGTTATTTTCATTGCTCTGCATTTGGTTTAGATCATTGCTAATTTCTTGCTGATATTCATTGCTATCTATTTGGTTAATTTCATTGTTGTGTGTTTGATTAATTTCAATCTAGGGTTTGTTGCCTGTGTTGAAGGAGGTCATGCCACATGCTAAGCTCCGCAATTGCGTCATGCATATGTGGAAAAACTTCATAAACCGCTACAAGGATCTGTACATTAGATAGATTGTGTGGGAGTGTGCCAGATGCACGAATGTTGCTGAATTCAAGGAATGCATGCAGAAGTTAAAGACATTTAACCAGGGTACTTGGGAGTACCTCAGCAAATTTGAACCAGAAACATGGGTTGATGCTTACTTCTCCCATAGGCCAAAAGTAGATAACCTCACAAACAACATGTGTGAGGTTTTTAATGCTAAAATAGTAAACTACCGCTGCAAGCCTATCCTAACCATGTGTGAAGAGATCAGATGCTATCTCATGAGGAGGATAGTGAATCATAAACGGATCTTGGAGAATCACTCAGGGAGGCTAGCACCAGTTCAGGAAAAGAGGCTGGAGAAGTTATTAAACCTTAGCACCAAGTGGACGGCTGAATGGGTTGGTGACAATGAATGAAAGAGATTTGAGGTTTCTCGCAAAGCAACCAAGGTGGATGTGGAACTCATTAAGCACAGTTGCTCATGCAACCGATGGCAATTGACTGGTAACTACTGTACTTAAAGTTGGTTCAGTTTCTTTGTTATTTTGATTTGAATCTCCTTTACTATTTATATGGTTATATTACTCACCTTGGCTGCAATACCTCAAGCATGCCCTACTTACATGCACTTGCTGCCATTAGGAAGAGACATGACACACCTCATGACTATGTTCACCCTTGGCTATGCATGGAGTCCATCAGGAGAACATATGCCCACTGCATTAAGCCTGTTCCAAGTCCAGAATTTTGGGTAAGAACTGAGTTCTCGAAGCCAGACACACCCATTATCAAAAGCCAATTAGACGGCCAAAGGTTCATAATAGGCAAAAGGATCCTGCTGCACCACTCATGCAAGAAGAAAATTTGAAGAGGTCATTCGTTGTATCCTGCAGCAAGTGTGGTGAGAAGGGCCACAATTACAAAACATGTAAGGGAGCTCCTACCAACCCAAACTGGAAGCCGAAGACAAGACGCCCTAGGAAGAAAGCAGCTAGCTCCTCCCAGTCACTAATTGTGCTTCCACTGTCACAATCTACTCCCCCACCAGAGGTAAGATCCCTATTACTATTAGTACTATTATGATTAGGGATTAATCTATCTTAGTATGAAAATTATTAGGGACTAATTTGTCTTAGTACTACCATGATTAGGGACTATTCTGTATTAGTATTATTATGGTTAGGGACTAATCTGTCTTCATACTACTATTATGTTCACATCTTACATGCATATTTCCAGGATACATCCAGCAGCCAACCAGGCAGCTCTACAAGCTTGACCCCAAACCCCACTGTTGTGGAATCACCTACCCAGAGCAACCCATCTATACAACCAGCTCGAACAAGGGTGACAAGATCAACACTTGTTATTTCACCTCCAGGGCCAACAGCTACTCAAACCAGGCCACCGGCCCCAACTATAGGCCGTCCATTTAAACCTCCAGGGAAAGCCAATGACACAGCTTGCCCAAACCAGTCTAGGTTCAAACCAAAGCAGAAGATCTTTAGGCCGCCAGCTTGATAAACCCCAATTTCGTGGTTTATCTTATATTTATTTTAGGGGATTTTATCACATTTTCCCACATTTATTCAATGAAATAACATGGTTTTGTAATTCTCCCTTAAATTATGCTTAAGTGTAAAAACATGCTTTTTAGGCCTCTAAATTGGTGATTTTAACTCACTTTAACTCCATTCGATGCCTTGATGTGTTTGTTGAGTGATTTCAAGTTCATAAGGCAAGTATTGGATGGAAGAAATGAGGAGAAAAGTATACAAAGTGGAGAATGCATGAGGAAACAAAGATTGGGAATGCATCGAGGGGCGCGCAAGTGTACAAGGCACGCGTGCAGAAGTGATTTCGCATAGAGACGCACACGCGTACATGACGCGTACGCGCAAATAAAGAAATAGCCAATCGACGCGCACGCGCACATGGCGCGTATGCGCCGATGCTCGCACGTGACCCATTTGAAGGCAAAACGCTGGGGGTGATTTCTGAGCTGCCCAGGCCCAAATCCAACTTGTTTCTGAGTGTATTTCATGCAGAATTAAAGCCCAAACAAAGGGAGAGTAATTAGTTAGTCAACATGAGCCTTTAGTTAGTTTTCTAGAGAGAGAAGCTCCCTCTTCTCTCTAGAATTAGGTTAGGATTAGGTTGAATTGTCTTGGATCTTGGATTAATTACTTGATTTCATCATGTTTCTTTTACAATTTCTTGTTTTCTACATCTTATCTCTCTTAGTTGTAATGGTAATCTCTTGTTTTACTCTCTTTTATGTTAATGAGTGATTGTTGGATCTTGATTTCTTTTAATGCAACTGTATGTTCCCATGTCCCTTTTTTGTTGATCTTGATTGTTATTGTTGATTTCTTGCCTATGATTAGTTGTGGGTTCCTTTAATTCTTGCATTTTATGATGTTTACTTTTCCTGTATACTAGGTGTTTGATAGAATGTTTCTTATAGTTTGTGAGTAGTTCTCTTGACCCTTGGCCTAGGCTAAGGGGATTGGGTGATCCTGAGTCCATGGGCTTCATTGAATTGGTAATTCTAGAACCCTTGGGGATCAATTTGATAACCATTGACTCTATCCTACTACTAAGTTAATTAGTAGCTAGATTGGGACTTATGGATTGATGTTGATCAAACCATTTGACGTACTCCAAGCCTAGGAGTAGACATTATGTACTTAAGGCTTTAGTGAATAGATCTAATGCGCTCGGTTCCTCATAATTATCAATAATTGAATTGTTGACAAGGATAGTGATCTCAATTACCTAAGTCTTAGCCGAGAGTTCTTTATCCTGCTTTCTTTAATTACTTGCTTGATTTATTTTTTTTCTTGTTCCCCTTATAAACCAAAACCCGTTTGCCCTTCATAGCCAATAATTGACCACTTCATTGCAATTCCTTATGAGACGACCTGGAGTCTAAATACTTCGGTAACTTTTCATTGGGGTTTGTACATGTGACAAAACCATATCTTAATTTGATGTGAGAGTTGTTTGTTGGTTTGGAGCTATGCTTACAACGAAGTAATTCCTTTCTTTAGGAAGAAAATCTAGACCGACAACAATAATCATATCAAATTAATGGCGCCATTTCCGGGAACTTGCAATGGTGCTATGTTATTGGCTATTATATATATTGTGAATAGCTTGATTTTTGGGTTTGTTTGTTAGTTCTTGCTAGTTTTAGGATTTGATTTTCTTTGTTTCTTGTTAGAATTCGTTTCTATTTTCTCTTATCATCATGAATTCTCATCACCTTAGCTATGAGTTTGGTTCAACCTATGTTGTAGGAAATAGAAGCTCTAATGAGGATATGCATCAAGAAATTAGAGATCAAGGCTTGACAAAAATGCTTGGGGACATGACTACGATCCTCACTGAGATATACAAGGATCAAAGGGCATTTTATGCCACCCGAGCCGTCCAAGTGCCATCCCAACGTGATTACTCTCCGGATTCTTATGGGTATAATCCTAATCCCAATGCATACCAATCTAATGGATGTGGTGACCCTTATTGTGATTGTCAACAATCATCACCACACGCCTATGAACCACCTCCTCAACATAACTTTGAACAACCATACTCACAAGTCCCATATCACCATTCACCTCCATATAACCCCAACACATACCCACCATGTGGACTCTATCTAGAACCACCGCCATTTCAACACCAATACCCCCAAGGACCACAAATTCCATGTACACCACCCCCGAACTTGCACCAACAAAAACCATCTTCCAACAACAATATCTTTCCTTTAATCAATGAACCCTCTCTTTCACCACCACCTCCCGGTGAAGGCCGCACGCAAGAACTAAAAGATTTTGAATCTCATATCCTAAGGCAACAAGAGGAGACGAAAAAGGAGTTTAAAGGGAATGGAAGCCAAGATGGCTATCGTGGTAGAAGCCGTTGGTCGCCTAGCCTCCCACCTAATCTCATGCATTCCAAGTACTCCCGTTGATGAATGTGGAGAAGTAACTAAGGAACTTAGTGAGGGAGTAAATTTGGAGCTCCAAGGTGAAGAAGAGGAGTTAAGGCGAGATGTACCACAAAAGGAAGAGGTAGAGCTTATTGAACAAAAGGAAGTAGTGGTTGGGTACTTAGGATATGTTGAGTACATAGAGGAATCGCAAGTTGAAAAGCCTCCTTCCACGGAGTTAGGAAGGGATGTTAAGGAATTGAATAGAGAGTTGAGGGGTATGGACCAGGAAGTGGATTCCATCATTAGTGATTTTTTGTCCACATTGATCAACCCCCTTGATGATCTTGTTGAACCTTCTTCCATTAAAATAGAGAGCAATGTTGAGGAGGATGTACAACCTCTAAGGCATGTTGTAAGTGGAGAATTGGAAGAAGCATTCCAAGTAATAGGCGCTCCTATTTATGATGATTCCATCTCAACACATCAGTCCTTTGACCTTGAGGAATCCTTCCCCAATATGCCTGGACTTGATGATGAAGTAGACTTCACCAGACCTCCTATCTATGATGATAGTGATGGAGAAGAGATAGAAGAAGTTGGTGAGCACGAAATTGGAGTTGAAGAAGCTTGCAAAGAGGTGGGAGTTGCAAAGGAAGACCACGAGGGAACGGACCTTACATTGGCTAAGTGTGGGGAGGTCATCCTCCCTAAACCACCATTATCCAGTACAACTTTCAAGTGGGTAAAATTCCTCTCTATAAGCTTTACTTCCTCACTTGAATATAGGTTGCTTGAAAATGATGGTCAACTTAGAGCCCTGTGTGGAGTTAAGAGTAGGGGAGAGTTGTATAGTGGTTGGAGACTTCCTTATGGGTTCATTATGGTTGCATGTTCAACGTTGGATGGCAAGGTTGGATGTAGTGCTCAATTCCTTAGGTCTAGGAGGATTGTTTGGTGCTCACATGGGAATTCGGATCACTTACCACCCACTTGGAATTGTCTTGAGCAACTAGAAGATGGGTGTGAAGATAAGATATGGGACCCCAGATCACAACATGAAGACCAATTTTAGAAGCTCGTACCTTGGAGAGAACCTCACCCAAGCTGGGTGAAGATGGTTGAAATTACTGACGACCGACTGAAGGACAAGAACTCTTGGAGGTTTAAGGATGAATACAAGCATAAGCCACCTTGACAAGGAGCCTTCCAAATGTCCAATTTAAGGACTTAAACTAAAAGTGCTTGGTAGGAGACACCCTACCATGGTAAACTCTTTCCACTCTCTTGTAGATATCATAAATGAATGAATTGGGTTCTATTGTATATAGCTTCCTCACCTCCTTAGTATGTTTTGCCCTTCTTGCTAAGTTGCCTATACATTCTATACTTTGAATAAGGATGATTCTTTGAATTTGAGTTTTTGCTTGAATTGCAAGTTTCCTCAAATCATTTGGAAAATCCTTAAAAATTTCAAAAATATGGTTGGTTTTCCATTTTAGCTGGTTTTTGAGTCTTAGAGAAGGTTGGGAGGATTTTGAGCTCTTCTTGGTGTTTCAAACAAAAAAAAAAGAGAAAGAGAGAAGCCACGCGCAAGCGCATAGTGCGCGCGCGCGTCAGCGGTGCATTTCGCACTCTCCGGGCCAAGGACCAGAGAGTTGTGCCACTTTTGGGCCAACTCTGGGCCTTAAACCGTGCGGATGCGTGCATGACGCGTAGGCGCACATGGCGCCCCCGCGCCCCATCATCGCTCAACTCACCCACGCGCAAGCGCACAGTGCGCGCATGCGTCGATGCACTTTTTGCATCACCCAGGCCAAAGACCCGAGAGTTATGCCAACTCTGGGCCACTTTTGTGCCTCTGGCCCAACTCACCCGCGCGGACGCGCACCGTACGCATTCACGCCTTTGCCCGCATCACCCATCTACGCGCAAGCGCATTTGACGCTTCCGCGCCACCCTCTTATTTTCCCACCTACGTGGACGCGCACGGTGCGCACTCGCGTGGATTCAAAAATTTCACTTATCCCAGGGACGCGGAAGCCCTAGCATTTGCATACCCTCACTCCGCCCCATTCCAACGTCTCTTCTCCTTTTCCCTCCTTCACCATCATCGTCAAGGCCACCAACAACCCAGCCACCTTCGGCAACCACATTCCGCCACCATCAACCGCCGCGTAGCCTTCTCTCCCTTCCCTCCCTCTTTCTTTCTCTCTTCCTCCATTTCTCACTCATCCCAACTCCACTGCCATCAACTGCCGCGACCCCCATTGTCGCCGGCAAGCCTTCACCGTGACCATCAACCTTCGTCCATTGTCACACCTCCCCTCCATCTTCCTCTCTCCATCAACCTTTTACTCTGTTCATTCTTTGCTCCCCCAAGTCTCTGCCTTTCCCTTATTTTATTTCATTTTGTTTATTACAGCTAGTTAGTTAATTTTTGTTAACTTAGTTTAGTTAGAAATGCATGTTAGTTGATTAGGTGGTTAGAGAATCTGAGCTGGATAGTGGATTTAGGTTTGTTTTGAATAATGATGATGTTTGAAAGTGTTGCTGTTTCATTAATTTTTCTTGGCTTGTTGTTGTTGAGTGTTGCTCTGTTGGCTGCTTGGATCAAGTTATATAACCTGCAATGATTTAGGTTTTGTTTTGTTTACTGCTGCTGTTCGGAATGAATTTGTTTTCCCTCTGAAAGTGCCCTGGATGAACTTGTTATGGTGTTGTTTTGGAATGACTGAACTTCTATCTGAAATTGAGTTATCTGTCACTGGTGATACTTTGCCTTTGTACTCAATTGGTTTCTTGATGCTACATAATATTTTTGTTGCTTGATTCTTACTGAGGATTGTTATGAACTGGATTTGAGTGCTGCTGAAGTTTTATTTCATTATTGGATTTAGTTATAAGTAGTTTCTTGAATTCATGATGCTTCTGGAATGGGTATTAAACTCAATGAATAGAATGCTGCCTGAGCCCATTACTTTTGTTCCTTGTTGCTGTTCTGGTGCTGTATGTTGGCTTAAATGTTTATTTTATATGAAATTGCATGTGATTGTTGTGTGTTTATTATCAAATAGTCATATGAAACTTGATTTGATTGATTGAATTTGGGAAATAGCCAATTTACTGCTGAAATACTGCTGGATTTTTCCTAACCTTGTTTCATTAAATGACATTATTTTTTTGATGCAACGGAATTCTATTAGACGGATTTCTGTGTCTCAAAGAATCCTATTTGCTAAATGGGTCTGGAAATTTCTTCTTGAACTTGTTTACAAGTTTTGGTCATGCTTATCACATTCTTTGCTTGTTTATAATGCTGATTTACTTCTATGCATTGAATAGTTTGAGTGAGTTTTCAGATTGACCATAACTTGAACCTCTTTTATCCACCTTCATCTTCCACACCAGCAGCAGGACCCTCCTCTGCTTCAGTAGCCGCAGCCCCTTTGCCACCACCACCAGCAACTGAGCCGACATACCACAGCCCGGCGCCACTGTTGACCTCCAGCTCGTGCTTCAGCAGTAGCATCGAGGACGATGCTTCATCCTAAAGTGTGGGGAGGTCACCGTTCATGACCGGTGGATAGCATATGTATGGTGAACTTTCAAACATTTATCTTCTAATTCTGCTACTTTATTTCATTTTGCACTTTATCTTTGAGATCACTGATGAGCGGATAATTTATACGCTTTTTGGCATTATTTTTAGTATGTTTTTAGTATATTTTAGTTAGTTTTTATTATATTTTTATTAGTTTTTAAATAAAATTCACTTTTTTGGACTTTACTATGAGTTTGTGTGTTTTACTGTGATTTCAGGTATTTTCTGGCTAAAATTGAGGGACCTGAGCAAAAATATGATTCAGAGGCTGAAAAAGGACTGCAGATGCTATTAGATTCTGACCTCCCTGCACTCAAAGTGGATTTTTTGGAGCTACAGAAGCCCAATTCGCACGCTCTCAATTGAGTTGGAAAGTAGACATCCTAGACTTTCCAGCAATATATAATAGTCCATACTTTGCCCAAGATTTGATGGCCCAAACCGGCGTTCCAAGCCAGCTTAAGAATTCTGGCGTCAAAACGCCAGAACTGGCACAAAAGCTGTAGTTAAACGCCCAAACTGGCACAAAAGCTGGTGTTTAACTCCAAGAAAAGTCTCTACACATGGAAGCTTCAATGCTCAGCCCAAGCACACACCAAGTAGGCCCGGAAGAAGATTTTTGCATTAATTACTTATTTCTGTAAACCCTAGGCTACTAGTTCTCTATAAATAGGACCTTTTACTATTGTATTTTCATCTTTTGATCATCTTTGAATCATGTTTGGATGATTGAACCCTCTTTGGGAGGCTGGCCATTCGGCCATGCCTAGACCCTTTTGTTCTTATGTATTTTCAACGGTGGAGTTTCTACACACCATAGATTAAGGTGTGGAGCTCTGCTGTTCTTCATGAATTAATGCAAAGTACTACTGTTTTTCTATTCAACTCAAGTCTATTTCTTCTCCAATATATTCATTCGCACCCAAGAACATGATGAATGTGATGATTATGTGACACTCATCACCATTCTCACCCATGAACACGTGACTGACAACCACTTCCGTCTACATGCAAACAAGCTTGAATGTGTATCTCTTGGATTTCTAATCTAAGATTGGAACCTTCGTGGTATAGGCTAGAATTATTGGCGGCCATTCCTGAGATCTGGAACGTCTAAACCTTGTCTGTGGTATTTTGAGTAGGATCTGGGAAGGGATGACTGTGACGAGCTTCAAACTCGCGATTGTTGGGTGTGTGATAGACGCAAAAGGATCAATGGATCCTATTCCAACATGATCGAGAACCGACAGATGATTAGCCGTGCGGTGACAGCGCATTTGGAACGTTTTCACTGAGAGGACAGGAAGTAGCCATTGACAACGGTGATGCCCAACATAAAGCTTGCCATGGAAAGGAGTATGAATGATTGGAAGAAGGCAATAGAAAAGGAGAGGTTCAGGAGGAACAAAGCATCTTCATACGCTTATCTGAAATTCCTACCAATGAATTACATAAGTATCTCTACCTCTATCTTTATTTTATGTTTTATTTATCTTTTAATTATCAAATTCTCCATCACCATCTGAATCCACCTGACTGAGATTTACAAGGTGGCCATAGCTTGCTTCAAACCGACAGTGGATCGACCCTTACTCACGTAAGATTTATTACATGGACGACCCAGTGCACTTGCTGGTTAGTTGTGCAAAATTGTGACAAAGTGTGATTCACGTTTAAGAGCTCCAAGTCCTTTGGCGCCATTGTTGATGATCACAATTTCGTGCACCATATTTTTGGCACCGTTGCCGGGGATTGTTCGAGTTTGGACAACTGACGGTTCATCTTGTTGCTTAGATTAGGTAATTTTATTTTATGTTTATGCTTTTTACTTTTTATTTTTTTTTCAAAAAAAAATTTTCAAGAATACAAAAAAAAAAATTTTCTACTTTGTTCTTAAGAGTTTTTAAGAATGAATTCTAGAGTTTCATGATGATCTGTTGAAGTCTGGCTGGCTGTGAAGCCATGTCTAATCTTATTGAACCGAGGTTTCAACTTATCATCACAAGAGCTTGTTGATTTCTATCAATTTTGCTGTTGTTAGCAATGATCTGCTAAAGCTTGGCTGGCCATTGGCCATGTCTAGTATTTTGGACCGGAGCTTTCATTGAAAGCTTGGCTGGCTAGTAAGCCATGTCTAATTCCTGGACCGGAGTCTTAGACTAGCATTGCAATGATTCCTGGAACTCTTATTAAAAATTTTGAATCCCTTTATTTTCTTTTCCACTCAATTTTCGAAAAATAAAAAAAAATTATAAAACCATAAAAATAAAAAATATTTTATGTTTCTTGTTTGAGTCTAATATCAATTTTTAAGTTTGGTGTCAATTGCATGTCCTTATTCTTCTTGCATTTTTTGAATATATGCATTATGTTCTTCATTGATCTTCAAGTTGTTCTTGATGATTTCCTAGCTCTGATCTTTAAATTCTCTTGTTTTTTGTGTTTTGTTGTTTCTTACATGCATTTTCAAATTGTTATAGTCCTTAGTATACAAACTTCTAAGTTTGGTGTCTTGCATGCATTGTTTATTTGATCCTAGTTGCATTTTTTATTGTTTCTCATCATTTAAAAATTATAAAAAAAATTTAAAATTGTGTCTTTTCAAGTCAATAACACAGAGAATTGAAGATTCAGAACATTCAGCAGAGGAACTACACAGAAAAAGCTGGGCGTTCAAAACGCCCAGTGAAGAAGGAAAATTGACGTTTAAACGCCAGCCAGGGTACCTGGCTGGGCGTTTAACGCCCAAAAAGGTAGGATTTTGGGCGTTTAACGCCAGGATGACACTAGAGGGAAGATTTTGTTTTTAATTCAAATCTTTTTCAAATTTTCATAATTTTTCAAAATCAAATCTTTTTCAAATCATATCTTTTCAATCATATCTTTTCAAAATCAATTTCTTTTCAATTTTTTTTATTATTACTATTTTCGAAAATCCTTGCTACAATTAATAATTTAATTCAAAATTTTCAAGTTATTACTTGCCTATTAAGAAAGGATCAAAAGTTTTAATTCTAGAATCATATCTTCTAATTTCTTGTTAGTCAAGTAATCAACTTTAATTTTAAAACTTTCTCTTTTTCTATTTGATTCTCAATCATATCTTTTCAATCACATCTTTTTCAAAATTAAGTTTCAATCATATCTTTTTAATTTCTAATTTCAAAATCTTTTTCAAATCACTTAATTTCTTTCCCAATCTTAATTTTCGAAAATCTCAATCAAATTTTCAAATTTCTTTTTATTATTTTAAAATCTTTTTAATTTATTTTCAAAAATTTCTTCCCCTCTTCTCACATCCTTCTATTTGAGGGACTAACACTCCTCCTCAAGGTGCAATTCGAACTCTATCCCTCTTGATAAGTTCGAATTCTCTTCTATCTACCTCCTCCTTCTATTCTTCTTTTCCTCTGACACCTCAAGGAATCTCTATACTGTGACATAGAGGATTCCCTACTTTCTTGTTCTCTTCTCTTTCATATGAGCAGGAGCAAAGATAAAGGCATACTTGTTCAAGCTGATCCTGAACCTGAAAGGACCTTGAAGAGAAAGCTAAGAGAAGCTAAAGTACAACTCTCTCTAGAGGGCCTAACAGAGCTTTTCAAGGAAGAAGAAGCCATGGCAGCCGAAAACAACAATGCCAACAATGCAAGGAAGGTGCTTGGTGACTTTACTGCACCTACTCCCGACTTCTATGGGAGAAGCATCTCAATCCCTGCCATTGGAGCAAACAACTTTAAGCTTAAGCCTCAATTAGTTTCTCTAATGTAACAGAATTGCAAGTTTCATGGACTTCCATTGGAAGATCCTCATCAATTCTTAGCTGAATTCTTGCAAATCTGTGACACTGTCAAGACCAATGGGGTTGACCCTGAAGTCTACAGACTTATGCTCTTCCCTTTTGCTGTAAGAGACAGAGCTAGGACATGGTTGGACTCACAACCTAAAGAAAGCCTGAACTCTTGGGAAAAGCTAGTCAATGCCTTCTTGGAAAAGTTCTTTCCACCTCAAAAATTGAGCAAGCTTAGAGTAGAAGTCCAAACCTTCAGACAGAAAGAAGGAGAATCCCTCTATGAAGCATGGGAAAGATACAAGCAATTGATCAGAAGGTGTCCTTCTGACATGCTTTCTGAATGGAGCATCATAGGTATCTTCTATGATGGTCTGTCTGAACTGTCCAAGATGTCATTGGATAGCTCTGCTGGAGGATCTCTTCATCTGAAGAAGACGCCTGCAGAAGCTCAGGAACTCATTGAAATGGTTTCAAATAACCAATTCATGTACACTTCTGAAAGGAATCCAGTGAATAATGGGACAACTCAGAAGAAAGGAGTTCTTGAGATTGATACTCTGAATGCCATATTGGCTCAGAATAAAATATTGGCCCAACAAGTCAATATGATTTTTCAGAGTCTGTCTGGAATGCAAGCAGCAATAGGCAGTACTAAGGAAGCTTCCTCTGAAGAAGAAGCTTATGATCCTGAGAACCCAGCAATGGAAGAGGTGAATTACATAGGAGAACCCTATGAAAATACCTATAATCCTTCATGGAGAAATCATCCAAATCTCTGATGGAAGGATCAACAGAGACCTCAACAAGGTTTCAATAACAATAATGGTGGAAGAAACAGGTTTAGCAATAGCAGGCCTTTTCCATCATCTTCTTAGCAACAGACAGAGAATTCTAAGCAAAGCCACTCTGACTTAGCAACCATTGTCTCTGATCTAATCAAAACCACTCAAAGTTTCATGATTGAAACAAGGTCCTCCATTAGAAATTTGGAGGCACAAGTGGGTCAGTTGAGTAAGAAAATTACTGAACTCCCTCCCAGTACTCTCCCAAGCAATACAGAAGAGAATCCAAAGAGAGAGTGCAAGGCCATAAACACATCTCACATGGCCGAACCTGGAGAGGAGGAAGAGGCAGTGATCTCCACTGAGGAAGACCTTAACGGACATCCACTGGCCTCCATGGACGTCCACTGGCCTCCATGGAGTTCCCTGATGAGGAACCATGGGAATCTGAGGCTCACACAGAGACCATAGAGATTTTATTGAATTTACTTCTGCTATTCATGAGCTCTGATGAGTATTCTTCCTCTGAAGAGGATGAAGATGTTACTGAAGAGCAAGTTGCTAAGTACCTTGGAGCAATCATGAAGTTAAATGCCAAGTTGTTTGGTAATGAGACTTGGGAGGATGAACCTCCATTGCTCATCAAAGAACTGGATGACTTGACTAGGCAGAAATTACCTCTGAAGAGACAAGACCCTGGAAAATTCTTAATCCCTTATACCATAGGCACCATGACCTTTGAGAAGGCTCTGTGTGACCTGGGGTCAAGTATAAACCTTATGCCTCTCTCTGTAATGGAGAAGCTAGGGATCATTGAGGTACAAGCTGCTAGAATCTCACTAGAGATGGTAGACAATTCAAAGAAACAGACTTATGGACTTGTAGAGGATGTCTTGGTAAAGGTTGAAGGCCACTACATCCCTGCTGACTTCATAATCCTAGAGACTGGGAAGTGTATGGATGAGTCCATCATCCTTGGCAGACCCTTTCTAGCCACAGCAAAAGCTGTGATTGATGTTAACAGAGGAGAATTGATCATTCAAGTGAATGAAGACTCCCTTGTGTTTAAAGCTCAAGGATATCCCTCTGTAACCATGGAGAGGAAGCATGAAGAGCTTCTCTCAATACAGAGTCAAACAGAGCCCCCACAGTCAAACTCTAAGTTTGGTGTTAGGAGGCCGCAACCAAACTTTAAGTTTGGTGTTGAACCCCCACATTCAAACTCTAAGTTTGGTGTTGGGAGGTTCCAACATTGCTCTGAACATCTGTGAGACTCCATGAGAGCCACTGTCAAGCTATTAACATTAAAGAAGCGCTTGTTGGGAGGCAACCCAATCTTTAATTATCTATATTAAATTTCTATTTTCTTTTGTTATTGTATGTTTTCTGTAGGTTGATGATCATGTGAAGTCACAAAAACAATTGAAAAAGCAAAAATAAAAGAAAAAACTGAATGAAAAATAGAACACCCTGGAGGAGAAACTTACTGGCGTTTAACGCCAGGATTGGTAGAAAGGGGCATTTTTACACGCCACTTGGTGCAGGGATGAGATATTCTTGACACCTCAGGATCTATGGACCCCACAGGATCCCTACCTATCCCACCTCTCTCTCTCTTCTTCACCCATTCACCAATCACCTCATTTCCTCTTCCCCAAAAACCCCTCACCTATCCAATCCCACCATTCTCTTCACCACTCACATCCATTCTTCATAAAACCCCACCTACCTCACCATTAAAATTCAAATCACTTTTTCACCCAAACCCACCCATAATGGCCGAACCCTAACCCTCTCTCCACCCCTATATAAACCCATCTTCACTCCTTCATTTTCACACAACATACACACTACTTCTCCCCCTTGGCCGTAACACTAAGCCCCCTCCATCTCCTCTATTTCTTCTTCTTCTACTCTCTTCTTTCTTCTTTTGCTTGAGGACGAACAAACCTTCTAAGTTTGGTGTGGTAAAAGCTAAAGTTTTTCGTTTTTCCATAACCATTAATGGCACCTAAGGCCGGAGAAACCTCTAGAAAGAGGAAAGGGAAGGCAAAAGCCTCCACCTCCGAGTCATGGGAGATGGAGAGATTCCTCTCAAGGGTGCATCAAGACCACTTCTATGAAGTTGTGGCCAAGAAGGTGATCCCCGAGGTCGCTTTTAAGCTCAAAAAGGGCGAATATCTGGAGATCCGAAGAAGAGGTTGGGAAGTTCTCACCAACCCCATTCAACAAGTCGGAATCTTAATGGTTCAAGAGTTCTATGCCAATGCATGGATCACCAAGAACCATGATCAAAGTGTGAACCCGGACCCAAAGAATTGGCTTACAATGGTTCGAGGGAAATGCTTAGATTTTAATCCGGAGAATGTAAGGTTGGCATTCAACTTGCCCATGATGCAAGAAGATGCACACCCCTACACTAGAAGGGTCAACTTTGATCAAAGGTTGGACCAAGTTCTCATAGACACCTGTGAAGAGGCCGCTCAATGGAAGAGAGATTCAAGAGGGAAGCCGGTTCGACTAAGAAGGCATGACCTCAAGCCCGTGGCTAGGGGATGGTTGGAGTTTATCCAACGCTCAATCATTCCCACTAGCAACTGGTCTGAAGTTACTATAGACCGAGCCATCATGATTCATAGCATCATGACTAGAGAGAAAGTAGAAGTTCATGAGGTTATATCCCAAGAACTCTACAAGGTGGTAGACAAGTCCTTTACTGTGGCAAGTTAGCCTTCCCTCACCTCATTTGTCACCTCTGCAATTCAGTTGGAATTGACATAGAGGGAGACATTCTCATTGATGAGGACAAGCCCATCACTAAGAAAAGGATGGAGCAAATAAGAGAACCTCACCAAGAGCATGAGGAATTTCCTCATCATGAATCCCTGAGATGCCTCAAGGGATGCATTTTCCTCCACAAAACTATTGGGAGCAAATCAACACCTCCCTAGGAGAATTAAGCTCCAACATGGGACAACTAAGGGTGGAGCACCAAGAGCATTCCATCCTCCTCCATGAAATTAGAGAAGACCAAAGAACCATGAGAGAGGAGCAACAAAGGCAAGGAAGAGACATTGAGGAGCTCAAGCACTCCATAAGATCTTCAAGAGGAAGAACAAGCCGCCATCACTAAGGTGGACCTGTTCTTTAATCTCCTTGTTCTTTATTTTCTGTTTTTCGAATTTTTATGCTTTATGTTTATTTATGTCTTTATTACATGATCACTAGTGTCTAAGTGTCTATTCCTTAAAGCAATAAAAATGAATCCATCACCTTTCTTAAATGAAAAATGTTTTTAATTGAAAAAGAAAAAAAAAGTGCATGAATTTCGAATTTTAAAACAGTTTAATTATTTTGATGTGGTGGCAATACTATTGTTTTTCTGAATGAATGCTTGAACAGTGCATATTTTTGATATTGTTGATTCATGAATGTTAAAATTGTTGGCTCTTGAAAGAATGATGGAAAAGGAGAAATGTTATTTGATAATCTGAAAAATCATAAAATTGATTCTTGAAGCAAGAAAAAGCAGTGAAAAGCTTGCAGAAATATATATATATATATATATATATATATATATATATGTGAAAAAAAAAGAAAAAAGCAAGCAGAAAAAGCCAATAACCCTTTAAACCAAAAGGCAAGGGTAAAATAAAAAGGATCCAAGGCTTTGAGCATCAGTGGATAGGAGGGCCCACAGGAATAAAATCCTGGCCTAAGCGGCTAAACCAAGCTGTCCCTAACCATGTGCTTGTGGCGTGAAGGTGTCAAGTGAAAACTTGAGACTGAGCGGTTAAAGTCGTGGTCCAAAGCAAAAAGACTGTGCTTAAGAGCTCTGGACACCTCTAATTGGGGACTCTAGCAAAGCTGAGTCACAATCTAAAAAGGTTCACCCAGTTATGTGTTTGTGGCATTTATGTATCCGGTGGTAATACTGGAAAACAAAATGCTTAGGGTCACGGCCAAGACTCATAAAGTAGCTGTGTTCAAGAATCAACATACTTAACTAGGAGAATCAATAACACTATCTGGATTCTGAGTTCCTATAGATGTCAATCATTCTGAACTTCAAGGGATAAAGCGAGATGCCAAAACTGTTCAGAAGCAAAAAGCTAAAAGCCCCGCTCATCTAATTAATACTGATCTTCATAGATGTTTTTGGAATTCATTGTACATTCTATTCTTTTTATCCTATATGATTTTCAGTTGCTTGGGGACAAGCAACAATTTAAGTTTGGTGTTGTGATGAGCGGATAATTTATACGCTTTTTGGCATTGTTTTTAGTATATTTTAGTTAGTTTTTATTATATTTTTATTAGTTTTTAAATAAAATTTACTTTTTTGGACTTTACTATGAGTTTGTGTATTTTTCTGTGATTTTAGGTATTTTCTGGCTGAAATTGAGGGACCTGAGCAAAAATCTGATTCAGAGGCTGAAAAAGGAATGCCGATGCTGTTGGATTCTGACCTCCCTACACTTGAAGTGGATTTTATGGAGCTACAGAGGCCCAATTGGTGCGCTCTCAATTGCGTTGGAAAGGAGACATCCTGGACTTTCCAGCAATATATAATAGTCCATACTTTGCCCAAGATTTGATGGCCCAAACCGCCGTTCCAAGTCAGCTTAAGAATTCTGGCGTCAAAACGCCAGAACTGGCACAAAAGCTGGAGTTAAACGCCCAAACTGGCACAAAAGCTGGTGTTTAACTCCAAGAAAAGTCTCTACACATGGAAGCTTCAATGCTCAGCCCAAGCACACACCAAGTGGGCCCGGAAGAATATTTCTGCATTAATTACTTATTTCTGTAAACCCTAGGCTACTAGTTCTCTATAAATAGGACCTTTTACTATTGTATTTTCATCTTTTGATCATCTTTGAATCATGTTTTGATGATTGAACCCTCTTTGGGAGGCTGGCCATTCGGCCATGGCTAGACCCTTTTGTTCTTATGTATTTTCAACGGTGGATTTTCTACACACCATAGATTAAGGTGTGGAGCTCTGCTGTTCTTCATGAATTAATGCAAAGTACTACTGTTTTTCTATTCAACTCAAGTCTATTTCTTCTCCAAGATATTCATTCGCACCCAAGAACATGATGAATGTGATGATTATGTGACACTCATCACCATTCTCACCCATGAACGCGTGACTGACAACCACTTCCGTTCTACATGCAAACAAGCTTGAATGTGTATCTCTTGGGTTTCTAATCTAAGATTGGAACCTTCGTGGTATAGGCTAGAATTATTGGCGGCCATTCCTGAGATCCAGAACGTCTAAATCTTGTCTGTGATATTTTGAGTAGGATCTGGGAAGGGATGACTGTGACGAGCTTCAAACTCGCGATTGTTGGGCATGTGACAGACGCAAAAGGATCAATGGATCCTATTCCAACATGATCGAGAATCGACAGATGATTAGCCGTGCGGTGACAGCGCATTTGGAACGTTTTCACTGAGAGGACGGGAAGTAGCCATTGACAACGGTGATGCCCAACATAAAGCTTGCCATGGAAAGGAGTATGAATGATTGGAAGAAGGCAATAGAAAAGCAGAGGTTCAGGAGGAACAAAGCATCTTCATACGCTTATCTGAAATTTCTACCAATGAATTACATAAGTATCTCTATCTCTATCTTTATTTTATGTTTTATTTATCTTTTAATTATCAAATTCTCCATCACCATCTGAATCCACCTGACTGAGATTTACAAGGTGACCATAGCTTGCTTCAAACCGACAGTCTCCGTGGGATCGACCCTTACTCACGTAAGGTTTATTACTTGGACGACCCAGTGCACTTGCTGGTTAGTTGTGCAGAATTGTGACAAAGTGTGATTCACGTTTAAGAGCTCCAATGAATGCATCCACTTGGTCAAAATAAGTCAATTTCCAAGAATACATATATAAACACAAGGGCTAAGGTATAGCAATCAAATCAACCCATAATTGAATTGAATCATTGAAAGATTTTACAAACTTGCAAGAAAAGATGATCATGGGTGGAAACATGTAATTGAGCGATTGAATCCCTCGTTGGATGTGTATCCGCTCTAGGCACTCAGGTGTATGGGGGTTGATTCACTCAAGTCTTCCCTAATCATGCTCTCTAAGATTTGTTTTTCATCTAACAATCGACAATTACTTTATGCATGCATACAAATATCATGAGGACTTTCCCATGGGTTGTAATGGGGCTAGGGTTAAGGTAGGGTGCATATGGTCAAGTGAGCTTGAGATTTGAATCTTTGATTAATCTTAAACTTCCCACCCAACCTATGACAACCTATACAATTATAAACATTTCTAGCTATCCATTCTTCACTTTTCCACACACTCATGCATTCTCTTTTGATCACCATACATATGCTTGATTATTATTGAACTTCACCTTGGAGCATTTTTGTCCCTTTTTATTGCAATTCTTTTTTTTAAGAACAAAATATGTACAAGAGCATCAATGCATATGGTTTACACCTGATTAATATATGAGTGTGTACCCAATTCCCAAGATTTTTAACACAACTACAAAACATGCTTTCATCTCTTATCCAGTGTACCCAACTTTCCCAAAATCTAGTAATGAACACTCTCACTAGCCTAAGCTAATCAAAGATCTAAACAGGGGACATTTATTGTTTTTCACTTAAGCTTGTAATGTGCTACAATTATGAACAAATGGGTTAAGCATAGGCTCAAATTGGCTAACAATGGAAGATAAAAGGGTAAGCTATTTTGGGTAAGTGAGCTATTTGAACAATGGCCTCAATCATATAAATGCATGTGTACACAAAGTAATGGACATAAAGAATCAAACAAATCAAGGATTACACTCATAGGAAGAGAATAATATACACAAGAACGAAAATAAGTGGTCATATGATGTAACCACACAATTAGGCTCAAAACTCACATGCTTGTGTTCTTTGCTCAAAACATGATCCACAAAGTGTATAATTCAAGCAAGTCCTGCTGCCTGTGATAATCTTCAACATCCACAAATTCCTTCTCTCCCATATACTTTGTTTCTGTCAATCAAAGTCCAGCAACGTGCTCATCAAGCCACAAAAAAATTTTACAATTGGGTTGTCTTGCCTGCAGCAAATCAACCCACATAATTCAAAAACTAAAAACTGGTAACCCTAACACATCTTCAACCACACCTGCCACACAGTTGGTTACCATACTTTGTAAAAGCGACAGCCCATAAACAATCTGTCTGGATTGCTTCGCGTCTTCGACATGAAAAGAACTGCGTTTTCTCCACAGAAGCACTTTGGTGAGACGCCATGTTTGCCGTCCTTCTTGTTAGGATGCGAGCTCGAGCCGAACTGACCTCCACTTCTTCTCCAGCTTGATGATACTCCTTCAGATGCCATGGAAGGAAGAATTTCCTTTCTGCCTCCACTCCCCACAACACCCACTTCGCCGTTTCTGTGCAGACGAGGGATTAGGGCAGACAAATTTGAAAGATTGGGGGAGGAAACGAAACGGCGTCGTTTTCGTCTCCAGGGACTTATATGTCCTGTTTCAAAATGCGCCCTGCCACGTGGCCTCCGTAACGGCCAGGTCAGCGCCACTTCTGCCATGTCAGACTTTTCCGTCCCGTTCAAACGCCTGAATTCAACGGAAGGACATAAATGTCCACGTTCTTCGGGGTGAGAGACTTAAATGTATTTTCTCTTCCTTGAGGACGAAAATGTCCGCGAAAAAAAAGGTCAAAGACCTATTTGTCTTTTACTCTAAATTTTTTTTATTCAATATTTTTGTCGTATCGATACGTATGAATTTATCGTTATACCAAAATAAATACCGTCAAATAATGTTAATTAGAAGCTCTATTTTTCAGTTGATTAGAGATGAGAGTGTGGAATCCATGAATGGATTATACCAAAACAAATACCGTCAAATAATGTGGATTAGAATCTCTATTTTTCAGTTGATTAGAGATGAGAGTGTGGAATCCATGAATGGATTAGAATATTCAGGTATGTGTAAGTGTGTGGTGGTAATCAATAGAATCTTTGGGTGGCTGTGACCTGTGACCGTACGGTGCCATTGATCATGGTGCGCATCCTAACAAGATTTCCACTCAGTAGTGAGTTCCTAATTAAGTGGCATTTCTCAATTCTTCGAAATTATGGTTTTATATTATGCTTATTTAGAAAAAATAAACTGTTAGAAAATATATAAAAAGCTAAAAATCTGACACAAAATATTTGCGTATACACAAATATATCAGTTCATTTGTATATCATTAAAATATTTCTATATGTAAAAGCGTAATAAAGGTAGGTACAATCTTATACGATTGACAAAAGAAAAAAGACAAGGCCTTTACAATTTCTGAATAAGTAGTATGTGAACTAACACATTATTGTCTATAGTACAATACTTATTTAAATAAAAATATGCGTTTATACATTAGCATAAGCAACATTTTGACTTTCCGGTGCACGATATCCCACACATACCCTTTTTTCTTCTAATTAGATTTGTTCGTTCTTCATCTTTCTCTTCTCACACTTAATAATTCACATATGAAATAACATTAACAATTAAGATTATTTTAAATTTTTTAGAATGTTTGATTTCGCCGAAAATGAAACACGTTTCATACAGTATGCTCTTACTTAAATATGAAAAAAGTTAGAAGCAACATTTTTTACTAACAACTATATTAAATATATATTAAAATCAGGTATCATCAAAATTAGTGATAAATATTTGATCAATATTTTATTTTTATATTTTAAAATTTATAATTAAAATTTTATAATTTAGTACTTAAAATTTAAAGCATTGCTCATTCATTATTAATCATATCAACAATCTTGCATAATTCTTTTTGGGATTAGATTCCAAAGGATTTTAGATAAAGCTAATTTCACTTAATGTGGGAAAATGCATCCACATTTTAAATATATTACATCTTCTTAATGCGGAAAGATACATCCACATTATATTTGATTCATTGTTAATATATCCGTTTTGAGTCTCACTCAATCAGTTGGTTAACTAATAAAATATATATCACATGCAACCTGCAGACATATATTCTATCGGATTCAAAATAATTATAAAAAAAATTATAAGAGCAGATAAAGAATTAGAAACTTAGAATAGAATGCCAATATTGTCAATTTAAATAAACGTTATATTGTTGAATAGTTTTTATCATTTAACTTTTTGAAAAATCAAATGTTGGAGTAGGAGCTTTTATATATATATATATATATATATATATATATATATATTGAGGATCATCTTTAAAAGTTTTAAATTGTTTTTTATATATTTTATATATTTGAAAATCAACATAATATATTTGTTTACGAATATATAAATAAAGAAATTTTTTCAGCTACATACTTATTAATTTTTTATTTCAATTTAGTTTCGTATAAAAGATAAAAATTATATGTAATTGTAATTAATATGGTTGATTTACTGAAATATATATTCTATAAAAGTTATATAAGCAGTATTACTTTGCTTAAATTAAAATAAAATAGTATTATTTGATCTAACATTATATCATTATTGGAAGAATTTCAAATATTTTTAGAACATCAGTGTTCTAATAGATTTAGTCATTAATCTTAATTATAAAAATATATAATATATAATAATTAAAATTAACTGTTAAAATTATTTAAACATTGATATTCCAAAAATATTTAAAAAATTTCCAACACTATATATATAAATTTGGCATACATTAAAAAAATAAAAAGTTTTCACTATAAAAAAAACATTGAGTACCATTAGATTTAATTTTTCAAGAGTAAATTCGTCGATAATATTTAGAAGAAAACAAAAATATATTAGCGCATCTTTTAGCGTCGGATTTATCGTCAAAAAATTCGGCGGTAAACTAACTTAGTGAAACGATGCATTTTGATGATCCACAATGGTTTCCTGTCGAATTTTTCCGACAATAAATTTAACGGTAATGGGATCGTAAATTAGAAGCTCGAACCCTATTCCCCTCATTCGAATTTCACTCTCTCTCTCTCTCACTTCTTCCATTCTCTCCATCACCATCATCTACCACCGCTATCACAGCCTCCTCTCCATCGCCATCAACCCACCGCTGATCCCTCCCTTCTCTTTCTTCCCCTCCTCGTGCCGTCAAACCACTGTCGCCCCCACCATCATCGCGCCGCTGCTGCCCAGCCTTTGGCGAGTTATTCCCCAGCCTTCGACAACCACCTTTCCGCCACCCCGGACTCTAGCAACATCATAGTGCCGCTGCATCTTCACCTCTTTGTTTTCTCGTTGTTCTACATTCCAGATTTCTTTAAACTCTGTTTTTCTTTCTTCTTCAAATTCTATTTTGGTTAGGTTGTTTCATTATTCTAATTTTGGTTAGTTAATTTAGTTAGAGTTAATTTTTTTTATTTTAGTGAATTTTAGGTGGTTAAGATGGGTTAGTTTTAGGATTATTAGTTTGTGCTATATTGCTGAAAGTGTTGAAAATTGACTAAATTGATGGATAATGCTGCTGATTTTGTGTTGAATATACTGAATTTATGTGAACTAATATTAAAAGACTATTTATTTTATTGAACAATCGCTGAAATTTGGTTGAATAGCATTGACTTGAATTTGAATTGTCAATTGTTACTTAGTTGTGTTGATTTTGCATCTTTGATGTATGTGCAGTGCCAAGTGTTCATTTATATTCCTCTATGTCTATTTTTCGTTTTAAATTGCATGTTATAGATACCATGTGATTTAGGATGTTTATTTTTGCTTAGCATAGTTAATTAAATCCTTTTGTGATAAAGAATTGTAATGTGTCGGCAATTATTTGCTAATTGAGTTGTGAGTATGTATCCTGGGTGTAAATGTCAAGTTAGTTTTTTTGAAAAAAAAAATAGAACTTCAATCACAACACAACACACGCTAAAACTCCTCTTTTGCACAATCCATCACAATTGCATCAATTCCTATTGCCTAACTGTTTTTTAGCACTTTTTACGTGTTTGGTTACTTTAACTTCCAAGTCCTCTTTAAAACATCTTAGGTGCACTAATTTGAGGGAATTGAATTCTTAATTGGTTGTTGTGACATTATGGTTAAAATGGTTGTATTCTAAGACACTTGCTGTTTAGATTATCAAATGTTGAACTTAATGTTGTGGTATTAATTATAAGAATTATATTGGTATTATTATAATTTATTGTTGATTTGTTGTTCTGAATTTCTGTTAATTGGTATGTTATTTGCAGACATGATGACAGGTAGAGGTGTTGCAGATCAGGCTACTGGTCGTGATAGAGGGAGAGTTTCCTCTGGTACCCCTGAAAATTCTGGATCCTCTCGCTCTAATCCGACCACCCCGATGACGTCATAGGTTGCAGGTTTAGCGAACCAGCCGTTCATCATGGTCCCTAACCCCAACAATGTCCCTCCGTCTACGGCAAAAACGCCACCTCCAACCACTCAGCAGCCCACTGCCATGGCGATGCTGCCTCCAGTGACGGAAGCCGCGTCCCCGGAGACCTCTCACGGAAGTGAGGCAGTTGATGCCCCTTCACCACCTCCTATTGTACGGTTGACGACTTAGCCTGATGGTGGCACGGGGTAAATATCACTTTAAGTCTTCTATATTTCCTGATTATTGAATTGTTGAAAGTGTCTGATTATTGATTCTAGTTTAGTGGATTTATGGATGTTGATTCTTGATAATTGCTTGTTGTATATTGATTGTTGACATTTGGTGCTGTTTAAGTTAATTAATTGTTGATGGATAGAGTTTGTGGTGTATTTTAGTTTCTGCCGAAATTTCTATAAAAATCTCTATGTATTTAACTTATTTGCTTCTGAAGTTTTAATTTATATTGCCATATTGATTTGTTTGTGGATTGTTGATAGGTTTGTGCCGAACAACAACACATGTACTCAGGAGATGACCAACGTCATTAAACTAATGTACGACTATCTTTGGCCCAGCTACAAGAAGATTCCCCTCTGAGACCAGAGAGCGATGATTTCAAAAATGGGCGATAGTTAATTTTTTTTTAGTTTCAAACTTTTTAACTAATTTATATCTTCTATTTTGATTAACTAATTTTAAAATTTCTTTGTGCAGCTGCACTTTATATGGGACACCTCTTATGATGCCCTCATTAGAAGATATATGATCATTGAATAGGTTGGCGACTTCAGCAGATGCTGGAAGATGTTCATGAGGGGCAGGACCACCTGACCATCTGGCTCCGACTGAAAATAAAGAAAGCTATGTTAGTTCACTGGAAGACTGAGGAGGGATTCAGACATCAGCATCTCACCAACAGAGCTAACAGGACATCGGCTAGGTCATCCAAGTATACCAGTGGCTCAGGGACCTTCATGAAGACTAAGGCTAAGCTGGTATATAGTTTCTTTAATTTTGTTATTAACTTAGTTATATTCTTTTACATATCATTACTAGGCATCCTAATCATATTGTTTCAATGCAACATGTGTAGTCAACGTCGTTGGATCGCGAGGCGACATTGGCGGAGACGTTCAAGTACACACACACGGTGAAGGAGAACAAAGCAAGATTTGCTGATCAGGGATCTCAGGATCATTATGTTAGTAAACATACATCTGGTCTTCTGATATAAAATTAGATATTAACTGTATAGTTGTCGTACTAATCACAATAACATGTGTTACATAAGAGTCCTACACGCAGAGATTAGAGGCCCCGACTCAGCAATCTCAGCAAAGTGGGGAGGATGCCGATGGCTCTGCTGCTTCAGTCATCGATCCCAATGCGGTTTGGCACGAGACCACCTCAGCGCCGTACAAGAACCGCGTATACGGACTGGATTCATTCTTTGTCAGTAGCCTCCGCACCTCCACATTGAGGCCGTCATCTATCTCTGCCACCAGTCGAGCCGTCGAGCCTGAGGAAGGTGTAGATTTGAGGCTGCAAGTGCATGAGCTCACCCGCAGCCTTCAGCAGCAAGCTCAAGAGTTGAACGATTATCGGGAGAGGTATCAGGAGATCCTCACACGCGTGACGAATACGGATGACCTCAGGCCGGAGTGAAGGGAGCAGCTGGAGTGGCTTCAGCAGATGGAGGCTCAGATAGAGGTGTACTAGACTCAGATGTGCACCGCTGGCATTATCCCTGCTGGTGGCACACAGACATCACCGCCTCATCAGGGCCACGGGAATGACGACGAGGACGATGATGACTACTTGGATCTTTAGAGATTAGTGATGTGTTTTATTGTTTCATTATATTTATTTGATTTATTTGACTTTTAATTTATTTGAACATTTGATCATTTATTTTAACTAATAGGTTTCTATTATTCATAAATTGACCATTAATTATGTGATAAATAAATTTAAATAATAAATTAGAATTGACCATTTATTTCACAATTTTTTAAAAGAAAATTGATATTACCGTTGGATTTACAGAAGGAATAATCTGACAGTAATAATGCGAAAAAAACAACATATTGTGACGCAAACATTACCATCAGAAAAATTTGCCAATAACCAAATAATTTTTCGAGCAAATAATCAGTCGCAGAATTCGACAATAATTACCGTCAGATAAAAAAAATCCGATGACGATATTTATACCATTTGATTTCTTCTGACGGTAGCTTAATTACCGTTGAATATTATTTGTTTTCCCGACAAAAAATTCAACTGTACTCAACATTTTTTTTATAGTATTCACCAACATAGAATTTACATATGTAAATTTTAAACTTTTAAATGTGATTTAATTAATTATTGATTAACTTTTATTGTCTTCATAATAAAATCTTGAATAGTTGTTCAATTATCCTAATTAAATTTAAAATGTTATTGACATAATTAATTAATATTCATGAATATATAATCATTTATGTAATTTTTTTTTAGAAAAATGACTAGAAGTCCTAATTCATTCTCCTACTTATCTCTCCTCCAACTTCTAAATAAAGAAATTTTGAATTTTTTTTTATATTTTTTATGCTTATAAAAAATAACTTATATATTTAAATTTTTTATTTTTTTAAGTATCAGAAGAATATATAATTAAAAAAATAATTAGAATTTCCACCAATCATTATTCGTTTTACAATTTTATTGTTTAATAATAATAATAATAATATATTGTCGATATAAAAATTCAATTATTTACAAAAATAATTGTGTTATTTGAAGCATTAAAAATGATCATTTAAATGCACAACAACTTTTTTACCCATAATTAAATATGAAGGTACATGATGACTTGATTGATTTTAATAAGAACCATTATTATTACTGGTAAAAGATGTGGTTTAAATCAACAAGTGATTTTAATTATTCCAATAACATAAGTTTGTCTTTTAATATAATTAAAATTGATTGAATATGATAAGTGGTTGGGTGGTATATATAAATAGTAGGGAGGCAGCATTGCTCTTTGCAGAGAGAGTTGCAAATACGAAACAAAGAAAGCAATTAAGTTGTTCTGAGTTCTCACGCACCTATCTACTAGCGATCAAGATGGGTGCGTGGATGAGAAATGCAAAGCCGTATCTGCTTCTTGTGGCGGTGCAATTCGGTTCAGCGGGAATGTTCATATTTGCCATGGATGCAATTGCCAAAGGGATGAGCCATTACGTTTTCATTGTGTACCGTAATGCCATCGCCTCTGTTACTCTCGCTCCCTTTGCTTTTCTTCTTGAAAGGTTTCTCTTACTTTCCTTCACTTTAATTTATTCAACCATGCATGCACCATGCACATACACAAACCCTTATTACTTCTCTTTCCCCTCAAATGATTTTATATCAGTGGAAACTCAAACTCAGGTGCAGTCGACTTTACGTGAAGTTGATACCTGTGAGAATCGTTCAAATCATAAATTTTCATCTAACAGTTCTCAGATATCAACTTCACGTGAAATCGACTTCACCTGAGTTTTTACCTTTACATTATTAGACATATAATTATTCGCTTTTTTTTATATTATGAAACTATTTTTTCAAAAATTTAAGATAAAAAAAAAATTAGCGAATAGTTATATATCTCCAACACATTTTTTTAAGAGTCTCTTTTGTACTTTTTTGAATTTTTGCATTTTTTTCTTCTTATTTATCTTGTACTATTTTTTTCTTTTGAGATTTAATAAAAATCAAATTCTAGAATTTTCGATTCTAAAAATTTTGATACTATGTCATAAAATCATTTCTTCTAAAAATTTAAACTGATAAGAAAAGACACATGAATAATTATATTTTTCTAACACTATCAAATTAAACGGTTTAATATAATTCGCATTAACATCTTTGTGTGTATCTATATGTTTTGCAGGAAGGTTAGGCCAAAGATGACACTGCGGGTATTTCTAGAGATCATGGCGTTGGCTTTCTTCGAGTAATGGTCACATCTAATACAACTAATTGAATTTCTAGTTTGTTGTTATTAGTTAAGTAATAACTTAATTATATTATGATAATGCAGGATTATACTTGATCAATGTTTCGCCCTGCTAGGGATGAAATACACATCGGCATCATTTCTATCAGCAGTGATGAATTCCGCACCTTCCATTACTTTTCTATTGGCCGTCATTCTTCGGTAAGTAAGTAATAATTTGCAATCAAGTACATATATCACTTTGAATTGTTGTGGAGGTTATAAAAGGTCGTCTTAGATTTGCAAAATTCTCCATTAATAGGTATAGCCTAAAGTATCATGTCTCAAAAGTTTTGACGAAAAATGGGTGTGACGCAAGCCAGAAGAGCTAAATGAATATCCTCCACGGATCCCACTATCTACCACTTATTCTCGTACGTTAGGGGTAGTTAAATTAATTATTCCAATAATTTATTATTATTTTATTTTTCAAAACTAATCTACTAAATATACAAAAAGAAATTGTGAAATCTAAAAAAAAAAAAATAGGATAAATATATTTTTTGTTGTTAAAATTTGTTAAAAATTTTAAAAATAGCTATAAGTTTTATTTTATTTTAATTTTGTATAAAAACTTTTCGAATTGCATTAAACATATTCTTAACGGCTAATTTTTTAAAAACATTTAAAAATAATTGAGTAATAAAAACAACTTTTAACACAAGTAAAATCAAATAAAATTATCATGTATTATTACTAGATTGATACTAAACATTTTAAAAATTTAACTATCAGTAATATATTTGATACAAAGCAAAAACTTTAAAGACAAAATTGAAACAAAATAAAATTTATGAATTTTTTAAAAAATTATAATATATTTTAAAAATAAAAAATATATTTTATCCCAAAATATATTTCACTAAACTAGCTAGTTAACATAATACATGAAATATTAATCACCATATATAGGACTGATGAAAGCCTGAAAATCATAAGATTTTAATGTCAAGAAGGTGACAAACAAAACTATCATGTTTTGATCTTTCGGAAGTGTTTATTTGTTCTTATTTTGTAATTTATTTTTACGTGACATTTATACTTAACACATCAACTAGTCATGATTTTAGAAAAGACTAATTTATGTAACATCTTTGATGAGAGAAGAACAAAAAGAATATTTATTCATCTTATTTATTTTGTATGTAGAATGGAGCGCATGAAGATTAAGGAGGTAGCATGCCAAGCAAAAGTGATTGGCACTGTGGTTACTTTTGGAGGCACCTTAGTTATGGCACTCTACAAAGGCACCGCAGTTACCATTTCAGTGGCAACCAAAGCGGCCCACCGGCCGGAGAACGTGAACAACCCTTCCAGCACCCACTGGGCAATAGGAACATGTTTTCTTATGATTGGTTGCATCGGCTTCTCTGCCTTTTACATATTGCAGGCCATAACGTTGCGCAAGTACCCAGCAGAGATGTCGCTCGCAACGTGGGTCTGCTTCGCCGGAGCACTTCAGAGCTCACTTGTGGCGGCTTTTGCCGAGCGCCACCGTCCTCATGCATGGGCTCTTGGTTGGGACATCAGACTCTTTGCTCCAGCTTACGCGGTTAGTTATCTATTTTATTTCAATCCCGCTAGGTATTTAACCATGGTCTAACCAACAACAAGTCAACGTTTTTAATTGGTTATTAATTAGTGATTATTTAAATTTTATTTTTAAAAAAAATATAATTAATAATTATTAATTACAGTTGTTTAAAGTTGACTAGTTAAGAGTTATTTATATATACTTTTCTATTTTATTTAGGCTATAACTATTCAAACAAATTAAATACGTCATATAAAAATTATAAATAAAAAAATAATTTAATATATTTGACTAAATTATTTAATTTATAATTTTATGAAAAAATGATAAATAGGTTCTTGACCTTTTAATCCGTAAACATTTAAGTTTTTGAAGATTTGAAAATACATTTAAGTATCCAACCTTTTCAAAATTTAGATATATTGTTTTTTCATGTTCACTTGGATCTGTCAGACTCAACGGAAAAATCAAATGTAACTCTGGTTGTACTGGCATGGTTGAAACGGATGCACACGTGAGAGAGTTTTTAAAATTGGACAAATTAGACTCAAGGATCGATATGTTCAAATTGGTCAGAAATTTAAATGTATTTTTAAATCTTTAGGGACTTAAATGTCTGCAGACTAAAAAGTTAAGGATCAATTTGTTCTTTTCTCTAATTTTAATTTAGCAAAATGGCCTTTAATGAGTCACAATCTAAAGTTGCAATATATTTCAACTAAGTTGAATTGATATAATAGTTAGTTCACTGATTTGTTTAAACAAAGATCAGAAGTAAAAAATTTTTTTTTTATACATATAACAATTCATTAGCTAATAACAAATTATTAAACAAAAATTAGATACCGTGAGAAACAAAAAAAATACCATATTTCAGATTGAATGATAAATGTACTCAACTTTGTTGGTTTAATTGTTTGTTTCAGGGAATAGTAACATCAGGAGTGCAATACTATATACAAGGGATGGTTAGCAAAGCAATGGGTCCAGTAATTGTAACTGCCTTTAATCCATTGCGTATGGTCATTGTTACCGCCTTGGCTTGCATCGTTCTCTCTGAGCAACTCTACCTCGGAAGGTACTAAAGATTATTAATCGCATACTAAAATTAGTCATCAAAATTAATTATCAGTATACTGTAGAGTATATATTAAAATAATGTTATATGTGTTACATGAGATTTTCCGAAGCTGAAGATGTGTTTGTTTATTGTTATGATTAGTGTAATTGGGGCAATAGTGGTGGTTGGAGGACTATATGCAGTAGTGTGGGGAAAATATAAAGAGCAGAAAGCAAAGGAGAACTCTGAACAACAACAACAACAACTACCTGTCATTGCTCTCACAAATAATGATACTAATAACAAACCCCAATTTTTTGTCATTCAGCCTCATCATCAACAAATATCAAGCACAGAAAGCCAGACCAAATAAATATATTTACCAACATTGATTTTGTTTTCATTTGTAATAATTCAAAGAAAGACGGAAGAATAGGAGTAAATCTATAGGAAATATAATCCAACCCAGAATTTGATAAAAAGGAAGATGCAAAATCATTTTACATAAGCTTGTAGAAGATTGTAAGGTTGACTACTTGTAACTAGGTATATAGTTGACACTTGACAACGGTTTAGATTCTCAATATTTATGTGTTCAATAATGTTTTGGAGGCAATAAAAAACTAGTTTAAACAGTCTAAATTTATTTTATTTCATATTTATTAATTATTATTAAAATTAATAAATATTAAATAAAATAAATTTTAATTATTTGAGTTATTTTTTATTGTTTCTCTAGTATTATTGGTATGTATAATACGTGACACTTATATTTGGAATAAATATATATAGATATTAGTATGGGGAAATAGTAATGTCATAAGTGCACTTTGTTTATGGGCTTCAATCGATCCTATAATATATGCATAGCAATGTCACTGTTAAATGGAACAGGATGGGGATTTGGCTTGGGTTCCTTTATAACATGACCCAAATGATTAGATATGCCATATATTCGCAGCTTGATTAGATTCAATTTTTAGTATTTTTAGTTATTATTTGATTAATATAAATATTAAATTATTTTTAATAATAAATTTTATTAATTTATATATATAAATTTTAAAAAAATATAAATATAAATTATATTTATTTTTTTATATAAATTTTGATAAATATAAATATAAATTATATATTTTTTTATATAAAAATTTTCTATAAATATAGATACAAATTATTATTGGATAAATACGAACAAAAAAAAAATAATATTTATTAATTATATAACATTATTTTTATTTTTTATCACATTCTGAAGTATTAGTATAATTTATTATTTTTAATAATAATTAATTAATAATATTTAAAAATATTGACTAAAATAATAATAATAAACTGCTAGATTAAAATATTAAAAAATATTGGCCAAAATAAATAACTTTTCTTCGATTTTAAACTTTAAAAATCATGGTACTCAAATGGTGTTTAAGAGCCACGTGGCCTTTAAGTAACTGCACTCATAGAAATAACATTTTATCCCAAATTGGTCTTCTGGCTAATTTTTGGTATCTAATTATTAGATATTTTTATTATTATGTAATAAATAATTAATATTTATATAAAATACTTTTATATTTACAGTGGATACAAATTATATTTATATTTTGTTATACATCTCATTCTATGGGAATCATGATGAAACAATATGCAATAAAATATATTAGCATCTCTAATTTTTTTAGTGTTTCCACACTTTTGTTTATATTATAATTTAAAAATAATTAGTGTATGAAATAGTGATTAATATATAATTAGTGTCATAATCAATAGTTTTAAGTTTAAATACTAAAAAACATAAATAAATAAAAGAAAGACCAAACAATGAGAATAATATAAATTCAAAGCTAACTTCATTTAATTAATTAATATTAGTGATCAATGCAAGAGCAAGAAGACGCCATTATTGCTTTTTCTGAGCGAGTTCTAGCAAGTATAGACAAACATAAAGTTTAAAGCTAAGTTAATCACAATTCATTATATCTGCTTCTTGTGGCGGTTCAATTTGGATCTGCCGCAATGTTCATTTAATTAATATTAGTGATTGCCTCTATATTTCTCGCTCCTTTCGCTTTTTACCTTGAAAGGTAGATAATCTAACCAAATCAAAAAGGTATTATTATTAATTTGAATTTGAATTTGAATGGTCAACCGTTACTTAATTGCGTTGATTTTATATCATGGCACAGCCTTTTTTTCGAGTAATTATTTTCGTCTTAATTATTTTTCATTTATATAAACAAAACATAATACGATCAAATTATAATGCGTATAAATACATATATTTTTTAATTTATTTTTAATGTATATTTTATATTTCGACATATATTTTATATAAGAGACTGGCTGATTTTTAATATAGATATAATATTATTGTTTATTTTATTATTCAACTATGTTATATGCACATTAAATATTAGCAAATAAACCAATTAGTTATATATATATATATATATATATTAAAAATCTATGAACAATACAGTGACTGGTTTTTTTTTTTATTTACGTAATATTTTTGTATGCACACATAGTACATAACTTACATTTTTCTATATTAATATAACGCAACTATTACTATAGTTATAAACTTATAATTAAATCATAATGGGTGCTCTCTCGGTTGGAACATCAGGCTCTTTGCTCCAGCCTATACCGTAAGTCACCTTTTTTGCTTTTTTGTTGATCGCTAAATTGGGCTAGAAAACAGGCCACATTGGGCCTAGCCCAAGTTACAATATAAAGTTCCATTTAAGAAGAGTTTGTTTACACGTCCAAAAAAAAAGTTTGTTTATTTCGTAGAGGTCCAATTACTATATACAAGGGATAGTTTGTAAGGCCATGGGCCGAGGCCCAGTTATTGTAACTGCCTTTAATCCATTGCGTATGGTCATTGTTACTGCATTGGCTTGCATCATTCCCTCTTAAAAACTCTATATCTGAAGGCAAAATTGCACCTACATCCTGCCTTGTGCATGCAGCAACCCATTGGCCAGCGGTAAACTCTTAAATAGAGCTCAGATCTGCGACGTATTAGTGCTTGACCTATCGGGTTGGAAGATACCGTGAGAAACAAAAAAAAAAATAGTTTTTTTTTTTGTGTCTAAAAATATTGATCTAATTTTTCCTTTTTTGATTGGGTTGAATTATTGTTATACTCTAGAAGTTTTCTCTCCGTACAAAAGAGCATTTATCGGGGTTCCATGGAATCTCCAAGCAAGCAAGCTGAACAAGGCACATCAGAATAGGAGCTTGACCTCCTTCATCGCAGCAAAAAGAAAGTCAGAAAGAAAGGAGAAGGGTTCTCGGGGGTGGTTGCCAGAGTTCCACGGGAGGAGCCATGGATGATGGATAATGAACCTGCAGAAGAAGAAACAGGGGCATGGAAAGGAATTAGATCTTTTGCCAAAACTGTCAAAAGGGGGCCAAAGTGCAACCGAATGGAAGATGGGGAAAAGAATCCAGCACAGAAACAAGCTTTGATGGGTGACAGTTCATAAGAAGAGGAAATCGAAGAAGTCCAAGACACCATGGGAGGTTCTGACGGTAATTTCTCTCCTTTTCAGGATATCACTATGACTAAAGTGGATGAAGGGTTGTACAACTTGTGCATAAAGGATTCAACTATTAGAAAATTATGAAAACCTTGGTGGAACTCTTTAATAGTATAATTGGTGGGTAGAAAAATAGTATATGCAGTTATGAAAAGAAGATTAGAAAATATGTTGAGCGAAAAAGGTAGCATTGATGTCATAGATCTAGGTTATGATTTCTATTTAGTTAAATTCTATTCCCATGAAGATTTAGCCTATGCCCTTCTAGAAGGACCATGGAAAATCTTTGATAGCAATCAGGTGCTAGAACCAAATTTTAATCCTTTTCTAGCAACTATAGATAAGATTACAGCTTGGGTGAGACTCCCAGGTCTTCTGATCGAGCTATATGACAGAAATATACTTAGGAAAATAGGAGAACTTATAAGAAGGGTGGTTAAAGTTGACACAAACACTGCAAATATGTATAGAGAAAAGTTTGTAAAATTATGTGTCGAGGTTGATTTAACAAAATCGCTAATAGGTAAATATATGATCAATGGAACATGCTTTAAAGTGGAATATGAGGAGCTGCACCAAATATGTTTTACTTGTGGAAGAGCAGATCATGATTAAAAAAATTGTATAGTGAGAAAAAAGCAAAGGGAAAGCGAGATAGAAGAAGGTCAGCAAAAAGAAAATGTAGAAACAGTCAAGCAAGACATTGAACAAGAAGGAAACAATGGAGATAATGCCAACAAAGCTAAGGAGAAAGGCAAGCAAATAACACAATAATCAAGTGATAACTTTAGCCCCTAGATGATTGTCCAAAGGCAAAAAAGAGGTAGAAAAGGTGATAAGGAGGGAGATTTCAAAAATGGGACAGGAACTAGCAAAGCGAGTGAAAAATATAAAGGCAATTCCAGATTCCAAGCTCTGGAGGTAGAAGATGGAGAGGAAGGAGGGGAAGGGGAAGTATCCATGGATATAAATGAGAACCCAACAACAAGAATACAAGGAAACACAAAGCAATATATAACTAAGACTAATTCAAGGAGCAACACACAATAGAAGCAAAAGCAGCAAGCAGGAGAAAATCAGTATATCCCTGTCATGTTTCCACAGAACCAACAAATAAACAACCTACGAAAACAGCAGATCATTTCAACAGAAAGCAAGGAGGAAAGGATAAATAAAAAAAATATTGCACAGGAAAAAATTATCACTCTCCATCAGAACAATTGACAAAATCATAACTATGAGAGTCCCTTTACAGAACACATGGAAGAAGAGGTTGAGATAACCCAGCGAGCAAATCCTCCACATGGAAAACCTCTTGATCCGATTGTGGATGATAAGAATAAGAGCACAACTAGAGATCTAGAGATGAAAAAAACTCTATTGAAAGACATAGACTTCACCACCCCACCCATCAGTGGGACAGGGGAAAAGGAAATGCAAATCAATTAATCTTCTGCCCTAGTGGTAGTTGCGGTTTCTTCTCCTCCCCTGTGTTTTTTTATTATCAGTTTAATTATTATTTTAAATTAGAATGTTAGAGGTGCGGCTAGCAAAACCTTCAGCCATACCTTTAAGGAGTTATACAACCAACATAAGCCCAATCTGACTATTCTTGTGGAACCTAGATGTATCGGGGAGCAAGCTATAAAGGTTATTAAGAACTTGGGGTGGAATATGGATTTGTTGGAATAAACAAGACATAAATAAAACAGTTGAAGACGCTCATCCGCAATTTATACATACTAAGATTATTTTTGAAGGAGGGGAGGAGTGGTTTCTCACGGCTATATATACAATCCCACAACCTCATGTTAGAAGACAACTTTGGAACAAAATCCTCACTTTAGCCCCAAACATTGATAAAGCGTGGCTCCTAACGGGAGACTTTGATGAGATAAAGGACAAATCTGAGAAAAACGGAGAAGCGGTGATTGATAGAAGGGCATGCGTTGCATTTACAGATTGGATTAATAATTGTGGCCTCATTGATCTCGGGTTTGTTAGCTCCAGGTTCACTTGGAGAGGTCCCAAATGGGAAGGACGTGATAAAGTCCTTAAAAGGCTTGATCGCTCGCTAGCTAATGCAGAGTGGAGGACTAAATTTCAAGAAGTGAAGGTTGAGGTTCTTCCTAGGATTGAATCAGATCATCATCCTCTTTTAATATCTCTCCGCAACAAGACAACAAACCAAAGTAAAGATAGACCATTCCAATATGAAGCTATATGGGATCAACATCCTACATTCAAAGGTTTTATTCAACAAGAATGGAATACCCACCAGAAGTTGAATGCTACTCTTTTTCATTTGAAAGGAAGACTCCAGGATTGAAAGGCATCCAGAAGCATTTATCCTATGGCAAGAATAGATTTCTCGATAAATTGGAGGTTGACCTTAACAGAGAATTGGAAGAAATCCTCAAAAAAGAGGAGTGTTTTTTGTTACAAAAATCTTGTGCTCAGTGGGTAGTCGAAGGAGATCGCAACACTAAGTTTTATCACACCAAAATTATTATTAGAAGATCAAAAAATAAAGTTAACAAGCTTAGAAATCAGCAAGGACAGTGGATCAGTATTGAAACAGAAACTAAAGATCACGCAGTGCAATTTTTCAAAGACCTTTATCAGGACGAGGTAAATATCACTCCCTTAAATCTTCCTTATCAGACAGGTCTTAAACTTGGTGTTATTGATTACATGAATATGCAAAAGATGCCAACGTCAGAAGAGATAAAAAATGCCATCTTTAGCATTGGATCACTGAAGGTGTTTGGAAGGGTTGGATTTCCAGCCCTCTTTTTCAAGAAGAACTGAGAGACAGTGAAATACAAGATGATATACCAAGTCAAAAGTTGCTGGACCAACCCGAAGAAAATAGAAGAAGCCAATTCAACCTTAATTTCTCTTATTCTGAAGATGCAAGCACCTGAATTCATCACTCAGTTCAGGCCTATAGCGCTTTGCAATGTCAACTACAAAATAATTTCCAAGATTCTGGTCAACAGAATTAAACCTATTTTAAATGATATCATAGCTCCTTATCAATCTAGTTTTGTTACCGAAAGAAAGATTCAGGATAATATTCTCATAACAAAGGAAGTAATGCACTCGATGAAAAGAATGAGAGGGAAATCAAAATTCATGGCGATCAAGATCGATTTCGAGAAAGCGTACGATAGAATCAATTGGGTTTTTCTAGAAAAAAGTCTCCTAGAGATCAATATTCAAAGGCAATGTATTGATATCATCATGAATTGTGTTACAACGGTCAAATACAATATGTTGTGGAATAGAAGTATGACAGAAGACTTCTCCCCTAAGAGAGAAATTAGACAAAGGGATCCTATCTCCCCTTATCTATTCGTTATATGCATGGATGCTCTATCCCAACTGATTGAAAAAATGGTTCTGCTAGAAAAATGGAAGCCCTTTACTATAGGAAGAAGGGGGCCAGCAATATCCCATTTATTATTCGCTGATGACCTTCTCATTTTTGCAGAAACGACCCCACATCAGATGCAGAATGTTATTGAAACGATGAAAAACTTCTGTAATGCATCAGGCCTAAAGATAAACCAAGCCAAAACTTCTATGGTATTTTCAAAAAAGGGTTAAGTATGATTTTGGTCCCTAACGTAGAGGTCAAAAATTTATTTCGTCCCCGGCCTTTTTTTCGCTACAAAATGGTCCCAAACGTTTAACTTAGTTTTAAAACCGTCTTTCAGACAAAAATACCCCTCCCTCCCCTCTTCTTCCTCAACACCCCTCTTCTTCCTCAACATTAACCAGAAGCAGAAGCAGAAACGCAAACTCAGAAACAAAAGCAGGCAATAATGGATAACAATCAGCAGAATAACAACAACAATAATAATGGATAATGGAATTAGAGCGACAACAAAAACAAAACCATAAGCAGAAACAAAAACAGAAGCAGCAGAAGCAGAAGCAACCAAAACATCAACAACAATAATGGAATAAAAGGAATAAACAGAAGCAACCAGAAGCATCATCAACGACAACAATAATGGAATCCTTTAAATCTGAAAAATTAAAGAAAAAAGGAATAAAAAATTAAAACAAAGGGGAAGGGTTGCGGCGGTGATGGGGGAGGAGGGGCTGCAGCGTTGAACGACGATGCGGTGTTGGCAGGCTACAAATCGCCACGAGGAGGGCGCTCTGGTGGTCAGCGGTGCTGTGGAATGCTTCGTTCCTCTCTTCTCTTTCTCTCTCCCTCTGCTCTCTACTCTCTTGCCATTAGCGTAGGGAGCAGTGGCGGATCACAGGCGGCAGGGCGGCGATGCGGCGGTGTAGCGGTGCGGCTTCCCTTCCCTCCCCCCGTTTCTTGCACCCCACCCCCCTTTCTTTCTCTCCCCCCATTCTCTTTATCCCTCTCATGGCCTTTCTTTCTTTTTTTATTTATTTTATTTTATAATTTTTTTTAATGAGGGATAATTTAGTATTAAAAAAAATTGGTAAAAAGAACGATTTTAAAACAAACTGAAACTTTTGGGACCATTTTGTAGCGAAAAAAAGGTCGGGACAAAATAAATTTTTAGCCTCTACGTTAGGGACCAAAATCGTACTTAACCCTTCAAAAAATGTTTCAAATCAGTCGAAGCAAGATTTGTTCAAAATCTCGGACTTTAAAGAGAATAAGGAGTTGGAAAAATACCTTGGTGCCATGATCAATAACAACAAGAGAGGGAAAGATAACTATAAGGAGGTCATCGAAAGAGTTCAAAACAAATTTAAAGGGTGGAAAAGTAAATGTCTCTCCCTTGCGGGGAGAATTACCTTAACTCAAACTGCCATCAACCCAATGCTTAATTACAAAATACAACACAACAGAATTTTCAAAGGGATATGCAATGAGATCAAAAAGTTTTAGAGAAATTTTATTTGGGGGAACGACAAGAACAAAAGAAAGATGCATTTGATAAAATGGAAGACATTCTGCCAACCTAAGCATGAAGGAGGCATTGGATTTAGAAGACTCAATTTTATGAATGACGCTTTTTGCTAAAAATCATTTGGCAATTGAAAACAAATCCTAATGCCCTATGGGTAAGGGTACTAAAGCATAAATACGGGAAAAATGGGACAAATGAGGATAACTTTCAGTCTAATAATTCTAACTCTCCGCTATGGAAAGAGCTGACTAAATTGGGAAGCATTTTTCAGGAAAACATTATACATTACTTGGGAAATGGACTAGCGACTAAATTTTGGATAGACTGCTGGATGGAGAAAGAAGAACTTCTAATTAACCACAAGCTGAATCCTTTACTAGATGAGAATAGTCTAGTTTGGGAATAGACGGACAATACGGGAGAATGGGACTTGAACAAGCTCAGAGAAGTCCTACTAGATCAAATAATTGATAAAATTAGAGTATTGCCTCCCCTAAACTTGAATATAAAACAGGACACCATTGGATAGATGCACACTTCAGATGGAGATTTTTCAGTGGCGATCACCTACAAATAGCTAGCTGGATGGATAGAACCGAAAGCTTCTATTTGGGACAGGATTTAGAAGTGGCATGGGCCCTAGAAAAATAAAATTTTCATGTGGCTCGTCATATATCAAAGGGTTCCTACAAAGGAAAGGCTGAATAAATTTTTCAGAGGAAGTGGATGTTGCCATCACTATCCAGATAAAGAAGAAAGTATCCTTCATGTTTTTAGAGATTGTCTTAACGTCTCTAGAATTTGGACTCAATTAATTAAACCAGAAGCTATTGAAAATTTTTTTTGTTATCACTTCACTGACTGGATTGAACAATAAGGAAGAGTTAGGAAATGAGATTAATGCAAGTTGGAAGGATCTTTTTTTTACTACTTGCTGGAGGGTTTAGTTTTGGAGAAATCAAGAAATACACAACCAAAACTATCAGAGACCTATAAATACTACGAGTGAAATCATCATACAAGTACAACAGATTAAAGAGGCTTTCAAAATCAACGAGTACCTCGTGGAGCAAGGAAAGAGGATCGAAATACACATAGTTTGGAAACCTCCTCCGGAAGACTGGGTGGCCCTCAATACAGATGGAGCAGCAAAGGGAAACCCAGGGCCAACAATTTGCGGTGGCTCGTTGTGGAATCACCATGGAAAGTGGCTGGGAGGTTTCTTTTACAATATCGGCGTTTGTTCATCCTTCAAAGTTGAACTTTGGGGAATTCACCAAGGACTCAAGTTGGCATGGACCATGGGATTGAAAAGAGTCATCGTTTTATGCGATGTCGCGGCGATTATTGTCGTCATCAATAACGACAAAGACCTCCATAATCATTCCAACCCGCTAGTACGACTCATCGCAAACTGAAAGAAGAAGGATTGGGTACTTTGTTTTAAATACATTTTCAGAGAGGGTAATAAGGTGGCGGGCTGCTTGGCCAGAATAGGCAGAGAAATTGAACCAGCATTAAAATTTTGGGATATACCACCGTAAGAAGCCAAGAAGTATCAAGAATCGTGATTGAAGATAAGAGGGGTATTGCTTTACCCTGTGTAGCTGTGATTTAACTTTCTTTTTTTCTTTTCTGGGCCTTTGGCCCCGACTATCACAAAAAAAAAAGAATTATTGTTATGATTAGTATAATAGGAGTATTTGTCAATAAAAAAAAAATAGTACATCTTGACCTCCTAAAATGATAGATCTTTTTAAGTCTTGTTAAGTATAATATTTATCTAATTCTCTTAAATTAAATAGAATTTAAAAAAAATACGAGAAATAAGATTTTATATGGTGAAAAATCATGACAAGATTGATTGAGAGAAAAAAAAAATTAAAAATCCAATCCTGAAGTGTACGGTGTATAATGTAAGTTAAGTGTGTTAAATATAAGTTGTTTCGTTTGTAAATTATGGATAAATTAAAACAAGATATATTAACTCAATTAATAATTAGGAGGCATTGTAGTTTAATTTGATTGCTTTTTATTGCATAAATGGTGTCTTTTCACTTTCCGTTTTTTTAATTCTAAATAGTTTTAGTTTTTTACTTTTTTCTTAGAAGACTTAAGATTTAGAGTTTATAATTTTAAATTTATTGTTAAAAAATTATTTAATTATTTAATTTGTTTGTGGGTAATACGATTATAATCACAAATTATGCTATTTTAAATTAAATAATTTATATAACAGTGATTTCATTTATTGTTATAAATGAATAAGTCATAATTACTTTTGATTTAGAACTAAATGAGAATAAAATTAGATATTATCTTTTGGACTTTAGATATATTATTTTTTGGCTGTTCTTTTCGTCTCTCTAGCATTACCGTTTTTTTATTTGGACTTTAGGGTTTAATAGGTGTCATGCTCAAATATAAATAATGACGTCAGAGTTTCGGTCTCCAACGTACCAATGCCGCCTCTGCAACTTTTTTTTCATCAAAGAAATTACGATTCAGCCCTATTAGAAATACAGAAGGCTTTGGTTAAGGAATATCAAAGAATCAAACTCTTCCAATCATACTTATGAATTCAGGTACGCTTCTGTTATTTTCTTTCTTAATGATTTATTAACGTAGATAATCTTAGGGTTAAAGAATTTTCTGAAAAAATTTTAATATTTATTATTTAAAATTTAAATTTAAAATAAATAGAATATTTTTTAAAAAATTAATTAATGTATTTTAGTTAAAAATAGTTAGTTTTCTAACATTTTCTTCCTCTTGAAAATTTTTCAGGAAGAATATTTGTCCGAGTAATTATATATATAGTAATCGTTAACTTTTCGGGTTATAACGTTTACGTGGTCCAGGTGACGTAACTGTGAGGATTAAGAACCTTCCTAGGCAGTAGGCACTCTTAGATAATAAATTGATCTTAACTAATCACGAAATTAAACAATAGAAGCTAATTAATTAAAGGAAGCATACACTTATTGAGCATAGTATGCGATTCTTCAGAACCATTTACCTAAGATTCTAAGACATGATCCCGATCCGTTTTGATATGAATAAATATAATTTGGTGAATGGTATCCTACCTTTTTTAAAGTAATATGTAAGTTTTTTTTTTTATGTGTTATATTTTAATTGGGTACTTATTTTAACTTAAATTACTTTAATCTCATGAGAGTTAATAATATCTTAAAAGACGGTGATGGACTGATAGAAAAAAAAATGGAACACCCAATAAAACGGTGATACTTAGGAGGCACAACGACGACGACAAAGGAGTAGGGAGGAGTAAACGCAATTAGAGAGAGTTGGAGTATTTTTTCTGGAAGAATGATTTGGGAAGAGAAAATAAGACACCCAATGAGACGCTTGGGAGGCGTAACGACGACGATGAAGGAGTACAATGGAGAGGAGTAAACGCAACTAGAGAGAGTTAGACTACCTGTTCTGAAAGAATGATTTGGAAAGAAAAAATAAGATGTCCAATGAGACGGTAATGTTTGGGAGGCGTAATAACGACGACAAAGGAGTGGGGAGGAGTAAACACAATTAAAGAGAGTTGGAGTACCTTTTTTAGAAGAATGATTGGGGAAGAGAAAGCGAAACACCAATGAGACAGTGATGCTTGGGAGGCGACGAAAGAATGGAGAAGGTAACTCAGGTTAAAATAAATATCCAATTAAAATGTGACACATCAAAAAAAATAATTTATATATTATTTTAGAGAGTGTAAAATAGCATTTATCATATAACTTTATTTCTTTTATTTTAGTAATAAGACAACAAATCAACGTTACTAAAATTGAAGAATAAAAGAGAAAATTAAAACGTGCATATGCATAATTTTATTTATTGACAATTGGGTATATGCATAGTGATCGTTACAACAAATGAAGTTAATAATAATTAAAAAACGTTGGGATAGAATCAAATATTATAGAAGATATTTTAATTTAAAATATTCTTTTAAGCATATACAATGATTATCGGAAAATAATAAAGCTTTTATTCGATAGCTTAATTAGCACCGACACATGCACCTGCTTAATTGCGGTATTGTATGTCCATACAAATTAGCAGTCCAAAAGTTAGCATAATGTAAAGTTTTTAACTTTTATATATATATATGGACTTCCAATATTATGCTTTGCCCTTTTATATGTAAGTTGATATGCAAATTATTGGTAAACAGATTATATTTAATTACTGTTTCGATTTTGTCATAGCCAATTCCACTAGACAAGATTATTATTAATTATTCGATTCCTATTGCATTAATAATAATATTATCTCTTATATGTTTTACACTTATACTTTCCAATATCTCATGAGAGAAAAATTTGAAAAAAATCTATTTTCCTTTAAATTTTATTTAAAATAGATAAGTTATGGTTCTCAATACTAGAATGAATTAGTTTGTATTAATTCAAAATTAATTATTAGACTAATTTAATTCATAATAAAAAAATTAATTACAAGCGGATAAGTAAAAAATAAACTAGTCGAACTAATTCAGTTGAATTAGTTCAATTTAACAAAATATTATATATATATCACATATTAGTTCAATTCAGAAATAAAATCCAAACCAAAATCGCCTACCATAAAAAGAATGACAAGTGCAAGTAGTACTACTAATTAATATGCCGGCATATATATATATATATATATATATATATATAGAGTTTTAAGTGTACCGGAAATACGGTGTTTCAATTGTTTTAACCGTTAATCTAAATTATAAAAAATATATATAATATATATTAATTGAAATTAACGGTTAAAATAACTGAAACATTAGTGTTCCTAGATACACTTAAAATTTTTCCACTATATATATACTCTGCAGGTTCCACAACTTTAAATAACTGTACGAAAAAAAAAAATGAGATCCCTTCTAATTGTCAACAATGATTTGACTTGCGACGGATGGATACAAGCCAGCAATCTATATATATATATATACCTTTATTGGGTGGAAGAATATGAATATGAATATGATTTCTGTTATTATTCGCTGGAAAATTTAACCAGATTTTGAAATATAAAGAACGATGTCATTATTTATGTTATTTTTTTTATTAATTTAAATTTTGAGGATAAATAATTTTATAAGAGATGCAAACTTAATCATATAATATGCAGCATAACATGTGTTGGTAAGGATTTTTAGATTTTGAACAAAATATTAATTAAGAAAGCTGAAGATGGTTGAAGATTGAACACTGGCCACTAGTTAGTGTAGTTGACAACGGATTCTCAATAATAAATATGTATATTATTATTGGAGATAATAATAATCATAGTAAATTAAAAAAATCAATCATGGAAATTCAATTAACTAATTTGGATTAGTCGAGCGATCAGTTTACTTATTCCTTTAAATAAGTGTCGAAGTTTGAATTTTACTTTATATATGTAATAATCCATTAGTCAATAATAAAATAGATTAATTTCTGGGACTGAGAGATATAATAGGCAAAAAAAAAAAAAAAAAAAACCCATAAAAACTCATTTTATTATATGTATCTTAATCATATATAATACCTAAGTTATTTATATATTAATCATATATATATTATATGTAGAAATAACAATATAGACATATAGTGTTAGAATTGAGATTAGAAAAAGAGATCTAGCTAGAGTGTGGCATGGGTTCCTTTAGCCCCACCATATAGCAAATTGTATTTGTTTTACATTTATTATTTTGCTAAGTGCTTGAATTCATTTCATCCCTCTCGTATGGTGGGATTCCACCAACCTAAACCTGATTGCTTCATGGAATCCAAACACGAAACCACCAACTTTGATTCCCGGGCCATGTCTCTGCTCCAAATTGCACCAATGAATCCAAAAATAATTTCAGCTTAACTTGTAATCTTTTCGTGAATGCACATTATTCGTAGATAAGTGAATATAATAATACCATCATTAATCATTAATTCATTATCATAGATCATCGTAATCATCATGCATTATTATACGTGTTAATGAAAGTACACTAATATTTTTATGCCAAGGAGTGTCATACTACCACAACTTTAATCAAATCTTTATGGTTTGAGCATTTTTAACTAAGTCTGCAATTGTACAAGTTTTTTTTTTTCTAACTAAAGTCTTCTTAGTTAATGCAACGTTACGAAATTTTAGCAATTGAATATTATAAAATGAAAAATACCAGAAGACTATTAGAATTTATTATTTTTAGTTATTAGTTAGTTATTAATGTTTAAACGACTATAATATATGTATACCAAAATCAACCATCAAAGTTAGTTACCAATATAAAATACATGTTAGAATACAAATACACATTAAAAATTTAAACTACATATGTATTTATACACAACTATATTAGTGGTTAATTAATTTTGGTATACCAATAACATTTTTTGATGTTTAAAAGTTTGAACTAAATTATATATGTTATTAAATTATTAAATTAAAAAAAATAGATTAATAACTAAAAATAATAATAAAAAATGATAAATTTTAATGATATTCTAACCATTTTTCTTATAAAATTTTATGAAAAAAGAATCGGGAGGCGGGGGGACTTAATAATGGCATGAAGAGAAAGTATACAGGAGTTTTTTTTTTTTTCCTCAAATAATAGTAATAATAATACTACGTACACAAACATGAAATATATAAGTCACCAAAAAAACATGAAATATATAACTACACGGAACCCATTATACAAAACTTTCTTCTATCCTCTTTAATTTAAACATAGATTGATGCATTTAATCTTTTTATGTCTTAACTTCCTTTTCTGTAAAAGAAAAGTGAAAAAAAAAAAGAGACAAAAATGACAACTCCATAATTTTCCCCCCTCTAGTAGACATACATGTAAGTGTGTGTGTATCATACGTTGAGAAATCCATCAAGCACTTAATTATCAAGAAAGATAATAATACACGTGTACCTATGTTGAGAGTATAGTATGAGATATGGTTTTGAAAGCTAATTCTCTATTCCTAATTAAAAAAAAAAATTCATAAAACCAGGTTTCCAATTTTCATATATACCAACTATCAATTTATCATTATCATCGGATAATTTATATATTTAATCGAAATGAGTTATAAATATATCAGATTGTTCTAAAATTTAACTCATTATAATTTCATCCTCTCATCTATTGTATAAATCGTGGATTCTCATTAAGTTTTAAAATATTATCACTACAACAAACCCGGCAGATGGCGGCGGTTGGAATCACGGATGGCCAGACATTTTGCAACGGTTGGCTGACCGCTGCTAGTAAGGGCGCCGCTAAACCTTTAGCGACGGTTTTTAACAACCGCCGGAATAACCGCTGCAAATCTGTTTTTAGCGTCGAAAACATTTCGCGGCGGTTAGATAACCGCCGCTATTTAATTTTGTTAAAATTTCAGGCTATTGCGTCGTCCTATAGTAACCGCCGCTAAAACTTCAATTTTGTTTTGATTTAAATTGATTATTTGAATTGTGTTTTCATATCACCATCAATATTTAACAAATCTTTTAAATATATAATGTTACGTATAAATTTAACGGATTATGTTTGCAACTACAGTAAAAAAAATAATTGATTTAAAACACAATGAAGTGGAATTCTATTCTGCTCAAAAAAATAATTGACTTATATCACAAACGAAAATAGTTAATAACAAATACTTCTCAAAGTATACTGTTCACAAAGGAAAAAAAATTGCAATTAAGATCCCTATTCTGCTCCACCCCCCAATGACTTAAGCTGTGCATCAATTTCAAGTGGCAAAGTATGTCCTTGCTGTTGGATGATGTATTTCACCAGGTTCTCCATGATCTGTATCTTTGCCTTGTCTTCTGCTTTTTCTGCCTTCAATTCTGTAATCTCCGCCTTTTGTTCTGCTGCCACTTCCTTCAATTCTGTAAGCTCTCTCTGATACTCCTCAATTTGCACTCTAGGGGTCGATTGTGGAGTATTATGAATAATTTCGCTTGGACATGGTCCAAAACCTAACCCCCGAACTCGTCCTGAATGCTCCTTTCCAAGGACTTGCGCAAGTGAATCAGTAACAGAAATCTCCTTCGAGGTTCCACCTTGGCTCTCGATACTCTCAATCGCTTCCTACACACATACCAGAGTTAAGTTTAAGTGTTTTTGAAGTTAGCAACATGAATAGAGTAACACATGTAAATCATTCTTAACCACTACTTACTCCAACAACACGCGCATCATCATTCATATATGAGCCATCCCTTTTTTTATGAGTCATAATAAACATCTCTCCTCTGCTGATGCGTCTTTGCTGTTTTTTCTCCTACAACCACATAAAAAATTTGCCCAATCATACATCTTACAAAAGAATATAACAAAGCAAAAATATATGTATCAAACATAATACACACATAATTACCTCTTCATCCCTTAGCTTTGCTGTTGTCTTAGAGCCCCCAGTGTGTGTATATAGTTGCTTCGACCGATTCTGAGAATTTTGTTTGCACATTTTCTATACATAAATACACAAATACAGTTTATCATGCAATTAATTGTATAAAGTAATGATGCCTTCATAGTGTCACAGATTTTATTTTTTAATCTTTGAAACTAATTCGAGAGATTTTTGGCTTTTTAATTATACCACTTTCTATAAATATTTTATTCAGGTATAAAAAATGTTAAAAACTGCAACATTAAATGGAGTACCAATTTAATATTACTTACCTTTGTAGATTCTTTCAAACAATAGTTAATGAACCATCTCCATTGTTGTGCATCTATTCCTGATGGGTTACGCTTGGCATTTACTTCGAAACTCTCTTTCTCGTCGTAAACCTTGTGAAACAAGTGGTTTCTTGCTTCTTTCCAGTTTTTTCCCAACCTTTTAATCATTACCCGCTTTATTTTTCCCTTGTCATCCTCCTCATACAGGAAGGTGCGCTAAAAGTTTGAGACACAATGTGATGCACGTCCACAAATGGAAAAGTAAGAATTTGATCTGATTTTAATTAACATAATAAATTCTAAATTTTAATATCATACCTTAATTGTCTCATATGCATGTTCCTTTAAAGCTTTGTCCATTGTCTTCCAACTGTCTTCATTGATGGGAAAATGTTGAAAGTCAGCACCCAGATTCCCTAGAAACCCACTCAATAATCCAGCTGCTTGACCGATCGGTTGCAACTCTTCATTAAACTCCAAAATGATTTTTCTGCTAGGTGGAAGAACTATGGCCTCTCTGACGCTCAAACTCATCGTTCTTGTGATGCCATCATCTAAGAAACAAAATAGAAGGATTAATTGCATTAGTGTTACCTTTAAATAAAAAAAAAAACAAAGTCCATCCAATTATGATTAAACAATGCAGACCAATGACAGATATTTTACCGCTTACAACAACATTCCAATAATCCGTATCCTTGCGACCGTTGGACTTGTTCCGGGGTACAGCTTCTTCTTCAGCATATAAGTCATCAACGTAATCATCCCATGAGTCAACCTCATCAGCCTCGGGATCATAATCTTCATCCTCCGAAGAACTTTCGGCAGTCTCAGCAACATGTTCAGTGCCAGCGTTGGAGATACAGTTGTACCGCAGTTTCTTAGGCATATTTTCAAACCTTCAAGCAAACTACTAACACTTATTAGAGAATAAAAACCTACCAAAAGCCAATGATACAAATGTAATTAATTTAAAAATTCAGTGTAACTACACAGATTACATGCTTTAAATAAAAATCACATCTATTATTGAAATTTTGCATATTAAAATGTCACCATAGATTTTACAACACGACAACCGTAGAAGGGAGCACACAAGATGAGCTTCCTAACAAGATTTTAAATCGGATGAGAAGTGCTTGAGAAAAAAATATAATCAAAGATTGCAAACAAAGGTAGTTAAGGAAGGATTGTGATTTGGAGCACACCATTTATGATATGTTATTCACAGTTTTCTGAATATGTGTGTGTTCAAACATAAGTAAATTTCTTAGTAAATGGGTCTCACCGTATTTAAACAAGCATCCAGCAATACAGCAAACTCTCTATCTATCCTCTCTTCCTCGCTTTCTGCAAAGTATATATTCATGTGAATTTTGATGTCACAGGAAAAGAAGAAGTTCGCTAATTGATTTTTCATTCAAACCAGGTGATTCCTATGGTGCCTAAAAGGTGATGTCTAGTTTGCAAAAAAACTTTTAAAAATATTTAATCATAAAAAAAAAATAAGTCATTTTTAAATAGCTAAAATTTAATCTGAAAAATAAATTTGGTAAAATTTAGCCCCCATAGAATTCACCTTGAATCTAATTTTCTGTCAGAGGAACACTAATTCAATAAAAAAAAAAAACCACATACAAATTTTTGCAAAGTCTTCTTAACGAGAAAGAGAGTATATAAACTTAGAAAGAGCAATTTCACACAGTCAGCAAAGTACTATCAGAATTACTAAGAATAAAGTAGTCTAATCCACTATTCTATCTATCCATTCAAGAGATAAGCAACGTGCAAGGTAATTCTAACAACCATATCCTCATAATATTTTGTACCACTTATGGGATGTTACAATGGAAGTGTACAGATTATAGAAACTAAACTAAAAGCAGAGCACTTTTCTATCAGTACATTTGGTATCTTTGACATTATCACAAACAGTTGGTGGAATAAGACTTAACATGCATCAAAATCCAAATTTTTTTACATAATAGAAGACACCACAACTTTTTTACACAAACAATTGGAAGAATAAGGCTTAATATGCATCAAAATCAAAAACCAAACTTTCCCTCATGCCAAGCAGCTAACTTCGAGACAATGAGAATTGTTAAGAGTCATGAGAGATCACCATTGCTAGCAAAAGAAAGGCCGAAAGAAAGTTCGATGGGGAGCCCTGTTCTCTAACCATCCAATTGGTCATAGTCTGCCAATAGGGCTAAATAAGAAGCACCTAAGGATTTTCTGCTTCATTAAGATACTTAGTTTTTTTTTACATTAGGACTCTCTTTAGGCAGTCCCGTGAAAGAAGTTCTCCCTCAAGGGGAGTTATTCTTCTTTCATAAGAAAGCCCCTTTATTAGCCCAGTAAAATTGAGTACCTTCAACCTCCTTGGGTCAATTGAAACAAATATTAAATAATTTATTAAAAATAAAGTAAATATATTTAATATTAATCAAACTGTAAATTTTGTTCTTTCTTTTCATTTTTTCTGGTTTATTCTAAGTGAAGGAATCCTTTAACAAAGCTCAATAGTTGACTGAAACTAATTAAGTAAAATTAAAAAATGCAGTTCAATCAAAGGTAACGTTAAACAGGTACAAGCTTTCAGCAATTTGAATGTGTGCACAAAATGTTGTGATTATCCAAGACCCTATGAATGTAACATCAGGCGTAGTATAACTCCTCATAGACTTAGTCAATATACAGCAAATTTTTTAAGCACTCTTATTTTATTAAATAAAACAATAATGATAGAAGTTTCATTGGATACATTGACAAGTTAAGTGTTATGGAATAACTCACCAAAAAAAAGCAAAGGAGTGATGTCTACCAGGACCACACCAACCGAAGAAAATAGAAGAAATCAAGTCAACAAAACATGATTTCAAGTCAACAAAACAGGATTTCAAGCTGTAACAGAGGATGAGCAAGGAAAGCATAAGCAGGCAAAGCAGAATATATAGCAGATTCTGGCGCAACGTCTCCGAAATAAAATGCTGCTTGCGCCCCCAAAATAGGCGTATGAATGTGACGAGAAAAACTGACCTTTTAATTAAACAAACTACATTGTGTCCTTTAATTTAATAGTTGGATTGCAGTGTGACCTATTTCACTACATTTACAATTAATTGATTTATGATTAGTAGGATCTAAGTTCGAAGAAGCCTATTATAAACACATGCTAATTTGAAATTAGCATTAATTTATACATACTTTAACTATTTCTTTTATAGTTATGCCTGAATACAAACATAGAAGTTCTTATACTAAAAGGAAAAATTCATTTTCAAGATTGTTCACCTCATTAAATATATTATTAAACTAAACTTTTTCTAACGTAAAACAAGTGATATGGTTGATGTTCCCTTAACATGAAACGTATTTGTGAAAATAAACTTATTAGAATATATCACAAATTAAAATACAGGCAAACTCAATTTAATTACTAACGGAAAACTCTATATTTTATGAAAGACAACATTTTTGTATTACGAGGGTCAAGAAATTAGCGAGAAATTAAGTAGTCCGTACTCTGTTAGCCTGTAAAAAGTTATAACGTCCGAATATCGAAGTTAATATAAATGTTACAAGATGGCGGCGGTTCGACTGTAACCGCCGCTAAACAGCAAACAGTGGATCAGCATCTTCCGCCGATTGTGTACAATTAGCGGCGGTTACCAAAAAAACCGCCGCTAAAAGACAAACGACTACCAACACCCAGAGCAGCCGCCGCTTCAACCGCCGCAAAATACCCGCCGCCATCTGTCGGGTTTGTTGTAGTGTATGTAAAACACTAAAAATACCACGACTTATGTGCTGAAATTGTCATAGGCTACACATGTATAAATCGTGGGATATTCTTGGATTTCGAATCCAGAAGAATGAAACCAATATAATTACCACAATTTACAGCAGCTAAACGTTAAACCCATTGGATAATCACAATTTAGGTTCAGACCTATGAAAACTCAAAAGAAACCAACGATTAAGTTAATGTATTAAAATATTTTGATGGTATAAATAGCTCGGACCAGCATGTGAGCTTAATAGAATGAAGAAATGGGTGATAGTTTTTTAGCGTTTATTTACTGTAAGGGAGATATTAAATTATTAAAAAGACTAGAAAAGGTGTCATTTTTACTAACAAGAAGAAGTCATCTACTATATTTATCCGACCGTCGATGACGCTTGCAAAGTTACAAAATAATATTTTATAGAAAAATAAGATATATGAAAAAAGAAAATGGGTCAATTACTATACAGAATTTCAAGGCTAAAAAATTTAGATATAAAAATAGTAAGAGTGATATATTTTAATATGGTAATTTTTTTGTGTTTTTTAAAACGGTAGAAAGTACATAAATCGGACCGTTCGATTTGTATTTAAAAAATTAAAAAAATTTGGGATGTCCGATTTATGTACCTTAAATTTTTAAATTTTTTTTAACACAAATCGAACGGTCCGATCTCTGTACTTCTAATAAATCGGACGGTCCGATTTCTATTTCTCTAATTAAACGGTTCCACATTCAAGAATAACACTTCAGCAATCCACATTTTAAAAAAACACCACTACTATCCCAATATCAAAAACAAAAAAGTGGAATTCCAATTGCAATTGGGTAAGGATTTTTATGTGAAGTTCAATTCACCACAAGAAACATGTTAAGTATTGTCGTATTTATCATTTAATTTTTTAATATATTCGACAGTAATTAATTTATCGTCAGATTTACTATCAAAAACAATCAGATGGTATAAATCTCACCGGTAAATACTTATCGTTGGATTTATTTTATTCGTCGCTAATTATCATCGGATTTTACGACGGATTACCAGTTCAGGAAATTAATTAGTTACCATTGGATTTTTTCAACAGTAATGTTAGTGCCAAAATATGTTGTTTTGCGTCATGTTACCGTCGGATGATTCCTACGGTAATTCTGACGGTAATGTCATTTTATTTTATTTTTTTGAAATTTAAAATAAATAGACAATTTTAATTTTAAATTTAATTTTTTTCACATAATTAGTGGTCAATTCATAAATAATGAATAATTTTTATTTAAAATAAACAAATAACACAATGTGCAAATGAAATAAAAGTCAACTACACTAAATAAATGTATGAAACAACAAAACTAAAACCTAATATCTACAGATCCAGGTAGTCGTCATCGTCGTCAGTCTCGAGGTCCTGAGTCGACGGTGCAGGAGGTGGTGATGATGTCTGTGTGCCACCAGCGCTACCGCTGCCACCTGCAGCAGGACCGCTGCCATCAGCAACGGTGCTACCACCAGTAGGGTCGATGCCAGCGGCGCGCAACTGGGTCTAGTACACCTCCATCTGGACCTCCATACACTGCATCTCCTCCAGCGACTCCCTAAACTCTAGCCTGAGCTCATCCGCAAACGTCGCGGGTGAGGATCTCTTGATGCCTCTCCCAATAATCATTAAGCTCATGAGCCTGTTGGTGAAGACTGTGCTAGAGCTCCTGCACCTGGACCCTCAAATCCACACCTTCTTCGGACTGGACAGCTCGACTGATGGCAGAGCCTGACGACAGTCTCAACGTCGAGGTGCAGAGGATGCTAGCAAAGAAGGACCACATCCCGTATACGCAGTTCTTGTAAGGGACTGAGGCGGGTTGGCACCAAACCGCATCGGGGTCAACGACTAAGGCCGCAGATCCATCAGCGGTGTCCTCCCCACTTTGTTGAGACTGCTGAGTCACGACCTCCATTCTCTGTGTGTAGGACTCCTATGCAATTAACACAAGTTACTGTGTGATTAGTAAGCTAAGACAGATATACAGTTAATATCTAATAATTTCATAGCAGAACATAATCAGACGTATGTTTACTCACATAATGGTCCTTAGACTGCTGATCAACAAATCTCGCTTTGTTCTCCTTCAGCGTGTGGACGTACTTGAAGGTCTCCGCCAATGTGACATCGCGGTCCAATGACTTCGACTACACAAGTTGCATTGAAATACAAAATTATTAGAATGTCTAGTTATGATATGCAAAACAGATAACATAACAAAGTTATTAACAATATTAAAGGAACTGCATACCAGCCTGGCCTTCGTTTTCATGAAGGCCATCGAGTCGCCGGTGTACTTTGACGACCTCTCCAATGCCCTGTTAGCTCGGTTGGTGAGACGCCGATGGCTGAACCCTGCATCGTTCTCCCAATGAGTGAATAGGCCCTTCTTGACCTCCAGTGGAGCCAGCGTGTCTGCTGTCCCGACCGTGGCAAACATCATCCAGCATCTGTTGGAGCTGCCGACCCATCCTATAGTCGAATATCTTTCGGATGGCCAGGTCGTGTTCAGCATCTCAAATGAAGTACAGCTGCAACAACGAAGCTTTAAATTCATTTAAATAAGATAGAGGATATAAACTAGTTAAAAAGAATTAAAACAGAAACAATGAAAGTAATTACCGCCTATTTCTCAAACCAGTGCCACTTGGTCTCAGCGGAGATCTTCATGTAGCTGGGTCAGGGCTGGTCGTACATTAGCTTGATGACATTCGTCGTCTCCTGAGTACACGCGTTTAGGTTCGGCAAAAACCTAACAACAACCCACAAACAAGAATCAACCTAAATCCACTCAACAAGAATCAATTTTTAGGAAATCTCAGCAATAATAGGATTCATAATCAATAAGACTAGAAAATAATAATCAGCAGCATTCGAAATCAACCTAAATCCACTAAACAGGAATCAATTTTCAGGAAATCTCAGCAACAACGAGAATCATAATCAATAAAACTAGAAAACAATAACCAGCTGCATTCCAAATCAACCAAAATGCACTAAACAGGAATCAATTTTCAGGAAATCTCAGTAACAACAAGAATCATAATCATTAAAACTAGAAAACAATAACCAGCAGCATTCCAAATCAACATAAATTCACTAAACATGAATCGATTTTTAGGAAATCTCAGCAATAACAGGAATCATAACCAATAAAACTAGAAAACAATAACCAACAACATTTTAAATCAACTTAAATCTACTAAACAGGAATCAATTTCGAGGAAATCTAAGTAACAACGAGAATCATAATCAATAAAACTAGAAGACAATAAATAGAAAATACATGAACATTGAACGTGATACTTACCCCGTGCCGCCATCAGGCCAAATGCGCAATTGTATAATGGTAGGTGGTCCAGGGGCAATAGTTGCAGCCTCATTGTCGTGGCTGGACTTCGGGGCTATGGCATCTGTCGTTGGACTCGGTGTCATCGTGGATGTGGGCTGCTGAGCGATAGGAAGTGGTGAGGTCGCCGTGGACGGTGGCACGTAGTTGGAATTAGGGACCATGATGAATAGCTGGTCCGCTAAATCCACAACCTGTGGCGTGACTGGGGTGGTCGGAGTATAGGGAGAGGATCTAGAAGTCCCGGGGATACTGGAGAAAACCCTTCCTCTATCCCGACCACGACTGCGACCACGACTGGCAACTTGATCCGCAGCACCTCTTCCTGTCGTCATGTCTGGATGTATCAAAACCAGTCGTAACACAGTTAATGCACATCTTTCATACAATGTCAAATAACTCCAGCAACAACATTCAACAATTCAATTCAATAATCGAAACACTTTTCAAAGTTCAAATTCAAAATCAAAATAAGAAAAACCAATTCAATAATCAATAAAACTTCAGCATATTCATAAACTCAAATTCATCCATTTTCAAACACGTATAAAAACGCAGTTTCCATACTCATCATATACATCATCTAACTAGATTTTCATAGGAAAAAGAAAAAAAATAATTAAATAGAAAACAAATATTTTTTTACTCTACTAACAAAATCTGTTAGGATAATATTTCATTCAATATATAGTTTACATACATGTGGATATAACCTATTAAAAGAAAAACAGTTGGATATAAACAATCAGACATAAACACTCATCTTCACTTTCATCAAACAGAAAAACAGGTTAAACTAGTTTTCTTTTTCGAATATGCATCCTTATTAAGTAACATATGCTTCAATATGACTTAATTTCTTATCATTTTTGGATCTGTTAAAATAAATAGCCTGGCAATTTTTTTAATTTACAACAAAATATTTTAACCTAATATAGAGATTTCAATTAACAAAACAAAGTATAATCTAATCAAATTTCAACATGCATCAACATTAAGCATACAAGCTTCTTTTTTTAATATTCGCATTTGAATCTGTTACGTATTGTTGCAGAGGAAGAATCAATTCGGAAGACAAGTTGGGCAACGGCGGTAGTGGTGGCGGTGACGAGAAGACACCAGAAAGGCGAAGCTGGGGAGCACGGTGGTGGCTCTATGGTGTGGCGCGGCGGTTCAGAGAACGAAAAGGGTTAATGGTGAAGTGGCAAGGAAAGAAGAGGGAGAAGAACGAAGGGGTCTGGGGATGGGTGGGCTGACGGCGACGGAGAGAGGGCTATGGTGGTGGCGGTGTCAGTGTCGATGGCGGCAGAGGGTCGTTTTGGGGAGAGGGAAGGGAGATGGTGGTTTTGGTGGTTTAGTGAGAGAGGGAGTGAATCTGAATAAGGGGGAAGAGGGTTCGTGTTTTGAATTTCTGTCCCAGTTACCGTCGGATTTTTCTGACGATAAAACTTTGCAGTCACCAAAATACATCGTTTCACTAATTGGTTTTACCATCGAAAAAAATCCGCCAATAAATCCGACGGTAAATAACGTGCCATTTTACTTTTGTTTACCTCCAATAATTACTGTCGGATTCCAAAATCCGCCGGTAAATTCGATGGAAATCTCATCGCTAACAGCCGATGCTAAATTCGACGATAAATTCGACGGTACTCAACGTTTTTCTTATAATGATTCTTTTAAATTATAGAATGACAATGACTTAGCTTGCAAGTAATATTTCATTGCCATAGAAACTCTTTGGAGATTTGTATGTGAAACTTGAAGATGTGGTTGCAAGTTTCGGATGATCGGCTCCAAATTCTCAGTACGTGGGCACAACGCACAATTAGCTACTACAACATTGGTGGCTTCTCCTTCTTTTAAAACCCAAGAATATCCCACGACTTATTTATGTGTAGCTCATGGCAATTTCTGACACGCTTATGGTTTTGTGCTGCACCTAAATCGTGGTGCTTTCATGTGTTTTAAGTTCAGATTTCTAAACACTATGATACATCTATTGGTACCATTTATTTATTGAATCGTTTTCAGCACATAAATTATGGTGATTTTTGGTGTTTTACATGATATTTTAAAACTTGGTGAGAATCTACAGTCTACAATTTATATAATAAATGAGAAGAAAAAATTATAATGAATTGAATTTTAGAACAATTTGATAAATTTGTAACTCATTTCGATTAAATATGTAAATTATCCTCATATTTATTAGGATATATATTAGGTATCAATAATCACAATGGGACGAAAATGTCGTTTTTTGATATATCCATTTTCCTTTTTAGATGCCTCTAGCAACTCTATTATAAGTGGAAGCCTAACTGAACTTTATAAAGGAAAATCAAAGTTGAAAGAAAGGGAAAAGCAATATACGTAGTTATGCATTCTACAAATTCATAATGTTTTTAAAAATGTTTATTTTCATATCTCCAAAAAAAAAAAAAGTGGGAAGAAATTTTGGTTTAAATTAAATTTTGTTTCGAAAAGAAGGCAGCTAATAAAGTTATGAATAATTGCATACGCAAATGATATCCCGTACATGAACACAAATAATAGTGAACCGGTAATTTATTTACCGTAATATTAGTAAGACAAAAAAAAGTCGAAACTTATTTTATTTAACATTCATTAATTATTGTAGTAATTAATGAATATTAAATAAGACAAGTTTTGACTGATTTTGGCTAAATTTTTTTGTTATTAAATATTTTTGTTTATTTATTTGTTTAGAGTGTGGGATCTGTTGTAATAATTGAAATCCAAAGAGGCCACAGAGTAATTAATTGGCTAGAAAAGACATGCTTAAGAAAATAAAATTCAACCTTAATGTTCCTTTTTCATTCTTTAAATTTAACTGATTATGACCCCTCAGATGTGTTGATAAACGTGTTATCATTATTATTACATGTAACATGTTTTTTTCCAATAATTGTTACTTTCTTAATTAGGGTTAGATATCAACCGGAAGAGAGTATCATGTAGACGCCAACAATTTGATAATGTATACTAATTAACTAGATATTCCAAGGCTAAGTTAAGGTGAAATAATAGGGACAGAAAAAAATAGTTCCTTCCTTTTATTTATTTATTTTTTTTTTTGAAAAAATTTAGTAAGATTAAATTGGATTAATCAAAATTTTTTGTAAATTATATAAGTGTCTGAAGTTCGATCGAAAGAGTTCATTTGCTTTTATTAAAGTAGTTTTTTTTTCTTTTAAATATTTTTGTTGCTAATGCTAATTCGCTACAAAAAAAAAGAATTAAAATGTGCAAACACTTTATGAAAATTAACTTATTATTATTAAAAATAAAAAAACATAAAAACGTAAAATAAAATACTAAAATTTTAGATCTGAATTATTGATATAAAATATAATAAAAAATTAAAATTTATTTAATTAATAAAGAATACAACACACTTTACTTAATAAGGAGTCTTTAAAGATGATTTTTTTTTCACTCCTATAAAAAATTAATAACTAAACTGAAAAATATTTGACAGATAATACAAAATCAGCCCAAAGTAATCCAAAAAAGTTACTTTATTTAGTATTTCTTAATTACCATCTATCTTATTTTGTATTCTTTAATTGCGGTTAAAATAATTGAATAGTATTAGTTGTAATAAGTATAATAATTATAGATGTCACATGCATAAAATTATAAATATTAAGTTAAATAAAATAATTTTAAATTATTATCTCTCTAATACACATTGCTGCAATTAAACATTGTTGATTTCAATCATAACACAGATTAGAAAATTATTAAAAAAAACATGAAAAGCAACACAAATACAAATTTAGACATTGTTGGACTAGTGCTTGGGTGAGGTTTTGAGATGCGGTTCAACTTTACTCTTAAATTAGCTGTGAGGCAACAACATTGTGGACAGAAGGTTTCATTCCATAGTTAGGTGAAAATCTATAAATCTTGTAGCATTTATTAATTGGGTATCTAAGAATTCCACAATGTGAGCAAGGAGGTCCATCTTTGACAAAGATTCATTAATTGGCATTTCAATTCAAAATTATGTGGACCTTTTTTGTGTTAGAAATGTTATTTCATATCATTCCACAGTTCTTAAGTAAAATTTGTGTAAACAAGAGATGTAGCAATCTCTTTTGAGGAGAATGAAGAGAATGAAGAGAAAAAAACAAAGGAAAGGAAGAAGAGGGAGATAAGAGATTGAGGAAGATGAAAGAAAGAGAGAGAAGAAAGAGAAAGATGGTTGAACTCAAAGTAGAAAAAAATGAAAGTATAATTGATTCTAAAATACGTGTTGTTATATAAAGATTGGTGAAAATTTAAGTGCAGTCAACTTCAGTCAACTTCAGGTGAAGTTGATAGACGAGAGTCGTTAAATAATTTGAATGATTTGATTAAAGAAAAGTATAAGGTACCAACATATTATCTGCTAACTTATTGCCAATAATAATTAATTATTATATTTTAAATACATATATAAAGAGACACATCTAGAAAATATATCTATAAAGACACTTCTATTAAACACACCCATAAAAAAGACATTTTTATTAGACATATCTGCAAAGACACTTCCATTAAACACAATTATAAATAAGAGTTGGCAGAAATTAGCAGAAATACTGTTGGTAACGTAGGATTATTTGACTAAATTTTCATCTAATAATTCTCAATTATTAATTTCACATAAAGTTAACTGCACTTCAGTTTTCACCGTAAAGATTACATCGGTAAAATATAACTAACATGTTAACTGACAAGTGCAACTAATTATTAACAAATTAACTTACTTAGTAACTTAAATTACAAACAATTAATTAACTATTTCAACCATAGCAATGGCTGATAATAAAATCATATCCCATAAATTCTTTCAGATTCATTCACATTTTTTTCGACACGACCGTTGAAATCTCTTCCTAAAAGGATTTTGTCTTCCAATGATTAAAATGTTCTTGCGTGAGAGAAACTTACTTATCAGATTAAATTGTTTGGATAAATAGTAATTTCTTAAATAGATATATTGCATATATCAATTTGGCTTAAAGATCCTTTTATATATGTGGTTTCGAGTTCAAATTGTGAAAAAAGAAACAATAATTGAAAAAAAAAACGTATCCCATGAAAAGAACGACCATGAACCCTAATTAAGTAAATTGTGTAGACTCCTCCATTCATATGTATGTTGTGGCTCAGTTATCATTAACTCCATTATTACTGGTAAGTCCTTGCATCATCATCAGCATCGATCAGCATTCTTAGATTAGATTTTTTGTTGAATCAACGCAAAATAGGACACCACTGGCAAAATCAGATTCCATCGTGTCGCATTTTGGATGAAAGGAATATAAGATGATGTGAGGGCACCAAATTCTCCAAAGTCAAAATATGTACCATGCATTAATATTAATAATATGCTTATATTTATCTTGTATACATATTTATAATAATATACATAACCTCATTAGGTTAATCCACACTCCCACAAAATTAGATTTGAGTAATATTCCATATTCTCAATTAAAATATAATTCCATTATTATGCTGGATTATGATGACAAATAATGACGTACGTATATCTATAAAAAAAAATCTAATTTAATGATTATAAAAAAGTTAACAACTAACTATTATAAGAAAATACTTTATTTAAAAAAATTAAGCTGATAGAAAGAAATAGATAAATAATTATATATTTTTAATATTTTTTTAGTAAGAGTTTTTTTAAATTTGTTTAAATTCTTTCGTAAATTTTTTTTTTTATTTTTATTTTATACTAATTTTTTTCTTTTAAAATTTAACAAATATTAAAACAGAAGTTTTCATATTATATCTTAAAATTATTTTTTTTAAATTTTAAATTGATAAAAAAATATCTGAATGATTATATTTCTAACACGCATTACGTATAAGAATAAGATCAAGATTAATGAGATACAGACATATATATTACATTACTTTTTGACAAACACTAAATTATGTTATCATATGCTCAATAATTAAGAGACATATATGCTAGAATGCATCCACCAAGTTAAACGAATAATGAAAATTTTCACTCATCCTTAGCTTCTTCTTTCTTCTAAATGGTGTCCACATATACAGCACCCACTCTACTTACTTAACACCACCTCCTGGGAACACAAAATTGCTTGCGTCATGGATCAAGCACTAAGCATAAATTTCATTTGGTGGTCAATAATATCCTCCCACTTCCCAAAATGAAACAAACACAGAAAGAAATAGAATAATAACAAATTTGCACAATGGTAAAAACTCATCAGGTGAAATCGACTTCACGTGAAGTTGATACCTGAGAGCCGTTAGATGAAAATTTAGTTAAATCAGTCAAATCATTTAACGGCTCTCAGGTATCAACTTCACGTGAAGTCGACTGCACTTGAGTTTTCACCTTGCACAATAAGAGCACACAGACATGATACAGATTATGTGAAAAAAAAAGTAAAAAACTATTGAATTCTAGCTCATATGTTATTAAATTAGAACAAAAAGCCTTTAGACTTTAGAGTAACATGTGATTAGAGACCTCGCTAAGTTATCAAACAAAATATTTTAAAAAACGTTAGTTCATATAAAATTATTTAGTGTATATATACATAAATATATATCATTCGTTAAATCAACCATTTATATAAAATATATCTTTATAAAATATCAAACTATTTAAAATAAAAAAGTGATATGAGACAAATTAAATTCAACGAGTTTTATGAAACAATTTATTTTAAACATTTAACTTTTTAAATGAAAATTTATGAATAATTATATATCTAATATATTTTGTCATGCAATTTGATATATTATATAATAAAAATAATTTTTAAAAGAGTAAAGTATTGTTTTTGTCTCCAACGTTTGGAGTAAGTCCCAAAGTTGTCTCTAACGTTTCAATCGTCCTATTTAAGTCCCTAACGTTTCAAAATCGTCTCAATTTTGTCCCGCCGTCAATTCTGTTAACGGATCCCTAACGTCAGGACAACATTGAATCAATTTTGAAACGTTAGGGACTTAAATAAGACGATTGAAACGTTAGGGACAATTTTGGGACTTATCCCAAACGTTGGGGACAAAAACGATACTTTACTTTTTTTTTTTTTAAACAATTTAAGTTGCTTAACAATTATATTTTTATGCAGACACTAGAGATCTTGCTTGTGATTGTAATTGTTAAAAGAGTATTCTAGTAATTTCTAGGAACAAGGAACCGGGTTAATGTAATTGGAAAAATTAATGGATAAGGGGAATCTGTGTTGGGGGTGAAAAAATATTGAGGTGAGAGAGTTAGTGGCAGAAGTAGTGTTGTGTGAAACTGGTGCTTCTTTTTAATTGCCTTTTTTGTTCTATAAGAACCCCCATTTCTCATTTCATTGTGTCACCCACAAACTCACACAAACTAAAAGATCTTCTCTCCTTCAATTCCCATTTATATATACAGAGAGAGAGAGAGAGAGGTGTGTGTTTTGTGTGTGATATCACATCCATCATCAACACTTGTTATTATATAGAAATGGAGGAGCAAAATGGTGGTGGAAAATGGAGTGAGGGGTTTCATAGATTGAAGCCATACCTAGCAATAATATCCCTGCAATTTGGTTATTCAGGGATGTATATAATAACCATGGTTTCTTTCAAGCATGGCATGAGTCATTGGATTCTCTCTGTTTATCGCCATGTTGTTGCTGCTGTCATCATAACCCCTTTTGCTCTTGTTCTCGAAAAGTATATATACCCTTCTTATTCTTTCTTTCTCGTAGTTTAATTTTGATGCACTAATATTATAAAATATTTTATACAATAATTAAATCACATTTATTTTTTTATAATTATTTATATAATTAATATAAAAAATAATTATTTTTATTAAAATAATTTAATATAATTAAATATACGTGTAAAATTATTTTATAATGTGACGGATCAAAATTAAATTCTAAGTTAATTAGGGTAACTTCGTTTTATTAATTTCATTGTATGTTTGCAGAAAAATAAGGCCAAAGATGACCCTTCCAATCTTCCTCAGAATAGTGGCGCTTGGTTTACTTGAGTAAGTTTCTCTTCATCAAAAACCATCTTCTACCTCATTCTCTCTGATTCTTTCTTCTCATCCTCCATCTATCTTCATGAAATGTGTCAAAAATGTTTTTATCTTCAGATGCATGCATGGAGGAGTAACTAGCTATCTATCTAGCTCTGCTTAATATAAAATTGCCATAAAATGTTTTTTTTTTTTTATAAATTTAAACTAATATAAAAAATATACGAATTGTTATATTTTTAATAAATTTTTTTATAGAAGAATTTTTTCTGTATTTACATAATTTTTATATTTATCTCATATATACAAAATTCTTTAAGAGATTATATTATATTAATATTTGAAATATTTTTTTTAAGACTTTAAATTATCTAACATAATACTTAATTTTTGTAACGATAGTTTTTAAAAAGTTTTGTAGATCGTAGTAGCAACTTATCTTAAAGTATATATATTTCTTTGTAAACAATAAATAAATAAATAAATAATAAAAAAATTAATTATTAAATCAGTTATTTATATAAATTATATATTAAAATATAAATATATATTAAAAATAAAATATCTATTAATAATTAATTTTGTCACTGATTTTTTATTCGTAGATATATATCATGATTCATTGTACATATATATAGTTCATAAGCTGATGAAATTAGAACTGTTTTAGGATGTGATTAGCTAATAAAAATGACGTCTCTTATTGGCCCACACCTTTTTATAGTGGAGAGATGATGTTGAAGAAAGTAAGAAAACCACAAAATGATTAACAAAACGCAGCGTTTTGTTTCCACAAGAAATGTTCATTTCTCACCTGCTGCCAATAATAATATTAATATATTAATCAAGCCATGCAAAAGCTAGTAGGCAGGCACTAATTAGATTTGGCGTTAGTAATATGTATATATCATGGTCCACATATTTACATAATAAGGCCAATTTGATGTCTCCGTAGGATCATACAAGGATTCCTAAATATAAATATAACTAACGTGTTTGTTGTGATAGAAACACATTATAATTATTACAGTAAAAACATAATTTTATTCTTAATCTTGGCTAAAGACTAGATAATTAGTAGAGGCCCCAGATAACCAAGAAGTCTCTTTGGTAGTATTTGTTTTGAAGTATTAAGATAAAGACGGAATGACCGAGATTCAGTATTATATTTGTTGGTTCAGAGATTGATACTAAAATTTCAGTCTTTATCCCTAATATTTTAATATTTTAGTATTTCCAAAAAGTGAAAACATAAGAGACTGAAATTTTTGAAGACGAAGACCGAAGCTTTAATAATATTTTATACCTAAAATACTCTTATTTTAATTAATTAATTTTAATTTTATTCTTTATGTAAATTAAATTAAAATTTTATTTTTATTTCAATCTCTGTCTTCTACTTTACACCAATGCAAACACAATAATAAATTTTATTTCAGTCTGTGTCTCTCTTCCAAACGCTATCTTTATAATTAATGGTAATAAAGATAAGAATTACTTGTAGAATATATTTAGGTTGAGTTTGGTAAGATCTTTTGTGAAGTGTTTGTGATTGAAAAAAAAAAAATCATATTCTTGTTATTTTAACCTAAAAAATAGAGATATTTTTAAAAATACTTACAGAAATGTCTTTTAAATTTAGTTTGTGATTTTTAATGAATATCGGTATTTATTCTTACTCTTTATAATATTTATTTTTATTAAAAATTATCTTAATTTTTAAAAGTAATGTTTGCAATACAAATGTTTGTAGTTTGTACTTATTAAAAATTATATTTATTTTGATTTATGAAAAATATTATTGTTACAATGGAAATGGAACAGGCCAGTGCTAGATCAGAATTTGTATAACATGGGGATGAAGACGACCTCAACAACGTTTGCATCCGCCACAGTTAATGTCCTCCCAGCCATTACTTTTATAATGGCACTCATTTTCAGGTATAACAATTTCTCTATAACTTCTTCGCCATAACATTAAAGCTATGTTATTATGTATAGTTGCATCTGTCACCAATTGCTATCACCACCAAACACCTTTTATTTCAAATAAAGTTTAAATTCTTAGTCACGGTAAGAGTAATGCTAGAGAAAAAAAAAAGGGTTAGAATTTGTATTATTTAATATTTATTAATTATTTTTGACTAATTTTTTTGTTATCAAACATTTTAGTTTAGTATAATACTTTAAATTTTGTTGTGGTAATTAATTAACCAGGTTAGAGTCAGTGAACTTCAAAAAATTCCAGAGCGTAGCCAAGGTGATTGGAACGGCAATAACGGTATCCGGAGCCATGGTTATGACTTTGTACAAAGGCCCAGCCTTTCAGCTCATAAAGGGAGGAGGAGCCTTCGCCCACCACGGCAGCGCCGACGCCGAGCCCACCGATCAGCACTGGGCCTTGGGAACACTTGAGCTCATTGCCAGCTTAGTTAGTTGGGCCGGCTTCTTTATTTTACAAGTAATAAGCTCATATCATATGTCATATATATTATCCAAATATTTCACCATTTTAATTAATTTTTCATAGACTTACTCAATATATATATTTCTTTTTTGAATTATAGTCATTCACTTTGAAGAAGTACCCAGCTGAATTATCCCTTACAGCTTGGATTTGCGTGATGGGTATTATTGAAGGTTCAATTGCATCTTTTATATTTGAGAGAGACTTAAGCGTTTGGGTCATAGGCTGGGATTCAAGGCTCCTTGCTTGTGTTTATTCTGTGAGTATCAGATTTTTCTGTTAGATATAATTATTCATGTTGCATTCTTGTATCAGTTTAAATTTTTAAGATGAGTAATTTTAGAGCTATTAAAAATATAACTATTTATATTACTTGTTTCTATTATCTTAAACTTTTAAAATAAATGATTTCATGATACTATTATTATTTTTTAGTATAATTTTTTTTTTCTAGAGTTAAATACTAGTTAGAACAAAAAATTAATTAATTTTTGTAACAATAAATATAGGGGGTGGTATGTTCTGGAATGGCATACTATGTACAAGGTGTTGTGAGCAGGGAGCGTGGACCAGTTTTCTTGACTTCTTTCAGCCCTCTATGTATGATCATCACTGCTGCATTAGGTTCCCTTGTCTTAGCTGAAAAAGTTCATATGGGAAGGTAAAAGAACAACAAAAAAAAAAGCTTTTATTAATATAATAATATTTTTTTAATATTTATATAAAATATTTTACACTGTTAATACATAATTTTGCAGTGTGTTTGGAGCGATTTTAATAGTATGCGGGCTGTACACGTTTGTGTGGGCGAAAAGCAAAGACCATAACACAAGCGAGATAGGAAAAGGTAAAGATCAAGGGTTGCCAATCAAGGATGGTATAAGATCATCAGAACCGGACGTTTTCGACGGCATCGAGATCAACGGCCATGATCCAACGATGTTCAAGAAAGGTGCAGGGAATAAGAGTAGTAGTGGTGTTCCACCTCATGCACCAGCATTATGAATAACTTGAACCTGGGGGTGTTCTTAATTAATCATCATGGATATTGTAACAATCAATTAAATTTTCCATCCCCATTATTAATTACTACTTAAGATAGAGAGGTTATAGAAAGATTTTGTGACACTAAAAATCTTTCTTAACCCACATGTTTCACTGGCTTTTCAGTCATCTTTATATATATATGTAACTTTTTTTTGTCCTTTTTCTTTAACCCTCTTCTTTTTTTTGTTCTTGTTCCTTGAACTTATAGTGTGCATCAAATAATGTAATGAGGCTTTAATTTTGTCTCTGTCATTATTGTCCGAATGTTCTTTCTCATATTCTTCATTCTTTATTCCCTCCTAATTAATTCATATGTTAAAATCCAATATATATATAATCTAATGGAATGTGCTTAATTAATCAATGATTAATCAAACGATGAAAATAATATTGTTTGATAAAATAAAATAAATATGTTCTTCGCAACACAAAGTTAAAATAATATAATTTTTTGTTTATTGCAAAAAAAAAGGTTTCTGAAGAAACAAGATAAAATCAAATCAAAGGCTTAAACAGTTAAAATTGGTCAGAAAACATCCTTCAATTCAGGTATAGTTCCTTAATTACTTTACCTAGAAGCTAGCTAGCTAGGTGGAAAAGAAAAAGAAGAGAAAACTAATAGCGAGGTATAATTAATAGAATGGAATAATGATTGATCTATGATCCTACACATAATATTCATATATTATTCCATGAATGATGAGGTCATTGGATTCATATATGGCAAAGTATTCAAGGATTTGACAGTGTGGTGTTTGTGTCAGCAATTCCCAATTTCCATTGATGAATCCAACCAAGAGAATCAAATTCAGATTCCTTATGCAACTTATTACTCGCGAGTCCTGTCACATACATAATCAAATTAAGCACTCATCAGGACCCTACATACACTATGCTTCAACATAAATAACTTTTAGGAATAAATTTTTAACGATATTATAATACAATAATTATTATATATTATATTTAACCTATATTATTGTGCTGATTATTATTATTATTATTATTATTATTATTATTATTATTATTATTATTATTATTATTATTATTACAGTGACAATTATATACTTTTTTGTGATTATTAAAAAGTCTTTACCGATAACTTTTTAACAACAAAATAAAAATAGCTAAATATTTAATTGACAGTAAATATATTATCAATTATTTTATTATTCTTAAAAATAAAATAAATAATTATTAAAAATAATTTTTTTACTAGTACTAGCATTATAAGAAGAAATAATAATAAATTAGAGAAAATATATATTATTAGTGTCGACTAATTCATCACTAACCATTCAAATTTTTTTTTATTTCTCACGATTTTTTTCAATAAATATGAATTTTATTTAAAAAAGACAATAAGTTATTATATATATAACGTAAAGTTTAAATTTTAACATCTATTTAAATAGAGAAGTAAACTAGTCAGTGGATATATCAACTTAAATTGATTACTAACCATTCAATTTATTACTATGGGTCATATTTGTTAAATGGAACGAATATTTTAAATTACATTTTATTTAAAATCTTTTGTAATCAATTTTATTAGTATTTGTGTGCAGGTTTGTTTCAGTACTTCAGTTAATTTTTTGTTAGTTTAGAGAAGCTTTGACTTTTCCAATGTGAAAGAATGAGGAATAATAATTTTCGGGATGTATGTTATGCCTTAAAGATATATTTTTTTAAAAAGTCATTTAAATAAAAATGTTTAAAATATTTTTTTAAAGATATTTTTTAATAATTAAAATTTAATATATATAATTAATTAAATTGTGTTATTTTTGTTAAAAATAAATTAGATAAATTGATTTTGATCAAAAAATTAGTGAATTATATTTTAAACCAGTTTAAATTAATATTTTTTATAAAAAAATAACTATAATATTTCTATTATAAAAATGACTAAGATATTTTATTATTATTATTATTATTATTATATAAATTTTGAGCACTGAAAATCTTAATTATTCTCTTATTTATGTGCTATCATAAAGTTAAGATTTAGAGTTCTCAAAATTATAATATATATATATATATATATATATATATATATATATATATATATATATATAATAAGAGTATTTTAGTCTTTTTCTATAATATGATTATTATAGTAATTTTCTATAAAAAAAAGATTAATTTAGTCAATTCAAGATTTGTTTTATCAATTTTTTAACTAAATTAATTTGTCTGATTTAATTTTAATAAAAATAACACGGTTTAATCAATTATATGTATTAAATTTTAATTATAAAAAATTATCTTAAAAAAATATTTTAAACATCTTTATTTGAGTGATTTTTTTTAATGTTAATTAATTAACAATAAATAAATACCATATCAGAAAAACAATACTTTTAAATCTTTATGCGATGGTGCATGCTTGTATCAGGCAATTCCATTACGTTCATGAGAATAAAAAACAAATTATAGCGCAAAGCATGGATAGAATCAAGTTCCACTAGATTCCATCTAGCCAAAAAAAAAAAAAAAAAAAAAAAAGTTCCATTAGATTCCGAAATGCAACGTACATCCATTAGTTTATATCTTCTCTGACGACTGGTCAACTTCACGAGGCCTGCCTAAAACAATAATACTATAATGAATAATCATATGGTTAGAATCTTGAGGGCCTAGCTATGCATGTATTAGAAATCTAGAATAATTTTAGATTCTCTCTCAATAAGATGAACATTTGCATCCCAAAGGGGTGATGAATTATTTGTGTTTTCCACCTAGCTAGTTCACTTTTTTATCAATTGGTGTGCTACTTTTTCCCCTCAAATGTCCCTAGCTAGCTTATCCTACAATGCTACGTTTTATTTTTATTCGAATTTATTGGTCATATACATTACAAGATAAAGCCTTTTAGTGTTTGAAACTGCATTGAGTCCTTTTAATGATAGATCAATTTAGTTTCCATTTTCAAAGATGGGATTTTCATTAATTCAAGATCAACCCTAATCCCATATTTGTTGCTGAATTATTGATGTGGACAGTTAAATATCATTTTGATAGTCTCAGTTACTTGATAGATATAGTTTTCTTTTAAACATAATCAACATACTATTCAAAATTTGTTCATATAACTTGATTAAATCAAAATTGATAAATACCATTATTTAACTTAGGTCATATTAACATATGCTAAAAGTAAGATTAGGGTTATATATCTTCTTGTTCTAAATTAGTTTCTTTGCAACGGGGAGTGTATCTACAAAACTGTATTTGGTTCTGAGAATAGGATATGACAAGACACTAAGAACACGATATAAAAGACGAAGATATTAAAATTAATATTCTTGTATTTTATTTGGTGATAAACTAAAATAAATTATGAAAGTTCAATTTATTCTTTTTTTTTTCATACAAAAAATTAGGAAGAATAATATAGTGATAAAAAATATTGAAGGTTACAGAAGGCTTAGAGAAGGGGAGTTAAATCTATGACCTTCTTTTGCTTTAATGGATTAAGCCTTTAATATCAAACTTTCAAATAAAATCTGTTTGAATTGTGCAACGAAAATTTTAATTTATGAGACAATTATATTTTGTCTCATAAATATCAGAAAATAGAACTTAGAGAAAGAGAAGAAAGATGATACAGGCATGTATCCTGGTTCAGTTGTCTTGTGCAATGCAACCTACATCTAGTCTCCACCACAACAGTGGTGAAATTTTCACTATAATTAAAGTATTACATACACCAATATCTTAGCATTCACTCAATTCTTTCTTTCTCAAGTTCTTATCTAACTTGACTTGGTTATGCTAATACCTAACTCTTCACTCTAAGTGCTAACCCAACTTAAAAAGAGGCACCTCACAGGTACAAGATACAAGACAAATGAAACAACCTAAAGAAATTTGAAATCACTCTAGGCTTTTCTCTCAAGTGTTTCACTCAGCCTTTTGTCACTCATAGGCTTTTTCTTGAATTCTCTTTTTCATCCTTTTACCTCTCTAAAAAATTACACAAAGATATACATGAAAATAAAATACAAACTGTAAAATATGAAGGAGATTGATGCATTAACAACCTCTGTTGCTATAAGTTGAACCAGATTCAGCTGACTCTAATTAAGTTCTTCATCTTGGCGGAATGCTTCTTTAACTTAGAAAACACTGTCCAAAGTTGATGATCTCTTCACAGAGAAGCTCTTCAAAACAAACTCAAGTTCTGGTTCTCTCTCCTTGTCTTCAGAAAGATGAAGATTTTTCTTTTTGTACCTCTTTCTAAGTTGCTGTATTGATCTCTTTTGAGTCAACTCTTCGAGTTGTGTGCTTCCCAGACTTGTCATTTCACTTTCTTCAATTAACCCCAAATTAGGGATTTTAAAGCTGGTCTTTTTGCTTGACCAAAAACCTCAGATCAGCAAAGAGAAATATTTCAATGGTAAACCCAAATCTGAACCCTTGAGCAAGTGCTTTGTCCCCAAGAAACAATTTTAGCTTTTGATTCACAACAGTGATTATCAGAGAACACTTTCTCCAATTATCCCAAATCAGAGTTGCAAAAATTTGGAGAAGGAGTAAAGAAAGTAAATTGCATGCAAATGAAAATAAATCACCTTTATCCTCTAACTTATCTTAGCTTGCTTTGATTTGGGTGATTAGCCACTACCTTTTGAGTTTTACCTTTCTCTTTCTTTCTTCTCTGGTGAAATGAACATGAAGAATGAAGCTCTCTCTCTCTCTCTCTCTCTCTCTCTCTCTCTCTCTCTCTCTCTCTCTCTCTAAGTTTGACCGAAGCACATAAAGTGAACGATGGCTTCAACTTGGATGAGGAGCTTGAAGAATGAAGCTCTCTCTCTCTCTCTCTCTCTCTCTCTCTCTCTCTCTCTCTCTCTCTCTCTCTAAGTTTGATCGAAGCACATAAAGTGAACGATGGCTTCAACTTGGATGAGGAGCTTGGTCTGGATTGGCTTCTTTCTATTCAACTCAAATGACTTCTTCGTCACATTTTATTTGGGCTTTACTTGTAAATTTTGCACACTATAGCATCTTCTATTTTTTTTGTTCTATTTGTTTGGGCTACTGCTATTTTATTTCTTTGGCCTGCAACACTAATCAAACACAATAAAAACTAATTGGGTGTTTAACCTAATAAAATAATGTTTGTCATCATTAATTTAAAATTAGTTATATACTTAACTCAATAATCTTCCCCTTGATGACAAACATAGTTGTGAAATTGATCAAACGGATTGAATTTTAATAAGGTTAATATACTTTTCTTTAGGTGATGTTACTTGTTTTTGAATTGCTCCCCATTTTCTTTCCAAGTGTTGCTCCCCTGAATTTGTGCTCTTCTTTTCTTTCCTGTTTACATATTCACATAGGAAACACAATAATATACTATATACAATTTGTTGTCCATGGATGAAGCATTCAGCAAGATTTTTAAACAATTTCAACAGCTCATGAAACAGAGCTAAAAAATGTACCAAAAACAGCAAGACCAGTCAGCCCAAATAAAACAGAGCAACAAAAATGAGCATACAAACATACAAACATGATACTACTCTCCTTTTTGTCATCAAGGGAGGAATTGCAACCAACTTTCAAACCTACAGTAAACAATTAAGAAATAGTCCAGATAATTAGAAAATTAAAGCAAAACTAACAGTTGTTAATCGATTTACAGTCATCCGAGACAAATAGGAAGTCCAAACACAAAATACAATAGTTCCATGAGACAATTATCAAAATAAAACAGCATAGAAAATAGCAATAGAGGAGGCATCCTTAGGCATCCGAACCATCCTCATCATCAGAATCAGCATGATCTTCAGGATAAGTGGCCATGGTTTTATCCTCTTGGAGATTGTCAATGAACTTCATGAAAACTGCCACTCTATCTCTGGATTTTCTGAGGAAGTTTTCATGCTTGACAGCAAGTTTTCTCTGTTCTTTACTCATTGCAATTAGATGGTTGAATTGAGAGATAAATTCCTGAACTACATCTTTCACCACTCCATATAAGAGTGATTTGTGTCCAGTGGAAGCAGACGTCCTAGAGGCAGATGGAGGAGAGGATTCTTCTGGTTCATAATCATCATCATCATCATCAAGAACCACCATTTCAGTTCGAGTTGGTCCCTTTTTCTGCTGTTTCACTGAACCACCTCCTTTTAGATATGAGTGTCTATTTTTATATGTTTCATTTGACAAATCAACACCAAAATGTTCAAAAATTTAGGTTAAGAACATGCCATAAGGAAGAGTTTTATCTTTCTCACTTCTAACACAATCAAACATATACCTTACCATTAAGTAAGCAAAAGAAATTTCAGTTTTTAGGAGAATAGCATATAAAACTAGAGTATCATAGAAAGACACCCTTTGATATGAGCCACTTTGAAGAAGAATGATATGGTTCACTATGCGATGCAACTGAGTACGAGTATAATCAAGAGCTTTGTGAGTTGGAGTGATTCCATCAATCAAAGAGATGTGTTCACACACATAGGCTAGAGCATCATTGTATGAGAGACCTACCCCGTCATCCCACTTACCAGAGGTATAGACACAAGCACCAACATCAATTTATTTTAGAGAATCACTGATCATTTCATTGTTCAAAACAAGGTCACAGCCTTTGACAAAGGAGTGAATACTGCCCTTATGATAGGTCATATTTTCATAGAACTCCTTGACTAAGACTGGGTACACTGGTTTTTTTATTTTAAAAATATGGTTCTAATCCAGAAATTCAAAATTTTCAGCAAAAACAAAATCTTTCTTTTTCAGATTTGGTAAATCAACAAAAAAGGTGGGACATATGGTACGATGAACGATAACACGATCATAGAAATCATTGCTCATGGCTAAGCAAAAATGGAGAGGGTTATAGTTTGAGTGGGAGGTCAGGTCATAAAGTGTGATTTGTGTGCAAAAGGATCAATGGAGGGCTCTTTAACCGATTTGAGAGGGATGCGAGGGTTACCTCTTTGAGAACCAGAAGGAGCAGACCTAGGTTTAGGTCGTGTAGGTTCAGGTGCAGGTTCCTCAGCAGCAGGGCGCTTTCCTTTCGAAGTGCTTGGCTTGGAAGGAGCGCTAGGTGGTGCCGTCGACTTGGAGGAGGAAGGAACCCTTGAAGGATTTTTCGTTCGCACCATTGGGTTTGTACGAGGAGAGAGGTAGGAGGAGATGGAGAAGGTGTGAAGGTCTGATATTTGGAGCGAGTAGAGGATCTAGGTTTTTATGGGAGTTTGAGGATTTTAGCCCTTGGACTCTTTTGAATCACAGTTTTCTTTCTCATTGGAGTGAACTCGGATTTTGAATGAAATAAAGCACTAATGGTAGTGGGGAAGAAATGAAGAGGTAGTGGATGCAGTTAAGAAGAGAGCAGTTTGGTAACTGCACCAAGAAAGGAGGTTTCTTGAAACATGCAACTGTATCACCTATGACTAGACCTTGAAAAGACTTGACATAATGAAAAAGGTGATTTGATTTTATTAACAAATAAAACAAAACAAATTTAAAAGAAACTTTTTTACTAAAAGACAAAACACAAAATATCACATGGATAATGTAACACTCATTGAGCCCAGAGATGGTAGTGTTTAAGGAAACATATTGGACCAACGTAACTTTGAACTGAAGGGTTGGCCCAGAAAATTCAGATCGTGCAACTTAGTCCAGAAAGAGAATATTCAAGAAGATGGTTCTTCATGTGCCTAGAATTATCTCATCCCAACCTGAGAGACAAAAACTTCAACAAACATATCAGCAATGCGCAAATAACGAATCATGACTTAAAATCCCTAGATTCATCCTGAGCTTGCAAAATCTGTCTTCAGCTAGAGGTTTGGTGAAAATATCTGTTAATTAATCTTCTGATTTAACAAATTGAATGCTTATATTCCCTTTTTGAACATGTTCTCTTATTGAGTGAAATCTCACTTCAATATGTTTAGTTCTAGAGTGCAAGACTGGATTTTTGGAAATATTTATGGCACTCATATTGTCACATAACAAGAAAATATTTTCAACATTTAATTTATAATCAACAAGTTGAGTTTTCAACCAAATAAGCTGAGAGCAACAGGAAGAAGCAGCAATATACTCAGCCTCTGCAGTGGACAATGTCACTGTGGACTGCTTCTTACTTGACCAGACGTTTAGAGACTTCCCAAGAAAGCAGCATATGCCTGATGTACTCTTTCTATCCACTATATCTCTAGCAAAGTCTGTATCACAATAAGCAACTGCAGAAAACTCATCAATCTTAGGATATCATAAACCAAAATTGGATTTGCTATGAACATATCTAATAATTCTTTTAACTGCTGAAAGATGTGACTCTTTTGGTTTTGATTGGAATCTTGAACACATTACAACACTTTGCACAATGTCGGGTCTAGAGGAAATTAGGTACATAAGGAATCCAATCATTCCTTTATACCTAGTCTCATCAACATCTTTCTCAATTTCACCCTTTTCTAACTTTGAGTTAGGGTGCATAGGAGTTTCTATGGGTTTGGCATTTTTCATACCAAATTTCTTAACTAGTTCCTTGGCATACTTCTCTTGATGAATAAAAATGACATTTTCAGTTTGCTTAATTTGAAGTCCAAGGAAAAAATTAAGTTCACCCATCATACTCATGTCAAATTCACTTGTCATGAATTTTTTAAATTCAGTACAAAGGGTCTCATTTGCTGATCCAAAAATAATGTCATCAACATAAATTTGGACTAAAATGAAAGAATCATTAGAATTTTTAATAAATAGAGTAGTGTTAGTGGTGCCTCTTTGAAATTTATTTTTCAAAAGAAAAGAGCTAAGTCTTTCATACAAAGCCTAGGAGCTTGTCTCAACCCATAAAGGGCTTTTGAGAGTTTGAAAATATGATTAGGAAATTTTTTATTTTCAAAACCAGGTGGCTGTGCCACATACACTTCTCTATCTATTACACCGTTTAGAAATGCACATTTCACTTTCATTTGATACAATTTGAAAACACAATGAGCAGCATAGGCTAGAAATAGTCTTATGGCTTCCATTCGGGCAACAGGGACTAAGGATTCATCAAAGTCTATCCCTTCCTCTTGATCATAACCTTGCGCCACTAGTCTTGCTTTATTTCTAGCAATACTACCATCTTCTCCTAATTTGTTCCTAAATATCCACTTGGTGTCAGTCACTTTCTTTTCAATTGGCTTTGGAACAAGTGTCCAAACTTGGTTCTTTTCAAATTCACCAAGCTCTTCCACCATTACCTTTACCCACGAAAGGTCATTGAGAGCTTCATGTATGTTTTGAGGCTCAATTTGAGAGAGAAAAGCAAAATTTATTTCTTCATTTGCTTTTCTTGTGGAGGAACGTGTATGTCTTGACACCTTGCATCCCCAATGACAAATTTTTGTGGATAATTCTTTAAGAATCTCCATTCACGGGGTCTTGTAAACTTAGGAGCAGTTTTGGTCACTGTAGGATCCAAAGAAGTTGTATTGTCAGAAATTTTGTCAGATTCATGAGACAAAATAGAATTGTCTCCTGCAGCAGCTTTATCAGATTTAGATGGCCCAAAAATTTCTTTCTCTTGATTTTTGGATTCTCCTTCTTTGCCCTGAACTTGATTTCCTGCATCACAATCTTTTAAGATACTTTGAACTAAGTTAGTGTCACAAAAGGTAACATGTATGGACTCCTCTATAATTCTTGCATCTTGATTATAAACTCTATAGGCTTTGCTAGTTGTGGAATATCCTACAAATAAATATTCATATGCCTTTGGATCAAATTTCCCTAGATTTTCTTTGTTATTTAGGACAAAACATTTGCATCCAAAGATATGTAAGAAAATCAAGTTTGGTGGGTGACCCTTCTAAAGTTCATAAGGAGTTTTCTTCAAGAATTTTCTTATAATTATTCTATTCAAAATGTGGCACGCCGTGTTAACAGCTTCATCCCAAAAGAATTTTGGAACATTGATTTCACAAAGCATAGCTCTTGTCATTTCTTGAATGCTTCTGTTTCTTCTTTCAACAACACCGTTTTGTTGCAGTGTTCTTGGACAAGAGAAATTGTGTGATATTCCAAATTCCTCGCAAAAGGATTCAAATAAATTGTTTTCAAATTCAGTTCCATGATCACTTCTTATTGAGGCAATCTTTAAATCCTTTTCATTTTGAATTTTCTTGCTAAAAATCTCAAAAGCTGAAAAGGCTTCATTTTTGTGTGCAAGAAATAAAACCCAACCAAACCTAGTGTAGTCATCCACAATTATCAAACCATAATGCTTACCACCTAAACTTTGAGTTCTTATTGAACCAAATAAATCAATATGTAACAATTCAAGTGGTCTTTTAGTAGAGATGTCTTCCTTTGATTTAAATGAACTCTTTGTTTGTTTTCTGATTTGACAAGCATCACAAATGATATCTTTGTCAAATTTTATCAAAGGAAGACCTCTTACTAATCCTTTCTTGACAAGCTTGTTAATTTGAAACATGCTAGCGTGGCCTAATCTTTTGTGCCATAGCCACTTTTCAGATTCTTTGGAATGAAAACAAGCTACATTTTGATCCTTTAGTTCATCAAGAGTAAGTCCATACACATTATCACAACGCTTAGCAATAAACAATACATCATTAGTCTTTTCACTCACAAGTCACAACACATCATTCTAATCTTTTGAATATCACCAAATAACCCAAATCACACAATTGACTTATACTCAAAAGATTATGCCTCAAACCATTAACCAAAAAGACATCATCAATGAAAGTAGAATTATTGTTACCTACTTTTCCAACAGCAACGATTTTACCTTTTCTATAATCTCCAAAGGTCACAAAACCTCCATCATACTTGTTGAGTTTGATGAAGAAAGTTGACCTTCCAGTCATATGCCTAGAGCATCCACTATCCAAGTACCACATGTCTTTCTTCTTCTTGGATGCTAGTCAAATCTGCATATAATCTCAAGTAACCTTAGGTATCTAAATTAATTTGGATCCTTTGAAGTTAATCCACCTTGATTGCCCAAGTGCACTAAAATCACAAACAACATTGTAAGTTTGGTTTTCTATTTGTCTTTTTTCAATGAAGCAATGCACGTAAGAATGACCAATTTTCTTGCAATTTAGGCAATGATTTTTTTATGCATGTTGCTAAAATTGATTTATGTTTTGACACTGGAAATGATTATTAGACTGAGGTTTTCTAATTTTTGAAAACTGGACATTTCTCTTGACAAACTTATTTTTGTTATTATTGTTTCTTTTTGCAAGAACATTCAAACCAGAATTTTTTAAACCATATGGGCTTCTTGAATAAGAGGTTCTTTTGCGAAACTGTGAATTTTTTAAAGCAACCTCATTATTTAAAATGTAGCACAGACCTGAATTATTTGATCTAGGTTCGGTTCTTGAGGATGATGCAGTTTCCTTAAACAAGATTTTTCAAATTCCTCTTCATAGGTGGGAATGTAACACACTACTACACAAACCTTTACGCTTAAGCTGTAAAATAAAGGTAGTGTGGTATTACGACCTCTAAAATAAACTATATACATATGATAGCAAAGAAATATAATAAACTAGGAGTCTTGAAAAACAGGTGAAACAAAAATTGCGAAAATAAAAAGCGCAATGCTCAGAAAACGAGATAACTTGTGTGCGACGAAACCTAGAGATCATAGGTGTAACTAAGAAGAAAGCAGGAATGGAGGGTCAAAAGTACAAAATAACAAACTCCTAACTCAGCCTGCGAAGCTAAGGCTGGCCGGAGAATGTTTACATATATACACATATCCCGAAAACCCAAAGTACATAATTGAAAACTTAACTCTCCTCAACCCTCTAGGAGGGACAAAATAAACAAGTTTCTTGGAGAGAAAGCTAAGTACATATATATATATATATATATAGCTGTACAACAAAATAAACCCAGAGACTACTCCGCTTCAGAAGTCCAGACGCCTAGCGAGGAGCTTCTCGACCTGCATCTGAAAACAACAATACAGTATGGGGTGAGAACCGGAGGTTCTCAGCATGGTAAAGGTGCCACACATATAATATATAAGGTCCTAGGAATGCCAGAGGCAATCTTAGAATGCCGACACTCAGATTAAAAAGCCTTAAAGTATTAAACAGAAACCATAAAAGGGGTGGCTTCCTAGAGATATCCAAACCTAACATAACTTAACCTTAGTCCTATTTCCTTTCTGCCTTTCCTCCGAACCTCCATCTCCAATGGTATACCACGCACAGTTAAACAGATAAAATCAAATACAAGAAGGGTACAAGTACTGCAGATAACAATTATACAATTAGCATGGAAAATACATTTAGGCACACTCATTTATTGCGCAAAAAAGTAATTCATGTAATATGCATATAGTGCATGCCTGTCCTTATGGCTGATGAGTCTCATCAGTCGGTTATTAAGCCAACCCGACAAGTCCGGTTTGCTAAACCTTTCGACTGTCTCCCGACGCGCATCCCCAAGAGTCTATGCATTACTTTTTCTCATATTATAAATTGCTCAATGGGGGTCAACCTTCTCGGAAATTTATAGTGCCTGGTCACATCTTATGTCGCAGGGTCAATAGAGTATCGAGTCTCAACCTAGAACATGTGGTGGCAAGCCACGGTACTTCACCCAAAGAAACCCGTATCTCAGATAATTTAAAAGTGTAAGCCTCATACATTTCATAGTAATTACAGAAATCAATTATTCAAGCCTTAGCATCTTCAATCATTCATGCATTCATCTTCTTTTTACATGATTTCATCATTTTGACCATTACTTCACCCTCAAATTACCTTAATTTACTAACTCCACCTCATTACTAAGCTTCCTAACCAAGTTTAGAACTAACAACAGGAAAATAGAGGTTTAGAAGTTTGAAATTCAGTTTAAAAACTCAAAATCTAGTTTTTGCAGAAAATAGGGCCACGAGTGCGCGTGGGTATGCGTTTAGCCCAAGATGCGTATGCATACCCTAACTACACGTACACATAGGCGCCTGACAGTAGCGCATGGTCGCGCATGAAGATCTTGCATACGTGTAATCCTCAAGTCACGCGTCGACCACGCGCACGCGTGGGCGTGCAAACTTAGCCCATTACGCGTACGCATAGGCTTGCTCGCGCTCGCATACACGCGAGGCAGTAGCTACCCTATGTGTATGAAGGTTTCGCGTACAATTACCCCTGCCACGCGTACGCGTTGGCCACGTGTACGCGTGGGCGTGAATTTTATCAAAATTTTGGTTAAGTCTGAAATCTGCAACTTTGCTAATTTAAACACCAAACTTCCGACGTACATAAATTTTTTGTTTTAGATCATTTTTTCTCCATTCTTCAAATGGCGTAAACTTCATGGATCCAATTTTCATACAAAACTAATTTGAAACCATTTGGGAGTCCGGAAGCCAAGTTATGAGTTGCCAAAATTTGGCCAAAAATCAACTTTCACAAAAGCTTCAAAACCTCATTTTCCTTAAAAATTCAGTTCAAACCTATGTTTCATGCACCAAAATCAACATAACATTACCTTACTATTACCACAATAATCCTCCCATGACTATCATAACTCAACTCCACAATATCATATATCAACCTTGCAAATATATCAACAAATTTGTTATCCGCCTATCCAAGACATTCATATATTCCTTTCAACAAGTCCATAATCATAAATTCATCAATTCACATCCTATTATTATCATCCACAACAATTACTCAACCCAATACATAACTCATAGTATAATTCAACAAGAAGGATACTAAGCATTAAACATTCCTTTACATTTCAACTTATCCTAGGGTCGTCTAGCCTAAGTTTTCACAAAGCATTATATATTAAATGCGCGAAACCTAAACCATACCTTAGCCACTTTTCACGTATCGATCAATGCAAAACACCAAAGACACACATAGCCCCACTAGTCCAAATTCAACAAAACCTTGGCACCAATCCTCCACCAAGCCTCCAAATATCCACAATTCAAGTCCAATACTTATATATATACCTAGTTCACACATATCATACATATATACTTCAAAATTCAGAATTCACATACTAAAATCAAGAATTGGCTAAGGTTAGTGATCCGTACCGCACCCACAGACAAAACAACTCAAGCCCGATAAGCTCTGCAAGCTAAATCGAACTTAGAATACCAAATTTGACAAAATCTCAATATAAAGGCTCAAATTTCGAAAATCAAAAGGGGGTAAAGAATCTGAGGTGAGATTGTAGCTTACCTGTGAAATTGATGCGATAGAATTGTAGAGCTCGGTACGCTAGACGCGTAGCCACAAACGGTGCAGCGGCTGGAGCTCGGATGAAGAAGTTATAGCAAAGGGAGTGTTTGAATGAGGGTTTGGAAGGCTTCAAGTGTTCTTCCTCTTTATTGAGTGTTTCCCAGCGTGAATGAGGAAGAGAAGGGAAAGAGGAAGTTGTGTTCTCACTTAACGGATGGGTTTGGTTGGGCCTTGGACCCACTTTGGGCCCGGTTCAACCGGTTCGGTCCGTTCGGCCCAATCTTGGGCCAAATTCTTCGAAATTAGTGTCAAAATTCTCGTTTTAAAGAGCTCTATCCTATTTTAATATAAGATTTTCATTTCTAATCTTCCTTATTAAAATTTAATTTATTGACTAATTATTTACTAATTTAGCGGGGTTTACAGGGGACACGTCCCAGACCAGATTTGTTTATGATGGATTTTGTTTTTGAAGAAGAGGCCATAAATTGTGTCAAAGAATTATCAAAAATTGCATCATCTTTTGTCACATATTCTAAACCATATTTTTCAAATAATGGCCTTTGATTTGCAAGTAATTTATCCAAGTTGCTAGAACTGTGAGCAAATTTTGCTAAATCACTATTTAATCTTTTAATCATTTCATTTAATCTTTCATTTTCAGTAATAAGCTCTTGAGAAGGATCCATAATGTGATTTCATTTTAGTTTTTCAAGTTTAGATTTCAGAAATCTATTTTCTTCAATAATATCCAAAGCACATTCGGTTTCCTTCACCTTTTCTTTCAAAAAATCATTTTCAGCTTTCAACATTTCTTTTTCAAATTTGCATTTATTATATTTGTTCAGCAATTTTTTAGAGTTTAGGATGAGATCATCTATGATAACATGTAAATCATCTATGGACAGATCATAGTAATTTACCTCATCAAGTTAATCTTCACCAACCATAAAGCATATTTGAGCTTCGCATTCGGAGTCTTCTTCCTCATCCGAGTCGTTTTCAAGATCTTCCCAAGATTCCATGAGCACTCTTTTCTTTTCTTTCTTTTCTTTTTCTTCCTTCTTGATTTTCGGACAGTTGTATTTGAGATGTCCAGCCTCCTTGTAGTTGTGGCAAATTACTTTGCTCATGTTCTTCTTGTACTCCTTCAAGCTTGAGCCCTTGTACTTGCCTTTGTTACTCATTAGCCTTCTAAGCTTTCTAGCAAAAAACACAAGTTCATCATCTGAAAAACTATCACTAGACTCACTCTCTTTTGATTCGACTTTTGACTTAAGGGCTATTCCCCTTTTTTTTAGTCTTGGTTTGTGTGTGTGATTTCATAGGCAAGAAGTTTTCCTCTCAGCTCATCATATGTTATGGGAGTTAGGTTGTTACTCTCGGTTAGGACAGTGGCCTTTATTTTTCATTCTTTTGTGAGGCTTCTAAAGACTTTTCTCACTAGTGTTTGTTCTGTGTGTGTTAAACCCCTAGCATCAAGGCTATTTATTATGATTGAGAATCTCTCAAACATTTCATCAATACTTTCTCCATCCTTCATATTGAACATTTAATACTCTTTTTGCAGCATATCAATCCTTGTTTCTTTAACTTGTTTGGTGTCTTCGTGTGTAACTTGGAGTTTCTCCTAGATTTCTTTGGCCGTCTTGCATCTTGACACCTTTTGATACTCCTCAAAGCTGATAGCATAGTGTAAAAGGTTAATGGCTTTAGCGTTCAGCTCCACTTTCTTTTTGTCATCATCATTCCATTTAGTTTCCTCTTTTGGAGTCACCACTCCATCAACACTTGTCTTTGTTGGAATCTTAGGGTTGCTCACGACAATCTTCCATATGTTGTAGTCAATAAATTGGATGAAGATTCACATCCTTTCTTTCCAGTAGGCATAGTTCTTTCCGTTGAAGAAGGGAGGCCTATTGTTTGACTAACCTTCTGTTAAAGTGTAGGCAATTGTGGTTGTGCCCAAGTTGTTTGCCATTGGACCTTTCCTTTGAGCGGTGAAGTTTGATTCTTGAGACCTTGGCTCCTGATACCAATTGAAGGTTATAGAAGGCTTAGAGAAGGGGCAGGTTGAATCTATGACCTTCTTTTGCTTTAATGGATTAAACCTTTAATATCAAACTTTCAAATAAAATCTGTTTGAACTGTGCAGCGAAAATTTTATGAGACAATTCCATTTTGTCTCATAAATATAAGAAAACGGAACTTAGAGAAAGAGAAGAAAGATACACAGGCATGTATCCTGGTTCAGTTGCCTTCTGTAATACAACCTACATCCAGTCTCCACCACAACAGTGGTGAAATTTTCACTATAGTTAAAGTATTACATACACCAATTTCTTAGGATTCACTCAATCCTTTCTTTCTCAAGTTCTTATCTAACTTGACTTGGTTATGCTAATACTTAATTCTTCACTCTAAGTGATAACCCAACTTAAAAAGGGGCACTTCACAGGTGCAAGATACAAGACAAATGAAACAACCTAAAAAAATCTGAAATCACTCTAGGCTTTTCTCTCAAGTGTATCACTCAGCCTTTTGTCACGCATAGACTTTTTCTTGAATTTTCTTTTTTAGCCTTTTACCTCTCTAAGAAATTACAGAAAGATATACATTAAAAATGAAATACAAACTATAAAACATGAAGGAGATTGATGCATTAACAACCTCTGTTGCTATAAGTTGAACCGGATTCAACTAACTCTGATTAAGTTCTTCATCTTGGCAGAATGCTTCTTTAACTTAGAAAACATTGTCCAAAGTTGATGAACTCTTCACAGAGAAGCTCTTCAAAACAAACTCAAGTTCTGGTTCTCTCTCCTTGTCTTCAAAACAAACTTTTCGAGCTGTGTGCTTTCCAGACTTGTCATTTCACTTTCTTCAATTAACCCCCAAATTAGGGATTTCAAAGCTGGTCTTTTTGCTTGACCGAAGACCTCAGATCAGCAAAGAGAAATGTTTCAATGGTAAACCCAAATCTGAACCCTTGAGCAAGTGCTTTGTTTCCAAGAAACAATTTTAGCCTTTGATTCACAGCAGTGATTATTAGAGAATACTTTCTCTAATGATCCCAAATTGGAGTTGCAGAAATTTAGAGAAGGAGTAAAGAAAGTAAATTGCATGCAAATGGAAATAAATCACCTTTATCCTCTGACTTAGGTTAGCTTGCTTTGATTTGGGTGATTAAACACTACCTTTTGAGTTTTACCTTTCTCTTTCTTTCTTTTCTGGTGAAATGAACAAGAAGAATGAAGCTCTCTCTCTCTCTTTTTCTCTGAGTTTGACCGAAGCACGTAAAGTGAACGATGGCTTCAACTTGGATGAGGAACTTGGGCCTGGATTGGCTTCTTTCTATTCAACCCAAATGACTTCTTCGTCACATTTTTTTTGGGCTTTGCTTGTAAATTTTGTACACTATAGCAGCTTCTGTTTCTTTGTTTCATTTATTTGGACTGCTGCTATTTTATTTCTTGGCCTGTAATGCTAATCAAACACAATCAAAACTAATTGGGTATTTAACTCAATAAAATAATGTTTGTTATGATCAATTTAAAATTAGTTATATACTTAACTCAACAAATATAATTATAAAAAATTAATAAAAATAATAAAAAAAATTAAAAAAAAAATTTTATTAGTATCTCTATATTATTTTTATCAGAAAAGATACAAATTAAAATACACTAATCTAATATTTTTAAACATAATATCTTTATCTTTGTCTCATCTCTAAAACATAATTTATGTCTTTATGTTACTATTTCATTATCTCGTGCCTATAAACCCAAAAGATTTTAACGACCACAGTATAAGAGATAAGGATTCATATAAAAAGTATGTCTTAGACGAAATTTATATACGTATTGTTTTAACTCACTGAAATAAGGTCTAGATTTTGTTCCAGATTTTGTTCCAAGGGCTGGCATGTCTCCCAAGATGAACGATCTTGAACCAATTCTTACTTTAGATTTGATTTGGGAGTTGGACCTTAACAAAACAATAAATTAATTATAATTATAATTAAAAGATGTCTATGTAAGCTAATTGTTATGGCTTCATGGAAACATTATTGGCATCAGTATTAGATTAACAATTATGAGACCAAAATTGTTTCTGAGACCAACAAAATTTAAATTTTTGAAAGGAAAAATATAGATAGATAATGAAAATATTAAACAATGTGAATAATGGATATATTGAATGTTTAATTTACTAGGTATTCGAATGTTTAATTTACTAGATGTGCAGATAATTATTTTAATATTAAGATTTATGTGAGTAATTTAGAGTGTAGTATATTTTACTTAAATTGGATTAATTTTAAGATCCGTTGTTTATGTTATTCAAAAAAATTATTAATTACCTAGCATAATCTTTTTAAAAAACATGATATTTAATTAGCTTTTTTTTTTCAAAAAATAAAGTCTCTATTAATTAACTTATTCTAACAATTTGCAAGCATTCAAAAAGCATTCCCTTTATATTTGTCTGGGCATTCCTCTTATGGACAAGTGGATGATTGGTCTTCATATCCAACCTCTTTAATTTTGATCAATTAATTAATTGCAAGTAAGCAAAAATTACTTCCAAGTTGCGTGTCTTAGTTGCTGATTTGTAGGTCCGTTCTTCCATATGCTTACCAAATCTGCTGCCTTATCTATCACAAAAAAGTGAAGCTGAGTCAAATCATTTAACGTAACTTGCATGCATAGTCAACACCACAATTCCTTAGCTTTCATTAGAATTTAGAAACATGTTGGTAAAACTAATACATAACGTGAAAACTTAGTTACAGTCGATTTCACGTGAAGTTGATACTTGAGAGCCGTTAGATAATTTGACTGATTTGACTAAATTTTTATTTAACGACTCTGAGATATCAACTTCACATAAAACCGACTTCACCTAAGTTTTCACCAATACATAATGCATAATTATAAGAACTGAATTCAATCGATCAGTTCGATTTAGTTAATCAAAAATTAATTATGAGATCGATTTAATTTAAGATAAAAATCATTTAATTATAGATTAGTAAAAAAACTGAAAAATAAGTTAAAAAATTCATTAACCAATTGAATCAATGTAAATTTTTAATGGTTAATCAATTTAAAATAATAAATTATGTAAAAAATTATTTTTTAAAAAAAATTATATACTTTATACATAAACATATTATTGTATTATATCGAGTTCAATTTCGATTGAACTTCGGTTAAATTTTTGAACCTTTAAACTTTTAAAACTGTCAATTTAATGACAAATTCAATTTTCAAAACCTTTAACACATGACATCTTATTCGTTTTGATAACTAGAGTAGCCTTTATGAGTTTAAATATAATCGATATAAAAAATATGTCTCATACAAAATATTTTATGATTAGTTTGAATTGAGAATACTAATATATAGTTTCCATCGAAATTTAAGAAAAGAAAATATTATACGATGAACACTTTTAGTGTATAAAAAAGAGAGGAAATTACTGTTGATTTAAATATAAGATTAAAAAAAAGTATTATTAGATCACTTAATATTTTTTTTCTAAAGAAATATATTTATAAAACGTGTTTGAATTAGATATCCGCATCAACTCCAAAGAAAAACTTTGCCATAAATTAAGATACGTTTCCTTCTTTCCAATTTCTGTTAAGGGAAAAAGAAAATGGAGCAAATATGCAAGCAAGAAAATACGTAACCTCATGTTATCAAAAAGTATATGGTCTAGTTTTAAATAAAATCTAACTCTTAAGTTTTCGCACATGTAGCATTCCAATTTTCGATTGGATTATCTCTTGTTTATTTAAATTATGATGCCATCATTGGCCAAATTAAAAGCATTTTTTTTTAATAAACATTTTTATAGAATTCACTACTAAAAAAAATTATTTTTAGTAGTCATTTTTCTTGCTTTTAATAGCAATAAAATAGCCGCTAACATTAGTCATTTTATGCTTTGTCGCTAAAAGATTTTAGCAAATATAATTATTGGTAAAAATCTTTTTAATGACCGCAAAAAATATATAATTAAAATTATAACATATAATAATAATGACAAATATATAATTATCGCAAAAATATATCTTAAATAAGACATATAATGATAATTATGTTACTGTCACTAGCTAAAAGTGATTTTTATTGTACTGATTATTGTAAATTAATAACATTATTCAGTCTTTTTCTTCCTATCAAATTTTGATATATGGTATTGATGTAAATGTTTTCAGCCCATTATAATTTGTTGTGCTAGTAATAAAGAATTTCTTGTAAAATCACATTAAAATTCTAATAATTAATAAAGTAGGATATGGTTTACCTAATAAGTATCTTTTAAAGTCACTTGTTAAAAAAAATCAAAATTATCACAAGTAGTATTGATATTAAAAGTATTAACTTTTGAATGTATTAAATATATTAAAAACCATTCAAAGATATTTTTTTTTTCAAATATTTATCAAATGGCTTTAATTTAGAGCCTTTACAAAAAATATCCCTAAAAATGAGAGTGTAATAAGTTCATCATATTTATTATATATAAAAAAGAATTTAATTTTAGTACAATATTAGTATAAAATAATTTTACATATACATTCAATAACATGATATTTCATCAATAAAAATAACTATCTTTTATATTAATTGCATAAATAATTATCTAAAAAAATAAATATGATTATAAATTTGTATAAAATATTTCACACTTTCAATACATCAAAATTAAACTCACGTTAAAAAAATTGCTTCAACTTTACGCTTTTGTCAGTTTCTTGAATAAATCACCGACCTAAGTTGTGATTAATAAAAAAAATGTATAATATATCAATAATGGCAATGCTTTATCATTAAAAGTAGAATTGGCTAGCTATAAACTTAATTGGACACGAATGAATAGCACATTAAGATGGATGCATGCATATCAATTTTGCGAATTCGTACACTATCATATGACAAATAAAATGCAATTATTGCTCAAAACAAAAGCATGCATGGCGCATATAGAAAGAAACAGAACGCTACCTACTTTCTTTCTAAAGAAATCCCTCCTTTTTGACCACCATACTTTTCTAGAGATAATAACGCCCCTTCAAATTTTAAATCATCAACATTATTTTAAGGGGCAAGTTATACCCTTTAAAAAGGGGAAAAACCTCCAACATAAACACACCTAGTCACGAACCTAACATGTCTTTTTGCATGGCATTACATACGATGGTTTAGTTTTGTTCTGCCTCAAACGTTTTATTGAAAAAGATGATTGAGGGGTAGTGTGTTTTACGTTGTTTGTCATGAAGTATATGTTTTAGTATTAGCGGTGTGATTTGGCTCGATTTTGATAAAAAAAAATAGGGTTACTACAATATTTTTGCCTTAGATAACCCTTATCCGAAGCAACAGTTAACAAATGTTGTCTTAGATAGAAAAGACAACATTTTTAACGAGTTGCCTTTAAGTATGACAAAGATAACAAAATTTTTGGCCACCCACTAAAATAGTTGTCTTTGATATCTAAAATAACACTTAGAAAATGTTGCATTATACAAAATTTAAGACAACATTTTTAAATAAAAATATAATATTTTATAAAGGTTGTAAAAAAATTGAATAAATAACATTTATAAAAAATTGCCTAACATTTTTTATAACTAAAAATTTTAGAAGAAACTTTTTATTATATTCCCACCGATTATTTTTCCTATCAAATAACTTGAAAAAAAAACATTTGTTTCTCAGTTCATTTGAAATTGAAAGAGTCCTAAGCCTTAAAATTACCAAGCCACGGAAGCCAATAATACACCCACGCGCAAACCCTTTCTCTTCGTTCTCCATTACCAGCTCCAATAATCGACGACGCTAACGGCGACAGCAGCTCGACACACAGTGCTCTCTTCAACGGTGACAGCGCGGTGCTCTCCTCCACGGCGACGGCGCGGTGCTCTTCTCCATGCAGGCTTCTCGATGGCGACAGCGCGGTGCACTCCTCGTTCTGCGCCAAACCTCCACCGGTGAGAAACCCTTCTCCCTACTCTTCTTCTCTTTCTCCCTCTTCTTTTTTCTTGCATCTTCCTATTTGCGAATCGGAGATGTAAAAACCGTAGCCACCTCTGTTCCGCTAGCGAGCTTTGATGCATCACGGCGACCACCTCAACTGGTCTATTGCTTTGGCAACACGATGACCACCCCTCAGCTGCAACCTCATCACCCCTGCCTTCTTGTTTTGTTCTTCAATTTTCAGGTTTTTGTAAAAACTCATTTTACTGTTCTCTGATTTAATTCATTATATTTTAATTAGATTTTAATTTTTACTTAATAATTTTATTTAGTCAAACTTATTTTGGCTGATTAGGTTACTTTAGATTAAAATTAGGATTTTCTTATCAGCATTTGTCTTAGTTCATAGCTAATTAAGCATGCTATTATGATTCTTGAATCTGGAATTTCAATTTGTTTGGACTGGCTTGATTGATATTTTGTTGAATTTCAAGTTTTAATTTTCACTGCTTTTCAGTAGAATTCAACTTAAAGGAAAAAGAACAAGAAAAAAGGAACAAAAAGAGCAGTTTGAGACACTATTAAAATTTTAATTTAGGGTGTCTGTGTTTTTCTTTAGTTTTTTTTTCAGTGCTATTTGATATCATATATATCATTATTGTTGTCTTGTAGGGAGATGCTGATGTAATATGTAGTGGAGCTTGGAAATTCTGGCCGCTGGAGCTTATGGCTTGCGTCAATTTTGACCGTGAGTGATTTTATGGGGTGCTAAGCCTTCTAAGGTATTCTAATATTTTTGAGGTATGTGCAAATTATACATAGGACTTGTGTAACTGTGTTTTGAATTATAAGATAATTTTTTAGAGGTGTTTCTTAGTCATGGCATGGTGATTAATTGGCATGTTCATTGGTTTCAACTAGCCATAGGTTTGTTGCTAGTTATTTACTATTAAATTGTTTGGATTTAAAAAATCCATTTTATAATTTGAATACTAAATGGATGATTAAGTCTCATTTTTTTTATTTTTTAATTTAAAAAAGTATTGCAAAGTCTCATGCTATTTATCCTTACAAATACCTTCTTTGTATATTAGCTTAACATTGGCTTAGAATGAAGATGTGGTAGAACATTTCTTCTTCAGAAATGGAACAAATCGATAAAGGTATCATTTCAGAATGCTGTTGATCAAGTTTGGTACCTTTTCCCAGATCTGAATCTCGATTCTGTTGAGTTGGATCATCGCAAAGTTGTAAAGGAAGGTCAGTTGGTGGAACCTCACTCGGCATAACCATGAATGAATGAATGTTAGAACTTTTCTTTTTTGTTTATTATGCTAATGCTAATTTTGTGCACTTGTTATTGCTATGTATCTATGTTAGTGCTGTATTTTAAGAACTAAGAAAGACAATGTTAGTGCTTCTCATAACGTAAATAGCTTTCGCAATTCCCATCTTCATGTACATACGTAATATATTGAACTATCCATGCTACTCTTAACATTATTGGAATTCTGTGGATCCTGTTCTTGTTGCTCATAAGATGTTCTTTATATTGCTATCCATTTGTTTATGTTTCAATTTGTTGACGACAATGGTGTTTTTTAAAAAGGGTCATCTGAATGGGATTATGTATTGGGTTTTCTTGTCCGAGTCAGTTTTTATTCATATTTTTGTCATAAATTAAAAGCTTGTTAAGTTTTGAAAATAAAATTACTAAATTGATGATAAATAAAATTTTAAATAAATACATGTTCAAATTTTATGATGCTGGAAAATGTAAAGAATTTTCTTATCTTGAATTTGCTGTTTTATGATGCTTTTGCACATTTACTTTGATTCGGGGTTTTGTAGAGGGTATTTTATGATACGAAGATGTTTAGGACTTTAGGTTAATACGTTACTTGTTGTTTGGTCACTGGTGAGTATGGTTGGACTGCAAACATGGAGAGGATTATGAAAGCTTGGGCCTTGAGAGACAACGGCATGACTGACTACATGTCTAACAAAAAGAATATAGAGATCAACCCTAACAATAGCATTATGGAAGAATTGACGAAGAGAACGGAAGCTGATAAAATTGGGCATTTACTTTTTTTTTTGTCAAAGTTCATAAGAAATTCTGTTTTTTTGTTGTTGTTTAGTTATGTGTATTTTTATTTGAATTGGCAACTGTATATGTTTTTAGAATTTATTTAGTTGAATTTGAAACAACTTTTTAATTTAATATATATGCAATATATTAGCTTATCTTTATTTTTCTATCTATTAAATTTAGTTTAAATAGTTAAATTTTATTAAAGTGTGCTATATATCCCTTGAAAAAGACAATTTTAAATAAATTTAGATAAGTGTTGCTATAGATATCTAAAAAGGTAACACAAAAAAATAACCAGAAAAATTTATACAAGTGTTGCTTTAGGTATATGAAAAAGTAACTTAGAAAAATTTATACAAGTGTTGCTTTATATATTAAAAAATACAACTCATAAAAAGTGTTGCAATAAAGTAATTTTTTATGTGTTGTGTTTGGGTCTGTTGGGCAAAATGCACCATTCCCCCTTGAGAAAATACCTTTCACAGAGAAATAAAATAGACACAATCACAACACAAGAATTTAACATGGAAACTCCAATTACTGGAGAAAAAACCACGGCCGTTGTCAAATGACAACCAGAGAATATCACTATGTGAAAATTGTTACAACACATAGACTTCTTTCTCTCTAACACCGGCACCCCAGTACACCCACACTCTCAAAGCAAATATTTAACTACACCTCACAACATTTTCTAATCAAAGAGTATAGAGGAAAAGAAAAGTCAGATACAAGCTTTAAGTGTTTTCGACTGGTGCAAAAAATATGGAGAACTTAGCCTCATATTTATAGCCTAGGTCACCTACTCCATTTGCTATCCTAAGCAATGTGGGACTAATTCAACCAAATCCTAACAATCTCCACCTTGATTGAAATAGTCACACATCTTCAGCTTCCATAGTCAATACCGACAATTCTTTGCTGCCATTGTCTATACCGACAATCATAGTTCAGAGAACTATCATACTCCACCATGAAAGTATACTCACTTGGAATTAGACCACTCAAAACATTTCGCCTTGGTACAGATCGAAACCTTGCTGAAAATTCATGGTGCAACTTTCAAATTGGCTTTTCCTGGAAGTTCATCAGCCATCGACATAACTCTGCCACACACCTTGCATCTCAACGCCAACCAATGCCCGTGTGCAATTGTGGACCCGATTGCCACAACTTATCCTTATCCATGGCAGTGCGGCAATACCATGAGAATACTTCTTATCTTCAACGCCTTGTGCAAACCTGATTGTATCAACACATCCTTGACTTGTATTTGCCACAAGCCAAAATTGATTCTTCCATCAAATTTCTCTATTTCATCTTCACAGCACTTGAATATCCTGACATTGTTGCAACCGAATACTGAAATAGTATAACTCAACTGTAGACCGTGCACTAGGAAGGGTCCCCAGAAAAAAGAGGTGGGTCACAATGGACACACTTAAATACTAAGTCTTTCCTTAGCCAGAACCTTTCCAAACTGCACTCTCACAGTGTCACACTGCCTTCCAGCAACAACAACAGTAACCAAAGATCAACCTCAAGTCACAGGACAAAATTCTTTTCTGATGTGGAAGGTCGGACTAGGCTGCAACCACAGAGCATACTAAGAATAAATCCCACCGAACCGAAGCTCTGATACCACATGTTGGGAATATTTACACCATTCTCCCTTGAGAAAATACCTTTCACAGAGAAATAAAATAGACACAATCACAACACAAGAATTTAACGTGGAAACTCCAATTACTGGAGAAAAAACCACGGCCGTTGTCAAGTGACAACCAGAGAATATCACTATGTGAAAATTGTTACAACACATAGACTTCTTTCTCTCTAACACCGGCACTCCAGTACACCCACACTCTCAAAGCAAATATTTAACTACACCTCACAACACTTTCTAATCAAAGAGTATAGAGGAAAAGAAAAGTCAGATACAAGCTTTAAGTATTTTCGACTGGTGCAAAAAATATGGAGAACTTAGCCTCATATTTATAGCCTAGGCCACCCACTCCATTTGCTATCCTAAGCAATGTGGGACTAATTCAACCAAATCCTAACAGGATCCTCTAAGACAACCCTTATACGAAGTTGCTTTTTTTTAGTAGAAAATGCAACGTTTTTTAAATGTTACCACGAAAAGGATTTCCTTTGATGCAAAAAAACGTTGCCTTAGACCTAAGGTAACGGCCGTATAGCCAACCCCCAAAAAGCGTTGCATTTTGTCGAAAAATGTTGCCTTTGATCAAAGGCATCACTTTTTCTTATTATAGGCAATATTTTTGAAGGGTTGCCTTAGCCCAAATTTGTTGTAGTGCGGTAAAGTATATTTTTTTTCTAAAATTTGAAAAAAATTTTAAAAATATCCCAAAGTTTTATTTTGTTTCAATTTTGTCCCAGAAATTTTTTATTTGCATCAAATATACTATTGACGACTAATTTTTCAAAAAATTTAAGACCAAAAAGTATACTTTACCCAAAAAAATAAATTGGATTTGAAGTATATAATTTATTGATGCCATTTGAATTGGATCGATTAATTTTATTTTTAAATCCGATCCAAATTTATATAAACTACTACGATTTGGATTGGTTCTGTTTATTTAGATTTTAAAAAATAAAATTTAACTTTTATATTTGTGAGTCATAGTGTTCAGAAAAGAATTTTTGAAAAGCTTGAATCACATCACACATTTTTCATATACATGATTAGGTTTTTGGGATATATATACTTTGCTTTTCTGAACTACTGATCATGGAAAATTTGCTTTCAGCACTTTTTTTTTCTCGGCAAGGCACATTTTAATTTTAAACTTTTTTAAAGTGCACTTTAATTCTTTTTTTTATTAAATTTTCTTCTTCGTTGTATGTTTATAGGGCGAGAGGGAGAGATAATTTTAATAAATTATAACTTCAAATTATAATATTTTATATCATCATCAATTATAACACATCTTATGTGATTATGAAAGTAATTATTATTATTATAAGATTTAAATATCTTTTTAAAAAATCATGTATGGTTAAATAATTGTACAAAAAGTGCTTTTTTCTTAATTAACATCGTCATGCTAATATTATGTACTAAAAATGCTTATGTAATATATATTATATTTAGCACGCTATGCATGTCAACTCATCATAAAACTAAACTCCTAGCTAGTAGCTAGGTCCATATGAGTTAGCCATGAAATTAATTACTAAATAGTAAATATACCATTTTTAAAGTAGGCATAAATTATCAAAAAGGAAAGAAAAATGAAAAGAGATATACATTTGAGTTATAAATAGCATTAGTGAAAGCTAAGAAGAAAGGACAATATTAATAGACTTTTGAATGCATGTCTTTTGATGCATAATAAAAGACTTTTGAATATGTGTCATTTAAAATATAAAAAAACACTAACTTTTAAAAAGTATAGTGCTTAATTAGATTTAAAAGCAATCAATTATATGAATGAACTACTTAAATGCACAAGCCAGCAATCATAAGAACAGTTGAACTATAAATATTTAATAAAGTGATAAAAGTTAAAAAAATATTATGTTATTTATGCAACTAAAATAATTGAAATATCAACTAAGAAAGTCATTGTTGAAGGTGGAGTGTTATTACATATGCAAGATAAAATTCAACATTTGACACTTATCTAAATAGATGAGTAAGTTAAATACTCAACTAATTCAAGTTGGTTTAATTAAACTCTAGTTTCACATGTCAAGTTGCAAAGACTAACTACTTCTAACACTCTACTTTTTACAATTAGCAAATTGTTAGTCTCTAGTTGATTAGTCTACTTCAAACAAAATTACTACTAAAGAAAGAGATATATGTGATTTTATCAAAATTGAAGAGTTAGAAAAGTATATTTTGGTTAAAAATTGCCTAGAACTTCCGTACAGTGTTCCTTCGTGTGTCCACGTCAACCACACTGAAAACATATAGTATGCAGTTCGCTTCATACTCTATGAACATCATCCTTTCTTTGATTCTAAATTTTGACCTCAATGGTTTAGTGAGATCCAGCTTCACGCACAGCCTCAAAAAATCTATCCCTGCTTACATATTCTGCTGTGTTGTAGTCAATTTTTAGTGTCTTGCCTATGATATCTCCTATTGTCTTTAAGATAAATTTATCGTAGTATTCAATAGACAAGTATGAGAGACGTACCCATGCTGCAATCTTGCTAAGTAATTATAAAAAATTAACCATGGTCCTCCCTTTAATGCTAGATCATAGTCAGCTCTCGCCGTAAACCTAACCAGGAAGAAATCATTCCCGACATCAATGAGACTGATTATTCTTTCTTTGTTTCATATCCCCTCCAACCTCTTCTTCAACACACCATACCTTATTTTGCGTCTGAGTAGCTTGATTATGAGTGTGTCACTCCACATTTTATTTAACTTTTTCTGTTCAGTTCTATTGAGTATTAAGTTGGGATAACTATTAAAGGGTATTTACAAATTTGATTAATTAATATTATTAATATTAATAAATAGTTACTAATCTATTAGTATCATTTGCTTAAAGGGACACTACTTTTTAAGAATTGTGTATATTCAAAATATTATATTTATTGGCTAAAGGGACAACTCTTTAAGAATTGTATATGTTCAAAACATTCTATCCATTAGCAATAAAAAAGACACAACTATTTGTGTATTAACAAATTATAATTGCTACATGCAATATGTATAAATGAGTCCTTATCCACTATTTCAAACACACAAGTACTAAATGTACATTTTACTTAACTATTAAGAGATTTTCTTTGTTCAAGAGAGTTAAGAACTTCTTACTATTACTAATTAAGAAATTCTTAGGTTTCATTGTATTCTGTGAGAGCATTGTTATCAACCCTATAGCAACTAAGTGTAGGGACAAATATCTCTCTAAAGAAAGCTATCTAATCGTGCCTTAAAATCATCTTCATATACCTAACAATCCTCATCCCAGATCAACTTTCTTCTCGACAACTCCCTCCTAACTTTCCAGTTTTCACTCCCTAATACTTCATCCTCTCTATCCGAGTACTCATACTTTGAGTCCTCGTCCGAGCTATCTTCCTCAGTCATGGGATTCTCTTCTTTCTACTCTGTGTCCAACTTATAAACAAAGGCAGGTTCCTTCACCATACTGGCGTACGACTTCTTTCCCTGGCCTTGCTCCACTGCTATCATCTTATTTGTCGCTCTTCTAACCATATTTGGTCCTTTAGTATCATTGTTGCGCAATTTTCTCTTACTATGTCTCAGGTTGTCCTCCTCTTTCACCGAGGATGTCCTGAAGCTTTTTTCCTCTCACTGCAATATTTGAGAGCATTTTTTTTCTCTATTCTTTAACTCTTTAGTTAGATCTAAAATTGGCTTAAATATCAATTTACTGTCGACAAGATTTGTGCTTTTTCTATGACCCATTTTCTTACCAATTTTTTAGTCATGAACTCATGAATTTGAAAACGAAGTTAGGTTGATCTAGTGGTTATTAGCTTACTAGTCCGCTTAAGCAAGTATTGAGGGTTCGAATTCTGCCTTGTGCATGCAGCAACTCATTGGCCAATGGCAAACCCTTAAATGGAGTTCTGATCCGCGATGGATTAATTCTTAGCCTGTCGAATTGGAAAATACCGTAGATAACAAAAAAAAAAACCTCATGAATTCGGTAATAGCAATGCCAAAAAAAGAGAGAGATAGAGAAAAAAAGAAATTTGCGGTTTAAACTATGTGTGAAACCGCCAACCAACGCAGTGCGGACACGGACCTCTCTCAAAACAGCCCATATATACTACAAACTAGTCCGACTTGGTCTATTAATATTTAGTTTATTGTGGTCTGGGCTAAATGGACCAGACTGATACACCCACCTCTAATTGTTAACAAGTTACGTTATTGTGGTATGAAACAGTAATAAAATAAGAGCAATGCTAGGGGGCCAGCAACATTTGTGATTGGTAGCCATCAACTAGTCATCAATGATGATTTGATTGTGTGAGATTGGTGTGAGATTTCATCCAATGGCTCACATTTCTCTGCTGGTTACATGTTGGCCAAAATGTAATAAAATTGCTGGCCCCTAGACTTTTCCTAAAATAAATCTAATTGGCAAACCAAAGGGTTCAAAGAAAGTATAGTGTGATAGTCAAATAAACTTAAACAACTCAAAAGTGAAATCAAAAGCATGATGATAATGTGGATATGATAATACTACGTACTATATACACTTGTGTTGGTTCCAACAAAGGCTATCATATCGACGTGTTTTCCATCAAGTTATGTTTCGAAATTGTTGGCTATCATATATATTTAGACTATGAGTCTCTTTCAATTTTATTATTACTACTCTACAATGTACAAAGCATAATCTTTGATAATTTTTTCCAAGGTGGGTCTTCGCTGTCAGAAGTGAATCTAATGAGTTAGACCCCCTATATCCCTGGAAGCATTTGTTGACTTTTCTCACATATATAATATTTTTTTAATATATGTAAATAATGTGAGAAATAGATACTTTTGTCTTGCATTCAGATTAAGCTTCTTAAATTGGTTTTCACATTAAAAGAAACAAACCTTAACCATGAAAACACAAGTTATTATTTCCAAGGCTGCTTATCACGTTACACTAGTGAAAATGATATGTATCCTCCTATTTGGGAAATTAAGTTCTGAATTTGAAGCTTATAAGCCCTCTTGTGATATATCTGTAACTACTAGTTTGACTACATATATCAAAGCACTTAAAGCAGAACGAAAGGACAAAACTTTATGCTATACATCATATACTATATACCATACAAAAAATACCTTATAATTAATAACAGAACAATCACCATTATCATGGTTGTCATTTCCACTATCTTTGGCAATTGGCATCATTTCCATTGTTTTCCTTTTCACTATCTTCATGAATTTTTTACCTACTCTCTTGCAGGCTCTTTGGTTTGTTTCACCTTCCTTTCTGTAATAAAAAAAAAATCTTTTTTTTGTTTGGCTACTTTTCTTCTCTTCTGACAATACATAAAAGATACATTGATCAAAAAACAAAAGAAATATTTAAACAAAAAGATAGTTCCTTAGGCTTACTCATAATCAGAACCAGTCTCAGTTTCTGAAAAATTCTCTACTATAACAAATTTTTTCTTTACTTGTTTTCTTCCCTGCTTTTCAACCTTTCCTATCTTCTGTTCTTCTTTTTCGTCTTTTGCTTCTCTGAGCCCTGATCATTTGATGAGACCCTAAAACATAGTTATTTAATTAGCCAATGCTCATATCATAATATTGAGTTTTCTAAATATCAAATTTGATGTGCTAAACTTACCAATTCATCTTTTGCCTCATGTTCGACCCTTTCTACTAGCTTCTCGCTCCGATTGCCTTGTCGGAGCTTCTTCGCAGGCCTGATGTTGGAGTTCCAGAAGACAGTTGTATTAAACAGAAAAGAGTTCAATAATAAACCGAAATTATTATTATATACCATCAAAACTAATAAAAATAATTTTAAGTACAACTTACATGTCAGAAGCTTCTTCTATTTGAGTTTCCGAACGAACATAGGTAAAGGTCTTTTGGTCATTTATTATCTCTTCCACAAGAGAACTTGGAAGAGCCACTACAACAGGAACTCTAAGGAAGGTAAACAAGAAAGAAGTTAATGTTGAATGATTAGAATAGGAACTGAGAAACTGAAAACTGCACGTTGAAAAACTCACATATCCAGATGTTGAGAATGAGTTTCTTCTCCAACCACAATGATTTGTAGTTGAGGACCAGGTGTAGTGCTACTGACAATTAAACAAAAATTTCGTGATTAATTAAAAAAATTATTACCTAAATCTAAAAGACCAACATAAATATTTCAACTTACAGGGTTGGAGGTTGTAAACTCTCTTTTTCCTTTTTTTCATGCCGTTTCTTTCTTCTAAAAACTCTCACTAGGGTTTCAAAGGTATTTCTCCTAATAAAAAAAATACCAAATTAAAATCATCAACCAAGATTAAATGCAGAGAATTAAAAATGTAAATCCCGGTTAAATTAGTAGATAATTAGTCAATAAATTAGTTTTTAATAAGGAAGATTAGAAACACGAATATTATATCAAATTAGGGTAGATCGAAACGAGAATTTTGACACTAATTTTGAAAAAAAGGTCCAAAATTGAACCGAACGGGCCGAACCAGTTGAACCGAGCCCAAACCGGACCGTGGGCCCAATCGGACCAGCCCTTTAAGTAAACCCATGTTCTTCTTCTCCCCATTTTGGCAGCGTCGAAGAGCATCAGGGGAGAGGAAAGAAAGAACGCCAAATCCTTACGTTAACTTCCAACTCCCGTAACTTCTCCGTCCGAGTTCCAATCGCCGCACCGTTTGCGGCCACGCACGCGTTCACTGCGTCGAGCTCTACGTTTCTACTGGAACAATTTCATAGGTAACTTGCTATTTCACCTCAGCCTCTTCTTTCCCCCAATTTTCAAATTTTGAGAAGGGATGTTAAATTTCTTTGATTTCTGATGTTTTAGGATCCAATTAGCTTGAGGAAAACATTCACTCTTGCTTATGTGAAGCTTGGGTAAGGTAAGGATACGATAATTTTATTTTAATTTTATTGAATTTGAGCTTTGAGTATTAAATTGGATATATATGCGCTATAAATGTGTATTAGGTTGAAAATAAATAATTGGAGCTCGAAATTGTGAATACTGGAACTTGGAGGAAGCGGATTAGTTGAGGTTTTGGGGACTGTGTTCTTTTAGAAAAATTATCTTGGAATAATACTTGGGAATCGGCTAAGGTATGGTTTAGGTTTCTTGCATTTAATATATAATGTTCTGTGAAAACTTAGGCTAGATGACCATAGGATAAGTTGGATTGCATGTGTATATTTAATACTCAGTATCCTGTTGATGAACATGGTTGGTTTGGTGCTTGTTGATTAACTGGTGATTTGGTGAATTATTAATTTGAGGTATAATTATTGTGGAGGTTGTTGTGATAATGAGGTATTTTATGTTAAAAGCCTAGGATTTGTGAACTATGATTCTTAGTTGAATTTTGGTTGTTGGATTTGAATATTGTATGAGTTTAATTGTTGATCTGAGGTAGATTTATTGTGGTGATTATTATGATGATAAGGAAGGGTATGTTAAATTGAAAAGAATGCAGGTTTGGACCCGAAAAGGGTGGTAAAGTCCGAGTTTTAGAGGAGATACTGCCGAAATTTTATAAAAATTAGAGATTTTGTTTATATGATTATTTAAAAAGATTTAGATTCAAAAGTTATATGGTTTGATTTTGAGTTATTAAGAAAATGAGCATGTTTTAAGTTTGATTCATTTAGAAAAGAATGAATTATGTTTTGAATTGGAACTATTGATGGACGGAATGGGAGGTGTGATAATGAAGGATGAGCATTGAATATGATTGATGTATGATGATGAATGAGATACAATTGAGAGTGATGTGGATGTTGATGAATTATAATTAAATTATTTATATGGCTTATGAATTTGAATAATTTGAGATACGAGATTCCCTGGATAAAGTGTCGTAGCTTGCCATCACGTGTACCAGGTAAAAAATTCGATACTCTGTTGACCCTACGACGTAAGTGTGACCGGGCACTATATAAATTTCCGGGAATGTAACCCCCATTGAGCAATGTTGATTATTTGAGAAAAAGTTGTGCATAGACTCTTGGGGATGCACATCGGGGGACAGTCTAAGTATTTTCAGACTTGTCGGGTTGGCTGGATAACCGACAGATGAGCCTCATCAGCCATAAGACAGGCATGCATCATATGCATATTACTTGAATTACTTGCTTGTGCTTTAATTGGGTGTGCCTAAATGTACTTGCCATGTTAAATGTATATTTGTTACCTGTAGTATTTGTAACCTTCTTGTGCTTGCCTTTATCTATTTAAATGTTCTGTGAAATGCATGATGGAGTTGGAGTTATGGAGGAATGGCAGTATGAGACTTAGATGTAAGATTAAGCTAAGTTAGGTTTAAGTACTCTTAGAAAACCACCTTTTATGGCTTCTGTTTAATACTTTAAGCTCTATAATCTGAGAGTCGGCATTCTAGGATTGCCTCTGGCATTCCCAGGGCCTTATATATTATGTGTGTGGCACCTTTACCATACTGAGAACCTCCGGTTCTCATCTCATTTTATACTATGTTGTTGTTTCTCAGATACAGGTCGAGAGGCATCTCGTTAGGCGTCTGGACTCTTGAAGCGGAGTGGTTACTGGGTTATTTTGTTATGCTATGATGTATATGTGTGTGTGTGTGTGTGTGTGTGTGTGTGTGTGTGTGTGTGTGTGTGTGTGTGTGTGTGTGTGTGTGTGTGTGTGTGTGTGTGTGTGTGTGTGTGTGTGTGTGTGTGTGTGTGTGTGTGTGTGTGTGTGTGTGTGTGTGGCTTTCTCTCCGCATAACTTATTCTTTTTTATCCTCTTAGAGGTTTATATAGAGGCAGGATTGTGTATATGTACTTTTGGGTTTTGGATATGTATGTATATATGTGTAAATATTCTCCGGCCAGTCTTGACTTCGCAGGCTGAGTTAGAAGCTTGTTATTTTGTATCTTTAGCACTCTATTTCTACTTCTGTCATCTTATGTTTAGTAGTTATAGTTTTCTTAGCACGCAAGTTAATTCGTTCCTTGAGCGTTGCGCTTTTATTTTGCGATTTTTATTTCCTTTATTCTTCAAGGCTCCTAGCATATTATAATTCTTCTACTATTATATGTACTCATTTTATTTTAGAGGTTGTAATACCACACCACCTCTGTTTTATAACTTAAGCGTAAAGGTTTGTGTGGTAGGGTGTTACATTATGGTATCAGAGCAGTTCGTTCCTATAGAGCCTGAAAAACGGACTGCTTGTGCCTCTGTGCATGTATTTATGTGCTATTAGGATATCTAATTGATATATATGGCATAAACGTTTGTGAGCATGCATTTGGAACTTAAAGCATTAGACCTACGATATTGAGACTGATCAACTTAATATCACTTGTTTGGTGTGTATAGGGACCAGATGTCGACTCGCGGACGCGGTCGCAGGCAAGGTAGAGGTAGGACAGGCACTGTTACTCCTGCCCCCATAGGGACTGATCCAGTAGACTTTATGGCTGCCCTGGGAAATATGGCTGTAGCTATACAGGCCGAGGCACTGAGTAATCAAATAAACCAGGGTAATGATGGGAACAATAATGATGAGGACAGTCCTATGACACTTGCTACATTTCGAAAAGTTTGCCCTCCAACCTTCAGGGAAACATCAAATCCCACTGATGCAGATAATTGAATTCAGGCTATGGAACGGGCATTGCAGGCCCAACAGGTTCCTGAAGAGCAATGGGTTGAATTTGAAACTTATCAGTTGCAAGGTGAAGCTCAATATTGGTGGCAAGGAACCCGACGTATCCTGCAGCTGATGGAGCTGCGATTCCTTGGGAGATTTTTCTAACAGAATTCTGTAAGAAATATTTTTCTAATTCAGCCAGAAATGCCAAGAAACTTGAACTGATGCAATTAAAGCAGGGACAGATGACTGTTGCTGAGTATACTAGCAAATTTGAGGAGTTATGTCGCTTTTCTCGTATCTGTCAAGGTGCGCCTGACGATTTTGCTGAATGGAAGTGTATTCAATATGAGGGAGGTCTTCAGAGCGATATTTTGAGCTTCGTTGCCCCAATGGAGATCAGAGTATTTTCTGAATTGGTGAATAAGAGTAGGGTGGCTGAAGATTGTGTGAGAAAGGCAGCAGCAGAGAAAGGAAGTTTAAGGGTGCCTTTTCAGAGGCCTTCAGGGAGGAATTTTGCTCCAAGAGGTAGGAATTTCCAGCGTGGAGGCTTTGTTCCGCAGCAAACTCAGGGCCAGGGTAATTACAGAAGGCCGAATACTAATGTCAATCAAGGAAGAAGGTTTGGAAAGTAGTCACAGCAGGATCTTAATTGTTAGAGGTGCGAAAAGTATCACCCTGGAGTTCTGTGCAGATTGAGACTTGGAGTATGCTATTCCTGTGGACAGCCCAGGCATATGGCCACTAATTGCCCGGAGAAGAAGAAGTATGAGGCTGGTAGGGTGCAGCAGCCAGGGAGAGTATACACTACTTCTACAGTAGGTGCTGAGGGATCTGAGACACTGATTAGAGGTAATTGTGAAATGGCTGGTAAAATCTTAAATGCTTTATTTGATTCAGGAGCAACTCATTCATATATTGCATTTGAAAAGGCCAATGAGTTAGGATTGAGAATGGTGGTTTTAGGTTATGATTTGAAAGTATATAATGCTACTCATGAAGCTATGGTGACTAGGATAAGATGTCCACAAGTTCCCTTTCGAGTGCAACAGCGTGAATTTGTGCATGATTTGATTTGTTTGCCTATGACTGGTCTTGATCTCATTTTGGGATTGGATTGGTTATCCAAGAACCATGTTTTGCTTGATTGTTCTAAGAAGTCAGTACAGTTTATGCTGGAAGGGTCAGAAGCACCGGTTGTGGTAAATAGTTACCATTTGAATTCTATGATAGTAAACTATTCTGGAACTGAATGTCAGGGTATTATGTTATTAACTACGGGAGTATCAGGTGATGATCAGAGTTTAGAGCAGATTCTGGTTGTATGTGAATTTTCAGATGTATTTTCGGATGATATTAATGAATTTCCACCTAACCGGGAAGTGGAACTCGCAATTGAGTTGTGCCTGGAGCCGGTCCAATTTTGATTACTCCTTATAGGATGTCACCTTTAGAAATGGCTGAACTGAAGGCTCAGCTGGAAGATCTGTTGGGTAAGCATTTTATCCAACTAAGTGTTTCTCCGTGGGGAGCGCCAGTGTTACTAGTAAAGAAGAAGGATAGGAGTATGCGGTTGTGTGTCGATTATCAGCAATTGAATAAGATCACTGTAAAGAATAAATATCTATTGCCTAGAATCAATGATCTAATGGATCAGTTACAGGGTGCCCGTGTCTTTTCTAAGATTGACCTGCGATCCGGGTATCATCAGATAAGGGTTAGAGACGAGAATATTCTGAAAACTGCTTTTAGGACGCGTTATGGTCATTATGAGTATACAGTGATGTCTTTCGAGTTAACTAATTCCCCGACAGTATTTATGGATTATATGAACAGGATTTTCCGACCGTATCTGGATAAATTTGTTATTGTCTTCATTGATGACATTCTTGTTTACTCTAAGACTGAAGAAGAGCATGCTGATCACTTGCGAACTGTGTTGCAAATTCTGAGAAATAGGAAATTATATGCTAAGTTATCTAAATGCGAGTTCTGGAAAAGTGAAGTGAATTTTCTCGGTCACGTGGTGAGTAAGCAGGGAATAGTTGTGGATCCTGCTAAGGTGGAAGCAGTAATGAATTGGGAGCAACTAACTTCAGTCACAGAGATCAGGAGTTTCTTAGGTTTGGCGGGGTATTATCGCAGATTCATTAAGAAATTTTCACAGCTCGCTTTACCTTTAACTAAATTGACTAGGAAGGATACGTCTTTTATCTGGACTCCGGAGTGTGAGGAGAGTTTTCAAGCATTGAAGCATAGGTTGACTACTACACCCGTGTTGGTGTTGCCTGAGCCAATTGAACCGTTTGAAGTGTACTGTGATGCATCGCTGAAGGGTTTAGGGTGCGTTCTGATGCAGCACCAGAATGTTGTAGCATACGCCTCACGGCAGTTAAGGCCGCATGAGATGAACTACCCGACACATGATTTGGAACTTGCTGCTGTTGTGTTTGCTTTAAAGATTTGGAGGCATTATCTTTATGGTGTTAAGTTTCATGTTTTCTCAGACCATAAGAGTTTGAAGTATCTTTCTGAGCAGAGAGCGTTGAATATGCGTTAGAGGAGGTGGATAGAGCTTCTGAAAGATTATGATTTTGAATTGAATTATCATCCAGGAAAAGCGAACGTTGTGGCGGACGCCTTGAGTCGGAAATCGTTATATACAGCTTGTATGATGCTACGGGAGGAAGAGTTACTGAAGGCATTTCAAGGTTTGAATTTGGGAGTTAGAGAAGAATCTGGAATTTTGTGTTTGAATCAGTTGTAGATTTCAAGTGATTTTAAATCAGAACTTCTGAAAGCTCATCGAGATAGTGAAGCGTTACGTAAGGTATTGCCAGCAGTTGAACAGGAAAAACAGTGGGGAGTGTCAGAAGGTCAGGATGGTTTGTGGAGGTTCAAGAATCGGATTGTTGTGCCAGATATCAGAGACCTGCAACAGAGTATTTTGAAGGAAGCTCATAAGAGTGGATTCTCAATTCACCCGGAGAGTACTAAAATGTATCAGGATCTGAAAGCGATGTTCTGGTGGTCAGGTATGAAAAATGATGTGGCATTGCATGTATCTAAATGTTTAACGTGTCAGAAGGTTAAGATTAAGCATCAGAGACCATCAGGAACCATTCAGCCTTTGGAGATTTCACAATGGAAATGGGAGAGTATCGCAATGGATTTTGTGATAGGTTTGCCTAGAACCCGATCTGGTTGTGACGTTATTTGGGTGGTTGTGGATCGACTGACAAAATCAGCTCACTTTCTTCCTATCCGAATAAGTTGCACAATGGAGGAATTGGCTCGAATATATATCAAAGAGATTGTAAGGTTACATGGTGTGCCTTCTACCATTATATCTGACAGAGATCCCCACTTTACATCAAGGTTCTGGGGAGCTTTTCAGCGTGTATTTGGGACTCAGTTAAGCTTGAGTACTGTGTATCACCCTCAGACAGATGGTCAGTCAGAGAGAACTATTCTGACCTTGGAAGATATGCTAAGAGCTTGTGTTTTGGACCAGCTGGCGAGCTGGGACCGGTATATGCTATTAGTAGAGTTTGCTTATAATAATAGCTACCATGCGAGCATCGGAATGGCTCCATATGAGGCTCTGTATGGCAGAAAATTTCAATCTCCACTATGTTGGTATGAAACTGGAGAAAGAAGTTTGTTAGGGCCTGAGATGATAGCTGAAACTATTGAACAGATAAAGAAGATTCGTAGTCGAATGCTTATAGCCCAGAGTCGCCAGAAGAGTTATGCTGATCAGAGGCGAAAGCCTTTGGAATTTGAGGAAGGAGAGCATGTTTTTTTGAAAGTTACACCAACCACTGGAGTGGGAAGAGCTATTAAGACTAAGAAACTAAATCCCCGTTATATTGGACCGTTTGAGATCCTGAAGAGAATTGGGCCAGTGGCTTATAGAATTGCCTTACCGCCGTATCTTTCAAATTTGCATGATGTGTTTCATGTGTCACAGCTTCGGAAGTATACTCTTGACGCAAGTTATGTTCTAGAACCGGAACCAATCCAAATAAGAGAAGATCTAACACTTCCAGTAACTCCGGTGAGAATTGATGACACCAGTGTTAAACGGTTACGCGGGAAGAAAGTATCATTGGTAAAAATAGCTTGGAGTCGAGCTGGTATCGAGGAACATACCTGGGAACTCGAATCAGATATGTGAAAGGACTACCCACATCTCTTTTCAAGTAACTGAATTTGAATTTTGAGGGCAAAATTCTTTATTAGGTGGGTAGGATGTAAATCCCGGTTAAATTAGTAGATAATTAGTCAATAAAATAGTTTTTAATAAGGAAGATTAGAAACACGAATATTATATCAAATTAGGGTAGAACTCATCGAAACGAGAATTTTGACACTAATTTCGAAGAAAACGGTCCAAAATTAGACCGAACGGGTCGAACCGGTTGAACCGGGCCCAAACCGGGCCGTGGGCCCAACCAGACCAGCCCTTTAAGTAAACCCACGTTCTTCTTCTCCCCATTTTGGCAGCGTCGAAGAGCATCAGGGGAGAGGAAAGAAAGAACGCCAATCTTTATGTTAACTTCCAACTCCTGTAACTTCTCCGTCCGAGTTCCAATCGCCGCACCGTTTACGGCCACACGTTCACCGCGTCGAGCTCTACGTTTCTACTGGAACAATTTCATAGGTAACTTGCTATTTCACCTCAGCCTCTTCTTTCTCCCAATTTTTGAATTTTGAGAAGGAATGTTAAATTTCTTTGATTTCTGATGTTTTAGGATCCAATTAGCTTGAGAAAAACGTTCACTCTTGCTTATGTGAAGCTTGGGTAAGGTGAGGATACGATAATTTTATTTTAATTTCATTGAATTTGAGCTTTGAGTATTAAATTAGATATATATATGTTATAAATGTGTATTAGGTTGAAAATAAATAATTGGAGCTCAAAATTGTGAATACTGGAACTTGGAGGAAGCGGATTAGTTGAGGTTTTGAGGGCTGTGTTCTTTTAGGAAAATTGTCTTGGAATAATACTTGGGAATCGGCTAAGGTATGGTTTAGGTTTCTTGCATTTAATATATAATGTTCTTTGAAAACTTAGGCTAGATGACCATAGGATAAGTTGGATTGCATGTGTATATTTAATACTTAGTATCTTATTGATGAACATGGTTGGTTTGGTGCTTGTTGATTAACTGGTGATTTGGTGAATTATTGATTTGAGGTATAATTATTGTGGAGGTTGTTGTGATAATGAGGTATTTTGTGTTAAAAGCCTAGGATTTGTGAACTATGATTCTTAGTTGAATTTTGGTTGTTGGATTTGAATATTATATGAGTTTAATTGTTGATCTGAGGTAGATTTATTGTAGTGATTGTTATGATGATGAGGAAGGGTATGTTGAATTGAAAAGAATGCAAGTTTGGACCCGAAAAGGGTGGCAAAGTCCGAGTTTTAGAGAAGATGCTACCGAAAGTTTATAAAAATTAGAGATTTTGTTTATATGATTATTTAAAAACGCATCAAATTTATTTTTGGATTCAAATGAACCACAATTAAACATAGAAATGAACTGAATTTATTCCATATTTGAGCCTCAGGCAAACTATTTTTCATTCAATTTTTTATTCTAAAACTTGTAACCGGAGATTTCAGGGGTATTTTTTCTAAGAAAGAAGATACGAAACTAAAATCATCAACCAAGATATTCTAATTAAAAGCACAAAATATAAATAAAAATTAACAGGAATTACTTGGTATTGCTTGGTGCATTTACAGACGGTGCCAAGCTCGTCTATGTTTGTAACATAAGTTCGCTGCTCAAATTTACAGTCGGCAGTCTAAGTGAAAAAATATACATTATTCAGTAAATCCAAAGAAATTACATAAAATTTTAGGAAAAGTTAGCAGAGAAAGAAAAAGAACTTTATATAAGAAACTCAATCTTAAAATTGACATAAATCATATTGTGCATTTGTCGAGTCACACTTATCCGGAGCAACATTTGTTTTTTCAGCTCCATCATTTTTTCTCTTTTTTTTATCAGTAGTCTTATCTACTTGTTCACTTTTGAAAATTTATACAATAAGTTTTCACTTAAAACTAGGATGAACCATTGTTAAAAAATAAATGAACCAAATTTATTTCAGATTTGAACAAGCAATCAAATAGAGTCAATCATCAAGAAAAACACATCGAATGTATACCAGAGATAAATATCAAAGCTGTAATTAACTTCACAAGCACACATGAACAATTTTCAGCAAATACAAGCAAAACTAAACCAAATAAATCTCAAAACAACATAGCAATGAAAAAAATAATCATTTTCAAAATTTTACTCGTCTTCAGATTCAATTTTGCTTTCCAAATCTGTCAGAACAATCTTCCTTATTTTGGTTTATTTTTTCGCCACCCTTGGTGGTTGTATTCTTTTCTTTGGCGGTGTTTTCTCGATTTCTTCTTCATCTCTGCAACACATACAATAAGTTTTGTTAAAATAACAATATAAAACTTTAAATAAATAGATAGTTTTCAATAAGCGATGGTGAGAAGTATACTCAGATTCAGAAAAACTGTCTTCGGAATCCAAAATGACAATTTTCTTTTTTTCTTTCTTCTCTTTTTCTTTCTTTTTCCCCTTCAGAAAAATTGTTTTCTTTTCCACCTTCTTTTCTTCTATCTCTTCTTCCCTCAATTCTGCTCTTTTTACAAGTTCCTAAAACATAAACTTATTTAGTTAGCACAGTATTTTTAGAAGCATCTGAACCAAAATTTCAACGAAATTTTTTTTATTTACCATTTGATTAGTTGTTTCCAAATCAATCCGGTCAAGGAGCTTTCTCCGTGTCCAATAGGCCACCCATGGTGGCCCGGGAGCGTTATCTGCTTCTAGTCGAGGAAACTTCGATTCATGGAAATATATTAACATTAAAACGAAGACGCAGCCATCAATGGAAAGTTTCTTTCCTTCTCTCTGGGCTTTGATCCCCTTTCTCAGGAAGCTCAGCATATGAGACGCCCAATCCCATTGTTGGACGGTGTCCACATGAAAGGCAGGTGGCTTATGAATTGGAGAGATTGTGCTTACTGTCGTCGGCAGCAAAAAGCATTTTTGGACGAAGAGGACAAAAGTCCTCTTGAATTTCAGCCGGTTCTCCTCTCCTTCAATACTCATATCAATGACAGATTTTGTCAAAGATGCCAAAGTAGCACATTTAAAGTTATCAATTATCTCCTTCTGTTTCTCACCCAATTTGTTGTACTCAACTTTTTCAGAAAAATGATCCCCTATAATATTTTAATATAAACAAATCAGAAAAAAAGGCTCAGTTTCATTTTCTGTATTCAAATGAACCTATAATAAAGTAAGGAATGAACCAAAATAACTTAAGGAATAACAAAAATATCAGAAAGGAAAAATACAAATGTAAAAGGTTAAAAGTATAATACCACTGAAATTTATGGCCAGCGCATCTCTTATCTTGGCAGGGGTTATGTATATTCTGCCATAAAGAGTCTCCAAGCATCCATGATAGGCATCATAGCAACGAATCAATTCCCTCAAGAGCTTGTGAGAGATGTTCATTTCCGGGATATGTGCCAGCGCACCGAATCCCATTTCTTTCACAATATTTTTCTTTTTGACACTCGTTTCTTTGAACACCCTAGCTATTGATTTTGTTTGGCATCTCAGATCGTGAGTTTTCTGCAAGGATTTGAAACAGTGTTATGATATATTTATAATACAGAAATAGAGTTTATTTAACGTGTATATGCTTACGTTATAGCGCGGTTTTTCCTTTTTTGTGTTTGTCACCTTTTTCATTTTTGTTGTAAGGACAAAAGAATTTGGTTAATACTTAACAGGTGAACTTCACTTAACAGTAGAATCAAATGAATTATTCAAGTTCTGCATTTCTCTTCATTCGTTTTCTGTATTTTCTTTTTTCATTTTTCGAAATTTTTTTTGTTCTCTATGTTTTTAAAATCAAGTTCTGAAATCAATTTTGAACAGTTATCTCGTTGTTAAAGATAATAAATTATTCAAGTTCAGATTGTCAATTAAACCAGAGCGAAATTGATTATTGTTTTGAATCCAATCAAGTAGTTGAGATATGATTCTATTTTAGTAAATATTTTTGTTAGTAGTTTATGATTCTATAGGTGAATAATATTATTTTTGTTTGTGAAAATTGTTGTTCATCGTTGATGGTTTAAATTGAATGTAATGTAGGAGTTTTGCACTAAAGAAAATTTTTTCGTGTATTTACAGCAAATTTCGGTGTAAAATTAAGATATTTATGTGTATTGTTTAAGAATTTTTGATGTTTTTATACTAATAAGTTCTACATAATTTAAAACTCTTTTTTTTCCTACCTTTCATCTTCTGCTGCTGCTTCTTTTTCATCATCATCATCATCTTTTTCTTTTTTTTCTTATTTTACCTTCTCAAGTTTCTTTTTTTTTACTCTCTTAACAAAAATAAAAACAAAAAAATCAAACAAAAAAGAAGAAAAAAACACAAAATGCTACAAAATTATTTGAAAGATGATAAACCTACATTCATTCAACTAAAAGAAAGAAAGAAATAAGAAAAAAAGAAGAAAAAATGCAGCATTAAAGAAAATATTTTTGTGTATTTACAGCAAATTTTGGTATAAAACTAATATATTTATGTGTATTATTTAAGAATTTTTGGTATTTTGTACTGATACGTTTTGCATAATTCAAAACTCTTCCTCTTCCTCCTCCTCATTTTCTGCTGTTTCTTCTTTCTTTTTATCATCATCGTCATCATCACCATCTTCTTCTTTTTTTTCTTATTCATCTTTTTATTTTTGTCTTACCTTCTCAAGTTTTTTCTTGTTTTACTCTCTTAACAAGAATAAAAACAAAAAAACAAACAAAGAAGAAGAAGAAGAAACACTTAATGCTGCAAAATTACTTGAAAAATGATGAACTTACATTCATTCAACCAACAGAAAGAAAGAAATAAGAAAAAAAAAAGAAAAAATGTAGCATTAAAAAAATATTTTTGTGTATTTACAACAAATTTTGGTATAAAATTAAGATATTTATGTGTATTATTTAAGAATTTTTGGTATTTTTGTAATAATAAGTTCTCCATAATTCAAAACTCTTCGTCATCCTCGTCTTCTTTTGCTTCTTCTTCTTCTTTTTCATCATCGTCATCACCATATTCTTCTTATACGAGATTCATTCGATTTACATAGAGACGTGCATTATGGAGATCTATGTAACATTTTTTCGTTTGGGTGATTTGTGTAATTTTAAATTAGATTTGGTTTATTTTTGTGTTTTACCTTTAAAATAATTTTTATTTAAAAATAAAAAATTCCACCAGATTTTGTATTTATTCCTTATATACAATAATATTTTCAATAATAAAATTCGACGCATTATTGATCGAGAATAAACAATTATTTTATGTATATATATTAAATTTTTTAAATTTTAGCGAAATGTACTAGTATTTTTTATTAGAAAATAGTAAGAATTAAGTAATTAATATTTTTAATTTTTTTAATATACATCAAAATAAAAAATTTAAATTAATACTAATTATTTTTTTATTTTTCATTTATAATATTATCTCATGACATTCCCTTTTTTATTATTTCTTGTCGGCCGAAAGGATTGAATTTTTTTAATGCAAAATACTTAAGGCAAACATTTTAGTAAAAAATAATATTGATCTTTAAATATTTTTAATTTTGAATATATTAAATATGAATTTAATTTTTATATTAATTTTATATAAATAATCAATTATATATCACATTAAAAATAATTTATTTTTAAATTTATTATTTAAAAATTATCTATAACACCTAAATCTAATTGGATAACCATGGTTTTATAAAAATGCCTATAAAAATTTAATTCATCATCAAACAAAAAAAAATTGAAGCGTTGCATACTTGCATTAAATTAAAGGTTTAATATTATTCGGTTATTTTTTATAGTTTTATTAAAATTTTAATTAAATTTTTATATTTTTTTAGTTAAATTTTTATATTATTTTTATATTAAAATATTAAAATTAATAGAATATTTTTTCTAAAATAGATGTTACAAAAAATCTAATTAAATTTTTAATTATGAATACCTTTAATTTGTAAAGAAATATTCAGTTAACTCTAATATTTTTTTTATACTAAAAAGGATCTAATTATAAAATTAAAAACAATGTAGGAATCTAATTAAAAGAAAAAAAAAGTATAAAGACTTAATTAAAAATTTAGTGAAATTATAAGAACTAATAGAATAATTAAACTTAAAAACTTCTTTAGAATGCTAGAAATTAAAATTACTTAAGAGTTAAATTTTTTTTTCTTGTTTTAAAATAATTAAAAACGAATGATTTGAATTCTTTTGAGAATTTCAATTTTTTATTTTTTTTATGGCGAAAACTAGTGCACTCCAGGTAAAGTAGAGAGTGTAGCACTCTTTAAAAATTAACTTACTAGCAACAATTATCAGGTAAATTAAATTTATTTATTATTGTTATTATTCTTTTCTTTTTTTTTTTCTTTTTGTTATGGGCTGAATAAACAAATTGACACTAACAAAAAAAACTAATTCTTTCGATTACCACAGGACGACTTTTACACCACAAAAGTACTCAGGAAAACTTGAATGAATTCTTCCATTATTCTGTTATTGTCGATGCCATGTCTTCAAGCATCTTCACGCGTTTTGTTTACTGGCAGTGCTTCCACTATCATTCTACCTAGCCACAGATTTTAACGCTCTTGAACCCACTCCCTTCCACTTTTGCCATGAGCCGCTGCTGGTTGGCTAACCCCAGATACAAAACCGATTCTACAGAAGAACCCCGTCTCCATGAAGGCGCCATAATTCTCAGATGACGACTCAGTCAAAGCACAAAATACATGTCATTACAACAAGTCCATTATCTTTTATTTCAAATTATCATCAACATGTACATAATAGAATGAAAAATTAAAATACAATTATATTTAAACAATTATTTGTATTACTTTTTTTATTAATTTATTCAAAAAATAATTAAACTTTAAAGCTAATTCTTTCGATTACCACAGGACGACTTTTACACCACAAAAGTACTCAGGAAAACTTGAATGAATTCTTCCATTATTCTGTTATTGTCGATGCCATGTCTTCAAGCATCTTCATGCGTTTTGTTTACTGGCAGTGCTTCCACTATCATTCTACCTAGCCACAGATTTTAACGCTCTTGAACCCACTCCCTTCCACTTTTGCCATGAGCCGCTGCTGGTTGGCTAACCCCAGATACAAAACCGATTCTACAGAAGAACCCCGTCTCCATGAAGGCGCCATAATTCTCAGATGACGACTCAGTCAAAGCACAAAATACATGTCATTACAACAAGTCCATTATCTTTTATTTCAAATTATCATCAACATGTACATAATAGAATGAAAAATTAAAATACAATTATATTTAAACAATTATTTGTATTACTTTTTTTATTAATTTATTCAAAAAATAATTAAACTTTAAAGCTAATTGGTATAAAATATTACAGATATAAAATTAAGAGAAATTTTTATTTGTATAAAAATGAGCCTAATAAATAATTACTTTATTTAATATATAATTAAGAGTATTTCTTTTTTTTGCCAACGAGCTATAATTTAAATGGCATAGTCTTCTCATACTTACCTAAAATTTTTTTGTCATAGTATTTGAACAAAAAAAATGTTTTTTAAAAAAAAAACTAATAATATATTTTTAATAATATTTTTAATACAAAATAATAAATTTTAAATAATATATATTAACTAAAATAATATAATTATTTCAAATAATATATTTTAAATATTGTAAAGTAACATATTTTGATAAAAAAATTGTTAAAAAAATTATATAATTATTTTTTTATATAAATTTTTGTTTCGCACAAAATAAAATTATTATATGTTTGTTTGCTTCTTACGTTGTATATATGGTTTTTAAATTAAGTTTATATAATACAAAATCTTTTATCATTCACTTCATATTTAATGTTATAATTATAATTTTGTTTCACACAAAATAAAATTGTGTATATATATATATATATTAATTAAATTTATATAACACAAATTTTTATTATTATGGTTTTTTTTTTTACCAAAGATAGGAGACTCGAATTCGCAACCTCTTAAATGAGTATGGAGAGACTATGCCGTTTGAGCTATAACTCATTGGTTTTTTATTATTATGTTTATATTTAATATTATATACATAATATATATTTAATATTATTTTTTTAAGATTTTAATATATCTTTTTTTTTCTAAATTTAGTACATGAATTTTTAATTTATTTTTTATGTATTATTTATTTTAATTCTAAAGTCCAGTAATTTTTTTTTGGTTGTGTTCGGTAGGTCGGGTACCGGACGGTTCGGGTTAGGACCCTGAGGTCAACGCTTCGGACGATGGAGAGGCTCGTCTGGCCGTGGTTTCCAGGTTCCGGGTGGACGAGATCCCGAGCACTTCAGATGAAAAAGGGGGGGGTGCCACCTGCAAAGACACTCCGACGCCCTTGTCAGAATATGTGCAGGCGGAGAGGGAATGCTATGTGAAAATGTGACGTACCTCGGGGGGAGAGCCAGTCTCCCCCTTATATACATGTCAGTAGTGGGCCCCTTCAATGGTCAAGCCCATACCCTTGAGGACGCTGTCCTTCGGCTGTGTGCAAGCCGTACGGGACGCGTGTCCGGGTCGAGCGGAGTGTGCCTTACTGGGCCGGTGAGAGCTCGGGTCGGGTTGACCCGCGTGGATTTGGGCCAGGCCGTAACAGTGCCTCCGACGCGTCAGCGATGGCCGTAAGGGCCATTGGTGGCGCGTGATGTCTTCGTTTGTGCGTTGTCGTCGGGTCGGTTGATCGTGGGGGAGACGCGCCTCTTGTGCGCGTGTCTCTTGATCTGCTGTGGTATCTGTTGGCCGTTTCGTTCTCCGCGCTGGGCATTTAATGCTCATAATGATTTGAAAAAACCCTATGCGCAAAGACTATCTTGCCCCTTTTCCTTTCGCGCTTTTGGGGGTGGTTTTTAAACAGTTTTTCTCCCTATCTGCTTCTCACTCTCACTATTTCTAACTCTTTCTCTCCCTAACATCCAAAGTTTCCTGCGCGAACCCCTTCCTGCTTCGACTTTCAACCCAGATTTCCTTCATCTTTCCAGGTAATCTTCTGGTTTCTTTCTTCTGATATCTGCGTTATGCTCTGTTATTGCGTGATTTGTTGTTTGCATCTACTGCATGGCTGGTTTTGTTTTTTGATAAGAGGTTTTTCTAGTGTTGGGATAGGTGGGTTAGAGAGGGGGTACCATTCCAGGGTAGGCTTTTTGGGTGGTTTGTGAAGTAGGTGCAGTCTTTAGCCGTATCTGGTTGTGATTGAGTTGGAAAGACGTAGTTTCTGAGTTTTTTCGAGCTTCCGACCTCGTAGACTAACGGAGTGGTACCCCGCTGTAGGTATGCCTCGTGTTGTCTCCCGGGCTTCCGGATCCGCTGCGGCTTATGACCCGTATGCTTGGGTGACTGACGATATAAGGAGTTCGCCCAACCAGATGGGCTTGGAGGAGTTGACGGAGTTCCGGCAAGCCGGTTACCTGTGTGGGGGTACTGATGAGGAGGCCAACTATGAGTCCATTGTCCCGCTTCCTCGCGAGCGTATTTATGAGCTCAATTTTCATTCTCCTCGCGTCCCCGATTGGATCTGGTTTTACAAATCTATGTTCACACAAGTCGGTGTTCGGATCCCGTTTTCCGATTTTCAAATGGCGCTGCTGAATCGGATATCCGTCTGTCCGTCTCAACTTCATCCGAACAGCTGGGCTTCTATCCGTTGCTTCGAGATGGTCTGCGAGTATCTAGAGCTGCCGGTGTCGGTGGACGTCTTTCTTTTTTATTTCAACCTTACCAACCCCTCCAAACAGGGGAAGGCGAGAAAAGGGTTTCTTTCTTTCCGTGCTTCCCAGGGTAGGAAGATTTTTAGCCTCTTTGAGGATTCCTACCATGGTTTTAAGGATAAGTATTTTAAGGTTCGTCCCGTCAAGGGTCGCCATCCCTTCTGGTTGTCGTTAGAGGGGGAGCGCCTTATCCAGACTTATTGGAGCTTTGGCGCGGGGTCGAATCCTTTTGTGAAAGTATCGTACAAGAGGTTGTCGGCTGTAGATAAGAATATAGCGAACGTTCTTCTCGCTATCTTTGAAAAGAATCCTGTGAATCCCCATCTTCTTATGGGTGAACGGGAGGCCGGCCGGAGCTATATTCGTGAGTTACCTTTTTTGTTCGTCTATGTTTCTTTGTCGTTGTTATTCTTCTTTCCGGTTTGACGACTGACGTTCTTGTTCTTTATTCGCAGTGGAAATGTCTGCCACAGTGACCGGTCTCGAGAACCTGATGAAGACCTTTTTTGAGGCTAGTGATGATGAGAATGCCGAAGAAAAGGGGGCCGGCAGGTCGGAGGGTCTGTCGGGGGAAAAGGAGGGCCAGGCTTCCCCTGCCCAGGATGAGGAGGCGTCGGGAAAGCAGGGCTTAGGGGGTCAAGTTTCCCCTGTCCGGGAGGAGGGACCTGCCGACGGGAAGGCGACCCTCTCCCCCCATCCAGATAGCGACGTGGAGCTTATCCACACTCCCAAAAAGCGAAAGATGTCTTCCAGCCCGGAGGGGGTCCTAACCGTAATGGAAAGGAATTTTGATGCCTCCAAGTTCATTGACTCCCAGTTGATACCCGGGACGGAAGAGCATTTTCATGCAACCGAGCTGTCCGGGCAGGCGAGGTGGATGTATCGCACCTTGCTTCGTGGGGCCGTGATAGCTCGGAAGGCTGAGTTTGAGCTGTCTGGGATGGAGGCGCTTCGGAGGAAGCTCGAGTCTTCTGTTAAGGCGAATAATGAGTTTAAGGCTCAAGTTGAGCTCCTCCAGGGTCAGCTGTCCGAGATGGGGGGAAAGCTTAATGCTGCCGAGGAGAAGTCGTCGCATATTGCGGAGAGGCTGAAGGCGTCTGATGAGACCGTGGCTCGGCTTCTTGAGCGTGAGATGACATTAGAAAGTCAACTGAACGCCACTCAAGGTCGAGTTGTCGCTTTGGAGGAGGAGCGGGAGCAGGCCATCTCGGAGGCGAAGGCCGCTAAGGCAGAGGCCGTTGATCTTAAGAAGAAGCTTAAGGTGGCCAAGGAGCAAGGGAAGAACGCCATCTTGATGACCGAAGATGCCCTGAAGGCCCAGCTGAAGATTGCCGCTCCTGATTTCGAGATCTCGTCTATTGGTGTTTTCAAGACTATCCAGGATGGGAAGATTGTTGATATGCCGAAGAAGTGAAGTCTTGTAACTTAGGATATTTTGTAATGTATTTGTCGAACAACTTGTTGATGCTTTGTCATTTTGTTTGCTTTGAACAACTTTACGTGTTCGTTGCACGTTTTGACGCTTCGTAAGTTATCGTCGTTTGATCGCTATGATTTCTTGCTTATTTCATTATTTTGTCGTGTTGTCGTTCTCGTGTTACCGTTTGTTCTGAGCGGGCTTATGTCTTGTGCCCGTCTTGCCGTTTTCGTATTTGGTAGCAGTTCGGACCGGTTCGGTCGCGTAATCGTTGAATTGGTTGAGGCCTATGAGCCGTCTGGCTCCCGAGGTGATCAGTCCCGGGGTGCCGTTTTAGGTTTTGGTCACGAGGGACAGATATCAAGTAAGAGAGTTTTAAACAAAATATTTGAACAAGTAAAAATTACTCGACAGTAAGTATTTGACAAGGTAAGTAAACAAGTTGAAATAACATGTGGACGGGGCGAGTACTAACTCTCTGGTTAGGCTATTTGGTCGTTGAGCCGGTGGGTCAGGAGTAGAACCTCTTTAGGTTGCTCGCGTTCCATGTTCTGGGTATTTCCTTGCCGTCTAGCTTCTCGAGTTTGTAAGCGCTCTTGCCGAGCACCTCCCTTATCCTGTAGGGGCCTTCCCAATTTACCGCCAGCTTGCCTTCTCCTGGGGTCGGGGCGCCGATGTCGTTGCGTCGTAGGACGAGGTCCCCTTCTTCGAAGTCTCGTTTGAGGACTCGTGCGTTGTAACGCAGGGCTATTCTTTGTTTCAGCGCCGTTTCTGTTAGGTGAGCCATCTCCCTTGTTTCTTCGATCAGGTCTTTCTCAACCGCTTCGCTCATGCCCGCGAGGAGTAGTCGGGGGCTCGGTTCGCCGATTTCGACCGGTATTACCGCGTCGACCCCATAGGTTAGGCGAAAGGGGGTTTCCCCCGTGGTACTTTGCTCGGTTGTCCGGTAAGACCATAAGACTGAGGGGAGTTCGTCGGCCCAGTTTCCCTTTTTACTGTCTAGGCGCTTCTTTAGTCCAAGAAGGATGACTTTGTTAGCGGCCTCTACCTGCCCGTTTGTTTGGGGGTGTTCTACTGAGGAAAACTTTTGCTTTATCCCCAGGCCAGAGAGGAATTCCATGAACTTCTTGTCGGTGAACTGGGTTCCATTGTCCGAGATAACGACTTCTGGGATGCCGAAACGGGTTATCACCTGCCTCCACATGAACTTCCGGCAGTTGGAGGACGATATGGTGGCTAGTGGTTCAGCCTCTACCCATTTGGTGTAGTAGTCAATGGCTACAATGAGGTATTTGACTTGTCCTGGGCCGATCGGGAAGGGTCCCAGGAGGTCGATTCCCCATTGTGAAAAAGGACGTGTGGTCGTTAGCGAGCTTAGCTCGGAGGCTGGTGCTTTGTGAAAGTTGGCGTTTTGTTGACACTTTGTGCACTTTGTGACAAATTCCTTCGAGTCCTTCATCATTGTTGGCCAGTAGTATCCTGCTCGGACGAGCTTCCTTGCTAGGGCTTTGTCCCCGATGTGATGTCCGCAGCACCCTTCGTGGACTTCTCTAAGCACGTAGTCCGTTTGGTCGGGGTGCAAACACTTCAATAGGGGCTGGCTGAGTCCCTTTTTGAATAACTGTCCTTGTATGATTGCGTATCTGGCCGCCTCCCTTCTTAAAGCTTTGGCCGCCTTCTCATCTTCGGGTAACTTGCCGAGTTCCAAGAAGGTGGTAATGGGATCTAGCCATGAGGGGCTCGCCCCCGTCAGGTGGAGGGCGACCGTTGGTTCCTTCACCATGCCCTGGATGAGCGACCGGTTACCCGATCCTGGCTTTGTGCTCGCTAGCTTCGACAAAAGGTCTGCTCGTGTGTTCTTTTCCCTTGGAACGTGCTGGACAATGACCTCCTGGAACTGGCTCATCATTTGCTTAACCTTTTCCAGGTATTTTTGGAGGAGGGGGTCCCGGGCTTGGTAGCTTCCGTTTACCTGCGAGGTGACGACTTGGGAGTCGCTGCATACTTCGACCCTCATCGCGCCGACCTCCTGAGCCAGAACTAGACCGCCTAGGAGAGCCTCATATTCAGCTTGGTTGTTTGACACTGGGAACTCGAACTTGGTCGATTGCTCATAGATGACCCCTGCTGGGCTTTCCAAGATGACCCCTGCTCCTCCGGACGTTTGGTTGGAGGCCCCGTCCACATGAAGCCTCCACCGTGTGCCCGTTTCCTCGGGAGGATTGCCCGTTACTTCTACCAAGAAGTCGGCCATTGCCTGTGCCTTGATTGCATGTCGAGGTTCATACTGTAGGTCATATTGTGAGAGCTCGATGGCCCAGGTCATCATCCTTCCAGCCAAGTCAGGTTTTTGCAGTATTTGCCGAATCGCCTGATCTGTCCTCACGACTATTCGGTGACTCTGGAAGTATTGTCTTAACCTTCGGGAGGATACTAGGAGCGCTAGTGCCAGTCTTTCCAGTTTGCTGTACCTCAGCTCTGGTCCCTGGAGTGCCCTGCTCACGAAGTAGACGGGCTGTTGTGTCTTCGCTTCTTCTGTGACGAGGACCGCGGCAAGCGCTTCCTCGGTTACTGATAGATAGAGGTAGAGTGGTTCTCCGGCTCTGGGTTTCCCGAGGACTGGTGGTGCCGCCAAGATTTGCTTGAAATGGTTGAATGCTTCTTCGCACGCTGGTGTCCATTCGAACGTTATTCCCTTTCTCATTAAGTTGAAGAAAGGTATGGCCTTTGCTGCCGATGCGCCGAGGAAACGGGACAAAGCTGTCAATCTCCCAGCGAGTCTTTGGACGTCTTTGATGCAGCCCGGGCTCTTCATCTGAAGGATAGCCTGGCATTTTTCGGGATTGGCTTCCACTCCTCTTTGAGTGATCATGAAGCCTAGGAACTTTCCGGCTTCCATGGCGAACGCGCATTTGAGTGGATTAAGCCTCATGCCGTGCTGTCGTAGTGACGAGAAGACATCGTTAAGGTCACTCAGGAGATCGTCAGATCGGGCGGTTTTTGCGAGTATGTCATCTACGTAAACTTCCACTGTTTTGCCCAGGAGTTCGCTGAATATCTTATTCATCAATCTTTGGTATGTGGCTCCTGCGTTTTTTAGGCCAAATGGCATGACCTTGTAGCAGTAGATGCCTCCTGGCGTTATGAACGCCGTTTTTTCCTCGTCAGGTCGGTGCATCGGTATCTGATTATACCCTGAATAGGCGTCCATGAAACTCAGATATCTGTACCCTGCCGCTGCGTCAACGAGCGTATCAATATTAGGTAGGGGGTAGCAGTCCTTGGGACAAGCCTTGTTGAGGTCAGAGTAGTCTACGCACATTCTCCACCTCCCGTTGTGTTTTTTAACCAGAACCACATTCGACAACCAAGTCGAGTAATCTAGTTCCCGGATGAATCCTGCTTCTAAGAGGCTGGCCGTTTGCTTGGCTACCTCGTCTGCCCTTTCCTGCGACATTTTCCTTCTTCTCTGGGCCACTGGTTTGGCTCCTGCCTTTACGGCCAGGTGGTGTGACATGAGCTGGGGGTCTATCCCTGGCATGTCGGCAGGCGTCCAGGCAAAGAGGTCGGCGTTAGCCCTGATCATTTCCATCAAAGGCTCCTTTATTTCGTGCGGGAGGTTCTTGTTTATGAATGTGAACTTATCGTGCTCCTCGCCGACTCTGATCTTCTCCAAGTCTCCTTCTGGCTCTGGTCTGGGTTTGTCATCTACCCTGGCGTCCAGGTCGGCCAGGAAAACTCCTGACGCTTCCTTTGATTTTTTTCTGAGAGAAAGGCTGGCGTGGTCGCAAGCGACTGCCGTTTCCAAGTCGCCCCGGAGGGATCCCACGGATCCGTCATCGGTGATGAACTTCATCACCAGTAGTTTCGTACTGATGGCTGCCCCTAAATCGTTAATGGTCTTTCTCCCCAGGATGATGTTATAGGCCGTTGAATCTCGTAATATTACAAAGTCAGCCATGATTGTCCTTCGTCTCTGCCCTTGTCCCACAGAAATCGGGAGTGTGATGATCCCATCTGGCTTTATGAAGTGGTCTCCTAACCCTACCACACCGTGCTGGTGGGTCGTCAGGTCGGAATCTCTCAATCCCAGGGCGTCGAAAACGTTTCGGAACATGATGTTTGAGTCTGCCCCTGTGTCTACCAGGATTCGTTTGACGAGGCCGGTTCCAACCCTAGCCGTAATGACCATGGGCGGACTTTCCGGTGCTTCGTCGAACCATTGGTCCTCCGGGCCGAAAGAGATAGGTGGGAGACCTTTAAGGCCTCTACTAGGTGGCGCGGAGATCGCTAAGACCTTGGCATCTTTCTTCTGCGCCGATTTCGACCTCGGGGCGGTATTCCTGGCCGTCACTACGTTTACCACCGTGAGACCGTGGTCGTCACCCTCTGGCTCTTGTCGTCGTCTTATCGGTCGGGATCTGTCCTCGTTGTCGTTGTCCCGGTTGCGTCTCCTTGGTTCCCTTATAAGATGGGAGAAGTCGGCGAGTTTGCCTTCCCTGATAGCTTGCTCGAGGGCGTCCTTTAGGTCAAAGCAGTCTTGGGTTTTGTGCCCGTAACCCTTGTGGTACTCGCAGTAGAGGTTCTTGTTTCCTCCTGTCCTGTCCTTCAGTGGTCGGGGCTTCGACAGTATCCCCTTTTCTGCTATCTGTTGGTAAACCTCAGTGATCGAGGCCGTAAGGGGGGTGTAGTTGGTGAACCTCCCAACTCGGGGGAACGGTTTGGATTGTTTGCTCGGACCGCCGTCCTTGGCGTGTTCCTTCGGCCTTTCTCTGGCGTCGAAGTGCCGGGATTGGTTGTAGGCGGGCTGCCGTTTATTGGCAGCCACGACTCGGCTGACTTCCTCGTCGTTGATGTATTCTTTGGCCACGGATTGGATCTCTTGCATCGTCCAGACGGGCTTCGTGGTGAGGTGCTTCCTGAAATCCTCATTCGACAGCCCGTTTGTTAAGCACAAACTTGCTACTGAGTCCGTCAAACCGTCGATTTCCAAGCACTCGTCATTGAAACGGTCCAGGTACTTCCTGGTCGGCTCTCCGGGTCTTTGTGTCACCCCCAGCAAATTGATTGGGTGTTTGGCTTTGACAATCCTAGTTGTGAACTGAGCCAGGAAGGCGCGGCTGATGTCGGTAAATTGGGTCACCGAGCCTTGCGGGAGGTTGTTAAACCACCGTATTGCCGGGCCCGCTAAGGTGACCGGAAAAGCGCGACATCTGACCTCGTCTCCCACCCCTTCTAGGTTCATTCTGGCCTCGAAGGCCGTCAAGTGTTCTAGGGGGTCTTGTGTTCCGTCGTACTTCATGTCTGTCGGTTTGTCAAAATGTTTTGGTAATCGGACCTCGAGTACAGAGCGGTGGAAAGGGGTCGCTCCTATTATGACAGGTCCTCGGGCAGTTCTTCTCAACTCATTGTTCTCGCGAGGGGGTTCCTCGTTGCCTCTGTTCCACGCGCGCCGCCTTTCGTGCCGAGCGTAGATGATGGGGTCGCGACTTCTTCTTCTGGGGCGTACCCGTTCCTCAGTGCTCTCCGACTCGCATTGGGGGCTCGGCGTGCGTCTCGAACAGCTTCTCGAACGGGAACGGGTGGGGCTCCGCTCTGGGGAGCGTTGGTCGCGCTCTCTCTCTGCTAGCCTGCGCTCTAAGTCTTGCATTCTATGGCGTAGTTCTTGCATTATCCTGGCGTGGTTGTCACCCGTCCCCCCGAAGGGGCGTCTCTCGTGAGTCTGCGTCGCATCCCTCGTGGGCGATCGTTGTTGCTGCCGGGATTCCGTCGCGACGGCGCCTCCTCCGAGTATGGGAGGCGCTACCTCGGAACCAGTCCCAGTCTGGACCAGTACGAAATCCATGAACGTCTTTCCCCACAGACGGCGCCAATGTTCGGTAGGTCGGGTACCGGACGGTTCGGGTTAGGACCCTGAGGTCAACGCTTCGGACGATGGAGAGGCTCGTCTGGCCGTGGTTTCCAGGTTCCGGGTGGACGAGATCCTGAGCACTTCAGATGAAAAAGGGGGGGTGCCACCTGCAAAGACACTCCGACGCCCTTGTCAGAATATGTGCAGGCGGAGAGGGAATGCTATGTGAAAATGTGACGTACCTCGGGGGGAGAGCCAGTCTCCCCCTTATATACATGTCAGTAGTGGGCCCCTTCAATGGTCAAGCCCATACCCTTGAGGACGCTGTCCTTCGGCTGTGTGCAAGCCGTACGGGACGCGTGTCCGGGTCGGGCGGAGTGTGCCTTACTGGGCCGGCGAGAGCTCGGGTCGGGTTGACCCGCGTGGATTTGGGCCAGGCCGTAACAGGTTGTACGATATGTTGCTTTTAATATTTATATACTATTTTTTTATTTTGGACTTCAATCCAATATCTGAAACTTATAAAAAAATCTAAAATTTATAAAAAAAATGGTTAACCTGATTAACAGGTTACCATTTTAAATTTAGACCATTCAAATAAAATATAATAAATGAAGAGTTTAAATTTAACGAATTAATAAGATGTGCAGCACTCCATACTTAGTAAATAGCATTTAAGGATGAACCTTCTTTTATTTGTAAATTAAATTAAAAAGAAATCTAAATTTTAAATCAATTCTCACACACTCTTTAAGTTTAAATTCAATTCTATTAATATATTATAATAATTCTAAATCATAGAATTAAATTTTAAATAAAAATAAATTCTTTTTCTTAAAAAAATAATTTTTTTATGTTAAATATTTTGAAACAAGCTCCAAATTAAAATATGAAAACGTGCAAAAAGTAGAGCGCCTTCCTCACACGTGCACGTCAAAACGCCAAAAATTGAAGAAAATCAATTGGGGTTTCGAAAGCGAAGAACTTTGCCCAATTCAGGTTCCGATTCCACGTTCCCTCCTCAAATTGATCGTTGTCTTCGTGATGGGACACCACCGTGAAGCCGTAGAGGTGGCCAAGACGGTGCTTGATGTTGCTGACGTCACTTTTGCCGCCGTCGAATACGGCCATCATTACCTCCACGACAAGCACCACAACGCCGCCGCCCAGGAGCCTCCTGCGGCTAACTGTCCATCGGATGAAGAAGAATTACAGTCTCTTCGATCGGAGAATCGCCGCCTCAGGAACTTGCTCGACCAGAATTTGAAGCTTCTTCGGAACCTATCTGAATCGCCCACTTTTCTGTTGGGCATATTGGTAGTGATTGATAAACCTTACAATTTGTTTCTGTTGATGATTATAGCTTCATGATCGGTTAGTTTCCACCGTGGAGTCTGATGAGTACTTGGCTAAGCTCAAGTTGTTGCAGCAGGAAGGGTTTGATGGTGCCATGCAATTCCCTTTTAAGGAAGCCACTGGTATATATGCATTGTGCAATTATGCATTTATATTGAAGTTTAATTTTTATGCATTGATCATCATTCAATCAAATTCATTCGTTTAGATAACCATTTAAGTATACACCCAAAGAAATAAATAAATTTTAAGTATACATTAGCTCATTTACTAATATATGATATGATATAGTTAGATGTTTATATAAAATGTTTTTACATTGATAATGGATTAATTTACTTGGATATTGAACGTTTGACAAAATGTTTTTACATTGATAATGGATATTAAACGCTACAAGTATGGAGTGTTGCACACCTTATAAATTCGTAAATCTGAACTCTTCATTTATTATATTTTATTTGAATGTTCTGGATTTAAAAAGGTAACTTGTTAATCAGGTTAATCATTTTTTGATAAGTTTTAGATTTTTTTTGTAAGTCTTAAGTATTGGGCTGAAGTTCAAAATAAAAAAATAGTATATAAATATTAAAAATAACATGTCTGTAAAAAAATTATTGGACTTTAGAATTAAAATAAATAATACATAAAAAATAAGTTAAAAATTCATGTACTAAATCTAGAAAAAAAGATATATTAGAATCTTAAAAAAAATAATATTAAATATATATTATGTATATAATATTAAAATTTAAATAAATTTTGTTTTGTGTGAAATAAAATTATAATATTAAATATAAACACAATGCTAAAAAATTTTGTGTTATATATATATTATGTATATAATATTAAAATTTAAATAAATTTTATTTTATGTGAAATAAAATTATAATATTAAATATAAACACAATGATAAAAAATTTTGTGTTATATATATAATTTTATTTTGTGAGAAACAAAATTAAAACATTAAATATGAACAAAATGATAAAAGATTTTGTATTATACTAATTTAATTAAAAAAACATATATACAACGTAAAAAGCAAACAAACATATAATAATTTTATTTTGTGCGAAACAAAAATTTATACAAGTTTTTATTAACAATTTTTTTATTGAAATATGTCATTTTACTGTATTTATAATATATTATTTGGGATAATTATATTATTTTAGTTAATATATATTATTTAAAAAAATATTTAAAATTTATTATTTTGTATTAAGAATATTATTAAAAATATATTATTAGTTTTTCTTAAAATAATACTTTTTTTTCTTTGGTTCAAATACTATGACAATAAATTTTTTTTACGTAACTGCGTCTACTCAATAAATATTATATTCATTTATTTCTATATTGTATGTAAAATAAATAATTAATGTTTATAAAAAAAAAGTATTCTTTTTTTTTTACCAACTCTTAGGTGAATATAGAGACTATGTCATTTGAACTATAACTCGTTGGCAAAGAAAGAAATACTCTTAATTATATATTAAATAAAATAATTATTTATTAGGCTCATTCTTATACAAATAAAAATTTTTCTTAGTTTTATATATGTAATATTTTATACCAATTAGCTTCAAAATTTAATTATTTTTTGAATAAATTAATAAAAATAATACAAATAATTGTTTAAATATAATTGTATTTTAATTTTTCATTCTATTACGTACACGTTGAGAATAATTTGAAATAAAAGATAATGGACTTGTTGTAACTGTCATGTATTTTGTGCTTTGATTGCGTTGTCATCTGAGAATCATGGCGCCTTCATGGAGATCGGGTTCTTCTACAGAATCAGTTTTACGTTTGGAGTTAGCCAACCAGCAGCGGCGACATAAAGCGTCTTCCTTTTTTATGGCAGCAATTTTTCAGGCTTTGAAGGTCCATTTATGGTAGATGTGGAATGGGGTGGGTTCAAGAGCGTCAAAATCTGTGGCTAGACAGAACAATAGTGGAAGCACCTGCTAGCAAACAAAACAGTGAAAATGCTTGAAGACATCACATCAATAATAACAGAATAACGGAGGAAGTCGATCAAATTTTTCTGAGTACTTTTCTGGTGTAAAGATAGTCCTGTGTTAAACGAGCGAATTAGTTTTTTTTGTTAGTGCCGGTTTATTTGTTCAGCCCATGACAAAAAAAAATAACAATAATAAATAAATTTAATTTACTTAATTACTTTTGATAGCAGGTTAACTTTTAAAGAGTGCTGTACTCCCTACTTTGTCTAGAGTGCACTAGCTTTCGCCTAAAAATTATTCAAACTTTAATTTCAAAGATCCATTTTTTATCTTTGCGTTTAGAACCAGTTTGCCGTCTCTTTCAACAAATCTTGTCATTTTTACAAAGTTGGTTGCTTCTCATGGTAAACTTTATGTAATGTATAAAGTTCGCCGTACTCCTGGGCAAATTTTAAACTGCTTTCTCACCAAGACTATTCGGTCACCAAAATCACTACTAGTGACTCATCTTTTTTTCTTTGTTTTCATCTTCTGTTTAATCTATATATTGTCTGAAATTCCATTATTATTCATTTATTATGATGATGAAATAATATATAATCAAGAGGAATCTATCGTGTTTAGTTCTTCTCAACCAGTATTTGTATATATGCCATCTGAAGTCGAAAATCTAACTGCATTGAAGAATTTGATATTGCATGCCATTGGTCAACAACACACGAAAATCGTAAAAAAAATTTACTACATATATCCGTCCAAAGTAGATAACACTTTGTTTTTCAAAAGGTGTATCATAGATTATAATTATTATTTTGTTATTTTTTTTTATTTGATGATGATTTTGATAAGGTTTTACGTTTTTATGAATTAGATATCGATTACGTGATGACAAGAACATACGTCTTATTAGGGTCTGACACAACCATTGGACAAATGTCCATCTGTTGGAATTATTTATTTTTTCTAGTCGATTTAGGTGGAGGAACTTCTGCGGATACTGTTAATGATACCCCTTTTAAGTGGGGCATTTAAAATAAATATTAGAAGGACGATGGTTGACCTAAATAGGCCACCTGAAGGTAATCAAGAGGGATCAAATGTCGAGAATTCTAATGATGGTATGATGCAAACTAATGTTAAAAGTTATGAGAGTTCTGCTATTAGAGACCCGATGATGGATCTTTATCAAGTTAATCCTGATGACGGTGAAGATACTGAGGTTGAACTAACGGAAAATTCAGATGAGAAGGAGGAAGAGATGAACTATTTCAGTGACACACAAATCGCGTTGACACAGCCTACCATTTTTTATCATATGATCGGCTGGATCACTTTTTCACACTGAATCTCGAAACAATGACTTCTTATTTATTCAAGGAGGTCCCGAAGATGATCCCACCAATGAGAAAGTTATTATATCAATTAAGTCGTATAGCATTAAGAGAACTGTGGAGTATAAGATACTAGAGAGTGATCAATTGAAGTACGTTGTACAGTACATCTTCTTTGGGTCTGGTTGTCGATAGAACATACGCATATCTTATTGTCGAAAGTAGAAAAAATGGGAGGTGAGGAGATACAGTCATCTCCATACTTGCATGCAAACATCAACGGGTCAAGACTATAGAAGGTTGGACTCGAAGGTAATTGCTTAGCACATATTTACAATTGTCAAGGCAGGTCCAACCATCAGCATAAGGATTTTGTAAGGAAGTGTGGAGAATCACTTTGGTTACAAGGTGTCGTACATAAAGATATGACTTGCAAAGCAGATAGTCATTGCTAGGATATATGGAGATTAGGAGGAATCATACAACGAGCTTTTTCGTTGGTTATTCACAATGCAGATGTACTTATCTCGTAAGATTCATTACATTGCCTTTTCTTATCTATGCTTAATTAATTCATCATTTATATGTTATAACAACACTGGTTATTTAGGTATTTGGGTGCAACTTGTAGCACAGCTTTTGCCTGCTTTAGTCGATAATGTCATGTTTCATCAAGTGTTCTGGACGTTTCTTTCTTGTGTTGAGACTTTTAAGCACTGCAAATCACTTATTTCTATTGATGGCACCCACTTATATGGTAAATATGGAGACACTTTACTTATGGCTATTGCTCAAGATGACAATTCAAATATATCGCCTATTGCTTTTGCCGTGATCGAGGATGAGATGAAAGAGGCTTGGTCATTTTTTCTTTCTTATCTGAGGCAGCACGTGACATCTCAACCAGGCTTGTTGGTGATTTCAGACAGACACAAATCGCTTGTTGCTGCATTGAACGCTGATAGAAGTAGATGAAAACTGCTGCATGCCTTTCAAGCGTTTTGTGCAAGACATATTGCTGCCAACTTCATGACACACTTCAAGAAAAAGGACATGAGAAAGATACTTATTAACACACTTTAATAATCTAAATAAAATAATTTAAATTTATCTAACTTATTATCAAACACATTGAAAATAAGTCTAAATACCTAGACCATAAACTATAATTTTACTCTAAATTATAATTAATTCAAATAAAACAATAAACAAAATAATTTTTTTATTAACAAACATCTATTATCTCCTACTATAATCACATGATCGTTTGACATTATCTAAAATAATAATAAATGATAATCTAAACTAACTATATCATCTAATTATCAAACTAAATAATTATCAAACTAACTAAAACTAACAATAAAAGTTAATCTAACCAAATAAATATGATAAAATCATAAAATAATAGAACAATAAATTAAATTTAAAAAAAAATAAAAGAACAAAATTACTTGAAGTGACGAATTGAAGAGATAAAAATATCAAAACAACCAAAATGAGAAGTAAGACAAAAGAGGACAAAAATGAATAGTAAAAAGTGAAAAGTGAAATTTGAGAGGGATCACAAATTTTTATATTTAGACGAATTCACTTGAAATTCGCTGAAAAGTACAATGAACCTCATACACTACATAGAGAATGGCAAACATACTCTAGACACCAAAAAAAAAATTTAGATCTCTAAAATTAAAATTAGAATAATTTTTATTTGAAAAAAATTCGTATATATATAAATATATATATTTTTTTAATTTTAGCAAAATGTACTAGTATTTTTTGTTAGAAAATATTAAGAATTAAATAATTAACATTTTTAAATTTTTTAATATACATCAAAATTAAAATTTTAAATTAATACTAATTAATTTTTTATTTTTCATTTAAAATATTGTCTCATGACATTTCCTCTTTTATTATTTCTTGTCGGCCGAAAGGATTGAATTTTTTAATGCAAAATACTTAGAGCCAACATTTTAGTAAAAAATAAAAACTTGATTAGTTTTTATTCAAATGTTAAATAAATAAAAGAATATTGATCTTTAAATATTTCTAATTTTGAATATATTAAATATAAATTTAATTTTTATATTAATTTATATAAATAATCAATTATATATCACATTAAAAATAATTCATTTTTAAATTTATTATTTAAAAATTGTCCATAACACCTAAATCTAATTGGATAACCATAGGTTTATAAAAATTTAATTCATCAAAGATAAGAAAAAATGAAGCGTCGCATTCAATTTAAGGTGTAATTACTCTTTTGGTGTTTATACTTCTACCAAATTTTTAACTATATATATATATATATAATAATTAAATCTCTACACTATTTTTAGTTTTATAATTATATTCTTTTCATATCAAAATGTTAAAATTAATAGAATATTTCTTCCAAAATAGATGCAATCAAAAATCTAGTTACATTCTCAATTATGAATATCTTCAATTTGCGAAGAAATATCCAGTTAATTCTAACATTTTTTACACTAAAAAGAATTTATTATAAAATTAAAAATAGTGTAGGTATATAATTAAAAGAAAAAAAGTATAAAAACTTATTGAAATTTTGGTAAAATTATAAAAACCAACAAAATAATTAAACCTAAGAGCTTGTTTGAAATGCTAGGAATTAAAATTCACTCAAGAGTTAAATTCTTTTTCTTATTTTGGAACAACTAAAAATGAATTATTTAAATTTCTTTGAGAATTCTAATTCTCATTTTTCTTTCATTTGTAAATAAGATCAAAATGAGTTTGATTTTCAAATGAGAAAGTATAGGTGAACATGTAAATGTTGAACAACAGTTTAAAAAAAAGTTAAATTAATTATTAAAATCAGATTCTCAATTCATTAGAATAATCAATTTTTGAATTTAAATTATTAGGGTTAGACAATGTTCCTATTCCTTTTCAACCCTCCTCCACTCACACCGTCGTTCATTCCGATGCTCATTCCCTCCATTGCTTAGCCCGACACGCCTCCACTTTCACCGGTTAGCCCAACGCACCTCCCCCTCCAGCGCTCAGCCGCTCCCACCCACCCACCCATAGTACACCCTCGTCCATTGTTAAAGCTGTCTCACGTTCTCTCTTCATTACGTCGACATTGTAAGAAGCCATGGACGTCAGCGCTCTGCATCCCCGTTATTTCGCTGCCGCTGTCTCTGTGCAAACTTGCAGTTGCAGCTGTGCGTTTTTCACGAATTCGTGCTCCCGCCGTCACTGCGATTCACGACACCAGAACTACTACTGCAAGATGCTGGCTCGTGACCAGGGCGGCGCCGCTTGTAACACCCTACCACACAGATCCTTATACTTAAGTCATAAGACAGAGGTGATGAGGTATTACGACCTCTAAAGTAAAATTTATATATATAATAATAGTAAAAAAGATTTTTAACTATGAGCCTTTGAAGAAAAAGGTAAAGCAAAGTCATCAAATTGAAAAGCGCAGCACTCCAAAAAGCGATAACGTAACCAAAGCAGACAAGGATGAGTTGATACGGACATACATACATATAAATAGAAGAGTGCCAAAATACAGATAACAAAACTCAAGACTCGGTTCGCGAAGATAACCGGTCTTAGCATATAAGTATACATACATATATACATAGGAGAACCCCAAAATAAAACCCAAAAGACAGAATTATATAACCTGTTTCTCCAAAATAACCTCTATGAGGAGTTAATACAAAATATATATAAATAGTGGAGAATATAAGTGTCAAACTAAGTACAGATAACCAAAATAAAGCCCAAAAGATAAAGATCTTCGCGACATCAGAAGCTTCCAACATGGCTCAGCGAAGAGCCTCACATCCTGCTTCTGAAAACCACAAAATCCGCATGGATGAGAACCGGAGGTTCTCAGCATGGTTGTTCTTACAAAATTATTCCTTGGGATAGCGGGACATAAACTTGAATCAGAACTCTAAACAAGAGAAAAATAAAAAGTTAAGAAAGCCCATTAAAATTCATGATTATAAGGTTGAAATTTAGTTGTAAAACTCACATTGAAAGCGCTTCAGGTTGTGAATGTGTCTCCATCCGCACAACCATCATGTTCTATTGAGCTGGGTCATTGGCTGATTCTTCTACCAGACTCAACCTGAAATACACCCAAATAAAGTCAAAATACACTTGAAGCATTGAAAAGAAACACAGGCTTTGTTTTTTGAGAACTTACGTAGTTGCAGTTTTTGCTTTTTTTCCTGCCTTTTTTTTCTCGAATAAAATAATAAAGGGCTTTTTTTTCTAAAAAAAATATATACAGAATTAGAAGTAGAAGGTAATAAAAGAACAAAAGTAACGGTTATTTGAAAGAGAAATTACATGCTCTCTGCAGGCCTGTTTACACTACTTTGTTCTGTGTGTCCTTGAGAGGAAGGATCATCACTTCCCAAGTTCACGTCCGGTATTCTAAATAGATTTCATGTTATTCAGACAAAATATGATACACGTAAATCATGATAACAAGATTTTATTAAATAAAGCTTCTTACGTTTCAGAGGAGACATAGCGACCTTCTGTCGATCGCATGTCAGCTTCCTTCTCCCTGCGAAACAAGAAACAATTATTAGCAAAAAAAACACACTAAAATCTGAAATATACACCCCCATCAAGACATACCTCTGTGCACCAGAATTTTCATCGTTTTCCCTTAACAATTCATCTAGATCTTCACTTGATATTTCATATCTCTCACTACATTCATAAAAGAAGATGTTAACTAAAATAATTATGATGATGACGGTAATATAGCTTACGTATTACTGTACCCATCATAGGATTGATCTTCTTCAGGAGATGAATGCTCAGCAACAACCTTTTTCTTTTTGGATTGTGTTCTGAGTGGAATAAACAAATATAAATCAGAAATAAAAAATTAATTTTATCACAGAATATTATCCAAAGAAGTGCTTACTTTTTTGGTGTTCTTTGTGTCTTTTTCTTTTTTCTTTGCTTCTTCACCGGTGATGATTCTTCGCTTCTATAAGTTAATAAGAGACACTTCAGTTAATACACGAAATCTTGATAATTAAGCCAAAAGAAAGGAGTAATAATTTCAGAACATTACTCATCAATTGATTCAGATTCTGAATAAGAATCTGAATCCTCTTGACTCTTCTTCCTTTTTTTGGAGTCCATTCTGGAAGGCAAACAATCATTATTTAGAACATACTAAAGATATAAAATACACCCAGATGAATGCACAAGATACAACCAACTGAATGGACAATATACACCCAGCACAACAAACGAAATACACCCAGCTTAATAAATAACATACACCCAACTTGATAAACAAAATACACTCAAGTATGGTACTTACTTTTTTCTCTCTTTGCTGGATTGTTTTCTTGCTGAATCCTCTGAGTCTTCTTGAGTCTCAGACTCAGAGGTAGAACTGTCACTATCAGTTGTTTCTTTCTCTAAAGACGATGTTGAACTTGCCTTTCTTTTTTTTATTTTTTTGATTTCTTGTTTTTTTTTCTTTTTCCTCTATTTTTTTCATTTTCTCTCTTGTTTGCGCCATCTTTACAATCCCCTGAAACATCAGATAATTTATTTAGCAGCATTCAGATAAATAAAATACACCCAACATATTATGTTCACTTACCAAAATTTTCTCTGTTTCTGCATTCATTCTTTCGACCAACTGCTCCTTACTCCAGTTGGCAATCCAGGGTTTTCGCGGTCTTTCAGCCCTCTTCTTGCCTTTATTTTTAGAAAGATGAAAGTAAATTATCATCAGGGCAAAAAGGCAGCCATCAATTGCCTTCTTCTTTTTCTCCTTATAGTCGGTTATGCCCTTGATGATAAAGGTCAAAACATGCCCTCCCCAGTTTCGCTCCGTTATGCTGTCCATCTCAAAAATTGGGGCCAGGTGCACAGGCGAGATTTTGTTTATTGTCGTTGGCAAAAGGAACGCCATCTGTATATAGAGGATGAAAATCCTCTTGAACATTAGGCGATCCTCTTCGTTACCAACGCCAATATCCATCATCTCATCTGTAAGACTTTTGAGGGTCTTACCCTGGAATCTTCTAAAAATTACTTTGTCATCCTCAGAAAGTTTCTTATAATTGACTTTCTGAGGAAATAGACCTCCTACAAAAAAGAAAACAACAAAGTAAGAAAATCGGTTCAAATACACACAAGCATCAACTTAAAGACACCCCAAGCATCAGTTAATATACACCTATAATTTTTATCGAGTTACCTGTTGCGTTGATGCCAAGCGCATGACCTATTTTTCTTGGGGTTATTTTAAAAGAACCGTATCCGGTTTTCAGTCTGTTCTCCCCTAATTTGAAGTTGTTAGCCAGCTCCCTTAACACTTGGTGATGCACCCTTAGTGGTGGGATGTGCATCAAGCCACCGAATCCCAAATCCCTCACAATCGTTTTCTTCTGCTCACTCATGTTTCTGAATTTATCACTTAGCAGATGTGTTGCACACTTAAGGTCTTTTGTTTGCTGTAAACAGAAACAAAATTATAGTCAGATATGTTTCTATTATATAAAACTGATTTCAGGTAAGACATATATTTATTCTTACGTTTCTTCCAGGTTGGTTTCTTGCTGCCATTTTCTCTGAAATGAAAAATACACACAAAGTTATCAATAAGATACACCCATATATATGAGTTAAATACACCCATAGATAACAGTAAGATACACCCATAGATATGATTCAGATACACCCATATATATCAGTCAGATACACCCATAGATATGATTCAGATACACCCATATATATCAGTCAGGTATCACTCAAACATGCATCAATATACAAGGTCAAGCAATATACACCCATGGACAAGCAAATATAAGAACAGTTGCAACTGCTGACTATTACAGTATATCAGTTCAGAAAAATACACCCAACAATTTGTGCCATATACACCCATGTATATTACCTCATATACACCCACCAAACTACGGAATATACCCCCAAAAATCAGTTACCAGAAGAACTAGAACAACAAGAACAGTAACACCTAGAAGAACGAATAAGAACAGTGTAACATAGAATCAAGAATAACAGTAAAACCTAGAACAAGTAGAACATCATAAACTGTAAAATGAGACATAGAGCAAGAAGAACAGTAAAACGTACAACAACGTAGAAGAACAGTAAAACCTAGTTCGAAATATGGAAAATATACAGCAATGGTAATGTAACGTACCTTGAGTATTATAGCTTTGTTCTCTCTGGAGATTCTTGATCGAGAGTTCTATGGTGTGTTGATGGAGTTTTCGAATGTTAGCGACGAGGTGTATATCTTGAGTTTTGAACGTTGCTCGAAAATGGAAGGGTTGCTTTTTCTCTGAATGGCTTTGAGAAGTGGAAGAAGTGGAAGAGTTTGCCATTAAGGGCGCGGTTTACGCGAAGCGTAACCGTTTGAGTGGAGCGCGTGTAAATCACGCTCCATTCAATGCTCTTCACTATGCGCGTGTGTTTTTTATGGGCTAGGCCAACTTGTAAAACTTGTACACCGTTTTTGTTTGTATGTGTAGCAGGCCCGATATATTAAATAACTTAAAATATTTTATTTTTTCATAATTTATTTTTTGATTATTGATATTAAATTTATAATTTTAAAAATAAAAATATAAAAATATTTTTTTAACTCAATAGAAAAGCGGTTGAACCTGTTGAGCTGCTAGTGTATTCATAATGCAGAATGCGGCATGCGAAACATTTGCATTAGTGGGCGAGTTGGAGCATGTTTTACATGCACTTACTAATGAGAATGGTTTTTGTTGGGTTTGAATTAACTTGGTTGGAGTTGATTGCCAAAAAGGTTTGGATGTGTAGCGGGACTATTTACCTTATATAACATTGGAGTAGGATTTGTGTTTATGAATGGAAACATGAGATCGAGAAGACGAAGAACGAATATAAAACACACAAGTTGCAAATAAAAAACACAAAAAATAAAGCAATGTACCTTCTGGTGATGAATGAGGCTGATCTTTAGAGTTGTCTCCATTGTCTTCTCTACCATTATCATCCCTCGAAGCAGATTTAACAGACTTGATTTTTTTCCTACTTGATTGATCCGTATCCTTCCTTTTAAGCTTTTTAGCTCCAACAGAAGCTTGCAGCTTGGCCTTTGAACCACCTTCTTTTCTAGGCTTTACTTCATCTCTGTTGCCACTCTCCTTATTTGAAGCATCCAAATTCTCTTCGCAGCTGGCCTTTTTTGTTACTTTGGGATCAGGCTTCTTCACACTACTTTTCTTGCCATTGTTTGAAGGTTCCACAACTTCAGAAGACTCTAATACCTTCATAATTAACACTTAACAGAGTTACTACTTGCTAAGAATCATATAGCAGCGTTCAGTTTTCCTTAATTCTTTCAGGCATTATTGACGCATACTAGTTGGATTTTCTAACTCACCTCATCAACCTGTTGATTTATAAACTTCCTATATGGATCAAGAGTAAATTTATCAAGTTGAAGATCTTCCTCCAATAGCCGACAAAGAACAGCCATTGTAATAATCCTGCAATTAGCAAGGGAAAAGTTCCCAATGTCATATCTTATTAAAGGTCCCTAGTATGCATTGTAATCAAGAGAGATCAGAATGCTAAGTTGATCGAAAGAGTCAGCAGCATACTCAGAATTAGCCTTGATGAAGGAAGACCTTTTGGTAACAGCTTTCTTAATCCGTGCCTCCCTTTGAACTACCTTTCCTCCATAGTCCTTAGCTTCCTTTTCTCCAGTTGCAAATTTAACTCGTCGTTGCAAGTTTTTTGCTTTCTTGCCACCTGCAGGGCAAATATCCTCTACATCTTTTGATTGACATTCTCTGTTTGGTTCTTCTGTTTCTTGTATACTTGCAACTTTTCCCCGCACCTTCGCTGACGACTTTGGGACATCATAATCATAACCAGCCTCTTCTAAGCACTACCAGTTGTGTAGGGTAAAAATACACATCAATGAATTTACAAAGACATGTCATAAAATACAAGCTTTTTTCATCACATAAAGCTTTACAAATCAACATATGCAAATACATTGTAAAGCAAATGGTTGTGATCGCAAGTCACAATAAGCAATTATTGCATAGTTTAATTTCTAAAAGCCAAAACCTCCATGCATGGCACAATTAGGATACTATCTTAGTTCAACAATCAACACCATACACTAATGTGATCAACAATCAGAAAGTGGAAGTGTAGCCCTAAGAAACAATTATATTGCATGCTAGGAAGAGATTAAAACTATGATTGCGAAGCGAGATTTGGTTTTGGAGGGAAATGGAAGTCAAAACTCGCAAACAAACAGTAAAAGCATCTTAATAAATAAAATAAAATAAAAAAGGAGGTACCTTGACCAAATAATTGTTGATAAAAGTCTTATGAGGGTCCAATGAAAATTGCTGCAAGACTAAATCTTTCTCAAGCAATCTACGAACCCCTTCAAAAGTCAAAGAACTGCATGCAAAAGAAAAACATATATAGTGAGTAGTGAGTAGTGAGAGTAATGCAGAGAGAGCAGAGAGAGTGATTCAGTGTACTGACTCGGAATGTTGCTTGAAATGAGAAAGGCGAGAGCGGATAGCATTCTGAATCTCGGACTCCATAGCCATGATCACCTCCATCTTGCGTCTCAGAGCAAAGGGCGAGTTTGAAGTTGTGACTTACTGTATTTCAAAGGAGAAACTTGTGAACTAAGGATTTGAACTTTGAAGCACTCATTATGACTATGTCAAAATAAAAACAAATGTATTTTTATTTGTTGGATAAGTTCTTTAAGATGTTTTCATTTTTTCTAAATATATATATATATATATATATATGCAATGCTACTTACCACTTGGATAATTATTTGAGATTATACGGAATAAAATATCAAAGTTAGATTACTAAGAATAACCACCATCCCACCACACCATATTTGGATTTTTTTTTCTATTATAAAATAAATTTTTTTTTTATTTTTAAATAAAAATTAGTGTATATTCCCGTGCCCTACACGAAATAATACATAAAATTATATAAAATTTTTTGTTAAAATTTAAATAAAAAATATATATAGTAATTATTATTATAAACATTTTACAATTTAAAAATAATTAATATTTATTTTAATCAATTTGGATTGGTTGAATGGTTATCTCATTTGTCTACTTAAGCAAGTATTTGGAGTTCGAATCTCACTCTTAATAAATAGAGCATCAATATGTGGTGGATTAATCCTCGACTTGCCGAGTTAGAAAATTCGTAGAAAAAAATTATATTTATCTTTAAAATAGATTAATTTTTCATTAATAGCAATATTTATGGACTTTTGTCTTCGTTGAAATTTACTTAGGACAATTTTATTTGTTGGTATCGTATTCATTCTTGAAGTCAAAACAATATGATCAACATTGTTACTTGTTAAAACTTCACATTTTATGAAATGATTTTCAAATTTTCAAATTCATAAACTTATGTCATTACAAAAGTTATTAAATCGATTAATATTTCTTGATAACATGATGTACCGAAACACCATTGTTGAATATTAGTTAGTGTGAAGAGAAACCAATAATAATTTTTGTTATTCAATATATAATTTATTCTATTGAAAAATAAATTAATATTTTCTAAATTTATAAATACATTTTCTTCTAATTTCTTACACTATTTTATTTGACAATATTTACCATTAAAAAATAGCAAATGACCATACTATCTTACAATATATATGATGTGCAAAATAATTTCTTGTCTTGAAATTAATTCTGGTTAGTGAGATAAAATTTAAAATATTTTTTATTTTATTCCTCAAATTTAAATTTAAATTTAGAATTGATTAATGACTCATTTTTTTAATTTCAATAAAAAAATAAATTGGTTAGATATAAAATATTTAGCATTTAATAATTTTAATCATTTAAATTTTAATTACCAAAAATTAGATTAAAAATTAATTATAAACTTAATAATTGATAATATATATATATATATATATATATATATATATATATATTATATTAGTACTTAAATAATAATATCCAATATATTAATTATTTATTTTTTGGACAGAATTAATGTATAATCTATTGAGAATTAATTTATTATCCAAAAATTTTTTCATAAACTTTGTACGTAATATGTAAAAATAGTGATCTTATTTGTTATTATTATTTAAACAATCTTTTATAATTTTTTAATTAAGTAATTAACTAAATTAACAACTTTTATTATTGTTTTTATACTAAAAAATATCAATTTATACTATTTATATATTTTTTACTACTAATAAATAAATAAATATTTGCACTATTATATTTATTATCCTAGATGATGACTTAAGTTACTTATTTTATATGTTAAATAATATTTTGTATGTTAATTTATTAAATATTAAGATGAAAAAATTGTTCAATAAATTATATAAATAGTCATTACAGAAAAAAAAATTATATATCATATATAATAATCCTTGATATATATAGTGTCATCTATATATTAAAATTATCTATTTTAATTATGTGAGTTATTATTGTTAATTTTACTTTTTTGTTACATTAAAAAATAATATTTAAAACTAAAAAAGAGATAATTAATTTTTTTAATTTGAATTAAAAAATGTCTTGAAAATATATTCAATTTTTATATATACTAAGTATTATAATATAAAATAGTATAGTATTTACTATAACAATGACTCAAAATATTAATTCAAGATATATTTGGGCCTAGTAAGACCTCAGTGCAAGCTAGATCAACTAAAATCCATTGTTAGAGTCCCAAATCCGACTTAGGTTCATTACCTTAAAGGTCCAATGCAAATGAAGTTCATGCGTCCCCTCTTAAATCGACTCAGATTGGATCTCCGTTGCTAGTTAGATATGGTAATGAGTACTCAGAGGAGCGTGAGAAACTCCCTTCCCATCCCTCACTCATATTTAAAAAAAATGCCCCCGTTCCTTCTCCGTCATTGCAAGTTCTTGTTTAATTACCCCTTAGAAAATGCAGATCTCCTCGGTAAACTTTTGAAAAAAATTAACACAAAAAGACAATATAATAATCATAAAATAATCAACTCAATATAATTCAACACAATTTATAACATATTCGTTATGAAAAATAACATTTCAAAAGGAGAAAACATAAAAACATATTCCAACATAATAACATAACATAATTTTTTGGGACGATACTGAGCGACGTAGTGACGAACTTAAGAGGCAGAAAGTGAGTTAGAGAGAGAGTATCGATGTTGAGAATGAGTCTGAAAGAAAAGGAAGAATTCGAATTGGAGGCGAAAATTAGGGTTACTAAATTCAAGAAATGAATTTATATATATATATATATATATATATATATATATATATATATATATATATATATATATATATATATATATATATAATTAGGATAAATTAATAATTTTATTCCATGGGTGGGTACTTATGTCTGTGTCCTCATTAGGGGTGGCAAATAGGAAAGTCCGCCCTGTCTCGCCAAAAGCCTGCGATCTGATGGGCTAGCCTGCCCCGCCTCGCCTAATAAGGCAGTCTTAAATTTCTCCCCCGTCCCCCCTAATGGTAGGTTGGCAGGTTGGCGGGCTCTTTTTTTTATAAATTATTAAATATTAAACAATATATATAATTTTACAATAATTTCAATAAATTTATAATTTCTAAAAATATAAAAAATATATAATTATAACTATGTAATAAACATAATTATAAACCAAATTTTTTGAAACAAAATAATAAAATCAATATTGTCCAAAGCAAAACAAATATTGTCCAAAATATATAATTAAACATCTTCAAGTTTATAATCAATCAAACATAAAAACATAATCCAAAATAAAACTTAGAACATCTTCAAGTTTATTATCTTCATCCTCTTGTAGATTAATAACATCATAAAAATTTGTAAAAAAATTGTCTTGACAAAATAAAAGATTGGTCCAGCGGAAAAACCTGCACCGTCCTACCGAAACCCGCCAAAGCTCATGGATTAGGCGGTGCGGGGTAGGCAGACTTTTTAAGTTTGGCAGTCTCAAATTTTCAGCCCAACCCTCCTTTTTTGTCGGGTTATGCGGGTCATCCCGACGGATTTTGGCCCGTTTGCCACCCCAAGTCTCCATCCATTTTCGGGTGGCATGTCGTGAGGATTTCACGAGTCCTCATCTAACCCCAAAATGTGAGTAATCTCTGCAAATACCTTTTTTGGTTATTTTTGTGATCATCCTTATTGCTAGCATTCATTGGTTTGTGACGTGGAGCTATTCTAGCCACTCAATAAATTTTTAGATAATCAAATTTTAAGTTATATCATTTTTATACAATCACATGTATCCTTGTTATAACAATATTAATAGAAGATAAATTGATAAACATTAAGCTATTGTTTGAATATAAGATAAAAAATAAGAGGAAAGAAAATAGAAAGAAAGAAAATGAGAGGAAACAAAATGGAAAGAAAAGTATATTTTTGTGTGTGTGTTTAGATGAAGAAAAAATGAATGGAAAGAAAATAGAGGAAAAAATTTTCTTTTGTTTTGATGGAAGGAAAAGTAAGAAAAGAAAAAATTATAATAGAGTAAAACTATATTAATGTTTTTATATATTATATATAAATTATAATTCAAATAGTAACTCTGTATTTTAACCCATGTTTGCATTTTTGCATGAGTTTTTTCGCAACTTTGAAGAGAAAAAATTTACATGAGCTCTACATACATTTTTATATTTTCATTTAATTTTTTTGTTGATCCAAACAATAAAAAATTGATTTTTTTTATCTATTTTCTTCTCCAACATTTTATTTTTCTACAAATTCTTTTAATCTAAACAATGCATAAATAAGTCACATTATATATATATAACATATTAGGTTAATTTATGTTGATAAACCAAAGCCACCCCAAAATTATCGAAATCCCCCAAACCCAAAAGCGTTACCTAGTTATCTCCATTTATATTTCTATATAAATCGAATTTAATGAATTCGAATTAGGATAATAAGTAATAAATTGAATCTATAGGATTCGAATTACTTAACATTGTGGTTTGAAAGTAAATTGAATTCAATGAATTTGAATTATATCATCTGTAAGACCCATAATTTTCAAAAAATTATTATCATGAGTTAATTTCAATTCATTTATCCATTAAAGACTTTATTATTAGAAATTATTTTATTAAAAGTAATTAAATTAAGTTTTGACAATTAAATTAGAAATTTTACTTAATATTATAATTATTGAATAATTTTCTATATTTAAATTAGGCAGCTTAACAGTTGTAAAAGAATAAGGATTTTATACAATTTAATTAAATATTAGAGATTCTAGAATTTAATACTTTAATTTTATAAACAAAGAAAATTAATTATATTATACTTAATTTTAAATTAAAATATTTGATTAAAAGTTAATTAATAAGTTAATAATCAAACAACATTTTCAAATAATTTTAAAGGATTAAATTATATTTTTAATTATTACTCTATACCCTAATTTTATTAAAATTACCTAAACTACCCTAATCCTAACTCTCTACCCCACCGGCCACCGCCACCCACCCCTTCCCCAAACCTAAACCTAATTGCAAGGGAAACAAAAGCAGAGAAGGAAAGAAAATGGGGAAACGGAAAAGGAGAGGAAGAGAGGTCTGAGGGAGAAGTGAGTTGCGCCGCAGGGGAGAAGAAGGAGACCGAGCTGTCGCGCTTACCGCTGTTCATCCCATGTCGTCGCCGTTTCGTCGAGTTGCTTCGTGGCGCTGTCTTGCCCCGACCGCCGCCATCGTGCCGCCGAACCGAGTTGAGAAGAGAGACTGGATCTGGTGGTGCGAGAGAGCGACATACGCGAGGAAGAGAAGAGCCGCCGCGCTCTGCCGCAACCAGCACCATCGTTTCCTGCGCCGCCGCTGAGTCAAGACGTCGCCGCCGAAGCCTATCGCCGCCATTCGCGCCTCTGTTGTCGAGAAACTCCGCTGCCGCCACTGAAATTCACCATCGGTAAGGGTTTTTGAGTTTGGTTTACCTTCGTTTGAGATTCCAAAAACCTTATTGTCTCTGCGAGTTGGTTTTAGTTACCGTCGAAGAAGCTTCAGCCGCCGTTGTCGGTTGTCACTGGGGAACGACCGTCGTGCCTCTGGTCGCCGGAATCACGGACTGGAGAGAAGGGGGCTGCCTCTTCTATTGCTGCTGCTTCGTTCTTTCATCGTAAGCGGTCTCTGTTTCCAGTTTCATTGAATTCATTTCTGTTTTCGGTTCCATTGAGTTTGAATTCTCTATTGTGCTGTAACCATGGTCACTATTGCTGGAATTACAAACGCCGCCCTCGGTGCTGATTGGATTAACCACCATAGCTATTCTGCATCACCTTCACTTTTCATTATTTCTGTCAGGTCCCGTTCTTGCTGGTGAGAGCCGTTGGATTTGCAACAGCTCCAAATTTTATTTCCCTCTTGATTCGGTGAGTTTTTCTTGTTTTGGAACTTTTGCTGTTAGCAATTCGTTATAGTTTATTGAGGATTTTGCAATGTTATTTGCTATTTGATTGAGTTTTGGTTATTTCTTATTGCGATTAGAGTAACTATTGTTGCTGCAAAAATGGTTTGGAACTACGGTTGTGGTTGCCGCTATGATGAGCTGGGGGGAAAAAGGATTCAACGCGTTTAATTATGCAGATTGCGAATAATTGAGGTATGGCTTTTCTTAAGATTTATTTTATATTACAGAGTTGTTATAAATAGATATTGATGCAAACATATATTTCTGTGATTATGTTCGCCTTGTGGATGTGGTTGCTTGATTGCTTGAGTGAAGTACGGTTGTTGATAAGAAATGAGTTTAAAAAGTTGTTTACTTGATTATTATGAAAAGTGGTTTTTCTTGGTTTGGAGTCAAAGTGGTTTGATTTTGAGTCGGTCTGATTTTATAAATGATTTAATACTTGAGCTGGTTTGATTTTAAAAAAAGTTTTATTATTGGAATTGGTCTGATTTAAAATAATTTGATATTGGAACTGGTTGAATTCTGGAAAATGTTTGAGATTTGGAAATGGTTGAGAAAAGGCTTGAGAAATATTTGGATGGGACCCGAAAAGGGTGGTAGTGTTCGAGTTTTAGAAGAGATACTGCCGAAATTTTATAAAATTAGAAGTTTTATTTGAAGTAATTAGTTAAAAAGATTTGTTTTTAAACGTTATATGTTTTAAGATTGATTTATTTATCAAAGAAAGAATTATGTTTTGAATTGGGATTGTTAAAGAACGGAATGGAAAGAAGGATGATGAGAATTCTCTTTGAAATATGGTTTTTGAATGAATTTGGAAATGAGATTTGGATTGATGAATGATTATGATATTGAGATATTGATCGAGAATGATGAGATATGATCTTTGAATTATTCATATGGCTTATGAATTTGAATTATCTGAGATACGAGGTTCCTTGGATAAAGTACCATAGCTTGCCACCATGTGTACCAGGTTGAAAACTCGATACTCTGTTGACCCTACGACGTAAGTGTGACCGGGCACTATATAAATTCCCGGAAATGTTACTCCCATTGAGCAATATTGATTATTTGAGAAAAAACTATGCATAGACTCTTGGGGATGCACGTCGGGGGACAGTCTAAGGACAATTCAGACTTGTCGGGTTGGCTGGATAACCGACAGATGAGCCTCATCAGCCGTAGGACAGGCATGCATCATATGCATTTGTATGCTTTGCTTGGGTTTGAACTTGTTTGGGTTTGCCTAATTGCTAAACTGTTCTTAACTGCTACTTGAACTATTTGCTGTAACTGCTACCTACTTGTGATTTCCTTGTCTGTCTTGCTTGTGTTTGTCCTGGCATGCTACATTTGAGAATGAACTTTGGTGCTGAATTAATGATTGTATTGTTTGATTACGTGGTTGATTTTTGATTGAGATTTTTCTTATAAGAAAGGAAAGGTTTCGGATTTCTGAAAGATTAAACATTGTTTCTTTGAAAAGGTTTTGAACGATTATCTATTAGTTTTTTAAAAAAATTCATAAGGCAATGATAATCACTGAGTTTGAAAATAATTTTCTTATTAAATATCTTCTTATGACAACTTTGAGACTTCGTGGTGAGACCGTGTGATTAGTTTCTCACCCCCTACAGCTTTACCTTTTCAGGAACCGGATAAAGAAGCATTAAGAAGAGTTGTACTGCGTTTGGTTTATATGTTGTTGTATTGATTAGTTTATTTTCTTCCCTCATCCTTGTTTTTACAATTTTGTAAGAGGGATAGGAGTTGTATGTTTTATATATATTATAGTATAAGATATTATGTAAGAAGTCTTGTATATAAATTTATGCCTGCTTATTTTTTTTAAGATAAAGTATTTATTTCTGGTTTTTAAAAGAAATCAACGATACGGTGTTGAGTCACAGGCTCCTATTTTAATATTAAGTATATAAAGTAGTTGTAATACTTCTTGCTATCAGAGTGGCGCAGCCGGAAGCGTGACATTCTGGTAGTGAGGGTGTTACATCATCCCCTACTAAATCAAATCTATAAATTTTGATTTATATGGTCCATGCTAAATCGAATCTCCTTCATTCGATTTAGTAGCATAGATAGCATCCAAGTAATTCAAATTTTATAGATTCGATTTATTATGAAAACACATAATTCGAACTCCATAAATTTGATTTACATAGATATGTAAATTGAGACATGCGCGTAATTTTTTTACTTTGGCAGATATACGTAAAATTAGTTTGCAAATAGTTTATAAAGGTGATTTACTCCACATATTATAACTTGTGAAATCATAATATTTTGAAAAGTGATGTATAGACAACTTAAATATTGATAAGATAAGTCTGAAAAATTTTAGAAAAAAATAAAAATATAAAAAAATTACATGTTGATCCATAAATTTTTTTAAAAAAAAATTGTCTATAGTCTATGATTAATAACTTTAAAATTATATATATTTTTTATTTTTATTTTTATTTTTATTTTATAGAGACTTATAATTTTGTTATCGGCGATGTTAGTGGTTATAGAGAGATTTTTACTTTTAAATAAATTATAGAGAAAGTAAAAACAAAATTGGTTGCTATTTTTCTTACAATTCATTTAGTTTTTAGTTTAAATTAAAATTAAATTATATATTCAATTTATATTTATTTGTTTATCCTAATGATTGTATATAATAGATAATATATTTAAGTATGATTTGAAAGAAACTATTGAATTTTATATAATTGAAAATTAACTATGAAATTTAAGCTAAGATGAAGTGAAATACAACAAACATCTGAGGAGTGAAATTAAAATAAATAATTAAAAATAAGGTAATAAAATAATTAAAAAAAAGACAGAAAAATAATGTATGTAGTTGATAAAAATACACTGTAAAAAAATTTAGTATAATCAATGAATATAAAAGATGAAAGACAAAAATTAAGATATATTTTTGTTAAAAAATTCAAGAAAAACATTGTGAAGAAGAACCTATTAATCAAGTTTTATAAAAATATTATAAAAAAATTTAAAATATTAGTAAAAAAAATAGTAACTTTTTTAAGAATTGTTAATCAAAATACATAAAAGTACATTCTGATTTCTAGATATAAAAAATAATTCAAATTAAATTCATTTATTTTATTTATTTGTTTATTTTTTATTAAATAATTTAATGTTTATTTAATTTTGGTCAAATCAGATAATATAATTAATTAGTTATAATTAATGTTGTTCATCCTAATGGTTTAATTGAAACATATTGAAACTCTAAAGGTAAAATTGAAACTAAATGTTAAGGATAAAATTAAAAAAAAAATTTCATTTGCTATCTTGAATTTTTTTTTTAATAAAAATTTTATACTTCTTTAAAATGCATCACTTTAATACAATGATATTTTTATTAAAAATAAAAATTATGATAAATATCTTATATATTTGTTAGTAAATTATATACAAATATTTTTTAAAGTATATCATTTTTATTATATAAAAATAACTTAAATACTTTTAAATGTGATTATGATAATTCATTAAGTATTATATTTTTTTACTAATTTATATTTAATCATTTATCTCTAACTTTTAATTATAGTAAAAATGTAACATATGATGCCCAAAAAAAGTTAAAGCGACATAAATTTTTTACTAACAAAAAAATAATTTTTTTTATTTTTTAGACACGTATCTATTTTTTTAAGTTATACATTTTAATTTATATAAATTAATGACAATTAAATGTATAAAAAATATTAATTAATAAATAAATAAATTTTAAGATAAACATGTCCTGAACAAATTGAAATAAAATAAAGACTTTTAATTATGATCATTAATTATAATCACATATACTTACTTCAAGACTTATACTTCAAAAACTCAGTATATTAATATTGTGTATTTTTATTTTTTAATTTTAGACTATCACGAACATTAGTTACTCTTCAATAATGACAATGCTTTTAAAAAAATAAACATAATTAAATGATCTTAAAATTATATAATAATTTTTAAAATAACAATAAAATATACAATTACTTAAAATATAATATTTATGTAGTAATTAAAATTTAATTGCCAATATAAAAGTAACATATAATATCATTTCGTAATCAAATAAGTGTTTAATCAAAGAATTTAATATTTATATATATAATAATATGACAAAATAAATAAAATTTTGAGTTTAACCATAATATAAATTGTAACTGATTTGATTTAATAATTTAAAAAAAATTGAATAACCCTTTTTAGAAATGTGCCAATCTAAATAATATAAATTGAAAATAAAAAATATAACTAAATTATATAATACAATATAATATTTCTAAAAATTTATTTTATAGCATATCTAATATCAAGATATTTATCATCATTTATGGTATAATCTAATTTTATAAATTATTTAAACATTGTTTTTATGAAAAATCGCATTATTTATTTTGAAAAAAAATATTTACTCATTATTATAATTTAAATAGAATATAAAATAGATATTAAACCAATTATTTCTTTTAATAATTACTCAATCACAAATATCCATCAAGGACATGAGATTTAAGAGCATACAAAGTAAATATAATGCTTACAACTTTTACATTACTACGATAAGATGATTATCACAAGTCTTTTTAGCGTAAATTAAATAGAACAACATATAATAATAAAGAAACAATCAAATCCAAAAAAATTATAGAACACCTGTCATACACTACGACGGTTAGTATTGAGAAAACTTTAACCATTTATTTTTTTATTGAATAAACTACCATTTGTACCCATAAAAGATACAGATACTGACAAATGTACCATATAAGAATAAAACGACAATTATAACCACGAAATATGGCTTTCGTGTGCCAAGAGTACCCGGACGTTGGTTACATAATTGGTTCGTTAGGGTATTATATTCTTGGCACGTATAATTGTCGTTTTATTCTTATATGGATACATTTGTCAACATTTGTATCTTTCATGGATACAAATGGTAATTTATTCTTTTTTATTAGCTATCTTTTTATCTGCTCTGCACTTCATCTAGGAATATGTTAAGGACTAAACATATACTTTAACCTTTCAAAATCTCATATATTCTTTCCAAACACAATATTATTATGCCTTTTTTTTTTATAAAAACCATTGAATGAAAAAACCGTTAGTAAAAAGATGTATGGCTTCTGATGAAAATAATATATTCAACATGGATATTGTTTGTTAGGTAAAAGATAATAGATTGACAAAGAAAATTAATTACAATGGGTATATTTATTTTAAAAAATATTTTTTTATATAATACTATAAAAAATATCATGGTCACCCTAAATTACAACAGGTTCAATTTCCATCGACAGCGATAGAATGCCTAAATTGAGACATTTTCAGACTATAATATTTGTTAAAAAATAATTAATGAAACACTCATACATACCTTCTCATTTTGAGTATATTTATATATAAAAAAAAGAGTTAAAATAGCAAAAGTGATAAAAATGATGATTTTTATAATTTTGTATGGCTATCTATATATCTGATACGCGAAAATTAGAATATTAACGCGCAACCGGCAAGTATACCGGGTCGTATCAAGTAATAAAACTCACTAAGAGTGAGGTCGATCCCACGGAGATTGGTGGATTAAGCAACTTTAGTTAAATAGTATATTTAGTCAAGCAAACATGGTTTTGAATTCATGAGATTTGATTTTTGACTGTAATTGCGGAAAGTTAAATGACAAGAAATTTAAAGAACTAGAGTAAAGAAGAACAATGAAAGTAAATAACTGAAACTTAAAATGCAAGAAACTTAAATGACATTAAAGATAAATTGCAGGAAAGTAAAGATTGCGGAATTATAAAGAGCAGAAAAGTAAACTGCAAGAAATAGAAAACAGAATGTAATTGGCAAGAAGGATAAATTGCAAGAAGATAAAAGGGAATTGGGTAGTGGGTATTCAAAATGACTAAAGAACAAAAGAAATGAGAATTAATGATGGATAGATCATTAGAAGTCAGAGATGTAAATTGTCATGAATTGATTTTGCTCAATTCCTTCTCAATCATGGGTATAGATCCATGGAGGATTGTGAATAATTGAATCTCAATCTCTTGGCAATTCAATTTCTCTCAACACAATCAATTGCCACTCTCGTGATCTAATTGGTCATGAGAAGAGGTGAAGTTCAATTTCTAATCCAAGGCCACACAACTTCCAGGATCTCAACTAAGGGAGGTTACATCTCACATACCAACCCAAAATGTATTGATCAAAGAAATCATGAAAGGATGAACTCTAAACTGAGTTATATGGCTCCTTTCTCAAGTTCACCATATAATTCATATAGATTCAACCCCTCTCTCGATGGTGATTGAATCTGTGAAGAACAAGAGTTTCCTCTTGGATGAACCACTTTGAATTGAGAAGGAAAAGAAAAGTTATCAACCCATTTAAATAAACAGAGCTCCTCTCCCTAATGAAAATGGAGTTTAGTGAATCATAGCTCTAATTTCAACAATAAATGCAAAAGTAGAATTAAAATTGAGTAGTGAAGAATATTGAAGAATGAAGAAGAAGTTCTTAAAAACTGAAATTTAAAATTGCAGAAGAAAACAAATTAAAGGACGGGTGAGAAAAAGTAAAAATGCTAGTGTAATAGTAAAAAAGTCTAAGTGTAAAAGTAAAAAAAATCCCAAAAGTTTCCTTAAAGTACAAACTCCTTCTCTATTTATACTAGTCCTAAGACTCATTTAGAGATCTTCAATTGGGTTAGTAATGTGGGCTTTATCCTTGTTGAATATTGGCTCAATGAAGTGTTACCAAACAGAGGAAACAGAGCTCATTCTTCTCGCTTCTGGCCCAGTGGTCTGGCGTTACTGGCAAACATGCTAGCTTTATGCACGTTGGCAACGTGCTCAAGAATTTCCTAGGTTGGGAACTTGGTGCTTGGGCGTTGCCAGCCCAAGTTGTTGCTAAACACTTGGCCCTTTCTGCCTTTTTGAACTCAGTTTTGATGCCCAAAGTTACCTCTAGTTTGAGCTTTAATTTTGTGCTCCACTATAGACTATGATATATGGTTGGAAAGCTCTTGATGTCTACTTTCCAACGCAACTGAAAGCACCTCAATTGGATCTCTGTAGCTCAAGTTATGTTCCATTGAAGAAGGCAAGGTCAGGCTGCCTGGCGTTGTTGCCCAAGTTGTTGGCAAAACACGCCAGCAACAACGCCTTAGTGTCTGAGACTCTAAATAAAGTCAGCTTTTGAGTCTTCAAATGAACTCAAATCTCATACTATGATATATGGTTGGAAAGCTCTTGATGTCTACTTTCCAATGCCACTGAAATCACCTCATTTGGAGTTTTCTAGCTCAAGATATGCTCCATTGAAGAAGGCAAGGTCAGGCTGCCTGGCGTTGTTGCGCAAGTTGTTGGCAAAACACGCCAGCAACAACGCCCATCCTTCTTCTCTGGTGGCTTCCTGGCATTTTTGCCCAAGTTATTGGCAAAACACGCCAGGAACAACGCCCAAGCCTTCTTCTCCCTGGCAGCTTGATTTGCATGGGCGTTGTTGCCCAAGTTGTTGGCAAACACGCCAGTAACAACGTGCATCCTTCCTGCACACACACTTGCACGTTGCCAACTTGGTTTTCAAGTTGCCAACTTGCTTCATCACCTCAACTCCAAAATGTGCCCAAAATTCCTCTTTTTTTCTTTTTAGTTTATTTTGTACTCTTTTGCTTCTTTTTCTTTTTATTTCCTACAAAATTTATAAAATCAAAAGATCAAGAAAATATACCATTTAAGTACAAAAGAATGCAATAATTAAGCACTAATTATAAATTTCTTGTATGAAAAAACATAGAAAAATATGACATGGTGATATGTCATCAATATCGAAGACCAAAAGACTATGATTATCTAACAAAATTAATTTTATTTATTACATTTAATTTGAATAAGTAAAAAATCATCTTATTTTATTTTATTCCTTAATTTCACATGATTTAAATTTAGCTCAACTAGTGTATGTTCCCGTACAGTGTACGGGATAATTAATAAAAATATATAATTTTTTATTAAAAGAAATTAAACAAAAGATGTTATATAATAATTATTACTATAAATATTTTACAAAGTTATAATTAAAATCAAAATTTAATTATTTTTAATGTTAAAAATATTAAAAATAATTAGTATTTGTCTTAACTGATTTGGATTGACTGAGTAATCATCTCACTTGTCTACCTAAGTAAGTATTAGAGTTTCGAATTCCGCCTTGTGTATGTAACAACTCATTGGCTTCAATCCGTGGAGGATTAGTTCTCGACCTGTCGAGTTGGAAAATACAGTGAAAGAAAATAGTATTTGTCTTGAAAGTAGAACAATTATCATTGATGATAGCAATACTTATGGAGATTTGCCTTTGTTAAAATTTAACTCTGACGGTTTTATTTATTGGTATCATATTCATTCAGGAAGTCAACCAATATGATCAACGTTATTACCGGTTAAAATTTTATATTTTATGACATGATTTTCAAGCTTCTAAACTTATAAACTTATGTCATTAAAAAAGCTATTAGATTGATTAATATTTTTTGGTAATATTACCAAAACACCGTAGTTGAGTATATTAAATTGTGTAAAAAGAAATTATAATAACTTTTGTTATTTAATATATAATTTATTCTATTGAAAAATAAATTATTATTCGTAGATTGGAATATTTTTTTTCATTTTTATATCATTTTATTTGAAAATAATTTTCATTAAAAAAATGAATGACTACATTATTTTATAATATGACATACAAAATAATTTTTATTTTAAAATTAATTCTGGTTAGTGAAAAAAATTTAAAATAATTTCTTACACAAATTTAAATTTAAATTTGAATTTAGAATTGATTAACAACTCACCTTTTTTAAAATTTTAATAACAAAAGCAAAATTAGTTAACTGCAAAATATTTAGCATTTAATAATTTTAATCATTTAAATTTTAATTACCAAAAATTGAGTTAGAAATTAATTATAACTTAATAATCGATAATACATATATATATATATATATATATATATATATTTATTTATATATATTAGTACACAAATAGTAATATTTAATATATCATTTAATTTTTTTTAAAAAGAGCTAATGTATAATTTATTGAGGATTAATTTATTGTCTAAATTTTTTAAAAAAAACTTTATAGTATGCGAAAATAGTGATCTTATTTTTTATTATTATTTAAAAAAATATTTATAATTTTATTATGTAATTAACTTAATTAATAACCTTTATTATTGTTTTTCTACAAACAAAATCATGTTTATATTATTTGTATATTTTTTTAATACTAATAAATATATAGGTATTTGTACTATTATATTTATTGTCTTAGATAATTGGCTTAAGTTACTTATTTCGTATGTTAAATAATATAAATTATATTTTATATATTAAATTCATCAATTTATCCATATTAAGAGGAGAAAAATTATGCAATAGATCGTATATTATAAAGATTAGTTAATTTACATATAAATTATCTTTAGAAAAATAAAGAAATAATTTATCACATATAATAATCCTTGATATATGTAGTGTCATGTGTATATTAGGATGATCTATTTTGATTATGTGAGTGATTATTATTATTCACTTTTTCAATAAGATAGTAAATAATATTTAAAATAAAAAAAAAATAATTAGATTTTTTTTAGTTTGATTATAATAAAATCTATGATAAGTATACTTAACTTTTATATATACTAAATACAATCATATTTAATAGTATAGTATTTATTACAGTAATGACCCAAAATATTAAGTCAAGTGTGTAAGATCAACCTAGGTCTATTGTTAGGATCCTATATTCGAATTAGGTTCATTGTCTTAAAATCCGATATAGACGAAGTTCACGTGTCCTATCTCAAATCGGCTCAAATTGAATTTTCTTTCTTAGTTAGATATAGTAATAGATACTCGTGTGGGCACAGCGGCAGACCCCTTTTTCCGTCCTTTGCTCCCATTTAAAAAAAATATCCCCCGTTTGCTCTCTATTTTCGTCGCAAGTCCCCCTATTTAATTATCTCCTTAGCGAATGCAGATACCCACGATTATTTATGAATATTCTTTGAAATTTTTTGAAAAAAATAACAAATAAATTATAATATAATAATAATAAAATAATCAATTCAATATAATTGAATACAACTCATAATATATTCATTATAAAAAATAACATTTAAAAAAATATAAAAACATCTTCCAACATAATAACATAATATAATATTTTAGAGCGAAACTGAACGACATAATGACGAACTTAAGAGGCAGAGAAAAGGAGTTAGAGAAAGAGTAGATACAAAATCAAGGCTAAGGATGAGTCTAGAAAGAAAAAAAAGAGTTTAAATTGGAGACAGAAATTAAGATTACCAAATTTAAAAAAAAAAAAAAATATATATATATATATATATATATATATATATATATATATAGGATAAATCAATAATTTATATTCACGTGGATTTAACGAGTCCCTTAAAAAGGGTACCTATGTCCCCAACTCCCCATCCCAGTCTATTTCACGTGGACAGATCTTCACCTGTACAAATTTTACTGATTCACATTTAGTCCCCAATTAGCTAGTCTTTTTTATCATTCTAATTGCTAGCATTTGTTGGTTCGTGGCGTGAAACTACTCTAGCCACTTAGTAAATTCCTAAATAACCAAAGTTTAAGCTATATCATTCTTATAAAATAGGTACACCCTTAAAAATTATTAATCAAAATACATAAAAAAATATATATAAAACAAAATCATAAAAAATTTTGACAAAATAAAAAAAATGACAAAGATTATAACGGAAGTACAAAAAAAGAAAAAAAATATATAAAATACATTCTAATTATATAATTATATATATATATATATATATATATATATATATATATATATATATAAAATAATAGGTAAAAAAATTAAATTAAATTCATTTATTTTATTTTCTTATTTATTATTTATTAAATAATTTAATATTTATTTTGGTCAAATCAAATAATTAGTATAATTAATTATTTATACTTAATGTTATTTATTTAGTAGTATAACTGAAACATATTAAAATATCAAGAATAAAACTAAAACTAAATATTAAGGATAAAATTAAAAAATTTATATTTATTATTTTATAATTTTTTTAAATAAAAATAGGAAATAATATATTTATAAATAAATAAAAATTATTATTAAAAATTGAATATTCAAATAAAATAAAAATAAATTATAACTTGTAAAAACAATTTATAAGATTTGTTATATAAATATTAAAATGTATAAACCGTCGTGATGTCACTAACACAAATACAACTCATACAATATAAACAAATGTATAGAAGTAAAAATAAAATCTTCAAACTCAATCAATGTAACAATAAATAAAAATTTTGTTATTTATCTACTAAACGCGGTAGTAAATACTGGACAAAATAAAATTATATTTTTATAAATATATTTACACATAACTAAAAAATTAAAAACAAACACGCTAAACAATATAGAGCATCAATGATAAAATATAACCTTAAAAAGTTACTTAAATTCAAAAAGAACATGCATGTGATGAATTATAATAAATTTATATATGAGGAGTAAAAATAAAATTAAAAATTAAAAATAAAATAAAGAGAACAATTAAAAGAAGTAAAAGAAAGTAAAATAAATAATGTGTGAAATAAATAAAATATGTATTATGATAGAAGATTAATATAATCAATGAATATAACAGATAAAAAAAATTAAAATACGATCTAATTAAACAAATTTTAAGAAAAAAATTTTGAAGAAAAACCTATTAATCAAATTTTATAAAAATATTATAACAAATTTAAAACGTCTTTAAAAAATAATTCTATTAATTAAAATACATAAAAAATAATTGATATAAAATAAAATTATAAAAATATTTAGCAAAATTAAGATAGAAAAAATAAAAATAAAAAAACTACAAACATTACACCCGAAACACAAAATAAAAAGGAAAAAAGGATAGAAAGCACATTCTAATTATATATAATTAAAATATATTATTGAATTATTAAATTAAAAAAATTGAATTGATGTCTAAAAATAATTACTAAAAATAATAAATTATGATGATTAAAAATAATAAATTAAACTAAAAAAAAATTGAAAATATTATCTGAAAATATAAGAATCATAGAATATATTATATAAGAGTATATATACATTAATAACAAAATAAAATCGTAGCATATAGAATTGGAATCCTTCAATATTTTTAAATGAATTAAATGAATTTATTTAAAAATAATAAATATTCATTCACTATAATGATTAATATTCGTTTTATTTACTGGACCATATTAATAAGAGAGCAATTAAAAAATATGTGATTAGTTTAAATAATTATCTAAGTATCTATTAATTAATACAAAGTATAAACTCGTTACCTTCTCAATAATTAATACTCATTTTATTTAAGCATCAATTAATTAATACTCATTTTATTATATATATAAAATAATTAGATAATCAATTAAATTAAATAAATTCATTTATTCCATTGCCTTATATATTATTTATTAAATCATTTAATATTTATGTGGTTTAATGAATCAAACAAAATTTTAAATAATTTAATATCTATTATAATTAAATTAAATATTTAATTAGTTATAATTCATGTAATTTAATGAATCAAATAAAATATTAAATGATGAAATATTATTTATTTTAATAAAATCAAATTAAATATAATTAAGTAGTTATAATTAATACAGTTGAATGAATCAAACACATTAAATTAAAAAATAATTTAGCTAAGTTGTCTCTTAAGGACACATTTTAAAAATATTTTTTTTCAATAATTTTTATAAAATATTTCTTTTTATAATGTTTTTAGCCTATGTTCTAAGGACAAGGTTAGCAGAGCCCGTAAAAAAAAATACTTAATTAGTTAATACAAATAATTAGTATACTTGATTTGGTTCAATAAATTAAAAGAAATAAATGTGAAAGGAAGAGATAAAGAAAAAGTGAACGAATAAAAATATGTAGTTATCAAAAGACAATAAAAAAAAGTCTTTTTATTATTTTTTACTAATTATTAACTTATTATAATTAATTTCACATCATTTATTATGTGTTATTCATCTTACAAATTAACACAATCAATTAGTTTAATTATAGATAATTAATTATAATTGATATAACTCATTTTACTATACTTTCTAAAAAAATAATTTAAAAGGCACATTTTAATTTTTTGTTAAAGTAAAATAAAATAAAATACATAAATTGAATAGATCTAAATCTGAAAATTATAAAATTTTATTAACAATTTAAATAAATTAGTACTATAAAAATAAATTTAATGTCTATTTAAAATAATTACTGAACCTTTTATTCTTCTAATCTATTCTATTATATAAAAATCGGATGTCTGCACTTAATGATGAAACTGACGTGGCATGCTTCAAAGAGTGTTTCCCGATTTAATTGTTTTAACTCATTCAATATAATTTATTACACTGACTTAATTATATCAGCTAATTGATTTAATTAGATATTTAAATATTAATATAATTAATATAATTTATTATAATTTATATTACTTAATTAATTATATTACATTAATTATAATTCGTTATATTAGTGAATTAGTCTTTTCATTTATAAAGTCTAAAATAAAATAAATAAATTATTATTTATTCTAATTAAATTATTTATATACTATATATGAATTAACGTTAATTTATAAAACATAGAACTTGTGGATTGTGATAAAAACGCAAATAAAAAAAAACGCATACAATTATAGAAGAATTATATCTTTCCTCTTTATTTATTTTTAACCATCGTTTCAGATTTTATTTTTTTTAAAACCAATGATAGTAGAATTTTATTGATGCTAGATAAAATTATAAATTGTTGCTCTTTCAATCAAATCGATCATACCACATACAAAAATAAATTAAATTAAATAAATCGAATTTGCATTTCTATATAAATCGAATTGAATAAATTCGATTTAGGCAAATACGTAGTAAATTGAATTCATAAGGTTCGAATTATATGCAACTTCTGAATAATTATAATGTTATGGATATTTTATATAAAAATTAATACAAAAATAATTTAAATTTCATGCAATATTTTTTTGTATTTATGAGCTATTAAAAATGAACAAAAAAATATTGTATGAAATTTGAATTTTTTTTGTATAGATTGTTATATAAAATACTAATATCATTATAATTATTTATTTTGAAACAGAGTACAACTAAGATTTTACTAACAATTTTAAATAAAATATTTTTATAAAATTTTAAAATTTTTTATTATGAGCACTTTTTTGTAATTATTATAAATAATTTTATAAAATTTAAAAATGGCTTAACAGATGTTATGAGTAAACCGTTGGACAAAAAAATTGATTATAAAACCGGTCGTATATGTGATTAATCGGTGAACCGTTAGAACTGGTCGGTTTTTTTAAAGGGTTTCTGGTTTGTTAATAACTCCTCCAAACGGTGCCGTTTTAACTTAAAAAAAAAAACTGAATCCCAACGGCTTAGGCCCGTAACCCATTCCCACTCCCACACTCCTCTCCTCTCCTCTCTGAAATTGACGTGAAATTTTGAAATTGAAAGAAGAACCCTAACTCCACGAATCGCAAGCCTGCAGCCGCCACAACGTCAGACTTAGAGAGAGCGTGCTGAGATAGAAGAAGAAAATATTATAGTTAAAGCAATACCAGAGGCTGAAGGTCAAGCGCATGAAGCAATTGACTGAGGATCATAAAAGGAGAATGCTTATAGAACAGATGCAGGGTGAAAGAGATAAATGGCTTGCTGCGATCAACACATCCTTTGGTCATATTGAAGGTTTGCAACTGTTAACAAACCTTTTGGGAATTATATCAGATTAAGAAACAAAAAATTGGTGCTATATATCAAATCTTATTTTCATACCCTTTTTATTTTGTACGTCTTGAAATGCCAGTATTTATGATACAGGATGATTTGCCAACATACAAAAATAAAATAATTTCATGCATTTTCAAAATTTCTTGTGATTTATAATACCTAATTATTGCATGTAAATACGGTGATTTCCTCTTTAGCATATATTGCTTCTTATTTTGATTTTTCAAAATTAAATCGCATTTTACCATGTAAATGAAACACAATAAATGTTGGCCGTTAATTTCTATCCTAATTTTGATAATTATTTTATTTTATTGATATGATTCAGATTCTTTAATCCTGAATAGTCGGTTTTTTTAAAGGGTTTCTGGTTTGTTAATAACTCCTCCAAACGGTGCCGTTTTGACTTAAAAAAAAAAAACTGAATCCCAACGGCTTAGGCCCGTAACCCATTCCCACTCCCACACTCCTCTCCTCTCCTCTCTGAAATTGACGTGAAATTTTGAAATTGAAAGAAGAACCCTAACTCCACGAATCGCAAGCCTGCAGCCGCCACAACGTCAGACTTAGAGAGAGCGTGCTGAGATAGAAGAAGAAAATATTATAGTTAAAGCAATACCAGAGGCTGAAGGTCAAGCGCATGAAGCAATTGACTGAGGATCATAAAAGGAGAATGCTTATAGAACAGATGCAGGGTGAAAGAGATAAATGGCTTGCTGCGATCAACACATCCTTTGGTCATATTGAAGGTTTGCAACTGTTAACAAACCTTTTGGGAATTATATCAGATTAAGAAACAAAAAATTGGTGCTATATATCAAATCTTATTTTCATACCCTTTTTATTTTGTACGTCTTGAAATGCCAGTATTTATGATACAGGATGATTTGCCAACATACAAAAATAAAATAATTTCATGCATTTTCAAAATTTCTTGTGATTTATAGTACCTAATTATTGCATGTAAATACGGTGATTTCCTCTTTAGCATATATTGCTTCTTATTTTGATTTTTCAAAATTAAATCGCATTTTACCATGTAAATGAAACACAATAAATGTTGGCCGTTAATTTCTATCCTAATTTTGATAATTATTTTATTTTATTGATATGATTCAGATTCTTTAATCTTGAATAGTCCAAAAACTTTCTGTCTTTTTTCTTAGTTGGATTTTGATAGAAACGTCAAGATTTTTGCAATCCTTACCAATACTGGGGCTGAATTGTAATGTGACTCTCTATAAATATAGCATGGATGATCACCATACTTACTGTTTATCTGTACTGAAATTCATAATATTTGAGTAATTTTGTTGTGGCAGGTAGCAATGGCCATTAATTTCTATCCTAATTTTGATAATTATTTTATTTTATTGATATGATTCAGATTCTTTAATCCTGAATAGTCCAAAAACTTTCTGTCTTTTTTCTTAGTTGGATTTTGATAGAAACGTCAAGATTTTTACAATCCTTACCAATACTGGGGCTGAACAGTGCTGTGACTCTCTATAAATATAGCATGGATGATCACCATACTTACTGTTTATCTGTACTGAAATTCATAATATTTGAGTAATTTTGTTGTGACAGGTAGCAATGGCCGTTAATTTCTATCCTAATTTTGATAATTATTTTATTTTATTGATATGATTCAGATTCTTTAATCCTGAATAGTCCAAAAACTTTTCGTCTTTTTTCTTAGTTGGATTTTGATAGAAACGTCAAGATTTTTGCAATCCTTACCAATACTGGGGTTGAATAGTGTTGTGACTCTCTATAATATAGCATGGATGATCACCATACTTACTGTTTATCTGTACTGAAATTCATAATATTTGAGTAATTTTATTGTGGCAGGTAGCAATGGCAGCTAGGTGAATTCATGTGCCATGTGGTGAATTTCACAATATTTTTTTTTATCTTTCACTAAATATGAAGACTTTGATTTTTAGGTATGATCTCATCAAGTGTATCAATGCTGGTCCAGAGCATAAGGTGTGGAAGCTTAAAGTACATGTCATTAGACTTTGGACCGTTTCTCACTTTGCAAATTCTGGGGTGAAGGCACCTATTGAGATGGTTGTCCTTGATGAAGAGGTAAAATCTTCTCTTTGCATTTGAGATTTATTTTCGTAATGACTGAGCAATAAACCTCATTTATCTATGACTCTATAAAACTAATGCATTCAGGGGGATACAATTCAATGCTCTATTAAAGGCATATTTGTTCCTATCTTCGAGGGCCTACTCGCTGAGGGCAACGTGTACGTGGTCACTAATTTTACAATTTCTTTGAATACCATCAAGTTCAAGCCTACTAGACACGAATTTAGAATCAACTTCAAGAGGGACACGAATGTGCATCCGGTACAAGACTCTTCAGTTTCATTGAACGATTCAATTTTGTTCCGTTCAAAAAAATTCATGCAGAGTCTAAAGAAGATGGTTATTTAATTGGTAAGTATTTTGTTAGAGTAATCTATCACGCATGTGTTGTTTAATTCTTTGAAGTCTATATTTAACGTAAAATAATTTATCATAATTTTTGTATTACATAATATGTCTATATTTAATGTATGTCATTTGAATTGGCTGATGCGTCATTTTTTGTTATAGGTATAGTACTAAAAAAATTGTATTATTTAGTAAAATTATTCTTCAATTCATTATTGGCTTTGTTTTCTATTATTTTGTGTTTTATTTTAACACATCTAAATATATATTTCATATATATATAACAACTAAAGAAGTAGTACCTTTAAAGGAATCGTTGGTAACAAGTACTAACCTATTTATTTTTTGTTTCTTCACGAACTTCAATTTCTAGGCTCTAACTATTTATTAACAGTCTTTTATATTTTTATTTTTAAGAAAATTAAAAAAAATCTGATTTCAACATGGATGAAACTTTGAAAAAGATATGTCATTTTTTGACAAAAATTTGAGCAGATAGAGTTTTGTTAATGGAAAGATTGGTGCCTTTATTTTGTAGATGTGATAGGTCAACTTGCCTCTAAGGGTAACTTGGTCGAGTTCACACGGGACGGGAAGCCGTCAAGTTATATCACGATAGAACTTGATGATCTTGAGTAATGCTTAATATCTTTTTGATAGTGGCTTTTGTTTTAAAATCTTATTTTGCAATTTTGTGCCTCTCTTTACTTTACAAGCATTGCTATTTCTTATAGGGGTGGACAGAAATTAAGGGTAACGTTGTGGCAGACTTTGGCTTTTAACTTGATCAAATATTTGGAGGAACACCCATGTCTTATCTATGTGGTTATTCTCCAAATGGGCAAGATGAAATTTTATAGTGGTTTGTTTATTTTACTGGTATTTGAATGCATGTTTTGTGTCATCATATGCTTCTGGTATTTTCTTTAATTTGTTATGTCTTTTTGTAGGGGTCATGGGTGTTTCTAACATAATCTACAATTCGAAACTATTTATCAATGTTGAGTTTCCAGCTGCCAGGAATTTCTTTACAAAGTACAGTATATAGATCAGTAGTGTGGCCAGCAGAATATTTATACAAGGCTTTTGATTATTTAACTATTATCAAATTTCATAAATTTTGATTTAAAAATGTAAGGGTGAACAAATTGGATCCTGTTGACGGACAAAGCATAATGCTGCTGGTCTGTGATCAACCTGTTTCAATTGAGGAAGATTTTTTGCGTCTATCAGTCTACAAAATAATTGCCGAGATAAAGGAGCATAATCAAGTAAAATTCTTTCTTTATTAATCTTCCTTTTTTTTCAATTATTATGTCTAATGTTTGTTGGATCATAATCTCAATTGTTGTGTTGTACCCTTACATCCATTGATTTTAGGATGCTGTATTTGTTACTGCTGGGACAATTAAGGAAGTTGAGACCGAGTTTGGTTGGTGGTACAAAGGATGTAAGAAGTGTCGTCGTGGCTTAAGGGAACTTGAGAAAAGATATTTCTGTCCCAATTGCGTTGAAGACTACGGGTTCTATGTACCAAGGTATGACTCACGATACTTTTTTAACATTGACACACTACATACTCTGTCTAAGAAAATAATGGTATAAACTAATTATTTGTATTATTTCTTGATAAATTTTGTTGTTGAATTCTATCATTCATGATTCAGTTAGCCTAATAGGTTAAAGATAATTGATTTTAAATAAGCCTAACCATCTCTTTCAAAGCATAACATATAGCAAGAGTTAAACATAATTAACCAAATAAAAGGGTTTCATTGACTTAAAAGTGTCGAAGAACAATAATAATACAAATTTTGACGTACATAAAAATGTGCATCAGATTACTACAAGTCAAAGAACAGTGTGTCGAGAAATTGGTACCTCATCTAATATTCTCAGTTTACAATCCAGTGAAGATAAAGGTGACATTTTTCTCACTGTAATTGACTCATATTTATCTAAATTTAATTTATATCAGTTTAATGATGAAAATTTTCTATATATTTCTCATTACTCATTCATAGGGAAGCAACTATCTATGTATGGTTTACACTGTGCCTCGCATGGAATTGGACAGGAAAATACTCCTCCTAATTATGTAAGACCTTCTACATCAGAGATAAGATCTAAATCTTTAACTCTACGGACGGATCCCTCATTGACAAAAACTCCACTGTCCGTGTTAACAAATAGTACGTATAATTAATGATTGCCAAATGATTCATACACCAATATTTAACAAAAGGTATACTTCATCGAAAATCATTTATATAACATAGATTTATTACAATTCTAGCATACTCCAGTGTACAAGGACCCGCCAATAATCTAACGAAAAATATAAGGACATTTAATTCAATGTTTTGTTTTACATCAATGGCCAGAAAAATTGACCGAGGGGTGAACAATGGGACTGCTCCTCCAATTTTTAAGCTTGGGGGTCAAAACTACCATAGCATTGGTAGCTTACTTCCTCCTGATAGTTTGCGACCAACATTTGCCCAGCTATATGTCTATGACACAGAAAATGAGATTGATAATCGAATAGGCACACTTCAGTAATTTTCATGCAACCAGTCAAATTTTTTAGTTATTTCTTATCTGTGAGAGAAAATAACATAAATTTTATTATTTTTTTTCATAGCTCCAATAAAGCTATAAATGAGCGGGATAGAGAAATTGTTGCAATATTAAGAAACATGCTAGACAAATATAATAGTTTGGCAAAGAGTTTTTGCTATGCAAGAGATAGGTACCAACAGAAAAATTGCACAAACATAAAGTTTAAGTTGATTAGTAAAAGGACTAAAGATGGCAAGACATACAACTTGCCATCTGCATCTGAAGTGGCTGCATTGATTATTGGCAATGTCGAACAACTTAGCGAAGATAGAGATATTATTATAGAGAGTCAATCTAGAAAGCTCCAGCGGATTGATGTTTTTCATCCATCTTATTTAGCCTTGCAATATCCATTGTTGTTTCCGTATGGAGAGGATGGATTTTGTTTAGGTATTGAAACATCAGATTCTATCTCTGCTAGGCTTAACAAAGAAAAACAAAACAATCACTTTGCGACAATTCTTTGCTTTTCGACTACAAAAAAGGACGGGTGAATCTCCATTAATTCTGAGATCAAAGAGATTATTCCAACAGTTTCTGGTAGATGCCTACACAATGGTGGAATCAGAGAGGTTAAAATTCTTTAGGTGTAAACAACCACAGTTGAGGGTTGATAAATACAAATGTCTACATGAAAGTCTTATAATCGGGGATGTAGATGCTGCAAGGCTTGGCAAAAGAATCATTCTTCCTAGTACTTTTACTGGTGGACCTAGGTATATGATGAATAATTGTAAAGATGCATTTATAATTTGCAGATATGCAGGATATCCTAGCTATTTTATCACCATGACCTGTAACCCTGAATGGGATGAGATAAAAAGAGAAGTGACTTCCATTGGATTGAAGGCAGAAGACCGTCCTGATATATTGTGTCGAGTTTTCAAGATCAAGCTTGATGGTTTGATTGATGACCTAAAAGAGGAAAAAATCTTTGGCAAAATTTTGGGATGTAAGTCTGTATTTATGCAACGCTTTATTAAAATCTTATGTTGTAATGCTTTGCTCATTTGTCTTTTTCAATTTTCAGACGTTTGCACTGTAGGGTTTCAAAAGAGAGGGCTTCCGCATGCACATATCCTTTTATTCATGAGTAACGAGTTCAAGCCACAAACACCAGATGACATAGACAAACATATAACAGCTGAGATTCCTGATGAAAATGAAAGGCCAAATCTACATGGAGCTATTCAAAATTACATGGTACATGGTCCATGTGGTCCGTACAACAAGAATTCACCTTGCATGAAGAATGGATCCTGTTCAAAGTTCTATCCTAAAGAGTTTAGACAGCGAACACTCATTGATGAGGCCAGATTTCCCAAATAAAGGTATACTGATAACGGTCAAACAATGAAGAAAAGGGAATGTGTACTAGACAATAAGTTCATTGTTCCGTATAATCCAGAATTGTTGCTCAAGTTTGGGTGCCACATAAATGTAGAATACACATGTCAAACAAGTTCTATTAAGTATCTGTTTAAGTATGTACACAAGGGTAATGACTGCGTAACAGCTACTCTATACAATGCTGGTGATCTGTCAAAAGCCACACAAGTTGTTGACGAAATTAGGAATTACTACAATTGTAGGTACATTTCGGCATGTGAGGCAGTCTGGCGTCTATTTGGATACGAAATCCAAGAGAAAGAACCATTTGTGATTAGACTTCCATTCCATTTGGAGGATGAGCAACCTTTGGTTTCTGGTGAAACTTCTAATGTGAATGATATCGTCGAAAGAGCAATATCTCATAAGTCCATGTTTTTGGGATGGATGGCGGCGAACATGTCATATCCCTATGCTCGAAGTCTGACTTATCTTGAGTTTCCAACCAAGTTTGTTTAGAAGGACGATTCTTCACAGTGGTTTTCTCGAAAGAAAAGCTTCGCAATTGGAAGGTTGACTCATGTACCTGCAGGTAATGACAAGTTTATATTCAATTTTGATCTTACTTATTTAATGATTTAAATTTAAAATCTTAATAGCCTGTACCCCACGTCCATTTTATTCGATTTATCTACACTAAAAAATAAATGTTTAAATAACTTTCAACAGTTATAATCTGTAGATTATACAATTTTTTATTTTCTATATTTTTTAGGAAACTTATTCTTATGCGGATGTGTAGCTACATAATAATTAAAATAGCGTAGCTTAATCCATTTAACAACTTAAAAGTGGGATTTTAACCAAGTTTTTTGCAGCAAATACTGAAGAATATTACCAACGACTTCTCTTGAATACTCAAAGAGGATGTATGAGTTTTCGAGATATAAGAACAGTAGGAGGAACAATTTATGCTATGTATAGAGATGCATGCTTCGTCCTTGAACTCTTGTAAGATGACAAAGAATTTATTGATGCAATTAAGGAAGCAATCTCATGGGCCTCAGGATCATATGTTAGGAGGTTATTTGTCATTCTATTAACATCTAACAATATCTCAAGACCAGAACATGTCTGGGATAGATGTTGGCATGAACTCTCAGATGATATTTTGTATCGACAAAGAGCCGTGATGAACATGAGGGGTGAGTTTTTATTAATTACAATTATAAAAGTTTTTCCTTATTGATCATTTTTAGTTTAATTGAATTTTTATAGTATTGTATAATATGCAGAGTTAACAATGTCAGATGATGAGATTAAGCAGTTGTGTTTAATGGATATAGACAATATCTTACATTCCTATGGTAAAACCTTGAAAGACTATCCTCCTATGCCTTTAGCAACTGAAGTTGATAGTTCTTTGTTAACCGAAAGTGTTATTAGGGAAGAGCTAAACTTTAACATGGATGATTTAAAGAAAAATGCCTCAGACATGTTAGCCATCGCAACACCTGAGCAGAGATATGCATTCGATAAAATTGTTACAGCTGTGTATTATGATGAAGGGGGTTTTTCTTTGTGTATGGTCATGGGGATACTGGAAAAACATTTCTCTGGAACCCTATGTCTGCTGAGATTTGCTCAAGGGGTGATATAGTATTAAATGTTGCTTCGAGTGGTATTGCATCTTTACTTCTTCCCAATGGAAGAACGACACACTCAAGGTTCAAAATACTGCTGAATATAACTGAGGATTCTGTATGTAACATCAAACCTAGTTCCCCTCAAGCAATGTTGCCGTTGAAAGCCAAACTTATAATTTGGGATGAGGCTCCAATGGTTAGTAGGTACTGCTATGAAGCGCTGATAAATGCTTGGGTGATATCATGAGGTGTTCTCCAACATATAGCAAAGATTTTCCCTTTGGAGGAAAAGTGGTTGTACTAGGTGGAGACTTTAGACAAATTTTTCCTGTCATTCCACGAGGATCGAGACAAGACATCGTTCATTCAACTGTGAATTCGTGTTACCTTTGAAAGTTTTGTCAGGTGCTCAAACTAACAAAAAACATGAGACTCTCTGTAGGGACGACTGCTTCAGATCAAGATGAGACAGAGCAATTTGGTGAGTGGTTATTGAAAGTTGGTGATGGTCTAATAGGTGACAATATGGATGGTGAATCTGAGATATGTCTTCCAGGAGATATTGTTATTCCTTCTTCGGACCAGGCATTTGATGAGTTGGTTCATTTTTCTTATCCAAATATTTTGGAAAATATGTCCTCAAAGGATTTTTTTCAAAGCAAGAACTATACTGGCTCCCACACTAGACATCGTTGAAGAGGTCAACAACCATCTAATGGCTATCATTCCTAGAGGGGAAAAATTATATCTTAGTTCGGATTCCATTTGTATGGATGAAGGGAATATGGAGAGTCAACTAGATATCTATAGTCCTGAATTACTGAATAGCATAAATTGCTCTGGTTTGCCTCCACATAAATTAATACTCAAGGTTGGTGTTCTGGTGATGTTACTGAGGAATATTGACAAATCCAGTGGTCTTTGTAATGGTACAAGGCTACAAGTTAGGAAGCTTGGAAATCATGTCATAGAATATGAAATCTTAACGGGTAACAATGTTGGTCATATTGCTTTGATTCCAAGAATGAATATGGTACCAACAAATGAAACCGTCGCAGTTAGATTCCAATGAAGACAGTTTCCCATAATAGTATCTTTTGCCATGACAATTAATAAGTCTCAGGGACAAACTTTATCTCATGTTGGATTGTATTTGTCCAAACCAGTTTTTACACATGGCCAACTATATATGGCACTTTCAAGAGTTAAGAGTAAGAGAGGTTTAAAAGTTTTACTTATGAATCACGTAAGAATGTCTGCAAATTCAACCATCAATGTTGTTTATAGAGAAGTCTTTGAAAAAATAGTATTCTAATGTAATTATTTTACTTTAAAAAATATAAAATAATTATTACTCACTTTTTTTAAGTTAAACTTTGATTTTGATAATAATTTTATAAATTTCTTAAAATAATAATTATTTTGTACTTTTATTTTAAATATCGAAGCATATATTTTTTTTTTTACTTTTATAAATTTTTCCGTGCTGAGCACGGGGTCATACACTAGTTATTAATAATTTAAATAAAATAATACACTATAATTTATTTTTATTTATTTTAAGTAATTACTAATATTTTATTTTTTAATTATTTTTTTATCTTATTTATTATTCATGCTTTTGATAAAATATATTAATAAACAAATTAACTAAATTAACGACCTCAATTATACTTGGACTATTCAACAATTCAACAAAATCTTTTCAATTTGGAATTAACTACTAACCATAGAAAATAGACAATTTAGAGTAATTTAGTATTATTAACATTAATTATGTGTCGTAAAATAACCTAAAATCATAATATAATTTATTTTTAAAAAATTAATCAAGCATTATTGTTAATTATGAAATAACTTAAAATTATAATGCATTTTATTTTAAAGAAACAATCAACCATTAACATCAATAAATAAAAACTATCGTCAAAATGTTTTGATTAAAAATATGAGGGGTTAATTACTATTCATTATTAATAATATATCGATTATATCAAAAAGTAAAAATATAATTATCCGCATTTACATTATTAGAAGAATTAGCATCACAAGTAGAATTTTATCATAAAAAAAAGAGTAAAATTGCATATATATATATATAAGAAATAAATGTTATAAACTATATTCTTTCATAAGTAACCTTTTTAAGTTGTAGGTTATGTTTGGCATGGTTTATTTGTATATCATTTAAATTGCCATTATTTTTATAACGATCATTTATTCTTAATAATTGTCAGAGTTTTTGATGCCTTACAATAATTATCTATAAAGAAGAAACATATATATTCTGAAAAAGTTATTAAATAAATTTATTCTTTTTGTCCTATTTTTATATTAAAAAAAATTTTGTTCTGTCTTTTTTTAACTATTATCATGTTATTATAATTGTTAAATAATATTAAAAAAATCTTTAAAAATAGAAATAACGATGACACTTCGAATAATGAATTCAATAGAATTAAACTTAAATGAATAAGATGATTTAATTAATTATATATATAATAGTATATTTATAAATATTAATAATAAAAATAGTCTTACTAATGCAAATGACCAATACAATAATTATATGAAAAAATAAATAATTATATAATTGCATAATTTTCAAGATCCTATATGATTGAATTTAATGGACAAATTCAAAAATATCTATACGATAATGTCCTAATATTTTAGCATACTATAAATCATACTATAATTTTATATATCATATTATAACTTTAAGTCAGCTCTTTAAACACATAAAGTACACATGATAAAAGAGAATATTAAAACAAAATTATAGTAAGATTATTTAAAAATACCGTAAAAAAGACACATATCTTTTGTTAATCAAAAGTTAGAAGGAAAAAAATATGTGCCTAATAATGAACAACTAAAATAGACAAAAATCTTTAAAAAATATAAAAAAAATGAAATATATAAGTAGTGATAAAAGAAATAAAAACTAAATAAATTACAAAAATTGTACCCTAAACACAAGAGAGAGAGAAAGAAAGAGAGAAAAGAGAAGGAATGAGTAAAAAACATATTATGATTTCGTATAAATAGATGACATTGAAAAAATAAACTAATTAAATTAATTCATGTATTTTGTTATTATATTTATTATTTACTAAAATAATTTGATATTTACTCCTATCAAATCAAATCAAATAATTAATATAATTAATAAATTAATTAATTAGTATAATTAATTGTGAAATTTGAATGTCTAATCAAATTAATTAATTGATATTATTAATTAGTTATAGTTAATTTGCTTTACAGAATTAAAAGAAATAAATCGAGAAACACTCTCAGAAGCATGCCATGTCAGCTCCATCATTAAGTGTAGAAATCTGATTTTTATATAATAGAATAGATATATATGATTTGATTTGATTTAATTATTAGTGAAAAATATATTGAGAACCTATTTTATGCATAGATTTGTTATTTTAATGATTAATTAATTAATCTAATTAATTAATTAATACAGATAATTAGTATAATTAATTTAATTTAATAAATTAAAAAAATAAATAAAAAAATACTAACAAAACATTAAAAGAAATAAATTAAAAATACTACCAAATCAATTTGATATAAATGATAATAAATTATGTGATATTTAAATATCTAATCAAATCAATTAGTTGATATAATTGATTTATCATAATAAATTGTATTTAATGAGTTAAAGGAAACAAATCGCTAAACACTCTTATAAGCATGCATGTCACGTCAACTCCATCATTAAGTGCAGAAACTTTATTTTTATATAATAAAATAGATATTAAATAGAATATATGAGAATATGATATGAGACATATTTTAATTATGAAATTGGTATTATATAATATATTTTTTCTAAATTCTTATTACTTGTTCGTTGCTAATTTTTACGTAATTACTTAATAATTTTTGCCTATGAAACTATCAACTACCTAATACTATGATTTAATTAATAAGAATGATGACATTAATATTTTTCCATAAGTCTTGTTATTATTTATAATTAGAAAATAGCTATAAATAAATTTATTTCCTTAATGAGTGTTAAATTTGTTGTCAAATTCTATATTACCTTTAAAATTTTAGCGTAATTGAGTCTAATTTCTACATTTTGAAATGAATTTACTCAAAAAATTAATATGTAAATCACATTATTATTACAAATTACTTTTTTAACATAATTAGTGGTGCTTATTTGAACCATTAAATTTAGCTTCTAATGATATTAAAGTCAACCTATTTTATTATCTTGTGCCTTCAAAAATTTACACGACTAACATAAAAATATAACAATTGAAAAAAATAATTACAATGGGTATATTCATTTTAACAAATATTCTTCTATCTAATACTATAAAAAAATACATTGGCCACTTTGAATTGCTACAGGTCAACTTCCATCCATATTAGTAGAATGCCTAAATTAAGATATATTCATCAAATAAACAATCAATAAAACACTCATCCGTACTTTCTCATTTTGGGTACATTTATACATAAAAGAAATTATATATATATATATATATATATATATATATATATATATATATATATATATAAAAAAGAAGAAGAAAAGAAGAGTTGAAATAGTAAGAGTAATAAAAATTATGATTCTTATAATTTTGTGTGGCCATCTATATATAGTAGACCAGACAACTATGATTATCTAACAAAATTAATTATTTATTGCACTCAACTTGAATAAGTAAGAAATTATCTTATTTTAATTTAGTCTTTAATTCACATGATTTGAATTTAGCTTAATATATATTATTTGATTTGATTTGATTTAATTATTAGTTAAAAATATCTCAATTGTCTATTTTATTCATAAATTTATTATTTAATGACTAATAAATTAATCAAATTAATTAATTAGTACACACAATAAATTTGGTTTAATAAATTAAAAGAATTAAATTAAAAAATACTAACAGAATATTAAAATAAATGAATTAGGAAATATTACCAAATCAAATTGATATAAATTATAATAAATTATATGATATTTAAATATCTAATCAAATCAATTAGTTGATATAGTTAGTTTATCGTAATAACTTGTATTTAATGAGTTAAAAGAAATAAATCGGAAAACACTCTCAGAAGCATGCCACGTCAGCTCCATCATTAAGTGCAAAAATCCGATTTTTATATAATAGAATAGATAGAATATATTATTCTAACTTTAATTTCAAAGATCCATTTTTTTTTTTTTTTTGCGTTTAGAACAAGTTTGCCGCCTCCTTCGACAAATCTTGTCATTTTTACAAGGTTGGTCACTCCCACGGCAAACTTCGTGTAATGTATATAGTTCGCCGTACTTCTGGATAAATTTTAAACTGCTTTCTCACCAAGGCTAGTCAGTCACCAAAATCACTACTAGTGACTCATCTTTTTTTTTTATCTTCTGTTTAATCTATATATTGTCTAAAATTCTATTATTATCCATTCATTATAATGGTAAAATAATATATGATCAAGAGAAATCTATCGTGTTTAGTTCTTCTCAACCAGTATTTGTATATATGCCATCTAAAGTCGAAAGTCTAACTGCATTGAAGAATTTGATATTGCATGCCATTGGTCAACAACACACGAAAATCGTAAAAAAAATTACTACATATATCCATCCGAAGTAGATAACACTTTGTTTTAAAAAAAGTATATCATAGATTACAATTATTATTTTGTTATTCTTTTATTTGATGATAATTTTGATAAGGTTTTATGTTTTTGTGAATTAGGTATCGGTTACATGATGACAAGGACATACGTCTTATTAGCATGGTTCTGAAAACCGAACCGGACCGACCGGTTCAATCGGAAAAATCGGAAACCGGCCACCTAACCTGTCCGGGTAAGGTCAGAAACCGGCTGGCAAAAAACCGGTGAAAAAACTGGTCGAACCGGCGGTTAACTGGTGAACCGGGAGAACCGTCCGGTTTTTTCACGGTTTATTGGTTTGCATATTAAACTTCAAAACGGCGTCGTTTTGAAGGGAAAAAAAAAGAAAAAAGAAAAGGGCTATCAGCTATGCACAAACCCTAATAGCCACCACCCTCAGTATCTCAGTATCTCTCAACTCTCACCCTCTCACCCTCCCACAGCCCCTCATCGCCGTCGCGGAGCTCCTCTCCTCCATCGTAGTCGCCCAACTCGCCACCTCCACCGTCGCACCTCTCCTCCATCGCCGTCGCGGAGCTCCTCTCCTCCATCGCCGTCGCCCAGCTCGCCACCTCCACCGTCGTCGCCTAGCTCTCCACCTCCACCGTCGTCGCCAGTAATACTCTGCCTTCCACCTCGGTTCATGTATGCGGGTATGTTTCTGTTCATGGTTCTATTCCTATTTGAGTTCATGTTCCTATTTCTGTTCATGTTCCTATTTCTGTTTATGTTTCTGTTCCTCTCTATCACAGAAAACATGCTCTTTGATGTTTATCTGGATTACATGATTTTGAGTTGCTGCTTCATGTTTATCTGGATTACATGATTTTGGTTTCTGTTTGATGAATCTTGAATCTGTTTTTGGCTTTCTATTATGATGCGTTGAAGGCAGTTGGGGATTATTTTTGCTGCTTCAATTTTGCTGCTTGATGAATCTGAGTTCAATTTTTGCTGCTTCAATTTTTGCTGCTTCAATTTTGCTGCTTCAATTTTGAGTTGCTGTTTCTTCAATTTTGCTGCTTCATGAATCTGAGTTTAATTTTTGCTGCTTCAATTTTGAGTTGTTGTTTCATGAATTTTGCTGCTTCATGAATCTGAGTTCAATTTTTGCTGCTTCAATTTTGCTGCTTCAATTTTGAGTTGCTATTTCATGAATTTTGCTGTTTTATTTTTTGTTTAGTTATCAATTTTGATGTTTGAAGTTGTTTGTGAACCTCTAATCTTAAGTAATGGATAATTTATTATGTGAAATATTAAATTTTATTAAGTTATAAATTATTGAATTTTATTAAGTTTAATAATTTTATTTAATATTTAATTAAACCGATTGAACCCTGGTTGAACCCCGGTCGAACCAGTAAACTATTGAACCAGTGACCTCACCGGTTTATTGACCGGTCCGGTTCTCGCAACCTTGCTTATTAGGGTTTGACACAACTATTGGACAAATGTCCATCTGTTGGAATTATTTTTTTTTTTCTAGTCGACTTGGATGGAGGAACTTCTGCGGATATTGTTAATGATACCCTTTTAAGTGGGGCAGTTAGAATAAATATTAGAAGGACGATGGTTGACCTAAATAGGCCACCTAAAGGTAATCAAGAGGGATCAAATGTCGAGAATTCTAATGATGGTATGATGCAAGCTAATGTTAAAAGTCATGAGAGTTCTGCTATTAGAGACCCGATGATGGATCTTTATCAAGTTAATCCTGATGACGGTGAAGATACTGAAGTTGAACCAACGAAAATTTCAGATGAGAAGGAGGAAGAGATGAACTACTTCAGTGACACACAAATCGTGTTGACACAGCCTATCATTTTCGATCATATGATCGGCTGGATCACTTTTTCACACTGAATCTCGAAACAATGACTTCTTATTTATTCTAGGAGGCCCCGAAGATGATCTCACCTATGAGAAAGTTATTATGTTAGTTAAGACATATAACATTTAGAGGGTTATGGAGTATAAGATACTAAAAAGTGATCAATTGAAGTATGTTGTACAGTACATCTTCTTTTGGTCTGGTTTTTGATAGAACATACGCATATCTTATTGTCGAAAGTAGAAAAAATGGGAGGTGAGGAGATACAATCATCTCCATACTTGCATGCAAACATCAATGGGTCAAGACTATAGAAGGTTAGACTTAAAGGTAATTGCTTAGTACATATTTACAATTGTCAAAGCAGATCCAACCATCAGTATAAGGATTTTGTAAGGAAGTGTGGAGAATCACTTCGGTTACAAAGTGTCGTACAGAAAGATATGACTTGCAAAGCAAATAGTCATTGCTAGAATATATGGAGATTGGAAGGAATCATACAACGAACTTTTTCGTTGGTTATTCGCAATACAGATGTACTTATCTGGTAAGATTCATTACATTGCCTTTTCTTATCTATGCTTAATTAATTCATCACTTATATATTATAACAACACTAGTTAGTTAGGTACTTGGGTGCAACTTGTAACACAACTTTTGCTTGCTTTAGTTGATAGTGTCATGTTTCATCGAGTGTTCTGGACATTTCTTTCTTGTGTTAAGACTTTTAAGCACTGCAAACCACTTATTTCCATTGATGGCACTCACTTGTATGGTAAATATGGAGACACTTTACTTATAGCTATTGCTCAAGATGGCAATTCAAATATATTGCCTATTGCTTTTGCCGTGATCGAGGATGAGACGAAAAAGACTTGGTCATTTTTTCTTTCTTATCTGAGGCAGTATGTGACACCTCAACTAGGCCTGTTGGTGATTTTAGACAGACACAAATCGCTTGTTGCTGCATTGAACGCTGATAGAAGTATATGAAAACCGCCACATGCCTTTCAAGCGTTTTGTGTAAGACATATTGCTGCCAACTTCATGACACACTTCAAGAACAAGGACATGAGAAAGATACTTATTAACACACTTCAATAATCTAAATAAAATAATTTAAAATTATCTAACTTATTATCAAATACATTGAAAATAAATCTAAATACCTAGCCCATAAACTATAATTTTACCCTAAATTATAATTAGTTCAAATAAAATCATAAACAAAATAAATTTTTTATTAACTAACATCTATTAATCTCCTACTATAATCACATGATCGTTTAACATTATCTAAACTAATAATAAATGATAATCTAAACTAACTATATCATCTAATTATCAAACCAAATAATTATCAAACTAACAAGAAAAGTTAATCTAACTAGATAAATATGATAAAATCATAAAATAATAGAACAATAAATTAAATTAAAAAGAAATAAAAGAACAGAATTACTTAAAGTGACAAATTGAAGAGATAAAAATATCAAAACAACCAAAATGAGAAATAAGACAAAAGAGGACAAAAATAAATAGTAAAAAGTGAAAAGTGAAATCTGAGAGGGACTACAAGTTTTTATATTTGGACAAATTTACTTAAAATTTGCCGAGAAGTACAATGAAACTCATACATTACATAGAGAATGGCGAACATACTCTAGACACCAAAAAAAATTTAGATCTCCAAAATTAAAATTAAAATAATTTAAATTTTAGCAAAATATACTAGTACTTTTTGTTAGAAAATATTAAGAATTAAGTAATTAACATTTTTAAATTTTTTAATAAACATCAAAATTAAAATTTTAAATTAATACTAATTAATTTTTTATTTTTCATTTAAAATATTGTCTCATGACATTCCCTCTTTTATTATTTCTTGTCGGCCGAAAGGAATGAATTTTTTAATGCAAAATACTTAGAGCAAACATTTTAGTAAAAAATAAAAACTAAAATGTTAAATAAATAAAAGAATCTTGATCTTTAAATATTTCTAATTTTGAATATATTAAATATAATTTTAATTTTTATATTAATTTATACAAATAATCAATTATATATCACATTAAAAATAATTCATTTTTAAATTTATTATTTAAAAATTTTGGTGTAGGTATTTAATTGAAAGAAAAAAAAGTATAAAACTTTAATTGAAAATTTAGTGAAATTATAAAAACGAACAGAATAATTAAACCTTAAGAGCCTGTTTGAAATGTTAGGAATTAAAATTCACTCAAGAGTTAAATTCTTTTTCTTATTTTGGAACAACTAAAAATAAATTATTTAAATTTTTTTGAGAATTCTAATTCTCATTTTTCTTTCATTTGTAAATCAGACCAAAATGAGTTTGATTTTCAAATGAGAGAGTATAGGTGAACATGTAAATGTTGAACAACAGTTTAAAAAAAGAAGGTTAAATTAATTATTAAAATCAGATTCTCAATTCATTAGAATAATCAATTTTTGAATTTAAATTATTAGGGTTAGACAATGTTCCTATTCCTTTTCAACCCTCCTCCACTCACATCGTCGTTCATCCCAACGCTCATCCCCTCTTTTGCTTAGCCCGACACGCCTCCACTTTCGCCGGTTAGCCCAACGCTCCTCCCCCTCCGGCGCTCAGCCGCTCCCACCGACCCACCTATAGTACACCCTCGCCCATTGTTAAAGCTGTCTCACGTTCTCTCTTCATTATGTCGACATTGTAAGAAGCCATGGACGTCATCGCACTACATCCCCGTTATTTCGCTGTCGTTGTCTCTATGCAACCTTGCAGTCGCAGCTGTGCGTTTTTCATGAATTCGTGCTCCCGCCGTCATTGCGATTCACGACACCAAAACTACTACTGCAAGATACTGGCTCATGACCAAGCGTCGCCGCTTGTAACACCCTACCACATAGATCCTTATACTTAAGTCATAAGACAGAGGTGGTAAGGTATTACGACCTCTAAAGTAAAATTTTATATATTTAGTAATAGTGAAAAAGATTTTTAACTAGGAGCCTTTGAAGAAAAAAGTAAAGCAAATTCATCAAATCGAAAAGCGCAGCACTCCAAAAATCGATAACATAACCGAAGCAGACAAGGATGAGTTGATACGGACATACATACATATAAACAGAAGAGTGCCAAAATACAAATAACAAAACTCAAGACTCGGTTCGCGAAGATAACCGGTCTGAGCATATATATATATATATATATATATATATATATATATATATACACACACATATATATATATACACACACATAGGAGAACCCCAAAATAAAATCCAAAAGACAGAATTATATAACCTGTTTCTCCAAAATAACCTCTATGAGGAGTTAATACAATATATATATATATATATAAACAGTGGAGAATATAAGTGTCAAACTAAGTACAAATAACCAAAATAAAGCCCAAAAGATAAAGATCTTCGCGACATCAGAAGCTTCCAGCATGCCTCAGTGAGAAGTCTCACATCTTGCATCTGAAAATCACAAAATCCACATGGGTGAGAACCAGAGGTTCTCAGCATGGTAATAGTGCCCACATATCTAACATATAATGTCCTGGAAAAGCCGAAGGCAATCTTAGAACTTCCAACATATAATTAAAGCTTATAAACATAACTAAACCATGAGAAATGAAAATAGGCAACTAACTAAGGGTCTTCGGTCTAACTAAAACTCCACTTTCCAACTCCCCCGAACCTCCCAACCGCCACCGGTAATTTTATATTGCAAACACAATTATATCAAGTAAGGAAATTACAAACAGGAAGCAGATACAACAGTTAAACAAGTAGCAAGTATTTATGCAGACAATTAGACATTCCAAACAAATCACACCAAACAAACATATAAATGCATATGATGCATGCCTGTCCTAGTGGCTGATGAGTCTCATCTGTCGGTTATCAAGCCAACCCGACGTGTCCGGTAGCTAACTCGGGCATAATCTCTCTGTTGTGCCTTAATAACATTAGAGGAAATCCGTGCCCTGTCACCATTAGTCTCTCTGTTGTGCCTTAATAACATTAGAGGAAATCCTTGCCCTGTCACCATTAGAGGGTATCTGTGCCCTGTCACCATTAGAGGGTATCTGTGTCTTGTCACCATTAGAGGGTATCTGTGCCTGTCACCATTAGAGGGTATCTGTACCCTGTCACCCTTACAACCAGAGAGAGAAATACAAGCATAGTTATCCAACATTTTCCATCATGATTCATTTACTACATTCATTCATTAACTCATATAGGCAACCCCGGCATACTCGCCACATGTTCAAGCTTCCTCAATCAATCATAATCATTTAATCATGAATCATATGTATATACATGCCCAGTCCTAATTCAATGTTTATCACAGCCATCCGGCTCATAACACACAAAGCAATTTCACCATCATCCTCAGCAACTCATACAATCATTATTACTCATGATTCCTCATAATTTTCTCTTTTCTTCATCCACAAGTTACCCCCTTCCCTAACTTCTTCTTAATTACTAGGCATTCTATTGTGATATAGTACTTAAAGGATGAAAATGGGGGTTTAGAAGTTTAAAATTTGGTTTTAAAAGCACAAAACACATGTTTGCTGGAAACCAGGTCACGCGTACACGTGGGTCACGCGTGCGCGTGAACGCCAAAGAAATACCAAGTCACGCGTGCGCGTGAGCATGCATGTTGGCCCATTACGCGTACGCATGGCTCTTTTTCGCGTACGCATGCGGACCAGGTAGAATCGACTGGTCGCGCATGAGAATTTTGCGTACGCAAAATCTCCATGTCACATTTACGCGTGGGCATGCGATTTTGCCCGCGTATGGGCTGTATGCGTATGCATATAATGCAGCAACACAAAAAGCTGCTGAGCCCTAATTTTTCAGTTTACGCACCGAACTTCGATCGAGCATAGCTTCCTCATTTCAAAATATTTTTCCTCCGTTCTTCAAACAGCATAAACATCTCGGACCCAATTTTATTTCTAAAGAAGTTTGATACTAATTGGGGGTTCCGAGATTAAGTTATGCTCCACCAAAGTTGGGTTGAAAATCATAGTTTAACAAAACTTCACAAATCTCCTAATTCAAAACATACAAGTTTCCAAACCTTTTAAAAAACACCCAAAACTTACCAATTCAACATCAAACATTCTCAACCAATATTTTCAACTCCCTCATAATATCTACATCCTACCAATTCTCATCCTTCATCAATCATAACTCAATAATTGAATCTCAACTCATATTCAATATTCCAAATTCAACATCACGCAATACTTCAATTTCCAACAATACTCAACTTGATCAACTATTATACATACAAATTAATATCACATACCAATTACATACTCCATCAACAAGAACATCATCCACAATTTCCAATCTTTCCAAGTTCAATAATACACAACAAGCATTATCAATTACTCATCCACTTAGCCCCCAACATGATATCAAGTTAATCACATCACACAATCAAGCTACAACTTCCAACATCACTAACCACATATTTAATAATACAATCCATACCAACCAATCAACCAAAACAATTCAATTCCTATCTTAGGGTCTCTAGCCTAAGTTTTCACATTACATTACACTTTAAATACAGGAAATCAAAACTATACCTTAGCCGATTTTCACGTGGTTCCCGAGACAACCCCACCAAGCCAAACACAGTGACCCAAGGTCCAAAGTCACCCAAACAAAAGCACTCAACCTCCACCAAACTCCAAAGCTTACCATTTAAGTTCCAACATACACATATACACACCTATTACATATATACAACATATATACACCCACATTCAATGCCCAAAACACCAATTCAAGAATTTAACTAGGGTTGAGGATCCTTACCGCACCCACGGACCAAACGAACCAAATCCAACGAGTTTTGTAAGCTAGATTGAACCTAAGGTACCAAAACCCACAAAATCTCAACACCACCTCAATGAATTTCGAAAATGGGAAGGGATAGAGCAATTGGGGTGATAAAGTGGCTTACCTATAAAATTGTTCCTGTAGAATCGTAGAACTCGACGCGGTGGTCGCGTGGCCACAAACGATGCGGCGATGGAAACTCGAAATAAGAAGTTATGGTGGATTGATTGAATTCAAGGGTTTTATCTCTCTTCTTCCCTTCTCTTCAATGTTGCAGCGTCAATGAAGAAGGAAGGAAGGGAAGCTGAGTTCTTCAAATGCTTATTGGGTTGGTTTGGGCCTTTGGGCCAAATTCTTTGAAATTAGTGTCAAAATTCTCGTTTTATTTAACTCTATCACATTAAACTACAAAATTTTATTTTTCTAATCTTTTTGATTAATAATTAATTTATTCAATAATTATTTGCTAATCTCTCGAGTTTTACACTGCTGCTGCTAACCCAAGCTCATTACCCATTTTTGGTGTTGAAGGCGTGATATTGGGACTATTAATGGAGTCATCAATGGGTGAAAGGTATGCCGTGAAAATTTTATGTGCATACAAATATTTATTTTTCATACAAATAGAATGTTTATTCTTAATGCAAATGAGATATTTGTTCTTAATGCAAATGAGATGTTTGTTCTTAATACAGCATTCAAGTTGGTGACGACGGGAGAGGGCGGTGCGGGAGAGTTTTCTCACTGGCGAGAGGCTGCATGCTGGGGTAGGTGACGGACGGCTGATTTGGGTTAGAAGAGGATGTAATTAGGTTAAAGCGAAATTAAGTAAAGTGGTGGGTTTAGAGTGAGAGTGAAATTAGATGGTTAGTGGGCCTAAAACGCAGTGCTTGTTCACACATCTCATTATTCACATAGTGAGATTCTTTTCAAATTAACTTTCACACTCTTTAAACTTAAATTTTATTCTATTAGTATATTATAGTCATTTTAAATAATAAAATTGAGTTTTAAATAAAAATAATTTTTTTTATTAAAAGAAATCGAATTCTTTTTTTATATCTTAAATGGTTTCAAACCAGCTCTAAATTAAAATATGAAAACGTGCAAAAAGTAGAGAGGCTCTCTGACACGTGCACGTCAAAACGACGACTCTCTCAATTTTAGGAGAAAATTGAAGAAAATCAATTGGGGTTTCGAAAGCGAAGCACTTTGCCCAATTCAGGTTCCGATTCCACGTTCCCTCCTCAAATTGATCGTTGTCTTCGTGATGGGACACCACCGTGAAGCCGTAGAGGTGGCCAAGACGGTGCTTGAGGTTGCTGATGTCACTTTTGCCGCCGTCGAATACGGCCATCATTACCTCCACCACAAGCACCACAACGCCGCCGTCCAGGAACCTCCGGCCGCTAACTGTCCCTCGGATGAAGAAGAATTACAGTCTCTTCGATCGGAGAATCGCCGCCTCAGGAACTTGCTCGAGCAGAATTTGAAGCTTCTTCAGAACCTATCTGAATCGCCCTCTTTTCTGAACAATTGTCCCTCTGATGTATGTTTGTTCAATACAGCTTTATTTCCTTGAGGGATCTCGTTTTCTGACCAAAAAAAAAGTTTTTTTATTTTTTTTATTTTTTTAATTGGGCATATTGGTAGTGATAGATAAACCTTACAGTTTGTTTCTGTTGATGGTTATAGCTTCATGATCGGTTAGTTTCCACCGTGGAGTCTGATGAGTACTTGGCTAAGCTCAAGTTGTTGCAGCAGGAAGGGTTTAATGGTGCCATGCAATTTCCTTTTAAGGAAGCCACTGGTATATATGCATTATGCAATTATGCATTTATATTAAAGTTTAATTTTTATGCATTGATCATCATTCAATCAAATTCATTCGTTTAGATAACCATTTAAGTACACATCCAAAGAAATAAATAAATTTAAGTAGTGGGTAAAGAAGGTAGTTACTTTAGCTCATTTACTAATATATGATATGATATAATTAGATGTTTATATAAAATGTTTTTACATTGATAATGGATTAATTTACTTGGGTATTGAACGTTTGACAGAATTGGATCATGATTGTGCTGATATTTTGATCAATGTTGATTCCCAACAACCGAGTTGGTGGGTTTGGGTTACTGATGATCTTGAGCCAAGTAATGCGGAGGAAAGGAGTGGGATTGATGATGAAAGTTACATAGTCATCAGTGAGGAACATGTGGTTGATGGAGTTGCAAACTTCATGGCAAGATGCATTCTGTCAAATCCTAAGGCTCTGGTATGTGTTTGGTTGCTACTTATGCATGTTATTGCTTATTTGATAAGATGTATCTAATGAATTTGTGTGGTTGTGATTCGTTAATTGCAGAAGTTATCTCCAGAGCAACTGCAGAAAGGTAAATTTGCAGTCAGACCTTCAGATTTTGAATAATTTGCTTCTTCCATTAGATCTATAGAAATTATGTGTAAAGATCTAGTCTGTTGCTCGAATGAAATGGGTAATGATTCTACTGAATTGTGCCATAGTGCCCATGTACATTTTTATGCGTGAAAGGGTGAAAATAGGTATATAATAACCATAACCATAAACCTGGTTTGTCATCTCACTGTATCTTTTGAGCTGTTAAGACCATTATTATTGATGGTAAATATATATAATTGATATTCCCTGATAAATACGCTGGATGAGTGTAATACTAGTTTCTCTAGTCATATTGGTTTCTTCTTTTTCTGTTTGAGATTTTTATTAGTATTAAGATTGCCGATTAACCAGGATATTGTTTTATATACCATAGTACTAATTGTATTCACTTTTTGTTACTTCGGTTCTCTTGCATTCATGCAATTTTGTATGAAATATTCAACTCTGCACTAGCTGCAGGTGCAATCAACAAATTGATTCATCTTATATTTTAAATCATTTCATGGCAGTTCTATCAAAAGCTTTGGCTGGTACAAGCAAACTGGAAACGGTTTTTAATATCTGGGAAGCTGGGAAGTTGTTTTATGCTTTGTCTACCTGGGGACTTGCTTTGGCAGGGTCTCTCTCTCTCTCTCTCTCTCTCTCTCTCTCTGTGTGTGTGCGTGTGTGTGTGTGTGTGTGTGTGCGCATACTGCATACTTGTTTGGCCTCACCTTTCCTAGCCATAACAAAGATATAGACACTGCATAATGGAAACTGTTCTTTGGAACCACCTTTTGCTTCGATATTGAGTTTGAAAAAATAAGTTAATATTTTGAGCAAGGTAATCAAACTCGAGTTCACCTTAACACATGAAGCTTACATGAGTGAGATGAACTTGAATGGTAAAGCTCAACTCACAAACTCGATGAGAGACACAAATTTGTAAACTCTCTACCCTCTGTTGAGATGAGTTAAAGGTTTGATAACATTGAATTTGAGAGACTGCAAGGACAAGCATATATAACGGTTATCTATGATCTGCCATGAGCCCATGACCTATAATCCTATTATTATTGTTATTGTTATTGTTATTGTTATTGTTTTTTTTTTAAATTTGGATCCTCTAAAGTGAGGAAGCTAGTAAAGTGATAAAGTGAAGGGTTAATCACTATTGATTTTGTAATTTCCATGAAATGTGTGCCCACTATCTTAATTTAAAAGTGATTAACTCTTCAGTTTACCACTTTACTAACTTTCTCACTTTAGAGGATCTTGACCCATTTTTTTTTATCGGATTATGATTATCATTATCATTATGTAAAACCTGTCTTTTTACCTAGCATTTAGCAAATAAGACAATAAAGAGAGTTCTTTCAAGGCAGTTTATAGTTTACTGAGAATTCCTTTGTAAAAGATGTCAATGGCTATTTCCTTTATCCGCTATTCTGATTTCTTAATGTCTTTTATGACCATAATAGGCTGTACAAAAGTCGTGCTGTGTTAAGAGTTGCCGCAAAGGGTATTCACAGTGGCAGTAAACTCGCTCTAAAGGCACTCTAATGATGATGCGTCTTCCATGGCCATGTTGAATTTCAAATGAACATATCCAGCATGGAGCTTATAGGGCCTTATCCAACATGTAAAACGAATTCGTTCATTATTTCCTATCAGTTCCAGGCCTCATGTAAATAATGGTAAATAACATTTACATCTGGTGCTTGTTAAAACTGTATCATTTGGCTTCTAAAATATTGCTTTGTTTCATTGATTGATTGTACTGTATAGATTATCAAAGCATTCAATGATACTAGTGCTGCTGTTAATGTTTGAATGACCAATTCTACCATGTGATGAGTGCAATTTTTAAGAATAAACCCTAGTATGCATATTGTGAATTGGCACTTAAGAGCAGGTTTATTTTTCTGATTACTTAATAGGCGGTTGATGGTTTTTATGCTCACTTTGATCCGTGTAGGTACATGATGAGTTATTTCGGTCCTGGAAATTTTAATTAGTCAAAATAGTCATTCTAAGTAGTAAATGCAAGTCAAATTAGTCCTTTGAAAATACATGGAACTAATTTCAAGCAACTAATGTAACTCATATTGGTCTTATGGGACTTAATTTTGAAACTTGTATGGATCAAAATGATTCATGCATCATGTAAAAATTAAGCCAATTTAGAGATTATATATTATCAACTTGTTAAATATCACTTTAAAATTAAAATTGATTTCTTTCTAATAAATATTTTTTCGACGGTATAATAATTAACTCTCAAATAACAATAAATAACCATGTAAAAACAGTATACAATTACTATTTTAAAAAAATAAATACTATAAAAATTATCTTCTCGGTTTATAATATTTAACCATTTACATTTAGATAGAAGTTAAAATAAATACAATCAAGAATTAGTTAATTTTACCAAAACACTAGTTTAATACTAACCATTATTATATGTTTAACAGTGACAAGAATACTTAGGAACGTTGTAATTAGTTAATTAGAATTTTGAAAAAGACAAATTAAACCAGAAGTTCTCATCTAAGGCATGTATGTAACTAAGCCATTTGCCGCGAGAGAGAGAGAGAGAGAGAGAGAGAGAGAGAGACAATCAAGACACCTTGTACTCTGTTCATAAGGTTACCAATGCAATTCTTGATTACGTTGCCGGTGCTGTTAGACATCATTACAAAATGGACGCCTTTTAATAGAACCCAACTTTCTCCAATACAAGAAAAGTTCACGATGGTTCATCAGAGAGGAATAGATGCTATTAAATAAAGTTCGCCGCCCACCATGTGGATATGGTGCTAATAATAGCTTTCTACGGAAATGACAGGCCATTACGAAGCTTTTCTGTATCTATCCTGCTATGCAACTATCCAGTATACACAATGACCCTCATTTTTCTGGGACCTACAATGATCTCGTAAGAAACTTCAGTTGCCCAACAAGACAGTCGAAGTAATTTCTCGCCAAAATTTCGTCGCGCTGCTTACATGGAAGAGAGAACCTTGATCGATCTGCTTTCTAGTGGAAGTAACAAAAAATGTTAACCATCGAACACACCATAATGTATCAAGCTTTTCTTTTCCGGTCAGTAGATGAGGGAACATTTGATTGAGCCTGGCCAAATACAGACCTGCAGAACGTTCAAAGACCAAAAACAGGGCAAACGACATGAGATGAAACTGGAACCCTCGGGTTAAGTAATTATCATGAGACTATCCACGTTATATTCATTCAAGGTCAAAGAATCTTATATGCAGCTTAGAGGAACAGACTATCAAATGGCCATGATATAAACACTCACCCACAAGTGGAACATTTATCATGATGCTCACAGAATATGGATAAGCATACAGAGCATACATAGCCCATGTCAATTGTTTGCTTATGACAGAAGCACCTGCAAAATGTTACACAATTAGCCAGGTGTAGGTATCAAATGCATAGTCTGATTTTCACATTATAATATTCACATTTATATGGGGGATACATAGTAAGGTAATGAGTGTAATTTGGGCACAGGCCAATTAATGGAAGTAAAATTAGATATTAGATATTACTAGAAATAGTATAAACAGGAGTACTAGAAATTGTATTATCAAATGTTGAATGTTAATGAAAATCCCCTCCCCCTTTGAATTCTCACTATCTTCTCTCTGGTCAACAATCAGTTAACAAAAAAGAGTCCCAAGGGGAAACCCCACCATAATGTACCGCAGAAGCAACAATGAGAACAAAGTTTGAATAGCTATGTACTGCCTTCAAATCCACATGAAATAAGAAAGAAAGAAAAGGTACATTGGAAAAAAAGAAAAGAAAAACATAAGAATCATAAGTTTGCTCGAACCTAGGGTGCAGTCCAAATGTTCTGAGCATTATAGATGGGAGGGAGAAACATATAAAGAAGAAATGATGATAAGAGATCTACAACAGAAAAAGATAACAGCACATGAAATAACTTACGATGCACGAAAATCCACACCCACAGATTTAGGAAGCCGCAAAAAGGCACGAGAATGCAAATCAGTTGCAAACACCGTCTGTATAAACAAGTTAAACTAACATCAAAAGTCGAGAAATTAAAATCATAATATAAATAACCTGATGAAACAAAAAAAAAAAGATCCTACCGCAAAAGAAATCAAAAGTTGTAAAGGAATCATTATAAATCCTAGAATTTGTTTCCAACCATATACACCAAAGCATGTAAAAAAAGACACTTTTTTTTTTGGGTTGCAGGTTTCTAAATCTTAAGAACTACACAGATTATTACTTAATCATGAACAGTAAGAAGTGGCAAAAAAACAAAATCACAATTCCGCCAATTAAGAGAACTTACTGAAAAATATTGGAAAAGCCCATCCAAATGGGGAGGCCTGTAATATATGCCACCGGTTATGTACGAAGCCTGTTATTCATGTTATAAAATGAAATTGTTAGTGCCAATATAACATATCAGTAACTGCAACACCAAATCATTCAACATGCATTTGTATTATTTAATCACCTGTTGGAGGAATGCAGAATTGTTAGAACCAATATAACAAGAATCTATAGGGACCTGTGTTACAAAAGTATTAGTCATATATAAAAACACTAGCAATTTTATGTCCCATTAAATGACTACTCCCTAAAAAAGCCCAAGAACATAACAGCTAGCCCAGAAAAATGCCGAGGTCAAAGTGAAATACAGAGGAGAAAAAGAAAAGTAAAGTGAAGATTCACTACATACTGTTGAGTGCTGCGCAGAGAATATTGAATTCATGATTGCCACATACCTACAAGGGAGTAAAATAAAGTGAATGTTCATTGCAAAAATGAATAATGTGAAATAATAAAATATAAAGATCAGGAGGAGCATACTGTTCTGGTCCATCAGCAGATCCTTGTAAGCACAAAATCTGTTCATAAATTAGCAAATACATGAAATTTATTAGTCAAAATCTGCAAATCTTTAACAAAATGGTAAAATAAAGCCGAAACACGCAAATAAAATAAAAGAACAGGTGAATCATATCTCAATACTCATTCTACGATTTATACCAGTTCAGAATAAACTAGATTTCACAACTCATTTATAACTTGGAATGATCTTTATTTAGGTCTTTCCCTCTCATTTCTGGTAATACAATATCAACTAAAACACATGCCCACTAAAACAAAAAGATATTACTAAGCCGATCACACTTGATTAATAGCAACCCATTACATTCAAGTGCAGTATAAAACTCTATCTAAGAACACACTCATGATCAGGCATTAGGCAAGCATATAAGAATGTATATATACACACCCGAGGCTGAGGATGAATGGGTCCCGAACGAAAAGCTCTCTGTATATCTGAATAGCAAATCAGGTCAAGCAAAAATCTCACAATAAACTTACAAGTCCATAGTGAAAATTCTTAGATATCAGAAGTAATACATAACTAAACTTCTACCCTAATCATTTAAAATAAGACATTTTCATAACTAAAAGAAGCATTGAATGCAATGACTGGAAGAGGATACAACAAAGCGCCATGGACAAGGATCCCGAAAGGAGCGAAGGAGGAGGAGCTCCTCCACCTGCAGCATTATCCCTGGGCTTTGCCAAATGCTGGTCCTTAGCTAGGAAAACCTCGAGATTGTGCAGCAAATCGGAGTAGAGGGAGGGCATGGAACCGGTGGTGGAGCCATGGTTCTTATCGGAAGAAGAATCGTAGAGGTAGGTGCAGGAATTGCAGCCAGTGGCGATAACCACAACCTGATTGAGCTGACTAAGAAGCAGGATCGAGTTGAGAAACGCAAGCACCTGAAAAAATAAAGAAAGAATTAGGGGGAAAAACGGAAGGGAAGGGGGTCTAGGGTTTATGAGAGGAAGAGGATGAAGTTGGTTACATGAGAGAGGAACTCGGAGAAAGGGAAGGAGAAAGTGGACCAGAAGAAAGGGTTGGTGTCTAGCGTCACGACGAGGAGGCTGACGTCATCTGCAACGGATTGAATGAAGAAAGGGATCAGAAAATGAATGGAATTGGAAGGGCAGGTGAAAGCACAGTACGAACCTGAATAGAGCTTTGAAGGAGCAGAAGGCATGCTTCCACTTTCACACACTGCCACCGCCACTTACTCAGCCGCACTCCGCCCACATAAAATGTCTCAACTCTCAGATTGTCCTTGGTTAATGGTTACTATCTAAGACAATTTATGACCCAATTAACGGAAGCGTCTTTCCGAGTGTATTTTAATTTTAGGTATACGATATAACAGTATAAAATTAATTACAATTTAGTAGTTAACAATAGTGTATAAATAATCTTTGAGTAAGGTAATAATTAGGTAATTGAAGATTTTGATTTTGGATTAATTAATTTCTGTCTATGATAGTAAATAATAGATATGTGATGTTATTCTATTAAGAGTATTTATTTAAATTGGTCTCTAAAAAATTTTAAAGTGGATGTTTTAGTTCTCAACTAAAATTAATCACTCCGTTAGTATTTAATGTTTTCTGGTGTCAGACAAAATGATCCTTCCGTTAGATTGGTATGTTAAAGTCTAACGGCGAAGTCCAACGTGTCACATTGAGTTGATGACACAAATGGTAAGTGACACGTGAAAAAGCAGATAAAGTGGTCCCTATGTTGAATTGTACAAAAACGACAATGAAAAATTGCATATAGCCATGAAACGACGTGTGAAATCAAATTCTTCTTCTTCCTCTTGCCAAAACCCTAAATTATCGAAAGCTATAGTTGTTAACAATGACAACCGGAAAAAGTTGTGGAAGTTCATATCAGCGGCGAGTTAAAGCTAGTGGTGACGGAAGTGTTAGCAGTGGTTCTGCCCACGGTGGTAGGTTCAGAGTCGCCAGAAGAAAAATTCGAGATGTCATTACAGAGTCTATGCCATAATTGTAGAGTTTGAAACGGAGAAAAATATGAAAAGACCTTTCTTTGGCTGTCCTTTTTTGAAGGTAATGTATCGATGATTTTAAACTTTTTTTGTATGCAAAACATTATTTCTGATAATGTTGTACCCTAAACCCTTCTATCTGTATGGGTAGGAGAAAACTCCCCACTGTGATTTTTTTGTGTGGTTTGATAGGGTATTTCAATGTGATGGTCATGGTGGAGAAGATGATGATGCTCTTGCGGAGAAGGTGAAGAAGCTGAAAGAATTGCTTGATGTATTTGAGAAGAAGAACAAGAATGCCGTTGAGAATAGACGATGGTTTGGGTGCTGCAGTCCTGTGTTCTTTTTCATTCTAGGATTTATGATATGTGTTCTTGTAGGTAGGATTTAGGTAGATTGAGGAAGATTTTATCTTATGTTATATAGTTGAATAAGTAATTACAGTGTTAGCTTTTGTTTATGCAACACTAATCTGTAAGTGCTAGGACAAGCAATGAACGATGAGTAGGTGAATGATGAGTATTTGCTGGATAGAGAAAAGTTGTATTAGAAATGAAATAAAATCAGACGTACTTAAATTTAAGTACCATACTTTCATTCCATATAACCAAAGTTTTAAACAAAAAGGTAGTTAGTCTTTAAGTTTTTGCTAGGACTAATAAGATATTCCACCAAAAAAGTGCAGTGACATGCATTATCAACATAATAACCAAACATAGACAGATCACATTGTCTCAATAAGATGCACTAACAACATAACAAAATATGACAAAGTTGTATTAAACTCATAAAACTACGTTAACATAGTAGGATCAAATCTATTTTGGAAACCTTAGTCCAGGTGTTGGCATGAACTTGAAGATTCTTGAAGCTGTGCTAGAACTTGTAGCAGCAAGTGTTTCAGGTGATGCTGATTGGGTAGGCCTCTGTGGTGCTGCGGAGATGGTTGGACTTGGAGAAGGTGCTGAAGTAGATGGTGGGGTAGGTGTTGGAGTAGAATGTGGCCTCCTAATTGGTTGTTTAGGTCTTGGAGGGTAAATGTTGATGGGGGTGCAACACGGTTTGACATGTTAGTTGTTTGCTCCTAATACAACACAAAATAACCAAATTGTTAGACTTTTTGATTCCCAACTAAACAGTTTATCTGACATATAGATCCCCAAATAAGAAATTTATTAGGCAAATGGATCCCTAAGGATCAAGCCAATCAGTCACTATCACATTGAAGATCATATGAATGCAGGTAGCATGACAACAACACGATCATAACAAATTCAATTGATATTTTACCTGTGGCAGTGGTTGGGATGCTATTTGGGAGACTTGGACTTCATCTTGTGATGGTGGAGCAGATGAAGTATTTTTTTTTAGCTGTTGGCTGTCCATTTCTCTTGACCTTTCGGGGGTGGTTTAGACTTTGGTGGTCCCTTGCATGTCTTTGCATTGTGACCACTCTGACCACATTTTTGGCAAGTAACCATGAATGTTCTTCTTCCCTTTTGTCACATCTGGTGAATCCTCAATAAGATTAGGTTTTCTCTTTTTCTTGGTTGGGCACCCAGGTGGTCTCTTAATGGTGGGTGGCTTTGGAGCCAAGAGATTACTCTTTTTTCAATACTCCTCTGAGTTGACTGTCTGATTACATGTCCATATGTGGCTCTAAATGCATCCATTTTGAGCCAAGGGTGCACATAAGGTTCTGGCCTATCACACCTCTTTTATATAGTTGTCAATGCATGAACACATGAAATTCCTGCTCAAGATTATCAAGCAGTAACATCAGATAAGCAAGTACATGTTAAACAACAAAACAAATTATTACATGTTAAAATCACAACTCACAAAAAATGAATAATACATCAAATTATTATCTGTTAGTTGCCACAAATTGCAAACTACAAGTGTGCCTTCCAAGATGCACACCAACTTTTTTTTAGTGTTTCTGGACTTCGAATACATTACGATTGTTGTCACCAGTCCACTGAGCTGTCCAGAACTTAGTATCCTTCATAATATCTTCCATTTTTCTCTGCTGAATTGGTGCCAATACTCTAGTGTATGTGCTTAGAACCTTCTTATGCTTGGCCATTCTTCTCATCAAGTAGCAACGGATCTCTTCCAATATGGTAAGAATGGATTTTCCCCTGTAGTGGTTTATTTTGGCGTTCCAAACTTCAATCATGTTGTTTGTCACGTTGTCAAGCTTAGGCCAATAGCTGAAATGGGCTTTGGTCCAACAAGATGGTTGGAAATTTGCAAGATAGGCCATGCACCCTCATTCATTCTCTTCAGCCGCTGTATGTGATGCTGGAATTCAGCATCTGTGCTACTCCTTGCACATGCCCAAACCATCAGAGATTGGATCATCAGAAAAGACATCGGCCTCTCTATTGTCATCAGTGTATTCTTCATTCATGTTGTTATTACCGTCATCTCTCTGACCGAAATTCATCTCATCTTCTTCCGACCATTCAACATCTTCCATTATTGGGTGGTCAAAAAACAAGTACAACTCATTAGTTTCTCTGTCCTCCCTCTTTGCATCACACATCTCTCTAATTTTTTTATCTCCATAAATAGGGTGTAAGCTTGCTTCCATGCTAGGGGCTCTTGGATCATACCAACACATCTTCTTGAATTCATGGTAGCCAAGATCTTCAAACAATTTCTTCAAGTCAAAGTAATTCACTAAGTCCAGATCCATCGGAGGAAATCTTTTTACATTGCCATTAAGATAGAGAAGTTCATCCTTGTTATCTTTGACAAAGCTCCTCCCATGTTGAAACACAGGGGTAACCCACTCAGTCATCTGTAATTTACAAAGATGGAATAGCACTATCAATGTCAGAATACTAAACGTTACCCTTAAATTCGAAACTTCTACCTAGTAATGGCATACCAAACCCTACTTCTCTTATTTGGATAAAATTTCATAATTAGATTAATCCATCAATACAATGTGTTTATCATGAAATATTGAGTCTTTTTCATGTTAACCTCATATATCTATGCACCACAACTCTTATCAGTAACACATGTGAAACAGTATCAAAGAATCAAAAACAATTTTTATTTCCAGCAACTAATAGTATTCTAATAGAAACAATTACTACATGGTCACACCGTTAAACAATGGCAACAATGATCAACTATACCATCAACAACTTAATAGATAAACTCATAACTATACTAACCTCGACCAGTGGTAGTGGTGAGCGATACACTCACAGTATCTTCTTCTGCAATAACTCTGACTCGTTCAAACCCTAGCGTCGACAATGTCAATGGAGGTGGTCGGAGGACTACAAGTTGACGTGGTGGTGGCTTTCTTAGTAAAACCTAGGAGAAAAAAGGGAGTTCAGAGTAATTTCGTTTTGGTGGAGGGAAGGTGATGAGTAGAATTTACGCAACATAAATTCCTCCGGCAAGTATACCGGATCGCTAAGTTATAACTCACTGTTGAGTGAGGTCGATCCCACAGGGATTGATGGATCAAGCAACTTTAGTTAAATGGTTTCTTTAGTCAAACAAATATTTGATGATTTTGTGTGATTAACTCAACAGAAAAGTAAATGACATAGAAAGTAAAAGTGCTGAATCTAAATGACTGAATAATAAAGGGCAAAAAGTAAATTGCAGAATAGTAAAGAGCGGAAACTTAAATGACAAGAAAGTAAAGGCAAGAATGTAAATGAAGGGAATGTAAATTGCATGAAAGTAAAAGGGATTTTGGGTATTGGGAATTAAAGGAAACTAGAAATTCAGAGGAATTTAAATGAAGAAGAATAATGGGTAAGATTCATTAGAGGTTGGAGATGTCATGATTCTTCATGAATCAATGGGTTTCAACTTCCTCTCAATCATATGAAGTAGATCCATGGCAGATTATAAATAATTGAATTCCAATTTCTCTTAACACAATCAATCGCCAATCTTTTGATCTAATTGTTCACGAGAAGAGCTGAAACTCAATTTCTAATCCAAAGGCCACATAACCTTCAGGATCTCAATTCAAAGCGGTTATATGTCACGTACCAACTAAGAATGTATTGATCAAGTAGATTATGAGAGTTAAGCCTCAAACTAAATCCTATGATCCCTTTCTCAAGGCTCACATAGAAATTCAAGTAGATCCAATCCCCCCTCTCAGTAGTAATTGGATCTATGAAGCACAAAAGCTTTCCCTTAGATAAACAACAATTGAATTGGGAAGAAGAAGAATTGCATTAATTCATTGGAATTACAACAGCGCCCTCCCCTAATGAGTGGGGGTTTAGTTGATCATCGCTCTAAGAGAACTTGAAAGAAATTGAAAGTGCATGAAAGTAAAACTACGCTAAGTACAAGCAAGTACAGAAATGTAAAGTGTAGTGATCTAATTCCTACTCCATAAGCCTTCTCTTGAAGTTCAAAACTTCATCTATTTATAGCACTTTCTCCCAAAGTCTTTACTTGATGTACTTGGGCTTTTGGACTTTGTAATTCTGGCGATTGGACCTGGCACTTGGTGCTGAGCGTGAAAAGTGAGCGCCAATTATTGTGCGTACGCACCAAGGGTTATGAGTACGCTCCTTTGCAATTTTCACCAGTTGTGCGTATGCATGAAGGGTTGGGCGCACGCACAAGTCCAAATTTCTTCTTGAATTACTCATCAATGACGCTCACTTGCGAGCTTGAGTGCGAGCGCTGGGGGCGAGCGTGACATCTCCCAGGAGAGCGCTACGCTTGCTCAAGAGCATCACCCAAAGAGCGTTGTGCACATGAAGATTGGCGCTCTCCAGCAAGCTTGCTAGAGAGCGCCACTTGAGAGCGTGGCATTGAGCTTCCTTGGATTGTTCATCGAAGACGCTCTCTGGAGAGCTTGAGTGAGAGCGTGGTGAGCGAGCGTGACACTTCCAGGAGAGCGCTAAGTTTGCTCAAGAGCGCCCTTTGAGAGAGTGACATTGGCATTGTTGGTGATTGGCGCTCTCCAGCAAGCTTGCTGGAAAGCGCCCAAAACGAGCGTGACACTGAGGTTGGTGTGCTTGTCTTGGCGCTCTTGAGAGAGCTTGAGATGGAGAGTGGTGTATGCAAGTGGCACTCTCCAGCAAGCTTGCTGGAGAGCTAGTGGGGAGCGTGGGATAGCTTATGAGTGAGGCTTTTGACAAAGGTTGGCAAGGTGTGGTGAAGGTTGCTGAGGTTGGGCAAGGTTGTTGAGGTTAGTGACAAGGTTGGGGAGAGTTGTGACAAGGTGTGGTGTGGCTTGACGGTGTCAAGGCAAGGTGACAAGGGGTGGTGCTGTCAAGGCATGATGTGAAGTGGCGCTAGTGTGCGAGCGTGGAAGCAAGTGCCCTTCAATTTTAGTGCTGATTTTCCCCGCGACGCGTACCCGTCGTCCATGTGTACGCATCGTCCACGTGTACGCGTCGTCCTTGATTATGGCGCTCTCCAACAAGTGTGGACACGAGCGTGATGGCGAGCGCTGGGTCTTAGCGCTCTTGGAGGCGAGCGTTGCAACGAGCGTGGCGCTATCAGCCTTATCACGCGTACGCGTTGCCCACGCGTACGCGTGACCCTTGTATTTTCACCTTATGACGCGTACGCGTGACCCTTAACGAAGGCGCTCTTGGACAAGCACTGCAACGAATGCTAAAGGAGAGCGTTGATGCCTCTCAGGACTCTATATCTGTGCCCCTGTCACAAACCAAAAAAAGTGCATCAAAGTGTTGGTATTTCATGATTTAACTCAAGGTTTTCTATCCTATCCAAATGCATGAAATCACTTAATCAAACCATCTTTTAAATACCACTTCTTGCATTTTATAGCTCTTGTTGTTTCATGAATTAACCACAATTTCCATTTATTTTTTATGCATTACTTCATGCAGAGATATCTCATAAAATTTTATTGTTTATTAACTACATTTGCACAAAATAAGACTAAAAATTACTAATAATAACAAGTAAAACCAACAATGATACTCATGCATCCGAAGGCCAAAGAGATGCTTCAGTCTTGATAGACTCTTCCTTTCACAAAACGATGTCGTGTCCTATTCCAAAATGTAGCATTTTGTATCAATCCGTCCAGGGACCAATTTGTCCTAATGAAACACGTGGAACTTAATGGCTGACTCATCACAGTCATGCGACACATCACCTCTTTTTGTTAGTGGTTAACGGAGATGAGAAAAAAATGATCAATTTGTCTGACGCCAAAAAACGTTGAGGACTAACGGAGTGATTAATTTTAGTTGGGAACTAAAACGTCCACTTTAGAATTCCTTAGGGATCAATTTGGGTATATACTCTTCTATTAATTCATCATGTAAAATTTAACGGTGGTGTTTATATGTATTGTTCCTTCTGCTATGACATAAATAAAACATGTCACAACAGATAATAACTTTTGGAGCAAAACTTCACTTGTTTTAGTAGAATTCGTAATAAATAAAGAATAGTTGATAAACGTTATATGAAAACTATATCCTTTCCATACTTACGTGACAACAACGAAACATGCACTCCCAATTTTGTTTCATTTTGTACTATTCATTGATAAAAAATATATGTCCAATATTTATTATCGTGAATGATCTAATTGATATTTTTTTTTTCCTTCAAAAACTAATTAATCAAAGATCAAAATTCTTGAAAATCTAATTGTCACTTCCCTAGTAATCTTTTCATATTCGAGTCACTAATTCACTATGAGTGTTTTAATATGCATCCCAAGAAGAATTCGAATGTCTCTATTTTAATATCTTATCAGGGTCCATGGTTCAAATTGTAGCCTTTCCTGTATTTCTTTAAATTGTTTTCCCTTTTTCATAAAAAATTCTATTTTAAGTTTTGCAACAAAAGATGAACAAAATTTGCCTACCAAATACTAGATTAATAAGATTTTCTTATACAAGATCTTCATCTGCGGTTGCAAAATCTTCAAAATTGAAAGCTTATAGTAATTAAATGGGATAAGTATTGTTTTGGTCCTTCACGTTAAGGGTCGGAATCAAAACCGTCCCCAACGTAATTTTCGATTTAGAATCATACTTAACGTTTTTTTTTTTTATTAAAATCGTCCTTTTAATTTTTTTTGGACAAAAATACCCTCACCATTACCAGCACAATTACCTCCTCCACCAACACCAACACCGCCACCACAACCACCACCAGCACCACCACTAACACCAACACCAACAACCACAACCACAACCACCACCACCCCCACCAAGACCACCACCAAGAAAGCAGAAAACAACACCAAACAGAAATAGAAACAACACCAAACAGAAACAGAAAACAAGAAAGCAGAAGCAAGGTGTGAGGCGGAGGCGGCGAGGCGTGAGGCGGAGGCGGCAACGTGAGGCGGCGACGCGGAGGCGGCAGAAGCGAGGCGGAGGCGGCGACGTGAGGCGGCGACGCGGAGGCGGCAAGGCGTGAGGCGGCGACGCGGAGGCGGCAAGGCGTGAGGTGGCAGAAGCGAGGCGGAGGCGGCGAGGCGAGGCGGCAAGGCAGACTCCAACGGCAGTGGCTCGCCGTCCCCCTGCCCCCTCTCCCCTTCCCCTTCCTCCTCCCCCTCTCCCCTTCCCCCCACCCCCACCCTCACCCCGCGTCCTTTCCCCCTTCCCCCTTCGCCGTCGCCGTCCCCCTCCCCCCTTTCCCCTTCCCCCCACCCTGAACCCGCGTCCCCTTCATTTTCTTCCTCTTCTTCTTCGGCTTCTTCCACTTCCCCTCCTCCCTCTCTTCGCCGCCGGCGTCATCTCCCCGCCGTCCCCCCATCCCCCCCCCCCCATCCCTTTCCCCCTTCCCTCCCCTCCCCCTTCATATACCCTTTTCTTCCCTCCCCCAACGCGTTTTCTTTTTTTTTTTAATTTTATAATTTTTTTATTATAGGGGTAGTTTAGGAATAAATTAAAATTTTATTAGAAATGATGATTTTAAATTCAAATACGACTTTAAAGATGATTTTAAATCAAAATATACACCAGAGACAGGTTCGATTCCGACCCTCAACGTGAGGGACCAAAACAATACTTATCCCTAATTAAATCTTTTCGTGCTTTTAATCATTTGCCCCCACACAAGGTACAATATTGAATAGAGGAAATTCTGCATTGTTGTGTACTGAGAGATGAGAGATGGGGAGATGAGAGAGATGAGAGAAATTCAACAATTCGACATATAAAAAGTTCACTATAACATTTGTATCAAGGTTGCATACCAATACTAAGAGAGGTTTTAAAATAACTAATAAATTAAAGGCAAAAACAAGAAAATAAAATGAAAATACTAGGGTAAAGAACCTACATAAATTACAAGTGTCCCCAAAGGTGCTACCATCAATTTCTTAGAGCTGTAAGAATTGATAACAGAGAACCTAGTTACTAGTATTACTGATATAGATCATGGAGCAGAAAAATATAGTAAAGCACCAAATGATGAGATGGTAAGCATGTCGTTAGAAACTCAAATTCCCATGGTTGTTTTTATCAACATCCACAAATCAGTTCAAAGAGTTACAAATGAGTATGCAATAGATAAGAGCACCTATGACAGACAAAGCAACAGGGCCAAAGCCACCACAAAATTGACAAAAATATTACAATGCCACAGGGATCATCAACTTGACAAGTAATAACACAAGTGCAGATGTCATGGCGGATGATGGAATAACCAAGGAGCAAGCGGCAGAAGCACCAGAAGAAAGCGCGCTAATAGGACCATTTGCCGGCGGGAATCCTGGAAGACCTGTTGTTGAAGGAACCACTGAGGATTTGGGCGTTCCTAGACCGATTCCATCTGATTGAGGTGCTGGTGCTGGTGCTAGTTCTGAATCTCTCCTTATAGATGTAGGTGGGGCAATGAGAGGGGGGAATTCCCTAGACCCTGCAGCATCATTGAAAATATATTTAGAAGACATCTAAAAACTTGCATTTTTTTTTCAGGGTGAGTTCGGGAGAGTGGGAAACAGATTAAATCAGGAATTACAATCTACAAAATAGACCCTTCTTGACCACCCCACCAGCCTCTAGAACAAATTAAAGATTGCTATACTTCCCGCATTCACCTTAATCTCGATAATAATGCTAGACAATACTAAATTTAAGCTCCTCTAGTTTCCACAAACAGTTTCTACTTCAAGTTTGCATACAGCGTTCATCACAGAGTATAGGTGTCGTGTGTTTAGACTAGGTATTTTCAGGTTTCAAACAACTTAGAATCTTCATATCACTTGAGCAGCTTTCAAGTTAAAAAGAAAGAAGTTATATTTCAAAATTAACCAGCTTCCAAATGTTCAGGCTAAGGATAATATAATGAACATAAAAATGACAGAAATTCAGACATCCAACATTTTGTACTTTTGTCCCCTCAATATTGAGGCAACTTCAAGCAGTGGAATAGAAAACCTAGCAGTAGCACTAAAATTTGCTGGCGTTCCACCTAATGTAAACCCAAAATGAAGAAGAATTCCATTTTTCTTTTCTTAATTTGACAACAGAACAATTCATTTATAATCGGTGTAATGGAAACATGATTAGAAATGAAGAATGCAATCTTATGACACATTTGGAATCTAAATATATAAATTGTTGTTACAATCTGACCTGGACATCGAGGTTGAAGGGATGGTGTCAACCTGCAGGTTGGCAGGAATGAACGAATAAACTTAAAAGTGCAATCAACAAAATAGATACTACTGATATCTATCAACGAGGAAAGCAGGTGCAACGAGTATAAACATACATTGTCATTATGGTTCCATTAACAATGCCATCATAGTTACAAGAAGTAACATTGCAGCCGCCACTACCTTGTTGGATCGTAACATTCCCAAGCATAAGATTGCTGTTTTTACATTGCATGCTGGAGCAAGAAACAGCCAGCGAAGCCGGCATACAATACAAACTGCAGAAAGAGTGAAAAAACCCAAATGCACTATAGTTAGAAACAGAAAATTTCGAACCTCCATGTTTACCCTCATACCAAACTTGTGAACCTAGAAGAGAATCTAAAATTATTTACAAGGAGGAAATAACTATATTGCAAAACACAAAAAAAATGACAAAGGTGCCAAGTAAGTACTTAAGATCCCGCGGTCCACAGCTACACTGCACACAATGCCCTGCTGTAATGGCATAACTTCCATTGGGAACAAGCAAGCCAAAATCAGAAGAAGATCTTGGGAAATTTGAAGCACAAGCTACAACAAGAAACAAATACTGTTACCAATTGAATTGAAGAACGAGTCACAAGCAAGGACCAAAACATATACATAACGAATTCAAAAAAAAAAAAAACATCAATCTAAAAATGTTGACAAACACAAGCCTAAAACTCAAAATTGATGAGTAATATTGGGTGTGCATTGGATTAAAATTCCTTCCAAGTCCCCATTTTAGAGAAAGGGCTTTACCAAACCACAACATCAACCCGAAATTGCATAGCCAATTCCTTAAAAACGTTTTTCTTTTCTTTTTAATAAACGCAATTACAAAACAGACCCTAAGAAAACAAAAATTCCTAACCACCTATATATACAAATCAAGGATCACAGCAACAAAAGAGAGGTAACCAAAACAAACCAATCATAATCCAAAACAGGAAATTTTACCCGGAATTGGAATGGCAAGAATATCACCATCAGTAATAGCAGTACTTCCCATGGCATTAACATCCATCAAATCAGTTAAAGTAGTGAAATACCTGGCCGCAATAGCAGCCAAAGAATCAACAGGCTGAACCACATAGGACATGTAAATCGCTGGAAGTGAATTATCAGTGCCATTAAAACAAGTACAAGGAAGAGGCACCAGAAGGCTCTGACCCACATCAAGAACCGAAGGGTCACTTATGGAGTTAGCCTCCGAAAGCTGGTCCGCAGATACCAAACCTCCATATACAGAGTCTGCAATGGAAGAAAGCGTGTCCGAAGGGCGAGTCCTGTAATGCGTTGAAACCGATTTTCGGATCCCGTCGACGCAGGAGCATGAAATTGGAACCTTGATGAAGAGCTTGGAAGGGAGAATATGGTGCTCCACGTCAGGGTAAGATATGTCGATGGCGTTTGCGGTGAGGAGAGAAATAGGGTCGATTTGAAAGAGTGAAGCTACCTCGGAGACTTTAAGGTCGGTGTAGAGTGTGTAGCCTAAGAGCGCGTTGCATGAGTCGTTGTTGGTGCAGGGTTCTATGGTGGATTTGCATGTTGCTGGTTTGGGAGCTGTGAGAATCTGCAAGAGTAGCAAGAACAAAGTGCAGTGAAGAATGGTGTCTTGCTTTGGCATTCTTAGCATAAAAAAAGTGAATTTCTTTTTCGGGATGGAGATTTTCTAGGGTTTGTTTGGAAGAAGAAGAAGGAGAAGAGTGCTTGAATGGGGTGAAAAAAAGGAGCTTGGTGTGTTTTTTCAAAAGGAGTTAAACCAAACAGGGTACAATGTGTGTCGTATAGTTGCTCTGCAACGTGTTTAAGTGGAGAGAAGAAAAAGGGTTTAGGGTTTTCTGCGTTTTGTGTGATTGGGTTGTTGGTTTTGTTTGTTCCAGTGAGAAGGAAGAGTGTTGGAGAGTGGAAAAGGTTTTGATTTCAGAGTGAAAGAGAAAAGAGAGAAGAGAGAGAGGTTTGAGTGAGTGAGTGAGTAGGAGACAGGTGGGTTGCATAGTTAGAAGGACAAGGACAGGGACAAGAGGGTCACACACTAGTCACATTCTCTGTCATAGAGAAGAGATTTCTCCATTACTAGATGTGCTGGACTATTTTGTCCCTCTCCCCAAATCATTATATCTAAGATTGCAATTATTATTATTTTTTACTCGCTATTATAGAGAGAAAGAGAAAGAGTAGGAATGTAAACTATATTCAATAATTAATATAAAATGATTTTTTCAGTTGAATTGATTGAACCATTCAACTAATATATCATTTTTGATAACCGATTCAATTTTTGAAATTTTGAAAAAAATTCTGCTTTATTATTTGGAAATTATTTTTTTTTAAAATTCATTTTTCACTTGTCCTTTGGCATGGTTTAATAAGACGGGGATGTTTTAGTAATTTGGCAGTTTTCCTTTTTCGTTTTTGTGGTCAATCAGGTATGGCCCACGTTCATATTATGTGGGTTCGTATAGTGTTCCTTTTCAGGGATTTGAGTTAGGAATTTATGGGTTTCTTGTTGCCTTGGTATACACCATAGCACCAATTTGATACCTTGCCTATGGTTACCCAAGTCGGGAAAAGCATATTAACAACAGAATTTTAGGTTTAGAACAACAATTTAGAAAACAAGGAAATCTTTACTAGGCAAATATTCTCTCGTAAATATATTTTTTTAGTAAAGTACGATTTACCTCGTAGAGAATACAATATGGCTTAAGAATGATATTTCATGATTGTGATTACATTATGTTCTATACATTTCATAACAGTTTTAAAATATATATTATTGTAACATGTTATATATACACTAAAATTAATCACTAACATAAAATATATATTAAAATATAAAAATAATTTTTAAAAATAAATTAAATTATATATATATTTATGTATAAATATATTAATGACTGATTTTGATAACTAATTTTAGTATGTAAATATTATTTTGATTATTTTATACTACAAAAGTATATTATAAAAATTAGTCACAAAAAAATAATATGTATATATATATATATATTATTTAATTTATTTTAATATACATTATATATTGCAACGTATATTTAAATGATTGATTTTTTTATTTACATCATAATTGTTTATTTATACTAGTAAGACAAAATAACTATAGTGCACTACTAACTACTATTATTATTAGGGGTGGCAAAACGGGTCGAATCTGTCGGGCCGATCTGCTAAACCCGCTAAAAAGGCGGGTCGGGCTAGGATTTGGAGCCCGCTAAATTAAAAAAACTCGCCAAACTCGCACCGTCAATTTGGCGGGGCGGGGCGGGCCGATCCGCTGGGCTGAAGATTTTTTTTTTATTATTAAATAAAAAAGTGATTACTATTATAAAATTAATAATTATAGAATTTTTAAACACTTTTTTTTTATTTTTTGTTTTTATTCTTCTTTTAGTTGTTAACTTTATTTATTTTATTTTACAATTTCGTATATATACTCAAATTATATGACTTATTTTTTAAAATAAAGATGATTCTATTGACAAATATTATTTTGAACAATTTTATTGAAGTTAAAATTTAAAAAAAAATAGTAAAAGAATTATATTATAATTTGACTATTTTTTATTTGTATTTGATTTTTTAATTATTATTTTTTGGTTAATTTTAATAAATTTTATTTAAAAAAAAAAGAAGCGGGCTAGCCCACCAATCTGCCATAAAGCGGGGCAGGCTAGCATTTTGAACCCATTTTAATTGGCGTAGCGGATCGGTCCGTCCTGTTTATGGAACGGGACAGGTTGGGGCAGGCCGGCCGCTTTGCCATCCCTAATTATTATTGTTGTTATTGTTATTGTTGTTTTACATGAGAGGAGAGGTTCAAATTCGAGACATCTGATTCAAAATTTCTAATCATCTATGAGAGAAACAAATGCCACATGATCCGGCTAAGGGATAACTACTATTTTTAAATGTAAATAATGTGGTTTAGTTAAGCGCCTAAATCAAAACTAATAACATGCACAATGGCGGGAACTAAGCGGTGTTCCCTCCAAGTATTTCTAACAAACTTCAAGTCCCATTCTCTCTCCAATTTCCCCAAATTCATAAAACCCTAAATCGAAGAATCTCAGTCATACAGTGATGGAGGACCTCGTCACGGAGGCCAGTCCTGGCAAGGCCGCCACGCCGCCTCCACCGCGCCGCAGCGTCCGGCGGAGGCTGGTCCAGTCTACTCTGTTTCCTCAGAAGCCACCTGAGCACAATGCGAAGGACAACGACGATAAAGGCAACGAAAATGACGACGAGTATTGTCCCTCTAGCAAGAACAAGAAGAGGAAGCGGAAGCCGAAGCCGAATCCGAAGCCGAAGCTCACTCCTCCTGAAAAACCCTCCAAGGTCGATCTTCTTCTTCAATTTCAATCAGTTCTCGCATTGAAATTCAGATTCTAATTGCGTGAATTTTTTTGGTTCTGAGCAGAATAGCACGCCGAAGAAGAATGCATCAGCTAATGGGAACAAGAGGTCAACTTCGAAGCAAGTGTTAACTGATTCTGACGAGGTTGCGACACATGTTCCTGATTTACGGTTAGAGGCAAAAATCTCAGCTGAGGTTGGTGTGGTAGTTCTTGCATTGTTGGTTCTATAAATTCTCTGCTATGATTAGAGCTAGCATTTTTGTGGGATTATATGTTTTGAATTGTGTGAAATAGCAACTAGGTAAAAACTTGTGCCATGATTGTAACTCATTGAAGACAACCTGAAAAAATCTTAGATATGACTAGCAATCTGACTTTATTTTTTGGGTTCCATATCTATTGTGACCAGGAAAATGCGAGACTGTTTGCAGGACGGCAAATACATCCGTTTTTTTCCTCATGGAAGGCCGGGAAAAAATCTCAGGAGCAGGCTGAAATAGGAAATAAATTTTGTGCACATAAGAAGGATAGTGAAGCAATTACATCTGGTCCTATCCATGTATTTGAAAACGTCCAGGTAAGGTACTTTTGCATATGATTTGATATTGCTTTGTTATACCAAAGAGCTTTATCTATATTACCTTGATCTCTGGATTTTATATTTTCACAATGTTAATTTTTTAAGTTGGGCATAACATTATCATGCAGGAGGATACGTTATGCCTTGACTGGAGAAACTGGACCTTTTTGGGAAAGGATAACTATGTGAATTATGCTCCTGGAAGTTATGATGATAAGACTCTTAGTGCTTTGGATACTTCAGGTGTTTCAATTTCTCATAATGCATTGACTTCGTCAGATAGACTCTCTATCCAGCCAGAAAACGTTCAGGCAACATCACTGTCAGAAAACTTAGCCATGCCAGCAAATGAACAAACAAATTTTCCTCAAATGCTAAAAGATGCTGAAGTGGTACATAATTTGTTTTATATTTTGTTATTTCGATAATGAATCTATTCTATACATAGTAATCTGTCCCCTTTGCACATTAGCTGCATGTGGGTAATCCGTGGAATCTAGTGTATAGCCACTAAATGTGTCTGCTCTTTTCCTGGGTTATTGACCAAAAAATGCTCTTAGGACTTGAAAGTGGATGAGTCTGTTACTTTTTCTGGGCAAGCTCACATTTTCAGAAAGTCATATGCTGATCCACTCAGTAAATTTCTGCAAGAAAGGTAACCAAATGCCACATCCATTCGCCCAATATCTTCATTGCAATATCATATGGGCAATTAATTCTTTCTTATATCCATTTTACATTTATTTCACGGTGTTCCTTGTGTTGCAAATGCTGCTTAGAAATACCTTTTTCCTATCTTTATTTTTTTGGAACTTATCAAATACATAATAAGCTGGGTTTTTTCCTGTCTTCTTATTTTTGGATGAAATAAACTGGTTAGGATATTTTTTTATCAGAAACTCCTTAATAGGAACAAAATCAACGCCGGAGTAAATAAACATTTAAGAAACCTATGTTTAATGGAGTGAATCATTTCCTATTTAGGAGAAGAAAATAGGAGGAATTTTGGTGTAAATCTCGCCTACATAAGTATAATCTGATGTAAATAGGTTCCCTTGGTTGTTTAACGATTGAATTTGTTAACAATTAAGGATAAAATTCGTGTACTTTGTAAGATAGTTATGGTATCTTTTTTTGGTTAAATATGCTCTGGGTAGTTGGGTTGTAAGCTCATTTCCAGGAACTGAGGCTTTCATTTTTATTATTCATTTTAGTATGAAGTCTTACTACCACAACTGTAAAGATAAGGCTGAGAGCAGCTTATGGACATACAAGTACAAGCCAACAAAGGCCACCGAGGTCAGACATTTTTAAAAGGTGTATAGTTGCATTTAAGTTTCTATAATCATAACTTCTTTTCTTTTTCAATATCTGGTTATAGGTTTGTGGTAATGATGAGTCGGTCAATTTTTTGCGTGACTGGTTACAACAATGGCATGAAAGACGTTACCAGGGGAGGAAGAATTCCTCTAACAGGGATAAATGGGACATGCAAGATGGTGATGATGATGATGATGGTGATTATAAATGTTCTCTCAGTGATTATGATTCAGAAGATCTAACTGAGGAGGATTCCCTGCACAATGTTCTTTTAATTACAGGGCCAATAGGGGTGGGTGGGAATCTACTTTAGCAAAACTTAGTTACATATTTTGTTCACTGTTAGCACCTCTTATTTATATTGGCAGCTAATGCATGAATCTATGATATTGCAGAGTGGCAAGTCTGCTGCTGTCTATGCTTGTGCTCAAGAGCAAGGGTTTGAGATTTTTGAGGTATCACTATTTATCACTATCCTATCAGCATTTTTCTTTTTCAGTGTGTGCACTTATAAATAAAACATTTGTTTCCTTTGTTTTCCATATATGGCCAAATATATTAAAATTTAAAGCTTTTACTGCCGTAACAGCTCAATGCATCGCATTGTCGAAATGGGCCTGCTGTCAAACAGTATTTTGGAGATACTCTTGGTTCGCTTGGTTTCAAAAGGTTTGTTAATTTGTCCTGCCATGTTTGCTGACAAGTTATGATCTTCTTCAGCTGAGTCGTTCTGCTGGACTTCAGTTTCCTCATATTATGTGCAAGTTTTCACTTCTTCCTCCAATATTTTGTTTGCTTAGATGAGCCTTTTTCCCTCCTTTTTTTGAGTACCACTGCATGACATATTTCATAGGAAATCAGTACTTCACTGAACTTGGGGATGTTGATGCTCTTGTACAGATCAAATGTTATAGAATAAAAAATTCTCTACCGGATTGCAAGTAGTAGTGGATTATTGTCGCAAACTTAAAAAAGTTTTTTCTGTTGTCATTATGTCGGTGGGTGGATATTTACAAGCTTTAGAATGCTTCTATCTAATGGAAGAAAAAAGAAAACAGTTACATGCTAAAGAAGCTTGTAGGAATTGTTGAATGAAGATGAAATTAAGCATGAAGAAGTTTGTTATAAGCTTTTGATTGGGGGCTGAACTGGTTCCTTCCTTTCAATCTTCAATGAGATATGTAAACCAAGAGTGGGTATAATGAAAATAAGACCATCTAACTTCTGATTAAACTTCTTTGTTACATGATGTTCATTGTGTGAATCCTGGATTAGTGAAATCAGGCTACTTATTGTGTAAAAAGCTATGCATGCAAGCTGTTTTTTGGTAATATTTCTTATTTGATGTAAGTATTCAGGTTACCAGAAGACATTGAAAGTTCACAAAAGAAAACAATGAAATTATCCCCTGCTATGGCTTTGCCCAAGGATAAAACAGCTGATGAGATGGATGATGGGATGGTTGAACTAATAACCATATCTGATGATGAAGCTTGTGGCCCTGCTGGAACATCACAGAAGTTACCTTGCAAAAATAGTGTACTTACATGTCATAAAGTCCAAACTTTAATTCTAATTGAGGAGGTAGACATCCTTTTTCCTGAAGATCGCGGATGCATTGCTGCCATACAACAGATTGCTGAGACAGCAAGGGGGCCAATAATATTGATCAGCAATAGTAAGCTGACTAGATATACCTCTCTTATTCTTCACATATCTTTTATCAATTTGTTGATGTTTATAAACACATTTTTGTAAAATAGGTGATGATCCCCGCCTGCCAGATAATTTTGATAGGCTCAATCTTTCTTTCTCGTTGCCATCTCCTAAGGAGTTGCTTTGCCATTTGTACAAGGTATGTGCTTAAGCTTAATAGTTTCCCTCCTCTCCCACAAAAAGGAGGGGAAAAAATTGAAACCCTAAATTATAATGATATACATTGAATGACATGCAGGTTTGTGTCTCTGAAGGAGTCAACATCCATCCTCTTTTACTGGAGAAGTTTATACAGTCTTGTAATGGAGATATCAGGAAAACCATTATGAACCTCCAGTTCTGGTTTCAGAGAATGCAATTTAGAAAAGGTGGGTTTCTCATGTTCATTGACTTTGTTGGTGATATGTAATGGTTATTTTCATTTTATAAGACCATAATCATTAAAATTTTGGTTAACTTTTTATTTGGTTGTTCTACAGTGAAGACCTGCTGGTAGGAAGTTTTAGCTTGTACATACTACATAGCTGAGGGAATATGCTGTTATATACACTTAATGACTATTGCATAAGTTTTTAGAAGTTAAGAGTGGCCACATCCAAGGCTAAGATTGGTTAAGTTATTGTGCGTGACCTCAAGATAATTGAAACATTTATTTTTACCTCAAGATAGATTCTTTTTGTTTGCAAGAGTTCCCCTTCTTGTGATTGCTGTAAGAGTGACCTTTTTGGATCAGTGACAACATCTACTCCCTCTCTCTCTTTTATTCCTGCATAAGTTAACTATAGGGTTAAGGAACAATGTAGACTAGTGATTGAGATTGTAACATCCGTATGGCTTATTATAAATATTTACTATTCTGGTTTGAATTGTTCTTTCCTAAGAAGTCTTCAGGAATTTACTCTGGCAACCTTTTTACATATATTTGCCATGTTTTGATGTACATGCTTAGGGGGATCAATATTAGTTATTCATAATTCCATTTATCTTATTATCACTGTATTGCTATGCAAGAACTTGATCTTCCTCTTTCCTGTACAGATGGAAAAGCACAAACAGGTTGTGGCTCACTTCCATTTGATCTTGAGCTTGGCCATCAAATCTTACCAAAACTAATTCCCTGGGATTTCCCCTCAGAATTATCTGAATTAGTTGAAAAAGAACTTGCAAACTCAATATCTATAACAGAAGAAAACTCTAGGTTGCAAGGTATGCAAAATGATTTAGATGCGCATGATATGGAGACTGATTATATAGAGGCCAAGAAGTTGGAGATGATTAAGAGGAATGAGACTACAGCTGACTATACTGAGCTTGAAATTCAATATAATATTTCTGAGATTTCTGATTCTTTTGGATCCCCACAAGCTTTGCCAACACAAAATGGTGGTCGACGGAAACTTATAGTGATGTCCTCTGATTCTGAGGATGAGGATCCAAATAATGTACATCTGCAATGCACTCATGATGAAGCTGACAAGAGCCAATCCCTCAATGATAATAATGAATCTCCCTCTAAGTTTCAATTGAATGAACATCACTCTGGCACGTCATTTCGCAAATTGGTTTGTTCTGAATTGGAGGATCAAGAGGAGGAATTTTTTAGATTTTCAGAAACAGCTAACACATGTGAATCATTAGATATATCCTGTGTGCCAGAGTCAACCTATGTTCCTGAAACTGCAATAGAGAATGAAATAGAGACAATGTCTGGGGCAGTGTCTTCTGGGCATCCTGCTGTTCCGCCAGAAATTTCAGTGAATAATGAGTTGAAACCATTGGGTGTTCGTAGGCGGTTAGTAAAATTTCCAGAAAATCCATGTTTGTTGGTTAATAATGGATTTCCAGAATCCCCTTCAAAAGAGGCTGTGCAAGATTTCTATAATGAAAATCCCGAAACTGCAATTGTCCACGTGATGGACGAGTGTAGTCGTGTGGATTTCCAGCTTAAGTCAAAGTTTGTTGAGTCCACTCCGATGATAGAGACAGATACAGTACAAAAATTGTGGAGAAATCTCCGTGAGTGTCAAACAGATTTAGGACGGCATGCCACGTCGGAGCAGCTAGGCGCATTTGAAGTGGTTAAACTGGTTAGCGAGCTAAGCAATCTAATTTCAGAAGCTGATTTGTTTTTTGATCACTGTGGACAATGTGTAAGTGCCTTGCGCTTAAATAAAAGTTGTTATTCTCCCCCCCCTTCTCCCCCGTCCCTTATTTTTTAATTGTAGTGTATAGGCACTCAGTTATATATACGAATGTGCAGGATGTTATGGAACCTGCAATGTCCTTGTCTGGGGAAGCCACAGCTAGTTGGTATGATGAGGAAATAATGATGTCCACTGTTGCTGTTTCTGGGTTTTGCTTTTATGTTAATCGTATAGCAGATGAAGGATCAAAGTTAGGTTTTGAGAACAAGGTTGATTTAACTTCTGAGATGTTGGCTTCCACAACTAATATTATGACATTGGGGAAATTATCCAGAGCAGATCTCACAAAAAGCACTGATATCTATACCGGAAAGGAATCAGAGTTGGACAACCCAGTTCATGATGTGCATAAGAGGTATATGGTCTTGCCTTTCATCTATAGTTGGTGCAAATTCAGCATGTTTTACCTTTTTCTGTTCTGTTAATTATATTTGGGCATGTTGTGATGTCAATTCTTACTATGGTAGCCTTCTATGCAGTGAAAACAATACATCTCTGTTCAACATCATCCAGTCTATTGTTCCTGCAAGAATATCCTTGGTACTGAAAGGTGTTGCATTCAATGAATATCTATCTTCAATGCGCCAAATTTCAAGATCAGAAGATTTCCGAGTTTCACAAGGTGTTAGGAGACGAGGAAGGTACATGTTTGCGAAGCAAATTCAATCTTCTTTTTTTCCAGCATTGTGATTCATTAGAAAATGTTAACCAGGTATCTGAGTATTTGATCAATTACCTGATGCTTGAATGCAGGGTGCGGGGCAGTCAACATTACTTGAGTAAATGTACAATGTTATCTCCTGAAGATATATCATTAGTGAGTGAACGTGATTTCTGCAAAAAGATTTCTTCACAATGTACAGCGAACGAGGAAAACAAGCATACATGATTAAATTTTATTGATAGCTTTTGTTCATTCTATGATATATTCGCTACACAAGCAACTAGAAGTTGCTGAATGATCGACACAGGACGAGGTCCGCGAAACTTGTTTTTGCCCCTGATGATTATTATGGTCAATTTATGGGGCAGAGATTGTAAATTGAACTAGTGGTAGCACATAGTTGCAGTAGCAGAGGTGGAAATTCTGAAAATAACTTGTACTTGCTCCTTTTTTGTAAAGCTTAGGTGATTCTTTCTGTTCTCTCTTTTATTTTTATGTGAAAGCTTGATTAGTCAGTCATTGTTTTTGTAAGCAGGGAACCATAATCCGTCTGATATTACCGAACCATATGATGAATTAAGAAATTCAAGATAGCATAATATTTTATTGCCAATAGGTATATATAATGAATGCAAATAGTAGGCTGCATTTTATGGTTAGTATAAAATATACAGGATTAAGTCTTTATATTATGGTTAGTATAAAATATACAGGATTGAGTTATGTCTTAGCATCATATTTGGTTTAAGATAAATATGGAGATTAAAGAGTAGATTTGAAATTTGAAAAGTTAAATGAGTATTTTTAAAAAGAAATATTATTAAAGTGTTAGGTTCCGTTCTTATAAATTTCAGTCTTCTATATTTTCATTTTTTTGAAAATATTAAAGGGATTGAAATTGTATTTTGTGACCGAAATTTTAGCTTTAATCTTTAGTTACCAAATACAATACTCAATCTTAATCCTAGTCTCAATTTTTTAATTTTAGTTTCAGAAAACAAATACAGCCATAATGTTTTAATGCCATCAGGTAATATAATAAATAGAAATAGTAGAAATTGTATATTTAGAACTGAGTAAGTCTATAATGTTAAAAGGTTAATTACTTTCGAATCATGGAATGTGAGACTATACAAAGAAATTAATTCATATATATATGTTGCACATTCAATTTTCCTTTAGAAAAATCGGGTACTAAAATTGAATTTTATCTTTTTTATCATAAACACTTTTTACACTTTTATACAATTATTTATGTTGATATTGTTAATTATATGTTGTTTTCAAATTAATATTGGAATAAGTCTCAAAGAAATGGCCACTACTCATACTTACCTAAAAAGTCCCAAGTTCAAGTCTTTCAATTTTTGGGTAAAAGAAAAAAAGTTTCAAAGAAATGTCAATTCTTAATAACGGAAATATAGTAGATGCAATTATTGCACAAAGACGGAAGACATGCATGCAAGAAAGAAAAAGAAAAAACAAAGGAAAAAAAAGAAGATAATATAATTGCTGTAATTTGTAACATTGAAATTTGAACAAGCGAAAAATGATAGAATTTATTATTTTTTTGTTAATATTTTTAACTACTAATTTAATTCTTTTAGTATAATAATTTAACAATATATTTTTAATTTATATTTTTTAAAATTGTTGATTAACTACTTATAAAAAATAATAAATTTTGCTCACTTTATGATATTTTTCTTTGAACAAAATGAGTAAAACAAGATGCGATAAGACAAAATAACTATACTACATCTACTGAAAGCATACCTTTTCTCAGAGACATGTATTATATATAACTTTGCAAAAAACTTGATGAATAATACTAAAACAACTTCTTATAATATGTCATAAATGTTGAAATGTAGTCTCTTAAAGTATTTTCTAGAGAGAAAAAAACACACACACACAACTGTTTGTGATTAAAAGTTATAATAAATAATTTTGATGATAAAAGAAAATATTAAATGATCAATATTTTTTTTTATTTGAACTAATAATAGTCAATTTTCTTATTTTTGTTTCACTCAATTATTATTCTTCAGAAAAAAATTCTAGTCTTTCTTTTTCTTTTTTCTTTTTTCTCTTTTATCGCTTTTGCCATACCATACCTGCCAGACTCCTTCAGGCCTGGCACTCTCAAATGTATCTTTACCATAGAGAGTGCTATGAATCATGATTGCCATCAGTCTTTTTCTTTTTTCTTTGGGGATCACCATCACAAATAGAAATATCAAATACACCTTGCTATGCTAAAAGTTTTGGAAGCATTTCACAAGTATTATGGTATTGGAAAAATTTCAAGTGTATCGAAAATACTGGTGTTCCAGTTGTTTTAACCGTTGATTTCAATTAATATATATTATATATAATTTTTATAATTCAGATCAACGGTTAAAACAACTAGAACACCGGTGTTTTCGGTACACTTGAAACTCTTTCGTTGGGTATTAAGTATTTTAATATTTTTAGTCATTAATCTTAATCATGTATATATTTTAGGAAGAGCTTTTAGTATATCTGAAATATCAGTGTTCTAGTTGTTTTAATCGTTGATTTAAATTATAAAAAAAATATATATAATATAAATTAATTGAAATTAACGATTAAAATAACTGGAACATCGATATTCTCCAGATACACTACTTGAAATTTTTCTTATATTTGATGATTGAGGTTAGATATGTGTAAAATGTTTCCAAAAATTTTTATTCAGGCCATGATTTTACTTTTTTTTTTTTAGGTAAAATACTATGTAAACAACGGATTTAATAAGAAATACAAGATCTTTTGAAGCATTTAAAAATAGAATGGATATTTCAGGGAGAAACTCATCCTATAAAATCCACAACCACAACACATCATGATGAACACCATCAACAACCAAAATCAAAACTAGCTAAAAATTCAAAATCATTGATCCACATTAATCCTCAACGGAACCAGACACCGATCCCAATACTAAAGACAGAAAAAAAGGACCTGAAATCTTGTATCCGCGACAGAAAACACTACACCACAGTTATTTGTTTACAAAATACAAGATATAATAGATTCTTTAGAGAGTATTTTTCTTTTCAAAACTTTTATATAGTGTATACATTATGCATTATAATATTAAAATTCTGGTACACTTAGTAATATAAAAAGTTAAAAATGAAATTGCAAAGATTGGTCAAGTAGGAATATTTGGACCCAATAAGGAGAATTTGATCCATGAAGCTGTGTGGTTTTATTTTGGATTTATGGTATAAATAATATCAGAAATATTCGAGAAACAATAAAAATCAACCGAAATCAATCTAAAATTATTTTAATTTATATTTGTTAATTATTTTAAAAATAAATACATAATATTAGATATAATAAATATATAATTTTAAATATTTTATATATAATTATAAATATTAAATTAAATAAAATAATTTTAAATAATTATTTTTCTAGCATTACTAAAATAGAAATATTTAATAATAATAAAAAAATTAATTAAAAATAATTAAAATTTATTTTATTTAACATTCATTAATACAATAATTAATAAATATTAAATAACACAAATTCTTTTTTTTTTTTTGTTTCCTTAATATTAAGTTACTTAAATAATTGATGATACATTATCCCATTTATTTGTTAGCAGAAGATTTTCACGAGTTGCAAATTAAAGTCTCAAGATAGTTGCTGGACGCTGAACACTAATTCGTCTTTACTCTCTTTTTTACTCATTTCAATGTTCAATTGAATGAATGAATGAATGACGCTGTTCCCCCTCATCACCTTCCCTCCTTAACTGCCATTTCACGTTCTCAACTTCAAATTTAACTTTATAATAATATTCTTAAATTAAAACTATTCATTAATATAATATGCACTTTATACAGTCATTTTTTAATCGGTCAGGTGAGACATGTCATGTTATATTATTACTGAATCCTAAGAGCCTATGCATGTGAGCCATACCTCATCATACAAAATTTATGCCATTGATTTAATAATAATAATAACAAAGATTTAGTTAAAAACATATATTAAAGTTATTATTAGTAAAAGTTCTAAAAATTCTTATTTTAAAAAATATATTACAAATTTAATTTTATATTTTTTTAAACAAAATTAATTAATAACTTTAATATATATTTTTAGAATATATGTTAGTTTTTTTTTTTTGAAGTATTTTTTAATCCGACAAAATTAAAAACTAATTCGATACTTGTTTAAAAGGACGAATAAATTGATTACTTGATTAAGTCAAATTAGTTAAAATATATGTTAGCTATATTCTAATGATAAAATGAGAATTTAGTTAAGAATTAGTTATAAATGTGGTGAGAGGTATAAATATATTTAACTATGTTTAACTTTGATAGTTAGTATTAAATAAAAGGGGACCACTGAAATGATGAAATGGAAATTAAAAGCAATGTGTACGTCTTTTGCAGTTGCATAACCATATATGTCTAATTATACATCATATGTTACGTTGATGCATTAACTCTCATAGGGGGGTCATTGGGGTGCATAAATATTGGTGTATTATTGCACTTAAATACAGAATAGAGACTATAGAGTGGTGAATTGTGGAAGGAAGGTGTATTGTCTCTACCATTATTTAATTTGATCCACCATTTATGGAATATCATTTTAATGAGTTGACAACCAAATTACCATATTTCACATCTCTTATTCAATTAAGCTTTTGGAACATTTCGTTGAGGGAGGGAAAGCAAGGTAGGAGAGATCAGATATCATTTCATGGCTAAGGCATTTATGGTGAATAAGTGAAGTTTGGAGAGGTAGTTTTGACATTTGGACAAGTACTAAGGTTAAGTTTAATTTGTGTTTTAATTTTTTGTGTTTTTTATTTTAAAATTATGTAAAAAAAATAAAAATAAAAAAAATATATAAATAATAAAAATACAAACCAAACGAATCTTAATATTTTGTTTTTCTTTTCTCTATTTATATTAATAATTTATTGTTGAAAATTCAATTATTTTTATTAAAAAAATTAACTAATTAGCGTGAATTATAACACCCGAATTTTTTAAAATTAAATTTTACGCTTTGAATTTAAAAATAAAATTTAATTTAATTATGACTTATTCTATTATTTTAAATTATCTATCAGAAACTATATTAATAATTACAGTCTAAATTGATTTTTATTATTATTATTATTATTATTATTATTATTATTATATTATAGCCTTTTTTTTTCTTTCTTTCCCTTGGCCTTTATATACATATATCCTATTATATATTCTTATATATATACATCATAAAGAAAGAAAGAAAGACAAGCCACGTTGTGGCTTATATATATATATATATGAATTGAAATTGAAACTCGGTTACATATATATATTAATTATATTACTTAACCTTATGGAAGCAAGGCCAAACGTGGCATACATGCATATATTAATATATATATAAACAAGACACATAATCCATTACATTCAATCATCAAAACATCTTTATCCCATATTTGTTCCTTTCATCATTGAACTCATAAGAAAAGAAATAAGGAAAGGGAAGGCCGAAGCATGCAAGAAAGAAAACCGTAACCCCATCGAATTTTTGATTTCGATTTCTTCATATCCGTAATTCCAAAGAAAAATCTAATCCGATAAAAGTATTCGTATCCTTCTCCTCTACGTGTTGGCGTTACTTTTGTCCGGTGGAAGTCGACGGTGACGTAACTCCCCTATCCCTTGAGTTTGGTTAACTGGAGTTCTAGGAAGCATAGACGATTTCTGACGTTTTCTCCTTCAGCAGCTCGGTCAAAAAGCTTCTCCGGAGCTTTCGATATACGAAGGTAGGGGGTTTAACTTAAACGATTTTAATTTAAGAATGCCCATAAAGTTTATTGAGTAATTGCAAATAGTTTTAATTGTTGTGATTAGTTGATTGGCTATATGGATGTTGAATTGTGGGCTGTGGATTGATTGAATATGTATTTGATTTCTTGATTGAAAAAAGGTTGAAAATGGTTCAGTTGGGACCCGAAAAAGGGTGGCTAGCCCCGAGTTTTAGGGGAAATGCTGCCGAAATTTTATAAAAATCTGAGGTTTTATTTGAAAAATTATTTTAAAAGATTTGGTTTTGGAAAATTAAATTATTTGAGATTTATTTAGTTGGAAAAAAAAAGGGTGTATTCTATTTTTAAATTAGATTTATTAAGAAAAATATAATGTTTTTAAATCTAATTTTGTAAAGAGAGATTTTGTTTAAAAGTATTATTTTGAGCTCGGTTTATTAAGAAAAGGAATCTCTGCCACAGGAGAGCAGAGAACAAGGATTTAAAGAATATATTAATTAATGAAGTGTCTGCCACAGGAGAGCAGATGTGACATTGTTTGGGCCTTAGTGCCAAATGTAAAGTGGGGACGCCCACACACTGAGAACTGTTTTCCAGATGTACGCTTATTGATTTGGAAAGTCACACTGATGCGGCCTAGCCGTACGACTTAAAGTCACACTGATGCGGCCTGGCCGTACGACTTATAAGCACACTGATGCATCTGGAAAACCATATCTGGGACTTGTGCCCGGATAATGTCGGGAGCGGGTAGGCAACCGACACATGAGCTCATGGCCTGCGTTAGGGATAGACATGCATCATGTTGTTTGCACATTTGCATTTGATTGCGCTTGCTTGTCTTATTACTTTGTGATTGTATTGTTTGTCTTGTTGTGACTTGCTTGTACTTTGAATTGAATCTCTTGCTTGCACTACTTGTTTGTGAGTGTATTTAAGTGATTACGAGTTGACATTTAACTGAGGATTAACTATGTGGCTGAGAGACAGAAAATGTGACTAGTTTTATATTTAAAATTTGTTTTGAGTTTAGAAATTTAAAGAAAAGTAATTATTTATACGAAGTAGAAATAAAAGTATTTCCAAAGGTTTAACAAAATAGTTTTGCTAAGTAAGTTAATTATTTGCATTAAATTCATTACTTTTACGGCATTCCCATTCCCTACTGAGAACGTGTGGTTTGTTCTCACCCCAAATTCTTCCACCCTTTCAGTGACACACGTTCGAAGATTCAGTTAGAAGATGCAGACGACTAGTAGATTTACTTGTGATTCCTGTTATTTTTATAGAGTTCCCTTGCCCTTGTTGTTTTAAGTTTTATTTTATCCAGAGGGATAGGTATTGTATTTGAGTTTTATATTAAATTCATTTGTATAGCATTTATTATTATTATTATTATTATTAATTGTGTGATTTTAATTACTACAAATAATTTTCTGATATTTTTTTATAAACTGAAACGCGATATCGACGTAAAGGCTCAATAGTAAATTTATAATAAAGGAAATCAGGTCCGTAACGCCTTACTTTTGGTACGATCATGACGTGCTAAAAGTTAGGGTGTTACATGAATTGTTTATTAAAAAAATATTATGTATACACATAAAATTAATCTCTAAATTAATCATCATATATTTATTTTTTAATATATATTTTATATTTTAATATATATTTTATATGAGTAATTAATTTTTTGTGTGTATATATAATATAATTATTTTTCTATTTTTATATTTTTGAAATGTATGAAGTTTAACTTAAACCCTCTTTCATATCATCAAAACCTATCACAACTAAACTAATTCTATTATTTATATCAATTTGTTATCATATTTATATTGTATTACATAATGAGAATATTAGAATCTAACACTTTTAAGAATTTGATGGTTGTGGCATGTGTGGTAAATAAGAGAAGTTTAGTAGGTTAGAATGGTAATTTAGCGGAAGCGTGGAGTGTCAAGTTGAGCACTTGAGTTGGTTCAGCGAGCAATTCGGGGAGCAATAATTTGAAGGTACGACTGTGAGGTTCGCCACAGCACTTTGCATTACACCACTCCAAAAACCAAACCAAACAAAATCCATTTCACGAGGGTCCTTCTTTTATTGTTTTCTGACACCCTTCATTTTCATATCTAAACTCATTTTTAATAATCCTTTTTTTTTTCTACACTATAGATATCCTAATATAGTAGGTCAAAAATTAATTCGTCGCAAGTCAAAACTTAATTTAAGAATTTATTGTTAGTCAATGAGTTACTATATGTATAAAGTAAAATTCGAATTTTTGATATCTTTTTAAGCAGACTAGTAGACTAACTACTTTTATTGATTTTGTTATTTTTTATCATCCTTTAGTTAATAAGCAAAATTACATTGACGTTATTATACTACTTTTTTTAATATTTTCTATATTGTATATATTATATAATAAAATGTAAACTGGTAAAAGAATTAAGAGTTTATCACTTATTAGGCATGGTAAATTTAAACTAGTGTGTAATTCTATGAGTATTTTTGAGAAAAAAATAATTTACCTTAAATAAAAAAAATTTGGTATTTTAAAATATTTTCAGATTTGTTATTATTATAGACTGTCAGGTCAGGATTCTTTACTGCATCTGACCACTGACGAGTGAATGAGAAGTAAAGAAACCATTTCACTTTTTATGCAAAAAAACAATATTTAATTACATTGTATTTGTTTATGCAAAACTGTTATTACCATGAATGAATTATTAATTTATTATCATCATAACCATTTCCTTAGAAACTTGATTACTGTAATACATGTTGGTACTTAATTATGTATGTTTATTAGTTATTACTAATACTACTAAAATTTTTCTTCATGCCAATTAAAACTTTGATAGAGTTTCATTAATGACCCTCTTCCTATGCCTTTATACTTGCTCGTTTCTCTGATAAAATGATAAATCAATTGATTTTACTTTGGAAGGTGAGGCTATGGCATTGGCATCGAAGCTTCCGCCATAAAGAGTACAAAATCAAACTCTTCTTCAACCATGAAATGCTGACAATGTATGTTAATAGTGCATTTTTAAAGTGAGAATGGATCTTTTTAATTGTTAAAAAAAATTAAAGGAGTAAAGTGTGATCTCTAATCTTTTATTATTTTTTTTTATATTTTTTTTTCGTTTTATTTATAAAATTAATAGTAAGAGATCATATTTTACTCTCTCATTTGTTAAAAAAATTTGAGAAGATCGTTTCTATTAAAATTTTCATCATAACGATGATACATACAATGCAACAGGAGCATGTGCCATGATGAATAATGTTTGTACATTTATCTATTTCTTACATGGCTATGAGAACTAGACGGAATCTATCGGTTCGATCTAATTAACCGGAACTATTTACTAGATTAATTTGATTTAAGGTGAAAATTATTTGGTACAAATTCATCATCAATTATACAAATTGGTTAAAAAAATTGGTTAGTCAATCAAATTGATGTAATTTTTTAATAGTCAGTCGATTTAAAATAATAAATTAAAATAAATTGTTTTATAATTCGGATCATTCATATTGAATCACTAAATATTATATATCGTGGTAGAGGAGTATACCTTTATTCATAAAAGTTAGAAATTAGAAATTAATAGAAGAGTTGTCTCAGTATTTTTCAACTAAAATTTTCTGTATCCTTAATAGAGCGGTTGAATTACAACTCCTCTAATAAAAAAAGGGTTGCTGAGGCGGTTTTGGTATCAAACAAATCAAAATAAAGTTCACTCGTGAAACATAATCTAAAGATTTCTATAATTTCGATTGCAACTATATTGTCGTCTGCCACATAGATGTATCTTTCAGCATCACTTGGCGATCGGCTCCACAGGCAACCCTGCATAGTAACACTTACATGAATAGTAGTAGCAGAATCTACGCACCAAGTATCATTAGGTATATAACTTAAACTAGTTTCAGAACAAACGAAAGTAAGAATCATACTCTTCTTTACACGTTAAGTGACATATTTTGTACAATCTTTTTTTATGTGTCCCACATTCTTACAGAAGAAATAGGTTAACGCTTGATCCTGTTTCTTAGTCTTTTTCTGCTGAGAAGGCGCATCCGTAGCAATATCACGCTTTCTTTTATATTGAGAAGATGAAACAATGTGAGCACTTTCAGTCTTATCTTGATGTAGCCTCTCCTCTTCTTACACAGTGAGATATAAGCTCATTTAGGGACCAATTGTCCAAAGTATGCAGGAAGAGAGATCAAAATAAAATGCACGAGTAAATCTTTAAACAGCTCTAACTTTAGTTATTTCAATTTAGAAGCAAGATGAGACATTTTCAATTTTTCACAATGTACTCCTTTATGTTCTCTTTATCTTTATACCTCATGGAGACAAGTTTGCTCAAAAAGTTACTTGCCTCCGTCTTTTCATTCGTAGCAAAAAAATTTCAACATCTTTCAGAAACTGTTTGGTATCTTTGTCCTTAGTAATTAAGTCCCAAAACACCTCAGGAATTGAGCGTTTCATGATCATAATGCTCATTTGATTGGATCTCTCCTACCTCTCTATTTTAACCTCATTCGAATTTTCTGAAGAGGAAGTAGGTTTCTCCTCTTAAAGAGCTATATGCAGATCAATACAACCGAGGACAATCTGATCTCCATAGTATCCTTCCAAATCTTAAAGTTTGAACCATTCATTATAGGAATACTGCTAATTTGTGCAGAAACATTGGTAGCTGCCATAGTTTCTGGATTAGAACAAAAAAAATATGTAATAAACATTAGTTAAATAATGAAAAAAATCCATATTAAAATATCTAAAACAACATTAATTTTCAATATTTGGATAGAAAAATTAACTATAAGTGATACTCTTATTAAAGTAATAAAATATTGTCAAAAATTTCTGTCATACATTAAGCCTTTGTTTAAACTGACTGAATACGCAGATAGAAATTTAAACTTTGTAACCTATTTATTACTGCATATATTTTCTATTAATTGGCTAAATAATAACCTTCCTTTGAGCCGATTATTGACCGCATAATTAACAGAAAATAAACAAAAGTGTATAATGTTTATTATTTGGCCAAACAACTTTTGAACCGATTATTATTCGCATAAATAATGAACATTATTTTTATTACTCACATATTATTAATGTATACACATAACTCGGCCAAATATAAACTTTCTTTTGGATCGATTAATATTCGTATAAATGACATACATAATAATTCTTATTTTCAAAAAAAAAAATTACAACAAATTAATGACACACATAATTAAATCCAAAACAATTATAATAATACTTTGTATTAATATTTCAAAATAATTCAATTATTATTATATCAAATTAAAAATTGGATACGGTAAAAATTGGATACGGTCACAATAAACGTAAATATTATGAATATCATATCATATATTAGAAAAACAATAACCAAAATATAGAAAATTATACGGTACAGATAAAAAAGTATATAGATTTAAAGATATGCTTACGTAGCAAAATCTAAACCACATATTCTAAAGCCACACTTTTCACTTAAAACTGTAACTCTTCACAAAGAAAAACGTCACCTAATGAAAAAAAGTAAATTAGAAGATTTAAGAGAAGAAATAATTAAGTTATCAAAATTAATAGACCAAAAATTAATGATTTTAACTAATGACACCGAATTCTTAAAATCAATACAAAATGATTTTTCTCAAAATTTTTATTTTACTATAAATTTTATTGAGGGACTTCAAAAACCTGAAAAAACTTATTTTTCACACAGAATTTCTAAAAAATGTTACCATGGAAATGATTCCCCACATCTTTATCATACTTTTAACCCACAATTAAATTCTATAGTAGATATGCTTGAAGAAATATTAGTATCCATAAAATTTCAAAGAAATAAGGAAAAAGAGAATCCCAAAGAAGAAAAGTTTCAAAATATAATCAACATAACAGATTTAAAAGTAAAACCACCACTAAAATTATGAATATTGAAGAAAAATTAGAAGAAGTTACAATACTTTTTAAACAATTAAAAATGGCTCAAGAAAATAATATTATGGAACAAGGATTTCAAATAGAAGAAGAATTAGTAAATTCTGAAAATATAGAAAATGAAGAACACATCCTAGATTATTCTAGTGACGAAGAACCAGCAATTCCAATACAAGTAAAAAATGAAGCTGGAACATCTAAGGATAATCAATCTCAATTTAAATGGGAAACAGGTTTTGATAATTATGCTTTTAAAAAGGGGTTTATAAATAAAGATTCAAAATATACAAAAATACCATCAAAATACGTTCCTAAAATCCAGGAAATGGAAGGAGAAAGAATGCTCGATTTAGACTGTAAAAATAACGAAAAAGAAATTTTCGAAAACTGGTTGAATTCCTTCTTATTAGAAACCTTTACTAATCCAAAACTTAGTGAATTGTCTGGAAGAGACATTTGGAATTACATAGGGTTTCATACTAAAGGAACTATAAGAGATTATATGACATCAATAGAAAACCAAATAATAGAAGAATTAGAAACAAAAACAACAGCTTATGATAAGATATTATATATAATGATGATTCTATATAAAGAATTTTTTGGGAAAAATATTATAGATCATAGACAAGAAGTCTATAATAAAGAATATCAAGAAGCAAAAAACCATTTAGCTAATATTCAGATATATGATTTATGTAATGTGGAGTCTTATATATGTGAATATAGAATACATTATTACAAATTAAAAGAAGAAGATAAAAATCATTATCTTAGTATGTATATAATAAAACTTCCATATCCTGCTAATGAATTTATAATGGGAAGATTTATAAGAGAAATAAATAGAGGGACAATTGAAAATAATTTTGGTGGAGCAACCTCTGCAATAAGAGAGGAAATAAAAGAACGTTGTATGCAAGAAGCAACTCAAAAAAGATTTGCAAATATAATTAGAATTTGCTGTCAGGATAATGAAGAGATACCTCAAAAATATGGTCTTAATAAAAATTTTCAAAGAAAAAGAAAATATCAATTTAGAAAAAGAAAATACTATCCAAACTGGAGAAAAAAGAGGTATTTTAGAAAGGAAAATAACAATAAAAACAAAAGACAAAAAAATAACTATTGCCCAAATAAAAAAGAAAATTGTAAGTGTTGGTATTGCCAAGAAGGATACTATGCAAATGAATGTCCAAAAAAGAAGGATAAAAAGGATCTTACCAAACAAATAGAAATCGCTAAATCTTGTTTCATGGAACCATTAGAAGAATCTGATGATAACTTAGACTATATTTTTGAATATGTTTCAGAAACAGACTCAGAGACTGAGTAATAGTGCCACATTTATTACTATAAAAATAACAGAAAAGTTTATAAATGCTTTCATAGATACTGGAGCAACACAATGCTTTGCTAGTACAAATATAAAACTTGATTGAAAAAAATTAAAGAAACCATTAAGAGTTAGAATAGCTGACAAATCAATACATAAAATTGACCAAAAAGCAGAGATGGCTGAAATTTTTATTCAAAATTATAGGTTCATTGTTCCATCTATATATATGTTAGATTCTGGAATGGATTTTATCATAGGCAATAACTTTCTAAAGCTATATCATCCATTCATTCAAGAATTAACATATATAGTTTTAAAAGCTCCACACGATTTTTCAATAAATCAAAAATCAAAACGTATAAAAATACCAACTACTACTATAGATAAGATCTTAAAATTTAAAATATTTTCTATATTAGAAACATGTTATTTAAATTTATACTTTCAAATAAATATTTCAAAAAATAATCTTGAAATAAAGATAGAAGAACTTTTGGATAAAATTTGTGCTGAAAATCCTTTAGATATTAAAAATACAAATAACGAATTAGTAAGCATTAAATTAAAAGATTCTACAAAAGAGATAAATGTTCCAAATAAAATTTCTTATTCCGCAAGAGATAGAGAAGAGTTCTCATTAGAATGTAAAGATCTTTTGGAAAAAGAAATCATAAGACTAAGTAAAAGTCCTCATGCGGCTCCAGCATTTTACGTCGAAAACAATAATGAAATTAAAAGGGAAAACGAAGAATGGTTATAAACTATAAGAAGATGAATGAATCAACTATTGGTGATGCTCATAAACTTTCAAGAAAAGATTCTATTTTAGAAAAAATCAAAGGAGCAACTTGGTTTTCATCTCTTGATGCAAAATCAGGATATTGGCAACTTCGTTTAGACGAAGAAACAAAGAAATTAACTGCTTTTACTTGCCCAACAAAAGAATCAACAAGTGTGTTGCTCTATGAATGGAATGTATTACCATTCGGATTAAAACAAGCCCCAGGTATTTATCAAAGATTTATGGAAGAAAATCTAAAAGAGTTAAATGAATTTGTTTTAGTGTACATTGATGATATACTAATTTTTACAAAACAGGATAAAGAAGATCATCTTCAAAAATTATTAATAGTTTTAGAAAGATGTAAAGAAAAAGGATTAGTGCTTAGCAAAAAGAAAGCAAGAATAGCAAAACAAGAAATAGAGTTTCTTGGATTAATTCTATCCACTCAAGGAAAGCTAAAACTTCAACCAAATGTTTTAGAAAAGGTAAATTTATTTCCTAATAAAATAGAAGATAGAAAACAATTACAAAGATTTTTAGGGTGTATAAATTATATTTCTGATTAAGGATTTCTAAAGAATATAACAGAATACACTAAAAGCTTATTTCCAAAAATAAGTACTAAAAAAGAATGGAAATGGGATGAAAAAGATAGTATGCAAATTCAAAGAATTAAAGAATTATGTGAAAAACTTCCAGAACTTTATATTCCAAAAGAAAATGACTATTTAATAGTGGAAACAGATGCTTCAGACATAACCTGGTCAGGATGTCTAAAAGCTAAGAAAGCTATAAAAAGTTTGGAACAAGAAAAAGAATCACTAGATTCTAAATATTCCCTAAAGGAATTACTTTGCAGGTATATTTCAGGGACTTTTACTCCAACAGAACAGAGATATACCACTCATGAAAAGGAAACTCTAGCAGCAATTAAATCTCTTAAGAAATGAAAAATTGATTTACTACCCAGAGAATTCACATTAAGGACAGATTCAAGTTACCTAACAGGTTTTATACGATATAATTTAAAAGTTGATTATAATCATGGACGATTGGTAAGATGGCAATTATTTTTGTTACAATATCCAATAAAAATTGAATATATTAAGGGTGACAAAAATGTTATTGCAGATACATTAACAAGAGAATGGAGTTCGTCTACAACGCATTAGATCAAGAAATTCAAAAATATGAGCAAGAACTCGAAAAATGCAAGCATTGTTAGCAAATAAGGACACAGATCCAATCCCTCAAGAAGGCCATTGAAGCAATGAAATCAACACAACAAGCAAAACCATCAGAGTTCAGCCAGCTAAGCATGGTGGACAAATCAGGTGAAGAAAAAATTTCAGAAGACAAATCAGGTGAAGAAAAAATTTCAGAAAGTAAAACAATTGCTGAAATCATTAAAAAATTCACCCAAGATAAAAAATATTATATAATTTATAATGGCCCCATGAAAGGAGTATATGATGCCTGGGAAAAAGTAGCACCATTCACACATCAATCAAGGATAATTCATAAAGGAGGGTTTCTAACACTGGAAGAGGCAAAGGAATCCTTCAAGGAATATGAAGCTCTCCATCCAGAGCAAATCCTAGAAAGAGCAGATAAAGCTCCAATTCAAACCCAGAGAACAGGAATAATAAGAAACATTCCTACAAGGGCTGAAATCAAGGAAAAGAAAAGGGTCTGTAGATCAAATCTTAGAGAAACCCTTAACATAGTCCTGAATTGGACTGAAGAAAAAAGGGCAATTTTGGGATATTATCCTATTGCTAAAGAACAGCTAACAAAGCTGGTTATATTTCCAGATGCTTCCCCATCTGACACCTATCAATTTTTCCAGTATGGATTAATTGATACAATTTTAATTTTTAATGATCTAAAAATTATTAGTGAGTTTCCTGCAGGATTCGTTGATGCAGTAAAGAGATTTAAAAATATGATTGACAATGTAAATCCAAGGGATATATCTCTAAAATTTACAAACAGTCAACCTATTTTTAATGAAGAAGAAGAATGCTTGGTTCCAGCACACCAAGTAATATTCATGTCCGTCTTCCCAGGAAATTTTCAACCAATTGATCAGATTCAAGATTTAACAATTTACAGTCATAAAGGAAGGCTAGCCAGCACATTAACAAAGGTCTTTGAAAGAACTCAAAAAATAACGAAGGAATCTCACACAAGGATTAATTATAAAAGTAGAAATACTCTGCTTGTGTCCAGTAAAAGAAATGAAATTGAAGAAAGAGAGATGAGACTCTTGGTGGAATTTGAGTCAGCATTCTACAACTTATCTGGACTTTTAGAAAAGCTCCCTGAAGGGATAAAGAGGAATCTTTGCTATTTGATAAAAGATAGAGAAGACCACAAGTGCCAGCTATGTGCCTCAGAGATATCTGAAGAAAGCAATAATGAAACAGAATCAACTCACATGATGAAGGAAGAAGACAATGCATCTAAGGGACACATGATAAAAGAGGAGGACAGTGCATCTGAAGCATCTCTCAACATTATTGCATAGTGACGTAAGCACTTAGGTCATAGAGCACTAACAATGTAGCTAAAAACAAACAATGACGTAAGCAATGACGTCATAAGAAGGGTAAGGATGGGAATTGTCCATCTAATCCAACTATTATAAATAGGTTGCTTAGGCAATTGTAAAAGGCATCAGACAATAGGAAGCAGGAGGCTAAGAGTACTCATATGCTAGGAGAGCAAGGAGGAAGCTGCCAAGACGATTCTATAGTCTGAGGAAGAATTCCCTTAGGGAAAAATAATTCTAAACTCCCCTCTGGAATTAGTATCTACAATCTCCCCTCTGGAGATAAAAACACCTTATGTAAAATATACTAAATAAAGAAAATTTTTCTCTAGAAAGGTACATCTTCATTCTAGTCTTTCCATTATGAATTATTTAGAAAGTTTAGAATTAACAGAAGAATCTGATTATTATAGATTAACTGCTTTATTAGATAATGAAAAATAGGCTGTTCTAAAAACAGAACTAAATCTCAAATCAAATGAAAATTTTAATAAACAAAATTTTTTAAAAGAAGTTTTTAATAGAAAAAATATAATATACTATGAAAAAATTCAACTTGAAGCCCCTATAAAGATAAAATCCGCCAATGGAGAACTTGAAATAGCTTTGATAAATGATGAAGAATTAAGTAAACAGATAGAGAAAATTAAGGATCAACAAAAAAGATCTAAAATTGGGTGGATTCATATTAGTACTATACAAGTCTTAATCAAATCTACATATATGAAAGGAATTAATTCACCAATAAGCTTAGCAATCTGTGACAAAAGAATTACTGATGACCCAATAGATCAAATAATTGGAATTGTTCATGAAAACTTGGCAAACGTAAATGTTAAATTCAATGCTCATCTTGGATATGCTATACCTTTATCAACTGAAAACCTTGGAAGATCTATAAGTTTGGCTTATAAATTTCACAGAAAGAATTTAATGGAACAAGATGATGAACCATTTTCAATTACATATGCAATAAATTATGCTTTAACAAATAGCCATCATAGTATAATATTTAAAAACAGAGAAAGAATTTATGTCGATGAATTATTTCAGAAAATTGTAAAAACAGAAATACCAAAATATAAAGCTATTGAAAACCCAGTTCTATTATTAAAAGAACCATCAGGAAAATTAGTTTCATCGAATTTTCAAATAAGAGAATCTAAAATTAATAGCCCTTTAAGTTTATCTAAGTTAAAGATTAAAGAAGAAAATTCTGAAATAAAAGAATTAACAAAAAAGGTCGAAAAATTAAATGAAACCCTAAACACTAAATTATGACAATAAATAAAGAAAAAATATATGTAACTTATCAAGACAAGAAACAAGAGCTCTTTGAAAGAGAAAATCGGTTGAATTATTTACAGTTTTCTGAAATAAATCAAAGAGCATTTGAAGCTTTAAAAATAATCTATGACAAGTTGAAAAGAGAAGTTGACGAACTAGAAAAATTAATAGAATCTCTAGAAAATAGTGATGAATCGATGATAGAATTTGCAGAAATTCTAAAATAAATAATGAAGCACACAAAGATTGAAAGACCAGAAAATAAAATAAAAAGAAAAAGGGCGAAAAAATTAAAAAGTAAAATAAAGGAGTATAAAAGGGAATTAAATAATCTTCAGATCGAAATTGATAACCTTATAATAAAAAGGATAGAAATAAGAATAAATATAAACAAGTTGGAGTTAAACTTAAAAAATTTATAAATGCCTGGAAAACCATATTATGACTTAAAAAAATTAAAGCTGTTGAAAGAAAAAATGGAGAATGAAGTTGAAAAATTAAAAAGATATTTAGAAACAACAGAAAGTGTAGAAATAAAAGAAGTTTTTGAAGATTTGAGAAATTATATTAAAGAAAAAGACAAACAGATAAAAGATTTTATATACAATAATCTATGCAAAAAAGAATATTATAAACTAAAACAAGATTGAAAAACTATAAAATTGAAATCAGAATTATAAATACCTAGTAATAGTAGAAATGGTCAACACTTTTGATTATGAATTTGCAAATTATTTAAATAAAGCACCACCAATCGAATCTATACAAATTATAAACTTATTCAAAGTAAAGTATGAAGAGTTAATAGAAATTTCGAAAAAGAAATTAAAAGAAAAGTCAAAAAAAAAATTGGTATCAGAGCCAAGTTAACGATTAAGGATAACACTTTCTCTTTAAGCAACACTTTTAGTGATACGCTTTTTAAATCTGTAAATCTGTACGAAGATGTATCTATACAGTAGATGGACCCCAAAATATGCTTGTATTACATTATAAACACGCAATAATATATAAAACCAAACATTTAACAAGTAATAACATATATAAATGGCGATGAGTGACAGTACACATATGTGTAAAAGAACCACAACCTAAACACGATATTTAAAGGAGAATATATATTATATATATGTGCAATAATATTAGACAGGATCAACAAAAAATAGATATAATTTTGTGTGCAATAATATTAATGTAAACAACGCATACATATACATATTTATCCAAAAAAATTAAATCAAATATTTTTTATAACTAAATTATGAATAATTTTGATATTATTTGTTGGAATAAATTGTTTTATAATCTAAATAATCTATATTGAATCACCAAAAATTATATATCATAGTACAAAATGAAAGAATTGTCGTCTTAGTATCTTGGAAATCAAAATTTTGAAGTTATTATATTTATATTTGAGTATGCCACCTATTAAATTTTAAAATTTAAATAAAAATAATATCTAAAACTCATAAAGATAATATCTGATTTTATTTTCATTTAATTTCAAATCAAAAGTAATTATGACTTATTCAATTTAGTATTTATAACAATAAATTAATTACTGTTATATAAGTAATTTAATTTGAAATAACATAATTTATGATTATAATTAATATATGTATTGCTCACAAATAAATTAAAAATTAAATAATTTTTTAATATTTAACAATTAACCAATTTAAAATAATAATTTTTTTTAAATATATATGTTATTATATCTAATTTAATTTCAATTGATTTTCAATTGAACCTTTGATTCATTAAGTTTTTATTTCTATCAATTCCATAATTAGTTCAACTTTCACAATCTTGATTTTTTATTGGTTTTATTTTTAACAAAATGAATGAATAAATAGAATACACATTCTTAAACATATATATTTTCCTAAATATGTTCATACCTGGTTACTATAATTTAGACCACGAGCATGAATTTTCCTATTAAGCCTTGAGAAATGGGGATTTGTCATTTTGATTGGACCACTTTAAATGATGTGCATCATATCATACCGAATGGCATGATGAGGTAACCCATCATAAGATATGGGTAATTTTTGTCCATTTTTTATGATTATTATATAGAAACCACTTAGAATCTGTTAACCATGACAAGAAAACGTTACCACTATTGTACTAAAGATTCTGAAACAGTGTATATGTAGCTGAAAATGATTTCTCAAAAGATCTTTTCTTGGTTTTCATCATCATCAACTAAACAGACCACCACAGCTTCTCGTGATACTTTAGCCAGAAATTCTATTTTTAATATAATTATCAATTATTCTTGGATTGATATAACAATTAAATTATCTTTAATTAAGTAGTATAACCTTGTGGAATCAACTGCTCATTTTCAGTCAAGTTTGCGTGCGATTCCTTTTTAATTCCATTTACTTTTACTATTAATTAAGAAATGGATTTCTTTGAATTTATGTCATATCAAAATATAATAAATATAATACGTTACAATAAGATACGATAATAAATTAAAAGCTAGGTTCATTCTTCAAAATTAAAAATTAAACAAAAAAGTAATTACTAATTACAAGTATATTTTAAAACACATGTTAAATACATTTAAAAGAGCTTCTTTAGATTTCTAACATATGACCGACACTAAAATGATTGAAAAATATATTACTTAATATGTATATTATATATTTTAATTTTAATGTACAAACACTTTGTAATTTGAGTATAAATTGTCGTAATTACATATATACACACAAAATTTATCATTAAATTAAAAGTTTATATAAATAAATAACGATTGATATAATTACTTATTTTTTGTGATAGCATTTTTGATAATCAAATATCAAAAACAAAGTGAAGTTAGTAAAATAAAAAAATGGTTGGTCCTCTAAAAAATTTTGTATATCAAAGAGTAGAGTAATTATCCAATTTAATTTTTGAAATTTTTAAAATTGAATATTTTAGTCTTTAATTTTTAAAATATACAAAAAAAAATTAATTCTGACAAAAAATCAGAAAAGTTTTATTTTTGTTAATGACAAACGAAAAATGTTGATATGAAAACCTGAATTAGCATAAGTTGTATTGTTTTTTTTTAATTTGTCTTGCTTGCACATCTGGACAAGATTATTTTATTTGCATACGTGGACAACCAACTTTCAAGTGTATTAATCTAAACTTTCATATAAGTATTTTTCGTTTGTTGTTGACAAAAAAAAATCAAAAACTGTTTTATCAGTTAAATTTAAGAGAATTTTTTGTACATTTCAAAAATTAAAAAATTAAAGTATCCGATCTTAACAATTTCAAAGGCTCATTTGAGTAATTAGTCTTGAAAGTATAAAAATGGTTTTCCTCCTCAAAACCCCAACTTCACTTGCTCTACGTTAACCTCTACACTACTGTACTACACTTTAAATCTCTCTCTCTCTCTCTCTCTCAAATGTTAATAGTAGCAAGCTTGTTTTCTCAGCATAATAGCCTACCAAACAAAACCTCTGCTACACTACTCTAACCCCTACCCCTTCCTTTTCTCGTGTTCTATCTTGTCATCTAGTGATTTAAACTAGTACATTATTAGTACTATTAGGCTCTCTTCTTGAGAGATACATAAAAATCAGCACATAAAAGGGGAAGATTATGCCAAGTTTTTTGAGGCAGTTAAGTTCAAAGGAGCCTTGGAAATCAACATCAAACAGGTGGAGTGGTAGCAGAACCAGATACAACAACAACAACAACAACAGCAGCAGCATTGGTGAGAGTGTGAATCAAAGCATGGAAGATTTGAACATGTATTATGGTGGTGGGAATAATAAAGAGGAGATTACTAATAATGGGGTTATGGTGAGGAAGAGGGTGATGGTGGTTGTTGATGGAACTTCACATTCAAAGCATGCAATGATGTGGGCTCTAACACATGTTGCTAATAAGGGTGATTTGCTCACTCTTCTTCATGTTGTTCCTCTTGACAAGGCTTCTGAATCTTATTCTTGTTCAACTTACCTTGTCAACTATCTTGGATCCCTTTGCAAAGATTGCAAGCCAGAGGTATATATGTATGTTTTTGGGGAAAATTAAGGTTAATGCTTAATGTGTTGTTACCCTTTTAGCATGTTCTGTTTTTAGTCTGGTAGATCTTGATTCTTATGTATAGTTAAGTGGATTTATTCAATGCTGTTCAAGAAGATTGAAGTAACAACTAGCAAGTTCCTTCTTTTTTTTTTTTTTTCATTTTTTAATTTTAAATATTTCTTTTGCGGTGAATCCCCCAAAACAACTTTTTTCTCTCTTTTCTGAGTTCTCTTGCATGAGTGCATTATTTTATACACTTTCCACAGAGTAATCATGGGAAGTGTTCAGATTTTTCAGCTTTTCTTTTTACCATATTATTCCCATCTTTGTTGTTGTTCTGTTCACTTCTCCAATAAAATAAAATAAAATAAAATCACTGATCTTGAGTGTTATGGTGTGTAACATGGACATAGGTGGAAGTGGAAGCCCTTGTAATTCAAGGGCCAAAACTGGCTACAGTGATGAGCCAAGTAAAGAAGTTAGAGGTCTCTGTCCTTGTACTGGGCCAAAAGAAGCCATCTTCTTTCTTTAGCTGGTGAGATCTACACACCGACAATTTCCAACCTGTGATGTCAATATTTTTCATATGAGAAATAATTTAATTATCTTAAAACTCATTCTCTAATCGTCTGAAAAAGATGTCTATAGGGTACATCATTACTGTTTTTTCAATTTTTTATAAGAATATAAATTTGTTTTTAATTATTATTATATTATTACAGCCTTTGTGGAAGCAGCGATAACAGCGGCACAGAGGAGTTTGTGGAGCATTGCATCAATAATGCAGATTGCTTGACGATTGGAGTGAGGAAGAGAAGCCAGGGCACGAATGGCTATCTTATCAGCACTAGGTGGCGGAAGAACTTTTGGCTTCTTGCTTAGATGCAGATTTCATAAGAGGGGTAAAATGGGAAAATTAACCTAATATATAAGTTTGGAGCCTTGGAGGGGTGTTACCTATAAAACTATTTTAGCATGTAACTAGTTCTAACTATATCGTCGTCCTTGTACCAATGTAATCATATGATGTCATCTTTGTAAGTCTATGTTACCTGAGAATATGATTAAGAAGCAACCTGCCCATGCTTGCCAATAATTTTTCTTTCTTTCTTTGGGTAGAGCCAGAAAAAGTTATTTCTAGTATTGTCCCATCACATTTTAATTCACGGGGCATCTGTAATATTATGAAATATAAAAATAAAAATGATAACCTATAATAACAGAAAACCATCTACATTGCATGTAAGAGTAAGATCATGTGCATTGGCAAATACCCGCGACAAAATAAACCAAATTCATTTGCTTCCGAAGAGAAGCAGCTAGTTTGCAGTTTGGAAAACCAACAAATAACAATAATGAATAATTGCCTGTGGCATACAATCATACAGTCCATAACAATGGCAACAAGGTAATAAAATAAATAACGGCGAAATAATTATGGTAGAAAATAGAGAAGTGACACAAAGATGGTGGGTTAAAGATAAAAAGGAAGGGGGCGGGGGAAGCAAAGGGAGAAGCAAAAAAAAAAAAAGACTTGTATTAGAAATTGTGGGTAATTATCTAACAGAATAAATAACCATAAGTCACTGATATAATTTTGTATCTATCACTGTTACTATTACTGCCTACCAAATGGCAGAAACCTGGTACTCGTTGGCTAAGCCAATTACCAATTAGACCTTATCATCTAATTTATCATTTACAAGAGGAAGCAGCTCCATCTTACTCCGAGGGGTCTTTGGCGTCCGAGGAGTTCCCGGAACAGATGAAGACTGTTGCGATAGCATCTGCCTCACATAGCCATAGAATGTACATCCAACAAGAGTAATACCACATCCAACAGCATTCATATATGAAATCGGGTTCCTGAATATCAGCCATGAAACAAGAACAGCAACCGCAACCTGCATGCAAAACATGATATAGTTAATCTGAAAGAAGCAGAATAAGTACAATAGTAAATCACTCGATTTAGATACCAAAAGAAAAAATGAGGGATCATGATGTAATAAGATTTGAGTTAGGCTTCAACATTAACGAAAAGCATAAACAAGCAAAGTTGGAAATTGAATATGAGTAACTTCATTGAAGCTAAGAACTGCGGTTATGGCAAATAACAACATGGAATTTGAATTCAAGAGACTGGTGAAATATATTAAGCTTCAAGCATTTGAATCTGCCTGATAGATCTCACCTTAAGGTTTCCAGCGACATTGAATGTCACAGCAGTGGTGGAGTGAATCACGTAGAAAATGGAAAAGTTAAGACAGAAAGCCAAAACCCCAGAACTAAAAATGATAATGAGGGCCGACCAAGGACTTGGATGAGTACTTAGCCAGTCAATAATGCCATTGCCTTCAAGTAACAAAGCAGGAAGAGCCAAGATCATAGTTGCGAAAGGTGCCATGTAATAAACTGTGTTTATGCTGAAGAGACATGGAAAGAAAAATTAGCTTGTGTACTGCTGACAATGAATACCAAATTAATTCAAAGAATCCACAATTGCCAAGTAGAACAATAAAAAATTACAGCATAGCTAACACAAATACAAAGGTGAGACAAATATCACCCATTAAACCGTGGCAACACTTCTTTTTTCATGCAAATATACAAAAGGAAACTCAAAAGATATTGTCGACAATTCAGCAGTGTATATTGATCAGAAATGCCTCCATAGATGCTAAAACACAGACTACTGATCTATAACAACAAAGATTTCCATACTCTTGCTACAATTGCATCCTTTAGGAGCTGAATTGAAAGCCAAAAAATAAAAAAATAAATTGAAGAGAAAGTTGGAGAGAAAACTGCCTGATAGAACATATATCACTAGTGCATTCCACCAAAACGATTACACGGTAGAATGGAATATTTTAAATTGTAGATGCCTAAAATTAGTAAAATATGATTGACATGGCTAAATAAGTTGGTGCAAACCTTTTTTCTTTTATGAGTGCAAGTAACATTCAGCAATTTCTATTCTAGTATATGTATGCAGTTGTAGTCGTACTTGTATTGCTGTATGTGCAATAGAAGTAGCCACCATCAAACATGGAAACACCCAAAAGAGGGTTTTTTTTTTTTTTTTTTTTTGGTTGGGAGGGGGGCGGGGGGATTCGCTATCCATAAAAAAATGAGTATCTTTTGCAGACATGCAAATAACTTATATCATTGTATGCCCTATAGATGCTGGGAAACCATAAATGCAAGCATAGAAACTGCACCTGTCAAACTTGTATCCGTGCAGCAGAGATTCTGCTAGGATAGTCTTTGTAGATGTAGCCAAGCAGCCAAACAAGGCAGCACAAAATCCAAAGGCATTAAAACTAAGCTCTGTTACAGATGTAAGAAGAATCCCTCCAACAATGGGTATAAGAGAACACCAAATACGCCATTCAAAATACTTCCTCCATACCAGCCATTGCAAAACAACTGTACAAGTTCATCAAAATCTGATTAATGTACCCTTGCAGTTTCAACATATAGCAGATAGCAAATATGAAATGTTACTGAATATTGAGCCTTACCTGTGGTTGCAGGGGTAAACGATTTTATTGTCTGCATAAAAGAAACTGGAATGTATCGTAGGCTCACATTCCCTAGCACTATGTTAATACAGAACACAAAGGACATGGGAAAGATTCTTCTCCAGCGATCTTCAGGGTCAACAGTTATGAGTGGCTTAACCTTCAGCACGTGAATTACCACATATGCTCCAATGGCTGAGCAGATAAAGTGGACACATGAGACTGATAGTGGAAACTTGAAATCCAATTTCTGAAATACATCAAGAAATAAAATACAAAGGAAGTACTTGTTATAAACTTATAATCCATGTAACTTCATGTGACTTTTTGATATGATGATTGAAATAGCCAGTGCCAGAAAGAAGTCCTACACACATATATTTGGATTGTTTTTAAGCAGTGATAATGATTAATTAACCTTTTCTTCTTATAGATGGAACAAGTAAATAAAAGATCTAAACTAAATTGCGTATTGTAGATGGTAAATACCAGGCGAAAGCCTAATGAGCGTGGATGAAAAAGACATTTCCAAAAGCTTCAAAGCTACAATTATTTATTTGCAAATTTATTACACATAATGCCAGTCAGGATCAACTTTTCATGCATTTCGAAGCCATAATAAATTGTATCCTGGCGTGTGATAGTCATATTACTTGATTATTATGATTAATTTGAGCTGTTTAAGTCCTTATGACGAATCAAAGATCCAGCAAATAAATTTGCAACGATTAGCAAGCATCAAATACATCTGAAATGCAATCATGAAGAGGAAAACCAACAGTGTTCATAAATCAAATCCAACATGTTCCAAACCCCGTCTAATATAAAACTTAGGTATTCATTGCGATTAAATCAACAACACGAACACAAAATTAGTGGTCGAGTATGTGGATCAGCAAGAATTCAGATATTGCAACAGGTCTAGCTCAATGAACTGTATGAATCAAAAGGTAACGCCTAAAATTATAAAAACAATACAAGAAAACAGTAACGCATAGCATTTCTGAGCCTCACTCGGACGGATTTCTAATATAGCAAACATGAATCCTGAGCTGCATGCCACCGGTGGAATCTAACAGAACTAAACAGATCACAAATTTTCTCGGTATTACGAACATACAAACTTAAAAAACAAAATGAAATCACATAAAACAAGAAGAAAATTGCAGGATTCGTCATTTCTGTTATGAATTCGAAATACAAAAACAGGATGAGGTTTATATATACATATACAAGAGAAGAGAATTTCAGTGGGAAACCTGGAAGATCCACTTGTTAACGATGATAACGGTGACATTGAAAGCCCACCATTGAAGAATGGACAAGAGAGATCTGATAACGTTCCACTGGCAAATGATACTCTCTTCCATCGTTCGTATCCTTCTTCTTCCGATCCAAAAGTATCAAAACAGAAGAGAGAAGGAGCTACCGCTACTAGTGTGAAGAATAATACAATACGAATGGAAGAAGAAGAAGAGAGATGGTGGTGGTAACGGTGAATGAGGCACCTCTTCCCACACTCATGCGATTTGCGTCCTCACTCTTTTCTCTCTCTCTCTCTGGCGTTTCCTTTTAGCAAAAAATCGAAACGTTTCAACTTTCCCCTCTCTGGGAATGGTTTTGTAATTTCGATTTTGATTTGTAAGGTCAAGTGAAGGTCCCATTGACGTTACTCTCCTCCGTTTCTATTACACTCCACCACCGTTTGCTGGGTCACGCACTGTTGATAAAAACCCCTTGGACGCGGTCAATTCCGTCAATTAATTTAACCTCGTTTACACGTGGAAATTCATTAAATTAAGTAGTTTAATTTCCATTATGATTAATTTAAAATATTTAATTAAGAGTGTTACTAATAAGTAGCACTTATTCATATTCTTATGGCTGCATTTATTTATACGTACGGAACATTTAGATAGAAAAATTAGAGACATAATATTATATTTAGTAGATACTACGTAAATAAAGATATTATGTGTAAAAATATTAAATTAGTGTATTTTGTATATATTTTAATAAAAAAGACACAAAAATATTAACAAAAAATATAATTTATTTTTTATTTTTTATTATTTTTATTAATTTTTTATAATTATATTTTTTATTATTATATTTTTTTAAAATTTTTTAATAAAAATAAAATAAATTAGACTTTTATAATTTATTTTAATTTATTACTAAATAAAATACTAAAATATTAATTTTATATTTCTATTTTTGTATCTTATTCTCAATTCTCAGTGTCTTATCTTATTATGAACCACTCGCAACCTATTAGAATGAAATGTTTCTTTAAAGCGAGAGAATGCTGAACAAATCTGGGAAGTTGGTACTTATCAAATCTGTGTTGAACAGTCTGCCAGTATACTATTTGAGCTTGTTCAAGATGCCGAAAGCGGTGGCTGAGAAATTGATTTCACTACAAAGAAGATTCCTGTGGAGCTCAGAAGAGGGTAGGACTGGTATGGCATTAGTAAGGTGGGAGGTGGTGCAGGCGCCGAAGAAACTAGGTGGACTGGGAGTAGGGGACGCTATGGTTCGCAACACAGCGCTGTTGTTCAAGTGGTGGTGGCGATTTGCAAATGAAGATTGCCCCTTGTGGAAAAAAGTCGTAGCTTCTTGTCATAATTTAAACCCCAATGAGCCTTTGTGGACTCAAGAACCGCCTACTAGAGGAGGACCATGGAAGGATATTTGCCAGTTACACATCTTGAACCAACATTTAAGGGATAAGATGGTTGCAGGCCTGTCCATGGTGGTTGGGGATGGGCGTCGGACACGTTTTTGGGAGGATATATGGGTGCTTGGTGGATCTCTGAAGAACCGATTTCCGAGGCTTTTCTCTGTTTCAAACCAGTGTGGATCCGTTATAGGGGACTGTGGTTTTTGGGATGGACTTGAGTGGATTTGGAACTTCCAATGGAGGCGAGAGCTCTTCCAATGGGAGTTGGAACTACTGAGTGCATTACACGAGGTTTTGAGACCTGTGAACTTAATTCATAACAGAGAGGACAGAGTGGTATGAAAATATGATAGGCGAGGTGTTTTTACAACTAACTCATTTGTGCAGGTGATGCAGGAAGAATTGATCCCAGAGGAGGTAACCAGTTATAGCTTCACCAGGACTATTTGGAAGGGGCTGGTCCCGCCTAGAGTGGAGCTGTTTGTCTGGTTTGCTCTGATAGGAAGAGTGAATACAAAGGACAGGTTGAGCCGGTTTGGAATCATCAGTCATGAAGATGTTACTTGTGTTCTCTGTAACAACGGGGTGGAGGATGTACATCACTTGTTTCTAGGATGCATATTTGCATGGCAGGTGTGGAGTGCTTGGATTTCAGCTTTTGGCCAACGGTGGTCTTACCCAGGATCGATGAAAGAACACTTTCTTAGTTGGACAGAAGAACCGAGGAGGATGGAAGAGCGTAATCACCGGTTGAGGTGCTTCTGCGCGATCGTCTGGAACTTATGGTTGAAAAGAAATAGACGGATTTTTCAGCACACAAGCAAAGGAGTTGAAGAAATCATCAACATGTCTTCGAGTAGTACTAACGAGTGGAGCGGTGGGGATCCCTTTAGTTGTTGATGGCTATGCCGGAGATGACATGGGGTCGGATTTGTGTTGTTATATTTGGTAGGTCCTTTTGTTTTTTTTTAATTTATGTAACTTGGTTGATCGCTCCACTTCTATTGTGTTGAGCTGTTTGATTTCAAAAAAAAAAAAAGCGAGAGAAGATACAGAATGTATTTAGTTACAAAACTAACTATTAATTTGGATTGGTTTCACTTACTTATTTTTTTTTTTTTTACCAAAAATAAGAGACTTAAATTCGCAACATCTTAATTGAGTATAGGGAGATTATGCTATTTGAGTTATAATTCATTAACATTTCACTTACTTATTTAAGTGATAAAAAAATATAGAATTTATTAATTTTTTTTATTATTATTTAATTATTAATTTAATTTTTTAATTTAATAATTTAATAATATATTTTATTTTATATTTTTAAATATTAATAATTAACTGATAATTTTTTAACATTTTTATCAAAATTTAAATTTTATTTTTTATATATAATAATTTATTGATTAATAAAAAAATTTTTAATAGAATTTTAATTTGCGGACAAATTAATTTTTTGTATGTCAAATTAAAAAAATATCGTCGAAAAAAAAAGTCTGCTACTCTATCTCTATTAGAATAGCTTTGATATGAGAGTTTCCCTCGGATGAGTATTGGAGACTCAAAATTTCAATTATCTGCCCAGGTGTCATCTATGTTCACAGAATCTTTGTTGCATATTCTTTATTCTTTAATATTTAATCCTAGAGAAAAATTTTCAAGTGTACCGTCATACTAATGTATCAGTGATTTTTAACTGTTGATCTTATATATATAATTAAGATCAACAGTTAAAAATCACTGATACACTAGTATGACAATACATTTGAAAATCTTCCAATACTAGATTTAAATAGAAATGCAAATATTAACATCCCATTTTTATTTTTATTTTATTTTGTGATAACAACTACTACAAATACAGTATACCTAGCTACTTTTTAGTGAAGTTGACCCAAACAGATCAAATAATTAAGTTTATGTTGACATACAAAATTATATAAGTTTAATTTAATTTTGGTAACAGAAGAATCAATTAAAAAGTACATTCTATTATAATGTTAAATATTTTAATCACATGAAATGAAACAAATCATGCAACTCTTAGTCGAAGGGATTACGTATGCCACCTGTTTTAATAAAAGATATTCTCTTTGTGTTATAGGTCGGTTTCACGATGTTATGGAGGCATTAGTAGCTTTTGTTTTGGAGTGCAATATTCCCTAAATTTGAACTCAAACGTGATATCTGTAAAAAAAATTTCGACATTTAAATTAATGAAAATTTTTTTAAAAAAATGAGTAAAAGATTGATATTGTGTTATTATTATTATTTTTTTTTGCTTTTTATTGTCGGTCTCCACCCTAATTTATAGTTGTTGAGACTGAATTATTCGTCGGTTTGAATCGAAATATATGTGATCGATTTTAGGGTAAAATTCAGGAGAAAAATTTATTCCATAGAGTTACTCATATTTAAATTTATTCGACTCGAAATATAATCCGTTTTTTCGATGTAATAAGAATATAGTACACCACCAAATCCTAAAATGGATCTAATTGGCTATAACAGTCTGTTAAATTATATAATATAACACATTAACCCCAAAATTTGTATAACACACCGCTAGCTAACATACATACTATTAATATACATTATAAATTAAAAAAATTAGAAATGTTGGGAGGATCATGTCCACCTTAGTTCCTCCTGTGCACCAGAAGAACCTTCCCTAGTTACTCAGCTTAAGACATAAGAAAAGTCAACATTGCATGAATAATTTTGCACCCAATTCTTTTATACATGCATCTAAACTAAGAATACATAATTATCACATATATGGACCTCAAATTCATTGAAGTATTTGTATAAAAAAAAAAAGTTTAGAAGCCAATAATTTTATTAAATTTTGGCCAGTATTTAACCAGTAAAAAAAAGTAAACTATTAGATAAAATCTCACACCGTTAAAATTATTATTGATGATTATTTAATAGCTACAAATCACAAAAATTGCTACTCCTAATATTACTCATAAAAAAAATTCAAACCTCCGTTGTGAATGTAAATGGGTATGTGTTAAAATGACTAACTAAAGTAAGTAATGACAAAGCTAATAGTATGATATTCTAGGCCGACATTATATTTCTCTTGCAATTATAGTATAGATGGTGATATGATATCATATGGGTGATCCACAGACCAGAGTAAGCAAGCGATTGCACCTTGTAAACTGGTAGACGTTTAAAAGAAGCAAGTCTCAGGGGGCTCTTATGGGTATGCATGACGTGAATAGGCTTTCTATGGCTATGTCAATTGCAATTGGATACTCCTACAGGAATTGGAAGCTCAATGGAACCAGATAATCCGCGCCCGCTACCACATTGGAAAGGGTTTCCTTGTATTCCTATGTATAGGTAGAATAGGTATAGGAAATGACTTCGTAGGTCGAGTAGATTCAAGTCCGGTCAGAGGAAATAACTTGCCTGTAAAGAAGAGTCTCCGGGGCGGGCGAAAAATGACATTCTATCTTGTCTTTCTCTGAAAAATATAGCTATCTCTTTAAAGAATATATAAATTTAAGCATGATAAATTAAAAATAATGTATATAATATCTTCTAAAAATAAATTATCGTTTTTGTCCCAATATTTAGGATTAGCCTTAAAGTTGTCTTTAACATTTGAATCGTTCTATTTAAGTTTCTAACATTTTAAAATTGACTCATTGTTATCCTGCCGTTAAGAATCTGTTAACGGAATTGACGGTGGGACAAAATTGAGACGATTTTGAAACGTTACAAACTTAAATAGAACGAAAACGTTGGGACAAAAATGATATATAGAAATAAATTTTAATTTTATCCTTCACTAATATCAATTTTTTATGGTACATAGTTATTCAGTTATTTTTTAATTACATTTAAGTAAATTACTCTTAATCACATTACTTTGATTCTAAATATTTTTTTTTTATAATTTTACTCTTAAAGATTTTTACTCATCATAAAATATTTGTAAAATGACTAGAATTACATTACTTTATTGTATATGTATCATTTTTTTTCCACAAATTTACAAATATTTTATGATTAGTAAAAATTTTTAAGAGTAAAATTAATAAAAAATAAATTTATTTAGAATAAAATTAATGTGATTAAGTGTAATTTACTTACATGTAATTAAAAAATAATTGAATAACTATGTACCATAAAAAATTGATATTATTAAAGGATAAAATTAAAATTTATTTCTATGTATCGTTTTATCTCCAACGTGTTCGTCCTAATATTTAAGTTTATAACGTTTTAAAATCGTCTCAATTTTGCCTCATCATCAATTTTGTTAACAGATTTTTAATTAAAATGTTAGAAACTTACATAATATAATTCAAACATTAGAAATAATTTTAAGATTTACTCCAAACATTAAAGACAAAAATAATATTTTCCTATCTTCTAATATTTGCAATAGATAATTCACTGTATAATTTACCCTCTCTTGTCTTTCAACGGGGAGTAGAGCACGAAATAATATGCTAAAAATAAATACCTTTCTCGTTTTTAATCCCTAAAGCGACAAGATTCACCTTTCATTTTGTATCTCACGTAAATGAACCTCTCAGTTGTTAAAAAAATTGAGGGAGTAAAGTGTGATTTATAATTTTTTAATATATTTTTTTATGTTTTTTTTTGTCTCATTTATAATAATTAATGATAAAAGATCACATTTTACTCTTTTAATTGTTAAAAAAAATTGAAAGGATCTATTTCCAAAAACAATTCTGGCCTAGTAGCAATGTCGTTTTATTAAAACTTTTGCAAACTAATTTGGATAATTTGGATTAGCCAAATTGGTCAGGTTAGTTTAAATAAGTATTGGAGCTTTGTATAAATTTATTATAGAATTACGACGACATTTAATTATTTTTATTTTTTAAAGCATTGGAGATGAATGAATTAATAATTTGTGAACAAACGAATTTATATACTAAATTAAAGGTTTCTGGCGAAATATTCTAGAACTTTTTTTACGGCATTCGAAACAATTATTGAAATGAATGTCACTAAAAACTTGTCATGGTGAGGGAGACAGAGACCAAAAGTTTTGCTTTTTTTTTTCTGTGTGTGAGAGAGAAGAGTGTATCTCAGAATCATGAGAGAAGAAAAGTGTTTGACATTGTTATGGGAGCTACAAATCGGTGCTTCCGATTTGTTTTATGTTTTAAACAAACAATCACAAATCAGGCGGTCCGATTTGTGATTTCGAAAATAAAAAAAAATTATTGCTGAAATTGGACCGTCCGATTTGTAGTTTTTTTTTCAAACAGATCGGATCCTCCGATTTGTAGTTTATTTTTTTCTTCAAACAAATTGTACCGTCCGATTTGAATAAAACACCATATAAAAAAAACATCTAATCTTCTAATAACAGTGTATTACACATATATTTAATCAATATAAAAAAAATTAGTCCGAAAAGTTTAGGCCTTCTTCTTTCTGTGATAACAATGCATTCTCTCAATCTTTTTTTTTTCTCTCAGCTATTTTGTTAAATATAATTTTTTATTATTTAATATTTTTTTGTATATTTTTTTATTTTATTAAAAAAATATAAAAATTATACTTAATAAAACAATTAATAAAAAATATTTTAAAAAATTCATTACGTCATATTTATTCAAAAGTTCAGACATATATTTACATCTAACTATTTTAAATCCAACAATTTTGTACCAGAGTCGGATCATAAAATGTTTATCAATGCTAGTGAGGTAAGAATTAAATATTATTTTATTTAATATATATAATATTTATAATTATATAATTATATCTAAAATTATTCATTTATTACAACAATAATTAATAAATATAAAATAAAACTTCTTTAAACTAATTTTGACTAATTTTTATGTTCTGTTCAAATATTTTTAAAATATTTTGGAGTTTCGTGTGGTTGTTATAATTTGTTCGGTGGAGCTTACAAAGTCAATCTTACTAACCCATGCATCTCCCCCAAACATTCCAATTCCAATCTAAGTTAATGGACAATTAAATATTTGGACTTTAGCTTGTCTACTTCGGATATTTATGCATCGGATTGAGTCACATATTTAAAGTATTTATTCGAATTTGATTCAAAAATTGTGGATATTGATATGATCTGCAAAACTATCGAATTTGATTCGATTCGCACACTAATAAAATCGGATTACGAATTTAAGGTAAATATCTGCATATTCGATCCGCATATCTGCGAATTCACAAAATAAATAAATAAATAAATATTTTTTATATTTTATTTTAATTAATAATTATCATATATATTGTATTATTATATTTATTATTTAAAAAATATATTTAATATTATTTTAAAAATAAACATATTTAAAAAAAATTTATTGATATTTTTTATAAAAATAATTTTTTAAAAATATTTTTATATTTTGTGGATATATCTTATATTCGATCTGATCTGCATATTTCGCAAATGTACAGATTAAATCGAATTCAAACTTAAAAATTGTGAATATTAGATTCAATCTGATGATTTTAATACAAATTAAATCAAGATTTTGACTATATCTAATTCGATCTGCGTTCATCCTTCACTATATACACCTATAGCAATGCTTCTGAAACGATTTAAAAGGTCTTGGTCAAAGACAATTCGCTTTTTTCCTTGTATAATTCTATCTATTTGAGGTATGCATTAACATTTTATTATGCCTTTTATTAATGGATAATAAAGTATAGATACAATATTCTTTGAGGTATGCATTAACATTTTATTATGCCTTTTATTAATGGATAATAAAGTATAGATACAATATTCTTTGAATACTCTCATGTATATATTACTAGGATAGGAAGTTATGTATTCTAATTTATTAGGATCATAAATTTTGCCTTTTATATCAAAAGATGTATATATGTGTGTGTGTGTGAGACTAATAGAAAGGCAGGTTGAAACAACTTATTTTCTACATGGTATCAGAGCGACTCTAATATCGACAAACACAAAAAGAACCTAGACAGCATAATCATGGCTTCAAAACCAGAAAAGAACTCTGCAAATGAATCAGAGACTTCAGAAAAAGAAACTAAGAAAATTTACTCCCCATATGACCTCAATGCGAGTGACAACCCAAGAAATATAATCACGCAAGTGCAGTTGCGTGGAGAAAATTATGAGAAATGGGCTAGAACGGTGAAAATATCGCTTCGAACTTGGAGAAAATGGAAATTCATCGATGGAACTCTCACAGAACCAGAAAAAGATGCACTTGATCTTGAGGATTGGTGGAGAGTCCAATCCATGATTGTATCCTGGATCTTGAACACGATCGAACCAAGCCTACGGTCAACCGTTGCATATGTTGAGAACGTGCGGATACTGTGGAAAGATATCAAACAATGGTTTTTCGCTGCAAACGGACCACGAATACAATAATTAAGAAGGGATGGCCATGACAGCGTATTATAGGAAATTGAAAGTACTGGGGATGAATTAATACAATGCGAGCAAATTCGCAAATGCACATGTGGTGGATGTAAGTGTGGGATTGGCTCTCAACTTGAGAAATGAAGGGAAGAAGAGAGGGTCCACTAATTTCTGATGGGCTTAGATGATGCGAGTTACAAAACAGTGCGGTCAAATATCCTAGCAACAGATTCTTTGACAACACTGAATCGTGTATACGCAATGCTAGTCCAAGGGGAGAGAGTGAAAATGATGGCTAAGGCATCAGAAGAGAGAGGTTTGGTTGTGGGACTCGCAATGCAGGCAGAGAACAGGATGAAAAGACGAGGAGATCATAGCCAAAAATCAACAATATGCTCTGTGGCAAAAGTGGGCATGATGTTAAAGGATGCTTTCAGATTGTGGGATATCCAGAATTGTGGAGCGATCGACCGAGGAATGAAGGAAGAGACGGTAACAAAGGCTACGGACGACAAGGCACACATATTGGAGGAATTCCAGCACGTGCAAATGTGACACACACTGATAGAAGTGGTAGCCATGCTATCAACACAGAAGACGAGAGACGTGAGATATCAGGATTGACCAATGAGTAATGGAACGTATTAGTAGATATGATCAACAAGCAAAAACCAAATGAATATGAAAAAATGACTGGTAAGGGAATTTTTTATTTATGGATCATTGATAGTGGAACTTCCAACCACATGACGGGAACCCTAAAAAATTTATGTGAAAAGAAAACTATATGCGAATGTCCAATAGGTTTACCGGATAGAGAGCAGGTGATAGCGTGCAGGCAAGGGATAGTGATTCTTGACAGAGGACTTGAATTGAAAAATATTCTCTATGTACCTAAATTAAAATATAACTTACTCTCAGTTTCTCAATTAATAGATGCAAAATATTGTCTAGTATAATTCACTGATGAATTTTGTGTCATACAGGACCACACTTCGAGGACGCTGATTGGAGCAGGTGAGCGGAAGGATGACCTCTACTGGTATCGTAGGGCACACAAGATTCAAACTTGTCATGCCAGAACAGAGAATCAACTAGCGCTTTGACATAAGAGACTAGGGCATCCATCATTTAAAATTATGCAAATACTCCCCAATGTAAGTGAGAAATCTACAAGCAATGAAATTTGTGAAACTTATGAAAAATCCAAACAAACAAGAGATAAGTTTTCTTTAAGTGACTATCAAGCTTCCAATATTTTTTATTTAATCCATTGTGACTTGTGGGGACTCTATAGAACTCCCTCCTCGTGTGTTGCTTCGTATTTTTTAACTATTGTAGATGATTGTTCACGAGCGGTTTGGATATATTAGAAAAGGCTGAGGTATTAATCACTTTGAAAAACTTTTTCACGTTGGTTGAACGCCAATATAACAAATATGTTAAAATGGTGCGATCTAATAATGGGACGGAATTTATGTGTTTAAAACAATACTTCTTACAAAAAAATGGACGAGTAGAGCGCAAACATCGACATATTCTCAATGTTGCTAGATCATTACGCTTTCAAGGTAATCTTCCTATTTGGTTTTAGGGAGAATGTGTCTTAACTGTTGGCTATTTAATAATCGTACTCCGTTCTCAATACTGAAGGGTAGCACTCCGTATGAGGTTTTTCATGGAACAATTTTAAGTTATGAACATTTAAGGGTTTTTGGCTTTTGTGTTATGCTCAAAATCAGAATAGGCAATGGGACAAATTTGCCAGTCGTAGTAGAAAATGTGTGTTTGTCGGGTACCCTTTTGGGCAAAAAGGATGGAAACTATTTGACTTGGAAAAAGAAGTTTTCTTTGTCTCTCGTTACGTCCATTTTGTTGAAGATATATTTCCTTTTCAAGAGGCTCAGGCTTTGGCACCGGCGCCAAGGATTGAAGATATTGGACCTCCTGTAACAGAAACAAATGTTGAAGAAGACACACATAATAGGTCAAGTTCAGAACCCACACTTGGACCTAGTACTCCACATTTAAATGATTGTGCTAGAGAATCCCTCGTTGAAACATCTATTGACAAACAAGGGGGACATGAACTCAATGAAGAGATTGAAGAGTACATCGCTGACGATGCATCAGAACCAAGTGCAACAGAAACAACGCCGACTTCCGATCTACCACTAGTCAAGATGGAAGTTCCACTTGGTCGGGGTCACCGCATGAAGACATTCTCAGCCAGGTTTCACGACTTCGTCTCTGCTGCCACGATACCAATAAGCTCTACTGGCCAACCACCGTCTCCATCAAAATTCTCAGGTGTGCTTTATCCTATACAAAATCTTGTGAATTATAATTCTTTTTCCAAATAATACCGCAGTATTCTTGCTTCTCTTTAGAAAAAACATGAGCCCTTATTTTTCTCACAAGCAGTTAGAGATGAGTGTTGGCACGAAGCTATGCCCCAAGAAATTTGTGCACTTCAAATCAATGACACTTGGAAGCTCAAAACTCTTCTCCCAGGAAAGAAAGCCCATGGATGTAAGTGGGTTTATAAAATTAAATACAATTCTGACGGAACAATAGAGAGGTTCAAAGAAAGACTGGTAATTTTGGAAAATAATCAAGTGAAAGGCTTGGATTACAATGAAACGTTCTCCGCAGTGGTGAAGATGGTAACAATTCACACAACACTCGCAGTGGCAGCAACCCAAGATTGGGAACTCCACAAGATGGATGTCCACAATGCATTTCTTCATGGAGATCTTGATAACGACGTTTACATGAAGCTTCCATCTGGTTTTAAAGTGCCTCAACAAGGACTGGTCTGTAAACTTCACAAATCTCTCTATGGCCTGCGGCAAGCTCCACTTTGCTAGTTTGCAAAATTTTCATCTGTCTTTCTTCAATATGATTTTCAACAATCCCAAAAAACTATTCCTTGTTTAGACTTCACCACAATAGCGTACAATTGGTAGTTTTAGTGTATGTTGATGACCTTGTAATTGCAGAAAATAATAGTACTGCAGTTCAACATTTCAAAGAGTATTTACACAAATATTTTTACATGAAAGATTTAGACCGGCTGAAGTACTTCTTGGGAGTTGAGGTTGCCAGATCTCAAACTAGAATATTCATGTGTCAAAGAAAATATGCTTTTGATATAATCACTGAAACAGGACTTCTAGGTGCTAAGCCTGTATTAACATCGTGTGAAGAGAATCATCGTTTGGGGTCAGCTACAGGTTCTCTTTTATCTGATCCTAGCATATGTCGTCGACTTATTAGAAGACTGATTTATTTGTGTTTTACTCAACCTGATCTAGCCTACGATGCTCACATGTTATCCCAGTTCATGCAAAATTCACACACCGAACACTGGCAAGTCGCTTTACGTGTTGTACGCTATTTAAAGGGACACCCTGAGCAAGGAATTCTTTTCCTACAAAAAAATGATTTGCAGCTCTATGGATGGTGTAACTCCGATTGGACTAGTTGTCCACTTACTCGCAAGTCAATCACAAGCTGGTTCATCCAGCTTGGTAATTCACTAATATCTTGAAAAATTCAGAAACAACAGACCGTGCCTGCCTCCTCTGCTGAGGCTGAATATCGTTCAATGGCTCAGACAACAAAAGAGTTGAAGTGGATTAAAGATATACTCTCCTCTCTATATGTGCCTCATCATGTCTCCATTGCGACAGTCAAGCTGCTCTTCACATTGCTAAAAATTCAGTTTTTCATGAACGCATGAAGCACATTGAAGTAGACTGTCATCTTGTTCGGGATGAGATCCTGCACCAACGCCTCCTTCCATCTTATGTTCTCACTCACACTCAGTTTGGCCGACCTTTTTACTAAAACTCTTGGTGCAAAAAAGTTTAAAGCAATATTGGTTAAGTTGAGCATTAAAGACTTGCATGCTCCACCTTGAGGGGGTATTAATGGATAATAAAGTATAGATACAGTACTCTTTGAGTACTCTCATGTATATTACTAGGATAGAAAGTCATGTATTCTAATTTATTAGGATCGTAAATTATGCCTTTTAAGATAGAAAAGATTTGATATAGTTTTATATCAAAATATGTATATATATGTGTTCATGACTAATAGAAAGGCAGGTTGAAACAATTTATTTTCTACACCTTTAGATTCATTAGAATTTGTGATAAAATTGTATATTGAAATGCCTAAGTTAAAAACAAAATTTAATGGTAAAAAAATTTAATATCAAACTAAATAAATATAAAATTATTACAAAAATACTTAAATATTATATTAATTTATAAATAGATATTTGCATAAAGATATATTTATGTAAAAACATCAATATTATAAATTTTTAGATGTTTCAATCAAATATGTGAAGAGTTCTATTATGTAGACAATGGGGTGTGAACAACGTAAACAATGGGCTACACTCCGAGTCCACTAAAACAAAAAATATTTCACTCCATTTATCCACCATAATTCTAGCCTCTCACCTTCCATCTTTCTCTCCTTTTCTTGCAGCTGCTTCACTCCCCCTTTCCTGTCACGCTGTCACTAATGCACCTCACCACCGCCTCCACCGTATGACGAAGTAATGCACCGCACCGCCACTGCACCTTCTTCTCCCTTGCGTCGCACTGCCCTTGTGCTCCTTGCAACCATGCCGCCGCTGCACCTTCTTCTTCCATGCGTCGCGCCGCTTGCACCTCTGCCCCTTGCTTCCACGCCACTGCGTTGTGTCTTTGCCATTTCCATCGCGTGCCACTTTGCTTCGTTTACCTAAATGGTATGACCCAAATAAACATCTACATTTTAGTGAAAAAAGCATCCTCATACATAGTAAAATGAACATCCTGCGGAGCATGTACATCCAGAATCAAGCAAATAAAATAAAATACTAATAATATACCCAAATAAACATCCACTTTAGAATTAAAAGAACCATCTGCATACATAGTAAAATGAACATCCGACTTAGTTGATAAGAATCGTGAACAGCAGTGACGGCGGGAGCACGGGATTGCGAAACAACAGTGATTGTGGCTGCACAGGTATTGTAAGGCAGCGGCACTCTCGAACGGACAAGCACCTCGCATCAAAGCTCTCACTGGCGGCGACGACAAACTGTGGATGCGGCGTCCGGCCCTAGGGTAGTGAACAGCAGTGTAGGTGGGAGCATGGGATTGTGAAACAATAATGCCTGCGACTGCATAGTATCACGGGACAGCGGCATTCTCGGACATTCAAGCACCTCGCGTCAAAGTTGCCTTCGATGGCGATGGCAAAATGTGGATGTGGACCGACGGAGCACTGTGAAGACTGCATGGCGGGGTCGAAAATGCTGTTTTGGTTGAATGGTAGGAACTGTACATAGTGTGAATATATTTATGGGTGCTAATTCCAAATTTTTAAATTTTAAAATATGATAATATTTAATTGATAAAAATCTATATTTTAAAATTAATTTTATATTTTTTTTAATTCGTTATTCACATTATTTTGTATATACGTGGTTTTTCTGTACTTTTTCTATTCTAGATATATTCTAACAATATCTTTGAGACAAAAATACAAAAAAAATATATATATATATATAAAAAGAGGGACAAATGAATCTGACCAAACTTGATAAATCAATCAAAAAGTTTTCTTTTTAACTATATGTATTACCCTTTTAGAGGCCATTTTGTTTTAGTGAATTGGTAGATGATAAATAATATTGGGTAGTGTAAATTGGGCAAAGTAAAGTGCAGGCACATGCAATGCAATTGATGAAATTGAATCATTGATGGACGTACCACAGCACAATAGGGACCTCAAATTTTCTCGGAGCTATTTTATTGCATGTGATTTGTTTATGCAACCTACGAGATAACTTACTTGCCAGCTTCATGAAAAATAGGCCACGCCATAATTGTGTCAAACAATATTGGGGAAGTTAACTCATACGACACCATGCCTGCCGGCATATTAAAACCTTGGTTACGTTAGGAAGGAAAAAAATAAGGTCAATATTTATTTTATTTAGTATTTATTAAATTAAGTTTGGAGAATTAATATTTAATTTGGTTCTTAAAATTTGAAGTCGGACTTAAATTGACTTCTAAAATTACGATTAACTTAATTCGACCACCAAAATTTACAATAATAACTCATGTTATTTTCGTAATCGGCGTGTTAACTTTACATGTTAATTCTTGTTAAGATTTATATTTTTTGCCTAAATTTCATGTGACTGAGACCTACTAGACCTCATAAAAGTTTGATTGACTTTTCAACATCCTTATTAAAACGATAATAATAAGTTCAATTTGAAAATTTTGATCACATGGAACCTGCGCAAGGAATCCAAATCACAATAAATTAATGTACCAAATCAACATGTCGTTAATATAAATTAGCTTAAAGATTAATGTGAGTTACGATTGTAAATTTTGGAGTCCAATTTGAGTCTATTAAAATTTTAAGGGTTAAATTTAATTTAATTTTAAATTTTAGAAGCCAAGTTGAGTATTAACTACTCAAATTTGGATTATTTTAACTAATTTTTTTGTCTTCCAAATTTTAAGTACAACTTTTCTTCTAAAGAAGAAATAAAATTATAGTAAAGATCAGAAGAATGCTGGTTATATCTATCACCTTTTAATATAACAAAAATATTAGATAAATAACATTTTTATATTTATCTTGTATTTGAGTCAACATTTATAATTTTTTTACATCTTTACAAGAATGATCTTTTCTAAGTTCACACCAACAAATTGGTGAAATTCGAATAATGATGGAGCAATTGGCTTTTCTTTCTTTCTTTTTCTTTTCCACATCTACAAGGCCTAATAATAATAAATTAACAATAGGCTACAATGTCATAGCGAGGTCCAGAAAGCTATTGATCGAAGTGCATGAAATTATGGTAAATTTAGTTTTAATTAACTCTTACTTGATTTGCTTCCATATATAGTATCCCTTTCATACTGTGCATCATTTGCAAGATTTAGTCTCGTTAGGCAATTGGATGGTGTTTGGTCCATGTTTCATGCCATGACCACTTTGCCTAGCTATCTCATGTAATTAAGAGAATAAATGGAGCATAATTAAAAAACTGTAATATTAGGAAGAGAAAAAAATAATTAGAATTTATCTTATTTAATATTTATTAATTATTACTAAAATTAATAAATATTAAAAAAGACAAATTTTAACTATTTTTTTATTATTAAACATTTCGATTAAGAAAATGGTATGAGGGAGATGTTCACTCAAATAATCAAACTGTTAAATAGTAGCAACTAAATTAATAGATAAGAAGATTCGTGTTATCAGAGTTTAATTAAACCCGGCCTCTCTAGACTAGGTCAAGTGCATATATATAACGTTGATGAAGGAAAAAGGGCATTCAATGGTTCCCCCAATAAAAAAAAGTTTAATCCATTGGAAAAACCATGGGAGGACTTCTTGAGTTAGGTGTATATACTCATCTAGTCATCTTCTATAAATATAAGAATTCAATTCTTGTAGAGTGAGAGGAAGAGTTAATGGTTAAAATAATCTTTAAAAGATGGGTCAATCGTCAATTTTGTCTTCGAATACTTTTTTTTTTTAATTAAATTAGTCCCTCAAAAATTTAAAATCAATCATGTTTGTTCCTTCGTCAATTGGTTAACAGTTTTTTTTTTTTTTTTTTAAATTAATTTGACTATTATATTAGTCTGTGAGAAGAATAATAAAATAGAAAAGTAATATTCTTTCATTCTTAAATCTAGTAATAAGCTTATATATGATAAAAAAAATTATGAATTTAATCGTGATTAAATCCTGATTTTATTATTTTGTTATTTTTTTTTACTTTAAAAACTATTTTTTCTAAAATATAAAATATTACTACATCAATTCATTCGTTATAATTAAATAACTTTTAGTTGGGTTTATATTCTATTAATATTTAATAAAGAATAATATATGAATTAACTCATTGTCTTATGTAAAAATAAATCAATAGGACTAACATTTTTCTCTGTAAACAATGCAAGTGTCCCTTTATTATCTCAGTTAGTTCTTCCTTTTTTTTGGTTGGAAGTCCGTCTCTATTATTGTTGACTTATTGTAGCAGCATTGATGATGGTTAGTGACGGATTGAAAAATAATTTCAAAGTTGTGGAGGTAAATATATAGGGCTTCTTTATTTAAATAAATATCTAAAATTTATTAATTTTCAAAATGCATATGGTTGAAAAGGGAAATAAAAATACGTATAGTCATCTTATTGGTACGGGTTGTGAAATAGATTTCTCCTTTAACTCATTTCAGGCGTCTGCATAATGGAAGCTGGCACCTGCAAGTTGAAGCTGGCACGTTCAATCATCGACGAGGCACTTGCAAATTGGGATAATTTATGGGCTGCGCCAGCAAAATGGAGCATCTCCGGGTGGCGTTTGCGAAATGGACTATGGCTGAGCATTTCATTATCAGGATCGTCTCTTGATAGTGTATCTTCACTGATATTTTCGTGAAACTTAACATTTGATTCTCTTCATTTTTTTTTCCTAAACAATAATTCATTAATTTAGAATAGAATAAATTTTAGACATGCAAGACAAGCCAATCCTATTTTCAAGTCAGAGCATATAGAGACATGTCCCAGGAGAATGAAAATGAATAGCTAAAACTAGATATCTGATATAAACATGAGCAAAATCATGATACAAACATGAGCAAAATCATGACACTACATCTTCTGTGATCTTTCAATTTGCAACAATAAAAAAGTCCAAATCCCATGAGCAAAATCAAAAGTAATTATTTTTACTTATCAAAATGTGCAAAATAAGATTAGAAAATTAACAAAATCAGGACATTTTTATTTAATTATTCATTCAGTATTCACAGCACAGAGATAGTATAGTTCAAATGTAATCTTCTAACAGTGTACTCATTGTTCATATAAAATTCTGATTTGAGTTTCTTGATCTTCACTAAAAGTATGGACTCTTTTTTTTTTTGTTGGCTGTAAAATATAGAGTTAAACACAAATTTAGCAGAAAAAAGTTGAAAAATAAAAATATTTCTTAAACTAGAAATAGAAGAAAAAATTATTTTTCCATATCCAGCTAATATGAATTTTAAGAGAAAAATTCAAACCAGAAGTTGAAAAATACACTCATCTTGCAGGCGCCAGAAATAACAATCATATATATGCAGACCTGTACGAGCTTTTATTTCGCGTATGACGCAGTTGAGTTGGTCTTGACACTTTCACTTTCATTTCACAGGAGCCTAGGCTGAGTTGAAGGTGAATTTCATTTCGCAGCCAGTACTATTAAGATGATCATGCATATTTCTATCTTGCTTTTCAACCATGCGCATTTTGAGAATTAATAATTTTTAAATATTTATTTAAATAAAAGAGCCATCATATAAGAATAATAAAAAATTTTATATAAATATATTGAAGTTTATAGAATTAAATAATATAAAAATATTAAATATTTAGTAATCTTTTATTATCTTTATTACTATATTATCCATATTTAATATTTAATATTAAATGTTAAATATAAATAATAATAAATATGAGATTAATCAAGATAGTAGATTAATTATTTTTTAGCCAACAATAAATTTTTTATTTGAGAATTTGAAATAGTGAAAGGCACTTCTTATGATGAATTATTTGTGATGAGTGATATTTAAAAAAATGCACCAAATTCCTCGTATTTCTATTATATATTTTATAATTATTTAATAATTATTCAATTATTTAATAAGAAAAAGACAAAATTTGATTTCTGATAATAATAATAATAATAATAATAATAATAATAATAATAATAATAATAATAATAATAATAATAATAATAGATAGATAGATAGATAGATAGATAGATAGATAGATAGATAAATAGATGAAAGTACAAAATGTTTTATTCAACTAATTTTTAAATGTTTTTTTATTCAATTTGTGTTTGAGAACTGATCTGATACTTTAAAGTTGGTCTAAAGCAACAAATTCAGAATCGAAAATCATTAGACGAAATAATCTCTTCAAAAATATCTCCAACTAAACTACTAAAAGCTCAGTCACCAGAAAATTAGCTGAAAGACTCCGATAAACAAGTAAAAAGATACGAATAATCGTCTCAAAGTAACTCAATATATATGAGTGACTTACTAAGTCACATGTATGATTTATTGTTCCATATTCTCTTTAGAAATCATCAAACTCTTTCTTACTTGAGCGTTGGAGTCCCTTTGCAGGTGCCCACCGCCACCGTTCTTGAAAGAGATCGAAGCATTATCCCCTTTGTCTAAGGAAAGCAAGTTCAGGCACCAACAGAACGAGCTATATCTTGGAAGCGGTACTCATACAGGAATATTTGACGCCCACCGTGGGACCAAAATTCATCTAACCCCACATTTTCTTATTATTTGTTGTAGTGTCTCCACTTTTTTGCAAGTTGTAGTCTATGGTGGATGAACACAGTTACACTCCTTTAAATCCCACTCCAGCCGAGCTAATGGCCATCAACAAATCTCTCCAAGCAAAAAATCAAAAGATGGCCAAACTATTACGCTAAAAACAGCACAGCCAAAGCAAGGGATGAGAACAAAAAAATACCGAAAACAAGAATGACCATGACGAGCATACGTCGGAGGCCAAACATGTCATACCGACCCCTTCAAAGGCAATAGTGAAAAGAACCAACCCCTTTTCAAAGGAGATCATGAGCTTTCAAATGCTTAAAAATTTCACCCTACCAATGACCCTGAAACCTTACGAGGGAACAGGAGACCCCAATATACATGTCACCAAGTTCTATACAATGATATTCATGAACAAAGAGTCTGATCTGATCCTATGTCGAACTTTTCCCATCTTCTTAGATGGAGCCGCTCTAATTTGGTTCTCCAACTTACCTGAAGGATCCATTTCCAGCTTTGACGAGTTGGTTGACCTTTTTCGTAAACAATTTTGACGCATCCAAAATATATGTACACAACTCCGATTACCTAAGTACTATAAAACAAGGACCGCATGAGAGCCTCAAAGACTATATGACAAGATTCACTGAAACAACTACAGAGATACCTAATTTAAACCCGGAAGTCCACCTGCATGCCTTAAAGAGTGGGCTACGCCTTGGAAAATTCCAGGAGACTATAGTCATAAAAAAAACTAAAAACCTAGCCGAATTCAAAGAGAAAGCAACAAGCCAGATCAAAATAAAGAAACTCCGGCAACTCCGAAAGACAGAGAAACCCGTTTCGAATAAAGAGGATGAAAAACAGAACAAACATGCAAATAGTAGAACAGACCAAAGGCCATTCAAGCTTATGCCAAAGTTCGACAGTTACACTCCCCTCAACACAAAAAGAGAAGACATTATTAGGGACATCTTGCATTCCAAACTCATTAAACCCCCAAACAAAGCAGGCATATACCAAGATCAATGGCATGTAGACAGATCCAGATACTGTACTTTTCATCAGAAATACAGGCATACAACAGACGACTGCATTATAGCCAAAGACCTCCTTGAGAAGCTAGCACGCCAAGGTCTGTTAGACAAATACATAGATACTCGAGGACGAAAGCGAAACACGGAGGATTTCGGCCAACATTCTAAAGCGGCCAAAAATCCTCGAGATAAAGGAAAAAAGGTAGACGAAGATGTCAATCCACTCCAACATATAATAAACTGTATTTTTGGTAGTTTTGCAGGAGGCAGATGCACCAACTCGACCAGAAAAAGATCCTACAGGACTATGATGTCAGTAACGGGGTCAAGCTCGTCCCACACCATTAACTCAAACAAGCCAGAAATTTCATTCTTGCCCACGGATTACAAAGCAAACGACCAAAACCTCGACCATCCAGTTGTGGTATCCGCATAGGTCGGAGAACCACTAGTGAAGAAAGTTCTCATGGATCCCGGGAGTAGCGCAGACATCCTGTTATACTCAACATTCCAAAAAATGAAGCTAAGTGATAAAGCTCTCCAACCATCATCAGGAGAACTGGTAGGTTTCTCAAGTGAGTGAGTTCCAATCCAAGGTTACATTTGGTTACAAACTACACTTGGTAACTATCCTGACTGCAAAACTATGGATATACAATATTTAGTCGTCAACTGCAAAAGTCCCTACAATATAATTTTAAGGAGACCTTATTTAAATGCTTTCAATGCTATTATATCCACTGTGCATCTGTGTATTAAGTTTCTTTTGCAGGATAACAAAGTAATCAAAATTCATGGTGACGAAAGAGAGGCTAGGCAATGGTACAATGCAAGCCTAAAGGTCGAGTACTCAAGACAGCCCGAGTAACAACACGTCCAAGTAGTATACAGCTCAGAACATCTACAACCGTTGGCAGGCTTAGATCCTCGGGCCAATAATCAAGAACGACCAATGCCCACAGACAACCTGACGAAGGTCTAATTAGCAACCGAAGAGAGCAAGTATACATATCTAGGGAACGCATTTAAAGACGAAGAAAAAGAACAACTCGCCGAACTACTGAAACAAAATATCGACCTCTTCGCTTGGACACTAGCAGACATGCCTAGCATAGACCCAAACGTCATCAGCCACAAGTTAACTATTAATCCATCAATCCGACCTGTAGCTCAGAAAAAGCGACATCTTGGCACAGACAAAAGGACAGCTTCCCGGGAAGAAACCCAGAAGCTCCTCAATGCTGGGTTTATTAAAGTGCTCAGATATACAACCTGGCTAGCCAATGTGGTAATGGTTCAGAAGCATAACGGTAAGTAGAGGATGTGCGTGGACTATACCGATCTTAATAAACCATGTCCGAAAGACGCATACCCCCTCCCATGTATTGATAAATTGGTTGACAGCTCTTCTGGTTTTCAATGCTTAAGTTTTATGGATGCTTATTCCGGTTACAACCAAATATTAATGTATTCGGCTGACCAGGATAAGACTGCTTTTATTATTGACAATGGAAATTTTTGTTATAAGGTCATGCCATTTGGACATAAAAACGCAGGTGCAACATATCAAAGACTAATAGACAAAATCTTTTCAAACCAAATCGGCCAAAATATAGAAGTATATGTCGACAATGTGGTGGAAATACACAATCTGCTGCAAACCACATTAATGACTTGAAAGAAATTTTCCAACAACTTTGACTGTATAACATGAAGCTCAATCTTGAGAAGTGTGCTTTTGGGGTACAAGGAGAAAATTTTCTCAGCTTCATGCTCACATGCCGAGGTATAGAAGGTGACCCCGAGAAGTGCCAAGCTATATTAAACATGAGAAGCCCGACCACAGTCAAAGAGGTGTAACAACTTACTGGCCGGCTGGCAGCGCTATCATGTTTCCTGCCTCGGATAGCACACCGGTCACATCATTTCTTCAAGACACTAAGGAATGAAGAGGAATTTGCATGGTCTGATGATTGCGAGAAAGCATTTACCGAACTCAAAAACATACTGTCAGAACCTCCTGTTCTTCACACACCTACACTTGGTAAACCCCTCTATCTTTATCTATCTGGTACTAATCATGTTATCAGTTCTGTCCTGATAACAGAAACAGGGAAGCAACAGCACCCGATATACTTTGTCAGTAAATCACTACAACATGTCGAAGTCAGATATCCAAAGCTGGAAAAATTATCTTTGGCACTAGTAACAACGGCCAAACGATTACGACACTATTTTCAAAGTCACACCATCGTAGTCCGAACAGAGCAATCTCTAAGGCAAATTTTAACAAAACCCAAACTTGTTGGAAGACTAATCAAATGGTCTATAGAACTATCAGAGTATGACATCAAATGTCAATCCCGAGGAGCTATAAAATCTCAAGCATTGGCAGACTTCATCGCAGAACTTACACTGGATGAGCCTAACCCAATGAAGAATGATTGGACATTATACGTCGACAGAGCCTCAAACATGCATGGTTCCAGAGCAGGAATATTACTCGAAGATAACCAAGGGACAGCAATAGAACAATCCCTACAATTCACTTTCCATGTAAGTAATAACCAGGTAGAATACAAAGCACTTATAGCAGGATTAAGACTAGTCCACATCGTCGGAATAATACAACTGAAAGTCAAATGCGATACTCTACTTGTGGTACAACAGGTAACAACTAACTTCCAGGTACGGGACACACTTTTAGAAAAATATAATACTATTGTCCATACCCTTATAAATGGTTTTCAAAAATTTAAAATCTCTCACATACCTCGGGAGCAAAATAACAGAGCTGATATCCTTTCAAAGTTAGCAACAACAAGAAGCCCGACTAAAATACCCAGCTTATCCCAATTAACACTAGATGAACCTAGTGTTATGCTTACAACAGTTCTGAGTATTTCACAGGAGGAAGACTGGCGAAGGCCTTTCATACAATATTTGCAAACAGGACAAATACCTAACGATATTCAAAACAAAAGGAGATTCAAGAGAAGATCCAGCTTCTATACACTAATTGGCGCGGAGCTATACAAACGAGAATTCACAAGACCACTTTTATAGTGTCTTGACATGAAATATGCCAAGTTAGCAATAGATGAAGTCCATGAAGGTGTCTGTTAAACGCACATTGGAGGACGAAGTCTAGCTTCCAAAATACTCAAAGCAGGCTACTATTGGCCTACACTACAAAGAGACTGTATGCACAAGGTCAAACACTGCGACCACTGCCAACGGCATGCCCCAACTATCCATAATCCAGCCGAGCAGTTGCACTCATCAAAGATAAGCTGGTCCTTCAATAAATGGGGGCTAGACATCCTCGGCCCTTTTCCACTAGCCCCAGGACATGTTAAGTTTTTAATTGTTGCTATTGATTATTTCACAAAATGGATAGAGGCAACACTGTTAGCAAAAATCAGTTCTAAAAAAATGATATCTTTTGTATGGAAACACATACTATGCAGATTTAGTATTCCTCAATCCATTATAACTGATAATGCTAGACAATTTATAGATCAAAGATTCACAATTTTTTTTACAAAATTTCAAAATTATTCAACAATCCTCATCAGTAGAACACCCACAAACTAACGGTTTAGCTGAAGCTGCTAATAAGATTATATTACAGGGACTTCGGAGAAAACTTGAATATTCCAAAGGAGAATGGGCCGAGCTCATTCCGGAAGTACTATGATTCTATAACACAATAGAACAATCATCCACAAGAGAAACCCCTTTCAGACAGCTACATGGGTGCGACGCCATGCTGCCCGTTGAAATTTCCCTTCAATCTACTCGAACCCAAAACATAGATGAAGATAACAACATTGAAAACAAAAAAACCGAGCTGGACCTCATTGAAGAGGACTGTGACTAATCAACACTTCAACAAATTGCAGCAAAACGTGCTATAGCTTAGAAATATAACAAGAAAATCAAGCCAAGGACGTTTGAAGAAGGAGACCTTGTACTTAGGAAAACAGAAGAAGCGCGGAAACCACCAGGACATGGAAAGTTAAGCGCCAACTGGGAAGGACCATTCCGAATAGACAAAGTCGTCGGCCGAGGAGCATATAAACTCCAAACATTAGAAGGCGCAGCACTACCAAACAACTGGAATATCTCTTCTCTAAAACTGTATTATAGTTAGTCTATAAGTCAGTTATGGTGATGTACTCTTTTTTTTACTACCAGATTTTATCCCTAAGTTGGGTTTTGCTGGAGAGGTTTTAACGAGGCATACCCCCCACACCTTTACAATTGCTAAAGATTCTTACTCTTACAATTCAATCAATACATACTATCTCCTATCAGCACAAATTCATTTGTCTCCTATACCATTCAACTAAGTACAATAACACAATGTACTATCTCGCGAGAAAACAATCAAACCACCTAAACAGATTTTCAAAAAGAAAATCACATAGCAACTACTTACCAAAAATGCACTAACTGTGCAATCAAATTTTCAAACAACGTACTAAATATCTTTTGGCTAAAACTACAAGCCAACAGTTTCAAAATCCATAACAAACGCATAAATAAACTACCATATTACAAAGATAAAGGGACATTCAGGTTCTCACCCTCCCCCTTTTCATCATTCTCTTCATCCCCCACCAATTCTCCACCTGAAACAACCTTGCATGGATCCATGGAAGACAAATCCACCTCAGGAGCCAACAGCTTTGCTTGCTCAACTACCCTATCAAAGCCGGCAGCAAACATTTCAAGCCCATGGTCCTCTTTGTCAGTCTCCAATTGTTTCTTCTCCACACCGAGCACCACCAACCTAGACTCTAGTGCATTCTTCTCCTCTTCAAACTTCTTTCTAACACTTTCAGCTAAAGCTACTTTCTCCTCTAAGGAGTTCACCAGGTCTAGAGCCTCACACATCTTCTTACTTTTCTCTGAGTTTTCTTGCACCAACTAATCAACAGCCGCCTTATCAAAAGCATCTCGTGCACATTTAAGCTCCTGAGATCGGCCAATGCACATCATCCGAGCTCCCATTACCTAACAAAACAACATACAATAAACATAAACTCAGCAATACTAACCACAATCAAAACTACCCCAAACATAATACAAACATACCTGGAGGTAAGAAATACCAATATCTCCAGCATCATGAACAAGCTTAACATCAGAAGGACTCTAGCCATACTCGTCAACCACCATAGAGAAGGGGAAATGCTCACTTTATAACAAGGTCAAGTCCTGGTCACTCCTATACCATGTAGCATTCTTTGGTTCTCAGTAAACTTCTTCACCTGCTCTAAATCAATCTCTTTCCCACCGATCTTATCCTCGGTGACACCTACAACCTTCTTCCTTTTGCTATCCCCTCTTTTTCTTTTATAACTAACCTTCTTAACTGGCGAAGGTTGATCAACTTCTGCACCCTTCTCTACCATAGCGTGGCTACTCGAACCTTGCCTCTCAACGTTTTTTGTCCAAAAGAAAGCTCGCAAACTACTAGAATTCACCTTTGGAGCTTTCTCAACTGCAACAAATAAACACATATCAAGCGTTACACCAACAAAATAAATCAAAATTCATCCGACTATTTCCTATATACTCTGACCACGCATCTTTATCTTATTCCAACTCAAGAAGTTCCATAACAAACAACAAATTAGACGAAGAAATGTTGTTTACCGAAATCTCAACAATCATTTCATTCTTATACTCCATTCTTTCCATCCCCAATATCTGTCTAGGCCTCGGAACCCAGAACAGCAGAAACTTCTCTAGCAAACATTCATCAACATACCATGGAAATTCATTTTCAACAACACCAATTTTCAAAAATATCGACTTAAAGCCCTTATAAGAAGATTTATACAAGCTAAAAATGGCACGGCCAGGAGCACTAGCCAAATTCAACCAACACCCCTCTTAACACCTTTACATTGGAATAAGGCGAAGAACACCTCTAATGACGGTCTACCTCAAGGTAATCCATCAACACTTCAAATGCCCTCACAAACGCCCAAGAGTTTGGGTATAACTACGAAGGAGCACACTTCAATTGCATCAATACTCCACATTCAAACTCTGAAAACGAGAACCTAACACCCAATTCCACAAAGACACAACTATACATAAAAAAGAATTCAAAACTGTCACCACAGTGGTATACACGATCAACAGCATAGTAAGTCAAAAACCTAATATTAATAACTGAACCATATCTAACCCACGACGATGCAAACCCCAACTGAGACACACTACATTCATTGTCAAAAATCGATACCCACTTCTTTACTGAATCAGGGACCCAAGCAAAGGGATCATTTGGATCCCACACAAATACTTCCTCAACTATTTTATCACCTTCTTTGTCAACCTCCTTATCCTTTCGACCCCTAGTACTCTTCTTCGACACACTTTTTCCTTTCTCCATCCCAAAAAACACACTAAAAAACGAAAATGAAAAAGAAACCGAATCAAAATCACTAACTTTTTATGCTCATCTTCAGTAAATACCCAACACACAAAGTCTGAATAGATAATTAAAGGTCCAAACTTTCACACACTAACCCACTACACACACCTTCAGAGGACCGGTAAAACATCCCCCAACAAATCACAACCGTTGATCAAAAAAGCACTTCATAAATTAGTGGACGATATTAATAACCGTTTCATTTTCCCAGACGCATTAATTGCAGATGTCCTTTCAAATAATTTCTCTCTCCTCTGCACACTTTTCGTATATATATATATATATATATATATATATATATATATTCACCGCCAAAATATCAAGCTTTTCCTATTTTTCAAAATCTCCCAATAAACAAGTCAACTTTGGGGGCTCTACGATTTCTGATTCCGAGCTATACATCGAAAAGCTCAACCTGTTTATAGCTCGGCTTCTCAAAACAGGTCCAGCTTGGGGCTATGATTCGTTACCTCAAAGTCAGTCTAAAGCAACAAATCCGGAATCGAAAATCATTAGACGAAATAACCTCCCCAAAAATATCTCCAACTAAACCACTAAAAGCTCAGTCACCAAAAAATCAAATGAAAGACTCTGAGAAACAAGTAAAAAGATACGAATAACCATCTCAAAGAAACTCAATATATATGAGTGACTTACTAAGTCACAGGTATGATCTATTGTTCCATATTCTCTTTATAAATCACCACACTCTTTCTTATTTGAGCGTTAAAATTTCTTTACAGGTTCCCACCGCTGTCGTTTTTGGAAGAGATCGAAGTATTATCCCCTATGTCCAAAGAAAGCAAGTTCAGGCACCAACAGAATGAACTATACCTTGGAGGTGGTACTCATACAGAAACAAGAACTAATCAAAATACATATGTAGTTTATTAGTAAATATTAAAGTTGAGCAAAAAATATAAACTTCAACTAAATAAATTTATTAATTAAATATTATCACAATATTTTATTTTTTATTAAGTTAATTTAATTTATAGAATCTCGATAATATGTATCTTAAAGATATACTTTAAGAATATTATAAAAAAATTACTAGAAATAATTAAAAAGATAATTTTTTTATATTTTAGTGCATTGAACACATTAAAATCTAAAAAAATTAACTATTATACTCTTAAAATATATTTTTAAGATACAAAATAGTTAAATTTATTAAATAAAATAATTTTTTAATACCAAATTTAATAAAATAAATTTTATTTTGATATGAGACAAACATAATTTTACAATGGGACACGTGTATATATAAATATATATTTTAATTTTCTGTATATTTTAAAAATGTTACCCCCACTAATTTGAAGGTGGATCCATCCCTGCTGCTGATCGCATTCGTCTCTCAAAAAAGTCAATTTAAAAAAAAATCATATTTTCACTCTTATTTTTTTAGAATATAATTTTATATATGATTTTTTTATATTATATGTTGATATGATTTTTTTTAAAAAAATGATGACGTAATGGGTACTCTCAGGTTGGGTGGATTTTATAATAGATGCCTGTTGGCATTCCAACCTTCCTTCTCCTTTCAGGGCTATCCGAAAAGAAAGAGAATTCAATACTTCTTGGTCGTGAATATCTGAATAGGACTTCCCTTCTTTGCTTATGTTGATTCGTGTAGAAGTTTATTTAAAAAACTAAGATGAACGTAATGCTCATAACTTCCCTCTAGACCTAGTTGCAGTCGAGGCTCCATTTCTAAATGGATAATATTTTTGTCTTAAGGGATACGAGTTTTTGAAAGTAAAGGAGCAATATCAAGAATAATATCATTTTAGTTTCAGCCGTAGTTTTCGTAGCTGCTTTTTTTTAGCAAAGATAATTACTTTATTGATTTGTAAAAAAATAAATAATTGATCCATGGTTGGATAACAACAACAGAGAAATGATTTCACCAAAACATACATAGTAATGACCCATGACCAATTAAAATAGCAACTAAAGAAAGAGAAATTGAGACAGAATAAAGCTAATCTCAATAACAGGAAATAGTCCTTCTTTAACGATAAAATTCCTCCGAGAGCTTTCTTGCAGCGGCAATGATTTCAAGACTATTAGTAGGCTTCTGCTCAAACACCAGTGCATTCCGAGCTAACCAAATCTTCCATGTAATTCTGGCGATGAGGCTCCCGCGATGCTTATTGTGGGTGCCACCACCATGCTTGCACACTACCTCCTTCCATTATTTCCAAAAAATAGAGTTTACTCTAGGTATGTGCTCCAGAATATCAATTTCCTTCCATACTTAAACTGATTGAGGACATTGGATTAAACAATGGAATACTGATTCAACGTCTTCTCCACACCTAGGGAATTGAGGGTCAACATTAGGGATTCGAGCTTGGAGCTTCAATTTGACAGGGAGACCTTCATGCATCATCTTTCAAATAAACACCTTTACCTTCGTCGGAGTACGAAGCGACCAAATTGATCTCCACATTTTCTTCTGTTTGAACACTTTTGGCTGGAACTTATATGGAAAATGGAAAAAATAAAAAGCAACCTGTAACCAGAGTTTACTATGTACGTTCCTTTCTTTTCCTTTTTCCAAATGATCATACCTTGATTCTGCATTTTTTGAATCTGCATTATTTTCTGAGTATTTTCTGTGAGAAAGTTATCATTAATTAATTGAGAATTTCAGCCACCATTAGGTAATAGGAGTTGGTTGACACAGTGAAGATTGTTAACATCATTGAGCATTTGATGTCTGTAAATCACCTTCTTATTAGCACCCTATAACTCTCCAAAAATAGGCACCATATTCCCAAAACCCACCTGCCACTTGACCCCCTTTTCCAGCACTTTCCGTCCTTCTAATATACTTTTGCAGCCCCATGAAGGATTGCTACCAAGTTGCGCCTTTATGAAATTGAAGAAAGGCAAGTATTTGCTCTTCATCACTTGTATAGTAGTGAATTAGTTTTGGAGATTAGTCGCTAGCCTTGTTTTCCTAGCATAGCCAAATTGAATGCTTTTAGGTCGTTAAAACCAAGTCCTCCCTAGTCTTTATCTCTGCATAATGTGTCCCATTTAATCCATTTCATCTTCCTTTCATTGCCTTTTTGTCGCCACCAAAATAACATCATCTTTTTCTGACTGCTTTCAATCAATGTCTCTGAAAGTTTAAAACAACTCAATGTATAGATTGGAACTGCTGTGCTAACTGCTTTAATGAGTACTTCTCGACCACTTGCTGAAAGTAAGGATCTTTCCCACAAGTTTAGCTTCTTGGTAGTCTTGTCTTTGATATATCTGAACATTTCTTGCTTTGATTTAGTGACAATTGCAGGGAGACTCAAGTATTTATCCTGAGAGCCAACGTGTGGAACTTGGAGCAGCTGGGCAAGTTCAACTCTAAGGTGCTGAAGAGTGTTCTGACTGAAGAAGACTGAAGATTTAGTCAGGTTAACCATTTGGCCACTTGACTATATTCTTGTAGAATTTAAAGTAGGTTCTGGCATGTTTGTATGCTTGCTTTGTTGAATAAGATAGAGTTGTCTGCAAAGAATAAATGACTGATCGTAGGGCATCTTTCATTTAATTGTAAACCACTAAACTGCTACCTCTGTTCTCCTCTGTGGAGAAAATGGGATAATCTCTCTACCCAGGTAAGGAATAAATAGGGGAAAAAGGATCCTCTTGTCGGAGTCCCCTTGATAGTTTAAAAAAACCATGTGAATGACCTTGCACAGTAATAGAGTAGGATACCATAGTTACACACTCTTTCAACTGATCTATTCATTACAGAAACCCAATCTCTTCAAAATTTTCTACACAAAACTTCATTTCACCCAGTCATAGACTTTACTCATGTCTAGCTTGAGTGCAAAGTCATAGTCTCCTTCTTGTTTTTAAAGTAATGCATAAACTCGTGAGCTATAAGGACATTATCACTGATTAGACGGCCCTTAATAAAAGTACTTTGGTTCCCACTGATGATTCTGTTCATTAATCTTTGCATCCTGTGGACCAGAATTTGAGATGATTTTGTAAAAAATCATGCTTAAACTGATCAGTCTAATTTTACTTATTGAATCTGCTCCTTGAATCTTAAGAATCAAACAAATATGGGCATGATTTAGGGATCTTAGCATTTTTCCTCTGAAAAGAAACTCCTAACAGCTGCATTAACGTCCTATTTGATGATATCCTATTATAACTAGAAGAACTTAGCTGTGAAACCATCATCCTCCAGAGCCGAGTATGGATTAATAGAAAACACAGTCCTTTTAGTCATACCCTCCAAGGCCTCCGTTTAATTAATAGGTACGGATGTAGTAAATAAGGTCTCAAAAAACTCCTGAGCCACTTTTCCAATGCCCTCTACTTTAAAGTGAAGTTAACCATTTTCATCTCTAAGTTGTTCAATCTTATTGTGTCTGTTTCTAGATCGGAACTTAGAGTGAAAATATTTTGTATTTTGGTCACCCCACTATAGCCATTTAAACCCTGAACTTCTCCTTCCAGTACATCTCCTCCTTCTCATATGCCTCCTGAAGCTCTCCCTCTAAAGAACAAATTCTGACCTTGTTTGCCTTCGCTGCTTTTTGTAACACCTATACTACCAGAATGTCACACTTCCGGCTGCACCACTCCGATAGCGAGGATATTACGACGACTTTTAAAGATATCTTTATATAGTAAGAGCCTTTAACTGAAAATCGCATTGACTTTTTTTTTGAAAAAAACGGAAATACTTTTTCTTTCTTTAGATCAACCACCCATACATACAAATCATCAACAATACTAATATATATTCACAAGAAAACTTATACAAGAAACATGCCAATAATACATACATATATCATTACAACTCCTATCCCTCTTTATAAAAATATGAATATCGATAACAAAGGTGAGGAAAAAGACATCTATAATAATAAAACCAATAAAGCACAACCAGATGTGCAAAAGAATCTTCATAGGCTTCTCGTCCATTTTCAACCACAGTGATCATTGCTCGTCTTATGAATCTTTTCGAACAACAACAATTAATCATCTAAAATCGAAATTCATATCTCACTTATAAGAATTCCAATCTCGATAATATCCCATAACATTTTCCTACATACCAAAGAAATAATCTAACCAAACTTACCAATAATTTATCTAATCACGGCTCCCGGTCAAAAATATAATCAATCACGGCCTCCGGCCCAAAATATAATCAATCACGACCTCTGGTTCAAAATATAATCAATCACATTCAAACCATCATAAGGAGATCTTTTACAAGCCACCACAATCCACCATAATCCGAACCAAAAAGTCACAATCACAAGCATTCAAATAGACAATCAAACAATCACACATAGAGAATAATTATAACAAGTAGTACAATTAGCGGTTAACAGAATATCAATTAGGAAAACTAAAATAATTATGCAGACCCAAGCAATTTCAAACAAATACAGTATGATGCATGCCTATCCTACTGGCCATGAGCTCATGTGTCAGCTAAACTGCCAGACCCGACACATCCAGTAGCTAACTCGGACATAATCTATTTGTTGTGCATCTCCAAGAGGAAAAGCAAGAAGGGATTCCTCAATCTTCTAGAAGAGAATCCTCAACCTTCCATCATCTCACTGGAGACAGCGCTATCTGGGATATAGTGTCTGCGACACTTCACAATCAGAGAGAGACTGTGATGCAATGTTAGGAAATCCTCAACTTAACTCGTCCACACCACATCTAGAAATTGAATCGAAGGGAATCCTCAACCTTCTATCAAATATTTCGATGTAACAAGAGAGGGAGTCCTCAACCCCGCCTGTCCACTGCAATAAGAGAGAGAATCCTTAACCTCAACTTGTCTATCACAGCAAGAGAGAGAATCCTCAATCTCAACTTGCCTATTCATGAGCAAGACAGTGCCACCGTGGGTGGGACAAAACCACCATCCTCACAACATCAACCAAAATCTCATTTCAAATCATAATTACAATCAAACATAATCAAGATCAAAATTAAAACCGTAATTATATATAATCATATTTCAATCGAACATCATCACAATCAGAATTCATTATGTTAACATTTATCACAAGTATAATTATCCTCAAACTGTGAGCGGGATAAAACCACTATCCTCACCATAGTTGGGAATTGAACCAAAGAGAATCCTCAAACTTCTATCCAATTCTCCGATGCGACAAGAGACGGAATTCTCAACCTCAACTTGTCTATCTGTGAGCGGAACAAAGCCACCGTCTTCACTGTGGACGGGTATGCAAAACCTTTATAAAGATCATTTTTCATCTCCCAATAAAATATTAATTGAAAACATAATCCATTATTCTTAAACATTTACTTAAAAAAAATCGATAAAACACCCAAAACATAATCCTTTTTCATGGTTAATCAGGCTCACATCAGTTAACTCTTCAGTTCACTTCTATTACTTTAGGGTTCTTTAGAACTCCACAAAAACATAGTCCTTAAATCAAAATTAATCAAACAAAACTCATTCCCGTTTAATCAAGTACCCAAAACTAATTTCAACCTCATTTCTTTAATTCAAGACTTTTCCAAAAGACTCGGAGATCATTTTATTTCACCGATCAAGTTCAATTACTTTTAAATTCACTAAAAACTTCTCAAAACCAACTTCAACTTTTTTTTTCAAACTCAAAACTTTTTCTCAAAGACTCAAAAATTATTTATTCTTAAATACCCATTTTCATTACTTTATTTTTCGCTTAAAGCACCCCAAAATATAATTCTTTTCATAATTAACCAAACCAAAATAAGTTAATTCTTATTATTCAATTTCACTTAAATACTTACAAAAATTTCGGCAGCATCTCCTCTAAAGCTCGAACTTTACCACCCTTCAAGGTTTCCAACCAAACTAGCATCTCTCAACCCTTTTCTCAACATACCAATTTATAATCACCAATTTAAAATCTTTTTTTTTTCCAATAATTAGGAAATCATTCGCAGTTCATAACCATAGAAAAGTCAACTTCAAAAATCCATAACTAATTCTCCAATTAAAATGAACATTTCAAAATTAAACGGTAACAATTTCACTTATTCTAGTTTACTCAACATTTAATCCCATGCAGTTTCGTTAAATATCGAGTTACTATTTTGTTTTCAAAGTTACTAATTTATTTCAAAACTTAGGTTTCCAAGAAAATGATTTAACATTCAGATTTCAATGTTTTCAACAAGTCTCAAGATCAATCCTACATCAACCAAATCAACATAATCCCTTAAGGATTAGAATTCTAGCCAAACCATCAAAACAATCATTAAATCAAACATAATCCACATTTCACACATAATTAACCAACAACTGAAAACCATCACATCCATAAGACTTGCACAATCACAGAAAAATGCACTTTTCACATTGATATCAATTATAAAAATTCCTCGAATAAAATAAGTTTTTAGAAAAGCCCTTACCTCAACCACGACTCAACTACGCGACAAACTTCCTTTTATCCTTATTTCGCAGCAGCAGCATCAATTCTGATTATTTTTCACGGTAGCAACAGCCATTAAACACAGCATGCAAGCACCATGACTCAACCCTAAGACATTAACATCGTAAAATCTTCAATAATATATAACAGAACAATAGCGGTAAGTGTTTCGGGGTAAGAGTTACTCACTATACCAAAATAAACCAAAGGATGGAGCAGTTGCAGCTCCGGTGATGACCTCCGGTGACGATAGCACCGTTCTTGGCGACAAAGAGCTCCCTATTCTCTCCCATTCGTGCTCCCCTCCACGGCGGACCTTGGCGACGGCGGCGGAGCAGCTCAATGGCAGTAGCAGCTTCCTCTGGTGGCAGCTCCGATGGCAGCGTCAGCCATGAAGGCTTCAGTGATGACAGAGCACAACATTCTCCTCTCCTCCATTGCATTTCCTCTCTTTCTTGAGCTGTCTCCATCTCTGCGCGTCACAACGGCAATGATAGATCTAACGACAACGGAGACACGACAGCGACACTGGAACAACTGCTACTGAACCCTCAGCGGTGGCGATCATGGGTCCAGCAACAATACCATTCATCGATCTCTCTCTCCCTCGGGCTTATCCTTGGCTCGCATCCCTCTCTCCCGCAACAGCAACGGTGATGACACTCCTCGCCAGCACCGCACAGTCCTCTCCTCCCTCTCTTCTTCTCCTCTATGTGTATGTGTCTTCTATTATGTTGAAAGGGGGTAGGAGGTGGCGGCTGGGTGAAGGAGCTAGGATTAGTGTTTGTGTGTGTGTGATGAAATTAGGGTTAGGATAGGTATTTTTATTAAAATTAAGGATAATGTAGTAATTGAAAACCAAATTTAGCCCCATAAATTATCTTTAACAATATTATTTAATTATCAACATACAAATTATTTTCAAATAAATACTTTAATTCAAAAATTAGAGATAATCAAATTAATTTTCCTTTATTCATAAGATGAAATTCAAAATCTCAATATTCACATTAAGCCATATAAAATTCTTATTATTTTTTAATTACTAAAATTTTAAATTATAAATAAAAAATACCCAATTACTATGAAAATGATATGAGTTCTAATAAATTTTAAACTTAAAGCCTCATAAATTTGCTTTAATTACCTTTTTGTACGATAATTTTTTAAAATTAAAATCATAAATAAATATCATAAATCTCAAATAACTTATAATTTAATTTCCAAATATCCAAAGTTTTGCACCTTCAATTTTTCTTCCTCTAGTACCTGTTTAGTTTCTTCAATAATTCTTGCCAAGTTCCTATTTTTCTTCTTTTGTCACTCAACAACACTATGTCTGTAGTGCTTTAATTTGTTGAATAGTATAAACATAGGAAACTTAGCATACTTCGACCTCCATGCATCTTTGACTATGTTGGTAACTTCTTCCTCCTCACACCAGCTTTCTTGAAAACAAAATCGTCTCTTTGGTTTTTTACTGCACACTTCTGATTCTAATAACAAAGGGCGGTGGTATGATCCTTGATCATTTAGGTGTAACACCTTTGCTATTGGGTAAGCTATCATCCAAGCCATTGAGACTAAACACCGATCAAGTCGTTCTTTAATAAAGTTTTCTCCAAACTTCCTATTATTCCAGGTAAACTTGCTACCTTCATACTCTATATCGTACAGCCCTCAACCATTTAGAAAATTGTTAAAGACTTTTAATAGAGATGGCCGACTTACTTATTCCTCCTTCTTTTTTTATGGTGAGCCAGAATAGAGTTAAAATTACCAACAACTAGAAAAAATTCATTCCCTGACTTCAGAATCTGAAAAAGTTTCTCAAATTAAGGATTCCTGAGACCTTTTTCATTATCCAAAATACACTCCTATAACATTTCTGCACTTGTTTTGAGCTATATCCATCCATTGAAAGTGAATGAAAAAACTTTCAGCCTCCACCACTGTTATTTGTACCTCTGATTTCTATGTAAAAACTAACCCACCAATCATGCCAATTGGATCAATACAATAAAAACTAGAAAAGCCCATTTTCTCACACTGACCTTTCATAAACGAAGCATTATTTTTGGTTTCATATTAGAACAATACTTCGCAGGAATGAGATCTTCGAATTCCTTGAATGTTGTGAACTACTAGAGTCTTTTCCAAACCCTGGCAATTCTACGTCAACATCTTTATTGAGAGTGGGGTGCCAATTTTGGGCTGACACCCTCTCCCAACTCAGCAATATTCATATCTTCCTTCTCCCTACTCGGCCACTACTCTTCTTCTTCTTCTAACTCGATGTTTATTCTCTTCACTCATGCCACCTGTATCTCTCCTAGTTCTAGTTTCCTTGCCAACTACTGTTTCAGTTTTGGCTTTTTATTACTGTATCGGTTGGCTTTATATATGCTTTTGCTTTGACTTTCCTGAATTACAGCCGCTATCTACCCTGTGTTGACATTTACATTGCCCTCATTTTCCAAACAAATAACAGTCCCGAGTTCCTCCAGTACTTGTTGATTGGATTTCTCTTTTTCTCCCATTGATAGACCTGCAAAGCTCTTAACTGACAGGAGTTGTTTTGTTATATCTGTTATTATTCTTCCAGTCAGCCTTGAATTTGTTAAGATTAGATTTCTCCTTCAAATCTTCCACCCTTCTACCTACCTGTTCTGCCTTCAACCATTCCCCCCTCCCCAAATGCTCCTCTATTGGTCTCCGTTCTATTTCATTATTTGCTACGTTGATATAATTTCTAACTTCATGGTCTAGATAGCCACAAAGATAGAAAAAAATCCCAATTCGCTCATATTTCAGTTGGACCTCCATGATTTTCTTATTAGGACCAACAATCTTCACTATTTGTTGGAGCTTTTTAGTGACGTTGAGATTGATCTGCACCTTAACAATTCTTGTTTCTCTTCCCCTCATAGAAAAAATAGCAACATCGAGTACTTCACCCATAGATTCTCCTATTTTCCTTTCTAGCATTTTTGTTTTACAATACTCTAGCATTCCCTAGAGTTGGATTCAGATTGGAACAATCGAGAAATCCATCTTTGGTACCTCTTCATCTTCTGTCCATCTTCGAATGTTCAATATAAAGTTCTTAAACAGTTAGGGCACGTCCTTTTCGATCCAAATCAGGTCTTGTTCATGATCGAAAAAAAATTAGAATGTGTTGTCACCATGATCAATAATCCTCAGTCCATCCAGTAGTCGCCAGATTGTAGACATAGCTAGTTCAATCGTACCAATGCTGAGCAATCTATCTACCATTAATCTCCCTACCAAATTTTTTTGGCATTCCTCCAAACCCCCTTTGACATTCGTAAAATCAAAAAAGATTATACCTTCCTTCTTCATTCCTCCTTGCTCCTCCTTACTAGCCATTCTTAAATCTTTGTTTGCATTAGATACCAACACTGCAAATTAGTGTTATATTCTTAGAAGATTAGAATTAAAATTCCACATAAAATGTATACAAGTGTATGTAAATTCTATTAGAGCACCTAAACCCTAATAGGTACCCCGTCTGCTATATGATATATATGAGTTAATAGAACAAGCTAATTTTATATTTGAGTAAACTATATTTTTGTTTACGAATTCTTTGAACGTTGACAAATTATTCATAAAAAATTAAAACTAAAGTTATGCCCATAAAAAATAAAATTCAATCGACAAAATTACCAAAACACTATAAAATAACTCAAAATCTTTAAATTACTCATTTTTCTAAACTAATCAAATCCCAAATTTCCACTAACATCCCCTCTCCACCCCACCAGACGGTTACCCATTGTTAAGAAAGAATTTTTTTTTTTCTTCAATTCTAAAGCAAGATAAAGAAGAAAACTGGATAAGATAATGTTAGTGAACAAAGAAGCCCAAACCCAATGATATCTGTATCTCTCTCTATCAAATACCCATCTTTTTTGGATCCAAAATCCTTTGAAACTTGTAACCTTTATAAATAACAGTAAGACAAATCTATTGTTACACCAGTCCAAAAATATACCTATTGTAGTTAGACTTTTATCAAATTTAGAAAAACGTAAAGACTTTGGGCTTGGCCCCCTGTTCACTTGCCTAAAAGAAATGGAAAATAAGATAAATAATCATCACCAAAAAAAAAAAAAGATAAATAATCATGACTTGATCAAAAAAAAAAAAAAAAAGATAAATAATCATGACAAAATAAAAAGATAAATAAAAAATAATATTATATATATAATTAAGGTTTAATTACTCTGTTGGTCCTCATAGTTTCGTAAAATTTTCAATTAGGTCCTTATATTTTTTTTTCTTTTTAATTGGGTCCCTACACTAATTTTTTTTTCAATTAAGTCCTTCTTAGTAGTAATTGGCTTAATTTTATAGGGATCCAACTAAAAAAAAGAATTGGTATAGGGACCTAAATAAAAAAAAAAATGTAAGGACCCAATTAAAAAAAAATTGGTGCAATGACTCAATTAAAAGAAAAAAAGTATAGGGACCTAATTAAAAATTTCGTGAAATTATAAGGACCAACAGAGTAATTAAACCTATAATTAACGTGTTTATTTTTTATTTTTTATTAAAAATAATTGACATAAAATGAAACAAAAATTTTATTTCATAAAAAAATTATTCAACCATTATTTTTTAATAAAACTTGAGTGTGTCAATTAATTTAAAATATGTATACAAATGTAAAACAATATTTTAGTTAAGGAATATAAATTTTTTTTAGTTTTGTTTACATTAAAATTATCTATTAAAATCAATCATTAGTATAAAATAAATATTATAATATAAATACATATTAAAAATAAATTAAATTACACATACATTTAAACACAAATATATCAATAACTAATTAAATTACACATATATTGCGAATAACATTTTTAATTTCTAAAAAAAAAAAGAAAACACTTGTTCTTGTTTTATGACACTAAAATAATCTAAACTGATTATACTGTGTGACTTCGTCTGAGTCACTGAGTGGAAAGCTCAACACTTCCTTAAAACTCTCATCCCATCTCTTTCCGATTCATTAACGCAACTGCTTCTTCTTCATTCCCTTCCATTCTTCTTCTTCTTCTAGCGCACTCTCTAACCATGAAGACCGTTATTGTCGGCTTCATCTTCCCACTCATCTTCCTCTCCCTCCGCAACCGAAACCGCAACCGCCGCCACAAGCGCCAAGGCGTCTACGTCGACGTCGGCGGAGAGCCAGGTTTCACCGTCCGTAACGCCCGGTTCGAGTCGCTAGTGACGTCAGCTTGGGATGGCGTAACCACCCTCGCAGAGCTTCTGGAGCATTCATGCAAGAACTACGGCGATCAGATCTTTCTCGGGAGTCGCGAGCTGATCGCGCGTGAGAATGAGGTGGCTCCCGACGGCAAATCCTTCGAGAAGCTTCATCTCGGCGGTTACAAGTGGCTCACGTTCCGCGACGCCTTCGAAGCCGTGGTTTGTTTCTCCAATGGTTTGGCGGAGCTTGGGCATTCCAGGCACGAGCGTGCTGCTATCTTCGCTGACACAAGAGCCGAGTGGCTCCTTGCATTGCAGGTGTTTGTTTTGATGCCTAACAGAAATGTGCTTTTTTTTTTCTTAAGAGAAAAGGATCCTAATCATTTTCATGCACAATATGAAACAACTTTACACTGTCAAATACAACCGCCCGCATGCATGTTGTGCAATAACATAAACTTGATATTTCATATGTAATCAGAGCTTTTTCTTATTAGGATTATTATTTCAGAAAGGAAAAGTTTATTACCCAACAACTTTATTAAATTTTAGCCAGCATACAACCAGCAAAAGAAAAATGAGTAATCACATAACATTAGATAAAATCTCACACTATTAAAAAAATCATTGATGGTTACTTGATGGCTATAAATCACAAAAGTTGCTGCCTCCTAGCAATCTTGGCGTGGCTCTATTTTGAGTGGCCATTGTATTGTATCATCTGTTATGAATTGACAACTTTTGGAAGTGACGAGTATATAATGCGTATAATAACAAGTTATATACTTATATTGCATTCTATTGTATAATTATGAAGTGACAAACATATAGTTATGAAGTGACCGATATATTTCAGTTTTACATGAGTCTCTGGTTTTTTCCAAAAACAGAATAATTTGAGTTTTTTTTTTTTTTGGGTTTCATCAGGGTTGCTTCAGAAGAAACGTGACGGTTGTGACTATATATGCATCTTTGGGAGAGGAAGCTTTGTGTCATTCTTTGAATGAGGTTTTTCAATCTATATCTCTCTTTTGTCTATGGTTTAAACTTTTGTTCTCTATTAGTGTGTATTGTTCGTAATTAGAATGTTGAAATGTGTACCAGACAGAGGTTACAACTCTGATTTGTGGGAGCAAAGAATTGAAAACACTTGCTAAAGTTCGTGGACAACTGGAGTGCGTAAAACGTGTGATATGCTTGGATGAAGATATCCCATCTGATACTTCATCTGCTCTGCATGGATGGAGAGTACTTTCCTTTGCAGAAGTTCGGGCACTTGGTGGCAGAGTCATGGTTGAGGCAGATCTACCCCTTCCAGCAGATGTTGCAGTTATAATGTACACAAGTGGAAGTACAGGAATGCCTAAGGTTAATCAGAACCACCATTAAGACTGAAAAAACTTATCAAGTTATCATAAAATGGTAAAGTAAAAGGGTTATTTACTTCAAATTCTTTCTTTTGCATAATAGGGTGTCATGATGACACATGCTAATATGGTAGCCACAATTAGTGCTGTGATGAGAATAGTTCCTAACGTTGGGAGAAATGATATATATTTGGCATACTTGCCCATGGCTCATGTCCTTGAGTTGGTAGCTGAGGTATGGGAAACTAACTTAGCCAGTGGATTATGTAAATAAAAGTTTCAGTTTAAAAAAAGACATTTTTTTATCTTGTTTCCTCTGACAAACTCAACTCATCACAACTTGTTTTAGCATATAGTTGTAGCTGTTGGGGGTGCTATAGGGTATGGATCTCCTTTGACTCTGACTGATTCATCAAACAAGATAAAAAAGGGAACAAAAGGAGATGCTACTGTATTGCTGCCGACCTTGTTGGCAGCTGTACCGGCCATTATTGATCGCGTACGGTATGGAGTCCTCAAGCAGGTATTTCATTGTGTTTTGTTGGTGAGTTTGGTGAATGATTCTTTAGCTATGCTTCAAATTAATTTAAATTGAGTGATCATGCAGGTTGATACAAAGGGAGGACTATCAAAGAAATTGTTTAATTTAGCCTATGAACGGAGGTTGCAAGCACTTAATGGTAGCTGGTTTGGTGCTTGGGGATTGGAAGCATTTCTATGGAATCTTTTTGTTTTCAGGAAGATCCGAAAAGTTCTAGGTGGTCATATCCGTCTTATGCTATCAGGTGGTGCTCCACTTTCTGCTGATGCCCAACGATTCATCAACATATGTTTTAGGTTAGTGTTTTCAATTTCGAGCCCGTAACCAAACCATCTCTATTTTTAATGGTGGCTACTCACATGAAATTATCAGGTGAAAATAATAGATAAAATTGTTAGACGACATATAGTAAAATATGTCAAATTGTTTAACCATTTCCATCTATGGTTTTCACAGGAAAATAACTTCATGTAAATTGATCACAATTTTTAATGCAAGAGGTTGTTCGTTATTTTAGATAGAGTTAGGTAGGAAGTAGGAACAAATCATGCATGCTGTCCAAAATAAATCTTATTATTTATTCGAACTAGAATGATCTAAACTATAGCTTTTTCCATGTACTGCTGCTAGTCTGCTAGTTCTATTTTGCTTTCCAATTTTTTCTCAATCATCTTTTTCTATCCAATTTGAAATTTAATTGTCAACTCTAGTGCTGGAATAGGTCAAGGATATGGTCTCACAGAAACCTGTGCCGGTGGAGCATTTTCTGATTTTGATGACTCAAGTGTTGGCCATGTTGGACCACCTGTTCCTTCTTCATATATTAAGGTGGTGGCGATCAAATCTAATTATCCTTGTAATGGCTAAACCCAATGCAATTTGTATAAGGATATCTTTTTTATTCATTTGAAATTTATATGATCTTTATTTCCTTATATTTTAAATGAAATCATACCATTTCACCCTCATTTGGTGTATCTACTCCTTGCATTTTATATTATTTCACAATTCACATCATATCATAAGGACAATTAACCATTTAACCTGCATTTCATATCTAAGATATTCTTCGTATAGGAGGTGATTTTGTTTTCTAGTAGTTTCCTGCTTTTAAAACCAATTATCACTATTAATCTTGTCTAAAACTTTGAATTGTCATTTATTTCTGCTCCCTGTAACGTGCAAATATGTTAAAATGTTGTTGTTGATTACCTTGCAACCGAATATATAACATGAATAGAAATGCTAAATCTAACCCTCTTTCCCGTGATCGACCCCTTGGAGTTATACTCTAATGATTTGGCTTTTATTTATATGATTATCTTAAAATGGGGGTTTACCTTCTCATTATATATGCATTCGAAAAATATGTCTTATGTTAGCATTTGGTATTATTTACTCAGCTAATCGACTGGCCTGAAGGTGGATATTCAATTAATGACTCACCGATGCCCCGAGGTGAAATTGTCATTGGTGGTACTAATGTCACCCTTGGATATTTCAAAAATGAAGAAAAGACTAGAGAGTCTTATAAGGTATGGCTTCATGTTTTCTTCCTTTTTTGACTTCTGGGAAAAAAAAAAAATCTGAACTGGCATAAGATTTTGGTTACTATTTTCCTCTACTTTTCAATTTTTGTAATGAGAAATTATATTTGTACCACTTTTAGATAAATTATGGCATAAACGATAAATTTTTTATCAATCACTTTTAATAATGAAGTAGAAAATATACGCATAAAATTTATACAATAGTAATCCATATAATATTCTCGTAGTTTATATAACAAAGTAATCAAGAGTTTGATCATGCACTCCTATTATACTTAAATTGAATGTTTAACACCAAGTAGACATGTCAAATCACTATACAATACACCCTTTAGCCTAAAAGTCTCTTGTAGATGGCGGTGTGTTAGGTAAAATATATTTGTGAATCTCCAAGTTGGTCTTAAGTTTTGTTAACATAGAGAAAATTGGTATGTAATGCATAATTATTGAAAGAGTTGGTATTTTTTCTCAATATGGAATTAATTTTTTAATTATTATTGAACAAATGTGATAGTCACATTTATCAAAAAGAGAGGAGAAAAATAAAATCTGAGCATCCGAATAGAGTGAGGTCCACAAATTTTAGGATCAAATTTATATATTAAAGATTTTAAAAATTTTCGATACAGAAATTTGAGGGTTATATTTGTGCATTATAAAAATTTAATAAAATTCAGGTACACAAATATAAGTGTTAAATTTGTGTTTTAAATGGCAAATCTGTTGGTCCGATTTATGTTTTTCATATCCTAGTCAAACACATCATACTCCAACAACTTTGTAAAATACCGTTATCTTTTCAATATCAAAATTAAAAAGTGATAATTTTGCATAGTGACATTAAAACCTGTTACTTTTATATATAATTATACATATTCATTGTTGTATGTTTTGTTGTAAAGGTTGACGAAAGAGGGGTGAGGTGGTTCTACACTGGTGACATAGGTAGATTTCATGCAGATGGTTGCCTTGAAATCATTGATAGGAAAAAGGACATTGTTAAATTGCAGCATGGAGAATATGTCTCTTTGGGAAAGGTATGGATGAATGCTGGATTGTGGAATGTAATATAATGTTCTTCATGTTTTGTTACTAACAATTTATTTGAATGCAGGTTGAGGCAGCCCTTATAGGCAGCTCCTATGTGGACAACGTTATGCTACATGCTGATCCTTTTCATAGCTACTGTGTGGCACTTGTGGTGGCTTCTCATGAAGCATTGGAAAAATGGGCTTCAAAGCAGGGAATTACTTATTCTGATATTTCAGAACTATGTAAGAAAGAAGAAGCTATGAAGGAGGTATATGCATCACTTTTAAAGGTATAACTTCTGTATTACCATTCTTTTTACATCTTTTGAGTTACAACAGAAACTCGAATAGAAAATTCTCATTGATCCTAATTTATGATCCATCTGTTACAAAAGAAAATAATGGCACATTATTATTAATATCATAAATAATGAATGAGAACCAATGATATCTCCATTTTTCAATGGAAGAAATTAACTTATCCCACACATTTATAATCCAATTTATATTATTCTTTTAACTTAAAAAAATCAGAGTTAATAGTCAAAATTGTCTGAAGAAAATTTCACATTTGTCAATTTGATCTTCAAAACATCAAACAGCTCAAATTGGTTCCGAAATATACAATATTAAATCAAATTGGTCTTCTGACTAATTAGATGGTGATATATCGCAAATGATTATATCATATCATCATCTAACTTATAAAAAAGACTAGTATGATTTACAATGTATCTTTTAAAAATCAAATTGATGCGCATTTATTCTTTCAAAAATTATTTTATTATTAATCCAAAAAATCACTTACCACACTTTTCACTCTTCGTCAGGGATCCTATATATTCTCTCATCTTCCCTCAATTTATCTCTAATGGGCAAAGCCCCTGTTCTCTTAATATAAAGAGAAAATAGGGACATACAAATAAACACATTGGAATTGCTCTAATGATATATACGAATTAGTTTGTCGCAATTTTAAAGCAAAATGTACCAATTTACTTTAATGAAGGCAAGTTTTATGAGGTTAACATCAATTTATCATTAGATAATTATCTCTTACTGTGCTGGTTTTTGACACCATTCTTTGTAGGAAGCTAAGAATTCTCGTTTGGAAAAGTTTGAGATTCCTGCCAAAATTAAGTTGCTTTGTAACCCATGGACTCCTGAGTCTGGCCTAGTCACTGCAGCTCTCAAGATCAAGAGAGAATCCATCAGAAAAACTTTTGATAATGAGCTCAAAGAATTGTATTCTTCATAGATTACCACTATTGCACTACATTAGGATCTAGCTTTCATCCTATTGATGAAAGAAGCTACATCTATTTTGCAGTTTTTCACATTAATATTTTTTCTTTTATTTTTGGAGTTGAGGGACATAGGGGTGGGTACAAGAATTTGGTTTTTTGTTTTCATATTTTTCGCAAATTACAATTATTCTGTTGGTGGGCCTTATAAATGAGAATGCCAAAATTTTGAATGTGTTAAACAGAAATGCTAGATATGAATTATTCACTACTTGATTCAATAGATTAAAATACAAATAGGTAGTTTAGCAATATCATATTACCATGATTAAAAGAAGGGAAAAACAAAAAGAAGTGTTTTTGTAATAGCAAAGTAGATTTCCAACTTAATTTTTCTACATATATCACAATGTTTATTTTGGTGAAAACATTAAATTGTGAAGGTAGGGTTGAAATTGGGGGGAGACTATAGATGAAAGAGCAACGTTGAATGAAAATAAAGCAAAACCATACCCAACTTTGGGGCATGATATGAGCATGACTTGAAAGCCAACCAAATCCGAAACAGTCCCCACCATTTCTGCCCATGTGACTATTACTTTGTTTTTTATCACCTTTATTTAAAGCCTTTTAGGATGTTTCATAGACACTTCATATTCACAATTCGTTGTTCATCTCATGCCCACTACTATTAACTAGCCTACTACCACTCTCCTTCCCTTTTCTTTAATTCATTTTTTTTAGTATACTTTCTTCCCTTTCCTCCTTTTCCCCAAAGTACTTCTGATTTTGGAACAAGTGAATGCATCTACGGTTCATCATATTCACATGTTTGACAAAAACAGAGAGAGATCATAAAGAAGAAGATTTGCACGAATTCCCTAACTAGTTAGTGCCTAGCACATGCCCCCACACTCAAACTAGCTTTGCCTAATTCATTGGAGGAGGTACCACAATCTACGTACATATGATGCTTATGTGGATTTTTACTTCAAATAGGGACTCCTTTTTTATTTGCAGACTCTGTTTTAAAATAAGTATTGTTTTCACTTTTTTGTTTCATTGAAAAATTAATATATATTTAAAATTTGATAAAAGAAATTGACACTTGTGTGTTTGTTTGAGGTGAAAATGGAAGGATGGAAAAGAAAGGAAAAGAAATTGGAAGGAAAATAGTTATTTTCCTTTGTTTGGTTGAGGGGAGAAATGGGAGAAGAAAGAAAATGGGATAGAAAAATATTGGTGAGACTCACCAATTTTCTTTCCCTCCAACAATAGAAAGAAAATGGAGAGAAAACTAATTCTCTTTCTCTACTTCTAATATTATCCCTTTACTTTTTTTAATATATTTTATAACATAAGGATAAAATTGTCTTTTTATATTATTTCTTTCCTTCTTATTTTTCTTTCATCCAAACACATCTAAAAAAAATAAAAATTCACTCAATTTCTTTCCTTTTCTTTCTTTTCTTTCTATTTCTTTCCTTCCAACCAAACATAACTTAATTATTTTACAAAGGAGGGAGTACCATTTATTACTTCAATTGAATGATGAGCTACGGTGCTTACAAATAAAACAAAATAAAATAAACATAATCAATGTATTATTAGTTTGACTATCTTTAGTGGTGTTATGAGAAGCCCTTGCTCTTCCTGAATGCTGAGTGATTTGGGTGTCTATCATGAGATTTTAAACTTTAAATAATTGCCATCTTTTAAAAGAAAAACTTTCCTTATTTTCTCCTTCCTTTTTTCTTTTTTAAGTCCCAAGAATAAAGGTTTGATTCAATTATGATGCTATGATTTAGCATATATCAAAGACATCCTGCCAAATTAAACAAACCTTTTAATTCGACGGTTTTTTTTCTTATATATAAATAGAATGTATTTTATTCTATTAAAATTTCTTTCTAAGATATCATGTTAACCTCATTATTTTTACTTTTTAAGTTTTTTTTTCTTTCTTCTCAAAATAATATATACTCACGAAGTTATTTTAGATTTTAACTAGTATGTGTTTTATTTGATTTTTTGTAACTTCTAAGGATGTCGAATCAAATTTATATCAAGATCTCAATTTGAAGAGTAGATATAACTCATCTAAAAAAGAGTGACTTTAATTTCAAAATTACTTAGCGTAGGTATCGAAATTGTGTATATCAAAATATTTGTGATAAATTACAAAACAAGAAAGTAGATAAAGCGAAATAAAAACTTGAAATAAAATTCTTAAAAGAAAAGAATCAAAATAAATAACACAAAGGAAAAGAAATGAAATAAATAAGAACTATAATTGAAATAACAAGTAAATTGAACTTTAAAATAAATGAACAAAAGAAATTAAAATATCCAAAAAAAATAAAAAACAATAAAACAAAATAAACTGAAAATAAAAGAAAAAATCAAGAATAAAAGAAAATTGACCCCAAACACTCACATATACTTGCACTCCATGAATCTCCTTTGCGGTATAATTTTGGATTTTGTAGAATTTTGTGTGATGGTGTAATATTTAAATTCAAGTCCATTTTTCACTTCTACATTTCTTCTATTTATATACCACAAAAATAGATTTGCTGAGTATTTTCCTCTTTCCATAATCTAGCTTCCTTCTATTTCTCAGGCCATGACACAGCATTGACCATGAAAAATCTTGACTCCCAAGTTTGATGTCCCACGTCTTCTCTTACCTTAGTGTTCAAACCCCACATTTCATAAAGTGCTTCTGAATAAAGCTTTCGTGTGATTATTTCATTTCAAATTTTAGAAGTCACCGATTCGAATCCTTCTTTTAATTATTTTCTTTTCACTTTCTATAATAAGTTGAACTCTTGTACTAACGCTCTTTTGGAACAATCCATGTGTTATGATACTTCAACCTACATTCTCATAGAACAACCCACATGCTATAATACTTCGACTTACATATGACGAACTCACTTTTAGGTCAAACGATCATGGTCAAATTATCTGTAATGTCAAATTTTTGTGCTAACAGTATACAATAACTAATTACTTATAAAAGTTATTTTCTGAGTTCGATACTCATTAGAGGATGAGAATGGAACTTGTTTGTTTGGGAGGGTCGTCCACTTTGTACCTCTGCAGCACTCGAGAGATTAGTCATTGTACTTTTGGTCTGATGGATACCCTAGTGTAAACCGATATAAAAGTTAAATAACTTTAGGAAAAGGACAAATAGGTCCCTGAGCTTTTTATTCGTTGACATTTTACTCCCTCAAAATTGGAAAATACAAAACGATTCCTGACCATTCAAAACACTGTACTTATGGGTCCTTCCGTTCAATCTGCTTGACCAAATGTTACGAATTCAGATTAGGTGACGTTTATGTGGCGTGGGGGTGAGTACATGTCGCCAAGATATTGTGAATGGGGTTGACGTGGTCCGTTATAGAAAGTTATGGGACATATTAGTCCTTATGTACTAACACGACGATGTTTCGCAAAACATTGTTCAATACTTCATATCAGATATGCCAAGGATGCCCATATGAATCATAGACAATTACAGAAAGCCCTAGCACTGACGTTTTCCCTCCAAAAAATACAACACTTCATCTCGATCTTGTTGCAGCTCGTGTTCTGTGAAGCAGTTCCAGTGAAGCTTCGCTGTTGTAGCTGCGTCCGTTGTGAAGAGTAGTAAGTACATTATTGTTGAAACTTGTTGTGCTTCTGCCTTTAATTTTTTATACATGACGTAGGATGGAATTTATAGGGACTGTAAGTGAGGGTAGTAGCTAATTAGTTGTAGGGTTAGTCAGGTTTAGGGTGATATTTAGTGAGGTTTTGGATCGTTGTTAATAATGTATAGTTTTGTGTTGTGATGTGTATTGAAAAATATTGCAGATGGTGATGTATTTGGTGTTTTCGTGTTCCACCATGGGGCTACTTTTTAAGGGTACCTACTAGTGAGTTAGTCTATCTTCATGGTCAAGTTGAGAGATTTTTACCCATGGACTTGAATTTTGTCAATTTTAGAGATTTAATCACGCTATTCAAAGGACTAGGATATTAATCGTATAAGGAGGTTTACTAATATGATCCGAAAAGCACGGATATAGAGTTAGGGTTGCATGTACTGAGGGGGGTGTAGGGATCAACCAAATACGACAGGCTAAGTTGAGGAACAAAGACACTAATGAATTTTACATTTTTTTTATCATCCTGTTAATCAACCTCAGATCGCAAATGGTACTTGTGAGAAAAATGATCAGGTTGAGGAAGAAATCGATCCAAGTGAGTTCAAAATATTGGATGACTCATCTATTGATCATGATAGTGATGACAGTGAGTAAGATGAATTGTATAAACCACCACCTCCTAATTATGAAAGTGGGAGTGATAGTGGTGAAGATGATGAGGGGGGCAGAAGTGTTAGAGTTGCCAAAGAAAAAAGGAAACAAGTGTCTCCATCTGTGCTTGTTTCTGCAGTCCCTGTAAGGCAAGGTCAAGTACCATTCAAACCTCCAGCACAAGTTTCAGCAAGGCCATTCAACAGTACTTTGAGACCAAAACAACCAATTAAGAGAAAGACTGTTGGCGAACAACATGTTCAAGCATCACAGCAACCAACTGCAAGAGTTAGTGAAGGACCATTTGAGGAGACTTTGGTTGCAACAAGCACTGGAATTCAAAGGATGTTTGTAAAACCCGCAAAATTAGTAAATAATTAGTTAATAAATTAATTATTAATCCAAAAAAATTAAAAAAAGAGAATTTTATAGTTTAATGAGATATGATTAATTAAAATATAAATTTTGACATTAATTTTAAAGAATTTGGCCTAAGATTGGACCGAACAGGCCGAACTGATTGAACCGAGCCCAAATCAGGCCCAAGGCCCATTATATAAAATCCATCATCAGCATCTTCTTCTCTCATTATGCACACACACTGAAAGAGAGATTGGAGGCAGCAAACCCTAGGTTCCAATTTCAATTCAACTTTAAATCCTTGTAACTTTCAATGCGGAGCTCTGATCGCCGCACCGTTTGCGGTCACACGTTCACCACGTCGAGCTCTACAAAGCTTATAGAATAATTTGGTAAGTACCTAAGTATTTTCTTCTCAGCCACTCCCTCCTAATTTCGAAAATTTGAGGATTTATTTTGAAGAATTATGTGATTTTGGTGCCTTAGGATCAAATTAACCTTGTGGGCTTGCCGGATCTTGTTCCAAACTTCCGTTGGCAAGGTAAGAAACGTTTGATCCTTGTCAAATTACTAAATTTGTGAATCCTAAGGTAATTCTAGTGTTGCTGTATGAAAATCTAGATTGAATTATGTATTTGGAAACAATTTGGTGATATTGGAGTCGAATTGGCAAAGTTGGAAGCTTGAGCTTGCTTGAACTTTGGGGCTGTGGATATTTGTTAACGATGAACGCTTGAGGTGTTTCGGGTTTATTGGAGAATCGGCCAAGGTATGGTTTTAGTTTTTCGTAACTAAAATATAATGTGTGGTGAAAACTTAGGTTAGATAACCGTAAGATAGGATTGAAATGTTGGTGTTATTGAGATTGATAATTGTTGGCATTTATGAGGTTAATAATTAGTAATATGAATGAGTTTGTTGTTAATGAAATAATGATTTTTGAGTGATTAATGATATATGTTGATAATTATGTAAGATGTTGTTTGGGTATGAATTAATGTATGAATTGAGTTTAATTGTAGATTTGGAGTGTTGTGGAGTGATTTAGTACGTTGGAAGCATAGATTGCGTAGTTTGGTGTTGATGTGGTAAGGTTGGGTAAGTTAAAAAGGTTTTGGATTGGAAAAGTTTGGGAAAAATTGAGAATTTAGCTTTTGGTAAAAATGTGATTTTAATGAAGTTTGGCGGTCCATAACTTGAGTCTCGAATTTTGGATTTGAACAAAATATATCTCAAATTAAAGATATTTTCAGTAGCTTTAAAATGGTACAAAATTTGAGAAAAACAAAATTTGTTGTAGAGAAAGTTATGGACATCGGAAAAACGGGTGCAGAAAATGGAATTTTCAAAGTTACAGAAATTTTGGTGTGTGTGCGTACGCACAGGTTGGGAAGGACGCTCTGTTGTATGCATACGCACAGAAGCTATACGTACGCACAAATCCTGTTTTTCACATAAAACTCTAATTTTTTACTGTTTGACCTTCCCAGCAAGCCTACAAACACCTGAAACTACTATTTTGATAGAAATTCACTATTTTTGAATTATTGACCATTTCTCTAATTTTTCCAAACCTCTAATAACTCTGTTGAAGGTCCGATAGCTAGGCATGGGTTACGGAATAGGAATAAGTATATTAGGGAAGTTAGAATTGGAATGGAAGGAGACTTGAGAAAGGCATGATTAAGTTGGGGCGGTATTAAGTATTATAAGTGATGAATGAGACACAAATTGAGATATATGCGAGTGGGTAATAGGCAGTAGCATTGTCCACTTGCTTCGGGTATGAGATGAGGGAGAAGAATTATGAAAACTGAGTTTAAATTATGGAATTTTGAATGAATATGAAATAATTGAAATGATAATAAATTTTTGAATGTGAAACTTGGGCAGTAGCAAGGATTGTGGTTCGTCCTGTTTGCTCCGGGTCAATGTTTGAGTTTTGATAATAATGATGATTGATTATTAGATGAATGAATGTATGTTGGAGATACATGGGCAGTAGCAAGGATTGTGGTTCGTCACACTTGCTCTAGGTCAGTGTTTGTGATGCCTGGGTAGTAGCAGCAGTAGTGGATTATTCCACTTGCTCCAGGTTGAGCTTTTAAACACCCGCCTGGGTAGTAGCCGTAGTAGTGGTTATATCATTAGCTCTGGGTTAAGCGGGTAGTAGCAAGGGGGTTGTAGCTCAAACCCACTTGCTCCGCAATGGGTGTTTCTGTCCAAGGTTAGCTACCAGGACGTGTCGGGTTGGCTATATAACTGACCATGATATCATCAGCTATAGGGCAGGCATACATCATATGCTTATGTGTATTTTGTTTGATTGTGCATTAATTGGGCTTGCCTATGTGATTATTATACCTACTTGTTAAATTTGTTACCTACTGTAATTGTATTCTACTTGTGTTTGTTTTGTCTGTATCTTGTTTGTCTGTGTGGTTCTACTGGTGTTTTGGAGGATTGTGGAGGGAGGAGAAAAGTCGAGAGTTTTAGTTAGAGTTTGGTTAAATTGAAGAACCTTAGAAAACCACCCTGTTTATCGTTTTCAGCTTTATCTTTAAGTTTTATAATCTGAATATCGAAGTTCTAGGATCGCCTCTGGCTTTCCCGGAACATTTTATGTTAGTTATATGGGTACCATTACCATGCTGAGAAACTCTGTTTCTCACCCCATACAATATTTGTGGTTTTCAGATGCAGAACGTGAGGCACCTCGCTGAGGCATTCTGGAAGTTTCTGAAGCAAAGACTTTTGCCTTATGGGTTCCTATTTTGTTTTGATATATAAATGTAGATATGTTATATCTCCATTGCATAGATTAAGTTATGTCCCTCTTAGAGGTTGATCTGGAGAAACAGATTCTGCAAGCTGTCTTTTGGGCCTTTTGGGTTTATTTTGTATATATTTATGTAAATATTCTCCTACCAACCTTGGCTTAGTAAGTTGGGCCTGGAGCTTGAATATTTGTATCTTTGACACTCTCTTTTTATTATTCATATATATATATATATATATATATCTTACGTTTCTTTGTATACAAGTTCTTCGTTGACGTGAGCGTTACGACTTTTGTTTTAGACTTCCTTTCAAAGGCTCCTCGTTATAAAATTTCTTTCAATTATTATTATTATTATATATATATATATATTTACTTTTAGAGGTCGTAATACCTTACCACCTCAATTTTATGACTTAAGCATAAGACTTTGTGTGGTATGATGTTACAATGTTTAAGTTCATCCCCACCTCAGGAGTAAACAATTCTAAGAAATGATGTAGTTATTTTAGAAAGTCAGTTGTAGTGGATGTGAAACTTGAGATTAAGCCTTTTTTTTATGCGTTATGCATTCTAGTATTTTTTTTGGCAAATTTTTTGTTCTCAGTTGGTGACTTACTGTGAGAATAGTTATGTTATTTTATTAGGATTGTAATCCTTCAAACTTATCTTATAGTTTCAATGTTTAATGAACCAAATTATTTAATAAATTTCACATAGTTAGACCATCAATAAGATATTATATATTGCCATTTAAACACTGATAAACCACTATTTTATGGTTTATCTTATGCTAAATTGAGTGGTTTTCATCAGTTCTTCGCACACTTATTCATACAAACTGCATGGTTTCACAAATCCTTCCTAATTTTGTTCCATGATTAAAACTTGCTTCCTAAGCCTTTAAATTATCAATTTTTAATTTCTCTTTATACCATTCGATGTCGTGATCTGTGTGTTAAGTATTTTTCAGGCTTTATAGGGCAGGAACGGCTTAGAGGATGGAAAGGAAGCATGCAAAAGTAGAAGAAACACAAGAAACTAAGGAGCTGAGCAGCGAGAATCGACGCGCACGCATGGCCGATGCGTGCACGTGCATTGGCGTATCATACAGCGACGCGTACGCGTGACAAGCGCAGAAGACCATCGACGCGTATGCGTGACTGACACGTACGCGTGACGTGCGTCACGTGCTGCAATTACAGAAGACGCTGGGGGCGATTTCTGGGCTGTTTTGGACCCAGTTTTTGGCCCAAAAATACAGACTAGAGCCAGGGGATAAGCAGAGACTCAACACACATTCATATTCACTTAGTTTAGTTTTTAGTTTTGAATTCTAGAGAGAAAACACTACTTCGTCTAGGGTTCTTAGATTTCTTAAGTTTTGTGCTTTTGGTTCGGATATTGAGAGAGTTACTACCTTCGATTGAAACCTTCATCGTTATAGTTTGCTTTTCTATTACTCTACTCTTTTGTTTTCTAATTAATTTGCTGTGGTCATATATGGATATTGTTAATTTTGGGATTTATTAAAGTAATGAACAATTTTTACATTTAATTCCATTTCTTGTTTGATTTCCTTCAATTAATTATCAGCTTCAAAATTTTCTTTTATTAATTTATTTTAATTACCATGTCTCTTATTTATTCTTATTCCATGTTGTTGAAAAATGGCATTCATGTTATGATTTAAAACTCTCAACTTGGTTTGGGAGTTGATTAATTGGAACCCCTTGAGTTGGAAAACTCAAGTATTAATTTGTAATTGGGGATTGCTGGCTATCTCACTTTTCACTAACTCTAATCCTTTCCTAGGAAGGGATTAGGACTTGTGAATCAGAGTTAGTGTTACCCACTTGACCTTCCTTCGCAACTACAAGAGGATAACTAAGTGGAAGCAACAATCTTTTACTATTATACTTGGAAAAGTCAACAAGGATAGAAACTCCAATTAATCTTCTCTCAGCCAAGGCCTTTTATTTCAAATACATAACATCTCTTGCTATCATTCACTGCTTTGATTTTTAATTATTTATTTTTTCGTTCTCAACCTTCAAAAGTTTCTCAGAAAATTTCTGACCAATAAATTGCACTGCTGTGTCAACTCTTTAGAAAACGACATGGGAATCCTACTCCCAGTTATTTATTCTTAATTGTGACATCTTTTAAATTGATAGTGAAAATTTTGTCGGTTAAGACTGTACTCACAATGCGATTTTTACTAAAATTTTTTAACCGGCATTTTTCTACCCGTCAAACACATAATATTACAGTAACAAAATATTATCATTCATTAAAAGATAAACATAACTACATTCTGTCAACTTCAGTTATAGTTCATCATAACAACAATGCACAACATCTTTGGTTATCTATTTTTCAACACTTAATAACAACAACAGCAGCACAAAGTTACTAACAAACACACAAGAATAACCAACAGATTAGTTTTTTTTTCTCTCTCTAGATAAGCAAGCTTCTTGTCCAACTTATACTTTTTTCTTGCATAACTATTGTTCTAGGTCATCAACCTCATTGTCACAAATTAACTTCTTTGTATCCCCAATTTTTACAACATGATCATCAAGTCAGACAAAGAACTTGCAGTGGGATGGATTTTTCAACTGCAATATCAAAAATAAAATCAAAATTCAATTAAACACATGAATCTGCTTCAAGCTTCACAAAACCATGTTACCTTGAAGAAGGGGCACTCAAGAAACAACCGGTTGGGATTATTTGGTGTCCTGAACTTGTACAATATAGCATATACTCTACATTTGCACATCGGAATAATGTCGTCCTTCTCGTCTCCACCTTCCACGCAACAAATGTGAAACGGCAATTGGACTCGTTGCGTGCTCAAAGAACCTCCTTCACTGGCCATAGCACAGAGCCCTAACTACACAGCTGCGATGGCGTCTGGAACCAATTTGAAGAGTTAGGGCACCTCCCAAAACGTCATTGTTTCAGGAGCACAAGGACCTACTTGTCCTCCCAACTTTTGTCTACATCACACATTGACACCGTAACGAATACATCACTTGGTTATGGACACATGGACGCCACATCAGCCTTGTCCGTTTGACATTAGAGGACAGATTGAATGGAAGGACTCATATGTATGGTATTTTGAATGGTCAGGAATCGTTTTGTATTTTTCAAAAAAGTCCATGAGTAAAAGACTTATTTGCCCTTTTCCCATAACTTTACAAATATTAGTAAATTAGAAAAAAATTATAATAAAAAATATACAATTAAATGCACTATTTTAACGTTTTCACATGGTATTACACAGATATTATTTTCTTTATGGAAGTTACATTGGTGTATTGGCCAAATATTAGGGGAGTGTTGACAGGGCCTCAGAGGCGTGGCAGATACTGGAAACATGCATGGGGGCTTGGTGACGTGACTTGGAAGGACGGGTGGCACAGACCTGGCAACATGCAGGGGGCGTGTTGCCTGCGAATCTTGACAGTGCAGGAGGGCCTGGCAACACGCAAGGGGCGTGTTGCCTCTGAATCTTGGCAGTGTAGCAGAGTCTTCGCTCTTTTTCGAGGAGTCTGGAGCAACACGGGAGGAGTGTTGCAAGTGGTCTACATACAGGGGACAGCCCCCCACTCCGCTAATCAGCAACGTTCAAAGAAGCTCTATAAATTGAGCTTCTGGGACCAGTTGTCATGCATGAATGTTATCGTGAGAGAAGTTGAGAGGCTGAAGAACAGTGTTAGAGTTAAGTTTTTTTTGTGTTGTTGTTGAATGGTTCACAATTTTATCGTGAGAGAAGAAGTTGAGAGGCTGAATAAGAGTATTAGAGTTAGAGTTGTTTGAAAAAAAAATTATATAAAAAATATTATTAATTTGTACTGATTAAAAATGGTACGTAATTATACGACACCCGAAAAACATATCATCAATTATTTGGATCATCCAGTTTATGTAAGTTCATAAATTTTATTATTTTATGTATTTAAATTAATATTTTTTTAATTTTTTGTTGTTGTTAGTATTATATGAAAATATAATATTATTATTTTAGTATTATTTTTTTAATAATATTTATGAATAATATTTTTGGTTGTCTAATATAATTATATATTTTGTTTTATATAAATTTTAATATTATTTGAATTGTTTTTCGGATATAAATGTTATTTATATTAGTGTATTTTTTAATATAAATATTATTATTGATATTTATGTATTTTCGAAAATAAATATTATTTGTACTAATTATATTTATGTATAATATTTAAATAAGTAAATATTTTTTGTGGATGAATAGAAATAATAATATTTTATATTGATGTAAATTATAATTATAAATATTTTTTAATAATTTTTATTTATTTAAACTAATATTTAGTGAATAAATATGTTTTTGTTGAACCAGCCAAACAGGAATTTGATGGTTCGTAAATTGGATCCGCCGCTGACGTGGAATCCGATGGTCGAAAATTACTTACGCTCAACGGGATTCTACCACATTTTTTGGATTGGGTTGATAAGAGGATTTTACCCCCTTATTAGCTGCTTTGGTGGAAAGGTGGAGGCCAGAAACTCATTCGTTTGAATTGCCAGTGGGTGAGGTTACTATGACACTGGAAGATGTCACTCATATATTTGGCTTACCCATTGATGGAGAGCCTGTGAGCGGATGGACAGATAGTAGAAGCGACTTCCTACAAAGTCAGAGCATCGCGATATTCGGTCGCGAACTGGCTGTCAGTAGTTCTTCGAAATCTTATATAAAGTTGGGTTGGGTTCAGATTATTAAAGACGTAGAGCCATTAGATAGCGAGGAGTCTATTAAGAGATATGTCAGATGCCAGATTTTTTGTTTGTTGGTTTTGACCCTGTTCACAGATAAGTCGACCACATATGCCCGTGCGAAGTATCTACCGTTGCTTCGCGATTTCGAGTTGATCAATACTTATAGTTGGGGGGTCAGCATGTCTCGCGCATCTTTACAGAGCATTATGTCATGCATCACGATATGATACTAAGGAGATGGATGGCCCTCTTAATTTTTTATTTATTTAGGCATGGGAGCAACTGCCGTGTATTGCGCCCGTACCCAGACAGTCCCTTCTACCGGCTGAGATACCAGTTGCCATGAGGTAACAATTCCTCTTCTAGTCCTGCATTATATTGAGAATGCATATTTGATTGAAGGTATATATTTTTTAATTTTTTCAATGAACCATGTTTCAGGTGAAATCATTCGTATCGGAGTAAAGCTTAGTTATCGAAGACCGTAGAGGTATTTAGGCAGGAGAGAGACAACATGGACGAGGTAAATATTTATGGTTCGTGTGATTATCGTATCAAAACATTAATATTAGGGTTCTAATATTCTAATGTTATTTGGAAATTTGTGTGACGGTCGTACGAAGGATTGATCATACCCGACGAGTTACATGGACGCCTTGAGGTGTGTGACATCATTACTCCATTATTGTCATTCGAGTGTGTTGAATGGCACCCTGCGAACCGAGTGATGCGTCAGTTTGGGTATGCACAACCCTCCCCCGGCGGTAGCAAGAGAAATTTCACTAAGAGAGTATTGCATCACTCTTTGTGGAGTGCAGCTTTATGACTGGACAGTTTTACATGGGGGATGGATAGAGGAATGGGGCAACCGCCATAACACTTGGTTGCGGGATCTACACCCCCTTCCGACTTGGGACTTTAGATCGTTGGTGGAGTACCGAGATTGGTACGTGGGTTCGTACGGACATCTGCTGAGATTGTCAGAGCACGTTCCTCAACATCCATACCAGCCACCAGTCCCACAGCCACCAGCACCACAGCCAGCACCTCAGGGACCACCTCAGTATGCAGTGTTTGAGCCGTTTCCTTATTATATACCACAGTCATCACAGTCGGCGTAGTCAGCATAGCGGGCACCATCAGCAAAGTCGGCACTCTTAGCAGGGTCAATCCAGCCGGCATTCTCAGCATAGCCAGCAAGTTCAGTCCAGCCAACACTCTCATCCTGTACTGTACATTCCACCCGAACAGAAATGGTTTGACTTTCCGTCGGTCCCATGGAAGATTCCCGTAGATGGTCATAGAGTTCAGCAAATACAGCAATGGGTCAACGCTGGTTTGGGTGGCTGTCCAGCTCTTACCACTATGCCTTCACTAGTAGAGGTAGATGATCCACATCGGGCATCAGTAGATATGGCCACTGGTATGCGGGGTCCTTGTTCTGATCACACCTCAGGGCGGGCGTCCTGTGATAGTGGATTCATCAAGCCGCATGTGGCCTTTGAGGTTGTTGATGAGTTCAACCTCAGTGCATCTGCACCTACAGAGGCAGGTGGGTCCGCCACTCAGGCAAAGGCAGGTGGGTCGGCTTTTTCGGCTATTGATGACTCAGTCCGGGGTCATCCGTATGACCTATGGAGGGAACGAAATCCACTTGATAGGTTTATTCCGTCGCGGTTCGGTCAGGGCATGATGGGTAAGGGACTGAACTGGTTGACTCGAAAGAAGTGAATGTAACTGTTAGTTAATCCTGTGTATGTTTTTAGAATTCATTATTATTTTAGAATTAACTGAATGTAACTCTTAGTTAATCTGTTGTATGTTTACCTAATCGAAATTCAAAATATGGTCTCAGAATTAAGTAAATATAATTCTTCGTTAATCTTTTGTATGTTTACCTCACAAAGGCATTAGATGGTAATATTAACCTAACAATACAAATACGATGAACGAGAAAAACATTAATGGATAAAGCCAAATTTAAAAATACAAACACGACAAACTAGAAAAATATTAATGGATAAAACAAGCCAAACATACAAACACAAAGGCCAGAAAAGATCTAGGGACCACTATCGTCACCAGCACCACTCAGTCCAGCATGCTGAGGACATCGACTCCGACTATGACCCTGTCTACCATAGAGACGGCATATCCGAGGACCATGCATATTGCGTGAGTCCATTTCATTCAGGTATCGGGTCAATTTGGGACGATCTTTCAATGTTCTCCTCAAGGCGGGATTAGTGACCAATGTGGGTCCCTGATAAGCAAGCCATGTCTTTGCATCGCCTAATGGTACAAACTCAAATCTGTAGACCTTACGAACCTCTGTCATCCTGTGCACATCATGCACATACAGCTGCCAATCGAGTCGCTGGTTTGCACAACAAGCAATAACATGTCGACATGGTAGTCGTTCCACCTGAAAGTGCCCACAGTCACACGTCCGTCGCGGAAGATCAACTACCAACACCTTTCCATTAGGCATTTCACGCACCTCAAACACCTCGTTTCGTTTATCAAACCGGTGCACAACTATATTCCCAGCACGTTACATGTTTGGTTCTATCTGCTGTTGTGCAAATACAAAGTAAGTAAATCCAGCACGCTTGCGTTCGTGAGTCTAGGCACTCTTCCGCGTAAAAAGTTTGTTTAACCGATAATACATTGCTCGGACGAGCGCCAACACAGGAAGGTTTCAGGCACCCTTCAAAACTGAATTAATGCACTCCACAAGGTTCGTCGTCATATGGCCCCATCGATGACCCTCATCAAATGCCAATACCCAGTGTCTAAGTCCAATGGCATCGCACCACCGGGCATATGCCTCGCCTCGCTCTTCCAACCTCTTATAGTTGATGTTGTACTCCTCCACTGTCCTTGAATACCCTATGTTGACAACAAGTTTTTGCAAGTGCGGTATTTTGAATGTCCTTAAGAAGTTGCTATCGATGTGCCTTATACAAAACATCCAACATGCTCTCGGAGGTTGCCAATTACTACCGAAACGATTTACTACTGCTCGGATTGACTCATGCCGGTCTGAGATCATACCCACACCGTCTTTTTTAACAACATGCCTTCGTAGATTCCTTAGAAAGAAGTGCCACGCATCAGTTGTTTCGCCCTCTAGCAGGACAAAGGCGATAGGCACAATGTTCTGGTTCCCATCTTGTGCAACAGCAACTAGAGGTGTACCTTTGTATTTTCTGTACAGTCAACTTGAACTAGAGGCTTGCAATTATTGAACGCCCTAATGCATGGATTGAAACTCCAAAATACACGGTGAAGTATTCTGACACCATTCGCCTCCTCAGTCCCGTTGTACAGTGGTCGTGTTTCTATTTGGACAATTGATCAGGCATCTTCTGAGTCACGATCGAGTGCCACCATGGCAAAGCTTGGTAAGAATCCTTCCAACCACCGAAAACTTTGGCTATAGACTTCTGCTTTGTCAACCAAGCCTTTTGGTAACTGATGGTGTAGTTGAACCTTGACTGGACTTCCGCAATTTTAAATTTGACCTTGATGGACGAGTCACTCTCAACCAATGGCCTTATAGCCTCAGCAACTGTCTCCGAATCTAACTTGGAATGATCCTGTGAAATTGTTCCTATGGTGCATGTGTGCCTACCGTTGTATCTCCATATCTCCCAACAACCTTTTTTCCGTATCAAGCTGGTTCGGATAAGCCAGTTGCACCCATTCCCATACGTCTTACATTTTACATAGAACGTCAATGGTTCAGGCTCATAAACATTGTAGTCGACTCCTCTAGAGATAGTGTAACTTTTGATTGCTGCGACGACAGACTTTCTAGAACTATACTCCATTCCTATCCTGAACTCTCCGTCCTCAGGATCAGCAACACATATAAAAAGCAGAAATCACCATTCATTGATCCATCCGAAATATAAATTTACAAAAACATATTATTCACTCATCACGTACCTATGTTTGCATATTCCGGGAATTCCGGTGCATTCATGGTGTCAAGATCCAAATTACGCATAAAAGGTGGGACGTTCATCGGTTGACTGACTGCGGGGTAAACTACCACATTCTCCGCTGCTGCTTCAACTCCCACATCACCATCCTCGTCTTCATCGCCAGCTTCATAAGTGGCTTCGAAGTCCTCTTCGCTGTCACTGTTCATTCCTTCGTACACTGCAGCTCTATCATCCTCTATATCTAAATCATTTTGAATCTCATCTACCTCTACGTCTTCAAACACAACATACAGCTCAATCTGTGGCTGTCGCATCTGAGTCTGCCAGTGAATTTGGAACATATTCTGTATACTCTCTTCGTCAATTATCGGCATGATATCAAACTGTATTAGACCACCAAAAACTATAACCAGATTCCGGTACAATATACTGCTCACTCTCCTCAATATACTGTTCTCCATGCTTTGACAGAGACCATTTTGAAGCTCGATGAACGTCATAGTGCATGGAACCACAAACGAAAACGGATTCTGACACATAAACCTCACTCTCTTATGAGTATTTCATATAATTTCACCGTTGCGATATACTATCACGTTTGCGGTACCCTCCATTACACTAGCAACACACTCAAAGAACACTATTTCTCGCAATGAAAATGGTACCGGACTTTGCCTTATATAGATGAAGCACTCAGCACGCTCATCCCCGTGTTGCATCACCAACCAGCCTTCGACACGTGTAACACGCCCCCTCTCTCTCCCCCCCGGTGCTGACTCAGCACGCCCTCCATGTGTTGCAGTCTCGTGCAACCAGACTTCGCCAAGTAATATTTACGCTCACCCATATACTGACTCAGCACGCCCCCATGTATTGCAGTCTCATGCAACATGTCCCGCCGCATGTTGAAAGTGCATTCTGACACCCACCAATTTACAAATACACACACAGCACCATTTTAATCTCAAACACCAAATTTAGACCTATAACCAAATTATTTTGCCGGTAATACACAAGGTCAAATAATAAAATTGAATTTATCAAGGGAAGTCACAAAATTACTCGCACCTTTTTTAATTCCTTGGATATTTTAATGACAAAGGCCAAAGTGCCGGCATGAACAGTGGTTTGTTTTGACCTTTTCAAAGCTCTGATAACAAAATGAAGTGGCAGTCGCGTATTTTGACCTTATCCACTAAACAACCGTACTCCTATTTGTAGGTGTTGGTGTACATTTATTGTGGTCTAATTTTCTTTTTCTATCAAGACGACTAGGCTATAGGATAGGATAATGAAATTTTAACTAATGGTTTTTATGCAAATTAAAATATTACATTTCATCATTTTAATTGATTAAAAGTTTCAAGTATAAAAACAAATGTTTAAATATTTAATATTTTTTTCTGTATATTTATGTTTGCGAACAACATAGAACCATATTTAGTGACACATAATTAAAGTGCTAATATTTAGTTGGTTGTTTAAAAACAATATTCTAGTGATAGAGTTAATACTAATTAGTGATATGTTATTTAGTAAGTGAAGAGTTTAAAAATTAAAGTATTATTAACTACTTACATTCATTATTTAATATAAATAGAAGTCTTCAACATGTTTTCTAAGGTCTCATTTGAAAAATATGCATGATTAGCAAAATTATTATTGTCAAGTATTATTGTTAAAAGAAGACAAAAAAGAGATTTGGAATTCTCTAATAAAATTGTAAGAGGTCAAAATCGTTTCACAATAAAATATTTTTAAAGAGGATATTATATTCTTTTTGAGCAATTCTATATTAATAACGGATCACATTAATAATTTAAATTTTATTGGAGTATATAATAGAAAACAATGAACGTGCAAGGGTCTTGCTTCAAAGTTTACTTTGTGAAGTTTTACATTCACTGAAGAGAACAAAATATATCGGAAAAGTATAGGTAAGTAATAATATTTTTTAATAATATATAAATAATGTGAATTAATAGGGTTAAAAGAATAAATTAAATTTAAATTTAATTAATAATATTAAATTATGATATAGTGTATTTTTATTTGATTGGTAGTTGTTTATGTTGTTCAAGATGGTCATTATTTACCTAACACTTTCCTTCTGTTTATGATAATAGCTTTTATATACAAGACTCTAATAACATGTATAAGAGTCCGTTTAGATAGGTTTATAAGTGATTTTTTTTAACTTTTAACTTATGAAAATGTGTAGTATTAATGTCTGGTATAATTTTTAAAACAAAATTACAACTTTCTAAAAAACTATTTTTGTGTTTAAGGAGAAGTTAAAAAAATGACTTCTCTCATAATAAAAATCTTTTTATCACTTTTCTCTTAAAATAAGTACTTTTAAAACTAAAAAACCAAATACAAAATAACTTATTTATAAGTTACTTTTAATACAAATATTTATTGTTTAAATTATTTTTTTAAAAATAATTTAATTAAATTGTTTATCCAAACTAGACCTAAGTATGTGTGTTATAGTTATGTAAGATAGAAGTTTAGTTTTTATCATTTCAATAACAAATTACATTTACTACAAAGTATCAAGTATGCATTCTTATTTTCACAATAATTAACTCATCTAAAAGATTAAGCCTTCTCTATTTTTATAGAAAAAGAAATGGAAATCAAATAATAGAATTGATCGACAGCTAAATATTAACTTGATGGTGATAGTGGCTCTTAATTTTAAAAATTTTCCCAAGGTTGGACCCCAAATAGCGTGCATTAGCCATTGCATTTATAAGGTTGAACCAGAAAAAGTACTAGTTGTCGAACTTGTTGCAGCTATCTACTTCAATTGGCTCAAGAGTATATCTTCTGATTTGCATTTATATTTTGGTCAAAGCCAACCCTTTGACTTAAAAGTACAACTTGTTTTATTACACTCTGTATACTGACAAGTACTTGCATGGCTGTAAAAAAAATTAGATAGATTTCTCATATTATTTTCGTTAAATAATATACTTTTTTTTAGTTATTAATAGTGACAGTTAATTTAAAACATTAAATATCAATATGTGCGAACTAAATAAATTAATTTTTGAAGACTTTAAAAAATTTAAAATAGTATCTAAATTTTTTTTTAATTCTAAAATAATCTTTTGAAAATTTTTATTTTTATTAATCAAAATAATAAAATAATATTAAAAATATATAATAAATAAAAATATAAAAATAATAAAATACATATTAAAAGATAATTTTATTCATTAATTTAAAATATTATAAAAAATAATATTATTTCATCACTAACCTATAATAGCTAAATTAAGATGATATAAAAACTATAACAATAACAACTGAATCTAAAAAATCATTACATTATGGAGATCATTATTTATATGCCTAAATTTCTAAAATATTGACATTAAATAAACTTAGAAAAATATTCTTAAATGAAAAAATTTTATTTTCTTATAGTATAATTGCTAATTCTAGTAGCACAAACAATTTTAATTGCAAACTTATTATATACAAAATTATAACAAGTGAATTCTGAATTTTTTTAAAAAATAAATAAATAAAACATTTAGATTTATCAAGATATTTTTTCTTTAAGTGTTGTAAAGCATTAAGAGTTACGTTTGAATTTTTTAAATCATTCATATTAATTTTGTGGTTGACTAAAATTTACAAATTTAATTTCATAGATTACTTTGGTTCGCATTACATGCAAGTTTCAAAGCATTACCTTCATAAATATTTACACAAATATTCTCAATTGTTTATATACAAAATTTTATGCTAAATATAAGTTTTTCTATCTCTTCTTCAAATAACATTAGCTCAATATCTTTTTCGTCATTAAAAAATGATCATAGAATATAATACATATAAATTGAATTAAATTAAATTAATATCTTACATGCTCAAAAATAAATATGAGTTTATTTTTTATTTTTTTTAAATAGTACCTTCTCAAAATTAATTTATATTTTATTTTAAAAATACATTAAAAAATTAATTGTATATAAATAATCGAATAAATAGACCAAATTTTTTAGAAATTAAAAAATTTATTAATTTAAAAATAATTATATATAAATTTGAAAAGACTCGTTTCGAATTTTTAAAATTTTTTAGGAATCTTTTGAGATTTTTAAAAATTTTTTAAGGATGGTTTTATACTTCACTTTATGAATTAATTTGTCCATATCAAACACGTGAACTAACGATATTAATGGACCGACTCGGGCCGGGTTTAATTTGGCCCGGTCCTGACCCAAAAGGCAACAAAAAATCCGAATAAATCATATAAACCCGATATAAAATTAGTATATCTATAAGTCGGATAAAAAGCATAAGTCGAAGCCAACAAAAAATAACACAAAGTAAAAATAATAAACCAAAACCCGCAAAATATGTCTTGGGTCCGTGCCGGATTTTGGGTGGATCAGGTATTGAACACCCCTAATATTAGACACTTAATGGTCATGAGTGCGAGTTAACGTTCCATGTCAGTTGTTACTGTTAGTGAATAACGAAAAAAATTGTATCTAACGAAAATAAACATTGAGAACTATTTTTATATTTTAAACCTTAAATGGCTAAAGAGTCCGATTTAAAAAATTTTAGAGACCGGTTTGAATAATTATTCTAAAATTTGAATAAATATATAATAGATGAAACCTCTAAATTAAATAAAAAAATTTAGATTAGATACTTTAATATTTAACAAGTTCTTATTTTTAAAAATTCTTTGAATATTATTCTAGTCAAACTGATTGATTTTTTATTTCTTTCAATTAAATTTGAAAATATATATTTTAGTATTTAACAGATTTCTATTTTTCTAAAGTCATTGAACATTATTTTAGTTAAATAAATTGGTGCTTTCAATCAAAATTTATAATAAATAATTTTTCATAAATTTTATAATAATATAATTAGATAAACATATATTTTATATATTTTCTAAACATATATTAAGGTTATTATTGTAAAGAATTAAACAATTTTACTTTTTTAAATAAATAAAAATTTAAAATTTTGTAATCCTTTTATATAATCTTTTCAACTAATATATAACTTTAACCTACCTTTTTAAAATATGTATAAGCTAAATTCTATAATATCGTGGGGTTGAAAATAATCAAGAAAAAAGATAAAGGTGCCAATGAATTATAACTCAAATGGCATAGTCTCTTCAATCTTCATACTCATTTATCAGATTACGGGTTCGAATCTCCCTATATTTAGTAAAAAAAAAAAACAAAAAGAAAAAAGATGAAGACGAGCGAGAGTTTATATTTATTATTCATGATATATGAATACCTTAAAAATTAGTCTGTTAGCAAAATAAAATGGGAACATTTTTATTTAAATTATGTACGAAGTATCTTTGATTTCCGATATAATTATGGTGATTATAGTAAGGGATAAGTACTGTTTTGGTCCCTAAAATTTAGGGTTAAAATTAAATTCATCCTCAATGTTATTTTAAATTTAAAATTGTTTCCAACATTTTATTTGGTATTAAAATTGTCATTTTTAATAAAATTTTTAATTTTATTACTGAATTACTCCTAATAAAAAATTATAAAATAAAAAAAGAAAGAACGCGAAGAAAGAGGAGAAAGAAAGAGGAAGAAGGGAAGGGGGGAGGGGAAGATGAGGGGAAAGAAGAAGAGGGGGAAGGGGGGACGGCGTCGGTGAAGTTTGGAGCCGCCGTCGCCGTCGGAAATCAGAACCAGAGGGTGAGAGAGCTCGCAAGGGAGAGAGGAGACGCGAGCCAGGGAGAGAGCTCGCCGTCGCGCTCTGCTACTGCTGCCGCTGCTACCGACCTCGCCGCCACTTTGCGTCTTCGCCGTTGTACCTCGCCGATTCTGCTTCTGCTTCAGCTTCGGCTTCTGCTTCCGATTCGGCTTCTGCTTCGGCTTCTACTTCTGCTTCCGATTCTGTTTCTGCGTCTATTTCTACTTTTGCTTCTGCTTTGATTTGTTATTTTTCTGATTTCATTGTTGTTGTGTGTTGATTTTGTTGTTGAATTTGATTTTGTTGTTTCTAAATTTGAATAATGTGTTATTGTTGGTGTTCTTGAATCTAATTATTAGTATTTGGTGGGAGCAAGATGGTGGTGGTGGTAAAGATGGTGGTAGTGGAGGATATTTTTGTTCGTAAAAAATCAAAAAGATAATTTTAATACCAAATAAAACGTTGGTGACGATTTTAAATCTAAAATAATGTTGAGAACAAATTTGATTTTGATTTTAAATCTTAGGAATTAAAACAGTACTTATTCCTCTCAGTAATTATAATTTTGTTTAATTTATATTTTAAATTATGTTTTTATTTTTTATCCTCATTTTAGGGTGACCTTTTTTTCAAATACAAGCCATTTATAAAATTTACAAATTTTATTACTATTATTGTTATATTTTTAAAATTCACAAGCAACAATACATCTCGTTATCGAACTTCAATCATAGTAAACTTCATATAACTAATTACTATCATCAACTTGAGGGGTTTTTTTTTTTGAAATAAAATAAAAAAATTATTAATTTTTCAAACTCCATTTTTTAACTCTAATTTTTTAAATACGGTTTTTTTTAGAACAAGTTCATCGCATCCCCAACGAATTTTATATTTTTGTATAGAGTTCGTCTAATCCGGACGAACTTTATTTAAATTCTAAAAAAATGGCTAATTTAACTTCTTAAGCTTCACAACAGATAATGATAATCATTATTATCGTCTCCAGAGTACATAAGAATACACAAAAATAAATCATATTTTTAATAAAAAATAATAGCTTTTTTTAATTTATAATAAAAAAAATTTTAGTTAAATATGGTTTATTCTCGTATATCTGTGGCGAACTCTATCAAAAATATAGAATTTGGGAGAAGTGCCACGAATTCGCCATAAATAAAAAAAATTGTATTTGAAAAAGTAAAGTTAAAAAATTAAGTACAAAAAAATAATTATTTTTATTTTATTTCTAAAAAAAATCCTCAACTTGAGATAGAATAATTATTAACACATAGCTGATATATAGAATTGAAACTACCATAATAGCCCGCAAATAACAAATCTCTTATGCTTTAGATGCATTTCTAATGTACTGGCTAAGCCACAAAGAGTTTTGCCTATATTCGATATTCTGAAAAATCGAACTGGTCATCCAATCAAAAGTTATAAATTCAAAAGTTTAGAAATTTAATCGTATTTTAACTTTTAATTTTTATTGAATTGAATATAATAAAATAAATATATTTATTTTTAAAAATATATATTTTAAAAAAATAACTTTTTATTTAATTATTTTAAATTAGTTAATTATTAAAATATTAAATCAATTTTTGACTTTTTTTTTTTATTTTTTTGTTATCAATTGGCTATCGAATTAGTCTATAATTTAAAAAAAAATCTTAGGGGTCAATAATTTTTAACAATTTTAAAACATTTAGTCAACATAAATATCAAATTATTTTTAACAAATAAATTTTACTGATTTAAATATACAAATTATAATAAATATAAGCTATGCTACCTTATATATATAAATTTTAATAAATATATGTTCAAATTAGGTATTATATCTATACAAATCTTTATAAATATAGATAAAAAATATTATTGATTAAATGACCAAAAATAATAATATTTACTAATTATGTAGTATTGTTATTAATTTAATATAAATAAAATAATTTTTTTAAAAATTAATTGATATTAGTTAAAAAATTAATTATTTAATATTATTCAAGTAATTAATTAATACTAATTATTTTTTATTATAAAAGTATCATATTTAACTTTTATTTTTGGAGATTTAAAATTTAAAATAAAAAATAATTTTAAAAATTTATTAATATTGATTAATTTTGTAACCAAAAATTCAAAAATTTAAAAATAGAAAATTTATAGGAGCCAGCAACTTTTAGTATTTTTTGTCATTATTTAACCAGTATAAATATTAAATTATTATTTTATTAATTTATGTATATAAATTCTAAAAAATTTGGGTGTAAATTATATTGATTTATAGGTGCAAACTGTATTGATTCATGTGTGTAAAATTCTAGTGAATATAGATGTAAATTATATATTTTTTGTGTATAAAATATTTGTAAATATAAGTAGAAATTATTACTGGCTAAATGATGGCTATAAGTGTTGGCGAAAAATGATAATATTTGCTGGAAAAAAGTCCAGCATAAAGCATTTACACATTTGGGAATATCTAGCTGAGACGCAATTTTATAGGCCACATGAAAAAAATTGGACTCAAGAACAATTAGTTGCTACTTTGTTGGTTACGCTGAGCGTTCACACGGGTACAAGTTTTACAATCCTGCATCAAGATCTATTTTTTGAAGCGGAAAATGCGAAATTTCTTGAGAACGTTGAGTTTGGGGGAAGAAAATATTACGAATGTTGCTTTTGATGAGGATTTTGTAACTGATAATGATCAGGTATTTGTACCTATTATTATTTAAGAGACAGTTATAGTACAAGAGCACAATGAGAATTTTACTCAATTCCAATCCATACAACAAGTTCAACAACCTCAAGAAATATCATTAAGGAGATCCAACAGAGAAATAAAAAGTATAATTTCAGATGAATATGTAGTCTATCTCCAAGAACATGAGGATGGTATTGGTTTGATAGAAAATGATCCAATCAATTTTTTTCAAGTCACGCAAAGTTAAAACTCTGAAAAGTGGATTGATGCCATGAAAGAATAGATAAAGTCTATAAAAGACAATGATGTTTGAGACCTCGTAGAATTACCTGAAGGTGTGAAATCAATTGGTTGTAAATGGATATTTAAAACCAAAAGGGATTCTAAGGGTAATGTCGAGAGATATAATGCTCGTCTAGTCGCTAAAGGCTTTACTTAAAAGGAAGTCATAGACTATAAAGAGACTTTCTCTCCGGTATCATCGAAAGACTCTTTTAGAACCATAATGGCACTAGCAGCTCATTTTGATTTGGAGCTACATTAGATGGATGTAAAGTCAATATTTCTCAATGGGACTTTGATAAAATGATGTATATAGTACAACCAAAAAATTTTGTATCAGGTGATCCAAAATCTATGGTTTGTAAGTTAAAAAAAATCCATCTATGATTTCAAACAAGCTTCTCGCCAATGGTATCACAAGCTTCATCAAGTCATTACCTCATATGGTTTTGAGGTAAATATTATAGATGAATGTGTGTACCACAAGTTCAGTTGGAGTGTTCGGTAGATACTTGAGAAATTCGGACATGAATCATTGAAAAGATGTTAAACGCGTAATGCGTAATCTGAAGTGAACAAAGGATTACATGTTTACTTATCGGAGATCAGAAAATTTGGAGATCATTGGGTACTCTGATTCCAATTTCATGGCATATGGTTGTGAAATTTTGTCATTAAACTTCGTACTGTAGATGACATAAAAAGGTCATTGAAGATATTTTGTGACAATAAATTAGTAGTACTATACTCCAACAACAATAAGAACTTGAGAAAATCGAAGCATATAGACATCAAGTTCTTAGCTGTCAAGGAGAAAGTTCATGAAAAATATATTTTCATAGAACATATAGGGACAGGGTATATGCTAGCAGACCCATTAATTAAGGAATTGATCTCTAAAGTCTTTCATGAGTACACTACTCGAATGGGTGTCAATATTTATAATATCTTGGTTTAGTGAAAGTTTATTTTATGCTATATGTCCTATGACAGATATTGAATTATCTTTCTGCAAAATTAAGTTGATGGTTGATTTCATGTTATATGTAACGTTTACTTTACAATGTTTGTTTTGTGTTTGATCTCAATAAAGATTTAAAGTTGGACCAGCTAGAAATAGACATGCATGAGATCACTTGGCATGTAATTTCCATATTACTCATCTAAATTTGATCTATGTCGTTAAGTATATTAGGATGGTGATTATTGTGGTTCACGACATTAATATGATAAAAGTTGCGGTGATTCCATATCTAATATATGAGTCGGACCAGATTGTTAAAGTAATAAGGAAAATAACATTCAGATGCGCGCATAAAGTTTATAAGATGTGATTTTGTCAAGAAAGAATATGAATAGTCCAAGTGGGAGATTATAATAATTTTCTAATGGATTAATCTCTACGTACAAGTATTTTATGCTTACAAGCTTTACAAGTCTGAAGAGAATAAAATCCACTAAACGCGCTGCTTTACGTGCCTCTTTAACAGACTTTTAAATCAATTCAAATCAATTAACGTACAAATATATAACTTTCATTTTTCAAAAGATTTCATTTCTTTTTTCGAATTTCTTACCAAATTTGTTGGATCTCCTTCTTGCTTCGTGTTTTTTTCGATTTTCATGGTTTTTAAAATCAAATTTTGAAATTGTTTTGAAGATACTGGAACTTTAGAAATACACCTAAACGATTACAGAAATACACCCAAACGATTATAGAAATACACCAAATGGTTACAGAAATACACCCAAACGGTTACAGAAAGGATTACAGAAATACACCCAAAATATGGGGGAGACAGTATATTTCTTCTTGAAATCTTTTAATGTTTTGCTGGTTAAGGATGATGCACATGGCAAAGATAATCTAGAAAAAAAAAAAAACCTAGAAGAGCAGTAAAACAGTACCTTGAATAATGTTTCTTCGTTTTTTCTGGTGATTTTTGATGGAGATTTGTATCTTTTCTTCTCGATTTCTTCTACTCTTTGCAACGAGTTGGAACGTTTATGCAGAATCGTAATTTGTTTCTATATCTTGACGGTTTGCGTTTTGATTGAGGAAGAAGAGGAAGAGTGCGGCATAACGAACGTGCTGTGGAAGAGTGGACGTTCGATTTTGAAGGAGTGGTGAGCGTGTTTTTTTCTTGTACTTGGACCAACTTGTATAGCTTGTAAGTCAAAAAGACTTGTATGTGTAGCATGCCTCTTTTCTAATTTGTTTGTGGGTAATACATATATTAATTGTAATAACAAATTATGCTATTTCAAATTAAATGACTTATATAATAGTGATCTCAATTATTATTATAAATGTTAAATTGAATAAGTTATAATTACTTTTGACTTGGAATTAAATGAGAATAAAATCAGATATTATCTTTTGGACTTTAGATATATTATCTTTTGAACTTTAGATACTATGTTTATTGGGACTTTAAGGTTTAATGAATGCATTGCTCAAATATAAACAATGACTTCAGGGTTTTGGTCCCCAACACACTAAAGCTGCCTTTGTTGCCCTTTTCCCATTAGAAGAGTCACAATTCAGCCCTGTTAGGGATACAGAAAGCTTTGGTTGAGAAAAATCGAAAGAATCACAAGATCCAAATTCTTTCAATCATGATTCATATTTATAAAATTCAGGTATGCTTTTGTATTCAAGTATTTTCTTTCTTAATAATTTAATATGGATAATTTTGGGTTAAGGAATTTTGAGAAAATTCTATAATTTAATAGAAAATCTTAGCGGTCAATAATTGGTTTTTTTTTCCAAAATAAATTATGGAAAATGATTAATTCTCCAAAAATGGTTTTCCAACTTTAATTCCTCAAGTACACTTTTTTTTTGGCATTTGGGCAAGTTCGTCGGACCCAGCGAACTCTATAAAAATTAGCAAGTTCGCTTTAACCCGGCGAACTCTATAAACCTTAACCCCCCGTGAACTCCATTCAATTTTTAAAATCCGCGTTCTTAATCTATATCATCGTCTCCGAAATAGTATATAAATCTACAAACAGTATATAAAAGTACACAAAAATACACAGACAACAAACATGGCTTCTTCAAGGATTTTTTTTATTATAAATTAAAAAAAAAAGCCATATTTAACAATGACAACTATTATTATCGTTTCCAAAAATACACAGGTACACCGAAATAAGTCATATTTAACAAGAATTTTTTTAACTATAAATTAAAAAAATAAATATTTCCTAAAAATAATCCTCTCCAAATATATCAGATTGGAAAGTTAACAATAGTAACCATTATCATCGTCCCCAGAGTATATAAAAGTACACAAGAGTACACAGGAATAAGTCGTATTTTATTTTTGGAAAAAAATTATTTTTTTAATTTATAATTAAAAAGTTCTTGTTAAATATGGCTTATTCCAGTGTACCTGTGTATTTTTGGAGACGATAATAATGGTTGCTATTATTAAATATGATTTTTTTAATTTATAATTAAAAAAATCTGTAAAAAAATCATGCTTATTGTTTGTGTATTTTTTATATACTCCTATATACTGTTTGTAGATCTGTATACTATTTTGGAGACGATGATATGGATTAAGAATGTGCATTTTAAAAATTTTGAGTGGAATTTGTTGGGTCCGACGAACTTGCCCAAATGTCTAAAAAAAATGTATTTAAAAAATTAAAATTAAAAAATCGTTTTTGGAGAATTAATCATTTTTTATAATTTATTTTGAAAAAAAATCCGTTAATAATTTTAATAAATTTGGAGCATTTAGTCAACATAAATATCAAATTATTTTTAATAAATAAATTTTTATTAATTTAAATATATAAACTCTGATAAATATAAATACAAATTATACTAAGTTGTGTATATAAATTTTAATAAATATATATAAAAAATAACAGCAAAAAATGATAATATTTGCTGAAAAGGTAATATTGCTCTTTAAAAATATCGAAACAGTAGCTGGTGGGCCCCACACCTATGTGTTATCATCCATTTTGGTTTCCCTGTGGCACCATATATATTCACAACACCACCTTCCAATTCCAACTTTTTCTCTAAATTACTTCACCCCACTTTGGGCTTTTTTCTGTTATTTGGTCCCCTTCACTTCACCTTCTCCATTCTTCTTCATTCTTCATTCAAGTGTAATATAACATACATTAATATGAACAGAAATAACAATAATAATAATGGCAACAGTAGAGATGAGAAACCATGCTGCTATTTCCATCCAAAGCAACTTGTTATTGGTGTTTGTCCCTTGTGTCTCAATGAGAGGCTTCTCATAGTAGCTGCAAAACAAGGCCACCACCGTCATCGCCACCACCACCACCACCACCACTCTTCTTCTTCTTCTTCCAAAGCTTCCTCACACAATAGGATTCTTCAGAGTTCTTCTTCTTCCGTACACAGAAAGCCAGCAAGTAGTTCTTCTATTCACAAGATCTTTGCTTTTGGCTCTCTCTTCAGTCGCCAAGACTCTCATCAGCACCAGTGGAAAACTCAGATTAACTATGAGTATGATGCTTCTTCAAGTCCAGAAGGTAATACCCTTAACTTGTTTAGTTCTTAGTTACTGTTTCTTTGCAGACCCAATCCTCTAAAAATTTAGTATTCTATTTGGTGCAAATTTTAATTTTATAATATCAAATTTTTAATCCTTCCGGATTTTCAAAAATTAGAAACACAACTGAAATTTTTAAATTTTTTTTTAATAACTAAAAATATTGTGATAAATATTTTTATTTAATTTTATATTTATTTTAAATCAAATATAATAATAAAATATAACTGGGTCCTTAATACTTAATACTAAATATAACACAAAAATTTAACTTAGTCTTAGCCGTTTAATCCTTGTCTCTCATTTTCTATCTCTCAGTCTCAATAACTCGTCCAATTAATTTCTTTCTACCGCTATGAACAAAAACATTGAAAAACGAGAAAGAAAAACAGAAAGTTTTTGTTAACCCTTTTTAGTTCTTCGGTTGTGATGATTATTCTTGTCATTAGCATTGCCTCTCCTACTATGAACGAATACCCCCAAAAAAAAAGGTTTTATTTTTGCTCCTTTATGTTTTTAATAATGCTTAAAAAATTATATTATAGATGAGGAAAAAAAAAAGACATTGCCTATACCAACAAGGTTCAAATTTTTCACACTAAAATATATTTAAAAAATGATGCAAATATTCCTCATGTTTAATGTAATAATGTCCATGGTGGTGATGAGGGAAATATTAAGTGGGGGCAATGGTTGGTGTTTTTGTTTGATTATTGTTGGTGGAGAATTATATCATGGGTGGTGCATGTTGTGTGCCTTCCCTTCACCGGGAAGATAAGATACACATTGTGATGATAATGATAGTGACAAATTTAAGGTCAAAAGACATTATAATAAAGAGTGACAAATAAACCATTGTAGATCAGAGTTGAGATCGCAACTTTAATTTCCTACTAGTGTTTGTTCTTTCGGTTTTCTGTCACCCCTTTTCTTCTTGGCGTGGCATATGACCATGTCAGATACAAACGCCAAAGAGCATTATGACACTCAGGAAATTAAATTATTTTTGCAAGATATATATATTAATATTATTATTGGTTACATTGATTTGGTGGGGGAATTAGGGTGCACAACTAATCTGGCAAAATGTCATTCATGTGTGTTATCATGATGGGTCTATATGCCCTTATTTGAATTTTGAACACATACATTATATATATATATTCTTCTATATAAATAAATTTCGTTTATATTAAAAGTGTATGTCAGTATCTAGTAGCATATACTGTAGAGGGAAAACTGGTGCCAAGAAAGTACATACACTTGAAATTTGAATATGCATGTGCTTTTCATTAAATCCGTCGGCAGCATATATAATAGTGAAACGGAACAATTAGGTTTGTGTGCATTACACTAATTTAGCTCAAATATATATTTTTCATGTAGGTATAAAATCACATTAATAATGGGTATTATTTCTTCTGTATAGAATAAGCTACTATATATTTTTAGTTATCCGTATAATTTATTGTTTTTGATCATTAATTAATTAACAATTTAATGATGTCAAAAATAAGTTCAAATGCATCAGCATAGTGCTAGTGTAAGATATAATGCTGACTAAAAATGTTAGTCAACATAAATAAAAATTGATTGCGGCGCATTTCTCATATCTAGCTTGGTGATTAATTTTTTTGTTTAATTTTTAATTCATAGCCTTAAAATTTTTTTCTTTTAAGGGGGGGAAAAAGTTGGGTCCAATATTACATAATTGAAAGGTTGAAAAAATGAAACGAAATGAAAATGGTGAATAAAACTTGGATAGTCTCAATTTTTTATACACTAAGCTTTTGCTTTTGATGGGGTCTTGAAAACCGACGAATTAGAATGATAAACATTCTGGTAACGACTTTAACTTTGTGCAGAAGACTCATTCATTTCAATCAAGTTTGAAGAGAATGGTATTGCCTCGTGGGAAAAGAACACGGTTTCTAACACCAAAATGATGTCAAAGAACACCACCACCAAAGACAGTAACAACAAGAGTGTGATAGAGCATGGAAAGTCACGTGACATGCTGAGGTGGCGAAAGAGGATTGGCCACATATTCCACCTCATGAGGTGGAAGAGGACAGGTGGCGTGTGCCACGTAGGCACCAAGGTGGAGGGAGTCAAAGTCAGAAAGAGTAATTGGATGAGGACTCTGACAAAGAGGAACAAGACCATGGAATGAAATGAATAAAGTTTTTAAGAGTCTCTCGTAAAAGAAAGTGACATTACTACTCTTTACTCAAGAATTCAAGAAGAACAACCACCTTTTTATTTGGTCCCTTGTTCTTTGCAGTATGACTACTGTAAAGTGTGTTATATATAAAAATATATATATAATACTATTATTTTTTATTTTTTTTTTCCCATATGCTAAAGTCAAAAATAGCTTTGTCACTCTTTCATTCGAAAATGTGCTTTAAATTTATAAAAAAGGAAAAAGTAAGGGGGAAAAAAAGGTATTGCTTTGCATGCTAGCTTTGATGAGAAGGGAATGAGGTTCTTATTCTTGTATTTACTCTTTTGCCATTTTTTTTTTATTATTATTTTATGTTTCTTAATTTCTCCATCCTATAGACTACTGTAGTACAGGCTGTAAAAGAAGAGTTTGTTGAAAATTGTTTTGTTTAATTTTGAAAATTATTACTATATTAAAAAAAAGGAAATTAGTAGCTCCTTTCCATATAGAGGCTTCCATATTAGGTAGCCATGGTGGGAAACAATAAAGCTTAAGGGCCCAATTGCATAATGCTACAAGATTTGATTAATTAGTATGAGAAGATCATAATGTCTATCTTGTTCTTTTAATTTTTTTAAAAAAAAGAAATTCAAATATTAAGGACAAATTACGCAACTAAATAAAATAGATTTTTAAATTATCTAAATATAATAAATTAATAATTAAAAATTGAATATGTTTTGGTCCTGTAATTAATTTATATAAATTATTATAGGGTACAAAATTTTTAAAATTTAAATATAAACCATTTTAAGGTGTTGTAATTTATGCGCAAACTAAAACACAGTATGAACTTTTACAAATAATACTCAATTTGGTTTATAAATTTACATACGAGTCTCAATTTAATCTTGAAGTTTTAATTACTTCTATTTAGTCCCCGAAATTTAAAAACGTGCCTCATATTAGTCTCTGAGACGATATTTAGTATAAAAACGTTAATGACACACTGTTATAGACTGGTTAAAACTTGTAAAATGATGTAGTTTTGGTTTTGACATTTAAATAGCTCAAAAATAGCATCGTATCACTTATTTTGTTAGGTAAAATTTTAATAAACACTATTTAGGATGTTTTTTGATTATTTGAATGTCAAAACTAAAACGACATCATTTTACAAAATTTAGTGTGACATCCAGCTGTTCACAACAGTGTTTGTTAATATTTATACGTTGAAAATTGTTTCAAAAACTAACATAAATTATATTCACAAAATTTAAATACTAAATAAAGACAATTAAAATTAAATAAGAACTAAATTAAAAATTACATATAAATTGAGAGACCAAATTAAATATTATCTCGTCCCAGAGTTTATATCATAGAAACTTCATCAATTTTGCCAATGAAAACTGCATAAATCTTACCAATAAATCTTGCCAAAGTAGTAATTTATGAAAAATAATTTTTTTTTTTAAATTGAGGAGTGACATTATCACTCCTAACAGTCAAAGAATTCTAAAATATGGGGCTGGATTAAGTACCAAAGTAAGAGATAAAGAGAAATAAATGAATAAATAAATAATTAGAATTAATTAATTAATTAAATTAATAAAAGAGATAAATATGTTTTTAATCGATCAAATCTCATTTGCAAACAGTTTTTATATTTCAATTTAAATATTTTTTAATACTAGTTTAACTTAAATTATTCTGAGATAAATTGGACTGATTTATTTAATTTTATTAAAAATTAACAATTTTAAATTTTAAATTATAAAATTTTTAATATCTAAAATTTAAAAATTTTATATAGAATGAAAAAAATATAAATTAAAAATCAACGGCCGATTTTTAATTCACAAAACCAGTTAGCAATTTTAACATGACATGATAATATATGAGAAATTAAAAACGATGCAAAACAAATTAAAGGATGAGTGGCAAAAATCTCTCTATTCAAGAATCAGGAAGGCTATGCAGTTTATTATATTTTTAAAAAAATTTAATTAATTATTATTTTCTTTGTTTTAAATATGTATTTTATTTTGTTTCAAAATTTAAAAATTTTAGCTGTACATATAATTGATCATTAGATAATTTTTTTAGATGAAATAATAATAAAAACAATAACAATAATAATAAAAAATTTAGTAAATTTAAAATTGTGACCCATGTCTATTTTTTTTTTTTTTTTTATCTTTCTTGCTTTGGCACATTATGCAGCCTCATATATATATTTTGGGATTTTATGACTGTTGGGAGTAACAATGCCATTTCTTAATTTGAAAAAAATTTCTCTCTTCGTAAACTGCTATTTTTTTTTTTAACCAAAGATAAGAGACTTGAACCCGCAACTTCTTAATAGAGTATAGAAAGATTATGTCATTTGAGTTATAATTCATTGGCTTCATAAACTGCTATTAGGTAGTAAGGTTTATAAAGTTTGCATAATATTACAATATAAATCGCGAGATATTACAAAGATTTATATTGTATTTTAGTAAGTGCATAAACTACGACATTTTAGAGTAGTTTATGTTTAAATTTTAAAAATCTTACCTCTTATAGTAGTTTATATATATTAATTATAGAATCAAAATATAATTAATTTTTAATTGTTGCATTTGATCATTTTTTTTTAAATTTATTTTATTTAATTAAGTAATTTGCTCTTATTATTAGTGTGTACTATCTTTATTTCTCTTTTTTTTCTTTTATATATAAAATTATTATTTTAATAGGAAAAAGCAATTATTTTCTCAATAATAATCAGACCAAACTATAAGGTGTTCCCACGTGCAAATCATATTGCATAGTTGCTATTGCGCTTGTCCTATGATCAACACTTGTAATTTTGATTTAAAAATTGTTTCATTTATGCTCAATAATTTATTTGTTGCCATGAATTCACTCTTATGTTTATTGATTTGATATTAGATAGAATGTGAATTTCATGTTATATTAGTTCTATGATCGCCTATTTAATTATATAAAATAAACAAAAATAAACGAGTAAAATGAAAATAAAGTGAATTTTGTAGTGTTTATTATTTAATGTCAAAATTTGTTTTGTCTAACTTATTTTCATAATAAATTTTAAATATTTAAAATTATTTATTCTTATTTTTAAATTAAATACTAATATTTTTTGACAAAATAAATAATATTTTTTCGAGTGAATATCCCACCCGATTTCTGATAATTACCTCGAAAGGACAACGAAATTAAAAAAAAAACACCCAATTCGACTCCTAATTTTTTTTGGACTAATTAACCTATGTGCCAAAAATAACAACATTAACTTTTTTTTGTACAAAAACCTCTTTGTCCTTTTGAGGTAATTATCAGGAATCGCGTTAGATTTTTTTTTTGTCAAAAATCTCGTTGACTTTCGAGATAATTGTCAGGGCTATTTTAGATTTTTCTCCTTTTTTTTAAGTATCATAGCAATTACTTGAAAATAATAATAATAATAATAATAATAATAATAATAATAATAATCCTTTGATTTGGTTGAAGTGGTAATCCTAATCTTAAATATGGCGGTGTGATGGGAATTGGGAACTTAGAGTAAGGACATTAATGTATGTGCCAAACTATACAGGACCACTGTTGAAGAAGGTGATAGCGAAAAGCTTTAATCGGAGCAGACGAAAATGACAAGACAAAATCGAATCTTCATTCACACTAAAATCAACAAATGCATCCGATGAAGGAGCTAATGTGGCATCATTTGGATCATATGAAATTATATGATTCAAATTATTCTGTTCAACGCCATAGCACAAAACGCATATTATATATATTTTGCTTTCTTACTACGTTTTAGATAACATATATCAGGGTCCCATGCATGGTGATTGAGGGTAAGTGTTGGATATAGCTAATTAATTACATCTTCAATTCTCTAACAAAATAAATCGAAATTTATGTCTTACATACTAAGAAATAAGAATATGCATGCTAAGGGCACACTTCCCGAAATGATAAAAATGTCTATGGCGGTTAGACACATGTTTACCAACAAAAAAAAAACATCAAATATTAATCATTTGACTGTGAAATAATAATGATGGTATGCATGTGTGTGACACACACGTACATGTGCATGTGCACTTAGGTATATCCTGTGTTTGGCTACTGTTTTAGAACAATAGGAATTGGAGATAAAATGTCTATCAATATACGTAATTTATTTAGTTGCTAATATATTAATAAAAAGACATAAGCATATTTGTCATTAAAAATTAAGAATTATTTCTTTTTTATAAATTAAAAAGACATAAGCATATATGTAAATAAGAATATTGCTTTTTTATTAATTAATTTTTGTTAATGGTTCTTGTTAATTTTTTTTTAATTTAATACATTGTCAATGTAAAATAATTTTATATATATATTGAATTACATAATATAAAATTAGCACGCAAAAATAATTTTTTTATATTAATCATATAAATAATAATTTAAAAAAATAAATATAATTAAATAATAGTATAAAATTATCAGTATATCAAAATTAAATTTCTAATTTTTAATAACAAATATGCTTATGTCTTTTTATTAATATATTAATAATTAAATAAATTAGAAAAAAAGACAAATAGGTCATTGACTTTTTGTTTTACGAATATTTTCGTCTTTGACTATTAAAAAATACTTTTAAGTTTCTGACCTTCACAAAACTTGGACGGATCAGTCCTTCCGTCTAAATGCCTCCGCCAGGGACTGATTCGTCCAAATGTCTTTGTCAGGGATTGATCCGTCCAAATTTTGTGAAGGTCAGAGACTTAAAAGTATTTTTCAATGGTCAAAAACAAAAATGTCTGTAAGGCAAAAAATTAAGAACCTATTTGTCTTTTTCTCAATAAATTACGTATATTGATAGACATTTTATCTCCAATTCTTATTGTTCTAAAACAGTAGCCAAACACAGGATATGCCTAAGTGCACATGCACATGTACGTGTGTGTCACACACATGTATACCATCATTATTATTTCACAGTTAAAATGATTAATATTTGATGTTTTTTTTTTGTTGGTAATATCTTGTATATATGTGCATGTGTTTGTGTATATGTTCATATGAACATGTGCTTGTATGGTGTGGCTGGTATAGCATATATAGCATTGCGTAGAAGACATGCATTATTGTGTGGCTTTTAATTATTATGTGATGGGAATGGAGAAGACTAATTATTGTGTATCCCTCAAAGTTGTAACCAGTGATAAAGTGAATTAATTCATATCATGAAAATGTAGGGTTGTTTCAACATATATAGTTGTTATTTTATTCTATCTTTACTTATTATATCAACCTATTGTTGTATTGCTTTTATTCCATCAACGTTATCTTAGGATTTGATAGACTTAATTTGAGCCATAGCACTTGATAGTTATAATTCTCTAATTTTGACATAAACATAAATATTTAATTTTTGTTTGGTTGTCTACGGTATTCTCTTAACCCGCCAAATTCATTACGGATTTGAGTTCTATTTAATGGTCTGTCGCTAACTAATGAATTGCTGCATATACAAAGAGGAATTCAAACTTTCGACATTTGTTTAAGCAGATGAGTGAGTTGACCACTCCACCAACCCAAATTAGTGATATAAATATTTAACCTAACTTATTAGGTGAAGTATGAATTTTACTTATAGTAAGATCCATATTTAATTTAGTAAATGAACAATGTGTCAATGATTCTTAGGTGAAACAACCATTACTAAGGCACATACATTATTTTGTTTGTCAAACTTAAAGGGGGGAAAAGGTGAATTAAGTTGCTATGTGTAGAAGTGTGAGCAAAGGCAAATATTGTAAAAGATCATAATGCAGCTCAAATTTCAGACAATCTTGGTAGCTAGGGTTCTGTTCACAACCTCTGCCCTGTCCCCTATTGATTTTGGTTTATATATTGGCCACTTATTCTCTACATTACTTTGCTTTTAACTTCTCCATCCCTTTCTTGTCAATTCAATTTCATTTCAAAGTTATGTATGTTACAACATCCCACGTGAAATGAGACCACTTTTTTCTTGTTGCCATGCCATTGATCAACCTTTTATTTAATACTATTTTCTTTACATAAATTTTATACAACTATTTTATATGAAGGAAGTAAAAGAAATGTTGCCAAAAATGTATTTTTTTTTTCAATTTATTATTTTAACATGTATAATTTGTAACTTATATAACATTGTTGCAATAATGGCTTTGCTATGACAACGAAACATTGGGGTTTGACTTTAACCTTTCTAATTTAATTTGAAATATGTGATTAGTTATAATAATATTATTATAAAAAAGAAACAGTGTGAGATAGGTATTAGGTACGCAGATTTAGGATGTTAATGGGTGGAATCGGATTTGTCCTGATCCAGATTCGGTCTAAATATATATTAGGTCTATTTTTTATACCCTAATCTGGTTCTAAAGTCGATGAAACCTAAATATTTTTGGGTCACAAATATACTAGGTCTAAATCGGGTGAAAATCGAATCTTTAAAACTTTAACAATAATTTTAAAAAAAAAATTATTTATGATCTACTTATTTATAAAGAAAAACTTATTATCGAAAAGTTGATATTCATATTTGAACTTGAATTTGTCCATAAATTCTAATTTGATGCTTCTTTGATATATTTTTTAATTCAACAAGTGTGATTAAAAATAAAACAATAAGTTTATAATTAATATAACATAATATCAAAATTAATTTAAAACATATATATCTTTTTTAGTTTTCTTAGGGTGCACATGGGTCGGGTGAAACTAAGTTTGTCTTGATCCGAGTCCAATCCAAAATAATGATCGAGTCTATTTTCAAGACCCTTACTCAACCCTAAACTCGATAAAATCATATCAAATTAACTCTTAAAATATTTGGGGCCGGATCAGATCTTCGAACCGTACGGGACCATAAACACCCGTACGTACATGTGTGTTTGATAAAAGTATAGAATCACCCATTTTAATATGTTTAGAATACAATTAAAAAACCACGTCCAAACAAAAAATACAATTAAAATCCATCTAAACAATTTAAATTTATCTTATTTTAAATGTTAAATAAAATAAATTTAAGTAAATTTTTTATTTTTTTTTTTCAATACTACTGTTTCTATTGAAAGTAAATCATTTTCGGGCAAAACTATTTAAAGCCTTTATAGAGAGATCAAGCAGCATTTTATTTTAAGTTTTTTAATATTGTATTTTTGGACGATAAGCAACATTAGGGTTTTTTAAAGTTCAATCTGCGTTAGTTTTTGACGTACGGTCCAAGAGATTACCATTGGGTTTTGAGATTCCCATAAAGAAGTATTCGGCCCGATCCAACTATACTTGCCACGATTTCCTTGGCAGAGAGATAAAAAAAAATAAAAATAAAGTGATAATTAGATCTGAAAATTTTGTTTTCAGCTCTTCTACCATAGTAAATTATGAACACGTTATATTTTTTTATCAATTTATTGAGTTAAACTTAACGGTGGTGTTTATATGTATCATTAACTACTGTAATTTGTCTATTTATAAAAGATTGTTATGTAAATAATTATTTTTTATAGCGAAATCCTTCTTCCTATTTATTTTAATAGGATTCCTGTTAAATAAAGAACAGTTCATAAAGATTATATAAAAACTTAAAAATACTATTTTTATGCTCATGTTATTACAATAATAAAACTCGCATTAACAAAATACATGAATAATTTCATTTTATTTTACACTGTCTATTAATAAAAGAATATACATATTTATTGTTTGTTATCATAAAAAAATTAATTGATATTTTTTTAACAATTAATCTCTCTCAAAATTAAAATCTTTAAAAATCTAATGATCATTCTACTCTTAAAAAAAAAAATTCCAGAATTTGTTATATTTTTAAATAGTGGTATAAAGGGAACAAAAAAAAATAGTGGTATAAAAGTAGTTGTTAAGAAGACAAAAAGATTATTTATTTAAAATATTGATAGTTTTATTTTTTTGATATAAAATAACTTTAAAACACTCTATAACTAACACGATAATCTCTCTATATAATAAAGAAATTAGGAGGTATTTGATGCATAATTTTTTAAGAAAAGGTTTACCTATTTTTTATGTATCTATAGTCTATACACATTTTTTGTTTTAGTTTTATATTTAAATTTTAAACATTTTACAAATTTGGCAACCTAACTAATCCAGTATTTATTATTACTACCGCATGCATTATTGAAGCTATTATTGCATACATGAAAGTGGATTAATAGGCACCATTGATAAAAGATAATGTTAGTTGAGCTGAGCCAACCCGGCATGGTCCCAATTGCGATGAAGTGACATCTTCCTCTTCATAGTCATGGGTAATACTTTTGACTTTTTGACTTTTGGACGGTTCCAGGCATCAATATAATGCAAATATAATGATAAAGTATATTTTTTATTTTTTAAAATTTATTAAAAATTTAAAATATTTTTAAATTTTATTATGTTTTGTTTTTTTAATTTTTATTTGTATTAAATTTATTTCTAACGATTAATTTAAAAAAAAAATGACTAATTTATTAATAATTTTACAATAATTTTTAATACAAAAAAATCAGATATAATTATTGTTAGAAACAAAAGATTAAACTGGAAAAAGAATTTGTGTATTATTGAGTGTAATCAAGTTGTCTATTCAAGTTGTCCAGAATGATACAATATAAAAAGGTATTTATAGATACTAAGAGAATCGTAATAATAAAGACGTAATCTCCTATAATAAATATTCAGATATACTAAATAATTTTAATTGATCTTAATTGATCCTAATTATATTCTAACAATTATTATGCGCTATTATTAAAGTAATTTTAAAATTTTGAAAATTTAATTGTTAAGAATATATTTAATTTAAATAAAAGTTTTTTGATATAAAATTAAAATAAAATAAAATTTAAAAATATTTTAAAAATATTTAACAAATTTTAAAAATAAAAAATATACTATTTTTTTTTTACACAAAAAAAAATATACTTTATCCTCCACAAATACTACTAGGGTGGGCTTGTAATTTTTGGTCCTACGGAACCAGCTGTTTTAACTTTTAAGACACACGTGACGTGAGGCAGTTTGGGTATAAGTTTTTAGCTGTTTTGTACCTGTTAATATTAAGTGATTGTATTCTTTACCAAGATATTTGGTAAAATTCAAATTGTGAACTTTTTTTTTGTTTTCTGGGCTTTAGTTAAGCAACAAATCGAAGGCAAAGACCCATGAACATTCCTTTAGACATTTGTTAAGCTACCAACAGTGAGTTGAAGCCTGGATCAGATAGTAGATTTAGCTATTTTTTGAAAAATTATATCAGGTTCAATTTCTAGTTAAGAATAAAATGTGGTTTAAGAATTTCATAGCATAAGTAAATGGGTGAGTGAGTGAGTGGATGTATAAATATTTAAATAGCATAATGACAAAAAAAAAAAATATGCTGACAATCTTACTCTAACGATTCACATGTAATTGGTTGTCCACTTATGTTACTCATGTTGTCAACCTTTTTATTTATTAAGTAAACTCTTATAACTGACCCTGCAACTCAAACGTTCAAAGAAGACATAATCAGAGCTATTTTTAATATAATATCCAACCCTTGTGATTTTCATGGGATCCTAAGCATCAAACAATACCCTTTATCTCATTCAAATCAAGCATCATCATGAAAAATGAGAATCCTTCGACCTTACAACACAAAAAATTGAAAGGGAATAAAAAGTGTATAGGAAAAGAAAGATCAATAAAAAGGGTGCACACAGAGGACATAATAAAATAGAAGACAATAGCTCTGGATATATAGGAAAATGGAGTTTGAGAACAACATCCATGATGGACCAAAAAAAAAAAACCAATTGAACAAGTTCTCATCAAAATTCTAGGTTTTCCAAATCTCAAAATTAGAGCTTTTTTCAATAAAAGCGGCATGAATTCAGGGAGGAGGTGAGTGAAGTGAGACTAACATTTATGCCTCAATATAATTCAACTCTAACTAACTTAGATTAATCAAGTAATCAGCTTACTTATCTGCTTAAACAAGTGTTGGGAATTCAAATTTTGCCTTGTGCATGCAGCAACCAATTAGTCAGCGATAAACCTTTAAATGGAGCTTAGATCCGCGACGGATTAATCCTTAACCTAGATACCGTAACCAACCAAAAAATATATAATTCAACCCACTGCCACCGTTACCTATACTACTATAGACATCGTCGGTGTTCTGTAACCTGTTCGATATCGACATCCTCTTCAACCGTTCTCCTACATTAAAAATCTATAATTTCACATTAAAGAGAATAATAATTTTTTCACACACAAAAAAGGATAAAATTGGTGCAAGCAATTGGTTCGAAAAAGAAAAAGCAATGGTTTAGTGAAGTGGATGGAAGAACGAAGGATGAAATTGTGCCTAAAGAAAAAAAAGTTCAAAGAAAAATCTGATTTTAGAGGAAAAAGAAGGAGAAAAAGGAAGCCGCATTTGAGTTGCAAAGAGGGAATTTTTAGTTCCTGCAACTATTTGGCCTTCACATCTAGTAGATAACATTTATTTAGAGGTATTGGGATGAAAATTAGGAGATTGAGATTCAATATCTTAATACTTCTAAAAAGTAGAGACACAGAAGATTGAAATTTTTGGAGACGGAGACTAAAACTTTAATAACATTTTATACCTAAAATATCACATTTCAATTAATTAATTACAACTTTATTTTTTATGTAAATTAAATTAGAATTTTATTCTTATTTCAGTCTCTATCTCTCACTTTATACCAAATACAATACTAAAATTTATTTCAATTTTTTGTCTCTTAAGTTCTATCTCTCAATCTCAACCTCTCAATCTTTGTATTAATAAATAACATTTTAGACTTCATCTGTAATTTCAAAATAATTTAGGTGCACTATATTATTCAAATAAAAAGTCAGATATTCACTCTATATTAAATTCTCATATAATAACACCTTATAAAATTTAGTGGAAGAGAAAAGGAACACAAAAACATAAATAAAAAAAATTTGCACCATTTACATTAATGAGCTTGCAACTTTATGTTTGTTCTTGTATATAGCCGGTTATTAACAAATGACTACAAATTAAATTAAATTAAGTTTCAAGCAACAACGGTGATTCCATTATTGTCTTGAGAAGATGAAGGTTGTAATGCACGGATTCGAATTTCGTACTTTGTATAACTTGAGGGTTCGGATTCAGCAGCTCCAACTGAGACAAGAGGAATGGATGAAGATGAAGTGTTATAAGCGTATCCAATGTGGTTGCAACATTTGCGACAAATAAGCTTGGTTTTGCGGCGGAACAAACGCCATGAGAGTTTAGATAAGTTAGGGGCGCACTCGATTTCATCGACATGGCCAAATCTATCATCATCGATGTTGGAGAACGTTATGATGCCTCGCTTTATGGATTTCCCATATTTTGAACCGATTGTTGAGATGTCACGGTTCGAGGAAGATAGGTTAAGCTCATAACCGCAGCTACCACAGCTGCCATAGACATAAAAAGAAGAAGAAATAAAAATCAATTATAAAGTGATTTTGAGTAATAATTTATTTTATTATAATTTATTTTGATATCAAAATTAAATTTAAAAAATTAATTTAATATAAATTTTCGTTTGCAAACTTTAATCCAAACACACTTAAACAAAATTCGGAATTGTTGCGAGTTATTAGTGTTCTGTTTTCAAGTGAAGTATATAAAATTTGGCTGGGTGGCTTCAAAAAGGGACTCGATGATCAGTGATTAATCACTGTATAGCAACAAAAAGAATCTAATTATTCAGATGGATCTGTGATTGAAGTAAAATTAAAGAATATTCGAGCAGAGAGAGGGGTAGAGAGAGAACCTGTAACGTACATCCCTGTGAGAAGTGGAACGAGCATCAGAAATAGAAGGCATGCTGTGATTGAGAGGAAGAAGAAGGGCCGCACTTGCAGGACACAAGACAAATGAGGAAAAACGAAAAGGAAACGGACTCGTTGGTAGTTAGTGTTTGTGCCGTTTACTATGGAATATGGAGAGAGAGAGAGCGAGAGAGAAGAAACTAGAAAGCGTGTAGACGACACCACGACGTTGACGTTGACGTTGACGCTAACGCCACGCTGTTTCGCAAAGTGTTAAATCTAATTCCTAAATGGCGATATACTACATGGATGGACGGCTCAGGTTTAAGAAGGAAAAAAGATCACCTAAAATTGAAAAGAAAAAATATAAAGTACTAATATATTATCTGCCAATTTATTATCAATAATAATTAATTATTATATCTTAAACACATATATAAAAAAATACATCTAGAAAATATATTTATAAAGACACTTTTATTAAATGCAGCCATAAAAAAGACATTTTTATTAGACACATCCACAAAAACACTTCCATTAAATACAATTATAAATAAGAGGTGGCAGAAATTCTGTTGATAACGTAGCAGGATTGAATTGAAAATTGATAAGAAAAAAAATATTAATCATGATTAAATTTGTAACTTTTAGTTTTTAAACAAAGCTAATAATTTAATTTTCATGCATACATTCAAATATTCAATTATGTATTATTATATCTTTAAAATTAATTAATTTATAAATTCGTTATTTAAAAAATATTCAAATATATGAATTTGATTGAATTACTAAATTTTTGATACTATCAGTGACGGATCCAGAAAATTTTGTGAGTGGGGGCAAAATATACATAATATGATAATATTTTTTATAATTATATTTTATTATTATAAAATATAATTAGTCTTTAAATTATCTAATCAACAAATTAAAATACTAAAAGAATAATTTAAATAATAATATATAAATTAAAATTCCATTTTTTTAGGTTTTATATATTGAAAAGATTAAATAATATTTTCATTCTCAATACAATCAAATGTCTTTCTTTTTATATATGTCGGTTAAATAATTATTTAAAAATTCATCTCTCATACAATTACAAAATTGATTCTTTATATTATTCATATTTAAAAAGTTTTTTCAACTGATGTTATCCAAAAAAAACTAAAGTTAACTTAAAAAAAAACACCAACGAATAAACAGTATTATTTTGATTTCTTATTTTATTATTATTATTATTATTATTATTATTATTATTATTATTATTATTATTATTATTATTATTATTTAACCATTTTTTATTTAATAGTCAATATAAGATTAATATTTTTATTAGTCATTTTTAATTTAATATTAAAATTATTTTAATAAGATAATCTATTTAATTTGAAATTAATTTAACAGAATAATTTTATATATTTATAATCAAATCTAATAAAATATTAGGCGAAATTCTATTGACTATCAAATATTTAGATTAAATGAATATGTCATTTGTTAAATATTAAATGATTTTTTTGTCACTTTTAATAAATATAATATTTATTAGTTATTTTTATCACAATTTTCAAATAATTTAACAATTATTTTGTCTGCGTCTGAATCTTTTAGATATTAAATTGGTAGTTACTTCTATTTTGAATAAATAATCAAATATATATAATATATATACACAGCACAACAATGATATTCACTAAGTATATAAATATATTTTTTCAAATTATAAATTTATTTATTAGTCACAATTATAAAATAACAAATCTATAATTATTTTACTCTTTCTTTTTAAAGGTTATTGTAACAAATTTATTTAAATTTTGAATTATTATTTGTTTTTTTATCATTGAAGTTAATAAGTGAAATTCATTTATAGTGGGGTCAAATTTAATTATATAATGGGGGCAAATAAATTTTATTACTATATATTAGTTAACAAATTTTTAAATTTCAATGGGGGCACTTGCCCCCACTCCCTTCAACATGGATCCGTCCCTGGATACTGTCAATGTATTAAAATTAAATTTTAAATATAAAAAAAAATGATTTGTATATGTAACTAAAAAAATAATTTTTCACTTAAAAAATAGAATATTTATCATCTCAACTTATCAATCTCAAATTTATTATAATTACACATGTAATTAATCAAACAATCATGTTACGTATATACTAAAATTAATCATTAGTATAAAAAATATTAGAATATAAATATATATTTAAAATAAATTAAATTACACATATATTTATACATAAATATATTAGTAGATAACTTTATTAGTAACTGATTTAATATATAAATAATATTTTTATTAATCAAAAGGTAAATTAATAAATACTTTAGTATTTATAAAAGTATAATTAAATATATCATGCAATAAAAATAATTATAAAAGATTATGTCATTAATAAAAGAAATTAATTTTGATGTACTCAATAGATATATTTTTTTACGCAATTATCCAGTTAAAAAATTGGTAAAAAAAGAATTGAAGGATTTATATATATTGAATTTATAATTTTTATTATATATAATACTTACTTTGAATAAAAAATTATTAGACCCATAGTTTCTCATTTTGCTAACGACATTGTACTTCATATTTATAAATAGATAAAATAAAACTCTTTATACACAAACTCATGTATCTCATTTTTCTGTCATTCTTTGGATTTGAAAAATTGGTTCTTGTATTATAGCAGAGAGCATCCGTTTAAGTTCTTTTCGAGATTTTGGTGGATATAGTGAGCAAAAAATAATGACATCTTTAATCCTCATGAAACTTGGCCTCCGAAAAAAGTGATTTGTCTGGCATTAATTTTAGAAAAGGAGTTTAGAAATATTTTTGAATTACAACGTATGTCCCTTCCCTCTACTCTAAATGGTTTTTGGAATCCTCTATCCATTAGTACTTTCAAGATTAATTGTGATACTAGTTATCTTGGTTCGGATGATAGTGTTGGTTTTGCTTGTGTTATTAGAAATTGTAACGGGAGTTGGCAAAGGGAGTGTTTGGAAATGATTGAGAGTAATAATATTCTTCAAGGAGAATTATTTGCTATTTGGAGATGATATCTCTTAGATTGAGATGTGGGTCAACGAGATGTTATTTGTGAGACGAATTGTGTGAAAGTATTTAATCTTATTACTAATCACCAAGATGGTTTTGGATTTATTGATCAATTGGTGCTCAAAATAAAAGATATCATGCATTGGAATTGGCGTGTTGACTTTCGTTTGATTATGTAAGATACAAACACGGTGACAGATATTATAACAAAGATAACGATGAAGTTACAACTTTTTCATATGGAGCTTACTTCACCTTAAAAGGAGTTTAAATGAATCTTAAAAAAGATTGTTCCTCTATTTAAAAAGATCTTTTATTTAGTTTTTCTTTTTTTAGTTTATTTCAGTAAAAAAAAATCAGGAAATCAACGGCCGGTGAGTTTTCTACTACAATATTTCATGAATAATTTAGACACCTCAACCCTCGATTCCTCGCTGTTAAGTCTCTACTCTAGTGTTAGTTTATCGAATATGAAGCAATTAGAATATTTAGGAATCTTTATGTCTCAGAGTTTCATCACTAGTATATAATACAACCAAAGCCATCATTTGTTGACATGTGTATCTCATAATAACGCGCGTGAACTACGGAAACTAGGAAGTTGCAATCATTTTTAATCAGAATGTTCCATGACCTAAAAGCCAATAGCCCAAAGCTCACATGGCAGGATTGGAATAATGGTTTGCCTAACAACTATTTTAATCACATTTATTTAAGCATATAAAAATGAGAAATGTTTATGAGAATTTATTATTTTTGACTATGAGCTAGTCATCAATATTTAAGAGTATAGAATAAAATATATAGTTAAATTACTAAATTAAAAGAATTAAACTAAAAAAATTGAGTTAATAACTAATTTATCGTCAAAAATAATAAATTTTGATAACTCTAGCATTTTTGTATAAAAAATTTATTTTAAAGTTTTTACATATTTAATGTTAGTTGAAAACTTTACCCAGTGAAATGTTGAAGGTTGAAACTCGCATATTCACATATTAATGATGTAAATGTGGAGATTGGAGTGTATGATCGGTGCTACTTTTAAGGAGATAGAGATGCATGGTGATAGAAGTGTTTGTTTGGCAAGAAATGAATGCACAGATCATACAAATTTTGTTCTGTCTAAGTACAAGAAATAAGGTTGTTAGTGGCATCCTAGTCTTCCTCTTCATCTGTGACAAATTTACCAGTTCCAGGATTGAGAGCAGCAATGAAGAAGAAAGCAACATTGAACAACACAAGGGGTTCAATTTCATTGATGGGTACCCCTGTCTCAATGTTGAGTTGTGCTAGTGCTCCTTTCCCTGTAATAATCTCTCCAATTAAAGAGAATGCAAATCCCAATTGAGCCAATCTTCCAACAAATAGTTCGTTTGCTTTGGTGAATCCAAACAAAGGACCTACTCATACAAAAACAACCAAACCACTTTCATCACAATTCAATCAATCTAACCAATTTTCATTTACATTACCAAAAATGCTATGCGCATAAAAATAATCATCATAACATATTTGTATATAAATACATGTATTGTTTAATTCATTTTTAATATATATATTATACTGATAATTAATTTAGTAACTAATTTTTAATTTTAATATACACATAACATGATTGTCACATAATTATATGTAAAAAATAAAAACCTACTTTCCAATACTCTCTGTGAGATTAATTATCCTGTATTTAGTTAATATAATCTTTAAAATCAACTCTAATTATAATTCATAAGAACCATTAATTAAATCAGTTTTCGTGATTCACATTGCAACGATACTGAACGTATTTTCTCCTAATTTGAATGTGGTGAAACATTTAATAACTAATATTTTAAATCATAAATAAATAAAATTAATTATTATATTTATAATTAATTAAGTTATTCTATTTTTGACTGATTTGGAGTTTGTTTCATATACTTTTTCTTTTTAAATTCAACTCGTGTACACCAAAATTCAAACGCTATATATTTATGTATAAATATGTGTATTGAAATTCATTGTCATTTACAATATATATTTTATATAAATAATTAATTTTTGTAAATACAGTTCTTCTATTACGAGAATTTGAAATTAAGGTCACTATGTGTCTATGTCTATAATCAATCCCACATTGGTATCTATTAACAGATAAAGGGTCAAATTCTTATGAATTTAGAATGTAAAACACGTTAAATATGGTAGCACATAATAATTAAATATGTTAAATTATAGAATTATGTTACCTCCTTCTTTGAGACCAAGAGCTGATCTGAAGCCTTTGCCTGGAGGAATGACACCTCCAGTGTTAGGTTCATCATCATCAACGAATTTACCACGGTCACCAAGTGCTCCAATGGCTCCAAGCAGTGTGAAAAGGATGAAGAAAAGGAGAAGAGGCTCAGCTTCATAAATTGGAACCCCTGTTTCCAAGTTCAATTGTGCTAAAATTCCTTTACCAGTAATTGCTTCTCCTAAAATTGATGCCTGCACAAATTATGTGCCTTTTTTGTCATCACATTCCATTCTTTTTTCTATAAAATCTTCTTTTAGTATCAAATAATTGGCAATTCAGAGAAACTAGTATCTTACTTTTTTTTTTAACATATCATTTTGTTTGAGTTGAAAATTATTTTGACCCAGAAAGCATATCTGATAGTGAATTTGGAAATTGTAAAAACAAGGTAAATTTACTTTGCTCAACGAAAGTGAAGTCTTCTATATAAAGTACTATAGACTACCGAAGATTGATTAAAATAAATAAATAAAGAATAAAAAGTCTAGGGAGTAGTACTTTTACTAAAATTTTACCAGCAAAAGAAAAGTGAATAATCTTATACTATTAGATGTAATCTCACATCATTAAAAATATTAATGATGACTAATTAATTGTTACAAATAACAACACCTGTTGACCCCTAACACTCCTCGATAAAAAATAATGTAAGAAACTATTTTTTTTAAGGTTAATATTCGTTAATTTTTTTGAAATTATTTTAAAATTTAAATTCTAAATTATAAATCTTTAATTTTAAATTCTAAATTATAAATCTAAATCTTAAAATTCAGTAATGTTAGCTACCTAAAAAGAGGAGCGCTAGGGGCAGCAACTTTTGTATTTTGTAACCATCAATTGACAATCAATAGTGATTTTAATGGTGTGAGATTACATCCAATGGTGAAAAATCACTTATTTTTCTTTTGATAGTTAAATGATAGTCACAAAACACAAAAATTGCTTGCCCCTAGACTTTCTCACCTAGAAATTAGTCTTCTGTATTTTTCGTAAATAAATAAATAAATGATTTATACTCACAGCAAAACCAATCATGGCAACACGACCAACAAAGAGCTCGTTCTGCTTAGTAAAACCAAAGCCTCCAGAAGTTCCAAATATACCATCTTCAACCTTTGGCTTTGGCTTTACAACCTGTAGGGAAACTAAATTCATTAGTTCAAGAAAAAACAAACTCTTAGCTTTATTAATGTTATTATAAGAAAATAAGAGAAAAAGAATGCATCATGTGTACCTTAGGAGGGGCTTTGGTCTTGGATTTGAAGAGTGCCAGAGTTGTGAATGTAGGAGGTGAAAAAGAGAGAGAATTAGAAGGAATTGGGTTGAATGGGAGATGAGAGAATTTAGGCCTCAATCTTTGATTCTGAAGTTGAAGCAAAGTGTCTTTCTTCAAATCCATGGAGTAAGTAGTTGAGACACTAGACATGAGCAACATGGTTTGAGCCATCATTATTGTTATTATTATTGCTTGCTTCCTTCCACACAAACAAAGATAGATGATGAGAAACCTTAGTATGATGCTATCTACTATGTTCTTACTTGTTAGTAATAGTTTACCTAAATATCATAGTAGAAATATATGGGAATATAGCATCTAAAAACAAGGGTGTGGATATGGTGTAAGAATTGATGACAGGCAAATACAATGCCCACGTCTCCTCTATCAAATGTACCATATATTTTCATCGTGATAATGTTTTTTGATTTAAGCTATTATAATGCAAAATTATTGGTGTATTATCTAATTTATAAACTTAATTTTTTGGGACCTTTCATTTTCTACCTCAAACTTTGGTCGGTACACTCAGATCTTGGTTGCAAAATGTCATAAACTTTAGTTTAAGAAGAGTCCACAATTTAATTAAGAATAATATGATCGATAATTCATGATTTTTACACTATTTTATCTGATATTATTTCACAGTTGAGATTAAAATCTAAATTGGAAGGTAAGGGACAAAGGGACACATGTGTGGATTGTTTTGAAGTGTGGCTCAGTCTCATTCTTCCACAATTTAAACTCACTAGTCACTAGCTACTTCAAGTTAACCTAACTCCCAGTTGATAGGGAGAAGTGGACAAGGAAATCTGAAGTTGACAAATCATAACTTGACACGACCACAACCGTTTCAATGGATTATGGATATTCCCTACTACACAAAAATCTGTTATGTTATTTCTCTTTTTGGACACGATGCTTTTTTTTTTTTGGTTTACCCAAACGGTATCTCCCAACCCGACAGGTTGAAGACTAATCCGTCGCGAATCTGAGCTCCATTTAAGGGTCTGTCGCTGGCCAATGAGTTGCTGCATGCACAAGGCGGGATTCGAACTCCTGACACTTGTTTAAGCGGACGAGTGAGCTGACCACTCGACCAACCCAAGTTGGTTTTTTGGACACGATGCTTTACTATGTGTTTTTGTTCATTATGTGTTATATCATTTTAGTTGCCCAAATTTTACAACTTTTTTTTCCTCTTCCATTAAGGCCGGAGCCCAACACATTTTTATCATATAAAATGAAATTGGACATTTTTTTATGGTCTTAAGTCTTAACTATTTAAGTCTACTGAGACATGCGATGCAGTGGCAAAATTAAGCCGGCAAAATTAAGCCACACCAGGTTTGAATCTTAGCAGTGGTGGCTAGGTTAGTGTAAGTGTATAGTATGTTTGTATGACCAAAAAAAAAAAAAAGTTAATATACAGTGATATAATATTCTGTTCATATGTGTCTTACACTCTTACTATTGATAATCTTTTTTTGCCCTAAATCAGAGTAATAATATTCTTCATTGAATAAAAATTAATAAATTTTATTTATTAAATTATATATAAATATTGGACGCTTCAGTTTTATCATTTTTAATGGTTATAGTTATAATATATTTGTGAATAGAATATTTTCACAATAATATAATAGTAGAACTTTTTTTTTGGTTTGCGATTATAATAGTTGATGAGTTTGGAAAACTCCAAATTAATTTGATGATGATCAAACATTATTAAAATAATTAATTACAAAATTATTAATGTAATTTTCATTTCACAATTGATAAATTAATAATTTTGTTGTGCAGATTTTTTGGACCGAAAATGGCAAGCCCAATATGTTGAATACATTTAACTTTGTGCAATATTGTTATATGAATTATGGCTGAATTGTTATGCTTGTTGGGCCAGAAAAATATTTTTGAAGCCCAACAAGATGGTTGGTCCGAAATTAAAAAGGGAATTGGGGCCAAGGTTTAAGCTACCCATTTAATATGATGAAATCCATTTCTTTATTTATTTTGCTGCACGCTTTCAACGGATCTCACTTTCATCATGTGGTAGATTCCAAACTTATTCAACTATCATTAATTGCATTGAAACCATGAGAGAGAAATAGTAATTGATTTGATTGCCATCAATGCTATCACACGCTACTAAGCAAAAGGAAAGTAAAAGTTAATTCAATTTAATTCTTTTATTCAAATCACATTCAAAGTTTTCTCTCTTCTCTCTCTTCTCTCTCAAACTTTCGGTCACTTCACAGAGGAAATATGGAAGCTAAGTCAAGTTATCAGAAAAAAGAAGAAGCTAGTAGCAAGGCCATAGTGATCATGGCACCAAGAAAAATGAAATCTGAAATATGGTGTGGTTGAGATCTTTACCACAAAAGGTAAGATGTGGTAAAGTGATCTCAAGCCTTCCATACCCGAAAATGGTGAAGATCCACTTCGGTCAGAAGAAGAGATCCCTTGGAAGCATGGCTTGTCTCTACCTTTGCTCAACCACTACAGGAGGTAGCTACTGTAGCTACGTGGAGGATGAGGCAGGAGGAGCAGTCAAATATCAAGAACTCATCAAGGGCTAGGAATCCATCTTGGAGAGCAAGTCAAGATGGAAGGCCCAGATTGATGAAGCTTGGTGTGAATGGAAGACACAGAGGTAATTGCATGTTGGGTTTTATATTCGGTTTCCTCTCCTCTCTTTGGCCGAACCGGTTTTTGTATGAAGAAGAAGAAGTTAGCTCGGTTCAACAGTTTCAACCTTGGAGGCTTCCCCTTCTATAAATAAGGGAGAACAACCAGGACTTGAAGCAAGGAGTCAAGAGTGCAAAGCACAGAGTTCTCATAGCTACCCAAGCTAACAAAAGTTCTTCTCCTTCAATGTTATTCATTTTATAATTTTTCTGTTTAGTTTTGTATGTCTTGAGTCTCATGGAAAAAGGCAAACAGTGAGGTTTGTAAGAAAAAGCCATAAAGCGAAAAAAGGTAGAGTATACAAAATTAAAAGAAAAAGTCATAGATGTCATAGAGGTCCTTTGTACATCTGTGTTGTGTTTCATGATTCTGTGGGAATCCCCTTACAAGTTGGGTTAGCACTTAGCAGTTGAAAGCTTGGTAGGTGACAAAGTCAAGTTCAGGATTGGGGTTAGATTCTGGACTTGTCCCGGATAGGAAGGGTAGTTCCTAGGAAGAATTGGTGTATGTAATCATGATGATTATAGTGAAATTCCATCATTGTTGTGATGGAGACTGGATGTAGGCTGCATTGCACTTGGCAGCTGAACCTGGATATTTCGTGGTGTGATTCTCTCTCTCTCTTCTACTCCATTTCTGTTTCTGCTGCATAGGAGATAAAACTGAAAAATATCTCTTGCCTGGTTACGAGACAAAAAGAAAAAGTCTCGTGGCTAGGTACGAGACAAAAAGCAAAAAGTCTCTAGAAGTTATTTCAAAGGCCAGCAAGTGTTATTAAGCGAAAAAGGGGCTAAGATTCAACCCCCTTCTCTTAGCCACTGATAAACCATCAATAGTAATTAACAAAATACTTTAATTTCGAACACCTAATATCCTAGAATGTTGGAAATAAATTTAAATCTTATTCGAAACTCATAAAATACAAATTTTCATTCTCCTCTTGAGAGAGTAAATTGATTCTAAAATGGGTCGGGGAGCCCCACCAACCAAGATAGGTTCAAAATGCTAGCTCATCTCGCTTTATGGCGGATTGGTGGGCTAGTCCGCTTAACTTTAAAAAAAATTCATTAAAATTAATAAAAAATAATAATTAAAAAATTAAATACAAATAAAAAATAGTCAAATTATAATATAATTTTGGGTTAAGTACTGTTTTCGTCCCTAAGGTCTGGGGTGAAAATCAAATTCGTCCCCGACCTTTTTTTGTTATTAAAATCATCCCAACGTTACAAAACGTTATAAAATCATCCTTTTGTCCATAAATAAAAATTTCCAGACAATTTTTTCCTTAAACAAAAATAAAAAAATCCTCTCCCATTATTACCACTATCCCCTGCAGCATCAGTCATTACTACTACCACCACCACACCATTCTTCATCCATCCATTAACCCCAAACCCATCACAACACCAAAAATAGCAACAGCAACTCAATTTTAAAGTGAAAAAAGAGAAAAAAAACTTGGCAGCAACAACTCAATTCTTGATCCACTTCCTTCTGAGCTTCCACCTTCACGGCCACCAGCCTGGCTATGGCGCTTCGACAGAAGGGACAAACCGACAGCGTAAGGGCAGCCGTGGCAGGGTTTGGTTTATGGTGAACGAAATTGTGATCACACTTTTCACAACTCCGGTACAACTAACCAGCAAGTGCACTGGGTCGTCCAAGTAATAAAATCTTATGCGAGTAAGGGTCGATCCCACGGAGATTGCCGGCTTGAAGCAAGCTATGGTCATCCTGTAAATCTTAGTCAGGCGAATTCAATTGGTTATGAGTTTTGATAATTGAAGGATAAATAAAACGTAAATTAAAATAAAGATACTTATGTAATTCATTGGTGGAAATTTCAGATAAGCGTTTGGAGATGCTTTGTTGCTTCTGAACCTCTGCTTTCCTATTGTCTTCATCCAATCATGCGTGCTCCCTTCCATGGCAAGCTGTATGTTGGTGAATCACCGTTGTCAATGGCTACCATCTGTCTTCTCAATGAAAATGGTCCAGGTACGGTTTCTGTACGGCTAATCAACTGTCGGATCTCTCGTCTCGGATGAAAAATACCAGGCACAGCTACCGCACGGCTAATCATTCGTCGGTTCTCACTTGTGTCGGAATAGGATCTCTCTATCCTTTTGCACACTGTCATTGCGCCGAACATTCGTGAGTTTGAAACTCGTCACAGTCATCCCTTCCCAGATCCTACTCAGAATATCACAGACAAGGTTTAAACTTTTCGGATCTTAAGAATGCTGCCAATTGGTTCTAGCCTCTACCACGAAGGTTCTAATCTCACGGATTCGAATGCTCTGTTGTCAGGAGAGACAAGTCAAATCCGTGGATCAGAGACCCAAGAGACTATACTCCAGCTGTCGTCCAATGACTACGTTGAACATCATGTAGACCGCTTGTGGTTATCAGGCATGCGGATCTTGGCTAAGCGAGTAACGACGATAGTGGGTGATTGTCACGGGTCACCCCTTCATTCTGACTTAACTGAATTAAGTACAAGAGTATATCTTGGAGAAGAAGTAAGTGTAAATTGAAAGAGAAACAATAGTACTTGCATTAATTCATGAAGAACAGCAGAGCTCCGCACCTTAATCTATGAGGTGTAGAAACTCCACCGTTGGAAAATATATAAGAGAAAAAGGTCTAGGCATGGCCGAATGGCCAGCCTCCCAATGTGAAAAATGGCATAAGATTATATGATCCGAATACAATAGGAAAGACTAGTATTTATACTAAACTAGTTACTAAGGATTACAGAAATTGAGTACTAAGTGCAGACAGTGCAGAAATCTACTTCTGGGGCCCACTTGGTGTGTGCTTGGGCTGAGCATTGAGCTTTACACGTGCATAGGCCTTTTCTAGAGTTAAACTCCAGCTTGGATGCCAGTTTGGGTGTTTAACTCCAGTTCTGGTGCCAGTTCCGGCGTTTTACGCCAGAAAATGGTCTCTGGCTGGCGTTGAACGCCAGTTTGAGCCATCAAATCTCGGGCAAAGTATGGACTATTATATATTTCTAGAAAGCCCAAGATGTTAGCTTTTCAGCTCAATTAAGAACGCGCCAATTGGACTTCTGTAGCTCCAGAAAAACGCATTTGAGTGCAGGGAGGTCAGAATCCAACAGCATCTGCAGTCCTTTCTCAGCCTCTGAATCAGATTTTTGCTGAGGTCCCTGAATTTCAGCCAGAAAATACCTAAAATTACAAAAAAATACACAAACTCATAGTAAAGTCTAGAAATGTGATTTTTGCATAAAAACTAATAAAAATATAATAAAAAGTAACTAAACATACTAAAAACTATGTAAAAACAATGCCAAAAAGCGTATAAATTATCCGCTCATCACAACACCAAACTTAAATTGTTGCTTGTCCCCAAGCAACTAAAAACAAAATAGGATAAAAAGAAGAGAAAATACAATAAATTTCAAAATATCAATGAAGCTTAGTTTCAATTAGATGAGCGGGACTAGTAGCTTTTTGCTTCTGAACAGTTTTGGCATCTCACTTTATCCTTTGAAGTTCAAAATGATTGGCATCCATAGAAACTCAGAATTCAGATAGTGTTATTGATTCTCCTAGTTTAGTATGTTGATTCTTGAACACAGCTACTTTATGAGTCTTGGCCGTGACCCTTAGCATTTTGTTTTTCAATATTACCACCGGATACATAAATGCCACGGACACATAGCTGGGTGAACCTTTTCAGATTGTGACTCAGATTTACTAGAGTCCCCAATTAGAGGTGCTCAGAGTTCTTAAGCACACTCTTTTTGCTTTGAATCACGACTTTTACCATTCAGTCTCGAGCTTTTCACTTGGACCTTCATGACACAAGCACATGGTTAGGGACAGCTTGATTTAGCCGCTTAGGCCATGATTTTATTCCTTTGGGCCCTCCTATCCATTAATGCTCAAAGCCTTGGATTCTTTTTTTACCCTTGCCTTTTAGTTTAAAGGGTTATTGGCTTTTTGCTCTTGCCTTTTGGTTTAAAGAGCTATTGGCTTTTTCTGCTTGCTTTTTTTTTTCTTTCTTTTTCTTTATTTTTCGCCATTTTTTTACAAGCTTTGTATTTTTCAATGCTTTTTCTTGCTTCAAGAATCAATTTTATGATTTTTCAGATTGTCAATAACATTTCTCTTTTTTTCATTATTCTTTCAAGAGCCAACTATTTTAACATTCATAAACTTCACTATAAAAAATATGCACTATTCAAGCATTCATTCATAAAACAAAAAGTATTGCCACCACATCAAAATAATTAAACTATTTTCAAGATAGAATTCGAAATTCATGTACTTCTTTTTCTTTTTCAAAAAACATTTTTCATTTAAGAAAGGTGAAAGATTCATGGAACATTCATAGCTTTAAGACATAGACACTAAACACTAATGATCATGTAATGAAGACACAAACATAGTCAAAACATAAAGCATAAAAACCGAAAACAGAAAAGAAAATAAACAAGGAGATTAAAGAACGGGTCCACCTTAGTGATGGTGGCTTCTTCTTCCTCTTAAAGAACCAATGTAGTTCTTAAGCTCTTCTATGTCTCTTCCTTGTCTTTGTTGCTCCTCTCTCATGGCCTTTTGGTCCTCTCTGATTTCACAGAGGATGATGGAGTGCTCTTGGTGCTCCACTCTTAGTTGCTCCATGTTGGAACTCAATTCTCCTAAAGAGGTGTTGAGTTGCTCCCAATAATTGTGTGGAGGAAAATGTATTCCTTGAGGCATCTCAGGGATTTCTTGATGAGAAACTTCCTCATGCTCTTGTTGAGGTCCATGAGTGAGCTCTCTTGTTTGCTCCATCCTCTTTCTAGTGATGGGCTTTTGAGATGAATCTCTCCATCTCCCATGACTCGGAGTTGGAAGCAACTACTTTCCCTTTCCTCTTCTTAGAGGTTTCTTCGGCCTTAAGTGCCATTAATGGTTATGAAAAAACAAAAAGCAGAGCTTTTTTCCACCCCAAACTTAAAAGGTTTGCTCGTCCTCGAGCAAAAGAAGAAAGAAAGGATTAGAGGAAGAAGAGATGGAGGAGATGGAATTGTGTGAATGGTTCGGCCAAGGAGGGTTTTAGGTGGTTATGATGTGTGAAAATGAAGAAGTGATAAGGGGCTTATATAGGAGTGGAGTGGAAAGGGAATTCTTGTAATAGGTGTTGGGTTTGGGAGGGAGATGGTTTGAATTTGAATGGGTGGGGGTAGGTGGGTTGTATCATGGTTTTGGAGGAGAAATGGAGGTGATTGGTGGAGGTTATTTTGGGGAAGAGTGTTATGGAAAGGTGTGAAAAGGAGAGAAAAAGAGTTGGGGTAGGTGGGGATCCCGTGGGGTCTACAGATCTTGAGGTGTCAAAGAATTCTGCTCCTTGCACCTTTCTGGCGTTTAAACGCCCTCTGTGTGCCATTTCTGGCATTTAACGCCAGTTCTGCTGCCCATTCTGGCGTTAAACACCAGTCTGTCTGCCAATTCTGGCGTTTAACGCCCAGAATGCTGCCAGACTGGGCGTTAAACGCCTATTCTGCTATCCTTACTGGCGTTTAAGCCTGTCCTCCAGGGTGTGCTATTTTTTATGCTATTTTTTATTCCGCTTTAATTCTGTAACTATTTTTGTGACTCCACATGATCATCAACCTAAAGAAAACATAAACTAACAATGGAAAATGAAATGAAAAAATAATTAACATAGATAAATAAGATTGGGTTGCCTCCCAATAAGCGTTTCTTTAATGTCAATAGCTTGACAGTAAGCTCTTACAGAGCTTCACAGATACTCAAAGCATGATTGTGGCCTCCCAACACCAAACTTAGAGTTTGAATGTGGGGGCTCTGCTTGACTCTGTATGGAGAGAATTGAATGAAGCTTTTCATGCTTCTTCTCCATGTTTACAGAAGAAGATCCTTGAGCCTTAAACACAAGGTAGTCCTCATTCAATTGAAGGACTAACTCTCCTCTGTCCACATCAATCACATCCCTTGCTGTGGCTAGGAAGGGTCTTCCAAGGATAATGGATTCATCCTCATCATTCTCAGTGTCTAGGATTATGAATTCAGCAGGGATGTAAAGGCCTTCAACCTTTACTAAGACATCCTCTACAAGTCCATAAGCCTATTTTATTGATTTGTCTGCCATCTCTAGTGAGATTCTTGCAGCTTATACCTCAAAGATCCCTAGTTTCTCCATTACAGAGAGTGGCATGAGGTTTATACCTGACCCCAGGTCACACAGAGCCTTCTCAAAGGTCATGGTGCCTATGGTACAAGGTATTAAGAATCTTACGGGATCCGGTTTCTTCCGAGGTAATTTCTGCTGAACCAAGGCATTCAGTTCATTGATGAGCGATGGAGGTTCATCCTCCCAAGTCTCATTACCAAATAACTTGGCACTCAGCTTCATGATTGCTCCTAGAATTGTGATCACACTTTTCACAACTCCGGTACAACTAACCAGCAAGTGCATTGGGTCGTCAAAGTAATAAAACCTTACGCGAGTAAGGGTCGATCCCACGGAGATTGCCGGCTTGAAGCAAGCTATGGTCATCCTGTAAATCTTAGTCAGGCAGATTCAATTGGTTATGAGTTTTGATAATTGAAGGATAAATAAAACGTAAATTAAAATAAAGATACTTATGTAATTCATTGGTGGGAATTTCAGATAAGCGTTTGGAGATGCTTTGTTGCTTCTGAACCTCTGCTTTCCTATTGTCTTCATCCAATCATGCGTGCTCCCTTCCATGGCAAGCTGTATGTTGGTGGATCACCGTTGTCAATGGCTACCATCTGTCTTCTCAGTAAAAATGGTCCAGGTACAGTTTCCGTACGGCTAATCAACTGTCGGATCTCTCGTCTCGGATGAAAAATACCAGGCACAGCTACCGCACGGCTAATCATTCGTTGGTTCTCACTTGTGTCGGAATAGGATCTCTCTATCCTTTTGCACACTGTCACTGCACCGAACATTCGTGAGTTTGAAACTCATCACAGTCATCCCATCCCAGATCCTACTAAGAATATCACAGACAAGGTTTAGACTTTTCGGATCTTAGGAATGCTGCCAATTGGTTCTAGCCTCTACCACGAAGGTTCTAATCTCACGGATTCGAATGCTCTGTTGTCAGGAGAGACAAGTCAAATCCGTGGATCAGAGACCCAAGAGACTATACTCCGGCTGTCGTCCAATGACTACGTTGAACATCATGTAGACCGCTTGTGGTTGTCAGGCACGCGGATCTTGGCTAAGCGAGTAATGAAGATAGTGGGTGATTGTCACGGGTCACCCCTTCATTCTGACTTAACTGAATTAAGTACGAGAGTATATCTTGGAGAAGAAGTAAGCGTGAATTAAAAGAGAAACAATAGTACTTGCATTAATTCATGAAGAACAGCAGAGCTCCGTACCTTAATCTATGAGGTGTAGAAACTCCACCGTTGGAAACTACATAAGAGAAAAAGGTCTAGGCATGGCCGAATGGCCAGCCTCCCAATGTGAAAAATGGCATAAGATTATATGATCTGAATACAATAGGAAAGACTAGTATTTATACTAAACTAGTTACTAAGGATTACAGAAATTGAGTACTAAGTGCAGATAGTGCAGAAATCCACTTTCGGGGCCCACTTGGTGTGTGCTTAGGCTGAGCATTGAGCTTTACACGTGCATAGGCCTTTTCTAGAGTTAAATGCCAGCTTGGATGCCAGTTTGGGCGTTTAACTCCAGTTCTGGTGCCAGTTCCGGCATTTTACGCCAGAAAAGGGTCTCTGGCTGGCGTTGAACGCCAGTTTGGGCCATCAAATCTAGGGAAAAGTATGGACTATTATATATTGCTGGAAAGCCCAAGATGTTAGCTTTCCAGCCCAATTGAGAACGTGCCAATTGGACTTCTGTAGCTCTAGAAAAATGCGTTTGAGTGCAGGGAGGTTAGAATCCAACAGCATCTGCAGTTCTTTCTCAACCTCTGAATCAGATTTTTGCTCAGGTCCCTCAATTTCAACCAGAAAATGCCTGAAATTATAGAAAAACACACAAACTCATAGTAAAATCCAGAAATGTGATTTTTGCATAAAAACTAATAAAAATATAATAAAAAGTAACTAAAACATACTAAAAACTTTGTAAAAACAATGCCAAAAAGCGTATAAATTATCCGCTCATCAGTTTGTTGTGGCAACATAGGGCTAATGTGCATAGTGCAAACATCTGGTGCCCACAGTTCTTGACTTCAATTGTGCATTCTTGCTCAAAGCAAATGTAGCATAATGTTGATTCGCTAACCTGAAACAAATTATATCTTGTTAAATCCAATTTGAGAGACAGATGCAGAGTGGGTGGAATTGAGTTGAATTAAATTGAATAACATGAGAGATATTATCATCATCAGAATGAGATGGAGATGGGAGAGAGTAGGTGGTAGGCTTTAATAATATATTTTTCTTCTTGGCTTCTTGATTAAGTTAGCTGATGAACTTCAATGGAGAGGGCTACACAAAAGGCTCTGCAGACGAGGGATTCAGCAGTGATGCACATACCCCATATTTGTGCTTCATAGCTACCACATACGGTATTCTCCTTCATGGATAAACAATCAACATAAATCCATGAATATGTGAATGGTTCATTACACTGAAACAAAACAAGAGAATACTCAGATGCGTCGCGCTGAAGACGATCGGCGCCCCAAACTAATTTTTTTTTACCATACCGAATAATTTTTTTTAATTGAAGGGGATGGAAAGTTGTAAGGACAAAAATTGAAGGGGATGGGGTGGGAGGGGGGTACGAGGAAGGGGAAGGGGATGGGGTGGGGGGAGGGGGTACGAGGAAGGGGATGGGGTGTTGTAAGGAAAAAAAATTGAAGGAAATAGGGTGGGAGGGGGGTACGAGGAAAGGGATGGGGTCGCGCCGCGGGGGGGGGGGGGATATGAGGTACTGGAGTGGGGGGGGGATATGAGGTACTGGAGTGGGGTGTTGGGGGATATTTTGTTTTTACTTTTTAATATTATTTTTATTATTTATATTAATTATTAAGGGTAATTTGGTAAAAAAAATAAAGTTAAAGTAGAAAAGAACGATTTTATAACGTTTTGTAATGTTGAGGATGATTTTAATAACAAAAAAAGGTTGGGGACGATTTTGATTTTGGCCTCAGACCTTAGGTAGCGTTTGTTTGCAGAGACTGGAACTGAGACTGAAAGACAGAAACTCAGTATTATGTTTGTTAAGCTAGAGACTGGAACTTAAATTTCTGTCTCTGTCTTCCAAATTTTAGTATTTCAGTACCTCCAAAAAGTAGGGACACTGGAGACAGAAAATTTTAAAGACGGGGACAGAAATTTCAATTATAATTTGTACCTAAATTACCCCATTCTAATTCAATAATTCCAAAATTACCCTTTGTAAATCAGGGCTTCTTCAGAATTACCCCATCTTCTTATTCTTCTTCAGAATAACCACGTAGCTTTTGAAGCACCATCTGAAGAACAGCCGCTGCCTCACCACGCCGCTGGCCTCGCCACCGCTAGGTAAGTGGTTTGCCGCTTGCAAGTTAATGTTCGTGGTCCCCATCTTCTCATCTCTCCTCTTTCACCTTCACAGGAAAGTCAAAGAACGAAGCTGCCGCCTCTCCCCGGTTGCTGTCGACGTCAACCATCAACTCCTCGTCTAAGTGCTCTGACCTAGGTTAGTTATATACAAAAGTTGTTTAATTTACTGATTCCTTTCATCTTTTCAGTCATGCCCTAATTCGTGGATTTGTTTCTTTCATCTTTTCCGTCATGCCTTAATTTGTGAAAGTTTCTTTGATGAGAACGAAAGCCAAGCTAACTAACCCATTTATTTCAGCTTTATAATAACATGAGTTTATGATGTTTACCTCCTATTTTTGTCTCGTAAGAACTAATTACTGAACAATCTGGGATCAATTGTGAAGTTTGATCAGTTTGATAGCAGGGTCAGTGATTAAGTTTGGCCATTGCAATAAGTTTTGATGTCTTTGTTTGGCTTGTTATACTTGGATTAGTGCATCTTCAAACCTCAATATGTGCAGCTTTATAACAGCATGCTAGTTTATATGTTAGAACTTAGAACTATTATTAGGTAGGCTACAATTATTAACATATCTATTTGAGGGGAAGAATGTTTGTTCTCTAAAATAGTAAGTGAAATTGTTGAATGTACATGATATCAAGTGTGAATCACTTCACATTTTAATTACCAAATCTTCTTTGTTGCCTCTTGAAAGACTTTGATTTACTTAAAGTACCTGAAAAAGTCACTTAAAATACAGTTTGTGAAATGAGAGAGGAAACTTAATTAAAACAAGGGTGAAGCTTAACAGGAGTATCAGAATCTGCATAGAGATGGTTGCAATTTATCTGTTTATCGGTAACTATAATTACTTTTAAGCTTTTTTGCACAATGTATTGAATCATTTTCCCCCCTCTATCGCTATTGTATATAAAGCTTATGGATGGGTGATTTATTGAAAAATTTTCATGGCATGAGGTAACAGAACATCCCATTTAGATGTATGCTCTTTGCAAAATCCTCAAGTTTTCTAATACTCCTTAGATGTTGAACACAACAAGATTAGATTTTATGCTAAAATTTGGTTTGATGATTACTTGAACTGATCAAGAAAAAAAAAATAGCACACAATCACTTGGTCTATATATTAGTTTAAGCCGATACATGTTGATGGGGGAGTTTAAATCAGTTGATTATCTTAATTTGTGTAGGTAAAAATGGAGAACAAACGCATTTGGAGTGATGAAGAGACTAATGCTTTTGTTGGCTTCATGGAGGAGTTTGTGGTAGATGGTCAGAGGGCCGACTGTGGGCAGTTCAAACCAGGAACATGCGAGAAACTTGCTCTAAAGATGCTGGAGGCCTTCCCCGGTTGTACCCTGACTGCGAAGCACTGCAAGAATAAGCACAAGCGGTTGAAGGAGAAGTATCAATATGCCGCTGACATGCTTGGATGCAGTGGGTTCGGGTGGAATAATGAGAAACAATGTGTCGAGGTTGATTCGAAAGACGTCCTTGATGCATGGTTGAAGGTGAGTGTGATTCATGCTTGGTAAAATAGAACAGTGGATTTGTTCTTGCTTCTTTTCTAAATTAGTTTTGGTTTCTAATTATTTTTGTGTTGTTCTAATAATTTTGTTCTTGCTTCTTTACACAGAAATTTAATGTTTCTTACGAATTTATGCTGATGCCATGTATTGGATGCCAAGTAGGAAATTAAGCGCATTTAGTATTAGTCTCTTATATGATGCATACTTCTGTCACTAATTTGCCTGTAATAATAGTATTAACATGGCAGCTCAGTTTGAGTTAATTATATTTTTTTTTCTGCTGCGTTTGGAATTTTGGAATCGTATGAATAAATTAGTACAAAACTCATGACTTGTGCCAATTGTTTAAGTCTCTCTTGCACCATGACTTGTGCCACACTTGACACCAAAGGCAACCAATTTAGTTCTTAAATTAGGTGTTAGCTTGAAAGGTAGATGGGGACATGGTTATAGTTAATAGTTAAGTAACTAACTCTGAATGAATACGGTAGTGGCACTTCTAATGTTCCTATTTTATTGAATCTAAACTTGGTAAATCTCTCTGGAATTGCATGCCTTAAGCATTTTTACTCAGCCGGGGCAATAAACATGTGGATGAAAAATGAAATGAAGTTCCCTCAATATTGTTTACTTCTAATGTTCCCTCATTAATGTTTGTTAAATCGGGTTTATATTTTCACAGGCACATCCAACGAAGTTCTACAGTCCTGGCAAGCCATTTCTTCTTTTCCACCGGCTAGAGGGTATATTTGGCAGGGATAGAGCCACGGGAGCAGCAGCAGTTAGTGGCTTCGATGCGGAGGAACAGGTTAACGAAGAGACGGAAGAGACTACAATTGGATTTGATGACTCTGAGATGTCTCCACAACCAGAATTAGACGGAGGCCCAGCAATGCAAGGACAAGCATCACATTCTGAAGCTGGTGCGAGTGCAGGAAGTACAAGGCGATATGGGAGGAAGAGAAAGCAAGCTGACGTTTTGGAGAGGATGGCTGACCATATCCAGCAATCTTCGGCTGACCAAAGGAAGAATGCCCAACTAATTGCTGATGCCATTGTTGGTGTGAATGAGAAGTTTAAGGTTGGTGAGAAGCTCGCACAGCTTGGGTTCGGTGATGACGATGTGGTGAGGGCGATTTTGAAGTTTGCTGAGAGTCCTAATGTGTATGCACATTTCTGGGGTTTGACAGATTCACAGATGATTGGCCTTCTGCGTTCCATTATATGAAGTTGACTGTTGGCTAAGGGTATTAAGTTTGGCTTATGGTATTAAGTTTTTTACTATAGGGTTTTAGTATTTTGTGAGATGGTTATATTTTTAAGATGGTTTAACATACAAACTTATGCTTGGTATACATTTGGATAGATATTTTGGTAATGCCTTTACTTTGGTATGTATTGAATAGGTGTAGGTTCTTAGTACAATCTTTTTGGTATTGTGGTATGGCCTTTGCTTTGGTCGCTTGAGCAGGAATTGTTGGTTAAGTACAATGTTTATGGTCATGATCATGTTAATGAAAATTCTGATAATTTTAGGTCATCACATGTCCCATTCTGGTTGATTATCAGTATGCTTTTTAAACTTGTATAAAGATTATTTTCCTGCATTAGCCGGTAGCAGTAGATTTGTGTTTTTGAGTCTTATAGAAATTTTGGTGAAACGTTACTGTTTATACTGGTTTTATTGAAGTATGTACATGAAGAAGTGGGAAAAGATGCACATAGTTGCTAAATTCAGAACACAAGTAACATATTCTATTAAACAGATCTCAAATTACATAAGCATTACACAAGCATTCATAGCTGTCTTGATATTCCTTTTGAGAAATAGTGACCTTACATTGTTGTACATCAAACACTTTTGTAACAATCCTCACTACAACATAAGACATCATATATACATGCTTGCACACATGAGGGGAAACAACAATAAACAAGTAGTTTATTTCATATCTTTACAACTAGAACTGAGGAAGTAGTCGTCATTATTTAGGGTGTATACTGTTGATTTGTGATCAATTTTGATGATGGACTTTTAATTTTGGTTGAATTTCTTGATAGCTGCACCCAAACCAAAACTTGGAAAGAACAATTTTCCGCATAAAGTGATCAAGTGCTGCACAAATAAAACAAAAGCAGTTAAGGCATGTGGTGATTTGGTATACAATGTTGACATTAGTGGTAAGGCAGTTAACAATCATAACAATCACAAATTTATAAATAAATTTATAAATATAACTATCATAATTTCACAAATCAGCAATTAACAAGTCCAAGTAAGGTAAAAAAATTTATATACTACGCAATTGATGAAGCACAAATCACCAATTTTAAGCAAAGCATGGCAAAGAATAAAGGGAGAACCTACAACATCCATGGCACCAAGAACAAAGAAAAAGAAAGGCTCAGACAATGAAAAAGAAAAAGAAGAGAGAGCAAAGCAGAAGACGACGATGAAAAAGAACAAAGGCTCAGAGTAACCTAAAAAACTATCACAAATACAAATCCAAAATATAAACTACCTTATTTGGCATAACCAACAAGGAGTCTCCCTCACGAACAGTACCAGATTCCACTTTTCCCATAACAACAATTCCCATGTCTTTGAATTTGTCAATTATAGGCATCCTGTGCCAATAAGAAATTCTCCTTTATTAGAACAAACTAAGTAAAATTATTATATTTGACATTTGAGAGAGAAAGTGAAGCAATACAACACAATGTTCGGCCACAGATTAACTAAAGGGGCCTTTGGGGTCTCACTCAGGAACTTCAACAGCGTCAAGTGCTTCAAATAAGCATGGGCCATTCCACCATAGGCAGATTTTTTTATCCACTATTGTCTTCATATTTGTACCGACCAAACCAGATATTGGTAGAAAAATCACATCTGGTAAAAGATACAGACTCAGTAGAGAAATTTCACTTATGCCAACCATCAAACAAGATAAAATGAGAAAATACATAGAAAATTGTTTGTAAAGAGGCTTTTAGCACTTCCACTTTCATATATGAAACTTCCCCAAACCTACTCCAAAGAAATGGTGACTTATCAACGAGCAATACCAAATACAATGGCACCAATAACAAAGAAACCAAACAACCAAGCAAACTGCGAGCATTCTAAATTGGCTGAGTACATGACATAGTAGTTACAATTTGGATATCACAGGCAGTGAGGCAATGAGGAGAAATTGAAGAATAATGCAACATTTTGGCAAACAAAATAACCTTTTCTTGAAAACAAACAAAGAATAGAACAGACTAGAAGCAAAGCAAAAAGCCAGAACATTTTGCTCATACATTCATATGCTTCACAAAATTAAGAAGCAAATAAGGTAAGTTGAAAGAAGATACCAAGTCCGTTGACAGAGAAACTGCGGAGACCAGAGGCATAACTCCGAGACCGTGGCGACGCAAATTGAGGGGCCCGCAGGCGGCAGCAACTTTACAAACCATGGAGAGCAACTGGCGCCACGAAGATGAACTGGTGGAGAATTTGAGAGGCGTCGCCGTCGTTTGGACCCGTGGAGGTGCTACCGGCGGCGGGTCAGAATCTGGGATTCATTCACGGGAGAGGAAAGGAGAGAGGGTAGAGGAGAGGAGAAAGGGGGTTAGGGTTCCAAGCTGAGTAAAATGAAATTTGATTTGGGGGTAGGGTTACATTGTTAGTTAAAATTAAGGGTATTCTCGTAATTTTTAATATTTAGTCTCTAATTTTATTTTAAACCAAACAGGATACTGAGACATAACTCAGTCCTGTACATTTTCACACCAAACATAATACTAGTACTTATTTTTATTTTTGCCTCTTTGTCTCTGTCTCTCTGTCTCTGTCTCTGTCTCTTGGTCTCTGTCTTGCAAACAAACGCAGCTTTAGGGACGAAAACAGTACTTAATCCTATAATTTTTTACTATCCATTTTTAAATTTTTAACTTCATTAAAATTGTTCAAAATAATATTTATCAATAAATTATTTTTACTTTAAAAAATAAGTCACATAATTTGAACATATATACGAAAGTGTAAAATAAAATAAATAAAGTTAATAACTAAAAAAAGAATAAAAATAAAAAATAAAAAATATTTAAAAATTATATAATTATTAATTTTGTAGCACTAATTACTCTTTTATTTAATAAAATAAAAATAAAAATCTTTGATCCAACGGACCGCCCACCCAGTCCCACCAAAATCTACAAATTTGACGGAATTGGCCCGATAGATTTGACCCATTTTGACACCTCTAATCAACATACTGTTTAATTTATCAATATTTACGTTGAGAAGGTTTATATTTCTAATAACAAGAAATTAAGTGCTTTACAAAAATTAATAATATACCAATGCTATAGAAATCAGGAAGTTGGACAATGTTGAGTAAATTGACCTTTAAAATTATTTGATATTATATTTATATAAGTTATTAAGAAATTGAGTACATCTTTTGTATATAATATTTATTTCAGTACATTGTTTTTTGTTTTGTATAAACATAAGTTATTTAATCAACAATAATCTGACCAAGTAATATTTAAAATACTCAAACACTAAGATTATTTAGCAAATTAAAAGCTAATTCTTGTAACAAATTATTTTTAATATAATTGAAGACAGGTTGGAGAAATGATCCAACGATATTAAGGTCAGAATTGATACCTATATGATAACTATTTATAGAATACAATTCTTATATATCATAAACACATATGAGATAGATCACTTGTGCCCAATTTTGTATTAAAAAAAAACCATTTAACATAAATAACTTTACACATTGGGGTGATTGTTGAAGCTAGCTTAGCTTGTGAAGATGGGAATGTGAGTTGCGAATTTATCATCAAACAGAAAATTATTGAACAAAAAAAAAAGTTAAGAATAACACATATAATCATATTTAGCCTTTTGATTTTTTTATATAAATAAATATTCAAAAAACATTAATTTCAAAATACGCACACTATCAATTTATTGCACAAGTACGCAGGACTAAATTTTAGGACACCTGCGAAATGATATTGCACTAAAAATCATGAATGGTGGCAACGAAATAGAGCTGACACTGGCAGGCATCAGCATTTTGCGGTTGACATCCAAAAAATGACGCATTCCAAACATGGCGAGCACGAATTGGAACACTTCAAGAGCAGCGCCAGCGAAATGGCCCATTATGCATATGAGACTAAAATAATTAGAGAAATTAAGTTTAGATTTTGCTAATACAGTTGATAAATAAAATTGGTAAAATACTATCTTAATTTTTATATTCGAATTAAATTTTAATTTTGTATTTAATATTTAGAATTTTATTTTTGTCTCAAATATTTTATATTTTATTTTTTATTTTTAATCAATATTAATTTTTTTTAAAATATCATTTGTTTTAATTAGGATTTTTTTTTTCTTTTCTTATTCTTTCTAATAATTTTACCACCAAATTACTACAATTACTATCATATCCATCACCATTGGAAAATAATAATGAAAGAAAGAGGTAAATTAAATTGCTTAAATAAGTATTAAAAAATGGAACTTATGTTTCTATGAAGTTAAAACATGTGTAATTTATAAACATTATAGAATAACGCCTAAAACAAAATATTACATTTGACACAACTGTGATATTTTAAATTTTAATTTAATTATGAAAGACTAAAATAATATTTTTTTTAAATAAACATCCAGTAAAAAATTATGTCGACGCGTATCTTTCTCAACAAATCTCTTTACCATTTTTATGTACTTAACAAATACAAAAGAAGCAAAATTATTCAAATTCATTTGTCCTGTGGAACACAAGTACACAACATATGCACAAGAGTCTATTTCTTTTCACTAAAAGGATCATCTAATCATCTAGATCTTATATTAAACAGTGCAAGACACACCATACAACATACAAGAAACAAAACATGTAAACCCCGGTTAAATTAGTAGATAATTAGTCAATAAATTAATTTTTAATAAGGAAGATTAGAAACGTAAATATTATATTAAATTAGGATAGAACTCATCGAAACGAAAATTTTGACACTAATTTCGAAGAAAACGGTCCAAGATTGGACCGAACGGGCCAAACCGGACCGTCGGTCCAACTGGACCAACACTTTAAATGAGCCGAAAGCCCTTTCTTCCTCATTTTCACGTATGAACAGCGTGAAAGCTCCAGGGAGAACGAAAGCTCCCAAACCCTTACGGTAACCTTCCGATTCCTGTAACTTCTCCATCCGAGCTCCGATCGCTGCACCGTTTGCGGCCACGCGTCCACCGTGTCGAGCTCTATATTTCTACCGGAACAATTTCACTGGTAACTTGTTTAATCACTCTCAGCCCTCTTTTCCCCCAATTTTCAAATTTCCAATGGAAATGTTGAATTTCTTTGATTTTTGATGTTTTAGAATCCAATTAGCTTGAGAAAAACGTTCACTCTTGCTTATGTGAAGCTTGGGTAAGGTGAGGATACGATAATTCTATTTTATTTTCATTAAATTTGAGCTTTGAGTATTAAATTGGATATATGTGTGTTATGAATGTGTATTAGGTTGTGAATAAATAATTGGAGCTTGAAATTGTGAATACTGGAACTTGGAGGAAGCGGATTAGTTGAGTTTTGAGGGGCTGCCTTGGTTTTGAATAAATAGCTTTGGTTGTTACGTGGAAATCGGCCAAGGTATGGTTTAGGTTTCTTGCATTTAATATATAATATTCTGTGAAAACTTAGGCTAGATGACCATAGGATAAGTTGGAATGCAGGTGTATGTTTAATGTTTAGTAATTTGTCGATGAATATATTTGGTTGAAGTTTATTGGATAATTAGTTATTAACTTTGGATGGTGAATGTTGTTATGTTAATTTGGAGAGAATTATGGTTGAATGTTATTGTTGATGAACATGGTTGGTTTGGTGCTTGTTGATTAACTAATAATTTGGTGAATTATTGATTTGAGGTATTTTGTGTTAGAAGACTAAGATTAGTGAACTATGATCCTTAGTTGAATTTTGGTTGTTGAATTTGAATATTGTATGAGTGTAATTGTTGATCTGAGGTAGATTTATTGTGGTGACTGTTATGATGATGATGAAGGGTATGTTGAATTGAAAAGAAAGCAGGTTTGGACCCGAAAAGGGTGGCAAAGTCCAAGTTTTAGAGGAGATGCTGTCGAAATTTTATAAAAATTAGAGATTTTATTTATATGATTATCTAAAAAGATTTATATTCAAAGGTTATATGGTTTGATTTAGAGTTATTAAGAAAATGAGCATGTTTTAAGTTTGATTCATTTAGAAAAAAATGAATTATATTTTGAATTGGAACTATTGATGGACGGAATGGGAGGTGTGATAATGAAGGATAAGGATTGAATATAATTGATGTATTATGATGAATGAAATGCGATTGAGAATGATGTGGATGTTGATGAATTATAATTGAATTATTTAAATAGCTTATGAATTTGAATAATCTGAGATACGAGATTCCCTTAATTAAGTGCCGTGGCTTGCCACCACGTGTACCAGGTTGAAAACTCGATACTCTGTTGACCCTACGACGTAAGTGTGACCGGGCACTATATAAATTTCCGGGAATGTTACCCCCATTGAGCAATATTGACTATATGAGAAAAAGCTATGCATAGACTCTTGGGGATGCACGTCGGGGGACAGTCTAAGGACAATTCAGACTTGTCGGGTTGGCTGGATAACCGACAGATGAGCCTCATCAGCCATAGGACAGGCATGCATCATATGCATATTACTCGAATTACTTGCTTGTGCTTTAATTGGGTGTGCCTAAATGTACTTGCCATGTTAAATGTGTATTTGTTACCTGCAGTATTTGTAACCTTCTTGTGCTTGTCTTTATCTGTTTATCTGTCTGTGAAATGCATGATGGAGTTGGAGGTATGGAGGAATGGCAAAATGGGATTTAGATTTAAGGTTAAGTTAAGTTAGGTTTAAATATCCTTAGTAAACCACCTTTTATGGCTTCTATTTAATACTTTAAGCTCTATAATCTGAGTGTCGGCATTCTAGGATTGCCTCTGGCATTCCCAGGACCTTATATATTATGTGTGTGGCACCTTTACCATACTAAGAACCTCCGGTTCTCATTCCATACTATGTTGTTATTTTTCAGATGCAGGTCGAGAGGCATCTCGTTAGGCGTCTGGACTCTTGAAGCGGAGTGGTTACAGGGTTATATATATATATATATATATACTTGGTTTTCTCTCCGCATAACTTGTTATTTTGATCCTCGTAGAGGTTTATGGAGAGGTAGGATTGTGTATATGTACTTTTGGGTTTTGGATATGTATGTATATATATGTAAATATTCTCCGGCCAGTCTTGACTTCGCAGGCTGAGTTAGGAGCTTGTTATTTTGTATCTTTGGCACTCTATTCCTACTTCTGTTATCATATGTTTAATAGTTATGATTTCCTTAGCACGCAAGTTAACTCGTTCCTTGAGTGTTGCGCTTTTATCTTGCGATTTTTGTTTCCTCTTTTCTTCAAGGCTCTTAGCATATTATAATTCTTCTACTATTATATGTATTCATTTTATTTTAGAGGTCGTAATACTACACTACCTCTATTTTACAACTTAAGCGTAGAGCTTAATGTGGTAGGGTGTTACAAAACAAAACCGCATACTTAAGATATAAACATAAGAAAAAGTTATAAAGAAATGAAATTTCTTCTTAATTGATTAATGGGATTGGATCATTACTTGTTTACAAAAACATTTGGAGGGGGGAACAAAAATAACAACGATGTAATATATGCCTCCCTTTCGAATTTGAAACAAATTTAATTAAGTATTTGAATAATCAAACTCAAAATATCTTCATCAGTATCAGCTTCAGCTCATCAAATGTGATTTCATCAAATCCCCATTCAGAGTCACTTTCCATGCTTCCCATAGCCTTCAATCCCCTTGGTCTCTGTATCTATAAAAATTTAAAGTCAAAACTCTATAAAAGAAAAAGATTTATCAAGTCCATGAACCGAGGCAAGATTCTATTACTTTTTTAAGTTTAGTTTGGTTTATGAAATAGGCATTTGGCAGCAAAACCGAATACAATACAATGGGCCATTTCACTGGCGCTACCTTTGAGGTGCTCCAATTCGTGCTCGCCATGCTTGAATGCGCCATTTCCTGGATGCTAGCTGCGAAATGCTAATGCCTGCCAATGTCAGCTCTATTTCGTTGCCACCACCCATGATTTGTAGTGCAATACTATTTCGCAGGCGCCTCCCAAAAATTAGCCCTGCGCATTTGTGGAATAAATTGATGCTGTGCGTATTTTCGGAATTAATATTTTTTGAATATTTATTTATATAAAAAAGCCTAATTTTTTACTTCAAAATTCAAAAGAAAATTGAATACAATACCATAAGAAAATTATAGATATTCGAAAAAATTTTACACATGTATCAGCATATTGAATTAGTGATACACGGGAGATTTTATGGTGTTGATGGTGGTTGTAAGCATCACATACTTTCATGTGGTGTCATGGCCAAATGGTAACGCGTGAAGTTGAGGATAAGTGTGATTACGAGAATACTCAATATGTGAAGTAATTCCATTGTTTCTATTTTAAATTTTTTATTGCTTTGTGGAGAATAAATAATTAGGAATTAATTACTAATTTATAGATAATTAGATAATGGGCCAATTCATGTGGTGGGCTGTGTGATATTCGTCAAAGATAAATAAAAAGTAAAGAAGATCTCCAAAAAAAAAGAAGGTCCCAAAAATATTTCAAGTAGCTAGTTGAGGGATACAAACTAAGAATCCTAGCCTGAATGTATGCTTCTTCTGGTAACTCTAGTGGAACCACTGCATCTCGAGCCATGTCATCCTATCGCCCCAGTTAGTCCCAATAATTATATTTTAAATTATTGTTTAATAACAAATACATAATATACATATTTGATTACATTCACAATGAAAATTTTGTTTAATTTTTTCAAAATAAAAATAATTAAATTTTAGAGTATATGTTATTATACTGACTTTAATATTTTAGTGTTTCTTCTTAGTAGTTAAATAATTTGACCATTATTCATGTTTTATAGTTATAAATATAATTATACAAAATTGGATTTAATTTTTATAAAGAGTTTAATTATCTTGTTGGTTTTTAGATATTTTTTTTAATTCGATTTTTATACTACTTTTAATTTTATAATAAGGACTTTTTTATGTCAACAAACATTAAAATTTAAAAGTATATATCTATATTGACTATCCATATTAGATGCAAACTTTTAAATTTTTTTCTTTCCAATTGTTAATCCTTGTATTTGATGTACAGTAAATTATAAAAAATATATATTTTTTTTATGATGAATTATAAAATATTTAAAACTAAACTATTATACAATGGGTAGCAATTTTTTTCTTTTCCTTACCCCTTTTCGGATCAAAATTTTTTTTCATGGGTAGCATTACCCAACCCTTCTGAGCCTCCTAACAGATTATACTAAACACATCCTCAAACAAAAAAAACTCGTATAACAATGGCCATTAAACCCACCCCCTATGACTTAATTAACCAAACCACTAAACTATTCTTCTTAATGAGACTCTTAAGCAGAACAGGTTCCCTTCTAGTTTGTGCACAGATGTGACCTCACCATCAACGTGTCTTTCGTTAATATTGACATGCAATTACAACATACTATGCTTATCTTTGATGTAAGCACCACAGATTTTTCCCACATTCTTTCCCACATGAAACTAAAAGCATTGTCCAAAAATAAAATCCAGACTTAGACGACAGTGTGTGGTTTTTTTCTCTTCTTTTTCTTTTTGTAAGTGATGGGATGCTACACATTTTACATCACTTTTAAATTTTTAAATGTCAAAAACATGCCTAATGGTCAAATTTTTGTATATAATCAGGATTCAAAGTTTATAGAAACATAATTTTGCAGTGGTAAGTATTAAACTACTCTTTCACCTTAGCCAATGACAATAATAAAGAAGTCTCGTGGTCCACAAATTCAGCCCAACAGAATACATAAATTCAATTACAATTTTAGCCTTTATTATCTTATCTTATCTTTTCTTTATCTTATCTTTAGTTGTTCTTATCTTATCTTTATTTGCTTTTATCTTTCATAGGTCAATGCTCTATATATATTTAGTTTTACCTTCATAATTTACAATATATAATTCAATTCAATTCAATTCAATCAACAATCAATAAAAGTTTTCATTCTTTTATATTTCCTATTCTTTCACAATTTTATCATGGTATCAGAGGCTTGGTATCCTCCTTGAAGAGGATATATAAGCTATCATCTTTCCGATGAGAAATCACCCTACTTCTTTTTTAACCTCCTCCTACAATAAATAATCAATCTTCGAATTTAGCTCAGAATCTAACCAATCAATATTACATCCATCGAAGTAAACATCCAACATCAATCTTGGTTACCCTGTTATAACAGGAAACAACAACCATTCATGGAATAGTCACTATGGCCTGTCTACGCCTTCTTCCGCCAGTTCCATCTGTGCCTTCTTGTGCGCACTTGTGGCATTGATGGTCTTGACTTTGGATTAGAACGCAAGCATGTTAATGCCATTGTTACTACATAAACTATAGCTTGAGTTTCTTTTGACTTAATGGTAAATGGATGCGTGGATCCAAGAGATCTTTTACCATTATATTTTTGTTAGAAGAGTCATCTAACGAAGACGAGATTAGCTCTCTTGGGTGCCTTCCCATTAAAGTTTCCAATGCCACCACTCTAAAACTATAGACGTCACAGTTTTCTGTCAGAGTCATTGTATAAGCCAACTCTGGTGCAAGGTACCCATATGTTCCAACTTGTAATGTCTAATTTGAAGAATCTAAGAATTCAAGATCAAAAATTCTTTCACAATTTTATCATAGTATCAGAGCCTTGGTATCCTCCTTGAAGAGGATACATAAGCTATCATCTTTCCGGTGAGAAATCACCCTACTTCTTTTTTAACCTCCTCACACAATAGATAATCAATCTTCCAATTTAGCTCAGAATCTAACCAATCTCTATTACATCCATCCAAGTAAAAATCCAACATCAATCTTGGCTATCCTGTTATAACAGGAAACAACAATCATTCATGTAATAGTCACTATGGCCTGTCTGTGCCTTTTTCCTGCAGTTCCATTTGCGTTAAATTATTCATCTTCTAATAAGCAATTATTTTTACTATTCCTATCTTCCCGAAGATTATGCTATCAATTGATGAAATGTAATATCAGCGAAAGGCAACGTCAGTGACTGTTTAGAAGTAGAAAACTCGTGCGCACTTGCTGCATTGATGGTCTTGACTTTGGATTAGAACGTAAGCATGTTAATGCCATTGTTACTACATGAACTATACCTTGAGTTTCTTTTGACTTAATGGTAAACGGATGCATGGATCCAAGAGATCTTTTGCTATTATGTTTTTGTTAGAAGAGTCATCTAACGAAGACGAGATTAGCTCTCTTGGGTGCCTTCCCATTAATGTTTCCAATGCCACCACTCTAAAACTATAGACGTCACAGTTTTCTGTCAGAGTCATTGTATAAGCCAACTCTGGTGCAAGGTACCCATATGTTCCAACTTGTAATGTCTAATTTGAAGAATCTAAGAATTTAAGATCAAGAATTCTTTCACAATTTTATCATGGTATCAGAGCCTTGGTATCCTCTTTGAAGATGATACATAAGCTATCATCTTTCCGGTGAGAAATCACCCTACTTCTTTTTTAACCTCCTCTCACAATAAATAATCAATCTTCCAATTTAGCTCATAATCTAACCAATCTCTATTACATCTATCCAAGTAAATATCCAACATCAATCTTGGTTACCCTGTTATAACAGGAAACAACAATCATTCATGGAACAGTCACTATGGCCTGTCTGTGCCTTCTTCCTGCAGTTCCATCTGCGCTAAATTATTCATCTTCTACTAAGCAATTATTTTCACTATTGCTATCTTCCAAGAGATTATGCTATCAATTGATGAAATGTAATCTCAGCGAAAGGCAACAACAGTGACTGTTTAGAAGTAGAAAACTCGTGCGCACTTGCTGCATTGATGGTCTTGACTTTGGATTAGAACGCAAGCATGTTAATGCCATTGTTACCACATGAACTATAGCTTGAGTTTCTTTTGACTTAATGGTAAATGGATGCGTGGATCCAAGAGATCTTTTACCATTGTGTTTTTGTTAGAAGAGTCATCTAACGAAGATGAGATTTGCTCTCTTGGGTGCCTTCCCATTAAAGTTTCCAATGCTACTACTCTAAAACTATAGACGTCACAGTTTTCAGTCAGAGTCATTGTATAAGCCAACTCTGGTGCAAGGTACCCATATGTTCCAACTTTTATTGTCTAATTTGAAGAATCTAAGAATTTAAAATCAAGAATTCTTTCACAATTTTATCATGGTATCAGACCTTTAGTATCCTCCTTGAAGAGGATACATAAGCTATCATCTTTCCGGTGAGAAATCACCCTACTTCTTTTTTAACCTCCTCCCACAATAAATAATCAATCTTTCAATTTAGCTCAGAATCCAACCAATCTCTATTACATCCATCCAAGTAAAAATCTAACATCAATCTTGGTTATCCTGTTATAACAGGAAACAACAATCATTCATGGAATAGTCACTATGGCCTGTCTGTGCCTTCTTCCGGCAGTTCCATCTGCGCTAAATTATTCATCTTTTAATAAGCAATTATTTTCACTATTACTATCTTTCCGGAGATTATGCTATCAAATGATGAAATGTAATATCAGCGAAAGGCAACGACAGTGACTGTTTAGAAATAGAAAACTCGTGCGCACTTGCTGCATTGGTGGTTTTGACTTTGAATTAGAACGCAAGCATGTTAATGCCATTGTTACCACATGAACTATAGCTTGAGTTTCTTTTGACTTAATGGTAAACAGATGCGTGGATCCAAGAGATCATTAACCATTATATTTTTCTTAGAAGAGTCATCTAACGAAGACGAGATTAGCTCTCTTGGGTGCCTTCCCATTAAAGTTTCCAATGCCACCACTCTAAAACTATAGACGTCACAGTTTTCTATCAGAGTCATTGTATAAGCCAACTTTGGTGCAAGGTACCCATATGTTCCAACTTGTAATGTCTAATTTGAAGAATCTAAGAATTCAGGATCAAGAATTCTTTCACAATTATATCATGGTATCAGAACCTTGGTATCCTCCTTGAAGAGGATACATAAGCTATCATCTTTCCGATGAGAAATCACCATACTTGTTTTTTAAACTCCTCCCACAATAAATAATCAATCTTTCAATTTAGCTCAGAATCCAACCAATCTCTATTACATCCATCCAAGTAAAAATCTAACATCAATCTTGGTTATCCTATTATAACAGGAAACAACAATCATTCATGGAATAGTCACTATGGCCTGTCTGTGCCTTCTTCCGGCAGTTCCATCTGCGCTAAATTATTCATCTTTTAATAAGCAATTATTTTCACTATTACTATCTTTCCGGAGATTATGCTATCAAATGATGAAATGTAATATCAGCGAAAGGCAACGACAGTGACTGTTTAGAAATAGAAAACTCGTGCGCACTTGCTGCATTGGTGGTTTTGACTTTGAATTAGAACGCAAGCATGTTAATGCCATTGTTACCACATGAACTATAGCTTGAGTTTCTTTTGACTTAATGGTAAACAGATGCGTGGATCCAAGAGATCATTAACCATTATATTTTTCTTAGAAGAGTCATCTAACGAAGACGAGATTAGCTCTCTTGGGTGCCTTCCCATTAAAGTTTCCAATGCCACCACTCTAAAACTATAGACGTCACAGTTTTCTATCAGAGTCATTGTATAAGCCAACTTTGGTGCAAGGTACCCATATGTTCCAACTTGTAATGTCTAATTTGAAGAATCTAAGAATTCAGGATCAAGAATTCTTTCACAATTATATCATGGTATCAGAACCTTGGTATCCTCCTTGAAGAGGATACATAAGATATCATCTTTCCGATGAGAAATCACCATACTTGTTTTTTAAACTCCTCCCACAATAAATAATCAATCTTTCAATTTAGCTCAGAATCCAACCAATCTCTATTACATCCATCCAAGTAAAAATCTAACATCAATCTTGGTTATCCTATTATAACAGGAAACAACAATCATTCATGGAATAGTCACTATGGCCTGTCTGTGCCTTCTTCCGGCAGTTCCATCTGCGCTAAATTATTCATCTTTTAATAAGCAATTATTTTCACTATTACTATCTTTCCGGAGATTATGCTATCAAATGATGAAATGTAATATCAGCGAAAGGCAACGACAGTGACTGTTTAGAAATAGAAAACTCGTGCGCACTTGCTGCATTGGTGGTTTTGACTTTGAATTAGAACGCAAGCATGTTAATGCCATTGTTACCACATGAACTATAGCTTGGGTTTCTTTTGACTTAATGGTAAACAGATGCGTGGATCCAAGAGATCATTAACCATTATATTTTTCTTAGAAGAGTCATCTAACGAAGACGAGATTAGCTCTCTTGGGTGCCTTCCCATTAAAGTTTCCAATGCCACCACTCTAAAACTATAGACGTCACAGTTTTCTATCAGAGTCATTGTATAAGCCAACTTTGGTGCAAGGTACCCATATGTTCCAACTTGTAATGTCTAATTTGAAGAATCTAAGAATTCAGGATCAAGAATTCTTTCACAATTATATCATGGTATCAGAACCTTGGTATCCTCCTTGAAGAGGATACATAAGATATCATCTTTCCGATGAGAAATCACCATACTTGTTTTTTAAACTCCTCCCACAATAAATAATCAATCTTTCAATTTAGCTCAAAATCCAGCCAATCTCTATTACATCCATCCAAGTAAAAATTCAACATCAATCTTGGTTACCCTATTATAACAAGAAACAACAATCATTCATGGAATAGTCACTATGGCCTGTCTGTACTTTCTTCCGCCAGTTCCATTTGCGCTAAATTATTCATCTTCTAATAAGCAATTATTTTCACTATTGCTATTTTCTCGGAGATTATGCTATCAATTGATAAAATGTAATATCAGCGAAATGCAACGACAGTGACTGTTTAGAAGTAGAAAACTTGTGCGTACTTGCTGCATTGATGGTCTTGACTTTGGATTAGAACGCAAGCATGTTAATGCCATTATTACTACATGAACTATAGCTTGAGTTTCTTTTGACTTAATGGTAAACGGATACGTGGATCCAAGAGATCTTTTACCATTATGTTTTTGTTAGAAGAGTCATCTAACGAAGACGAGATTAGCTCTCTTGGGTGCCTTCCCATTAAAGTTTCCAATGCCACCACTCTAAAACTATAGACGTCACAGTTTTCTGTTAGATTCATTATATAAGCTAACTCTGGTGCAAGGTACTCATATGTTCTAACTTGTAATGTCTAATTTGAAGAATCTAAGAATTCAAAATTAAGAATTCTTCCCAATTTTATCATGGTATCAGAGTCTTGGTATCCTCCTTGAAGAGGATACATAAGCTATCATCTTTCCGGTGAGAAATCACCATATTTCTTTTTTAACCTCCTCTCACAATAAATAATCAATCTTCTAATATAGCTCAGAATCTAACCAATCTCTATTACATCCATCCAAGTAAAAATCCAACATCAATCTTGGTTACCCTGTTATAACAGGAAACAACAATCATTCATGGAATAGTAACTATGGCCTGTCTGTGACTTCTTCCTGCAGTTTCATCTGTGCTAAATTATCCATCTTCTAATAGGCAATTATTTTCACTCTTGCTATCTTCCCGGAGATTATGCTATCAATTGATGATATGTAATATCTGGGAAAGGCAACGACAGCAACTGTTTAGAAGTAGAAAACTCGTGCGCACTTGCTGCATTGATGGTCTTGACTATGAATTAGAACGCAAGCATGTTGATGCCATTGTTACCACATGAACTATAGCTTGAGTTTCTTTTGACTTAATCGTAAACGGATGCGTGGATCCAAGAGATCTTTACCATTATATTTTTCTTTGAAGAGTCATCTAACGAAGACGAGATTAGCTCTCTTGGGTGCCTTCCCATTAAAGTTTCCAATGCCACCACTCTAAAACTATAGACGTCACAGTTTTCTATCAGAGTCATTGTATAAGCCAACTTTGGTGCAAGGTACCCATATGTTCCAACTTGTAATGTCTAATTTGAAGAATCTAAGAATTCAAGATCTAGAATTTTTTCACAATTTTATCATGGTATCAGAGCCTTGGTATCCTCCTTAAAGAGGATACATAAGTTATCATCTTTCCGGTGAGAAATCACCATACTTCTTTTTTAACCTCCTCCCACAATAAATAATCAATCTTCCAATTTAGCTCAAAATCCAACCAATCTCTATTACGTCCATCCAAGTAAAAATCCAACATCAATCTTAGTTACCCTGTTATAACAGAAAACCACAATCATTCATGGAATAGTCACTATTGCCTGTCTGCGCCTTTTTTCAGCAGTTCCATCTGCGCTTTCTTCCGGCAGTTTCATTTGCATTCTGTTTCAGTAGTCATATCTGCATTCTGTTTCTGTAGTTCAATCTGCATCTGTTTTAGCAGTTCCATCTGCACTCTTGTTGCGCTCCACGTGTCGTCTTTTATTGCGCTCCACGCGCCCTTTGAAGACCAATCTTACTGCGCCATACGTGCCCTCTGAAGATCAATCTCATTGCGCTCTACGTGCTTTTTTTTTCTTTTTTTTAAAAGAATGCAACCTATAAGATTAATTGGGATTTGACATGAAGTTTAGGGAAAATACTATAAGATATTCATTAAACAAATACTGACACAAATTTCTTAACAAGGGTTCTTTTTCTCTCTCTATGTTAATAACTCAATTGGCAGAGAGTTTGACACATGACTCGCATCAACTTCTGATATTCTTGAAATCGCATGATTTGAAGTCCGTCATGTTGTAACACCCTACCATACAGAGTCTTATGCTTAAGTCATAATTCAGAGATGGCAAGGTATTACGACCTCTAAAACAAAAATTTAGTACGTATAGTAGTATGAATAATTGATTATAGCTAGGAGCCTTTGTAGAAAAAGGGGTAAACAAAAACTGTAACTCGAACGCGCAACACTCCGATCGATAACGTAACGAGGAAAGGATAAGCTAACGCAAGATCATATATATAAGGAGTGTCAAAAACAGGAATATCAAGACTCAAAATCCGGCTGCGAAGATAACCGGTCCGAGCATAATAATATATACATATAATAAAATAAGGAAACCCCAAAGGAAACCCAAAGGGACACAAATACATACAACCTATTCTCCAAAATCCCTTCTAGAAGGAGTCATCACAGTTTGTATTATTTAATGGAGATAAAAGTATCTAAACAAGATATATAACCCAAAACAGAGTCCCGAGAACAAAGGATCTTCGCTAATCCAGAAGTCTCCAGCGTGCCTCAACGAGAAGCCTCGCGTCCTGCATCTGAAAACCACAAAATCCGCATGGGTGAGAACCAGAGGTCCCCAGTACGGTAACAGCTTCCACATATATAATACATAATAATAGAGGAAAGCCGAAGGCAATCCTAGAACTTCCTCCAGGTAATATCAAAGCTTATAAACAAGCTAAACCGTAAGTGGCAACTGACTAAAGATCCTTCATTCTAACTAATACTTCCCTTTCCAATTCCTTCAGACCTCCCAACCACCAGCAGGAGTATAATATAGCAAACACAGTTATATCAGACAAGAGATTTACAAATAGGAACAGATAAGGCATTTAGGCAATTAGCAAGTAATATGCAGTCAATAGGCAATCTCAAACAATTCATGTAGTATGCTTATGATGCATGCCTGTTCCTAGTGGCTGATGATATCATCTGTCGGTTATAGAGCCAACCCGACAAGTCCTGGTAGCTAACCATTGGACTGTCCCTCTGTCGTGCATCCCCAACTCGAGTTATACTCATCATAAACTTGATCATAATCATGATCCATATCCATCACCCTCACTGGTGAATATTTATCCATCACCATCACTGGTGAATATTTATGGGGGCGAGCTCATCCGGGCCTTTCACAGTGCCCGGCCACACTTACGACATTGGGTTAACAGAGCTTCGAGTCTCAACCTGGAACACATGGTGGCTAGCCATTGCTACTACCCAGGGAAACCCTCATCTCCAATGGTGGAAGTGCAAACATACACAATTCAATCAACAGCATATATGCATTTATACTTGGCCATAAACATGGCTCCGCCGTAACACGGCAATAATCTAGCCATCCGGCTCACGGTTAAATCCATAACCAGCCAATTCATTAACAATTATGGCCCTTCGGCCCATGGCATAACAAGCACTTCCACCGCCATTCTCCGCATCTCACATAATCATCTTTGATCCTCAATGATCATTCATTTTTCCCCTTGCTTCACTCGCAAGTTACCACAGTCACTAGCCCTTTTTCTCATGCTAGGCATATCATAATGATTTAAGACATAAGTTGTGAGATCGGAGGCTTAGAAGTATGAAATTTGGCTTTTAAAACTCAAAAATCAACTTTGGGATGAAAATAGGGCCACGCATACGCGCACTCCATGCGCACGCGCGGATGGCCTTATAACTCATCTACGCGCAAGCGTCATACGCGCGAACGCGCGGGTTGAAAATTAGCCAAACAACGCGCACGCGTCAGCCACGCGTATGCGTGGGTACTCTTGTGCCCCAGGCACAAAACTGGCACAACTCTGGCACAACTCTCTGGAAAATGGCTGGGCATTGGGTGCAGCACATTCGGCGCGCCCGCGCACATCACGCGCACGCGTGGATGGCGCTTCCTGGAAGAACGGCGCATACGCGCCAAGTGCGCCTACGCGCGGGGGGTCATTCTGCTAAAAAATTTCTAAGTTAAAAACTGCAGAATTCACAGATTCAACCCCCAATCTTCCGACGGTCATAACTCTCTCATTTTAAATCATTTTTCACCCGTTCTTCAAACGGCATGGACATCCCGGATCCAATTTCATTTCTAAACAGATTTGGCACAAATCAGAGATCCGTAGTCCAAGTTATGTCCCGTCAAAGTATGCCCAAAAACCATGTTTTCATTCAAAACTACAAAGTGTCATTTTCAAAACAAGCCACTTTCAACTCTTTTCAAAATCAATCAAAACATGCCAATTTCAACCCTTCTCTTTGAAATCATTCGAAATGTACCAAAATCAACAACAAGCCATCCTCAACTCACACATTGACATTTTACCAAAATTTCCAAAACTACCTCCAACCATTTTAACACTTCTTAATCAATGGCTAAAGGACAAACACAATCTCATGTCATACATCCTTCTCATCCCAATTTCCAATAATATTAATTTTCAAATCAACCATCATTATACATGATCAACATCATACTCACCATCAACATGGTACCACCCATCAATTCAACCTCAATCACCCATCAAGCATATATCACAACATGCATTTCTCATACATCACACAATCAAGGCATCAATATTCATAATCACATATATGAACACATCATATATCTCAACTATTCAACAACACCAACAATTCAATGCCTATCTTAGGGCCTCTAGCCTAAGTATTTCCTACCACATTACATATTAGATACGGGAAACCGAAACCATACCTTAGCCGATTTCCCAAGCTCAACCGGAGCACTTCCAAACCACTTGTCCTCAAGCTCTCAAGGTCTCAACACCTCCAAGAACAGATTTTGTCACACAAAACCCTCTTCCAAGCTTTCCAAAATCACCAATCAAGCTCCAATATTCACATATACACAACCTAAGCCACAATCATCATACCCATTCACAACATCTCAATACCCAAACATCATAGAATAACAAATTACACTAGGGTTGAGAATCTTACCACACCCAAGGTCCAAGGAGACAAGATTAACCTTCTCCTTCAAGAGAGTTGGGTCCTATAACATCAAAAAGCCTAAAATCTCAACATTTTTGCTCATGAAACTCGAAATCAAGGCTGGAAATTCGAAGATCAAAACGTGACTTACCTCAAGATTAATTGTATGGGTTTTGTAGAGCTCTCCGCGGTGAACGCGTGGCCGCAAACGGTGCGGCGATCGGAGCTCTAGATCAAAAGTTATGGTGGTTTGAAGATCAAGTGAGAGAAAGAACTTGAGAGAGTGTTCTTCCCCCCTCCATACCAATTTCAGCGTGTTTGAGTGTGTCAAGTGAGGAGAGAGAGTGCTGAAAACTAGGGTTTTGGTTTAGTTTAGTTGGGCCAAGGGCCCACTTTGGGTCCGGTTGGCCCGGTTTGGCCCGTTCGGTCCAATCTTGGTCCGATTTCTATAAAATTGGTACCGAAATTCTCGTCTCAATTTCCTCTATCACATTTAGCCATAAAAATATCATTTTTGGCTTTCTAGAATAAATTCTCATATATGGGTTAATTAGCCGTTAATTAACCGGGTCTTACACATGTACCCTTATTCATCTTCTAATCACCTATTATTTTCACTATTGCTATCTTCCCGGAGATTATGCTATCAATTGATGAAATGTAATCTCAGTGAAAGGCAACGACAGTGACTGTTTAGAAGTAGAAAACTCGTGCGCACTTGCTGCATTGATGGTCTTGACTTTGGATTAGAACGCAAGCATGTTAATGCCATTGTTACTACATGAACTATAGCTTGAGTTTCTTTTGACTTAATGGTAAATGGATGAGTGGATCCAAGAGATCTTTTACTGTTATGTTTTTATTAGAAGACTCATCTAACGAAGACGAGATTAGCTCTCTTGGGTGCCTTTCCATTAAAGTTTTCAATGCCGCCACTCTAAAACTATAGACGTCATAGTTTTCTGTCAGAGTCATTGTATAAGCCAACTCTGGTGCAAGGTACCCATATATTCCAACTTGTAATGTCTAATTTGAAGAATCTAAGAATTCAAGATCAAGAATTCTTTCACAATTTTATCATGGTATCAGAGCCTTGGTATCCTCCTTGAAGAGGATACATAAGCTATCATCTTTTCGGTGAGAAATCACCCTACTTCTTTATTAACGTCCTCCCACAATAAATAATCAATCTTCCAATTTAGCTCAGAATCTAACCAATCTCTATTACATCCATCCAAGAAAAAATGCAACATCAATCTTGGTTATCCTGTTATAACAAGAAACAACAATCATTCATGAAATAGTCACTATGGCCTGTATGCGCCTTCTTTCGACAGTTCCATCTGTGCCTTCTTTCGGTAGTTCCATCTGCGTTCTGTTTCAACAGTCATGTCTGCGTTCTGTTTTAGCAGTTTAATCTGCATCTGTTTTAGAAGTTCCATATGCACTCTTATTGCGCTCCACGCGCCCTTTGAAGACCAATCTTATTGTACCATATGCGCCCTCTGAATATCAATCTCGTTGCGCTCTACACGCTTTTTTTCTTTTTTTAAAAGAATGCAACCTATTAGATTAATTGGGATTTGACATGAAGTTTAGGTAAAATACTTTAAGATATTCATTAAAAAAATACTGACACAAATTTCTTAACAAGAGTTCTTTCTCTCTCTCTCTCTCTCTATGTTAATAACTCAATTGGCAGAGAGTTTGACACATGACTCGCATTAACTTCTGGTATTCTTGAAATAGCATGATTTGAAGTACGTCATGCACCCTTATTCATTTTCTAATCAGCTATTATTTTCACTATTGCTATCTTCCCGAAGATTATGCTATCAATTGATGAAATGTAATCTCAGCGAAAGGCAACGACAGTGACTATTTAGAAGTAGAAAACTCGTGCGCACTTGCTGCATTGATGGTCTTGACTTTGGATTAGAACGCAAGCATGTTAATGCCATTGTTACTACATGAACTATAGCTTGAGTTTCTTTTGACTTAATGGTAAACGGATGTGTGGATCCAAGAGATCTTTTACCATTATGCTTTTGTTAGAAGAGTCATCTAACGAAGACGAGATTAGCTCTCTTAGGTGCCTTCCCATTAAAGTTTCCAATGCCACCACTCTAAAACTAGAGACGTCACAGTTTTCAATCAGAGTCATTGTATAAGCCAACTCTGATGCAAGGTACCCATATGTCCCAACTTGTAATGTCTAATTTGAAGAATCTAAGAATTCAAGATCAAGAATTCTTTCACAATTTTATCATGGTATCTGAGGCTTAGTATCCTCCTTGAAAAGGATACATAAGCTATCATCTTTTCGGTGAGAAATCACCCAACTTCTTTTTTAACCTCCTCCCACAATAAATAATCTATCTTCCAATTCAGCTCAGAATCCAACCAATCTCTATTACATCTATCCAAGTAAAAATCCAACATCAATCTTGGTTACCCTGTTATAACAAGAAACAACAATCATTCATGGAATAGTCACTATGGCCTGTCTGCGCCTTCTTCCGGCAGTTCCATCTGTGCCTTCTTCCGCCAGTTCCGTCTGCATTCTATTTCAGCAGTCATGTCTGCATTCTGTTTTAGCAGTTCAATCTGTATCTGTTTTAGCAGTTCCATCTGCACTCTTATTGCGCTCCACGCGCCCTCTTTTATTGCACTCCACGCGCCCTTTGAAGACCAATCTTATTGTACCATACGCACCCTCTGAAGATCAATCTCATTGCGCTCTACGCTCTTTTTTTTCTTTTTTTTAAAAGAATGCAACCTATTAGATTAATTGGGATTTGACATGAAGTTTAGGTAAAATACTGTAAGGTATTCGTTAAAAAAAATACTGACACAAATTTCTTAACAATAGTTCTTTCTCTCCCTCTCTATCTTAATAACTCAATTGGCAGAGAGTTTGACACATCACTCGCATTAACTTCTGATATTCTTGAAATAGCATGATTTGAAGTCCCTCATGCACCCTTATTAATCTTCTAATCAGCAATTATTTTCACTATTTCTATCTTCCCGGAGATTATGCTATCAATTGATGAAATGTAATCTCAGCGAAAGGCAATGACAGTGAATGTTTAGAAGTAGAAAACTCGTGCGCACTTGCTGCATTGATGGTCTTAACTTTGGTTTAGAACGCAAGCATGTTAATGCCAATGTTACTACATGAACTATAGCTTTAGTTTCTTTTGACTTAATGGTAAACGGATGCGTAGATCCAAGAGATCTTTTACCATTATGTTTTTGTTAGAAGAGTCATCTAACGAAGACGAGATTAGCTCTCTTGGGTGCCTTCCCATTAAAGTTTCCAATGCCACCACTCGAAAATTATAGATGTCACAGTTTTCTGTCAGAGTCATTGTATAAGCCAACTCTGGTGCAAGGTACCCATATGTTCTAGCTTATAATGTCTAATTTGAAGAATTTAAGAATTCAAGATCAAGAATTCTTTCACAATTTTATCATGGTATCAGAGCCTTGGTATCCTCCTTGAAGAGGATACATAAGCTATCATCTTTCCGGTGAGAAATCACCCTACTTCTTTTTTAACCTCCTCCCACAATAAATAATCAATCTTCCAATTTAGCTCAAAAGCCAACCAATCTCTATTACATCCATCCAAGTAAAAATCCAACATCAATCTTGGTTACCCTGTTATAACAGGAAACAACAATCATTCATGGAATAGTCACTATGGCCTGTCTGCGCATTCTTCCGGCAGTTCCATCTGCGCCTTCTTCCGGTAGTTCCGTCTGCATTCTGTTTCAGCAGGCATGTCTGCATTCTGTTTCAGCAGTTCAATCTGCATCTGTTTTAGCAGTTTCATCTGCACTCGAATTGCACTCCACGCGCCCTTTGAAGACCAATCTTATTGCGCCATACGCGCCCTTTGAAGATCAATTTCATTGCGCTCTACACGCTTTTTTTTCTTTTTTTTAAAAGAATGCAACCTATTAGATTAATTGGGATTTAGCATGAAGTTTAGGTAAAATACTGTAAGATATTCATTAAACAAATACTGACACAAATTTCTTAACAAGGGTTCTTTTTCTCTCTCTATGTTAATAACTCAGTTGGTAGAGAGTTTGACACATGACTCGCATTAACTTCTGATATTCTTGAAATAGCATGATTTGAAGTCCGTCATGCACCCTTTTTCATCTTCTAATCAGCTATTATTTTCACTATTGCTATCTTCCCGGAGATTATGCTATCAATTGATGAAATGTAATCTCAGCAAAAGGCAACGACAGTGACTGTTTAGAGGTAGAAAACTCGTGCGCACTTGCTGCATTGATGGTCTTGACTTTGGATTAGAACGCAAGCATGTTAATGCCATTGTTACCACATGAACTATAGCTTGAGTTTCTTTTGACTTAATGATAAACGGATGCGTGGATCCAAGAGATCTTTTACCATTATGTTTTTGTTAGAAGAGTCATCTAACGTAGACGAGATTAGCTCTCTTGGGTGCCTTCCCCTTAAAGTTTCCAATGTCACCACTCTAAAACTAGAAACGCCACAGTTTTTTGTCAGAGTCATTGTATAAGCCAACTCTGGTGCAAGGTACCCATATGTTCCAACTTGTAATGTCTAATTTGAAGAATATAAGAATTCAAGATCAAGAATTCTTTCACAATTTTATCATGGTATCAGAGCCTTGGTATCTTCCTTGAAGAGGATACATAAGCTATCATCTTTCCGGTGAGAAATCACCTTACTTCTTTTTTAACCTCCTCCCACAATAAATAATCAATCTTCCAATTTAGCTCAAAATCCAACCAATCTCTATTACATCCATCCAAGTAAAAATCCAACATCAATCTTGGTTACCCTGTTATAACAGGAAACAACAATCATTCATGGAATAGTCACTATGGCCTGTCTGCGCCTTCTTCCGGCAGTTCCATCTGCGCCTTCTTCCAGCAGTTCCGTCTGCATTCTGTTTCAGCAGGCATGTCTGCATTCTGTTTCAGCAGTTCAATCTGCATCTATTTTAGCAGTTCCATCTGCACTCTTATTGTGCTCTACGCGCCATCTTTTATTGCGCTCCACGCGCCCTTTGAAGACCAATCTTATTGCGCCATACGCGCCCTCTGAAGATCAATCTCGTTGCACTCTACACGCTTTTTTTTCTTTTTTTTTGGAAGAATGCAACCTATTAGATTAATTGGGATTTGACATGAAGTTTAGGTAAAATACTGTAAGATATTTATTAAACAAATACTAACACAAATTTCTTAACAAGGGTTCTTTTTCTCTCTCTATGTTAATAACTCAATTGGCAGAGAGTTTGACACATGACTCGCATTAACTTCTGATATTCTTGAAATAGCATGATTTGAAGTCCCTCATGCACCCTTATTCATCTTCTAATCAGCTATTATTTTCACTATTGCTATCTTCCCGGAGATTATGCTATCAATTGATGAAATGTAATCTTAGCAAAAGGCAACGACAGTGACTGTTTAGAAGTAGAAAACTCGTGCGCACTTGCTGCATTGATGGTCTTGACTTTGGATTAAAATGCAATCATGTTAATGTAATTGTTACCACATGAACTATAGCTTGGGTTTCTTTTGACTTAACGGTAAACGGATGCGTGGATCCAAGAGATCTTTTACCATTATGTTTTTATTAGAAGAGTCATCTAACGAAGACGAGATTAGCTCTCTTGGGTGCCTTCCCCTTAAAGTTTCCAATGCCACCACTCTAAAACTATAGACGTGACAGTTTTTTGTCAAAGTCATTGTATAAGCCAACTCTGGTGCAAGGTACCCATATGTTCCAACTTGTAATGTCTAATTTGAAGAATCTAAGAATTCTAGATTAAGAATTCTTTCACAATTTTATCATGGTATCAGAGCCTTGGTATCCTCCTTGAAGAGGATACATAAGCTATCATCTTTCCGGTGAGAAATCACCCTACTTCTTTTTTAACTTCCTCCCACAATAAATAATCAATCTTCCAATTTAGCTCCGAATCCAACCAATCTCGATTACATCCATCCAAGTAAAAATCCAATATCAATCTTGGTTACCCTGTTATAATAGGAGACAACAATCATTCATGGAATAGTCACTATGGCCTGTCTGCGCCTTCTTCCGGCAGTTCCGTCTGCATTCTGTTTCAGCAGTCATATATGTATTCTGTTTCAACAGTTCAATCTGCATCTGTTTTAGCAGTTCCATCTGCACTCTTATTGCGCTCCATACGCTCTCTTTTATTGCGTCCCACGCGTCCTTTGAAGACCAATCTTATTGCGCCACACGCGCCCTCTGAAGATCAATCTCATTGCGCTCTACGCGCTTTTTTTTCTTTTTCTTTAAAAGAATGCAACCTATTAGATTAATTGGGATTTGACATGAAGTTTAGGTAAAATACTGTAAGATATTCATTAAAAATATACTGACACAAATTTCTTAACAAGATTTCTTTCCCTCTCTATGTTAATAACTCAATTAGCAGAGAGTTTGACACATGACTCGCATTAACTTCTGATATTCTTGAAATAGCATGATTTGAAGTCCCTCATGCACCCTTATTCATCTTCTAATCAACAATTATTTTCACTATTGCTATCTTCCCAGAGATTATGCTATCACTTGATGAAATGTAATCTCAGCGAAAGGCAACGACAGTGACTATTTAGAAGTAGAAAACTCGTGCGCACTTGTTGCATTGATGGTCTTGACTTTGGATTAGAACACAAGCATGTTAATGCCATTGTTACTACATGAACTATAGCTTGAGTTTATTTTGACTTAATGGTAAACGGATGCGTGGATCCAAGAGATCTTTTACCATTGTGTTTTTGTGAGAAGAGTCATCTAACGAAGACGAGATTAGCTCTCTTAGGTGCCTTCCCATTAAAGTTTCCAATGCCACCACTCTAAAACTATAGACGTCACAGTTTTCAGTTAGAGTCATTGTATAAGCCAACTCTGGTGCAATGTACCCATATGTTCCAACTTGTAATGTCTAATTTGAAGAATCTAAGAATTCAAGATCAAGAATTCTTTCACAATTTTATCATGGCATCAGAGTCTTGGTATCCTCCTTGAAGAGGATACATAAGCTATCATCTTTCCGGTGAGAAATCACCCTACGTTTTTAACCTCCTCCCAAAATAAATAATCAATATTCCAATTTAGCTCAGAATCCAACTAATCTCTATTACATCCATCCAAGTAAAAATCCAACATCAATCTTGGTTACCCTGTTATAACAGAAAACAACAATCATTCATGGAATAGTCACTATGGCCTGTCTGCGCCTTCTTCCGGCAGTTCCGTCTGTATTTTGTTTCAGTAGTTCAATCTGCATCTGTTTTAGCAGTTCCATCTGCACTCTTATTGCGCTCCACGCGCCCTTTGAAGACCAATCTTATTGCACTATTCACGCCCGTTGAAGATCAATCTCATTGCGCTCTACGCGCTTTTTTTTTGAAGATCGCTACTCAAGCACAGCATCTTCTTTTATATTTTTGCCGCCGGCAGCTCAAGCTCCGCCGCATGCATTTTTTGAAGATCGCTGCTCAAGCACAGGATCTCCTTTTATATTTTTGCCGCCGGCAGCTCAAGCTCCGCCGCACGCGTTTTCTTCCACGTCACCACGTCAGACATGTGTTCCTCAACAATTTCATCGGAACTTATCCAAGCTGTGGATTATTGATATCTTCCATCCACCAGCTTGCGGGGGCGTATTAAACTACTCTTCCACCTTAGCCCATGACAATAATAAAGAAGTCTCATGGCCCACAAATTCAGCCAACAGAATACATAAATTCAATTACAATTATAGTCTTTATTATCTTGTTTTATCTTTTCTTTATCTTATCTTTAGTTTTTCTTATCTTATCTTTATTTGCTTTTATCTTTCATAGGTCAATGCTCTATATATATAGTTTTACCTTCATAATTTACAATATTCAATTCAATTCAATTCAATCAATCAACAATCAATAAAAGTTCGCATTCTTTTACTTTTCCTATTCTTTCACAATTTTATTAGTAAGCAAGCTATAGTACTACCTATTCACTTCTGTATTGAATGCACATGTTAATGCAAAGAAGAAAGCAAATAGAGCAAAATAAAACATAATAGACACTATTCCTATCCCTAGTGAGATTAGACAATAGAATAAACAGATAGAGTGCATATTCAAAAACCAAAGAATAAAAATTAGAATCAATAGAGATCTTAACGCCAAAGGATAGAGGGAGAGGAGGCCGAATCTGAGTGTGTGTGCAAGGGAGAGACACGAAGGAGAGAAGCGGCGAAGAAGCAGCATAGGAAGAGGAAAACGATGACAAAAAAAGGCATTTGAATGCTGTTGCAATGTTAAAACTCACCGCCATCGTTCTCAATAAATTCGCTTCTCTGTTCTTACCACACTCTACTGCTTGCTAAGTCCAGAAGAAGAAGAGGATAAAAAAAGTTAAAATTACAACAAAATCCATTCACTTTTCTTAAAATGACAAGAAAATTACAAATAGGACTTTAACCAAACTAATTAAGCATTGATTATAAATATCCATCACACATGCATCCAACTTCTTTTCTATGGTATTCTCCTTTCATGTGAGTTCTTTTAGAAGGAATATTGTTAAGTATGGAGGAAAAATCTATTGAGGCGTAGGGCTTAATATTTTTATCAGCAATTCATCAACAATATCAAATATCATATCATTCAAAAATTAAGGAAAAGTATAGATACTAATATATTGTCTGTTAATTTATTGTCAATAATAATAAATTATTATAAAGAGACATATATATAAGGAGATATATTCAAGAGACACATTCATAAAGATATTTTTATTAGATACATCCATAAAAAAGATATTTTTATTAGACACATCTATAAAGACACTTTTATTAAATACAGTTATAAATAAGAGTTGACCGAAATTGGTAAAATCCTTATTGGTTACGTAACAGAATTAAAAAGTTAAATATCATTTTATGTGAATTCGTAGCATATTAATGTTTGATATCAGATTTAATAATTTTTTTAAACAACAGAATAATTTTCAAGTGTATTAATAAGTATTACGCTCTAGTTAGTTATACTAGGTTAGTTAATTTTTATTCTTATAACATTTAAATTCTACCTAAATAGTAAAAGATTGGAAGAATATGCAGTATTGAGTACTGAATAATAAACAAACTTTTAAAATAAACTACAAATTGTATCTCATCAAATAAATGGTGAATGAACAATCCAAAAGATATTACATTGATTGATTGACAAATGAAATAATTTCTCTCAATATAATAAAGATTTTTGTGTCCATTAAAGGATGTTTGTTGCTCCTAATTGTTGGAGAATTACTCTGCACATTTAGTCTTGTCTTTGTATCTTATTCATTTCTCTGTTTAAGAATACTTAATTACTACAAAAAAATTATTCTTAATTCGAATTCTAATGGTGCCTATTAATTATTAAATTACTCTTCTATCTTAATCCATGACAACAATAAAGAAATTTCGTGACCCACAAATTCAACTCAATAGAATATATAAATTTAGTTACAATTTTAGTCTTTATTATTTTATCTTATCTTATCTTTAGTTGTTCTTATCTTATCTTTATTTGTTTTTATCATTCTTAGATTAATGTTCTATATATATTTAATTTTACCTTCATGAGATAATTCAATCAATCAATCAATCAAAAAATATAAAGTATAATATTTTTTCTTTCTTCTTTTCTTATTCTTTTACAATTTTATAAACGACAAATGTTGAAAATAACTTTACTACAAACAGTTTATTAGGATCAAGATGTTGACCCCATGCGTCTAGCGGATGGTGCAAGAAATCTAATAATATTTGAATTTTAGTATAATTATCTTCTTAACACCAAAATTATTAATATGATAAACTCTTTGAAATTTCAGATATTAATGGATGTCAATAAAACAATTACTTTTGAATAGTTTAAATACCATGCCATATATCTACTTCTATGTTTTGTATTTTCAGGATCTGAATTTAGATTCCTCCATCGCATACATGCGTTGCCACTCCGTTACGGCGAAGCACAATAGTAACATGCACCCACTAATATATCGTTGCTTTATTTATTTTCTTATATCTTAGACGGTATTATTTCTTTATTTACCCAAAATAAAATAAAATAAAATGAAGAGTGTGAATTCGAGGTGGATCAAGTAACATATGGCTTATTTAGGCTGGAGTGAGTGAATAAGAAAGAAAAAGTTGAATCAGAATTTTAAGTACGTACAAAGATAAAACATAAACAACTACATAACACAACTAAAAAAAAGTAGACAGTTAAAATGAGTCAAATTCATTGGACTAGTTCGTTTATCCATTTAAATAAGTAGATTTTGTTTCTAAAATTAAATTCGTTTAAATTTTGAGTTAAATGGGCTGAGTTCGATTAACCCGAAAAAAATGATGGGTTAAACAGGTTAGCCCGTAGGCTAAATGAGTGACCTGTTTTTTTTTTACATTTTTTTTTTAAAAAAGTAACACTTTTAGTCGATATTTTTTTCGATCCGACCCATCAACTAAAAAAAATATTATTTTTAAAGACTATTAATCTAAAAGTGATATTTTTTATCAAAATATTTTTTAAAAAATAAAATAAAAGAATAAACAAATTGACCCGTTTAACTCATCGGATTGACCATAAACGGTCCGAATTGAACAATTATGGCCTGCGAATGAAGCGGACTTAAACGGTCCAACTCATTTAACCCATGAATCGGGCTTAAATAGGTCAGATTAGCCTATTTGACAACCTTAAAAAAAAGTATCTTATTATGGATACTATAAAACATTAAAACAAGCTCAAAATTAGCATTTATCTTATTCTTAGTTTATTTGTCAAAACAATCATACAAAATTTTTACGAAAAAATTAATCACCAAATTAATCACCAAAATTAATTACTAATATAAAATACATATTAAGAATAAATTAAACAATATATATTTTTATAAAAAATACATAGTGACTAATTTAATAATTAATTTTTTGTGTATACGATTTTTTTTTTTTTCAAAATGGTTGCCTATCACAATCACAGTTAATTGATATTACTAAAAGGAGGCACTGTGTAAAACCTAACTTAAAGAAAATGACACATACATGCAGCTGCAGATAGTCATATATAGCTATGGTTGTGTACAGTCACAGAGATTTTTATGAGTGTGTTTTGTTTTGGTTAGACGCCATGTTATGTACCGATATTGCAGATATGCCATCATTTTCATTTCATTTCATCTTAACACCATAAAACAGAAGGAAAAAAAATAAGTAATGTACTCTCTGACCATTCCAACTATATATCACTGCCTGCGTCCTAGTGGCGTGTCCCACTTCCACCAAATCAATAATTGGTTCCCTAATCTTAATTACTAATTTGAGAAGAAACTTTTGAGTTCTGGCTAATTAATATTTTAAGTTTCAACATCATAAGACAGATGATATCTTTGACATAAAAAAATGTGAGTTATAAGTCATACCAAACATAAATTGAAGGTGGTAGCAAAATGCCATATTGTATGGTAACAAAACATTACACTTTCACTGATGTGCAGATACATGAACACTCTTAATAAGCTAGTAGGTCTCAATGCATATATTAATTCAATAAAATAGATAAAATAATTCTACTAGCAAGGTGTTTCTTTTTTTAATCCGAAAATGCAAACTCGTTTATCGAGACATTTAGTTAACCGATCTTATAAGTTGGTATTACCATATTACATACATTGTTTTATATATGTAATAAAAATTCAACATGCTAATAATGGGAAATGAGTTTGTCTTATATATTATTTGCTGCTTTTGCTTATGTAGTGGGTCAACTTGTTTTGTCTTATATAAAGATGTATGCTTTTGCATATATTTATGATCTATTGAATAAGAAGTCTTCATTGATCTCTATAATAATAATAATAATAATAATAATAATAATAATAATAATGCCAATGAATAATAGTTCAAATGACATAGTCTTTCTATACTCAATTAAAAGGTTACGGGTTCGAGTCTCCTATTTTTGGTAAAAAATAAATAAATAAATAAAATAATAATAATAATAAGAAACATGAAAACTGAAAAACTAAAGGAACTAGAGTGGCAGTTTGTATGTGTGGCACTATACATACTGTGAGTGTGGGGGCTTTTTGCTGTCTGTGAAGTTATTATTGTATATTTTTCTGTTCTTTTATGCCGCCCAGATACTATTCATTCTTTAAAAAAAAAACTACAAAATAATACAAAATGCTAAGTGAAGCACAAAAAAAAGGATGGTCACTATTAATGGCGAATTGAGAAAAGGAAAACAGTTCTTTTTTCTCTGGTATAGTTACATTTGTAAACTTATTTTAGCGGAAGTATTAATTAAGATCTTAAAAGTTGTGATTTTCATACCTGGAGTTGAACTTTAAAATTGATTTTGCAGAGTTTTGGTTACAGTAGAGTTGAACTTTAACACTGATTTCTCTCTTTCCTTTCTTGCAGACGTTCATCAAGATGACAGTTTCTCAATATTTTTCAGTGAATGGAAATTGTAAAGACGTCGTGTGTATTGAGGCAGAGAGAGGACTATCTTTTTTTTTTTGGTGTGTACCAGGGTATCCATCAGGCCGGAAGCCCAATGACTAATCCCTCGGGTACTGCAGAGGCACACAAAGTGGGCGACCCTCCCAAGCAAGCAAACTCCATTCCCATCCTCCAGTGAGTATCGAACCCGGGAGAGATGGTTAAGGGACACAGACCCTCATCCATCTGTGCCAACTTGCGTTGGTGAGAGAGGACTATCTTTATATGTGTCATAATCTTTAAATCTAATGGGTCCATCAAACATTAGCATTGATGAGATTAAGTTATTAATGATTTATAAATAATTACAATTAGGCTACAATAGAAATTTAAATTACAATAAACTTCTAACAACATTTTCTTAGGAATGATATACTGCTGTGTAAATGCTTAAACTACTTTTATGGAAGTATTTTGTGTTGGATATTAGAATTTTGGAGTAATAGTTGAGTTGTCTCCATATAATTTTAAGATTATGAATTCAAGTCATGAAGAGAATCACTGATGAAATTATCGAATTAGGTTATATACATTAATCTTTTAGGTACAAGTGTACAACCTTTTTCGGACCGGATTAACGTTAAATGATTGTGCACCGAGCTGTCATGTTTCTCTGGAGAGAAGTTTTTCAATTAATTAAGTATTAAAATCAATTTTTATTTTTACATATGACCTTGTTCTCACACACAATTGTTGTACAGACTACAGACCATGAAACAACAAAAGATATAAGAAGACAATTATGTTGATAAAAACTTTACTAATAATGACTTCTTGGATTCGGTCGAATTCATGGATTGTTCATAAATGACCCTAACCAGTACAATACAATAATTAAATTCTAAATGAGATAAATAATATATTAAAAAAATGTGACTGTGGTCATGCAATGCACTTAGATAACCTTGAAATTCACAAATGAACATGGTAGTGTCACATGGCAATCTATTTTTATATGCAAAGAAAAGAGAAAGGGGTAGCAAGAATTCAAGAAATAGAAAGACCTATTATCCCCTAATCTCCTACTTGTTTGTCAGTACTTGTTATCTTTATGTGCACTTGTGCAGTGAAACACACACTTGTACTCTCCCATTTTCCCCTCCCCCCACTTTTTTTCAAAATATACCAGCCCATGTCACTGATTATAGCCTTTTTATTTATTTATTTATTTCAAACCTTGAGTTTATACTCTGAACTCTCAAACTCATTCTTTTTTTTTTTCCAGTTTCATTGTTAGGCTTCTAGCTATCCTGAAGTTTGGTTTCCACTTATCACAGAGTCAAAGGTATTATTTGAGTTTATTTTTTCCCTTTTTGTTCATGTTCATGACTTCATGTAATGTTCTTGGGATATTTTGCATTGGATACCATGTAATGTTTCATTACCTGTACTTTTTCTGCAAGGTTTTATGAACCAGTTCTTCTTTCTTTTTCTTTTTCTTTTTCTATTTTTTTTTCTTTCAGTAAAAAGTCTCAATGCTGCTCTAGGAACTTTGATACTTCTCCTTCTAATATTTTATAATGGTATTTTATTTGTCAAAGCTAACCCCTAAAGGCTCATTCTGTACACATGCTCTGTGTTTATTTCTAGACAAAGCTAATCAGAAAATATCAAGCAAAGTAACCTTTTTTTTTTTTTCTGTCTAAACAACTGAGTTTGTTGAAGGAAATGTTAAAAATGTGTTTTGAATTCTCTGATATCTAAAGGATAGAGCTTGCAGGATGAGGTTTCTGTTTAGTAAAAAGTTGATGAAGCACTAACCAAAGCTTTCTGCTCTCCACATTTTTGGTTAATTTCTTTTCAGATGAATTCCATGCAAACTGAATTTTCAGGGTCTGATTCTGACAGGAACTCGGATGAACTGGTAATATAAGCACTCTAAATTGTGTATTCACCAACTTTTCTTTCTGAAATTAGGCATAGCTTTCAGATATTTTATAATTCTTTAGGAAATAGTTTAGTTATTTTTCTTCTTGTCTCTGTAGCATGATGAATTTCCCATGGGACAGAACCAATCCCCTGATATCACATCAGAAGACGTGGCGAGTGCTGAAGATGTCGACGAAATTGTGCGTTCACTTGAAGTCACCTCAAATTTAAGGCACAATGTAAAATATAGTGCATTGGAGAAAGATCAAAATGAAGCAAATGATGATGCAACGAATATAAATGACAGAGATTTAACTTATGGTTTGAGGAACATCTCAGAGAAGCTATCTGCAGCACTTGTGAATGTAAGTGGCAAAGAAGACTTGGTTAATTTACATGCTGAAGTTGCTGAAGAAGCCATTGCAGGTACATACATAGAAATGTTTTGTAATGATAGGTTCATATTTTCCACTATTGCTTTTCTACCTTGAATATGCTTGGTGTTGTTTTAACTTTGTCTTAAGCAATTCATCTGATTGCTAAGCAAGAAAACCACAAAACAGAATTTGCATGAAGTTTCGGTAGTTCATATGTAATTGGACCATTTTCATGAACTTATAGGTTGGGAGAAGGCTGAAAAAGAAGTTGCAGGCTTAAAGAAGCAACTCGAGGCGCTAAGTCTCAGAAATTCGGCTTTGGACGATAGAGTTGCGCATTTAGACGCGGCACTTAAGGAGTGTGTTAGGCAGCTAAGACAAGTAAGAGAAGAGAAGGAACAGAATTTCCATGATGCTGTAGAAAACAAAACAAGGGACTTAGAATCTGCGAAAATTGAACTCCAGAGCAAGCTCATTGAGCTCCAAAGTAAATTGGAAGCTTCTAATGCTAGATCTCAATCAATTGATCTTGAGATGTTACATAAGATTGAAATTTTGGAGAAAGAGAATATGAAACTGAAGCATGAACTCCAAGCTCAATCAGAGGAGCTTGAAATAAGGACAATAGAGAGGGATTTAAGCACGCAAGCGGCTGAGATAGCTAGCAAGCAACATTTAGAAAGCATCAGCAAAGTGGCAAAGCTTGAGGCCAAATGCCGGAGACTGAAGAGCACAGCTTGTAAAGGCTCGGCAGTTAGTGATCATAAATCAATTACATCATCCTCATTTTGTGTTGAATCTCTCACAGATAGTCAATCAGACAACGGGGAGAGGCTGAATGCGGCTGAGATTGATGCCTGCAGGAAGAGTGGCTCAGAAACAGACAAGTGTGAGCCGAGTTCTGATTCATGGGCGGCTGCGCTAATTGCAGAGCTTGATCAGTTCAAGAATGACAAGTGTGGACAAATTCCATCCAGTGCTATTAAAATTGATCTCATGGACGATTTTCTTGAAATGGAACGATTTGCTGCAATGCCTGAGATTACAACTGAAAACTTTAACCAGGAGTCAGTTGTTACTGATCAAAGTACTAACGGAGAAATCTCCCTTGCAGATGAGTTTGACACGATGAACCGTCAGATGAAAGAACTAAAAGAGAAGCTAGATAAGGCGAATGTAGATAAATCTGAGCTGGAGATAGCTTTGATGAAATGCCAAGAGCAGTTCGAGGCCTCGCAACTTCGGCTAAGAGAGGCAGACACAAAATTGAAGGAGCTGCAAAGAGAGCTAGAAAATGCCAACGAATCAGAGCAAATGATAGAAAACCAACTAGCGAGCATGGAAGCCGAGGCACAATCAATAACCAAAAGAGTTCAGTTATTAGAAGCTGAGGTTGATAGAGAACAGGCAATGTCAGATGAAATCACAATCAAGTGTAAGGTACTGGAGGAAGAGCTAGAAAGCAAGAAGCAAAATGAGAAATTGTTGTTCAGTGACTTGAAGATCAAACAGGTTGGTCATCACTCATCATTGACAATTTGATATTGACATGAATCTAGAAAACACTTCAGTGTTTGTAACATAAAATGGTTTTCTATGGCAGGAGGATCTAGCACTGGCTGCAGGGAAGCTTGCTGATTGCCAACAAACAATAGCAGCTTTGGGAAATCAACTAAATTGCTTAGCAGCACTTGAAAATTTCAAGTTGTATTCAAATGACACATAACATGAGTAGATATTCCAGTTAAAAATGGAATAGAAATTGAATGAGGATGTAGAGAAACTAACTATAACGGAAGCCATTCACTTCTGATGTAATTCAGAAACTTTCTACTGCCATCTTGAAACAAACATAGTTCACATCATCTTTGTTTTCTGAAAAGGTTATTCTATTGTTGAACCAAGGATCAAAACTTCTAGTGGACCTACTAAGTGCTCTTTAATTACCATTTTTATCATTTTCATAACTTTTTGAAATCTGAAGTATAAAGATTATTATAAAATGACTAGAATTCTAGCCTAGAATATAGATACCTCTTCCAAAACAATTTGGATAGCGGAGATTACAACAATCAATTTGTGTACTTTACAAATGACACTAGATCTAATATACATCATCTCCATGAATTTATTACATTACACTTTTAATGAAGGGGTGTGCTAATACAAAGAAATCAATAAGAACAAAGTATTATGCTGATTTCTATTATCTCATTCACTATGGTGATGCTGCTTAGTCTGGTGTGACTTGCTCTCTCTATTAAAAGCTTTAATGAGATCAAGGCCAAGACCAATATTCAACACATTCATACCAGCCATGCCAAACAGAGCCAGTGGTAGCTCCATTCCCCTTCCAAATTTGTGAGCATCCCGGATGAGCTTGACCATGATGAGAATGTGAGGTATAGTCCTTGCCAGAAAGAATGTCAACCAATTAAGAAACCATTCTAGCTTAACAAAATTGGCCTTTGCTTCGCGTACACCGGACATCCGTCTCACTTTCCTCACGTGCAGAAAGATTGAATGCAGCTATACCATCACAAAAACTCATTCAAACATTACACAATGGCAATCATGGTACAATCACTTAAAAGAAGGTGGAGTTTCAAAATAACTAAAGCTTACCTCGCAAACTAAAGTGAGAATGAGGTAGTTGATGGTGATATTTCGATACAAAGCAAGAGTGAAGCAAATTAGGAGAACCAGATGATGCACAAGGATGGAAGGGATCCAACCATTGTACAAGTGGTAGCAAAGCATATCCCATTGATCATATGCAAAGTAACCACATGAAAAGCACAATGCTTCAAATGCCCATGGCCATGTATGTTCTACCAACTGCGAGTGATCGAACATTCCACTCGGACCGTTAATTAGCACCTGTCTGAGCAAAATAAAGACCACTGCAAAAGACAGGACACCAATGAGTAGTGAAAAAATGAGTCTCAACGGCAATCAACAGAAAAGGCAGTATTGAGTGGGTTTTTCTAAACCCTAACCTCAACCGATTAAACAAATACTAATACATTTAGATTCCACAAATCAGAAAAAGTTACTACAGCTACCGGAATTATATGTCATTTTTCTCCAATTAGCAACAAAAAGAGGCTGATTTTTATTTCATCTGGAATTCGCATCTCAGATTTGTGTATGGATAAGAAAGAAGCAAGTAAAAGGGGGAACCTGAAGCGGAGGTGATGGTAGAATGGAGAAGGGAGACGGAGGTGTTGACGAAGAGAGCGTCTCTGTCTTTGTGCGTTTGTTTGCAAAAGAATATTCGGATGAGGGAATTACAGCCCTGGTAGAATACAGTACCGGCAACGACGTAGAGAAGCTGGCTGCGGTTATTGAATAGTATCTGAAAACAAACGGATAGGGCCCACAAAATGAGAGTCCCTAAGAAGAAATTCTCAACCTTCCCGCGCTCTCGTCCTCCTTCTTCTCTACCCATCCCTGCGAGGAAGGCGATGTGCCAACTGCCAAGGCAGAGCCGCAGAGTGAAATAAGGGATTTATTGAAAAAAGAAAAAGAAAAGATTGAAACAGTTGAAAGAAAAAAAAGAAGAATATGGTAACCGCTTCTAGTCTTATAAAATTGCATTTCACAAAGAAATAACCTGATCTTCAATTTATGGGCAACGTTATTGAGTCATTTGCTCAGGGAATTGGAAACGGCGTCGGCAAACTTTTTAGTTCCCCTGTTGAGTTCCTCTCCGGCAAGTCTTGTAGGTAACACCATACAATACATACTCGTCAATGCATTTTAAGAAATTCAAAATTAAACATGAAATGTGAAAATTGGAATTTAATTTGTTTCAGTTCAGTATGTGGACCAACATGGGACTTTCTTTGCTACATCGAAAATTTCTGCGTTGCCAATCTCTTGAGACTCGCCATGGTTTTTATTCTGCTGTATGCGGGTAAGTGATTTATCAATGTTATCTGATTCACGATAGAAACTCAAATGGATACTTGAGTTTTCACTCTAAATGGATCTTGGATTGCATCCAACATCTTCCTTGATCAAACTTGTAATGTTCTGTTTTTCTTTGCAGTTCTATTATTCTTTTATCTGCTGCATAAATTAGGCATATTCGGGTGCATTGGGCGGGGGCTTTGCAAAATAATATGGGCATGTTGTTCTTCTTATTGTTGCATATGGGAATATGCCTGTGCTTTTTTGTGTGCCAAACTGCACAAAATTAAAAGGAGAAGAAGGAGGAGGTTAAGAAACACTATAGATAACAGGTTCTACTTCGCAACTGAACAAGATTATAGTGATGAAAGTATTTCAAATCGTTTTCCATCACTTTCGCGTAGAAGGAGAGACTACAAAAGCTCGCATTTGAGAAAATCTTTACGGGTTAGAAATGGTGATCATGCTCGAGTTGAGATTAGTAGTTATAAAAGCAAAAAGCATCATGGCAATAATGTAATGGAACATTGTGATCACAAAGGCAATGTTCATGATATTAAGGTAACTCGTACATCTAAGTTTGCTAGAAAAGGTGTCAATAGGAGAAAAAGAATTCTTACAAAGTAATACCTTCTTTGTATTATTAATGCATATGCTTATGACTCGTTAATTTGAGGGGGAAAAAACAAGTATCTTCTTGCTTTTTGTCTTGTGACATTGATAGAAACTATTTTCTTCTTTTCTATTCTCTCATGAAATCAGTATATGAAGTTATTTTAAATGCAATTTTGTTTTGATCTTGATAGGGTGACGTATACTATTTCTCTCTCTAATTTTTCGAAAGAGCATAGCAATATAATTATAATATAACCGGAAAAAAAAGGCAGATATGATATGAAATTGCAAAAATTGAAATTAGATCGCTTAGGGGTGATGTTTGGAAATGTATATATATAAAGAGAAGAGAACGTGGGTTATAGATTAAGTACATAGATTAATGTTATACATTTTTGTTTTTTAAAATGAGTTCAAATTCATAGTTTGTAAAATTGTATTGATTTCAGCAACATTTACCATTTAGAAACTGCTATACACGAGGAGAATGAAAAAAGGAACTAATCTCCATCACTACTAAGTAGCGTTTGGTGGAGAGATAGAGACGGAAAGATTGAGACTGAGAGACAAAGATTAAGAGACAGAGACTGAAATAAATCTCAGTATTCTATTTAGTGCAAAGTGGGAGACAGAAATTGAAACAAGAATAAAATTCTAATTTAATTTGTACAAAGAGTAAAATTGGAATTAATTAATTGAAATGAATGTATGTTTTTAGGTATAAAATGTTATTAAAGTTTCAGTCTCCATCTCTAAAAAATTTAGTCTTCTGTGTCCCCATTTTTTAGAGGTACTAAAATACTATTAAGGAAAAGTCTATGGGGCCAGTAATTTTATTGAATTTTGGCCAGCAGCAGAGAAAGGTGAGCCATTGGATGAAATCTCATACCAATCTCACACCATTAAATCATCATTGATGGCTACTAATCACAAAAGTTACTGGCCTCCTAGCATTGCTCTACTGAAATTTTGGAGACAGAGACAAAAATTTTAGTACCAGAACTAACAAACATGATATTGAGTCTCAGTCTCCCAGTCTCTGTCTCAATACCTCAAAACAAACGCTATTAGTTTTAAACTGGGCACAAAAGTAGGCCACTAATCTCTTGTTAGGTGTGTTTGGCAATGCGTCGGAAAGAAAAAAATATTTAAGCTTTTTAAAAACTTCAATTTTTTATTTGGCTAATTTTTCTATTTATAAACGCAGAAATGATTTTGAACTAAAAATCACATTTAGAAGAAACAATAATTCTTAACTTCTGCATTTCACTAACGGACTTTTAGCCATCGTCACTAAACATTTATTTATCTTTTATCAACTTTATCCTTTATGCATGTTATGGTATTATTCATGAAATTCTTATTATCAAATAATTAGGTTTAAAAAAGTACCAACTTTAAAGGTAGGTTTGAAAGAAAATATATTATTTGATTAAATTCATTATCAATAAAACCTTCATTTATTTATTCACTTATTTTTAAAAAGTTAATTCAGGTTTTTGGTTAAAAATAATTAAATCATTTGTAAAAAAAAAAAATTTTTTTTTGGTATTTAAACGAGACCAGAAAACCCAGCTTCATTTCTATTCTCTAGTGAGTATTAAATTCGAGAAAAATGGTTAAAAAACACAAATCTTCATCTATCTGTGCCAACTTGTGTTGGTTGCAATTTTTTTCACCATAGCACCAGGGTATTCTTTTTTAAGTAAATTTTTTTTTAAAGAAAAAGAATACATATAGAGTGAGTAGGAAAAAATTAAAAAAAAAAAAGAGAACATCCGGCCCAGAAAAGAAAAGACATACCATGAGATGGTCTAACCCAAAATCAAAAGCCCAACAAAATGTAATTAGTTTGTTTTGAAAAATAAAAAAAAAGTGGCCTGACAAATACCAAAGTTATTGACAAACACGCATATGAACAATGATATATTCATGACAAAAAGAAAAGAGAGAATAATGATATATTAAAGTTTGAAAACTGAGCATGCTAATTTATTTTATTTGATATCTTCATTTTTGGAATAAGGTATATTGCTACGTATGGAACATGTTTTGCCATTGCGTTGCAATTTGCACAAAGGCCTACCTTATCCAAAAGGAAAATCCAAAGTTTATGATTATTAATTGTCATTGGTAATAAGAAGACCTAAGAATAACCCAAGAATATGGAATATTGAGAATCCATTACAAAGGGTTCACCATTTACTTGACGTGGAAGTTTGTTCATCCTTCCTTCCCCCAATAGAATCTATTTAGAATATGTTTCTATTCATCACCTCAAATACCATGCACAAATCAAATCACTTTAATTTGTTCTCTTCTCATAAACCTATCACATTTTAGTTCTTTTTCTTTCTTTCTTTTTTATTTTCATCATAACAAGATTTTTATTTTTCCCCCTACAATATGGAAGGTGATGATGGAAAACAACCAACCCACAAAGAACCATGCAATAATAATAGTAGTAATAATAATGAATTATTTGAGCAAGAGAACTTTGATTATATTCTTGCAATTAGCTTGCAAGAACAAGAGGGAGCAACATACACAACCCTAGCAACCATGGAAAGTGAGGACGATGAAGAAGACGACGACGAAGATGATTATTCCTCGTTGGGCGATGAAGATGGCGATTCCGAGTATTATTTAGAAAGCCAAGACTTTGAGGAGTCAGAAACCCAGTTCCTTGAAGGTGAAGGAAGCAACTACGACGAAGATGACGAGGGAGAAGAAGAAGAGATGGAAGAAGATGAAATTGATCCAGATGAAATGTCCTATGAAGAGTTGATTGAGTTGGGAGAAATCATAGGAGAAGAGAATAGAGGATTATCAGAAAATGAAGTGTCTTCTTGCTTATACCCTTACACTTGCAAATCTAATAGTGATGATGAAAGAATCGATCGGTGTGTAGTTTGTCAGATAGAATATGAAGAAGGTGAATCAATGGTGGCACTGGAATGTAAGCACCCTTTTCATGAAGATTGCATAACCACATGGCTTCAGATTAAGAAGGTTTGTCCAATTTGTGGCAATGAAGTTTCAACCAATAATAATAATACCAACAAGATCATGCCTAAGAATGAATAACCTTTGATTATTCTTGTTATTGTATAGTTTAGATTAGATTATTGTTAAGTTATTGATGTGTCTGTACATATTATATTACTGGCTAGTGTATGTAAATATATATGTATGTACTCCGCATTTGAATATTATTTATGAACAAATTACTGTGATTTATTCATTTGATGAATGCAACTATACCATCGTTGAAAAATAAATGAAGCATCAAAGGATTGGATATCGTAAAATTACACTACAAAAAAAGGCCTATGGTCACACGGTAAAAAACCATGACCATAGCTAGTAAAAAGAGTGACCAAAGATCTATGGTCACGGTTTTGAATTTATAGTCACGATTTTTTACTGTGGCCTATTCTCTCGTGGCCATAAGTCTATAGTCACGGTTTTTTTATCTATGGTCACGATTTCTATGGTCACGGTTTCAATTTTCAAATTCTGACATTTTAGGCCATCTTTTTTCACTGTGACCATAACCTTATCTATGGTCACGATTTTCACCGACCATAGCCTCTATGGTCACCCCTCCTTAAAACCGTGACTATAGCCTTATCTATGGTCACGGTTTTGGCTGTGATCATAGCCTCTATGGTCACCCCTTCCTAAAACCGTGACCATAGCCTTATTTATGGTCACGGTTTTGGTCGTGACCATAGCCTCTATAGTCACCCCACCTAAAACTGTGACTATAGCCTTAACTATGGTCTATAGTCACCCCTCCTTAAAACCGTGACCATAGCCATTTATGGTCACGATTTTTTGCCTTGACCATAGCCTGTTTTGTTTTATGAGATTTAATTTTTTTTAAAGCATAATCACATTTCAAAATGATGATAAACACAAATAAATCTAAGAATGATAAATTCAATAAATTTAAATGATAAAAGTTTCATTAAAAATTAGATATCCATTACAACACTAATCAAAATAGGGTGTAGTTTATCCATTACATGTAATATTGGATAAAGTCTCTTATCAAAAAATAAAGAACACATCAAAATAATACATTTAGATAACCAAAATCATTATAAGACCCATCTCATCTTATATTTGCTTAGAATATATTTTCTCCACATCATATCCTCCTGCTAGCAAAAGAAATAAACATGTTAGTAATGAATATGGAGCACAAGTTTAATAAGTCAAATCAACATTAAAATTTTAACCACTAAATAACAAAGAGCATTTGCTAAGATTTTGAGCCACATAAAAAGGACATACTAAGTATAATAAGAACTAGCAACCTTCTGCTAACAATTTTATATGGATTTAAACTTTGATTGGATTATTATTAATTTTTTTTTATTTTGGCTTGCAAGGCAGTTTTCCTAGGATAATTAATATGAGTAGCTACGAGGCACTTATCTCTAACATACACTCTCTAATCATCATTATATTTAATTTTATTTATTCAAAACTTACGGCTATATGGCCACTTTGATTTGCACAAATTTCCATCACGTATGCTCATAGGAACTTGATTTTAGGCAAGCTTTAACTCAATGCAAACTAATATTATACAACTACTAACAGAAGTGGCGGTAATTAAATAGTACGTAGCATATATAATTAACAAGCTAAGGTTGCATTATTGATTAATTAAAAATGGTAAAATGAAGTTTATTGTTTCTTAGTAAAATGAGACAAAAAGCGTTCTAAGTCTAACATAAGAATCATAAAAAGCTCATGCTAAATTTTGCGAACTGAGAACAAAAGAATCATAATTTTAGTGGGATGAAATAGAATGAATCAATTTTATTATGAACCATTACATTACAAAATTTAACCATTCAAACCATAATAGCCGTAACGTTAGTTTGGACTCATTTTATATTTCTATTCCTTTTCAAACTATCAATCACAGTATAGCCCGATGAAGCATACATTGAAGGTGAAATTTAAAGACCAAAAATGAAATTTAACCATGCACTCTTTAATCTTTTACTGTCAATCACAATAAAAGAATTCACACACTTTAAGTCATTCAAAGTTCAAAGTTCAAAGCATATGCATCATTAAAAAAACCTGGCAATATGCTTTAAGTTGTAAATTTAATTTAATTTCTTTCTAATTTAATTTAACTCACCTATATATCAAAATTTTCTTTGCTTCTGCAGCTGCTTTTGGGTTAAGTGGTAGGCCCAATTAGGGATGTCAATGGGGCAGGGCAGGGGCGGGGGATGCCTCCCTGCTCCCCATCCCCGCCCTCAGATTTGCTCCCCATCCCCGCCCCATTCCCCGCTGTGGGGGAATATTGCTCCCCATCCCCATTCCCCACAGGGCCCCATTCCCCGCGGGGACCCCATTCCCCATCTACATAATAGTTCTAACTAATTATTAATTTCCATATGAATAGAGCTGCAAGTATCTATCTTATACAAAAACTGCAAGATTTTATACAAAAAGTCTAAATGATACGATGGTGACTTCTTTCGAAATAACGCAATGGAGGGACGCAACGACGGGTCAAAGAAAAAAGCAGTGGACGAGGTGGGAGATGCGGCAATAGAGAGGAGAATGGACACGACGGCAGAGTTACGAAAAAGAACGCTGCAAATAGAAATTACGACGCGGTAAGGGTGATGGCATGGTGAGGTGTGACGATGCGGTAAGAGGGTGACGAGGGGGTGGCTGCAGAGATGTTGGATGGAGTATGGACAGCCTTAGGGATATCTGAATTGAAGAAGGATTATGCAAATAAAGATTAGGAGTTTTGGGTTTCTGTATATATATGTATGTGTGAGAAATGACTAAAAAACATATATGAGAATAAACTATTAAGGATAATTCAAAGAATTAAGAAATTTCGGGGAATAGCAGGGACGGAGCGGGGATCCCCGCTCGGGTCCCCGCGCCTGCTTCGGGGGAATTTTGTCCCCCATCCCCATCCCCACGGGGAAAATTCCCCACAATCGGATCCCCATTCGGGGCAGTTCCCGCAGGGATCCCCGCGTCTCGGAAAATTTTGCCATCCCTAGGCCCAATACTGGAGTTAGCACACTATGTAGAACAAATGGAGCTAGAAGAAGAAGAGCAGGTCATCAAAAAGTGAGAAAGCTAGAAAACTTTTGGACACAATATAAATGGACAGATTATTCAATTTTGAAACTAATTGAATGGAATTATTCAAACTGACAAAGTTTGGATTATTTAATTTTGAATCGATTTGGATGGAATGTAATTGCTAATTTGAATTGAATTAAATGGACGGAGGTGTACTGAGTTGAATTGAATTGATAATATATAAATTGTAGGCAGAGTTATTAGAATTTGATTTTATATAATGGATTATGTTTCGTTCACTCAGTACTATACAATTGTTTCACCATGAGTACTGTGTTCGATTCATTCTGCAGAAAGCTATTTGAATTTGATTTTATATAATGGATTATGTTTCGTTCACTCAGTACTATACAATTGTATTGTGTTCGGTTCACCATGAGTACTATGTTCGGCTCACTATGAGTACTGTGTTCGGTTCACCATGAGTACTGTGTTCGGTTCATTATGCACTATTCAAAACTCTTCTTTCTCACCTTCTACTGCTTCTTCACCAGAGAGAGAAGGAGGAAAAGACAAAAAATACAGCAGCAACAACAACAAAAAAATGACGATAGGATTTCATGGTTTAGAGTTTTAGGGTTTTGGGTTTAGGGTTTATGGGTTCAGGGTTCAGTGTACAGGGGTTCAGTGTGTTTCAAACTTTCGGTTTGCCCTGTGTATTAATTTCGGTTCACCGTGTTCATGGTTGAGGGTTTAGGGTTTTGGGGTCTAGGATTTAGGGTTCAGGCTTTTAGGGGTTTAGGGTTTACGGTAAGGTTTAGGGTTTAGGGTTCAGAGTTCAGTTTTCAGGGTTCGGGTTCAGGGTTTAGGGTTTAGTGTTCAGGGTTCAGAGTTCAGAGTTCAGGGTTTGGGTTCAGGGTTTAGGGTTTAGGGTTTAGGTTTTAGGGATTTAGGGTTTATGGGTTCAGGGGTCAGTGTTTAGGGTTCTAGTTTTGGTGTTTAGGGGTTCATAATTTTTTGGTAAACAGGAGAGCGATTTGGATTACTCTTCTGAAACGAATCAAACTGACAAAGTTTGGATTATTCAATTTTGAATCGAATTGAATGGAATGCAATTGCTAATTTGAATTGAATTAAATGGACGGAGGTGTACTGAATTGAATTGATAATATGTAAATTATAGGCAGAGTTATTTGAATTTGATTTTATATAATGGATTATGTTTCGTTCACTCAGTACTATACAATTGTTTCACCATGAGTACTGTGTTCGGTTCATTCTGTAGAAAGCTGTTTGAATTTGATTTTATATAATGGATTATGTTTCGTTCACTCAGTACTATACAATTGTATTGTGTTTGGTTCACCATGGGTACTATGCTCAGTTCACCATGAGTACTGTGTTTGGTTCACCATGAGTACTGTGTTTGGTTCATTCTGCACTATTCAAAACTCTTCTTCTTCACCTTCTACTACTTCTTCACAAGAGAGAGAAGGAAGAAAAGACAAAAAAATACAGCAGCAACAACAACAAAAGAATGACGATAAGGAGAAAACACGTGAAGAAGAAAGAACGCGAAAAATGAGGAGAAGGAGGAGAAGGAGGAACGCGAAGAAGAAGGCGAAGAAGAAGAAGAAGACGCTCTGTGCGTAAACGAGCGTGAGAAGAAGAAGAAGAAGAAGTGCGGGAAAAGAAGAAGAAGCGTGGGGGAGAAGAAGCGTTGGGCAAGAGCGATTTCGTGTGTGTTAGCCGCGTGTATTTCACGTTTCATTTAATAGTATTGGGTTTTTTTGGTGTTGGGCCAACTTGGTTACATGGTTATATGGATGTGTAGCATCCTTGAAAATAAAAAACCCTCTAAACTACATTCTCAACAATTACCTAATTCTAGAAATTTCTACCATACCTAGAGTGACTTTATCTGGCCAAAGAGAACACAACATACAGAGAGATTAACAAAAGAAAAAATACTTCAATGCAGGAATATGTCCACGAATGCCATGATTGTTGGGCGAGGGATTTGTCATGGCTTCAGAAGCGAATCCAAATCCAAAATCTAGAAATCCAAATCACAAGTTACATCCAACAATTATAGCAAAATTCAAAATGATAACAATTCAGAACCCAGAAGATTATATCAATTCATCCAGCATTCAAAATAAAAAATTATACTCAGCAAAATTCAATAGGGCAGAATTTTGAACTTATATAGCAAAATTCAAAATTCAAAGTTCCAAAATTGAACTTTACCAAATTTATATTAAGTAAAATTCAGAATTACATAACAATTAATTCATATAATTAACAAAATAAAAAAATTGAAAAGCATAATAAGAACTCTGCATCAAGCCATCAATTCATATAATTAACAAAATAAAAACATTAACTGAACTTAAATCTGAACTAAATTCCTCACTGGAGCAACCAGCAATTCATACAGTTAATTAAAACCAAATAAAAAAATTAATTGAAAAACCCAAGAACTCACTGCGATTCACGGCGGCAGAACAGATGCCCGACTACGATGTTGACAGAAGCCGACAACGGCGACCCCAGAAGCTTCAGTGTTCAGAGTTCAAGACGACGACACTGCTGACAGCTGTGCTGTGGGGTGTTTTGTGTGTGTTCTTCTGAAGACCAGACAACGATGATGCTAGACGCTTCAAACCGCGAGGGTGGCAACCGCTGGAGGTCATTGGCTCCCAGCCGGCGTCGATTGTGGTGTAGATGGTGGAGTCCCCCTGCTCATTGGAAGAAAAGGAAAGTAGAGTTGAGGGAGGCGTGGTGACACTGAGTGTTGAATGATTTGGGGCTGGGTTAGGTTAGTGGGTCGTGGGTTTTGTTTTCTTTTTTTTTTGTCTTTTTTTTGCGTCAAAAAACGCCGTTTTGGGCTATTTTAAAAAACTGGAACTTCAAAAAATCTGCCGGGTTCGTCCAGTCCACCGGTTAACTATCGGTTCAACCAGTTTTTTTACCGAGTTTTTGCAGAGAGGTTTTGGGGGTCAACCGGATCGGCCAGATAATTGGTTCTCGGTTAACCCGATCGAACCGGCCGGTCCGATCCGGTTTTCAGAACCTTGATTTTTATGGGATTGATTAGTTCCTCTATCAATATTTCTCTCTATATTAATGGGATAAGCTTACATGACATGTTAAACGATGTATCCGTTAATAGCCAACTAGGATTGACAAATTTTTTTTTATTCGGAGTCACGTTGTCTTTTAGGAGTAATTATCAAGGTCGTTTATTTTAGTGTACAAAACGGATTGGAGACAAAACTAAGAAATATTAGTGATTTTTAAATTATTTTTATTTATAAAAATTAAATGAAGAATATATTAATGATTAACATGTCACATAAATATGTTCTGAATAGAGATCATTGACAGAGGAGCTAACTTGTCTCACGAAATCAAATATCAAGAGACGAAAAAGATATTTTTTTATTGGAGCCTCATAGTTCTTCGAAAAAGTATTTACCCATGATAATATTAAAGGACTAGCATAATTTATAATTTTGGACCTATAATTAGCTAACAATGTTTAAAAATATTGAGTAAAAATATGGTACTAGCCTACTAATTAAAAGTGCTGACTAATATAAATTAAAATTGTTAACTTTTAATTTTTTTTAATATTTAATGATAAATATAAAATTTAAACCTAAACCTAATTTTAAAGCCAAACAAATTAATTTAAATTTTAAATGTAAATTTAAATTACAACAAATTTATTATATATCTCAAATATCATCTTTTAAACCTGGCTTCGTATTACAAAAGATCAAGTTTATATTGATAAAAATAGAAAATAAATGGTCTAAGATTTTAAATTTTTAATGAAGATGAAGATATATAAAATATTAACAAGTCATTTAAAAAAATTGGCGATGTTATATGCACAAGCGTTTTTATAATCAAGTCCAACTAAGTTGTCACAATTCTAGCAAAAAAACTCACACATTTATCATCATTTTTCTTTTTTCACTCTTATGTTGTTAACAGTAAGATATTTATCTTTAGCAATCAAATGTAATTAGTCAAATTAATTTATGAATTAATTGGCTTCAGTTAAAATCAATTAGGAATGAGTTAGTTATTTCCTACATTGTGTGGTTTGCTACCTAAGGAGCCAGCACCCCTTGTATATAAATCCAACTATGCAGTATAATAAAACTAATCTTTTCATTCCGATCATTCTCACAAAATCATTATCCTCTCTGATTCAATATGGTATCAAGAGCAATTTCTCAAAACCACACCTTCTACGATGTAAATCCCATAAAATTAGCGAATAATTGGTCAATAAATTAATTTTTAATAAAAGAGATTAGAAATATAAATTTTATATTAAAATAGGATAGAGTTAATTAAAACGAGAATTTGGACACTAATTTCAAAGAATTTGACCCGAAATTAAGCCGAACGGGCCAAACCGAACCCATAGGCCAAACCAACTCATTATATATAATGAGATGAAGCTCATTTAATTCCCATTTCAGCATGCAAAACACGTTGGGCAGCTAGCCAAAGGGAAGAACATGTTGAAAAATTCCAAAACCCTTGATTTCATTCAAATTCACGTAACTTTTGATCCAGAGCTCCGATCGCCGCACCGTTTGCGGCCACGCGATCGTAGCGTCGAGCTCTACAAAGCCCAGTACATTGTAAGATAAGAAAATCACATTTTCTTCCTCAATTTTCTCAGTTTCAGTTTCAAAATTCACGTGCAAAGAATGTTGAAATTTGTTAAATTTCGGTGTTTAGGATCAAATTAACTTGGCGGACTTGCCGAGTCTTGTCCCAATTTTCCGTTAGTAAAGTGAGAATCCTAGAACTCTAGTTAATTCTCTAATTTTGTGTGTTGGGTATTAAATTTGGATATGTATATATGTGGTAATGTGAAGTTAGGTGTATATATATTAATTGGAGCTTGATTTGTTGACACTTGAGACTTGATGGAGGTTGGGTGATGTTGCCTTGGTGATTTCGGACCTCTTGGGGCTGTGTTCGGTGCATTAGAGGGTTGTCTCGGAAAATACGTAGAAATCGACCAAGGTATGGTTTAAGTTTCTCGTATTTAATATGTAAGATTTTGTGAAAACTTAGGCTAGACGACTTAAGATTAAGTGTATTAGGGTGTTACAGCGTGCATTTTTTTTCTTTTCTCTTTTTCTTTCTTCATCTTATTTTCATGCCTTTTCCTCCATTTTCTTTTTCTGAAATTCATCTCTCTTCTTTATCCCATTTCTTATCACCTCACACTTGAACTCATCCGACAGAATTGATGAGAGTTGTCTTACTTTTTTCAAGTTCCGAATGCAACATAGTGGAGGTGTAAGGGCTCCGATCACAAGATCGAGTGTGAGAGGCTTTTAATTTCCGTTTCTTTCTCAAGAACAGACACAACTTCACTCATACGGATTCATACTTTCTCTCATCGGCCGATCAACCAGTCCTCATTCTTGTTGCACAACAGCTCACAGAGGAGAACTATAATACATGGATCCAAGCTATGCAAAAGGCGCTCAATGCCAAACGCAAGCTTGGATTCATCAATGGATCCATTCCACAACTAGATCCTACAATTTATGCAGAGAAATTCGAGACATGGCAATGCATCAAAGACGTCGTCAGCACCTGGATCCTCAGCTCCATTTCAAAAGATATTGCAACTTCTTTGGGGTACACTAATTCAACTGAGAACTTTGGAAAGATCTCAAAGATCATTTCCAACATGGAAATGGACCACGAATCTTTGAGATCAAGAGAGAACTCGTGAATTTGCAACAAGGCACAATATCGGTGTCACAATACTTTACCAATATTAAAGTTCTTTGGGAAGAACTTAGCTCTTATCGTCCAATTTTGTGCAATTGTGAAGAGTTTAAATCGTTACAAGATTTTCTCAAAGCAGAATATGTTCATTGTTTTTTTATGGGACTCGATGATTCATATGCTCATATTCGCGGGCAAATTCTCTTGATGGAGCCGCTCCCAGCGATAAAAAAAAGTCCTTTCCTTAGTTGTACAAGAGGAGAAGCATAGAGTTATTGGTTCTTCCTCCAATCATAACTAAGTTATCTTCTTAGCAAGAAATCAGCCTTACCTGTGCAATTCGGAAGAGGCAGAGGAACTATAAAGAAGGATAGGCCTTTGTGCTCCCATTGCAGTATTCTTGGGCACACTGTTGACAAATGTTTCAAGCTTCATGGCTTTCCGCTAAGCTATGGCAGAGGGAGAGGTTCCCCAATGCATGGCAAACAGACAATTCACAATGTGGTCACTGGAGAATCTCCCCCAGCATCTGAACCATCTCCAACGCTCACATTGAGTACCTTCCAAATGCAACACCTCATACAATTGTTGAACAACCAAAAGATTCAAGAATTTGCTTCCAGTGCAGCTACACAAGTAGTTATACCTGCAGGTATAGTCCTTAATACCTCACAAGGTCAAATTTGTCAAAACAAGACTGGATTTCAGATAGTGGTGCTAAAATTCATATTGCATGTGATCTATCTCTTTTTCAAACCATACACACATGACAAAATTATTCAGTTTCTCTTCCAAACAATGAACAATTTTGTGCCAATTTTATCGGTACAATAACCATCAGTTCTAGTATAACACTGCATAATGTTATTTATGTACCTGATTTCTATGTCAATCTTTTGTCAGTCTCCTCCTTTCTTTCACACACTTCACTTATCATCACCATAAATTTCCTTGACTTCAAAATTCAGAACGAGAAGACACTAAAGATAATTAGGAAGGGTGAGCTACATGAGGGAATCTATATCCTCAAAGCAACATCTCCTTCCAAGCAATTGAAATTAGAGTCTCAATCTATCAATTTGTGTAATTTTCAACTTTGGCATGCACGTTTAGGACATGCTTCAAATAAAATCATTAAATTAGTCATTTTGAATTTCAATTTGTCCACAATAAATTTCTTTACCAGAGTCTGATTTCTTAGACTGTCACGTGTGTCCAATTGCAAAGTTTAAGAATCTTACTTTTGAATCAAATAATAGTCTTTTTCCTAATACTTTTGACCTTGTTCATTGTGATGTTTGGGACCATACCATATTCTTACTTATAATGGAAAGAAGTATTTCTTGAGTTTAGTTGATGATGCTACAAGATTTTGCTGGTTATACATGTTGCAACATAAGTCTGAAGTTGCAAGTTTTTAAAAACCTTTTATGCCATGATAGAGACACAATTCAATATAAAGATAAAATGCTTCAGGTCTGACAATGCCAAAAAGCTAGCCATGACAGAATCTTTTCAAGATAAAGGAGACCTTAGCGTGGATTGAGCTCTATACTTCCAATCCCAAGTTCTGCTTACTTTTTAGGGAGAATGTGTTACAACAGCTGCTTTCTTGATTAATAGAACACCAAGTCCTTTCTTCCAAATGAAATCTCCTTTCGACCTTCTATTCAACAAGTATCCCGATTACATGTCCATGTCTTGCTTATGCTGCTACCAACTCACATTCCAGGACCAAATTTGACCCAAGAGCAAATCCAATTGTATTCACAGGCTATCCCATTGGCTACAAGGGATATAAATTATATAACCTTCAAACCAAGCAAATATTCATCTCCAAAGACATGACATTCCATGAAGACATCATGCCCTTTACCCAAAGTCCTCACACCACACTAAACAATGATAGAGTAAAGTATCGTTTTTGTCCTCAATATTTGGGATAAGTCCCAAAGTTGTCTCTAACGTTTAAATCGTCCTATTTAAGTCCTTAACATTTTAAAATTGACTCAATGTTGTCCTGCCATTAGGGATCTATTAACAGAATTGACAGCAGAACAAAATTGAAACAATTTTGAAACGTTAGGGACTTAAATAGGACAAAAATGTTGGGGACAAAAATGATACATAGAAATAAATTTTAATTTTATCCTTCAATAATATCACTTTTTTACGGTACATAATTATTCAATTATTTTTTAATCACATCTAAGTAAATTATGCTTAATCACATTACTTTCATTCTAAATAAATTTATTTTTATATAATGTTACTCTTAAAGATTTTTACTCATCATGAAATATTTGTAAAATGACTAGTACATAAACTTGCGGAAAAGAAAAAAATGATACATGATGAGTTTACTAACTTTGGGACTTTGTTCTCCTAAAGCCATGCTTAGATCCTAAACTGCCTAACCTTAAACCTAGGCCTCACTACAAGAAAATCGCTGAGTACCATCGGATTTTTCGTCAAATTTAGTGTCGCGTGTCATTGTCGGATTTAAAGGTAGAAATTGGAACTATTTCTTCGTGTCAAACATTTATCGTCGGATTAGTTATTCCAACGATAAATTCGCTGGTAATAATTAGAGAGAAAATGAAAAACTTGGCACGGAGTCATTATCGTCGGATCCGATGGTAACTCAATTTAGTGCGATGCAGCATTTTGGTCACCCGCAAACATTACCGTCGAATTTATTCGCTAGTAAATCTGATAGTAACGTGCCCTAAAATTCAAAGCATGAACCCTCTCCCCTTTCATTTCGAATCCCCCTTCTCTCTCTCTACCCTCTCTTCTCCCACACTCTCTAACCCTCTCACGTCGCTCCATCAGCCCCGTCGGTAGCCCCTATATAGCTCATTTTCACTGCCTCTTCTCCCTTTACCCTCTGCAACCTAATTTCTCTCTAACCCTCTCCCTTTACATCCTATCCGCTTGCCCCTCTCCCTATCGCCGCGCCATTCACCTCTGCCAGCTACCACCAACAGTTTCGGCCTTCCAACATTCGCCAATCGCCGTTGTCGTTGCTGTTATCGTTGTTACTACCGTTGCTGCTGCCGTCGTTACTGTTGCTTCTCTGTTCCCTTCTCTACTCTTGCATTCCAGGTTCTTCTTCATTTTCATATTAATTTCAATCTTTGTTTTAGGTATCCTTAGTATTATTATAGGTTTTAGTTGTTTATTAGTATGATGTTCGAGTTGGATTTAAATTTTAGTTTTAGAGAATTTAGGTTGTTCATATATGTTAGATTTAAAATATTAGGTTTTAAGTTTTTGAAAAGTGTTTAGAATTGTGAATGAATTGATCGATTAAAATTGTTTGTTTGGATATTCTGCTAAAAATGTTGTGAATTGCTGCAGCTAATATATTGTTAATGTTGACTTCTTGTCAATTAGAGTTGAAAGAATGCTTAGTTGTGCTTTTTGATACATTTGATGCTTTTGCAAGCCAAGTTTTCAATAATATGTCTCTTGTAATAATTAAGTTTTTGGTGCGTATGCAGTGATATAATGCCATATTGGTTTGTTTGTGAACTTACTTTCAACCACTACATATCACACTTTAAAACTTTATGTTTGCACAAATTCACGATAAATTGTTGTTGTCTTTTGTGTGTATTAATATTTTTAAATTTGGTGAACTTAATTGAGTTTTGACTAATGTTGTGAATTGAGGTTGGTTGGATTTGTGGGAACCGTAAAGGTGGATATATGTCCACTTTTAGGAGAGGTTATGTCAATTTTTTTTTAAAATAATATAAATATTGAAGGATTTGTATTGTATATACTGATTAATGTTAATTGGTATTCTCTTTGCAGATATGATGACAGGTAGTAGAGGTGTTACGAGTCGGTCTCGTGGTCATGGTAGAGGGAGGGTTTTCACTGGTACTCCAGAGACTTCTCAGTCATCTCCCTCTACCCCGACTACCCCGTTGACCCCTGTGACGTCACAAGCGGGTCCTCCAGTCTAGCAGTTCGTCATGATCCCGAATCCCAACTACGTGGCTCCTTCTACTATGCCCCTCCAACTCCAGCGACAGAGATCGCGGTGCTAGAATCCTCTAATGCGTGATGCGTCCCAGTCAGATTCCCCTCCACCACCGCCCGTCATACGAATGAGGATTTAGCTTAATGGCATGACAGTGTGAGTATTATTTTAATGTCTTTTATCCGTAATCTATTTTGAAATTGTGAAGTTTTATGTCTTTTTATATATTTGCTAATCTTAAGTTTTTCATTCATAAGTTTGCACCAAATAACAATGCATGTACATAGGAGAGCTCTAATGTGATTAAATCCATGTACGACAACCTATGACTGAGCTACACGAAGATCCCTGCTGATACTAGAGAGCGATTATTTCAAAAATGGGCGGTAAGAACCCAATGTTGTTGAACTAACTGTATTTTATTTCAACTAACTAATGTTGTCGAATTACTTTGTGCAGGAGAAATTTATATGGGATATGGAACATGATCCCATGATCAGGAAGATCTACAACCACCAGATAGCTAGACGACTTCAGTAGTTGATGCTGGACGTTCGTGAGGGGCGCGACCACCTCACGATTTGGATCCGTCTAGATATTAAGAGGGTACTGGACAACCATTTTAGTACTGATAAAGGGTTCATGTGTCATCGTCTGACGAACAGGGCTAACAGGGCATTGTCGAGGTCATCGAAGTTTACCGGTGGGTCAGTGACTTTCATGAAGATGAAGAGTAGGATGGTATGTAGTTTGCTAATCTTTGTTAATTATTACTTGAATTAATTGTTACTTGATTTATTTTATTACTTGGTTTCGATATGTGTAGTCTAAGTCATTAGAGCGTGAGGCAACATTAACGGAAACCTTCAAGTACACCCCTACGTTGAAGGCCAACAAGGAGAGATTTGCTGATTAGCGATTTGCAACTCATTATGTGAGTTTTTAATTAATTATATGTTTGAAATGTATTCGGTTTAAAGTCAATTAACTGTCATCTTAATCACAATGTGTGTTATATAGGAGGACTACACGCAGAGAATGGAGGCCACGACCCAACAATCTCAGCATTGGGGACGACCTCAACTCCGATGCCTCAATCATCGATGCTGATAGGGTTTGGCGTGACTTCGCCTCTGAACCCTACAAGAATTACGTCTATGGGTTAGAGTCATTCTTCACAAGCGGCCTCTATACCTCTACATTGGCGGCTTCATCTGCCTCAGCCATCAGTCCTACCAATCCCAAGAAAATCATCGATTTGAGAAAGCAGGTGCAAAAGCTCACACAGGAGCTTCACCACCAAGCTCAGCAGTTTGAGAAAAGGTACAACGAGCTTCTTGCACATGTGAGAGACACTATTTCCCTCAAGCTACAGTTGAGGGAGGACTTGGAGTGGCTAGAGCATTTGTGAGACCAAATGATGGTGTACAATGAGCAGATGCATGTTGGAGGCAGCAATGCTACTGGTGGGATACCAACATCACCACCTAGTCCGCCTTCAACAGGGGGAAGACGACAATGATGATGATTACCGAGATCCATAGGGTTTAGGAATTTTATTTATTTTATGTCATTGTATTTTAATTATTTGAATTTTTATTATATTTAGACCCTTGATATTTAATAAAATCATTACTTGATTTCTGGTATTTAGAATTTGTACACTAATTTTGTAAAAAAAAATTGAATTTCACTACTAATTGTGCAAAAAAGAATTGCATACTGTTGGATTTACCGCCAGAAAAATCCGACAGTAAATGGGCACCACGAAACATAATATGGTGCCGAAATTACCGTCAGAAAAATTCTTCAGTAACCAACCACTTATTTTCGTCGTATTAATTGTAAACTTTGACGTAAAATCTGCCAGTAATTAGCATCGGACAAAATAATCATCCAGTTAACATCTTCCAGTGTCGTTTATATCATCAAATATTTTCCGTTGGTAAATCCGATGGTAAATGAATTACCAGCAGATTTATTTGATAAATCTGCCAGTAAATTTGACGGTTCTCAGTGTTTATTTTACAGTACCTCCAATTCTAGTTACACAACCTACAAACTTAAATCACAACCAAACACCTGTTCTCCCAACTCCACAGCCACAAATTATAATTTCCAATTCCACCCAACTTCGAAGATCCACTAGACAAAGACACCCTCCCGCTTCCCTTAACGACTGTGTTTGCCACACCAAATCACCTTACCCGATCTCCAACTTCATAAGTAACCACAGATTGAGCCATACTTACCACCATTCCTTACACCAAGCAAGTACCATCTCGGAACCTCAGTTTTATCATCATGCCATGAAACATAAAGAGTGGAGACTTGCTATGAAAAAAGAGCTCGATGCTTTGGAGGCTAACAATACTTGGAAGTTGGTTCCATTACCTCCCACCAAAGTTGATATTGGATATAGGTGGATTTACAAGGCAAAATTGAAAACGGATGGGAATGTTGAGAGATACAAAGCATGGTTGGTCGCAAAAGATTACACACAGTAGGCATAGATTGATTTCAAGGGTACCTTTAGTCCTGTGGCTAAGGTAACAACAGTTCGGGTCTGACTCAGTATAGCATCCATACACAATTAGCATTTAATCCAATTAGACATTAATAACGTCTTTCTTAATGGGGACTTGGATGAGGAAGTGTATATGGAAGTTCCAATGGGGCACCTTGAGAGGAAGATGGGACTGGTATGCAAGCTTACAAGGTCACTTTACAGTCTCTGACAAGCATCGAGACAGTGGTTCCACAAATTTTGCTTTACTCTAAAATAGAATGGTTTACTCAGTGCAACAGTGGTTACTCTTTGTTCTCCATAGGCTCAGGTAGCTCTCTCACCTTCTTGCTAGTCTATGTTGACGATATAATAATCGTGGGTGCAAGCCATGACATGGTTAATCAGGTCCAACTCAAGTTGCAATCAATCTTCAAACTTAAAATCTTAGAAGATCTAAAATTTTTCATAGGATTGGAGCTTGCTAAGTCTTCTAAAGGGATCTTTTTGTCACAAAGAAAATACACCCTTTCCTTAATATACTAATTTCTTAGATTGCAAACCATCCATAGGCACTATAGATGAGAATGCCAAATTGAAAGCAAAAGAAGTTGTTCCAGTTACAGATGCTTCTGCCTATAGACAGATGATCAGGAGGCTCATGTATCTTACAATCTCTAGGCAGATCCACGAGTTCTACACCTTAATGTTGTCCATAAGTACTGAGGTACCTTAAGTCTGCACTTGGACAAGGCATTTTTATCTCTTCTACCTCTAAGTTTAATCTCTCCATTTACTCGGATGCTAATTAAGGGAGTTGCCTTGACACTAGACGCTCAAGTACTGGTTATTGTGCATTCTTGGGAGATTCTCTAATCCCATTTAAAAGCAAGAAGCAATCAATAGTGTCTCGAAGTTCAACAGAGGCAGAGTATTGGTCTATGGCTAATGCTAGTTGTGAAGTAGTTTGGCTAATTGGGCTGCTCAAATTCACGAGAATTCAAATTAGTTCTGCCATGTTGTTCTGTGACAACAATTTGACGATACATATGGCAACAAAACCTACCTTTCATGAACAATCGAAGCATGTGGAGATCGATCATCACTTTATAAAGAAGAAAGTAGAAGGTGGTTTCATCAGGTTGGTTCATATTCCCCCAAGCACCAGCTTGCTAACATCTTAATCAAGGCTATTCCTCCACCTCAATTTGGGTTCCTTATGTCCAAGTTGAGAATATACAATTTGTCTACTCCAATTTGAGGGGAAATGTTAGCAATAAGATATTTATCTTTAGCAACCAAATATAATTAGTCAAATTAGTTTATGAATTAACTTCATTCAGTTAGGAATGAGTTAGTTATTTCTTGCACTACATGGTTTGCTACCAAAAGAGCCAACACCCTTGTATATAAACTCAATTATGCAATATAATGAAATTAGTTTTCTCATTCCAATCATTCTCATAAGATCATTATTCTCTCTGATTCAATATACGCTACACATAAATTTTTTCATATTGATAGAACACAAAAAATTTTGCTGTAACACAAACTTATCGATATAGTATAAAAAATTTTGCGCATACCACATAAATTTTTGTAGGTGAGTCAATGTTTTGGCTGCTGGTCTTCCAAAATTGCATACTAAAATTTCTATGCTATGTACTAAAATTTTGATATTATACACCAAAATTTATATGTTGTACTAATTGAGTGTCAATATTTTGGACATATAATTCTTTAAAAAAAATTTGTGTTGTACATCAAAATTTTTATGTTATACATCTAAATTTTTGAATTGTACGTATTTTATTAGTTAGTTTCAATGTTTTGAAAATATATATTTTTTTTAATTTTTGTGATGTATACTAAAATAGCAATAGATTGACCAATATATAGTAGTAACCAATACTAAAGATATTATCAGAGTCATATGTACCTATCTAATAAAAGAGATCAATGAAAAATGTGATAAAAAATTTTCATTGAAATTGTTACTTAAATAATTTTTTTATTAGCAATAATGTAAATTTAATTGTAATTAATTTTGTAGTAGAAGTACATAAGGTATAATCACCTAATATATTTTATTTAGATTTTTACTAGTATTTTTATTCATAATAACATTACGGGAATATAAATTTTTTAAATTTACGATTTATTTTGTTCTGACAGTATAGATTATGCATGGCACAAAAAATTTATAAAATAAAACTACTTTTACAAAAAAAAGCTGTAGGTTGACAAAAGTCTTTGGCTAAGAAGACCAAGATATTTATAGATAAAAAATCAAATAATAAGATTTTTAGTTATTATTTTTATATAAAAAAAGTCTAATTTTTTATTAATAATTAATTTTAACATTTGTTATCTAAAATTTAAAACAATTTAATGTGTATACTTTTACATTTAATTAGGTGTTAATTGTTAAGTCTGTTACACAAATAAAAATAATTAATTTTTATACTTACCATTTAAAAATAATATTTTTCTCTCTATGTATATAAAAATATAATTAAATATTAGCATAAAAAATTATACTGATAGTTATAAAATTAACTCAAAATTAATTTTTTAAAAACAATTGAATCTTGATTCTAACTTTTAATTATAACATTAGTATTCTCTCCAAAGTATATGTAATAAATATTTGAAAGAAGAGGAATGAAAATATAGATTAGAAAGATAAGCGGTGAAAATTTAAAACTAAATAAAAAATTAAAAAAACTATATATAATAACAATAAAAATAATATTTTTTATTTAAATTATATTATTTTGTTAATTTTGTTTTCTGTAGAAGAGAAAGATAGAAAAAATAGAGAATGAGAGAAAAGAAAGAGAAAGATAAAGATGAAGAATGAGAGTGAGAGTGAGAGTGAGAGTTTGTTAATTTTAGAAAAAAATTTATTTTAATTGTAAAAAAATATTAGATGACATATTTTGATTTGTCAAATTACTAATATAAAATATAAATTATATATAGAGTAAAAATAGTAGAGAGAAATAGAAAAATAGAGAGAGGTAGATAAGAGAATTTAAGAAGAGAGTTTATTAATTTTGAAAAAAATTATTTTCTCTCAATTTTAATAAGAGAGTGTCATGTGACACATTTGATTGTTAAATTAGATAATAATATATGATGCATAATATAGGTATATTTGAATTTCAATTTTAATTTTAATGCAATTAAAGAATGTCATGCTGCACATTTTGATTGTCAAATTAGTAATTAGTCATTGATATTGATAATGATATATAAAATAGATAGTGGTTGAAAGAATGAGAGAAATAGAGAAAGAAAGAGGGAGGAGGGAAGAACTCTTTAATTTTGGAGGGAACGATTTGATTTCAATTGCAATGAGGGAGTGACATGTGGCACATTTTGGTTGTAAAATTAGTAAAGAAGAGGCAAAAATTCTTTAATTTTGGAAGAAAAGATTTAATTTCAATTACAATAAGAGAGTGACATATGACACATTTTGGTTGTAAATTTAGTAAGAAGGAGAAGAGAATTCTTTAATTTTGGAGGAAAATATTTTATTCCAATTATAATAAAAAAATAACATGTGACACATTTTGATTGTAAAATTAGAGATATATAATAGATAATACTTTTTTAAAAAAATTTAAAATAAAAATCTAAACAAATATTTATTTATACTTTATGTACTCTTTATATATTTTTACTAAAAAATTAATTATAATTGAATTCATATTATTGCTAATAAAAATTGATCTAGATAATAAAAATCATTGAATTAAGATAAATGGATTGATCTATAATAGGATCAGATTGCTAAATATATCTAAGCCTTAATTTAATTTTAAAATCAAACAAATCAATTCAAGTTTTAAATTTAAATTTATATATAGTTTACTTTTTTTGGCGGGTGTATTAAATAACCACTGAAAAGATAACAATTCCCAGCAAATGTGAAACTGATGCTATTGTAATCTCTATACTTCTGTTGGATTGAATTCCGACGGTAACTTAAACCTATATCTTGGTGTTTTATTATTCTGTGCAATTTGAAAGTAGTATGCTTTGATAGAACGTGGCAATTCAAGACAGGAGATTCCTTGCTGTTTTTTGGAAGGCTGTTGTTGCAACTTGCAATTTAAAAGATGTATGCTTTGATGTAACGTGCCAATTGAAAAGGGGAGGTTTCTTGCTGTTTCTTTGGAGACTATGATGCTGCAACCTGCAAAAAAGCTATAATAAATTAAAGCATTGCATACTCTTCGTGCATGTTTGCAGAATTTTGGTCTCATTATAAGAACGTTGAATTTTCAAATATATATGTATGTAACAACAATATATTATTAAAATTCAGACCCCACGTGCAAACAAAACATGCAAATACATATTATGTATATAAAAAAAATTATATATTTAACGTTTAGTTTTGGGATATTTTACTGAAATAAAATAAAAAAAAATATTATTTTTCAAAAATCTATTTTTTAATTTTAATTTTTTAAATATGATTTTTTTTATGTAAAGCATGTTCGCTATATCTCTGGTGAATTCTATCATTTTTATAGAGTTCGGCTGATACCGGCGAACTTCACTTCAAATTCCAAAAAAATGCAAAACTCAAATTCTTAAGCTTTACAATGGACAATAGTAACCATTATCATCATCTCCAAAGTACATAGGAATACACAATACACAGAAATAAGTCATATTTTTATTAGAGAAATAATAGTTTTTTAAATTTATAATGAGAAAAAATCCTTGTTAAATATGGCTTATTCCCATGTATCTGTGTTTGTCATTGCCGCTAGAAATGTTGAATAAGGTATAGTTGTTGTCGGTGTATTTTGATGTACTCCTATATACTCTTGGAGACGATGATAATGGATTATAAATTTATGCAAACTTTATAAATATTATAGAGTTCACCGGGAGTACGGCGGACTCGCTCTAAATAAAAAAAATCGTATTTGGCAAATTAAAGTTGAAAATACAGATATATAGAAATAATTATTTTTTATTTTATTTCTGAAAAAAAATCCTTTAATTATGATGCTGTAAGACCGTTTATATATTTTATTAACATAATGATATGTAATTATATACATTTAAAATTATTTTAGATTAACAATTTATCAAAATTAAATTTTATCTCTTACAAATATAAAAAAAATTAGTGACAAATCATACTATTTAAATGATCTTCATTCACTTTTATAACTAAATTTTATAGGCAACCTAAATAACTTGAATAGTGATTAATTTTATGTTTATAAAACATTTGATTATTTTGTTCTCAAAATTTTAATTATTTTTATTCTTTGATGATAAGGAGTCTGTCTCTATTATAACTCGTCATAAGAGAAAGACAGTCATCCTATCTTTTTCATAAATGAGGCATATGCTAGATTTTAAAGAATATGGGTGGATATCTGTAAAATATACTCCGACGTTTAAATCAGTAATAATTTAAAGAACAGAATGAGAGTAGCTCAAGTGAGTATTAAATTTTTAGATGTAGTTGAGTTTGTACGAAATATTATCATATTTATTACTAATGACCTGTGATTGAGTTTGTACAAAATATTATCATATTTTTGAGTTATGGGTCGAGTTATAACTTCTTTGGGCCGAGATATAAGTGTCATTGATCGAGTTATCGTTAATAGATTCTATTTATTTGACTTTTTCTCTGAATAATAAGGGCAACTACAAAATAATATGGAATAGATCAGATTGTAACGGTTAAATTATAGGTACAATGGCCGAGTTATAAGTATAACGCCAAATTATCACTACAAAAAAAATATGTTTTAGCGACAAATTTTTAGTGTCAATAACATAATGGCCCCTAATTCTTTAATTTAAGTTATGTTTTTGCGATAATTATATATTTGTCATTATTACTATATGTTATAGTAGTCATTATTACTATTGCCAGAAAATTATTATCTTTTTTATTTGTATTTTTATTTTTCTAAATTATTATAACAGCCATTACCATTATTGCCGCTAAACTTTTGTTATCAATTTTTTTTAATATCTTACCCTAAATCAAATTGAAAAGTGGAAAGAGAGAGAAGAGTTGAAAAAGAAAGAAAAATATCGCACTAGGTTAGTTCGCGTAACTTCCTTCCATCGCTGATCACCACCGCTGTAACCGTTGTCATCGTTGACAGCCGCCGTCCATCATCCTACTCCTTCGTAGAATATTTTTCTTTTTATTTTTAATTGTAATTAACTGTATTTTGTTTGGTTTAAATACTCAGAAACCTGTGATTCTCTTTGTGTTATTACTTTTACGTTATTTGCTTGCTTGATCCTAAAATCGAAGTTGAAATCGAAGCTCTCTCTGTTTCTCGATCGATTGATCTTCCAATCACTCTTCGTGTTTTGCACTCTAGCTAGGGTTCTTCCTTTCTTTGTTTACCTTTTTCTTATTGTTACGCACTTTCCGTTTTCTCTCTTTTCTTGCTCAGAGAATTCGCATTTGTGTTATTCTTTGATATTTATTATTATTACTATTTCAAATTTTTAGTAGTTTTTAAAATCTACATCTACAACAGCTGGAATATGTAAATACATCGAAATCTGTGACGGAAAAAAATGTCGGTAAAGAATTTCTCAATAAAACTGCGTTGCAAGTATATATCTAAACCGACAATTAAACCTCAATCAACGTTTAATTTGTTTGTCACTTAAGCAAACCCAATAAAATTAACCAAAGTATTTAAACCTCAGGTCGTCTCTCAAAGAATTGTATGAAAGTGTATTTATTATTGGTTATAATGTACTTCATTTTGGGATTTTGAAATAAGAAATAAGAAAGTAAAATGGCAAGAAAATAAACTAATAACTAAGAAAGCTCGTAGCAAGGAAAGAGAATTAGAAGTCCTATCCTCGTTATCATCGTCAATTGTGATGGTAAATGTAAATTGCTTTCACTTATTAGTTAACCTCTAACCAATGAAGCAAAGTCAAGTGCATACAATCAACTTGAGTTCACAAGTCCTAGTCAACTCATAGTGAGAGACTAGATTTAGTGAAGTTCAAGCTAACCGGCAATATTCAATTACCAATCAATAAGAGACTTTGACAATTCAAGAGTCTCCAAATCATCAACCCAGGCCAAGAATACAAAAATCTATTTTAAAATTCGACCAAGCATTTTATCAAACACTTGGAATGCACAGAATAAAAGCATATAAAATTAATAAGAGATAGTAAAATCTAAGACTAATAAATGCAAGGAATCAATAACCAACAATTAAAGAAAGAAGCCATAAACATGAAACACTTCTAATTGCATTAAAAGAGAATTAAATCTAACAAGAAGCGTTCATAAACTAAATTGAAAAAATAAAGAAATCAACAAGAGAAGATAAAGTAATATACTAGAACAATAAAAGGTAGAAGAAAACTAAATTAAAGCAAGATAAAATTCTGAAGCTAAGAAAAAGTAAGACTAAAAACCCTAAAACCTAGAGAGAGGAGAGAGCCTCTCTGTCTAAAAATCTACATCTAAAACCTAAAGTGTGAATGAATGAATAGTGAATTCCCTGTACAACTCTACTCCCCAACCTCTTGTCTTCATTTTTGGGCCTGAAACTGGATCAAAAGCAGTCCAAAAATTGCCCCCAGCGAATTCTCTTTACTGAGACACGTGACGCTTGTCACGCGTACGCGTCAGCCACGTGTATGCGTCGCTTGGATGAATTCCTGGTCACGCGTAGGCATCAGCCACGCGTGCACGTCATTTGGTTATGGCTTGGTCACGTGTACGCGTCAGCCATGCATACGCGTGGACACCAGCTTCTCAAAACTTCAATTTATTGTGTTCCTTTCACTTTTGCATATTTCCTTTCCATCCTTTATGCCATTCCTGCCCTATAAAACATGAAATCACTTAACAGACATATCACGGCATCGAATGGTAATAAAAGAAAATTAAAAATTAGTAATTTAAAGACCTAAAAAGCATGTTTTCAATTACAGCACAAGATTTAGAAGAAAACTTAAAAACATGCAAATTATATGAATAAGTGGGAGAATAATTGACAAAATCCACTCAATTCAATACAAAATAAACTATAAAATAGTGGTTTATCAATCTGGCACGTGTTGTTTCCTCTGAAACGAATTGGATCGAAGATATTATCTGTTGCGTGAATTTGCTATTACGGCTAGTAATTTCTCAGCTCATGATGGTTGTTGAAATTGTTGCCTTTTTTTTCTTTGTGCGGGGGAAATTAGATTTTAAAGTTGCCGGGGAATCATGCTCGGTATCATAAGGCGGAGGGTTTCTTCTAGTAGCCCATATCCCTTGGTGAGTTTTTCTCTTACTAATCTCTTATGATGAAATTTCAAATTCAATGGAGACATGGAGGGAAATGTGAAGGTAGTTGATCCGTTGATATTTTAAGTGAAACCTGATGTTATTTTTTTTATTTTTTCAGCTTTTAAGCCAGTCAGCGCGAAAATTCTGCTCTGGCCCCTCAGCTCCTACCAGAGTTTCCTCCATTGTTGAAAAGGAGGTAATCTTTATCCCTCATATTGAGAATCGTGTATATGTGTGGTTCTGTGATTCTTGGACAGTTTGAACTGTGAATTAGATCATAGTTGCTTCTCTGTAAGATTGGTTCTCTTCTCTGTTCTTTGAATTTTGTCCAAAATATGATTGGATATACAAATTTTTTTATTACAATTCTAATATAAGAAGTAGATGAAATGGAAGATTCCAAGTTCAAATTAAATGGAGGTTTTAGACTTAGTTGATTTAGCAAACTTTAGTGAAACTAGATTAATTGTTTTAGAGAAAAGGGATCTTTGGGAAACATTATGGTCATGCTTTTGAGGTAAACTTCCTTTTCTTTCAAAAAAGAAAATATTTTCCTAACAGCTCTCTAAAAATGCTCTGAAAAGTTTATTGACTATATACACTTATTTGTATGCAGGCATTCAAGATAATTGTGACTGATCCATGTAAATAAAACTATAGAAGTACCTGCCATGTAAATCACACTGGTAAATATCTGAAGCTTTAATTTTTTCCATCAAAAATCCCATTCAAGTATTTATTTTCATGCTACCACATGCTCTTCTAAAACCTACACACATCAAACTTTCATTTTTAAGTAAATCCATGCTTTCTATTGTCACTCTTCATTAATATCTTTTTAGTGTGTATTTGGTTCTGATTTTGTAAAATCTTTGTTTTGTAGTTTCTCTACAGAGAGAAATTCGGTAAGTCCATATTTCCATAAGAAATTAGCTGTGGCTGCCACATCCTAATCATACCTGTTGGTATATATATACAAGTTTGAAACATAATAGGATGCATAAAATTAGTGATAGAATAGGAAACTAAGAAGCTTATTGGTGTTCAGTACGTAGGTTCCTGTGGCTTGGTAGTTCATTAGATCACATAATGAAAGAACCATTTGACTAGTTAGTTAGAGTAGTTGTAGTGTGGTATACTATTTCATAGTTTGTGATTATAGAGAATGTTACCATTAAATCTAACTTTATTTTTGTGTCTAACAGCAACTTGAAGAAATTTAGCCTATATTATAAGAAGATAAAATAACCAGCATTCATTACAAGTTATTAGTAGAAGTATTCAGATTGTTATAGTTTCGTGAAATTTTCAATTAGGTCCCTATATTTTTTTTTCTTTTAATTGGGTTCCTACACCAATTTTTTTTTCAATTGAGTCCCTACACTTTTTTTTCCTTTTATTTGAGTCCCTACACCAATTTTTTCTTTTTAGTTGGGTCCCTATACAATTATGCCAATTACTACTAAGAGGGACCTAATTGAAAAAAAAAAATTGATGTAAGGACCCAATTAAAAAGAAAAAAGTTATAAGAACCTAATTGAAAATTTCGTGAAACTATAGGGACCAAAAGAGTAATTAAACCAAATGCTTCACTTACTAGATAAAGGAAATGGTGTAATATAGTCATCCCAGGAAGCAACTATGAAACTAGATAAAGGAAATGGTGTCTGTTTCTCCTTTGAATTTCATGTTGTTGTGCTTAATCATGTTGATTCATTGTTAATTGACTCATTATTGTGCATTATTATTTAATTATTGATAGATGATAAGTATAGTGGGGAAAGCTAGCAGCAGCAAGCGGCGTTAGGCACATGCCATATATACATTAAGGCAATTCCAATATAAGAACTATTAGGTGGTTCATTTTAATAATTCACTAACAGTTGGTACGTAAACTAAGTTCCTTTTTAATTATTTATTTAGTTCTGTTTTTTCTTTAGCAGTACTTGAACTTAAGATTAACCAAGGGATATTTTTCTGTTGTGTGCAAGTTTTGGACTCAACGTTGATCCTCGAGCTCAAGTATGTGTCTTCTAACATGATATATATGCTTACAAATATTATTTTGTATGTGATCCAAATGGTGTAATTGTGATTATATGCTTAATAATTGATAATTGTTTCTTTCAAGTTTAAAAAGGAAAGTGATGATGCTCTGAGTACCTAACTTATACTGGTGATTACTTAATCTTTAGTCCAGTCTTGTTCATTATGGTAGCATTTAGTAGAGAGACAGAGACTAAGAGACAGAGACCGAAATAAATTTCAGTATTCTATTTGATACAAAGTGAGAGACAGAAATTGAAACAAGAATAAAATTCTAATTTAATTTGCACAAAGGATAAAATTGGAATTAATTAATTGAAATGAGAGTATTTTAGGTATAAAATATTATTAAAATTTCAGTATCCGTCTCTAAAAATTTCAGTCCCTGTGTCCCTACTTTTTGGAGGTACTGGAATACTGAAATTTTAGGGATAGAGACAGAAATTTTAGTATCAGTCTCTGAACCAACAAACATGATATTGTGTCTCAGTCTCTCGGTCTCTGTCTCAATACCTCAAAACAAACGCTACCTATACGAGCCCTGTATGAGTGAATTGGAAAGTACCTCATATTTTGTTTGTTTTACTTTTTATTTCTTTTTTTAAGGTGAAACACTATCTTAGTCTAATTTATCCCTTGCATGCAATTACCTCGGGATGCCATTTATTTTATTTTTATTCTTTTCTTCATTCACTTCTTGCTTTTTGTTTCAATTATGTTTTTGTAAGAACTTTGTTTTGAATGCACATGATAGATAACTCATTCTAGCAATGTCTCTTCTCACCTGTGAGGAAAAGTACTGGCAAGCATTGAGACTATAAACTGCTTTCTACTATTTCTTTTGTATGCTGGTACTGCCTGATGGTACTTTTTCATGATAATAGATGTGATTCTTTTAACTCGTACTATTTCTGAGCTTGCATTGAAGGCCAAAAGCATTTAGTCTTTGTTATAAACAACATTGATAGACAACTAGAACTAGATTCATTGGAATATTTGTTCACTGAAATCATATAAGAATAGAAGTCATTACAAATCTAATTTTTAATAATTCTAATAGAAAACTTCTTGCAGGTGTGTGACTTTTGATCAAAGACTTATCCACAAGGAAGTTTGAAAAGTGAAGAAAACAACATGCTCTATCATTGTTCTTCTCGAAATTTTGTGATAGGTTTTAGTATCATTGTAAATGTTAATGCTTGAAACTCAAATATTATATGCAATCACATCTTATTATAGCTTTGCAATCACAAGATATTTTCTTGGATGTTACTATTGTAATTTTCTACATTTTAAAACATACTTCTTAGATTAGATATGTAGACTTATTATTGCTATTGTGTTTAATAAAATATTTCATTTTGTAGTAATTAATTTGAATATATTTATATTATGTGAAAATAATAATAATTGTCTTAAAAAATAATTTGAGATTTTAGAAAACAAATAGGTTGTTAGCTCTAATAAAATGAGTATAATATAATTAAAAAATGACTTAAGGTTTTAGCGACAATAACAATAACAACTAAAAGTGAATAATATTATAAACTTAGAATTATTTTTAGTGGCCATATAAATTACCAAAAAAATGGTCACAAAAAGTTATAACTTTTAGCGGTCATTAAAAAGGTCTTTACCGGCCATTGTATAATTGCCGCAAAAAATTATAACTTTTAGCGGCCATTAAAAAGGTCTTTATCGGCAAATGGATAATTGCCACTGAAACCTTTTAGCGACAAAGTATAAGACGGCTAATGTCTATTTGCTAGTAAATATATTAGTGGCTATTTTTATTGCTGCTAAAAACAAAATAAATTACCGCTAAAAGCAAAATAAATGGCCCTTAAGCACCAGCTTGCTAACATCTTAACCAAGGCTATTCCTCCACCTCAGTTTTGGTTCTTTATGTCCAAGTTGAGAACATACAATTTGTATGCTCCAATTTGAGGAGGAATGTTAGCAATAAGATATTTATCTTTAGCAACCAAATATAACTAGTCAAATTAGTTTATGAATTAACTGCATTAAGTTAGAATCAATTAGGAATGAGTTAGTTATTTTTTGCACTACATGATTTGCTACCTAAGGAGCCAGCACCCCTTATATATAAACCCAATTATACAATATAATGAAACTAATCTCCTTATTCCAATCATTCTCACAAGATCATTATTCTCTTTGATTCAATATATACTACACATAAATTTTTCAGAAAAACAAATAGGTTCCTAATCTTTTTTTCGCGAATATTTTCGTCTTCGAAGAACGGAAAACTTTGACGTGGCAAACGTGGAACTGACCTATCCGTAACGAGTTGACACGTGGCTATGAACTTTTGGAAAAAGGACAAATTAATCCCTAGGCATGAAAACGATGCCGTTTCGCTACCTTCTTTGGAGTCACTACCTTCTTTTTACCTTTTATACTTTTTTTCTCTTGCCACCAGCAACCCCGCCATTGCTATCAGTTTTCGTACTGTCGCTCTCAATTCCAGGTGGTGGAGGTTTATACAACACGTCTTCCGTGCTTTCGTACCCGTTATTTGAGGAAGAGGATGTCTTCAGTTCCTCTAAACTTTCATCTACCTCCACTACAGTATCTCTGTCCTGGACAGCATCATCAACAACCTCGGGATCATCAACAGGGTGGTCAAAGTATATATGAAACTTAGCCTTCTGTTGGTTCTTCATTATGTTTTCTCCCATTGCATTGATTCTTACATCCCCAGTTAATATGTTCAGCCCGGATTCAATGTCAGTGCTTGTTGGATCATACCATTATACTGCCTTGTATGACTGGTATCCCAAGCCCTTAAACAATCACAAGGTCTCCGAAATTCACAAAGTCCAGGTCCATCTCAGGGAACCTCTCTTCCTTTCCATTTTGATAAACCAGGGATCCATCACTTGCTCTGACAAAGTTACCTCCATGGTGAAAAATCGGCACCACAAAAACATCAACCATCTGAAATGAATCCATGAACAACTACGTGTAAATTCAAAAAACAAAAATACAAATTATGAATGAAACACCATTGCCCTAGTACAATCCCTCCCTCTAATCCTACACACGACAATTTATAAACCTTTTTTATAGTTCATTCCACCATTGTTACCCACACGGTAAATATGCACACACTATGCCTTCACAACTAGTTCACTCATGAATAACTGAAACTTCATCGTTAAACAAGGCGATCTTACCTTCTGACGAAGACAGCAACCACGATCTCAGCGCAACCTTCTTCTTAGCCTTCGATACCAACTTCAACCCCGCACCGATTGCTCTTCTATGTGTTGTAATTTTTGGAGGGAGAAACAGAGATGAGGGAGTTTAATCGTTTCTTTGCTTAGGATTTTCAGTAATTCTGTAACTCAAGTATGGGTCTTCTGGGTATTGCATAAGGGGATTAAAGTGTGTTTGGAGGGGAGGTAGCGAAACGGCGTCGTTTTCATGCCTGGGACTAATTTGTCCTGTTTCCAAAAGCTCATAGCCACGTGTCAACCCGTTACGGACAGGTCAGCTCCACGTTTGTCACATTAGAGTTTTCCGTTGGCCGAATTCAACGGAAAGGTTAATTTGTCTATGTTTTACACGGGTCAGGGACAGGAATGTATTTTTCATTCTTCGAGGATGAAAATGTCCGCGGGAAAAAAGATCAGGGACCAATTTGTCATTTTCTCTAAATTTTTTCATATTGATAGAACACAAATTTTTTGGTTGCCCACGGTATCCCCCAACCCGACAGGTCAAGGACTAATCCGTCGTGGATCTGAGCGCCATTTAAGGGTCTGCCGCTGGCCAATAGGTTGATGCACACAAAATATTTTGCTGTAACACAAACTTATCAATATACTATAGAAAATTTTGCACATATTACATAAATTTTTGTAGGTGAGTCAATGTTCTTGGCTACCAGTCTTCCAAAACTACATACTAAAATTTCTGTGCTATGCACTAAAATTTCAATATTATACACCAAAATTTATATGTTATACTAATTGGGTGTTAATATTTTGGACATATAATTTTTCAAAAAATATTTGTATTGTATATCAAAATTTTTATGGTATACATCTAAATTTTTGAATTATGCGTATTTTATTAGTTGGTTTCAATGTTTTGAAAAATTTCTTTTTTTTTTTTGAATTTTTGTGATGTATACTAAAATACTAATATATAGTAGTAACCAATACTAAAGATATTGTCAGAATCATATATACCTATCTAGAAGAGATCAGTGGAAGATGTGATAAAATTTTTCATTAAAATTGTTACTTACATAATTTTTCATTAGTAATAATGTAAATTTAATTGTAATTAATTTTGTAGTAGAAGTACATGAGGTATAATCACCTAATATATTTTATTTATATTTTTATTTAAAAAATTAAAATGAAAATCTAAACAAATATTTGTTAGATAATTATACTTTATGTACTCTTTATGTATTTTTATTACAAAATTAATTATAATTAAATTCATATTATTGCTAATAAAAATTTATCTAAATAATAAAAATCATTGAATTAAAATAAATGGATCCATCCATAATAAGATCAAATTGCTAAATATATCTAAGCCTTAACCTAATCTTAAAATCAAACAAATTAATTCAAATTTTAAATTTAAATTTATATATAGTTTACTTTTTTTGGCGGGTGTATTAAATAACCGCCGAATAAATAACAATTCCTATCAAATGTGAATCTGACGCTATTGTAATCTCTGATTCTCTGTACTTTTATTGGATTGAAACGTAACTCAAACCTATATCTTGGTGTTTTATTATTCTGTACAATTTGAAACTGGTATGGTTTAATGGAACGTGGCAATTCAAGACAGGAGATTCTTTACTGTTTCTTTGGAAGCTGTGTTGCTGCAACTTGCAATTTGAAAGATGTATGCTTTGATGTAACGTGCCAATTGAAGAGGGGAGGTTCCTTGCTGTTTTTTTGGAGGCTATGATGCTGCAACCTGCAAAAAAGCTATAATAAATTAAAGCATTGCATACTGTTCGTGCATGTTTGCAGAATTTTAGCCTCATGATAAGAACGTTGAATTTCTAAACATATATGTATGTAATGACAAATGTTATTAAAATTCAGACTCACGTGCAAACAAAATAAGCAAATGCATATTATGTATATAAAAAATATATATTTAACGTTTAATTTTGATACTGATAAAATGGTTTATATATTTTATTAACATAATGATATGTAATTATATACATATAAAATTTTTTAGATTAACCGTGTATTAAAATTAAATTTTTTTTGTTACAAATATAAAAAAAATTAGTGACAAATCATATTATTTAAATGATCTTTATTTATTTTTATAACTAAATTTTATAGGCAACATAAATAATATGAATAGTGATTAATTTTATGTTTATAAAATATTTGATTATTTTGTTCTAAAAAAAATTAATTATTTTTATTCTTTGGTGATAAAGAGTCTGCTCTGATATAACTGGTCACAAAAGAAAGAACGTGGTCCTATCTTCTTCGTAAATGAGGTATACGCTAAATTTCAAAGAACATAAGTGGATACTTACAAAAGGTACTCTGCGTAAGTTATTAGTAATAATTTAAAGAACATCATGAGAGTAGTTCAAGTGAGTATTAAATTTTTAGATATGATTGAATTTGTACGAAATATTATCATGTTTGTTACTAATGACCTGTGATTGAGTTTGTACAAAATATTATAATGTTTTTAAGTTATTGGCTGAGTTATAGTTTTTTATGGTTTATGAGTCATAAAACTTCTAATATTCTTTTGATTTAATTTTTGAACTATAGTCTATAGTATAATTATAGGGAGCAGATCAATTTTCTTATAAAATTTTGACTATTTTAATAATTAATTATGAAAAAATATATAAAATATATATATGATTAAATATAAATACATAATAATTTTTTTTTTACCAAAAATATGAGACTCAAACCCGCAACCTCTTAATTGAGTATGGGAAAATTATGCCATTTGAGCTATTACTCATTGGCATAAATACATAATAATTTATTTTACAAAAATATTATTTATACATTAAAGTAATGACTAAAATCAGTCATTAATATATTTATGTATAATTTAATTTATTTTTAATGTTAATTTGTACTAATGACTAAATTTAGTATACACGTAATATGATTATTTATTTTATGGCTAAATTTTCCTATTCATATAGTTTAAGAAAAAAAACATATTTGATAAAAGTTGAGGCTGCTATTGAAACCGCATGTTATTGTTGCGATCTCACCACAGCCGCTAGCATTATATGTATGTTGCAATGTTGCAACATGAAAAGGGTATTATTAGGACTATTAGATTGAAAATCAAAATAAACAACTTATTATTATTATAAAAAAAATATCTATTCTTGAATGATTAAGTGGAAACTTTTACTTTGATTTATTCTATTGTATTATCATTCACCAGTGTATCTCAAGGAGCAAAGTTGGAATCATGAGACGACAAAAACACATTAAACATGAAAAATGGTGGACAAAAACACATTAAACATAAAAACGGTGGCACTAAGCATGCATGCATGCATCTAAATAGACGGCTAATATTATATATTCATTAAAGTGATTTAAATGTGAATGTTAAAATTGACTACTTTTTGAATTGCACATATAATGTGATGTTGTAATGTATTATTTTTCATGGATTTGAGAAGTGGATTAAATCTGCTTCTTCAATTAAGTTAGAAATTGGCTATTAAATTTGTTCAAATTAAAAAAAAAAAAAAAAAAGTAAAAATGAGTAGATTAGTTGCATTGATTATGTTCTTGTTGTTAAAGGGTCTATTCAAAGTATAATTTCTTGTAGAAGAGATGTTATTTTGTCTTCTCCACAAATGAACTACATAATACTCCAAAAAATATTAGATGGATGGATATCTGTAAAAGTACTCAAGTCGGTAATAATTAAAAAAAAAAGACTTGAGTGAATATTAAATTTTTATATATCTTTTACTTTGATCTAATATTATTTTATAGGGATAAGTATTGTTTTGGTTCTTAACGTGGTAAAAGATTTGATAGTTTCAAAACGTTTGGACCATTAAATGGTCCCATAACAAAACATATTTTTTAAATTTTTTAATAACTGATAAATAGTCTTTATCTAATTTTAATTACAAATTAATTTCATATATTTTATTTAATCATAAAAACTATTTTTTTATTTTATAAATTATTATTTTATCATTAATCTATTATGTTTATTAACAATCAAAAACAAAAACAATAACGAATTAGATCTTCCATTGATCGTAATAAACTTTTTGGCTATTCCAATCGATTAAAAGATTATACACTACAAGAAAAAAGAGCTATTTTAACATGATTTTTTTTAACAGCCATAGTTAAGTGTAAAAATTAATATATATTTTTGACAAATATCACAAATGTCAAATTTTCTATATTTTTTGATGAATAATTTGATTGTAGAAAATTACTCCTCAATTTTGACACTCATTTGTTTTCAACTTACTCCATTATTCCTTTTCTTCGTTGAGTTCCGTCAATTTTAGCATCACACTGCTCTCAGTTTGAGATCATACTACTTATTCTTCATCTTCAAAATCTCAGCTTCAATTTCAAGATCTCATCTCATTCTTTGTTAAAAATTTTTGTTGAGATATTTTTATGGTCAATAAATGTCAAAATAAATAGTATTTTTTACGGTTAATAAGTATCACAAAAAATATATTCTCAAATTTTTCTAACAAATTATTTTTTATGGCTAATATTTATCAAAATAAGATTTAAATTTTTTTTATAATTACTTATATGTTAAAATAGTTAAAATAGTGTCAAATATTATTTTTTTTGTCGAATTTTAAATTTTTTTGACACATAATAATTCTAAAAAATAGTCTATATTGTTGTAGTGATATTTGATCCATGACGTTCATCCAGGACTGTGAAATCGTGTTTCTTTAAAAATCAATCGATTGGATTATCAAAACAATCGATTGAATTTCAGGTTTTCCATAACTCAATCGATTGGACTACAGGTTGTTATCACAAAACAATCAATTAAAAATTGCAAGGCAGCATGGTTTTCACAAAAAGCAATCGATTGGTCATATTACCCAATCGATTGAACGATGATTAAAATGTGGATTTTTAATAATTCAATCAATTGCTTATACTACCCAATTGATTGAATGCTTCAAAACAACCTGAGGTCTCACAATTCAATCGATTGGTTGTATTACCCAATCGATTGAAGTCGTCAAAACAATATGGATTTGCATATCTAGAACTTGATATTAATGGAAAGAATTGAAGCTGATCCTAATCCACTAAGAATTGCATCTTGTCCGTCTTTTAGTTTTAGCTATATTCAGATCTTAGAACTGTGATATCAATTTTGCATTCTTATAACATTGTCTTCTTGAGCTTATTCACTTGAGCATGTGAACGTGATTGACTGCATAAATGAATGAGACTCCAAACTTTCAGTCTTCTTTAGGGTAATTGGTTATGCATTCTCTCTTTTGGATAAATAATAATATATTATACGTATTTGAAAAGACTTGTGACTTTTTGTGCCTAGGAATTGTAAGTGATGGTTAATCAATTTTATATGTCTTTTATGTATCATTTACTGGGTAGCACAACCAATCGATTGAATTCGGCAAATCCATATTGTTTTGATGACTTCAATCGATTGGGTAACACAACCAATCGATTGAATTGTGAGAACTCAAGTTGTTTTGAAGCATTCAATCGATTGGGTAGTATAAGCAATCGATTGAATTATTAAACCCACATTTTAGTCATCGTTCAATCGATTGTTTTGTGATAACAACCTGTAGTCCAATCGTTTGAGTTATGGAAAACCTGTAATTCAATCGATTGTTTTGATAATCCAATCGATTGATTTTCAAAGAAACATGATTTCATAGTCCTAGACGAACGTCACGGATCAAATATAATCTTTTAATCGATTGGAATAGCCAAAAAATTTATTACGATCAATAGAAAATCTAATTCGTTATTGTTTTTATTTTTTATTGTTAATAAACATAATAGATTAATGATAAAATAATAATTTATAAAATAAAAAATAGTTTTTATGATTAAATAAAATAATGGGGTTAATTTGTAATTAAAATTAGATAAAGACTATTTATCAGTTATTAAAAAACTTAAAAAACATATTTTGTTATAGGACCATTTAATGGTCCAAACGTTCTGGGACCATCGAATCCGGTGCCCCCTAACGTTGAGGGTCAGAATCGAAACCGTCCCCAACGTATTCCATTTAGAATCATCCTTAACGTTTTTTTTCGTATTAAAATCGTCCTTTTAATTTTTTTGGACAAAAATACCCTCACCACTACCAGCACAATTACCTTCTCCTCCAGATTCAAAAAAAATTCATCAACAGAAATTACATATCAATCACAATATCAAATTCCAGATTCAGAATTTCAAGCAAAAATTCAAATCCAGTGTTTCATAGTAGACACAACAGAAAAACCATCAACAGAACACGAAATCAAAAAATTAGAAGCTGAATCATCAATCGAAATTCAAGATCAAGCAAAATTACAGACTGCGAATACAGAAATTACAACCTCAAGAATTCAACAATCTAATTCAACACCTCAACATCAGCTTTTAGCATCAAAACAACAATTCCATTTCTGCAATGGGAGATTCTGATTCAGGAATCAACCTACCTGAATGTCGAAACGCGACCTCTGAACGCCGACAATAGTACGTGGTGGGAACAGAACCAGCTGAGGAAGACGGACGCGGCGGTCGTAGGCGAAGCAGCTGCGAGAAAGACCGCGACGAACGACCCGGTGGCAGTAAGCGGCGCCTCCGCGAAGGAAAAGCTCGCGACGACCCGAGTTGACGAAGCGGCGAAGATGAGAGGAGGAGGAGGAGGAGGCAGAGGTGGCGAGGCGGCGAGGTTGCGATGCGGCAAGGCGGCGGTAGTGGCTCGCATCTCCTCTCTCCTTCGCGATCCCCAACGGCGACGGGTTGGCACTGGGTTTCCTGACGGCGACGGCGGCTCCAAGTTTCGCCGCCAGCGCCGTCCCCCCTTCCCCCTTCGTATACCCTTTTTCTCCCCCCTCCCAACGCGTTTTTTTATTATTTTTTAAAAATTTTATAATTTTTTTTAATTAAAGTATGGTAATTTAGGAATAAATTAAAAAAATTTATTAGAAAGGACGATTTTAAGTCAAAAATTACATCAGGGACGATTTCGATTCTGACCCTCAACGTTAGGGACCAAAACAATACTTATCCCTTATTTTATATAAACTTAATAGAGACTAAACATTTTGAATATGCTCAGTTAGCAAATCATAAATTACGGTTGTGATAAGAATCACAATATGGTTACCGTGATATTTTAAATATCTATATAACTATTTTATTGAATTGTTGGATGATGAGTATAATAGAGTCATCATGTTGTTGTGCTGAATATTATCATATTTTTGAGTTACGAATGAGTTATAATTTTTTTGGGCCAAGATATAAATTTCGTTGCATGAGTTATAGGTAATGATAATAGATCAAGACTTAATTTTTAAGTAATAAGTGACACTTACCGAATAATACGAGACGGACCAGATCATAAGTGGTGATTATTTATGAATCATAAAAATCTTAATGTTCTTTAATTTTGAACTAATCTCTAAATTATATTTTATAGCCACTAAATTATAATGACTAAATCAGATTTGATTATTAATAATTAACTATTTAAAATTATAATACCTATAAATTTTATATTTTTAAAAGTATATATTTTATATATAAAATATATTATTTTATTATATTAGATCTAATTTCAATTAAATTTTGATTAAATTTTTAAACTTTTAAATATATAATTTGAGTGATTCCATGACTCAGTTCGGTTTGAGAACATTAATTATTTCTCTTAAATAGTAGTAAAACAATGTCAATAAATTGAGAAATTTTATTCTAGTTCTATCTAATCTACGTAACCAAAGCCATGGACAAAAACGAGAGTCACTGAAAACAAGTGTGGAAATTAAATGAGGAATAAGACTTTTTTTTATGGCGGCTAGCATTATTTTATGTTGTTTTGGTGAATTCAACGGTGAATAGCGGCAAAAAAATAAAAAATAAAACTATAAAAGGCTACTTAACTCAGATAGATGTTGCCGCCCCTATATAGTGACCCCTTTTTTTTTGTCAAGCGGTTTCTCATTAAATAGTGCACATAGAAACAAAGAAACAAAACGTGTTCAATTCATTTAGACAACATAGCCGCTTCATCAAGAATGAAAAGGAAAAATCTGGTATGAACTATGAAAGGTCAAGCCAACCCACTACTATATATAACTTTAGTGGGATTTTTAGTGATATTTGTACTTGATTTAACCCGAATTATGCTGCCCTTTAATTTTGTACCTCCAATAATAATATAGCTTTTGTGTCTAATCACATTATAATGGAACTAGTTAATTGTTTGATTATTATTATTATTATTTATACTCACAACACATGATCATGGTTTAAGATGTCCCACCAATCTTCAATTTGAAAAAAGTATCCAATTTCAATCAAAGAATAAGTTTTCCACAAGTCTATTGTTCGGTATCCGATTAGATTCTTAGGATAATTTACATAATTAAAATATTTTAATTAAAAATGTTATTTGTATACTAAAATTAGCTACTAATATATTTATGTATAAATACATGTATAATTTATTAATTTATTTTAAATGTGTATTTATATTTTAATATATATTTTATACTTGTAGTTGATTTTAGTGTATATGTAACATAATTGTTGAAATATTTGCAATCCAGTTTTACTCAAATATCATAAAACATATTGCACTATAAATTTGTCCTATTTTTTATTATGTAAAACGTGGATTTTGCTAATGAATTAAAGTTGCTCAGATTCATGGAAAAAAAAGCAACAATAAGGAAAAATTATTGATGAAATAGTAAATAAAAATTATTGATATAGCTTGTAAAGAATGTAAAGAATTGGTATTGAAGAACTCAATTACATATCTCAATCTATAATGGGCGCTTGGTGGTGGTTGCTGTTAAGAAGAAAAAAAAAAATCTCTTTTTTAATTAATAGTTGACTTAAAGAGTTTGATTTTCATTTTAAATAAAAATGAAGAATTTAAAAGTTTGAGTCAATTATCTTATCATTAGTTTAGGAGTGTGTTGCCGTTGGTACTTTCTTTTATAATATCATAGATTGTTTTTATTATGAGTTGTTTTGGGAGTTATATATTGGTTTTAATTTGTATGAGCCTATGAGGTAATATTTGTGTAATTTTGGAATTGACACTTTTTAAATGTTATTATTATGACTTATAAATTGTTGGATTTGTGGTTTAATTTGTGTATGATGACTAGGACTGAAAGTGAGCCGAGCTGAGCCGAGTTATACCAAATTCAAAGGCTCAAGCTCGGCTCACGAAAATTGAGCTTGGCTCACGGTTCAAGCTCGGCTCACTAAAAGCTCACGAGCTGGCTCGAGCTCACGAGCTGGCTCAAATAAGAGAAACATAGATACATAATCTATAATTTTATATCAATAAATTATAACTTATATATTTTTAAAAATATTTAAAAAGATCAATTTTATATATTATTTATCTATCAATAAATTATAAATTTTTTATTTATGTCTTATATTAAAATTATATGTAAAAAATAAATATAAATATTAAATAATTAAGATTGTTATAATATATATATATATATATATATATATATATAATCGAGCCAGCTCACGAGTTAATGAGCTGAGCTTATCTAAACTTAAATTCGGCTCATTTAATTTATGAGCTCAATTTCAGGTTCAAGCTTGACTCACCAGCTCACGAGCTTAGCTTATCGAACTGTTAACGAGTCGAACTCGAGCTGGCTCATGAGTTAGCTTGACTCACTTTCAGCCCTAACGATGACAATGCTAACAGAATAGGTTACGAATTAAAAGTCTGTGTTGCTGTGTTCATGGGTAGAACGTGTATAAATAATTAAAAAATATTTAAAAGTAAAAAAATGATCAATTGAAAATGTTCTCGAATTGGGATAATAGCAAAGTATGCATAAAAATTTCTGTTTAAATTTTCTTACTTTGTGTTTTCTTCTATCTGAATATGTATTGTGTTTCTAAGACATATTTCAAACCTTAAAAAAAGTAAAGAAACTATTAATTAACGAAAATAAGATGAAATAGAATAAAAAGAAGAAAAAATGAAGAATGGATAAAACAAAAAAGATTTTCATCGTGACAGGATCGGACTTCGGAGTCCACGAGGTAATTGAGAAATCAACCGACTGGACCCAATAAGATTATCAAAGATTTTCAATGTTATTGACTAGGCTGTATAACTGTATATCGCTTAAGCAAATTACACAGCATCTCGTGTATTGTCAATGTAACATCCCTTTTCCCTTTAATAAGGTGAAAATTATATTTATTTTTAAGTTAATAATTAATAATTATTAAATAATAATTTAATTCAATATATTAAATTATTTAATAATTTTTAATTATAAATTTTATATAAAGATAATTATGTGTATCTGAATTTTTAACTTTTAATGATCACTACTTACTTTCTCTTTATATTTTTTGTTAGAGAAAAGAATAAATACGTCCCTGACCTTTTGTCTCGCGGATATTTTTGTTTCTGACCATTAAAAAATACTTTTAAGTCCCTGACCTTCACAAAACTTGGACGGATCAATTCCTGGCGGAAGCATTTGAACGAATCAGTCCCTGACGAAGGCATTTTGACTGAGGGACTGATCCGTCCAAATTTTGTGAAGGTCAAAAACTTAAAAGTATTTTTCAATAGTCAGAAACAAAAATGTCTGCGGGATAAAAGGTCAGGACCTATTTGTCCTTTTCTCTTTTTCTCTTTTTGTTATTATAGAAAGCACTAGAAGCTTTATTAGAAATTTAGAATGCAACCCACAACGACAACCAAATCATAGTACACCACGTAAGACATTTGTTTGTAAGACATTTATTTAAGGACAACGACAACAACGGTCGTGAGTCATGTTTACGTACCCCGTGGAACACAATAGCATAATCATTAGTTTTGCTTGATAATTAAATTGGTATATGCTTTTATTCGATTAAAGAAAACCTAATCATATATTAAAAACAATCATGCTAGATAATTAACTAAGATATTAATCAACAATAACTAATTATTAATTGAGTTGTAATAAAAAAAATCAAAATTAAATAAAAAAATATGTAAAATCTAACCCCAAAAAAAACATCTAAAATTAAATAAAAAATATTTAAAATCTAAAAAAAATCTAAAACTATTATAAAATAACATTTAAAATTTAATAAAAAACATTCAAAATCTAAACACAATAAAACTTTTTTAATTATGGTTAAAAAAATTTATCACTTTCGAATATTTTTTATACCTGAGTTTCAAATGTTTAATTTAAAGTGTTAAATATTTTTTTAAAAATATACAATAAAGATAAAAGTAAACTATTAAAAGAAAAGACATCATTTTAAATATTTTTTATATCTGAATTTTAAATGTTTAAATTTTATAAGTTTTAAATATTTTTTTAAGAATATATAATTAAAAGTAATTAAATAAAAATAAACTATTAAAAATCAAAGCATCATTTTGAATTTTTTTATACCTAAATTTCAAATTTTAAATTTTAAAAGATTCAGATATTGTTTTTAGGATAAATGAAAATAAATAATATCTCTAAATTTTGTATGTTTAAATTTTAAAAATTTTGGATTTTATTATGATTTTAAATGTTTTTTCAGATTTTATATTTTCTTTTCAAAAATTTTAGATGTTTTATTTTATTAAATTTTAAATATATTTTTTAGTAATTTTAGATAAATTTTTATATTCAGTATTTTGTTATAAAATTAATTAATTTATTAAAATGTTGACTTAAAAAAATATTACTTATCTAGAATTTTTCTTTCAACAATTAGTAGCAAGATAATAAGGAGCAAGCAGATGTGGAAATTGTGTGAGGCATTGAAGATGAGTGCTTAGTGCTTAGTAGCAACCACCGAACACCGAAAGCGAAGTGAAGCGGCACACACAGACACTGGACACAGCATTTGAATAAGAATAAGATACATTGCACCTTGACCTTTCTTCTCTCTATTTAAGCCTCTTATTCCTCTCACGCTTATCTATTGATCTTGACCGCTCCACACACATTATCGAAGAAAAACATGCTGCTTTCTCATTTTATATATATATTATTGAGGAATGCTATATATATATTATTGAGAAATGTTAGGGCCAGCAACTTTTGTGATTTGTAGTCATCAAATAGTTATCAATAATAATTTTAATGGTGTGAAATTAGTGTGAAATTTCATCCAATGGTTCACTTTCCTTTGCTGGTTACATGCTGGCCAGAATTTAACAAAATTGCTGGCCCTAGACTTTTCCTATATTATTTGATAGAAACTAAAGTGCGCAGAGATAATAGTTGAGAATTGTTAAATAATTTAATAAATGTGATTAAATTATTATTTTATAATTTTTATTATTTTGTTTTATAGAAAATAGATTAAAAAAAATACACATTAACAAAAAGTTTAAGATAGACAAATATATATTAAAAATTTGCAAATACAAAACTACACATTAAAAATTATTTTTAATAAACAAAGTGTCATGACGTTAAAAAAATTTTGATTTTTATGAATTTTTAGTATATATTTTTGTCTAACAAAAATAATTTTTGAAATATACTTTTACATTTATAGATTTTATTGTGTATTTTTGTTTACCTAAATTTTTTATATATACTTTTTTTTCATTTACTATGTATTTTATTTTATATTTATAATAATATTGCAATAATATTATCATTTCTTAATTGATGATGTTATTTTCTTATTATATATTATTCTTATAGTAAATAAATACTTTTTTACCCGTTATGAGGAATAATAAAATAATAAAAATAAAGAATAATTTAGTGAATTACATAAAAAAGAGTGATAAGTTTGAGTGATAAAATTATTTTTCTAATATTATATATAATAAAAACTTTATGTGCACATAAAAACTAAATATTAAATTAATTATTATGTATTTATATATAAATATATTATTAATATATATTTTATATTATTAATATATATTTTATATCAGTAGCTAATTTAATGATAATTTATTCGTAACATAATTTTATTTTATTATTTTTCTTACAAATTTCCTTTTTGCCGCCAAATGATAGTGTCTACTGCGCAATAATGTGCTAAACGGTTTTAGAATAATGTAGGAGAGTATAAATGTTGAGTTGAAAACAATTATTTGATGTATGTGTCTATACTACACTAATAAAGTAATAATATAACGAATTATTCATTGTTTCTTAGCTTGATCTTATCAGTTCCAGTGTATTTTAATTTTTCTTGTTTTGATTACAAGTGATTAAATAGTTTGAAACATGAATGTAATTTCAAAATACTAATAAATATTTTTTTTAAATTATATATTTTATAAGGGATTTTTATTTTTTAACGATAAATTTTATTAAAAGAATTATTTTTCAATAATATTGTAAGAAATTATTAACGATATATTCTTAGTAAAATCGTAATATTATGTTTCATTTGATACATCATTTATGATATAAAACTAATTTGAAAAATTAACATATTAGGTATACTAAATTGGAAATTATCAAAAGTTTAAATGGAGAATTAGTTTTATAATTAAAAGAAGATAATTCCTGAGTAACACCATAAAAATGAGTAAAAAATAATAACAGATTTACCAAAAGGAATTGATTACAATTTTTAATGATTAAAAAGTAATGAAAACAGAAAATAAAAAGTCTTCGGTGCAAGCATTTTATCACTTAGAAAAGGTAAAATACTTTTTGTCCTATTTTAATTTTTTACTCAAAATTAATTTTTCTTCTTCAAAAAATACTTTTTTCCTATTAATGTTCTTTTTAAGAAGTAATTAAAAATTGTAATTGTAGTGAAGGTAAAGTTGATTATAGTGATTTAAAAGTAAAAATATCAGAAAATAAAAGAAACAAAGATAATAATAAAAGAAAAGTTTTATTTTTTATACGAAAATAAAAATGATAAAATAAAATATTAAAAAATATTTTAATTTAAAGACGAAATTTGAAGGCACTCAAACATAAAATTAAAATAATATTTCATCATACTTAGAAATCTTAATCGGTATATAATTGAGCCTTATTAACAAAATTAAAGAGGTTGTGAGTTCGAGCCTCTTATTTTTTGTAAAAAAAATAATTATTTAAGCTAATGAATTATAACTCAAATGATATAGTCTTCCCATACTCAATTAAGAAGTTGCGGGTTCGAGTCTCCTATTAGTAAAAAAAAAAAAAAAAAGTATAATTAAGGATTGGGATTTGGGACGGGTACTTTCCTGGTAACTTCCTGACCTTTCCCTCTCTAACAATACGTGCAAGTCAATGTTCTTATATTCGAACGTCAAAGTTCAATGATCAAATATGAAAAAAATTATTCAATTGGCTAATTGATGAATTAGCGGCAACTGAAATAATTATATATAAAAAGAAAAAAAAAAACTAGCGAAAAATGCGGGATGGCAAAAAAATTTGGATCCGTAGACCCTACGAAAAAAATTTGCGACAGCAAAAAAAATAAAGATCCGTAAAATTTTCACTTTTCTATCTTCTATGAATAAATAGGATAGGAGACCACGGAGATTAAGATACCTATTTTATAAAGACTCATTAAATTCTTACTAATATGAAATTATTAAAACATTTTTTATATTATATATACAAATTAATGCAAAATTTTAAATTTTTATATATTTAATTTTTTTATTTAAAAACAAATTAATAATACGTATAATATTTAAATTTATACTAATTAATTATTTAAATTTGTATTATTATAGAAAGAAAGTACTATTATTGAGTTATAATCGCCGATCAAAATTTGATGTGTTAAAAAATTTTTATTTTAATTTATATGTGAAAGATTTTAAATTTATGTTATGTTAAATGTGTTTGAATTGTTTTTAATTTGATAAATTTTAATTAAATTGTATAAAAGTTTATCATAATTTTTTTTATTTTTAAAATTTAATATCTATGCATACCGATAGGTATCTACCTCTTCTTTGGAAAAAAATAAATAGAAACATGTGACTAAGATGAGGTGAGGACGGATAATTTTCTAAACGGTCATGGGAGTAAAAGAGGGTCTCCAGTCCACTCTCCATCTCATAAATATCTATTGTCATCTCTTTTTGGATTAGATTTTTAAAATGGTCATTTAAATGTACGGTTTTTATTATTTGAATTTTTTAAATTTAAAATTTATTATATTAATATTTGAGATTCAATTTTGAAAAATATATTAGTCCTTAAACTTTTTTCTGATATTAAATCAACAAAGTGTTGAGCTGATTTTATAATTTATCATCCTAGACATAGAATAAATGATATTATTTTATTTTGATATTTAAATAAGATAAAAATAAAAAAATAAAAAAATTATATAATGTATAAATTATTTAATTTTTATTTTTAAAATAATATTTTTTTGTTTAAATCTCAAAATGAAACGACGTCCTTTAACATATATCTAGAACTAGCCCAACATTTATTTATTAATTCAATAAAAAAGAATTAGATGACCAACATGTATTAACTGAATTTTAAAAATTATATTAAATTTAAATTTAAAAAATTAAAATAATCTCGAATCCCGCTAAAGATTTAGTTGTGACTTGTGTCACGTGTGTTTGGTTAACTGTTTCATCCATTTAAACATGCTTTTAATTTTTTAAATGACGTAAAATAAGTATTTAGATGTTTTTTTATCCAAAATTTTTTTAGTCTAGTTCTTATCCCAATTCATACAAGGCCAGAACAAGTTTTTATTGCTTTGGCATTCATCCAAGTACTGTTTATATTAAATAAAACTAGATAAAATTATTAAACTTACCTTTCATATATCTTAACCTACTTTTGTTTATGGACAAATTATCTGAATAAAATATTTAAAAACTAATATTATTAAAATATAATTTTTAAATATTATAGACGTAAATGTAATTTTTATATTTTTATATAAAAAATACAAAAAGTATAGTAAATTTCAAATTGTATGTGCGTGACGATTTACGTTAAAATGTGTGTGAAGAGAAATCGCTACGCTCATATAATGATTTCTAAACGAACTGAACAATGAAAAAATTGCAATACTCCTACAGCAATTTCTTTATAAATGGCACACCTAAGAAACCATGTGAGACTATATCGATTTTTTTTAGTTAGAAATGCCTATAAATACCAAGCAAAAAATAATGGTGTAGTAGTAGATTGTCATTTTTACGAATTCACAAATGGAAAAGTCTAGGGGCCAGCAACTTTGATAAATTCTGGCCAGCATGTAATCAGCAAAGAAAAGTGAGTCATTGGATGAAATCTCACACCATTAAAATCATCATTGATGGCTATTTGATGGCTACAAATCACAAAAGTTGCTGGCCCCTAGCATTCCTCATTACAAATGGATAGTGAGATGAATATTTTAGTTCTAGTCCATTGCTCTAAAAAAATTAAAAAAAAAAAAAACAAAAGGTACGGCATCAAGTTTACTAATAGAGAACTGGTGAGTGTTTTTATCCATTTATAAAATACGATGTCAGAGCTAAAAACGAGTATATTGTAAAAGGTGGGGTTGTGTGGAACAAAGTGAGTGAAGAAGTTGTTTTACAAGATTTTTACCGCGGTTGTGTCAATTGGTGTGAAGTATGAAACATTTGTGATAGGGTCGGATGAAAATATGCAAGTTTTGTTTCATTGTCGGCGAAGTTTTTTGGAAGTGAGAATACGCGAGCTGTATACCAAGTTGGAAGATAGCGTTGACTATTCTGGGGCATCAGCGCCGAATCCTCAATCGACTACGGTGGGGTGCTTCTACCTTGATATTTGTCGTTGCACCTACTTGTCTGTTGGCTGATCCTCCATCTGTTGCAGTTGGGATAGCTAGGTCACTCCGTATGGTTCTGGGTATTTCAGGTGAGGGTAAACCGGATCGGGTTGAAAATGCGATGCAAAAGGATGATTTGGACAAAGAGCCTACTCACATCGTGGGTGACAATGATGAGGATACTCTAAGGAACCCACCTATACATCAGGGGCCATTAAGTTCCGGGACACTGTAACATCCTCCACATTTCTCAACGTTGAACTTGGAAACCGTCGGCCAGCAACCGGACATGAATCCTATCTTTGGGGGATAAGAATTGCATGAGGAAAATTCTGTTCTAGAATTTCAGATTGGCTAATGTTTCCAAACTAAGGAGAAAGCCGTATTGAGTGTAAAGATTATAGCATCCGTCATGGAGTTATGTATAGGGCGATAGAATCAGATCATCTCAAATATCATGGGAGATACAAGGAGTTCGGTAAAAGTTGCACGTGGTTGATTTAAGTCTTAAATTTCAAATACTAAACTACAAAACTTCTAATTTTAAAATACTATATTTAAAAATTAAACCTACAAACCTTAAACACTATATTTAAAATTTGAATCCTAAATCTCAATTACTAAAGGACAAACATTCTACATTTAAAATAAATCTTAAACACCATATCCTTAATTTTAAATTTTAAATCTTAAATTTTAAATACTAAGCTACAAATCTTAAATTTTGTATTCTAATTCCTGCACCCTAAATACTACATATTATGTTATAAAATTTAACAACTAAAAAAAAACAAACTTACATCTTCATTGATGCCACCAGCAATGTGAGCAACGCCGTTGAGTCGGTACATGTAAACCTCGCAAAATTAGCGAATAATTAATCAATAAATTAATTTTTAATAAAAGAAATTAGAAATGCGAATTTTATAGTTTAATTAGATAGGGCTAATTAAAACAAGAATTTTGACACTAATTTCAAAGAATTTAGCCCAAGATTGGGCCGAACTAGTCGAACCGGATCCAAACCGGGGCCGTGGGCCCAACCAACTCCTTTAAGTTAATGAGCATCAGCTCATTCTTCTTCTTCTTCAAAGAAGAACCCGTGGAGCATGCAAGGAAAGGGGAAAAGGTTCCAAACCCTTGGCGTTAATTCAAATCCACGTAACTTTTGATTTGGAGCTCTGATTGACGATCCGTTTGCGGCCACGCGACCACAGCATCGAACTCTACAAAGCCCAGTACATTGTAAGGTAAGAGAGTCACGTTTTCTTCTTCAATTTTCTCAGTTTCAGTTTCAAAAATTCACGAGCAAAGATGTTGAAAATTGTTAAATTTCGGTGTTTAGGATCAAATTAACTTGGTGGACTTGCCGAGTCTTGTCCCAATTTCCCATTGGTAAGGTGAGAATCCTAAAACTCTAGTTAATTCTCTAATTTCGTGTGTTGGGTATTAAATTTGGATATGTATATGTGTGGTGATGTGAAGTTAGGTGTATATATATTGATTGGAGCTTGATTAGTGGACACTTGAGACTTGGTGGAGGTTGGGTGACATTGCCTTGGTGATTCCGGATCTCTTAGGGCTGTGTTCGGTGCATTAGTGGATTGTCTCAGGTAATACGTGAAAATCGGTCAAGGTATGGTTTATGTTTCTTGTATTTAATATGTAAGATTTTGTGAAAACTTAGGCTAGATGACCATAGGATATGTTGGAATGTATGAGAATGTTGATTCCTTAGTACCTTTGATGATATTTGTTGATGTGGATTGAGTAATTTTTGGTGATTATTATTTGCGACGAGATTAGGATGCTAAGTGATGAGTTTTTGAAGGTTGATATGTTGATATGGATGAGTATGAGTAGGTGGTGATATATGATGAATTTGTTGGCTAATTGTGGAGTCTATGGATGAAATTATGAACAATTAAGGTATGACTGGTTATGGTAGGTTGTGGGGCTGTGTTGTTATGAATCTAGTATGACTTGATGTAGGGTATTGTTGAGTGAATATAACTAGTGACTTATGTTTTGTGAAAATAGAGGTTTGGAAGATTTTGTAAAAAAAAAATTGATTTTTGACCAAACTTCGGTAAGCCATAACTTGGATTCCAAACCCCCAAATGATTTTAAACTTATTCCAAATGAAAGTTGGGTCCGTGAAGTTTACGCTGTTCGAAGAACAGATAAAAAATATTTTAAAACGAAAAAGTTATGCGCGTTAGAAGTTTGGAGGGCGAAGTTGGAATTCTGCAGACTTAGCCATTTCTGGCCAAACTGCATTGTATACGTACGCATACCCTTCATTCGTGAAGGGTTGATTCTACCTCGCGTACATGCGTACGCAGACAAGACTATGCATACACGAAATGGGCCAAATGCACTCCCACGCATACGCGTGACATTTCAGAAGTGCACTCCCACGCATACGCGTGACTCCTGTTTCAGCAAAACTTAATTTTATGTTTTATAAGTCTAATTTTAAACCTCTAAATCTCTATTTTCATTCCTTTAACCCTAGATCTTGTTAGTAAGCCTAATAATAAGATGAAGATAGGAAATTGAGGTATCTTGGTGGTGAAGTAAGGTTGAAAAGTGATGATTTAGGTATAAGAAGATAAGTGGTATATATATATATATATATATATATATATATATATATATATATATATATAGGGTACTACTTGAATTATGAAATTGGCTAAAGAAAAGAATGAATGTTGCATCTGAGTACTCTTTCTCAAAAGTGTGACCCTAGGAGATAGTGGAAGGTGAAGATCCCCTTCTTTGTTCCTCCTGGTATTGTAAAATCGCCCGCAGCGAGATGGTGGGAGGTTAGGATCCCCTCCTTTGTTTCTCCTGGGCATATGAGAACGTACCTCCTGGGTAGACGCAAGGGTTGTGATTTTGCCTCACTTGCTCCATATTGGTTAGTATAGAGGCTCCCCGGGTAGACGCGAGGGTTGTGGTTTCGCCCCACTTGCTCCGGGTTATGATAAACTATATAAAAGGATGCAAACATATGAGATATAAAGTGATTTGACAGCTATAATGACTGATTATGAGATGTATATGAATGAATATAAATGATTATCTGAGATATGAGTTTTCTTGGGTAAAGTACCGTGGCATGCCACCACGTGTTCTAGGTTAAAACTCAATACTCTATTGACCCTACGTCGTAAGAGTGCCGGGAACGTATAAATTCCCGGGAATGGCAACCCCCATTGAGTAAAGTTATATATATATGAATGTATGAATTATGAATGAAAAAGAGAAAAAGCTAAGCATAGACTCATGGGATGCGCGACGAGGGACAGTCCAAAGGTTTCAGACTTGTTGGGTTGGCTTGATAACCGACAGATGAGCCTCATCAGCCATAGGACAGGCATGCATCATGTACATATTGTTTGAATTGTTTGATTGTGCATTAACTGGGAATGCCTAACTGCTTATAACATGCTAGTTGATATACTTACTATTTGTACTACTTGTATTCTACCTGTGTCTGCTTTTGTCTGCTTGATTGTCTCTGTAATCTCAACGGAGATGGAGGATTGGAGAAAAGACGGAGAGATTTAGGATTCCAGTTCAGTTTTGGTTAGATTTAAGAAATCAGTTTAGTTTAGAAAATCTTAGAAAACTACCCTACTTTATGGCTTATATTTTAGTTCTTTAAGGTTTATAATCTTTGTGTCGGCGTTCTAGGATTGCCTCTGACATTCCCAGAACCTTATATCTTATGTGCGTGGCACCTTTACCATGCTGAGAACCTCCGGTTCTCATTTCATACTGTGTTGTTATTTTTCAGATGCAGGTCGAGAGGCACCTCGTTAGGCGTCTGGAGCTTTTGCAGTGAAGTGGTTTCTTTTGGGGTTTCTTTTGATCGTTTGATATATGTATATATAGATTCTCCTCTGATATATTTGTTTATTTTGCTCCTCCTAGAGGATTATGGAGAACTAGGGTTTTATATATGTATTTTTTGATATCGAGTTATGTTTATATGTATGTAAATACTCTCCGGCCAACATTGGCTTCGCAGGCTGAGTTAGGAGCTTGTTATCTTGTATCCTTGACCCTCTATTCCTACTTTTTGTTTGATTATACTTATGAACTTTAGTTTTCTTCTCACGCAAGTAATCACGTTTTTTTAGCGTTGCGCTTTTATATTTTGCGATTTTGGCTTTACCTTTTCTTTAAGGTTCATCGTATATTATATCCTTCCATTTATTATACTATATATATTTTATTTTAAGAGGCCGTAGCGCTTCGCAACCTCTGTTTTACATCCTAGGTGTAAAGCTCTGTGTGGTAGGGTGTTACCGTACAAGCTACCTTCATCCGCCATGGTCCCGCTTGAAAATGACACCTTAGGAATTTCAAGTGGCCAAATCATCTCCAAGCCTTTTCCTCTTTAATTTCTCTCAATCCACAACTCTCTCTCTCTAAACAAACAACTTCTCTCTCTAAAATTTTTTGTTTCAATTGAAATGAAGAATCCGCTACTGAATCCAGCAGATTTATAGGCATATATAAACTACTATAGGGGTACTGCGATTTCTGCAATGTATTATTTGTGAAGAAATTATTGTAGGGTATAACAATTTTTTTATTGTTTAGTTCGTTCAAAAATCGCTATAGAAATATCATACCTGCCACAATGTAAACTGTGACACCTTGTAGCAGTTTACATTCAATCCAGAATCTGTCATACCCTCTCGCGGTTTTTGTAGAAATATAAAAATTGTATTCGCGTTTGCAATATTTCAAACATTTTATTTAGGTAGCTTGTTTTTTGTTTATTAAAATACTTCTTAATAGTATAATAATGATTTTTCAATTGTTGGTTTGAAATTGAAAATATAGTAGAATTTGAGCACTATATACTTTCAGACTTAATATTATTTTAAATAAATGGATCAAATAGTATAATTTTACTTAAAATAAATCTTAATTGTAATTTGATATCTTTTTTTCAAAATTTGATTTTTATTTTTTAAACCATAAAATAATATTTAGGTTTTTTAAATATACATTTTATTATAAAATTAAATTACAAAAGTAATATAAAGAATTATATAAATTATGTTTTTTAATAATTTTATACTCTAACATAATTTTAGTTAATATTATTTAAATAATATTTATTTATTCAAAATTATATTTGACAAAAAATATCCAAACACAAATCATATTAACATCAATTTAATTTCAACCAAAATTAACTATTAAAAAATACATTTATACCAATATTCATTTACAAATATTAATTCTCACACACACACTAAATTCTTTGTTTATAATCATATTGTAAAGATAAATATATATTACTACCATATTATTCGAAACGTTGAATGTAGTATTCTGAATCGAAGGCGGCTGCTAGCTTACTAAGTTGCTTTCTAATTTACCATTTTTATTGAGATATAAAAAGTAGCCACTATGTTATACCGGTTAATGCATTATGCATGTTACTCGTTTCATAATCCGGAAAGAAATAATCATTCATGACAGCAATATTGCATTTTTCAGTTTTCTTCATCACCTACATATATTTAGAAATTAGAACTACCACATTCCTTAATAATAAATAACTTTCACAAAAAGATGAAACAAATATATTTATCTCTATTCTTAATTTCTAATATAGCGAGAGAGCCAGATAAGAAAAATCATTTATACCAATTTCAGAATCAGACAAAACCTAATTAATTTTCTTTTTCTAAAAATTGAGAATCTGCTGATTAAAATAATGAGTGATTATTTTAATTGGTCACTAAAATTTTTTAAATAAACTATTTTGATATTCAATTAAATTTTATTATTATAGAATTTTTTTAAAATTATTTTCATCACTAATAATAGTTAAGACTTTTAAAATAATAAAAATTGATTTAAAATTGATTTAAAATTCTTTGCAATAAATTTAGATATTTATTTTGAAATAAAAATATTAAAATATTTGAGTAGGGAAAAAGTTTTGGAGCCGCAAGAGACCACGCGGTATGGTGGGGCATGGTGTCGATGGAGAAGCTCCAAATCATAAATCACGCGAGTCGACGATCGAACGGTAGAAAATCCTCGAACTGCCACGTGCACCCTCATTTCACCGTGAAACACACTGCAACAAAATCAAAAGAAGGCGCCGACTCCATGAGCAGTGAGAAGATGGGGCCCAACCGACTGGGCCTCAGGCCCGTCCAAAACGAGTGTCGTAAGCAGTGACAAAATCATCTCTTGTGGGCTCTCGACACGCACGCACCACACTTGACTGATCGACACGTGTCCAACTGCGTCACCACCCCCTCGCTCTTTAGACCCCCCTCACCCGCTTCACGCTCACCACCACCACCAGAGAAAACGTTATCGCCCACGTGTATTCTAGAAACAGCTGGCTTACCATGCCACGTGTCCCCCTTCGCTCGCTATAAATACCCTTCTCTCCCTTACGTTTTAAGTTTCAAGCGCAGCCGTAGTTCTTCTAAGTCTTTCAGAGGGGCTAAAAGCTTCTTATCTACCTTCACCAGATCTCACTCTAATTATTTAGGTTTCACTAAAGTATCTCAGTTCTTTCAAAAATGGCATCGGAGCTTCAATTGCCGCCTGGATTTCGATTCCATCCAACAGATGAAGAACTCGTGTTGCACTATCTCTGCCGTAAATGCACTTCACAACCGATTGCTGTTCCGATCATTGCCGAGATCGACCTTTATAAATATGATCCCTGGGACCTTCCTGGTAATTACTGTAATGTTAATTAGTTTTTAATTCGTTAATATATACTTGTTGTGACTGACTATTTAATTATAATATTGTTTTTTGCAGGTATGGCATCCTATGGTGAGAAGGAGTGGTATTTTTTTTCACCTAGAGATAGAAAATATCCGAATGGGTCTAGACCGAATCGGGCTGCAGGAACTGGTTACTGGAAGGCAACCGGAGCCGATAAGCCTATTGGACAACCCAAACCAGTTGGGATTAAGAAAGCTCTGGTCTTTTACTCTGGAAAGGCTCCCAAAGGAGATAAGACCAATTGGATTATGCACGAATATCGTCTTGCAGACGTAGATCGTTCTGTTCGCAAAAAGAATAGCCTCAGGGTATATATCTAGCTGATTAGTTGTCAAGTACAGAGTCATAAAAAAAAAATTCATTATGATGGGATGAGATTACCAATTTACCCCTCTGGTCCCTAATCTTCTTGTTTTGCGGCCAGTCAGTGTGGCCAGCCATACAAATAAGCAGTGATTATCTTGTTGTACAGCATAAAGATAAGAAGCTGCGTGTGGACCCGTTGAGAATTTTTGGTGAAAAAACATGTGGCCCAAATTTGTTCTCATGACACACACCTTCGTGATCATTTGATGCGTGACATTGACTGATCACAAGTTGAACATGCAAACTTGTGGCGTGTGTGCATGAACTGTCTCAAATTGATTTTTATTTTTTAAAAAGGAAATTAATCAATTAATACGATCACGAAGAATCACAATCATTACCTTCTACAAGTTTTCTATGGATAGATCTAATAAACATTTTGCGGATTATTGTGCGATTATTTGTTGACTGATAAAACCATTGTGGTTTTTTTCAGCTGGATGACTGGGTGCTGTGTCGCATCTACAATAAGAAAGGATCAATCGAGAAGCAACAACCGAGCAGCGGCGTCAGTACCGTCGTGAACCAGAAGGCCGAATCTTCGGAAGTCGAAGACAAGAAGCCCGATATAGTTCCACGTGGCGGCGGCGGGGGCGTACTTCCACCGCATCCTCCTACGGCTCAGGCTTCGGCAGGCGGCGTGACGACAGATTATATGTACTTCGACAACTCCGATTCGGTTCCGAAGCTTCACACGGACTCGAGTTGCTCGGAGCAGGTGGTGTCGCCGGAGTTTGCGAGCGAGGTTCAGAGCGAGCCAAAGTGGAACGAGTGGGATAAAAACCTCGAAAGTGCGTATAATTACCTCGATGCCACACTCACCAACGGTTTTGGGTTCCCGTTTCAGGGTAACAATCAGATGTCGCCGCTCCAGGATATGTTCATGAACCTTCCGAAACCGTTCTGAACGCGCTAGTAATAGTAGAACACCAGAGAAAGAATCTTTTTATGGAAAACCTTTGATATGCAGTATGGTGCATTCCACGGCAGCACGAGACGTTAAGGTCCATGAGTGTGCCTGTGCGGGTGCGAGTCCATGGATGGGTCAACGAGATGGAACAGCAAGGGGAGAATCTGAAGAAGGGAAAATGAAAAAATGCATGCGTTAGGTGTGCAGCATTGTGCGCCCATTGATTTGGGTCGTGGGATTAGAATATCGTTTGGGGAGTCTGACGGTGGATGTTGGGTAGTCGCTAGGTTAGGCTGTGTATAGTTTATTTTGTACAATGTAGAGTGTAAGACCGGAGGGGGTAAACTATACGGTGGATGGTGGTGTATGTTGTTTCCATCTATTTATGATTAGTCAATATAAATGGTTAATTTTATTCTGTGCCACATAATTTCTTAAATTATTTGAAATTTAAATTTTAAATTTTAATTTTAATTTTAATTTTAAATTTCAACATGAGAATTAAAAATAATTTTATTTCATTGATATTAATGATAAAAAATAAAATTTGTTTCAAGTAGTTTGTATGATTGCGACCTAGTACTGCGTTTACTTTTTAATCTATATATATATATATTCTATCCATTCTATCATATCTGAAGTGTAACGCAGTTGAGTCTCGAGACCATTTCATTTCAATATTGTCTCTTGTTTTTTTTTTTTTTTCCCCTTATTGATTTTGACACCGAATTAAAATATATGGTGGCAAGAATAAAATATTATGATGTGATAATGGTGACATTATGTCAAATAGTTACATATTTAGGTCTAGGCATGATGTAATTTGTGTAGTGGTTGGAGGGTGAGATGTGTCTCTGACGAACACGCATATTTTACCAGAATATAGTATTAAATATTGTACTGTTCATTATTTTAATTAGATTACCCCGTATTGTGTGTTTAGGTCTATTGATTTCTCGAGCACGGATTTAGGAAAATAAAGTATGTATGCAGAATTCATGTTTTTTCCAGTTTTCACTTTGAAGTCATAGTAAGTCTAGTTTACATAATTTACTAGATAGTTGTCCAACTCTAGCTAAGTGATCTTATACTGCTGTCTACATATACATAACATTGATTAGTTTTTTTCGTCTCGAATTTTGACAGTTGACAAATGTTAGATAATAATTTAATCAAATATGATAAATTATTTAATAAATCTTAACTAGTCACTTTTTATACATTTTGCTTTCTGTAAAGAGATAGGTTATGTGTAACATCATAATGTCTTTGCTAGAATCGTGTCATGTGGGATCTTATTAGTTATTATTTCACAAATCCATTTATTAGCTTGACATTTGCATCCCTTATGACTTGGAAACTAATGTATTATTACACTATCAAATCATTGCATAATCTCATCCTTATTTCACTATGTTAGTTCTTTAATTCTAAAACATTTATCCTATACTAATTAGGATGCAACTCTAATCTGGCATTAACTTGTATGGGTTCAGTCAAAGGTAGGGAAGCCATTCATTCCGATGTCTCTCTTAAACTGAATAGCAGTGAACATGTTGATAAATTACGATAATAAATACTGAAAGATCTAACTTGAGATTATGTAAAGTGAAAACTGGTTTTAAGTTAAAAACCGACAAACAACGTTTGTCTTTACAAATTAGACCCTAAACTCATTCTTGATGGTGCAAAAGCTGGCAAGCCAAGCCAAAGAGCATGTGAAAGCAGTCACCAAGTTGAACAGATCAAAGTAGGCTATTTAGCAGCAGCAACCAGTGCAGATCTGGCTCGAGTAAACGTAGCAATAATTGAACCAAGCTGAAGCTTGTCATTGCACCCAAAACTTAATCTGTACCTGTAAGAGATGAAATTTCCTTCACATCACATACTAATCAATAGGAACAGGGGGAGGGGAGGGGACAACAACACGCTGTTTAACCCTTAACTGCATTGATAATAATGGATGATATCATATCTAACATAATAGAGACTGGTTATTTGGGCATATATACTTCCAATGCATACAGAATTACTGATTCTTCATTCATGTGTGAATAATAATTAAATAATGTTCTCAGACTTGTGCAAAAGAATAGATAGTATAGCGATACATACTCTATGTCTGCCAAATCATTAATCAACTGTACTCGGACATCTGGAGGCATCTTAATCTTAAAGACAAACCTGTGATAACAATATAGTAAAGATAAGGGGCAAAAAATAATAATAATAATTAGAGGAGAAGATGGACAGCAAGACAATGCATAAGGCTCACATTGTCACTTCTCTCACAATATCTACCAGGGCCAATCCTTTCCTTGTCTTGATTTCATGTATTCCTATAAAATTAATGCCAGATATAAATCATAAGTTGCATCTTTAAACTTCACTATAAAAGTAAGGAATCACTTGTTACTTCTAAAACTCTCTGAAAATTGTTCATTTAGCAGCCAATAAGATATTTGCTCAATATCTTTGGGCAATGGATTTCCAGTGCACAGGTATACAGCTTCTTCTGTTATCTGCTGAGAAGCCATATGCGTTGACTGCAAATATTTAAAAGCAACGGAAACTGTCATATAGGATCCATTGACACAATGGAAAAATTAAATAACATCAGGTTCTAATAAATGAGAATACGATTCCCAAGGATAAGAATTGAGACATGGTAGTTATCCCAGATAGTTAGACATGAGCTGAGTGAAAGAAAGTCATGGGAGCCTAACAACCTAAAAAGTCAAAACTTTGACAATACTGGCATGCATTCACATAAAGGATCAAATGATGATAATTTAATACAAAAATTAATAGCGGTGATGTATTATATGCAGTCTTAAACAGAAAAGTCTTGTCATTTTAATCAGAAAACAAGAATGAAATTAGTACAATTCAAGACTTCACCAGGAAGGACCCTAGATTCCATAATTTTGTATATTGACTCTGTAAATTTGCAAAATAACAGTATGAGTATGTACATCACAATATGTCTATGTAAGCAGCAAGGAGTGCACACAGATGAAATAAGTACCCATTCCAAAAATGAGGTTACAATTTTTTTTTTTACCAAAAATCTACAATTACCACTTTTATTTGACAAAAGAAACATCAAAATGCAAGCATAATTTAATTAAGAAATACCACCTGAAGAATATTCAAAGCCTTTCTCATATCACCATTGCTAAGGCGAACAAGTGCAGCTAAGCCACTGTCTTCAACATCAAGCCTAGTTCAATCACAGAATGGAAATCATCATATTCTAAGTTATTCAAAATTGGATCACAGTGATACAACTATCAATAACAATGTAGTAGAGTGAATATCTAGTAGGAAGGAAAGAGATGTGAGATGTCAATGGGATTGGAGATTAATATGCACAGCCCATTCAATATTATATTGCACAGATATTAGTTTTTCATTACAATAATTGCATTCCACATTTAAAGGCAGTGTACAAGATTCAAATTACAACTTTTGCTGAACATCCAAACAAATTAATCGTGTCCTTAATAAACCTTTAAAAAATTATGAATAAACCTCAGTGACAGACTAAACTGAATAGAAATTTCACTGCAATAATTGATCATACAAATCACATAAAAAGAACAAATAAAATTCGAGGATTTAATCATCGCAGTTGAACTGCATGTGGAGTTACCAAGCGATAGAAACAAGAATTGAGTCTTACAATTTTTGAAATTTGGCACCCGCAATACCTGTTTTTATCTCTCTAATTACACCTACTGTTCCAGTGTAGATGACCCTGATCCTATGATTTAATTGTTGGTATTAACCAGAGAATATAATACCCTTTCCATTTTAAATTGAGCATTTCAGCATACATCGAATTGGAGGCTGTATAATACAGTTGGTGAAACTTACCCTTCAGCTTTAATAACATGCTTCAGTCTATCAGTGACATGGACTTCATCAAGAGGGGCAAATCGAAATCGAGTGCACCTTGATTGTAGTGCAGGGATAATCTTATTTACATGATTGCAGATAAGTGCAAACCTTGTACTTTTTGTATATTTCTCAATCACTGCACCCAAGAAGATGAATGGTTATATATTGAAGCTATACACAGAAGTGAATCAGAGTATAAAAACGACCATATACCTCTACGTAATGCAAATTGGGCATCCTTTGTCATGGCATCTGCTTCATCTAGCAAGACCAATTTCACTAAGGCCTTTGCACTAAACAGAGGTAACTTGAGGGTTAGTTAAAGGGGAAAAAATTGTCTCATTAACCCATCTAGTGGACTAAAAATTACACAATACAATAACAACAACTTTAATGTGCAACTTTCGAATAGACTAAATTAGGAGCTCACTGATGAGGAGATTCATGAAAACACGTATATAAGTTACAACCTGCATATTCAAGTCTCAAAAATAGAGATTTCTGAATATTACAATGCCAATGATATAGGACTGTAAAGAACTCAGAATCAGGTACACCACTGACACTAACTCCAAAGCACAAACCATTGAAGTAAAAAACTAGTCAATCACACAATAAAGATTTATAAGTAGAAAAAGAGAATGAGCAGAGAATACAACCCAAATGTTAAGCTCTGGGTGCTAGCAAAATCTTGAATCTGCTGCCGTACAACATCAATTCCTCTTTCATCAGAGGCATTGAGCTCCAAAATCATCTTGTGGTATTGCTTTCCATAGAGTTTGCGTGCCACGGCAAGAATAGTCGAAGTTTTGCCCGTGCCAGGTGGACCATATAGTAGAAGATGTGGCAATCTGTTCTCAGTAGTCAGCCTATCAACTACCAAAAAGAGAAACAGTAAATGAATAAAGTGAAAACCTGACCACAAGAGATGAAAGAAACACCATAATCATTTTATTCCGGAAAAAAATTTACGGAAATTAATCCTTTTATTTTCAAAGCATCTACTAAACCAAATTAAGAAAGAAACATAACCGAAAAATAAAAAGATCTAAGACTAGCTGAATAATGCAAGCTCCTCTATTTCCATTACACTTGCACGAATATATTAAATTCCCAAACGAAATTCCAGGACTGAAGTAAAAGGAATCCCTTACTAACCATGTTGTCGCGACTCAACTAAATAGCACCACCATTCACCACATACCTAAAACCCTAGTAGTATTACTATCATAGGAGGAACAACTATTCACCAAAAGAAATAAAGTAACTCACGCAAAAAATACTGAAAAAATTCTATATAATGAGATTAGGTTCGAAAAAGGATTAACATTTAACAAAAAAAAGGAAATCATAAACCCTAAGGGGGGGGGGTTGACAGGAAAAAAGCAGCTTACTGGTACTGATGATGTCACGGTGAGCAGCGACGTCATCTAGGGACTGAGGGCGGTACTTCTCGACCCACGGAGTGGCCTTGCCTTTACCGGAGTTGTTCCCGGCGACGAAGACCCTCTTACCCTTGTCGGTACTTGAAGGGAAAGGGGTTTCGTTGCCGTCGATTTCCATGGGAGAGATAGTCTCCGCCATCGATGCGTTGCTACACTAAACTCTTCGTTGATGGTAAATCCGAGTTAGGTCGTTGATACTGAAGATTGAAGAACATCAAATTGGCACTCAGTAGTAAATGGTGAATGGTTATGCTTATGCCTATTGTATAATTGGCGCCAAACCACAGATTCTAGCGGGTCTACACTTCACACTTTGAAAAAAAAAAACAAAGACCCAACAAAGAAAAAATAAATGGGCCTAGTGGTTAGTCCAATAATTAAAAGAGTTCTCTGTCAGAACGTTTAAAAAAAAAAACCCTAGAAGATAGAAGCAAGCAAGCAAGCGAGCAATAACAAGTCCAAAATTAGCTCAGCAGCAGTAGTAACGAGAAACATTTAGGGCCTTTTGGATAGGTTCATAAGTGATTTTTTTTTATTTTTAATTTATGAAAATGTGTAGTATTAATGTCTGTAACTTTCTAAAAAGCTATTTTGGTGCTTAAGGAGAAGTTAAAAAAAATAACTTCTCTCATAATAAAAAGCTTTTTATCACTTTTCTCTTAAAATAAGTACTTTTAGAACTAAAAAACCAAACACAAAATAACTTATTTATAAGCTACTTTTAATATAAGTATTTATTGTTTAAAGTATTTCTTCAAAAATAACTTAATTAAGCTATTTACCCAAACTGGGCCTTAGTCCTCGATACGACGACACCGTTCTACCTTAATAAATTATCAAATTTAAGAGATCACCATGTCTAAAAGCATGGATAAATAAATAAATAAATAAAAGGCAAATAGAGAAAAAGAAAAAGGCATGGAACAATTAGCTCAGCAATAAGAATTAAGAATTAAGTCTTTTTTCTTGATAAAAATTCTTCTTCTCACTTTCTTCTATACTGGTTGGAGGCCTCTCCTGTGGAGAAATACGGCCTGCATGACTTGGATGAGGTTGAAGAGGTTGTTGTGGGGTTCTTCCAAAAAGTTTGGAAAAGAATCCCTTATTTGGATACAAAAAGGTTTCTTCAGGAGTCTCCGAATTTTGTGCGGACACAATTAGGTAGCTTTATTGTTGCTTTTTAATAAATTTCGACTTGTAATCTTTCGATTAGTTGTTTCCGACTTGTGGTAACCTAACTTTTTGTTTTCTTCTTTCCAGAGATGGTGAAGAAAGGTTCCAGTGCTTCTTACCAGAAGGTTCAAGATGCTAAAAGAAGGTCACGGGCACGGGTTGATGCCGCGAGGGCTGCCGGCACTCTTCCCCTTCCTCCTCCTCCTCCTCCTCCTCCTCCTCCCCCTCATGATTTGGGGGCCTCTTCTTGCCCCATTATGGTAACTTCTACTTCTGCCTCTTCTCTTCTTTCTCCTACCCTTCTTGCCCGAGCTTCCCTTGAACCTGAGAGGAAGAAGCGCAAGACATCGGGGTCAGGTACTTCTTCCAGGGATTTTGATGGTCCCCAATTCATTCAGAATCACATCTTTCCCCATACTCATATTAATATGGATGATGCTTCCGTTCGAAACCATCTTAATATCCTGGTTCAGGGGAGTGTTCGGGCTACTGGGGTATGCACGAAACTTCTTGATATTTTTGAGAATACTCCCCTTAGCTCTTTGGGTTCTACCCAAAAAGTTGAAGAGTTGGAGGGGAGGATTTTCCTTTATTAAGAGGAACAGAAGAGGCTTTTGGAGGAAGTTGCTGGCTTGAAGGAGGAGAGGTCCTGACTTCAGGAGAGGGAAAAGAAGCTGATAGCCCAGTGTGCCATGGCGGAGGGCCTGAAGGAAAAGGCGGAGTAGAATTACATCAGGATCTTTACTGACAACATTGATCTTCAGCGGGAGTTGGAGAAAGGTTGAGAGGCTTATCAGGATCTGGAGGACTCCGTAGCGGAGAGCTCGGAGGAGGCCTGTAGGATCTTTAAAGACTAGGTCGAAGTTATTGCTCCTGGCCTGGACCTTTCTCCTCTGGATCCTGATAAGATTGTGGTGAATGACACTATTGTTTCTCCTCCCCGTCCTGAGACAGATTCTGAGCTAAAGACCCGTGGTCAAAGGATTGTAGAGTCTCCTCCTCGTGAGGATCAACGAGAGGGATCTCAGCCGACGTCTTCAGACGTTCCGACTCCTGCTGCTGAAGAGACTGCTCCATCCTCCCCTACTGCTGACCCGACCTCCCTACCTTCTGGTGATGCCGATCCTTCTTCTACTTGATTTGAGCTATTTTGGGCCCGGCTTGTGGGCCTCTTTTGAACAATTTTTATCTTTTTATTATTTTTGTGGTGATTACTCTTGACTTTCCTTGGCCTTTTATGGCCGTTTAACAAAAAATGCTTTAATTCCTGCCCCCCTTTTTGGATAAGGGGTTTATGATTAATTGTCTTGTGCATGCTTTCTATGACTTTTCCTTTGTTAGGCTTTTTATGAAAACCCTTTTGATCTTTTTGTTTTTGGAAAAAAACCTTTTATCTAGGCAGGCTGTGCTTTGTCTGAATTGTCGTTAGATTTTTCAAAGACTTGAGCTAGCCTCTGCCTTTGATTTTTGATGATTTTCTTTTTTTCTCTTTTTGCATTCCTTATGAATTCAAATTTTTCTATCTGAATTGTTCATAACTTAGGTTATTTTCGCGATGCATTTCAAGTTTTCTCGGTTTTTTCGACTTATTAGTCGTAACACTTCCGAGTTATCATGATCTGCTTTTATAACCTCTTTACACCGACTTGTACCTCGTCGTTTTATCCTGTCGACCACGCAGGTCGGGCATGAAATTTTCACGTTTTGTCGAGTTTAAGTCGGCGCATTTCATAGAAAAATGATAGTAACTTAATGGAATGTACAAAGAGATGTAGAAAAGGATCTTTGTTTATTGATGAAGGTACTTTTTACTACTAAGGGGTTGAAAATTGTTGCCCCTTAGCCTACACTTTGATGCCTCGTTAAATCCCCTTCAGGAAAAATCCTTCTTTTTGGGAAAAAACCATGAAGTCGGGAAAAAGAGTACATCAAGGAGTGGAGTTCGCTTTTAACTATAGTACCTTTTCATATTACAAGCATGCCACGACCTAGGTAGTTCGGTCCCGATCAAGTCGGTTACCTGTAGTATCCCTTTCCTAAGACTTCACTTATCTTATATGGCCCTTTCCAATTAGCAGCAAGCTTTCCTTCCCCTGACTTGTTGACTCCGATGTCATTTCTGATCAAGACCAAGTCGTCTGAGGCGAAGCTTCTTCGAATGACCTTTTTGTTGTATCTGTTTGTCATCCTTTACTTCAGCACTGCTTCTCTTATCTGGGCTTGTTCTCAAACTTCGGGAAGTAGCTCGAGTTCTTCTTTGTGCCCCTGTACGTTGCCAACCTCGTTGTAGAAGCTCACTCTTGGACTTTGCTCATTGATTTCCACTGGTATCATGGCTTCTATGCCATAAGCAAGTCGGAAGGGTGTTTCTCCTGTAGCAGACTGAGGTGTAGTCCGATAGGCTCATAGTACTTGAGGGAGTTCCTCAATCCATGATCCCTTTGCATCTTGCAATCTTTTCTTTAGTCCTGCCAGTATGACTTTATTGGCTGCCTCGTCTTGCCCATTTGCTTGTGGGTGTTCTACCGAGGTGAACTGATGCTTGATCTTCATACTGGCTACCAGGTTTCTGAAGGTTGAGTCGGTGAACTCAGTGCCATTATCAGTGGTGATGGAGTGGGGGACTCCATACCTTGTGATAATGTTCTTGTAGAGGAACTTCCGACTTCTCTGGGCTGTAATGGTGGCTAGTGGTTCTGCTTCTATCCACTTCGTGAAGTAGTCTACTCCCACTATTAGGTACTTTACTTGTCCAGGCGCTTGGGAAAAGGGTCCCAATAGGTTCAATCCCCATTTTGCAAAAGGCCATGGAGAAGTTATGCTAATGAGCTCCTCGGGAGGAGCGACATGGAAGTTTGTATGCATTTGGCATGGTTGACACTTCTTTATGAACTCGATGGCATCTTTTTGTAAGGTCGGCTAGTAGAACCTGACTCGTATGACTTTCCTAGCCAAAGACCTCGCTCCGAGATGATTTCCGGAGATACCATTATGGACCTCTTCTAACACTTCAGTTGTCCTTGAGGTCGGGACGCATTTTAACAATGGTGTAGATATCCCACTTTCATAAAGGATATTTTTTACCAAAGTGTAGTTTTGTGCTTCCCTCCGTATTTTCTTGACCTCTTTTTCCTCTTTGGGTAGGATGTCGAATTTCATATATTCGATTAGTGGGTTCATCCATTGGAGGTCTAATCCAGATACTTCAAGGACGTCTTGTCTTCCCTCTGTTTTTGTAATTGAGGGTTCTTGGAGAGTTTCTGTGATCAGGCTTCTATTATTCCCTCCTGGCTTGGTACTTGCTAGTTTGGAGAGTGCGTCTGCTCTGCTGTTGAGATCCCGAGTTATGTGTTTGACTTCGGTCTCTGCAAAACGCCTAAGATGCTCCAGGGTTTTGTCTAAGTACCTCTTCATATTGGGGTCTTTAGCCTGATACTCTCTATTTATTTGGGAGGTTACCACCTGAGAGTCGCTGGACACAACTACTTTGGTCGCACCGACTTCTTCTGCTAGCTTTAATCCTGCAATCAAGGCTTCATATTCTGCCTGATTATTAGAAGCTGAAAATTCAAATTTGAGGGATACTTCTATTTGAATACCCTCTTGGTTGGAAGATCCATCTACGTATAACTCCCATGCAGTGGAAGTTTCCTCTTGATCTCCTGCATACTCTGCCACGAAATCGGTAAGGCATTCGGCTTTGATTACTGTCCGAGTTTCGTACTTGAGGTCGAACTCGGATAGTTCTATAGCCCATTGAACCATTCTACCCGCGCGATATCCGTCTTCTGCAGGATTTACTTCATGGGCTGGTTCGTTCGAACTCTTATTGTGTGAGTTTGGAGATAAGGCCGTAACCTTCGAAAGCTACTATTAAGGCATATGCAAACTTCTCGAGTTTTTGATACCTCAACTCAAGGCCTTGTAGAACTTTGCTGGTGAAGTATACAGGATGCTGTCCGACCTCGTCTTCCCGTATTAGAGCTGATGCTACAGTTTTGTCGGCTACGGACAAATACAGGACGAGTTCTTCCCCAACTTCAGGTCGGGTTAGGATGGGAGGTTGGCTTAAAAACCTTTTGAATTCCTGAAATGCTTCTTCGCACTTAGGAGTCCATTCAAACTGGCATCCTTTTCTTAGTAGAGAGAAGAGTGGCAGGGATCTTAATGTTGATCCTGCCAAGAACCTGGAGAGAGCTGCAAGTCGGCAATTCAACTGCTGGACCTTCCTTAAACAAGTCGGGCTTTTCATTTCTAGGACTGCTCTGCATTTGTTAGGATTGGCTTCAATCCCCCTTTGTGTAACCATAAATCTTAGAAATTTTCCTGCCTTCCCCGCGAAGGTGCATTTTGTGGGATTCAATCTCATTACATGCATCTTAATGGTGTTAAAGACTTGCGAGAGATCGGTCAAGAGGTCACCCTCATCCTTGGTTTTTACCAGCATGTCGTCTACATAGACTTCCATTAAACTTCCAAGGTGAGGGGCAAAGACCTTATTCATCAGCCTTTGATATGTGGCTCCTGCATTTTTCAATCCGAAAGGCATGACCACATAGCAATAGTTTGCTCTTGGCGTGATGAAAAATGTCTTTTCTTTATCCGGCTTGTACATCGGAATTCGATTGTATCCCGAGTACACGTCCATAAACGACAAGTATTGATACCCCGAGCTGGAGTCTACTAAGGTATCAATGTTAGAAAGTGGATATGGGTCTTTAGGACACGCCTTGTTCAGGTCAGTGTAATCGACGCACATCCTCCACTTGCCGTTTTGCTTTTTGACCAGCAACACATTCGCAAGCCATGCCGGATACTTGACCTCTTTGATGAAGCCGGCTTCTAGGAGGGCTTTTACTTACTCTTCTACTACTTGAGCTCATTCAGGCCCGAGCTTCCGCCTTCTTTGCTGAACAGGTCGCGATCCGGGGTATACTGATAGTCTATGTGACATGAGTTCGGGATCTATCCCTGACATGTCGGAGGCTTTTCAGGCGAAGAGGTCGGAATTCTCTCGTAGGAGCCTTATAAGCTTCTGCTTCAAATCTTTTTTCAGGTTGGCTCCTATGTTGGTGTTTTTTTCCTTCCTCTTCTCCAACCTGTACGTCCTCAGTTTTTCCCCTGGGTTGTGGTCGCAACTCTTTTTTAGCTCTGATTCCTCCGAGCTCAATGGTGTGCACCTCCTTACCCTTTCCTCTCAAGTTCAGGCTTTCGTTGTAGCATTTTCTCGCTAATTTCTGGTCTCCTCTAATGGTTTCAATTCCCTCTGGTGTTGGGAATTTCATGCAAAGGTGGGGGTGGACACCATTGCTCTGAGCCAATTTATGGTGGTTCTGCCTATTAGGACATTGTAAGCTGAACCCACATCGACGACTATGAAGTCGATACTCAGAGTTTTGGATTTTGCCCCTTTTTCAATAGTTGTGTGGAAGGGGATGAATCCTAGTGGCTTTATTGGTGTATCCTCCAGCCCATATAGGGTATCGGGGTAAGCTCTTAACTCCTTTTTATCCAGCCCTAGCTTATCAAATGCCGATTTGAACAGAATATCGGCGGAGCTTTCCTAATCTACCAGAGTTCTGTGAAGATGTGCATTGGCCATGATCATGGTTATCACGACTGGATCATCATGTCCAAGAATGATACCTTGCCCATCTTCTTTAGTGAAAGAAATAATGGGTAGGTCAGGAGCTTCGCTCCCGACCTGGTAGACTTCATTCAAGTGTCTCTTGCGAGATGACTTGGTGAGACCACCTCCACCGAATCCTCCTGAGATCATGTGTATATGTCTTTTCGGGGTTTGTGGTGGTGGGTATCTTCGGCCCTCGTCATCTCGCTTTGTTTTGCCATGATGATCCGACCTTTTTATGAGATATTTATCAAGTCGACCTTCTCTGGCCAGCTTTTCTACCACATTTTTTAGGTTGTAACAATCATTTGTTGAGTGACCATATAGTTTATGGTACTCACAGTAGTCGCCACGGCTTCCCCCCCTCTTTTTATTTTTGATGGGCCTAGGGGGAGGTAGTCTTTCTGTATGAAAAATTTTTCTGTATACATCAACTAAGAAAACTCGTAGAGGAGTATAGGAGTGATATCTCCTAGGCCTTTCTGGGCCGACTTCCTCTTTATTCTTGGGCTCTTTTTCTCTCTCTTTTGATGAGTGAGAGTGCCCAGGTTGCCAGCTTGTCTCTCGAAGTCTGACATTTTTCTCTATGTTGATGTACTTCTCAGCTTTCTCCTGTACATCACTCAGGGAGGTCGGGTGCCTTTTCAAGATGGACTGGGAGAAGGAGCCTTCTCGGAGTCCATTTACTAGGCCCATAATTACTGCCTCCATGGGCAGATCTTGAATTTCTAAGCACGCTTTGTTGAACCTTTCCATGTAGTCCCTTAAAAGTTCCTCGATCTCCTGTTTTACTCCCAGGAGGCTTGGTGCATGCTTTACCTTGTCCTTTTGGATTGAGAATCGCATGAAGAACTTCCACGAGAGGTCGTCAAAACTGGTGACCGACCTTGGGGGGAGGCTATCAAACTACTTCATCGCTGCTTTAGTAAGGGTTGTTGGGAAAGCCTTGCATCGAGTAGCATCAGAAGCGTCGGCTAGGTACATCCGACTTTTAAAATTGCTTAAATGATGCTTTGGATCTGTGGTTCCGTCGTAGAGGTCCATATCAGGGCTTTTAAAGTTCCTTGGCACTTTTGCCCTCATAATGTTCTCACTGAACGGATCTTCTCCTCCCAAGGGAGAGTCTTTTCGATCACTGCGAGAGTTTCGACCTTTGAGAGCGGATTCTAGCCTTCGGAGTTTTTTCTTAAGCTCCTTTCGTCGCTCAATCTCGTTCCTCAAATTTCTCTCTGCCTCTCGCTGTCGCTCCAGCTCTTGCTCCAACTACTCCAGACGCCCCTAGTGGCCATGGAATAATCCCATGAAATTAGTTGAATGGGGTTATCCTTCTTTGCCTGATGCATGTCCCTCAGAGGAGTTCCCTTTCAGGTCCTTTACTATCGAGGTGCCTTCTTTGTGCTGATTAGTCACCCCTTGGTGAGTGACTATTACTCTGTCGTCATTACCAACGTCCTGATTCTCTTGCTCAGAATCGGAGGCAGTGTTTCCGTCCTCGTTGAATTCGTCCGCCATCATGAGTTGATCTCCAGGTTCCCGGCAACAGCGCCAATATTACGTGGGCAACCTGTAGTTAATGGGTTGGGCTTGTGAAACTGGCCCACGCATTGAGTGGAGGTAGTCTCCGACTAGACTCGCGTTTGGGAGCTGCCGTCCGACTTGTGTATGTGAAGGAATGGGGGGTGGTACCTGCAAAGACACTCCGATACTTAAGTTAGCAAAGGGTTTTAGCAGGTTTAGAGAGTATTGTAACTTAAAGATACCTGATGGGTGTTAGTGTATTTATAGTGGTGAACCAATAACCACCGTTGGAGTAGTTCCACCTTTTTAGGTGGATAACCATCCCTTTATATTAGGGAAGTTGAGGAATGGCCCCTGGAAGTGGGTTGAGAGATTTTAGGGACAGTTACTTATTTGAATAATGGTTATCTGCCAGCTAATCTTCGATCCCGACTTCCTCAGGGCAAGTCTGTGTTGGATCTGATTTCTTGTGAGGAGGTCGGTGTCGTGTGAAGGCTAATCTTTGGATTGGGTCTTAGTGTTGGATCAGGGTATGAACAAAAATATTATTCGTACATTAAAATTAACTACTAAAATTAATTATTAATATATTTATATATAAATATATGTATAATTTAATTTATTTTTAATGTATATTTATATTCTAATATATATTTTTATTAATAATTAATTTTATTGACTAATTTTAATATATATAATATAGTCTATTTTCATGTGTAAAAAAATAGCCACTAAAAAAATAATGCATTGTGACAAACGTACATAAGGTACATAACGGATCATCAGAAACGTACGTTCTCACGTATAACTATATTACATTTCTGATTTCTCACCACCACTCCATCACTCTGTGCTTTTTTCATTTTGCTCCAAAAGAGAGTCACGATTCTTCTTCCATCTAGTCGAGTTTGAGGTTATTAATTGGTAAACTAGCTCGATTTTATATGTATATAAATAAAATATTATTAATATACATATTTTATATACATTTAATTTATACTTTTAATATTATATATACATATGAAATAGTAATATATAATTATACATATATTAATAATTTTAATTATTTAAAATTTTATATTTATTTTTTATATATAATTTTATTGTAGAATAAAAAAATTTATAATTTATTGATAAATAAACAATATATAAAAATAATCTTTTTAAATATTTTTAAAATATATAAGATATAATTTATTGATATAAAATTATAGATTATGTGCATATTATTTGAAACAGTTCGTGAGTTCGAGCCAGCTCGTGAGTTTTTAGTGAGCGGAATTTGAGCTTAAGAAATATGTTCGATTTTTAATGAATCAAGCCGTGAACCAAACTCAATTTTCGTGAGTTAAGCTTGAACTTGGTCTAATTCGACTCAGTTCGGCTCATTTCTGACCCTACAAAAGACTATATATTTATTATTTTAATGGTTGTTCACCAATTTTGGTTATATTATTGTTACTGTCAGTTAATATTAGAAATACTAGTGCTATTAACATTATTATATTATTATTAGATTATTATTATTATTAGCACTACTTTTGTTGTTATGATTATTATTAAAACGCAACCTCTATTTTGGTTATTCTTAAACAAATTTTGAAAATACAAAATACAACTTGCATTTTTCAACTTGGGATTTGCATAATAACGGTATAAATATATATTTTATTGTGTAACACTAATATTTTTTTATTAAAAATAATATTCATACACTAAAATTAATCACAAATATATTTGTATATAAATACATGTGAAATTTAATTTATTTTTAATATGTATTTATATTCCAACATATATTTTATAGCTAATTTTTGTGATTAATTTTAGTGTATATATAGTACTTTTTTCATAAGTTAAAAAATAACCTACATTTGTATTATCCAAATTTTAGTGTTTATTTGAACTACATATTATTTTTTTTACCACATGAAGTGGATAAATATAAAATAAATAAGTAAATGACTAAACTAACCATGAGCATTATTACAACGTGAGCGTATACGAAAAAAAATTTCTATCATACGCAGACATGAGCGTTTGTATCAGAACCATATTTCATTTCTCACCATGCCACCACTAACATATTTATATCTAACTATTTTTCGTATATATAGTCTCTCATCGTCTCCCTCTCTCACACACTGTGCTGCATTTTTTGTTCTCTCGTCATCGTCTCCCTCTCACACACACTGTGTAAGCTGTATTTTTCATTTCCAACCATTTTTTGTACAGTGGTCTTTCATCGTCTTCCTCTCTCACACACTGTGTTACCCAAAAAATTAGGAACTCTAACCTCCGGGCGTTCAGAACCAAAGACCCCTGTATTAGACCAAGGGGACGTGCCGTCCTCACATCGCGTCCAAAAAGATAGAACACTTTCCGGAGACACTGAAGTCGGTGGATCAGATAAATAAACACAGTACACACTGTGTAAGCTACATTTTTCATTTTCTTCTGGCCATGGATCTCTGATATTTTTGGTCTCAGTGTGCTGTATCAAGTGAGTGACTATGTAACTGACGTTCTTTATAGTACAATGCATAAATTTAAAAATATTTTTTTTATTATTAAAATTTGATAATTTTATGAATGATTATATTTTTTTAAAAAGTAAAAAAGTTTAGAGCTTTAACTTTTTTTTTACATTTTCTAAAATATTTATTTAAATATTGTCAAAAAATTTATATTTAATAGATAACTAATTTGTTAAATATAATTTTTTTATTACTTAAAAAAATATAATATTTATGAATTATTTTTATTATATTTTTAAATCATTTAAAGACTGTTTTGTTGATAATATTTTTGAGTGACCTTTTATAATAAAAATATATTTTAGAGTGAAATTATTAACACCATATTGTATTTTTTTACTTCAATTAATATTTTTTATATTATACGATATTATTTTTTTTAAATAATTTATTTTGATATAAGAATAAGAACAAAAACTATTATATTTTTTTTTTCATTTGATTCAAGGATCAATCTGAAAATCAAGTAGTTCGTTCATCTCTCGAATCGTCATATTACTCTTATCAGACGGCTACCTTAAACCAACTACCGCCGGTATGTTAAAATTTTTTTGAACGTTAGAACGAATCAATTTAAGGTATGGTTTTTTAGTTTGTCGATCGAATCGGTCGGTTTGATCTAATTTTAACAACTATATTCTAAGGCATGTCTGTTGGAATAAATTAATTTTCATATCCCAGATCATCCATATTGAATCACCAAAAAATATAACATATCATAATGCGGAAGCGTACCTGAATTCATAAACATGAATCATATGATCGGAAGAGTTTGGATCTTGTGGTTCTTTCGATCTTCCTCAACCAAAGCCTTCTGTATTCCTAGGAGGCTGAACTGCAACTCTTTTGATGGGGAAAGAGTAACAAAGGCGGCTTTGGCATATTGGGGACCGAAACCCTGAAGGTCTATTTATATTTGAGCATGGCACCCATTAAACCCTTAAGCCCAAATAAAATAGTATCTAAAGCCCAAAAGATAATATATCTAAAATCCAAAAAAAGATAATTATCTAAGGAACAAAAGATAATATCCGGTTTTATTCTCATTTAATTCCAAATCAAAAGTAATAATGACTTATTTAATTAGCATTTAAAACAATAAATGAGATCATCATTATATAAGTCATTTAATTTGAAATAGCATAATTTGTGATTATAATTAATATATGTATTGCCCATAAATAAGTTAGGAAATCAAATAATTTCCTAACAATCTCCCACTTGGGCTATACATATATTATTTCTTGACATAATCACATCTTTATAAACTTTATGCGCGCATCTGAATGCTATTTCTCTCATTACTTTAACAATCTGGTCCGTCTCATACATTAGATATGGAACTACCGCAGCTTTTATCACATTAAATACCGTGACTAAACCACGCCAATCACCATCCTAATATAATCAACGACATAGATCAAATTTGGATGAGTAATATGGAAATTACATGCCAAGTGATCTCATGCATGTCTATTTCCATCTGGTCCAACTTTATTGAGATCAAACACAATACAAATATTGCAAAATGAACATTTCACATAACATGAAATAAACCATCAACTTAATTCTGCAGAAAAATAACTCAATATCTGTCATAGGACATATAGCATAAACTCCCACTAAACCAAGGCATCACAAATATTGACACCCATCCGAGCAGTGTGCTCATGAAAAACTTTAGGGGTCAATCCCTTGGTAATGGGTCTGCTAGCATATACTCTGTTCCTATATGTCCTATGGAAATCTGTTTTTCTTAAACTTTCTCCTTGACAACTAAGAACTTGATGTCTGTATGCTTCAATTTTGTCAAGCTCTTATTGTTATTGGAGTATAGTACTGCTGACTTATTGTCACAAAATATCTTTAATGGCCTTTCAATGTCATCTACTATATGAAGCTTAGTGACAAAGTTTCGCAACCATATGCCATGAAATCGGAATCAGAGTACCTAATGATCTCCAAATTTTCTGATCTCCGCTAAATATGCATGTAATCCTTTGTTCTCTTTAAGCAACGCATTACGCGTTTAACAGCTATCCAATGATCCAAATCCGGATTGCTCAAGTATCTACCCAACACTCCCACTATAAATGATATATCGGGATGTATGTAGACTTGAGCATACATTAAATTCCCTAGTGTTGATGCATAAGGTTTATCATGCATTGTTGTCTTCTTAAGATCTTTTTGGGGCATTGCTTGAGACTAAATTTGTCTCCTTTAACTACGGGTGTGTCCATTGGTCTATAACTTTCTATGACATATCTACTTAAAATCTTTTCGATAGTTCTTTTGTGACAATCCGAGAATACCTTGAGAGTAATCTCTTAGTATCTCGATTCCTAATACAAAAGAGGCATCACCAAGATCTTTCATTTCGAATTTGTTTGATAGAAATTTCTTAGTTTCATGCAACAAGCCTATATTGCTACTGGCAAGTAGAATGTCATCAACATGTAAAACCAAAAGGGTGTATTTACTCTCACTGAACTTGCTGTATACACACTCATCTATGATGTTTACCTCAAAACCATGAGGTAATGACTTGATGAACTTGTGATACCATTGACGGAAAGCTTGCTTGAGACCATAGATGGATTTTCTCCTTTCTCTATTGGATCTCCTTAATGACACTTCTTGAGGTTGTTGAGCTTGCTGTATGGGTTGGGTTTGAGGAGGATTCTCATTATTTTCCTGTACTGTAGTAGTATCTTGAGCAACAACAATATTCTCATTGTTCTCTTGTACTGTAGCTGGATTTACAACAGGATTCTCATTGTGCTTTTGTACTATAACTGTATCTTGAACAATAATAGGCACAAGGTCCTGATCATTGTTAGTTATAGAATCCTCATCAAAAGCAACATTCCTAATATTTCCTTCCCCCCCAAACTCAACATCCTCAAGAAATCTCGCATTTCCCGTCTCAAAATAGACCTTGATGCAGGATTGTAAAACTTGTACCCCCGTGAACGCTCAGCGTAACCAACAAAGTAGCAACTAATTGTCCTTGAGTCCAATTTTCTTTCATGCGGCCTATAAGGTCGCGCCTCAGCTAGACATCCCCAAATATGCAAATGCTTTATACTAGGGCTTTTCCCAGTCCAATTTTCATATGGGGTTTTGTTAACTGCTTTGCTTGGCACCCTATTAAGGATGTACACTGCGGTCTTTAAGGCTTCTCCCCAGAGTGATTCAGGCAAGGAAGAATGACTAATCATACTTCTCACCATGTCCTTAAGAGTTCGGTTCCTTCGCTCTGCAACACCATTCATGCTAGGTTTGCCTGGCATAGTGTATTGCGGAACAATACCACACTCCTCTAGGAAAAGAGCAAAAGGCCCAGGACGTTGCTCACCTGAACCGTCATATCTTCCGTAGTATTCACCACCACGATCAGATTTGACAGCTTTAATTTTCTTTCCAAGTTGAAGTTCAACTTCAGCTTTGAAAGACTTGAAAACATCCAAGGCTTGGGACTTTTCATGAATTAAATATAGATACCCGTAACGAGAGTAATCATCTATGAACGTAATAAAGTACCGTTGTCCATTCCAAGAGACAGTAGGGAATGGGCCACATATATCGGTATGTATTAGTTCTAAGACATCTTTAGCTCTCTCGGCACCTAATTTCCTTTCGTTTGTCCTTTTCCCCTTTATGCACTCAATGCAGACTTCAAAGTCTGCCAAATTTAGGGGTCCAAGAATTTCATCCGACACGAGCCTCTGAATTCTCTGTTTAGAGATGTGGCCTAGGCGTTTGTGCCATAATGATGCCGAATTCTCATTCAGTTTTTTTTTGTTTTGTACCCGTTTGCAGTATTTCATTATTATAGGAATTTAAGTTAAGCCTATATAGATTATCTACCAAATGACCAGAGCAAATATTATTCAAATTATAAAAGAGACTGACTTTATTATCTCCGAATGAACAAAAATAACCTGATTTGTCCAAACGAGAAACAGAAACCAAATTTCGTCTAAATGACGGTACATAAAATGTCTCTAATAAATCCAAGTAAAATCCACTCGTGGAACATAATCTAAAGGTTCCTATAACTTCGACTGCAACTATATTGTCGTCTGCCACGTAGATGTATCCTTCAGCATCACTTGGCGGTCGGCTCCACAGGCAACCCCTTCTTTACACGCCAAGTGGCATATTTGGTACAATCCTTCTTCATGCGTCCCGCCTTCTTACAGAAGAAACAAGTTGAAACTTGATCTTGTTTCTTAGCCTTTTTCTGCTGAGAAGACACATCCGCAGTAGTATCACGCTTTCTTTTATACTGAGAAGATGAAGCCATGTGAGCACTTTCAGTCTTATCTTGCTGTAGCCTCTCTTCTTCTTGCACACAGTGAGATATAAGCTCATTTAAGGACCAAGTATCCTTCAGAGTGTTATAACTCACTTTGAATTGCCCAAAATGTGTAGGAAGGAAAATCAAAATGAAATGCACGAGTAAATCTTCAGACAACTCTAACTTTAGTGCTTTCAATTTTGAAGCAAGATGAGACATTTCCATAATGTACTCCCTTATGTTCCCTGTACCTTTATACCTCATGGAGACAAGTTTGCTCAAAAGACTACTTGCCTCTGCCTTTTCATTCTTAGTAAAGAATTTTTCAACATCCTTTAGGAACTGTTTGGCATCTTTATCCTCAGTAATTGAGCCCCGAAACGCCTCAGGAATTGAGCGTTTCATGATCATAATGCTCATTCGATTGGATCTCTCCCACTTCTCTATTTTAACCTCGTTGAGATTTTCCGGAGTGGAAGTGGGTTTCTCCTCTCGAAGAGCTATATCCAGATCCATACAACCGAGGACAATCTCCACGATATCCTTCCAAACTTTAAAGTTTGAACCATTCAGCATAGGAATACTGCTAATTTGCGCAGAAACATTGGTAGCTAAAGCCATAGTTTCTGGATTAGAACAAAAGAACATGCAGTAAATATTAGTTAATTAATGGGTAAAAATTCATATTGAGATATCCAGCACAACATTAATTTTCAATCTTTGGATAGAAAAATTAACTGTAAGTGATACTCTCATTGCAGTAATCAAATATTGTCAAAATTCCCGTCACACATTAAGCCTTTCTTTGGACCGACTTAATGCGCACATGGAAACTTAAACTTCGCAACCTATTTATTACCGCATATATTTTCTATTAATTGGCCAAACAATAACCTTCCTTTGGGCCGATTATTGACCGCATAATTAATAGAAAATAAACAGAAGTGTGCAATGCTTATTATTTGGCCAAACAATAAACTTCCTTTGGGCCGATTATTGTTCGCATAAATAATAAGTATTACTTTATTCTTAATTAGTTATACCCAAATATTTATTTACCATTAATATGTATATGTAATTCGGCCAAATATAGGCCTTTCTTTGGGCTGACCAATATTCGTATGAATTATATATCACTATATTCCTAATATTTTAAATAAATTAATTTTCACAAAAGAGGCTACTTTGGCAGCATAATGTTCAATCAATTTATTTTAAAACTAAATCTTTATAAAATAAATGGGTATAATAATCCAAATTGTTACTAATTTCCTTATGTGACAATTAAATAGCATTTTTTTTATTGTTATTCTATTAATATTTATTTATCAAAATAATTTTATGAGTATCATCTCAAAAGAAAAAAAAGATAACCGAATACAGGACGTATCCATCACAGATACACAGCAATGTGTATAGCCGAAAAAAAAAATGATGATGATGTCTCCGAATTTACATATATAATAGCACCAGTGTATATATATATAGAACTAACCTATGACGGCATATATACATATATATATTTATAATGCAGGCACATAGTAAATTATATATATATGCGGTAGCAACAAACCGAACCAGTTAAGGATGTTTAAAAAATATATATATGTAATTTTACAGCACAAAAAACGCAAATGTATACGATGTACGCATATACATATATTAATCCAAAAGAAATAGTAAACTGAATATTTTGATGATTAAATTATGGACGGCTCTGATACCACTTGTTGGAATAAATTAATTTTCATATCCCAGATCATCCATATTGAATCACCAAAAAAATAACATATCATAATGCGGAAGCGTACCTGAATTCATAAACATGAATCATACGATCGGAAGAGTTTGGATCTTGTGGTTCTTTCGATCTTCCTCAACCAAAGCCTTCTGTATTCCTAGGAGGCTGAACTGCAACTCTTTTGATGGGGAAAGAGTAACAAAGGCGGCTTTGGCATATTGGGGACCGAAACCCTGAAGGTCTATTTATATTTGAGCATGGCACCCATTAAACCCTTAAGCCCAAATAAAATAGTATCTAAAGCCCAAAAGATAATATATCTAAAATCCGAAAAAGATAATTATCTAAGGAACAAAAGATAATATCCGGTTTTATTCTCATTTAATTCCAAATCAAAAGTAATAATGACTTATTCAATTAGCATTTAAAACAATAAATGAGATCATCATTATATAAGTCATTTAATTTGAAATAGCATAATTTGTGATTATAATTAATATATGTATTACCCATAAATAAGTTAGGAAATCAAATAATTTCCTAACAATGTCATCACAAATGCAGATAATTTTTTATATCCAGATCATAGTCACTCCCTAAAAGATATTAAATATTTTTAGTGGTAAATATTAATTTGTTTCGTAAATACGAAAGAGAATAGTAATATTCCTTTCCTTTCTAAATACCATGGAATAACACTTTTAATTTCTTTTTTCAATTTTAGTTTTAATTTGTTATTACTTTTCTGTATTTTAAGTTAATTAATTTGGTCATATTTATTTAAAAGTACTAAAAATAAGAATAAGAACTAAAACTATTATATTTTTTGTTTCATTTGATTTCAGAATGATATGGTTTATTTATCTTCTATTATCATTAGATTATCATAACTTGGACGCCAGATGTTGTTCTATTAGAGATTGCTACAGTAACTTTTTAGAGAAAATACTTACCTGGACTCTCCAACTTTTATATTTTAAACTAGAGTAGGGATCCGTGCTACGCACGGGCATGAATAAAATAACCACATGCAATTATTCTCAGCTAATTGATGAAAATAAATGATTTAGTTTTAAACCAAAAAATTGTATGGTATAGAATTTCATAAATGAATTCTCGTTACAAGTATAGTTTTAAACCAACAATGAATTCTCTCATGCAAAAATTTGTTTGTCACTAGTACAAACCCCAATAAAAATAACCGAAGTATTCAAACCTCGGGTCGTCTCTCAAAGGAGTTGCAAGAAAGTGTTCTTGTTATTGGTTATGGGACAAGTATTTTGGAGTTTTGGATAAGGAATATGAAAGATAAATTGCAAGAAAGTAAATGAAATTCAAATGATAAAAGGTCTTGGCAAGGAATGATAGTCAATGATCTTTATCCTTGTTACTAACCACAATATGATACTTGTAAGGATCAATCTCATTAAGTCATCCTCTAACAAGTGAAGGAAAGTCAAATGAGCTACACCAATTCTAATCCATAAGTCCTAGCCACCTCACTAATTAACTTAGTGGAAGCTAGAGTCAATGGATGTCAATTATCAAAACTTGGACATTAGCAACTCAAGTTCACCTAAGTTACCATCCCAAGCCAAGAACACAAAAATATACTCTAACATCCTTTCAAGCATTTAATCAAACACTTGGAAGGTATAAAAGGAAAGTAAGATAAAATTGCAAGAAATATAAATCTACACTACCAAATGTAAGAAAATAATAATAACAAAGTAATTAAACAATAAAGAAAACCAAACATAAATTGTATTAAAGAAAAATAGAAAAAGCAAGAGTGCATCAACAACAAAATAAACAAATACAAGGAATGAAATACTAAACTAGAGAAGCAAAGGTAGAGGAATAATAAATTAGAAAGGAAAAGCAAATCAAAGCATGAATTAAACCTAGATCTAAGAAATTCTAATCTACTTCTAACCTAATTCTAGAGAAAAGAGAGAGCTTCTCTCTCTAGAAACTAACTAAAGCATGATGTAAACTAAACTATGTGCTTCCCCCTTGACTCCTCTTGATTTCTGCATGTAATAGGCTTAGAAAATGAGTTGGATTTGGGCCTAGGAAGCTCAGAAATCACCCCCAATGTTTTCACTTTAATGAAGTCACGTGCGAGCATCGATGCGTACGCGTTGGTCACGCGTACGCGTCGCTTGGAATTTTTGCTTACCACGCATACGCGTCATGTCACGCGTACGCGTCGCCATGCGACTTCATATCCACGCGTGTGCGTTGGTGAAAGCACTCCCAATCCTTGATTTTCCATGAAATCTCCACTTTGCATGCTTTTCTCTTCATTTCTTTGATCCATTCCTAGCCTTTTGAACCTGAATTCACTAACAAACACATCAAGGCATCTAGTGAAATCAAAGGTGAATTAAAATTAATCAATTAAGGGCCTAAAAGTATGTTTTCACTCTTAAGCACAGATTAGGAGAAAGTCATAAAACCATGCTATTTCATTGAATAAATGTGGGAAAAGTTGATAAAATCCACTCAAATTAAGCATAAAATGTACCACAAAATAGTGGTGCATCAAATCTCCCCACACTTAAACCAAGCATGTCCTCATGCTAGACCAAGAAAGAGACAAAAGGTATCAACATTTATTAAATGCAAACTAATTAAATGCGATCTACCTACATGCAACTATCTAAATGAATGCAATTGCTTGGTCAAAACAAATCAACTTCCAAGAAAGCATCTATAAGCACAAGGGCTAAAGGTATTAACAACCAAGCGAAACTCACAATTGAATTGAGTTATTAAAGATTTTACAAACTTGCAAGAAAAGAGATGATCATGGGTGGAAACATGTAATTGAGCAATCAAACCCTCACCGGATGTGTATCCGCTCTAATCACTCAAGTGTATAGGGTTGATTCACTCGATTCTCCCCTAATCATGCTTTCCAAGAATTATTTTTCATCTAACAATCAACAATTATTTCATGCATGCATACAATTATCATGAGGACTTTCCATAGGTTGTAATGGGGTTAGGGTCAAGGTAGGATGTATATGGTCAAGTGGACTAGAAATTTGAATCTTTGATTAACTTAAACTTCTCACCTAACCTATATAACAACCTATACAATTTCAAAGCTAACTTAACTACCCATTCTTCACTTTTTCACACACTCATGCATTCTTCTTTTGATCACAACTCATATGCATTGATTATTATTGAGCTTCACTTTGGGGCATTTTATCCCCTTTTTATTTTTTCTTTTTCTTTCTATTTTTTCTTTTTCTTTCTCTACATATTTTTTTCTTTATTTTGTATATATATATATATATATTTTCTTTCTTTTTGCAATAAACTATACACAAGAGCATCAATGCATATGGTTTTACATTTAATTAACACATGAGCATGTACCCAACTCCCAGGATCTTCAATGAAAATACAAAACACACATTTTTCTCAACCAATATCCTAAGTTTTCCGACACTTAAAAATTTGCACCATCCTCGGTGCATTCAAAGATGAGCAAGGTGGTATGGCGACTTGCCGGATTGCCACCTTCAGCTCGTGGATCAACCGGTTGCTGCGTGTTCTTTCTTTCGCTTCCATTTTTACTTATAATGACTCATCCTGAAAATAGAAGACAGGATAATAAGAAAAGTAAATGCAAAAGAAAGGAAGCATACATTGTTGGAATGAGGTAAATCACTAGAATGAAGTGAGTGACCCAATGTGTGACATTAATAAAATAAGTGTGTGAGTTCTAAGATGCATGCGGTCTAGAACATACACTAGCGTAAAAAGAACTATGTCACAGTTACACAAAAAGGAACATGCACTTCACTCATCCTAGTGTGCTTGAGATGATCTAAACTTGTGGGTTAAGACAACCAAACAAGCAATAAAGAAGCATGAAAGCATTCATGCCAAAAACATATGGATGCATATGATCAAGAAACACAATGCATTAAGATCAATGCACAACATCTATTAAAAAATTGCCTAATCAAAGAAAAGGGTCCAAATCACATGGCGGCCAAATCATGCAATTCAAAAGATTTAAAAGCTTGAAGGCAATGTCATTCACTTGGTGTTCACAAAAGTTAAGCATGAAAAATTCAAAACCAAGTAGCAAAATATAACCTCGACAAAGAAATCCAACAATGACAATTAACAACAATGATGTTAGACTAACATCACATCAATAATCAGTAGCAATTGATAGTAAACAAGATTAACAATCCAACTCTTATTATGAAAAGACAGAAAATCAAACAAAAATAAAACTAACTAAACTAACTAATGGTTGATGGTGTATGGTAGTGTTGGATGATAGTGGAAGAAGGGAGAGAAAAGAGAAGAAGTGAGAAGAAGGAAAGAAATGGAAAGAAGAGAAGAAAAGAAGATGATTAAGGAAGGCTACCACGCGTACGCGTCATGTCACGCGTGCGCGTGGGATGGTGAAATGGGAGCGACGCGTACGCGTGGGTCACGCATACGCGTGATGGCTTATTCAAAGGTGCGACGCGTACGCGTGGGCTGGCTTGTGCCTCGCGCATAAAGTTGGCATCAAGTGGGCACAACTCTCTGGATTTTGGCTGGGAGGTGGAATTTTTGAATCCACGCGTACGCGTGGTTGACGCGTGCGCGTGGATGGTCGAAAAAACTTGGGTCACGCATACGCGTGAGTGACGCGTACGCGTGGGTTGGTGCTCTGTTTTTCAAAATTTTTCCATGTTCTTGCACCAAACCAAACATTCCAAACCTCCAAACAACTACCAAGGCACCATAAAACCTTATTTAACATATTAGACTACCAAATAAACTCAACAAACCAATCAAAACATGAGATTAAACTTATTTTACCAATATGTACAAAAGAGAAAAAGGAAAGATTTTACCATGGTGGGGTGTCTCTCACCTAACACTTTTATTTATTGTCCTTAAGTTGGACTTATGGGGAGCTCCTCATCATGGTGGTTTGTGCTTGAACTCATCCTTGAACATCCACCAATGCTTGAGTCTCCAATAAGCTCCATTCTTCAAATTTAATACCTCCAAGCTTTGATGGAGTTCTTTACAAACCATGAGCTCCCAAAATTGATTCTCCTTGTGCGATCCGAGACCCCACACTTTGTTTTGACACCCGTCTTCAAGTTGATTCTCATTAGACCATCCGGATGGCAAACAAGATGAATTCTCAATGAAGCGACCAAACATCATCCTAGACCCAAGCAATCTAGTTCTACACCAACCCTTGCTATTAAGCCTTGAACATGCAACCATCATGAACTTTGATTTGCATTGCCAACCACTAACCATCTCCCTTTTGCTCTTAAAGCTACAAAGAACTCTAAGTTGCCCATCCGTCTCAAGCAAACCATATTCAAGTGGGCTAATTAAGTTTAGAGATGAGAGATTTACCCATTTGAATATAAGAATGGATGGCGATGGCTTGGGGAGAGGTATTTCCAATGTCCTTGCAAGCTCCACTCCCTTGTGTTCTTCCTTGATTACCTCTACCTCTTTACAAACTTCTTCAATTTCAATCCTTTGTTCATCAATTTCATCTAACTCTTCTCCATCACTCAAATTATAAATGGGAGGATGAGAGAAATCTACCTCCACATTGCTTTCTATTTCACTGGAAGAAGGTTCTTCAAGTTCAAAGGATTCACTACCAAGAAGTTTTGATGCTTGATCTTTATCGCCATGGGGACTCAATTCTTGCTCTATCCCATCCAATTCTTCATATGGAATATGCTTTGGAGGTTGTACACTTTCCACCTTAACATCAAATTCAATCTTCTTGGAGGGGTTTTCTTTGACTTTAGATTCCCATGGAGGTTCCGCATCTCCTAAGTCTTCAACCACTTCTTCCTCTTCTTTAACAACCATAGGTTCTTCCAATTATTCTAACACAAAGCAACATTTCTCATTTCCACCAGAGTTTCCAATCTCTCCTTCATGCTATGCTCTTCATTTGATTCTCCACATGTAGCCATGGGAGTTCCTTGAGTATTTAAGCATTAGAAGACTAATTAGTCTACCACCGCATCTAAGGCGGTCGTGAATTCTAGCACCTTCCTTTGCATTTCTCTTTGTCCTTGAAGTAGCAAAGTGAGAAAATCATCCATTGGGGCTTGGGGTGGATAGGAGGGTTCATTATTTTAAAGAAAATGTTCATAATAGGAAGGTGGTTCTTCTTGGTAAAAATATGGAGGTGGTGTATATGAAATGTATGGTTCTTGGGAGTATTGATGTTGGAATCGTGGTGACTCTATAGATTTTCTTACATAATGGTCACAAGAGTGAGGTAAAGGTGATTGGTTATATGATGGATAAGGGTCATAGGAAGGTATTTGGTGAAAAGGGGCTTGTGAGTATGGTTGAGGGCTATGTTAAGGATGAGGCTCATAGGCATATGGTGATGGTTGTTGACACGTACAATGAAGATTACCACATCCACTAGATTGATATGCATAAGGAGTGAAATTATACCTATATGAAACCGGAGGAGGTTGTTGCCAAGAAGGTTGTCCATAAGCTTGAGGCTCCTCCCACCTTTGAGTGTTCCATCCTTGATGCATATTCTCATTGTAATTTCCATCTCCTACAACGTAGTTGTAACCAAACTCATAGCCAAAATTATGAGAATTCATAGTAGCAAGGGCAAATGAAAACAAAATCAAATAAGAAGCAAGAAAACTAAATCCTAAAACTAACAAAGAGACAAAAGGTAAACATATTCACATATTCATATATATACAATAACCAATAACAAGGCACACATTTTCAATTCCCCGGCAACGGCGCCATTTTGATGAAGGAAAAATTTGATGGTATAGAATTTTACAAATAAATTTTCGTCACAAGTATATTTCTAAACCAACAAATAATCCTCAATAAAAAAATTATTTGTCACAAGTACAAACACCAATAAAAATAATCGAAGTATTTAAACCACGGGTCGTCTCCCTAGGAATTACAATGAAGTGTTTTGTTATTGGCTATGAAGGAATGTTTTGGGGTTTTTGTAATAAGAGACAAGGAATGTAAATAACAAGAGAAATAAGCTAATAACTAAGAAAGCTCTTGGCAAGGAATGAGAATTAGAAGTTCTATCCTCATTATCATCATCAATTGTGACAAGAATTGTCCATTGCTCCCACTTAGTTAACCTCTAACTATGAAGGAAAGTCAAGTGGATATAATCAACTTGAGTTCACAAGTCCTAGTCAAATCATAGTGAAAGACTAGCTTTGGTGAAATTCAAGTCAACTAGCAACTTCCAATTATCAATCAACAAAAAAGTTTGATAACTCAAGAGTCTCCAATTACTCAACCCAAGCCAAGAGGAGAAAAATCTACACTAAAATCCAACCAAGCATTTTATCAAATACTTGGAAGGCATAAAAGAAAAGCATAGTAAAATGACAAGAAATATAAAATCTAACACTACCAAATGCAAGGAAACAACAAGAACAAAGCAATTAAACAATGAAGGAACATAAAACATAAATTGCATTAATTGAAATCAAAAGGAACAAAAGTACATGAACATAAAAATGACTAGAATAAGAAATTAATAAAAGGAACTAAAAGAGTAAAGATGTAGCAATAAGAAATTGAAAGAAAAAGTAGATGAAAACAAGAATTAAAATTTAAATCTAAGAAGAGATTTGAATCTAATCTAACCTAATTCTAGAGGGAAGAGAGAGCTTCTCTCTCTAGATTTCTAATCTAAAACATGATAAAAACTCAACTATGACTACTTGGTTCATCCCCTTTCAATCTTTGGGTTCAATAGCATCATAAATGAGTTGGATTGGGCCCAAAATGAGCTAGAAATTGCTGGCCACGTTTTCCCCTAAAATGGCCCACGCTAATCTACGACACGTGCGTGTGGATCGATGCGTACGCGTCTTCAAACGCAAGGAAACTTTGGTAAATTTTATATCATTTTGAAGCTCCGGATGTTAGCTTTCCAACGCAACTAGAACCGCCTCATTTAGACCTCTGTAGCTCAGGTTATGACCGATTAAGTACGAAGAGGTCAGGATTGACAGCTTTGCAATTCCTTCTTTTCTTCATGAGTTCTCCCACTTACATGCTTTTCTCTTCACTTCTTCCATCCAATCTTTGCCTTCTAATCCTGAAATCACTTAATAAACATATCAAGGCATCGAATGGAATTAAAGTGAATTAAATTTATCAATTTTTGGGCCTAAAAAGCATGTTTTCACACTTAAGCACAAATTTAGAGAGGATTACAAAATTATGCTATTTCATTGAATAAATGTGAGAAAAGTTTATAAAATCCCCCAAATTAAGCACAAGATAAACTACAAAATTAGAATTTATCAGCGTAATAATCACGGAATTATATAGTGCAAGAATTACATTCACCATTAAAACATAAGGAACATAGAATCATAAAACATTATTAACAACTTTTCTAAAGATAACAAAGTATAGTATTACTTCCTAAACAGTCTTCTCTTAGATTTGATTTTGGACAGAGCAAATGTAACAATAAATAATGTTCACATTATTTGTTAGACCAACAATAATTTATTAAGGAGATGATATATCATATATAATATAATAATAGAAAGAATAATATATTCATAAATAAATATATGCAACCATAAAACACATAATGTAAGTTATGTTCATAGTTAATTACTATAATAGGAAGAAAATTATAAAAAAAATAGAAACTAAAAAGTTTATCACAAAATAAACAAGGCAAATTCTCTGGTATGGACTGGAACAAACATCCATACGTATGGATCTGTTGTGGCATGGAGCATGTTGCGACTCCTGGCTTCGTTCTTCTGTGAACTGTGCACATAAAAGCCTGGCAGCGCAGATTGTAGTAGATGGTTATCAGAGTGTGTCGGCTATTTACATTAAGAAAGTTAATGTGAGTGTGTGATTATGGGTTTTTTGGAAAGTGGGCTGAAATTGTTTGGGCTTCTTTAGGGTTCATGGGATTTTTTTGTTTCTTATAACAGTCAAAGGAGAATGAAATGAAAGTTGAAGGGAAAAAAAAGGCAAATGCCTTGGAAGGAGGAGCAATACGTGGAACGGAGACGGCACATGGCACGCAGAAGAGAGCTTTGGAGGTGGCAATGAATACCGTGCTTGAACTGCAACAGCACGTGATGGTCCAGGCGAAGATCGAAACGGAAAATAGAATGGATATGAAGTTTTGGATGGAAGAGAATTAAAGGAGATTGCCGGCGAAGTATGGCAGTAAATGGAGGCGTCATTCTTCATCTTCTGCGACAGAACTTCTTGCGGAGGTGATACCAGCGGAGAGACCTTCTCGGACCAGTTCAGTCGCATCATATTTTGATCCAGAATCAATGATCAATCGGAAAAAAGAGCTATCGTGTTCAGCTTGTGGCAGCCATAGAAGCACAGCTCTTGGCACGAGTTTTCTGTTATAGAAACGATGGAGAAGGGGTTTTGGGTCGGGGGGTTGGAATTAGGGTTCAGGTAGGGTTTTCTGGGCTCAGCCTAAGACAAAAAAAGTAGTGAAACAAAAACAATTATTTTCACTAATATGTTATAATAATTTAAAATTTAATTTAAAATAAATAAATAAAGCACTGCAGTATAAACAACTGAACAGATAATTATTTTTTCCAATAAAATATTTTTTATACCTAAATTAAAAAAAAATCATGAATGAAGCACTCCAAGAAGAGAACAAGAATGAAGCCATTAAGCAACAAAAAAGAGGAAAATGAATGACAACTTGTTAAATTAAATTTCAAATTATTCTGGTAGGGTTCAGTTTCACTAACATGGTTCACTTTTTTTTTCAAAAAAAGAACTATTCTTTACCTTTTGGGAATTAGGTTATGGCAACACTATCTTGTTCGTCAGCTTCCAGCATCTTCCAGCGCGTTAGAAGAACAAAAAAACAAAAGCCCATCAAGTCCATAAGAAAAAGAATTAAACAAAATAACTTTCATTAAAAATATGTGATTATCTTATAATTCTCACTCCATTTGAAAAATAGTTCTGCCACTTTCGTTTTGTGAGGACACAGTTTTCGAAACTCAAATTGCAATTTATTTTAACATGTACACGTGACACTATGTGAGATGCACACATCAGAATCCATACATATAGATGTTTACTCCCATTCATACCATAGACTTTGCCAATAAACAATTTATCTTATCAAATGTTTATCATCCCATTATGATAATTTATTCAATTTTCTGGATAAAGAGTTGAAAACTATCAATTGCATATACAATATTTCATCACATCTATTATTAACATTATAAATATGCCTTTTCATGTTTGAGAAATAACTAAAATATTTTTTTCCCTCTTTTACATCAATCCTAAAATCATTTTTTTGAATTTTAAAATTTGCTTCTCTTAATCTCCCATATCAATCAACTTATTCTTTTCATTTTAAAATCAAATATAAGCTTTAACAGTTAATCACATGTCCCAAAAATAAAATAATCATGAGACATTGGTACAAAACTTTTCTTTAACTCTTCAAATCCAAAAACAGAATAAACATGCAAATGAAAAGTTTCATCAAGAAGAGGACTAAATAAAAAAGAATTAATTAGTAAACTTAGATTGTCAAAAATTTCTTTCAATAGTATCCTAAGGAGATTTAGTACTCTTAAGTATAACAATTAAACTTTGTCCATACAAATTATAAACATTGTTTGACAAAGCTATAAACTAAATCTCTTTCAAGATTAAAAATAAATAAAGTTGAGGAGAAATAAAAAGTAATACAGTTGAAGATTCTAAATTTTTGAATGAAGAAAATTACTAAATAACTTGTTCAAACATAAATGGTAATTACAGAATCCTATTAAACCTCAAATTTTATGATCTTCACACATAAAAGTAAGCAGAAAATTAATATGATCAAACTATATTGTCAATCAACTCCCAAAATTATATGAAGATTGATGATGAATGAAATTATTTTCTCCCATTCCAAGGCCTCTTCCTTTACCATAGCAACTACTTCACTCATCCTCTAAAAAAAAATAAGAACATTTCAAACTCGTTAACAAATAATAACAACTACTGTAAGAATCTATTTCACAATTGAAAATAAATTACAAAGCTCCATCACCTCTTCATCACATAATCATCATTCACCACAGATTTTGATTTATTAGAATCTTCACCCTCATTCTAAAACATTAAGACCTCAACCATAGGATTAGTATGAATCATAATATAAGAGAGAATCAAAATATTGAGTTATAGCAATTACTAATCCTTTGTTGTAGGCCCTTATATCCTCCTCATATGCTAGTCTGTCCTTTAGTATTTGCTTGGTATGAAGCTTTTTTTTCCTGAAAGATGATAATGTAATGAATTAGAGAGTAAATCGTAAAATAATAACAAAATTGGAAATAATTGTTATCCGAAGAAAGAAGAATAATAAAAGAGAATCAGAGAACACGTTTGCTTTGCTCAAAGCATCGGACATGGACTTCCACCTAGCACCACTAGCTTTTCCAACCTATTTGGATTTCAAAGAAACATAAGCCGATGAGAATATTTATTTATCTTCTATTATATTTTTTGTTCCATTTGATTTCAGGATGATGTAGTTTTTATTTATCTTCTATTATCATTAGCTTATTATAACTTGGATGTCAGATGTTATTTTATTGGAGATTGCTACAGTAATTTTTTTGGAAAAATACTGTTACTTGGACTATCCAATTTTTATATTTTAATAGATAAATTTTATAAAAATTACATGTCCACACTATTGCTAGTATAGAAGATTAGTTTGGTCATATGTTATTTTAAAATAGTGAATTCTATGATGCCTATGGTATGGTGTCTAACTTTTATCTAATTTACTTGATATGGTAAGTTTTGAATATTTAATAATTTTTTATTTTTATACTTTTAAAATTAAATATTAATTTTTAATTCTTTTAGAAAGTTAGGCAAACATTTGTAGGCACCATAGCAATCACCTTTTAAAATATCAAAAATAAGAATAAGAACTAAAACTATTATATTTTTTGTTTCATTTGATTTCAGAATGATGTAGTTTTTATTTATCTTCTATTATCATTAGCTTATTATAACTTGGATATCAGATGTTGTTCTATTAGAAATTGTTATAGTAACTTTTTGGAGGAAATACTGTTATTTGGACTATCCACCTTTTATATATTAATATATAAGAAAAATTTAATTTTTAAAAAATTTTAAATTCTATAAAAGTTATAGCTGTTCAAAAACTATATGAAGTAAGACAAGATTTCATTTAGATTAATTATATCATAAAAGAAACATTTGGCAAGGGGACAAACAACCAGAAGAACTAAGCTCAAATAATAAAATTCAAGGCATCAGTTCTATACTATAGATACAATGCATGAAATTTGTATCTCTAGAATTGCTTGCTTATTGAAAATACTTAGACTTATTCATATTCATTATAAAGGTAATAGAAATTTCAAGAAAATATTTCATCATTCAATTACCTGAAGTTTAGTAGCCAAACCTTTCTTCTCCTCCTCAAGTTCTATAATCTATTTTTTTTAAATAAATAAATAAATGAAACATTGATTAGTAGATGTAAGAACAACAAAATATGAATTTCTAAAAAAAAGCAAATGCAGCAAGTAGGCTGCATACTTGAGCTCTTAATTTCCTAATTGTCGATTCTTGAATTGCCTGCTTTCTGTAGTTACAACGCCATCAAATAAGGCAGTGCCATTTATTTTAAAAATGAACTCAAAGCAGGGAAAAAATCCAAATATTAAATTCAAGTTGAAAATATCCAACTGCCGTACCTTCTGAACATAATCTAAGCTTAATTTTCTTCCTTTTCAGAACATAGCGAAACAAGAGAACAAATTATTGTTTAACCATTTTTCTCAGGAATTTCATTTCTTCTCCTAACCATTTTTCTTAGGAATTTCATTTCTTCTCCCAACCCCCTCTCTCTTCCTCCCCCCCCCCCCAAATGAAGACAATAAATGTTAAAAACAAAAGAAAGAAAAAAAAGAATGAAGAAAAAAAAATACCAGCAAATGGACGTTGACGACACGACAAAGGATCTTAGTGGGATTTTTGAACACTGGAATCGTTTGATTTAGTTCTTGATTTGTTGATTCTTCTAACTACAGCCACAAAATATACATAGAAGTTTTAGAACTTGGACCACCCTGCAAATTTTTTTCATATTAAATATGCAAGTGAGTTTTTTCTTTTTCTAAAAGATACACATAGGAGGAGTACTTTAACCATAAGAAATCTGTTGTTAATACCTTTTCAGCTGAAATTTGTCTCATGAGGTAACCATTATGAAGTGTATATATAAAAGTGACATTTAATTAATCTAAGTTCAAAATATAAAAGTGATTTGATTTATACAAGTCAGTCAAATTATATGTTATATCTTTATATTTTTTTTAGGAAACAATAAGAAAAATGAGCAACTTATTCTGCATCTGATAACATTCTTTGACACGAAGCACTTAAATTCATCATTCAACTACCCAAATGGATAGGAAAATTTAATAATTAACAATAGTAGCAGTACTAATAAGTAATAATAACAACAGTAACAAGAAATAAATAAAGCATCAAGTGAAAAATGTTACAAATAATTGCCATAAAGAATTTATACTCATTCATCACATTCAACTTACATCCAAGCTAAGAGTAACACATAACCTTACTACTGTTATGAGCCCCCTCAGCTATATATATAGATTCAGCATAATGCTATTCTTACTTTTTCAATACTCAGAATAAATACATCAATGGGAGATTATAAAATTAAACAATATAAAAAAAATAATCTAAACAGAATTTGAAACCTTGTCAAAATTTTTAAGTGTCTTAGTGGATCCTCTTGATGAAGTAAACACATCCTCAATACCAGCGAACTACAGCATCTTTTTTGGAACCCTCATACTCTATTGATATAAAACATTAGGCAAGAATAAAATACAAGGAGACATCTTCAATTATATATAAAAGTCATGAAACTTCAATGCTAACAAATCTGTATAAGGCATAACAAAGTCATAGTATCCCTTATTTTCAAATTTCAATTATGATTATACACAAATTTGATCCTCCTGAACCCTAATTAAATATACTTAAATTTTTTTTTGTAAATTATAAGAATTACAAGAGAGATCTTATTTTATAATTTTATAACTTTTTTTAAAATCACACATATATTAATTAGATCTAACAATACAAAAAAAAATAGAAAAGAACAAATTAAAAGAAAAACTAAAATGTCGAATCACAAATTTAAAATAAATAAAGTAGACAAGTTGTTAATTGAGTAAGAGTGATTTTTATAATTGTTTATGGAATTGATATAAGAATTGCATGATTTTGTAAGTATGAATTTCAAGTGATTTTACTAGAATTAATTAATTTTATTGTCAAAACTCAAGTTAAATTAAGAGTTAATATTAATTATCTTGATGACATAATTTATTTGAGTAAATTACCAATTATGCCCCCGAATTTGTAAAACGTTGACATAAAAACCCCTAGAATAAGATAACGACAATCATACCCTTGAAAATTTTAAAAACGGATCAGATCTACCCAGCTGTGAGGAGAACCCTTCTCCGTTAAATGGAGTTTGTTGATGTGTCAAACGGAAGTCCAACGTGGCATCTGTATTAGACTCTCAATCCCTTCTATCCCTTATATAGTTGTAGGTGAGAACGTTTTCCCCAAATTGATCAGCAAGCAAAACCCTAACCAGAGACATGCATGGTGGAAGCAGAATCATGTCAAATTGTAATCGAAGGTGGTCCATGAAAAATTGTAGCTCCGAAGGGGTCGAAGAACACGTGAGGAAGTCATATGATGGGACATGCTTCTGCCGTCTTCAGGTGGTGGCTTTGAAGTCGAAGACAAGGAGAAACCCAGGAAGATGGTTTTTCAGGTGTCCTCTGTGGAAGGTATGTATGAATATGCTACTACATTTGTCCCCTCCCCCTCGGTTGAGAATTGAGCTTGATGAACTGTATCTGTGTTGGGCAGACGAAGAACACTGGGTGCCGTTATTTTCAGTGGATGGATGAAACTATTGAGGAATCTGCTGGGGTGGAGGAATCCTCTAATAATGGCACAGTAGTATGCAATGCATGTGGGGTCTTGAAAGGGAGGTTTACCAGTATTGAGACTGAGACGACACACATAGATGGAGAGATGTTGATAGAGCAGATGAAGAGAGTTGAATTGCTTGTGTGTTTCATTCTAGGGGGACTTGTACTGAGTTTATGTATGAGTTTGATTTGTTTGGTTAGGTAGGAGAAGGGATGAGTGTAGGACAGGGTTTATTAATGAATGTTAATTGTTGTTGTTGCTTAGAAGTTATGTTGACATTGATGTTGCTATTTAGTCACTTGTTGAGGAATTGAAAATGTGTCTTGAATTCGATTGCATCAGTAATAGAATCATGAATTAAGTGAAGTGAATCTAACTAAAATGGTAACTGAGATATCAAAAGTAATTTCATAACATTAAGCATTAGAACTAATTGGTAAAGGCACAAGAACTAAAAATTGGTAAAGGCAGAAGATTAACTAATTGGTCTGCATAACATTAAGCAATAGAACTAATTGTTCCATCCAAAATACTACAAACTGGGTAATCAGTCTTAATACCAGATGACAAAATACTCAAATTGTCCAACAAAAGGCAATAACCAACCATAGTAAATATCAACATACAACCCAAAATATAGATAAACCACTGCAACTAAATATTAACTTATAACCCAAAAAGATCAACTAATTATGCACTCAAGTTGCCCTCAAGTTGACTATTTTGGCATGAACCTTGAGAACCTAGAAGTGGTTGCTTTAGATGCACCATTCATGGTTTCATTTGAGACAAGTGGAGACCTTGTGGAGTCTGAAACTTCTGAACCAGTAGCAGGTGTTGTATGGGCCTTATCTGTGGGGCCTAAATGGTGGGTTGGGCCTTGGAGTGGCAGATGGGCCTGGAGCTATGGGCCTCACATTGGGTTGGGCTGTTGGAGCTGGAGATGTGGGCCTCATAATCGGTTGGGCTAAGGGGTGTCTCCTAATAGGCATCTTGACCCTGGATCTTTCCTTGCTAGTAGATGCAGCAGCAGCCGCAGCAGCATTGGAGGGAGTTTTAGATCTTGTTGCTCTCCTTGCAGGGTTGGATATAGCAGATCTCCTTCCTTCACCATGACTTGTTGTACCTGATGTGTTGATGTAACCCTACAACAAATAAAGTCTGTTTAGTACATGTGAGTTAAGTGTAAACAACAGTTATTGAGAAATGAGCTACCTCTTCATCAGCTTCAGACTGTGGGTGGCCTTGGGTGAGCTCCTCTTCAACTGCATCCATGGTTTCTTCCCAGAACATCTCCTGCTCTGAGTCTGACATGTCTTTTAAGCTCCTGGGTGGCACAATCCCTCCTCTTGCCGGTTGATCTGCTGCAGGTGCTTGTTGTACATCTTCACCTTCCTCAGCTGCAGCAGGAGTCTTCTTATCAGGACAAGTCCTCGAATTATGTCCCACCTACGAAGACAAGATCATTCCAAGCATTAACACATTAGAACAGTCAATATCAACAGGCATTGATTAAGTGAGTTTTTATTTACCTTTTTGCAATATTTACAACTTGTCTTTCCATAGCTCCTCTTGATTTTGTACTGGCTCCCACTCTGTCTCTCTGATTCATGCCTTGCTCTCTTCTTTGTAGGTCTTCCTATTGGCCTCTTATAAGGTGGAGGGAGACACGGCAGCCCTTCTGCATCAGCCCAATATTCTTGACTAGGGACAGTGTTGATGTGAAATTGGTATGTTCTATTGTATGCTTCCATAGTCAGCCAATGGTGGACATAATCTTCTGGTCGTTGATTTTTTCTTTGAATTGCAGCAATTCCATGACAGCAAGGCAGACCTGTAAGTTGCCACTTTCTACAAGTGCAACTCCTTTCATGAGTGTTGACCCAAACTGTTCGACCATGCCTTCTAACTTCAAAGACATTATGCTCATCATATCCCACCCATTGAGCTTCCCAGTAGTTTCCTTCCTTCTTTTCCTTCTCTAGTCTGCTCGTCTGGATAGGCGCCAGTTTACCCGTGTAGGCCATGAGTGCATCTTTGTGGGTAGCCATAGTCTTCATGAGGTAATATCTAATCTCCTCTAGCATGGTTATGATGCTCTTGCCTCTTAGCCCCACCATGGTTGCATTAAGAGACTCCGCATTGTTGTTCGTTATGTTATCCACTTTGGGCCAAGTGGAGAATCTTGATCTTGACCAAGTTTCTTGCTCATACTTAGACAGATATTCCCAAGCAGAAGTATTAATTCTCTTTATGGCATCCATACCTTCATTAAACTCCTGATCAGTCAGTGCCCTTGCACATTGAAATAGCAACTGTTTCAGTTCTAGGTCTTTCCAACGCTTGTTAAAATTCCTCCACATATGCATAGTACAGAACCTGTGTTTAACCCCTGGCATAACTTCTTGTAGAGCAGGTATTAGCCCCTGTAAATAACTAAGTTAGACATCATATACTATAACATAATTGCACACACAAATTAATTACTAACCTTCTGTTTGTCAGACATGAAGTGCCAATCGAATTGCCTATGATCCCCGATATCATCCAACAAATACTCTAGGAATTCTTTCCAATTGGTCTTTGTTTCTGCATCAACTACTCCATATGCAACTGGGAATAGATGATTGTTGGCGTCCTGAGCAACGGCTGTCAGCAGCTGCCCCCCAAAATAACCCTTTAAAAATGCTCCATCAAGGCATAGGAAAGGCCTACATCCTTCCTTGAATCCCCTTTTACATGCTTCTAGACAGATGTATAGACTTCTAAACTTAGGCAGCCCCTCTTGTTGTGGTGTTGTGCTCATACGGCAAGTGGATCCTGGATTGGCCTTACGCAGCTCAGACAAGTAAGTCCTTAACTTCAAATATTGTTCCTTCTCTGTGCCCTCGATGACATCCTTAGCCTTCTCCATTGCCCTAAACATCATCCTCTCTCCGACACAAATATCAAACTCAACTTTGAACATTTCTCGAGCCTCTCTATGGGACAAGTTAGGACAAACCCTAATCTTGCTAATCAACTCCTCGGCCACCCATTTACAAGTGACTGACCTGCTTTTATTACTCCTAGGACATGTATGCTCATCAACCAGTGTTTTGATTTGGTAACTAGGGGGCTGGTTTCTCCTTGCACAGTAAACTTCCCAAGGACAAGTTTCGTTGTAACAGATGACCCTGCACCTATGTGGTTCAACCTTGAGGAAAAATGCCTCTCTGCCCATCTGAATACTATACTTCCTAACTGCATCCTTAAACTGCTGCATCGTGCCAAACTCCATCCCTAACTCCAGTCTAATTTTGCCAAACTTTGTATCAGGATTATACTGAGGGAATACTAGATTTTCATCTTCAGAATCAGAACCTGGTGGGGTGTGTAGCTCTTCAGAGTGATACTGATATTCAGTAGGCTCTTCATCAATGTCATTTGGGTTAGGCACAACCACCCTTGGGGCCTGATTCTCTTCCCTAGGTGGCAGAATCCTCTGGCCGGATGGACGGGGTCTTCGATGAATCCTCCGACCTTGAACCCCACAAGACGCACCCTCATCTAGTTCAACAACATTACGCATTCATAGCTTAAGGTTATTAATTAATTGACAGTTTATGGCAAATACATTTACAAACCCAAAAGAAAAACAACATTACTACTAGGATCTACAATTCATATACTAACCAGCATGTCCTTCACTATTGTTTTCTGGTGCAGGTTGATCTCTACCAAATGGTGGGGGCCTCGCATGTTTCTTCCTGCGTTTTCTTCCCCTGCCATTAACTTCTTCAGGATTCGATGGCCTCTCATGGTCTTCAACATGGGTCTGCTGATTGTCTCCTTCATTGAGGGCCTCATTTTCAGTTGTTCCAGCCTGACCTTGATTAGAAAGGTTTTCAGTACCAGCCTCCTCTGGCAATGGTTCATCATACCCCCTTTTGTTCAATGTTAGTTCATCCTCTTGTTGTTGTTGCTCCTTGTGCTGTGGGGGATCCTCTTGTTCATTTGCTTCATTAAATAAAGGTCCTCCCTCTACTTCTGTATGTTCAGATCCTTCCTCCTCTTCATTTTGTTGCGGTTCCTGGTCATGATTTTCCTGGTCTTCTAAGCAAGGCATCTCAACATACTCTGGATCCATATCAACTGGATGCTCAAAATACAAGTGAACCCTGTTTTCATTCCTCAGTGCAGCATCACACATCTTAACCACATCGGCATCCCTTCTGAGCACCCGTAACCCGTTAGCTAAATCCATCCCTGGCTCCAACCAATAAACTTCATTATACCTAGTATAACCTAAATCTAGAAACAAGCCTTCAACAAGGAATAGATTACAAGTATCAACATGCACCCTCTCGATGATACTCAGTAAACCACCATTAGACTTCACCCCACCATCTGCATCCTTCTCTAACCAACCCCGATGGTGATAAACAAATGTGATATGCGTAGCCATCTGACAAAAATCATCAAAAAAGTCATAAACATCTAACATGATACATGAAAACACCATCATCATACCTCCATTGCAAACCTCAAACGACTGATAATAACACCAACGCAAACATAGAATGCTTACCAAAACCTTGGTTGATCAACGGCGACTTCTTCACTCTGTATCAACGCCAAACGTGATACCGCATGTGACGTTGCCAAATCCAAGAAACGAATACAAAGCGACAACAGACGAACAGAAACAGAGACGACCACCCACAAACTCCTCAGTTTCGCGCGTCCAACATAGTCTTAGTTAAATATGATGTTTCACTTAGGGTTAATTCTGTCATTTCATCTCAATTGGGCAATTAGGGTTTGTTGAATTGGGGATACATGGACAAAACGTGATTGAGAGTCTAATACGGATGCCACGTTGGACTTCTGTTTGACACATCAACAAACTCCGTTTAACGGAGAAGGGTTCTCCTCACAGTTGGGCAGATCTGATCCGTTTTTAAATTTTTCAAGGGTATGATTGTCGTTATCTTATTCTAGGGGTATCTATGTCAGCGTTTTACAAATTCGGGGGCATAATTAGTAATTTACTCAATTTATTTCATCCAATAATTATTATATTTATCATAGAAGATAATTTTTTCTATATTTCAAAGAGGTTTCGCTAGAATTTATCATACAGTTTATCAACTTAAATACTCTTTAGTGAAGCATTATGTCAAACTTAAAAATTATTTATATTTTTTATCTGTACATAAATGATCTGAGCACATTTTAAATAGTTTACCAATGTAGAATTTGTTTGATTTAGTAGTTCATTTTTATTCATATTTTAATAAAAAATAAGATGATATATTTGTCAATATATATTTTTTATTGGTGAACTAAGATTATGCCTAATTTTATATAAACTGTATCTTATTTTTCATCTAAAATTTTATATTATTCTTATTTGAAAATTAAATAAGTACACATAAATTTGGTTAACATAAATAAGGAAGATAAGAACTAAATAAAGATTAAGAGTTGACAGAATTACATTATTGTTAGATTTTGTCTTATTGATCTTTTTGATAGAGTAATTAAATTTATTTGACAGATATTACAAGATGAATTATCCATTGATCTTATAAACTTGGAACAATTAGTAAATAATAAAGAAGAAGGAGAAAGAAAAAAAAACATACAAAAAAAATATGCATAGGCAAATTTTAATTTAATTAAACTTGGTTAAAAGCAAAATTTGATTACTATTTTTGTATTGGAAAAACAACTTGCTTATTTCTCTAACTATTATCATGTTTTTCTAGCCTAATATAAGATAGTATTAACAATCCTTTCCTATTTAATTGTAATCATAAAAATTCAAATTTAAATATAAATTTTATAATTTTAAAATTTTTAATTAATAATTCTTTTTCTAACTAACAATCCATCTTTAATAGGAATAACATCAATAATTCAAAGTATATGTATACTTATTTTGTTTGCACTATAAATAAAATATGTAAAATTATATAAAAATTCATATAATAAAATATTTATCATTATTTTAAAATTAGACTAAATAATTCAGTCAAAAAAGTACTTTATTAATATTTCAAGTTATCAATTGTTAATGACAAGTGTTAAAAGAATGACAAAAAGACAAACATAATTTACTTTTAATTTACTTTTAAGCATTCCATTATAACTTGGATCCAATAAGATTAAAGATACACAAAAAAGATAACCAATAAATTTTATCATGTTAAAATTTCAAAAATATTATAGATATTGTATAAAGATTTTTAGTTCAAATATCAATATATGACAAGCCGATTTAATAAAAAACTTCTAAACAAAATACATATTCTGACTTAAAAAGAGTTGAATACAAATCTAATGAGTCAGCAATACAAGAAGAGCATAACTAATTATTCCATTTGTACACCTTCATTTTTGCCTAGCTTCTATTTTTCCATTTTCGATGACTGATGTATTAAATAATGAATATCGTTATAAACCCCACCATGTTCTTTTTTGCTGTACTTAGCTCTCTGTCTCTAGCAACTTTCAGTCAACAAGAATTATCCCAAATCTAAAAAGTAAGATGCAAAAATACCTTTGGTTAGGTATAAAATTCACATTTATCCAACTTTCAGATTTCTCAAACATTAAGCGTAGTGAATAATGCTTATAATTAACTAGTGGTTTGGCATAAAGTAAAGTTAGCCTATGCTTTATCCATGCCTTTAGCAAGAAATTATCACATGATCATAATAAGATTAATACACTTTGTGATTAGCTTATTAAGCTATCAAGTTTCACAATCAATTATCATTACTGTGTGGTCACCACTGAACATGGCAAAGAAACAAATTCAATCACAACAGTCTTAAATTCAATTTGGTAAAGTTTTAATTTCAACAATTTTAAATTCTTTTTGGAGCAACAATTGATATAAATTTCAACAGAATCCTAAAGGTGCAATTGATATCCCCAAAATAGCACTTAAACACCAAACTTCAATTATAAATTAGATGCTGAAATTATAAAAGCACTTCAAATATTTCTACATACACAGCTCATATTAAGTGTAGTGCCTAGGCATTAACAGCATTGCTCATGAGCTTTTCAAAAAAAATCCTGTGAATATAATTGTCATGCACCAATACATTAAATCCACGACATAATTAAGTTAGAGTAAAATACCTATTTCATACTTAAATGATTAAAACCCTCATAATTTAGTTCCAAAAGATATTATATTCGCATATGCTATATGAATTATCAATATACTAACAACTTATTATGAGGCGACAAATCAATAGTTGCATACACATAGTTATTACCTACTTCAGCTTTTGCTTCAGCTCCATTAGCCAAAAGTGATGCGAATTCAAGAAGCACGGAGAGAACTCGAGAAGAAACAATGTAAGATGGATTTTCGTTATTGGTTCAAAATTCAAAACTACTAATACTAGCTTCTTTATTTGGATTATATCTAAAAATTCAAAACTACTAACTAGGTTAAGATAACTCAATTATATCTAAAATTCATGTATCTTAATTCTTATTTGTTTTTGACACAATCAATCAAGTAATTGTACCATATCGGTTATATTAAAACAATAATAATTTTTTTCATGAAACCTAAAGGAAAAAGAAGTAATGAGGCAATAAGGTGCACGAAGAAAAGAAAGTAGAGAAGTGAAAGTAATTGATACCCATCCCGGGTGCAGAAAGCAACGTCATTGTTCTGCTTTATGTACCTCTGCATTAGTAAAAAAATTAAAAATTGAAATCTAAAATTAACAATAGCAGAGAGTGGACCAAAATCAAAATTCAATGGAATCAAAACCAAAATCAACAAGAGAAAAACCCTAAATTCGGTAATTTGATAACAGCACATCAGAAGAAATGATCCAAAATAGAACTTCCATAAAATTACTAGGAAAAAATAAGTAATAAAGACATGGAGGAAGAGATACCTAAGGATCGAGTATGATGCGAGAGGCTTGAGATGAGGTGAACGGCGGAGAGTTATCGATTTTTCTGAGAGGACAGAGCACGGCACCACGGCGGAGCAGAGCAAAGGTTTTAGAACGCCAACCAGAGCAGAAGTTTCAGAACGGCGTGAGCAGATGAACACCGCAAAGCAGAGCAGAAAGAACAAGGCCCCAGTTCCAGCAGCGAGGAACACAATGACAGCGACCGGAGAAGAGGGATTACAGCAGTGCTCTGTTCCATAAAATCCTGAAGCATGGTAGAAGATGTATAAGTCCAATTATATTAAAGGAGCCCATCACTGATGATCCAAATAAAAAAAAAACAATAGGGCAGCCCACTTCCTTATACCCAGTTGGGAATTTGCAACTTTGTCTCCTGATTCTATTAGCCGGCTTCATTCAATTAGCAAGCCCAAATAAGGTGACAGAGCTTTGCTAAGCCTGTTCTCTACTGTGCCACTTGTCACAATTTCCTTCAATCTGTATAAATAAATCAATATGCTATAAATGGCCTTAATTTTATTCTTAATACTAGCATGATAATTCGTGTAGTTGTACGGAAATCATATATTTTAAAATTTTTAAATAAAAAATATTAAAATATAACTAAAATATGTCGTATAAAAATATGTATGTTGTATTAAATTTCGATAATAAAAAGATTATTGTTATGTTAAAATAAAATAATAAAATATAATAATTATCTAAGATGTTAATGAATATTGTAACATATTTCTTAAGATAATAAAATATAATGGATATTGTTAGACACAAAAAAAAAGTTCAATGAAGATGTATGTAGTTTATTATTATGTATAATCTTTAAAATATGGATTGTCAGATATCCATTGATAAAAAAATAAATATCTCCAACACAATTTAACATAGTCTAAAATATGTGTAACATAGAATAATACATAGGAGAGACTAAGTCGGTTTGGGGTCATTAACCAACAAAATACTTTATGTGTTCTATGTAATGAAGGTATTGAGTTTGGTCACCATTTATTTTTTTGCTGTAGTTTTTCTTGGCATATATGGTGTGCATGGCTTTCATATGTTGGTAGAGAATGGTCTTGTTCGGGTATGTTAAAAGAGTATTTCCTTAGTTGGACTGAGATATCGAAAAGGAAGGAGGATCGTAAGAAGTGGATGGTGTGTTTTTGTGCGATTATATGGAACATATGGTTGGAAAAAAACAGAAGAATTTTTCAGAACAAGGGTAAAGGAGTTGAGAAGATTATTAACATGTCCTTTCTGAGCTACAAAGAGTGGTTAGATGCAGACCCTTCTGTTGTTGATGACAATGCCGGAGATGACAAAGGGGTATATATTTCTGGTCGTTTGCTATATTTATCTTTGTTTGTTTGCTTTGTGCTCATTTTTCTTTTGTTCCCCTTTGCTCCACTTGTTGTGTTGAGCTCCTCTTCAAAAAAAAAAATATAGGAGGCCCTTTTTTATAAGGTCTAAGATCTTTCAATCAACAACTCTATGTGGCAGTTCGATGGGGAGTCCAGGATGTTGTTTCCTCTCTTTAACTTGTATAGTTTACAACATTCTTTTCCTTCAACCCCAAACTTCCATTTTCTATCTCTTTCTCCACTTTTCAGTAGGTGCAAAAAGAATATATTCTTACCTACACTGGAAGGTGGACCAGTAATCTTCCAAACCGAACCATATCTAGAGGGTTTAAGATATACAGCAAAATTATAGGGCAGATACTACAATGAATGATTCATAGCTAGAGTCTAGAGAGAATTTTCCTATATAATGAATAACAGATACACAACCAATATTTCATAAATTTGTTAAAAAAATAACTCTTTTAAGATCAACTTGCCAGTCTAGATTGACTCAAGTCCGAACTTGTAATGGTCTTCTTATAATAAGCATATGGAGTGTATCTGGTTCAGGATATTTAAACTTGTTAGTCACCACATTAAAAGATATCTATATGTACCACGATATTAAAATGCAAGACATAAGAAAAAAAAAGTTGCATTTAACATTACTCGTTGTGAGACAGTTCTCTTGTTTCATTACTTTCTTCGCTCACCTCAATTGATGAATTGCTTGCACGAGACAAATCTATTGGATTATGAGGATCAACCCCTTCCAGTATGTCATTTTCATCGTCGTCTGACGGGAACTCATCATCAGATGGTTCAGACCCAGACAGCACCATCACATCAGGTGATGAAGGCTCACCATTCTTGTTATACTTTATGTGGAACACTCTATAAAAAAAGGAAGAGGGGAGAGGGATCTGCGGAAGAAGGGGAGAGAAGAGTGAGGGCGGCACCGGCGGGCGTCACTGCCGCCGCGCTGTCAGGTCGCACAAAGAAGAGAGAGAGAGAGGGAGAGCTGAGGAAGGAGAAGAGAGAGAAGACCGCGCTGCTGCCTCGCCGCCGCTCGCCGCGCCGTGTCGCGTCGCCGTCCAACCGTGTCGAAGGAGAGGCATCGCCGTTTTGAACCTGCGTCGCCGTCACTGTCGACTGGGTTAGCTGAGGGAGAGTGAGAGAGGAACGAGAGAGCCCACGATGGAGAAAGGGGAGATGCCGCCACTGTACCAGACGCTGTCGAGCCCGCCGAGCAAAAGCCGTTCGCCACTGCCAGACTCCGTCGCCAGCGATTTGCCGCCACTAAAACTCATCACTGTTGCTGTGACACCGCTGCAGAGAGAGGGAGTGACGTGATTAAAGAGAGGAGGAAGGAGACCTGTGCGCCGTCGGAGCCAGTGTCACCCAGTCGCCGCCGTTCATGCGTTGCCGTCGCCGTTCAGGCCACTGCCAAATCACCGTCGATGAAGCTTCAGCCACCGCCATGCCTGGCTGTCACCAGGGTTGCCACCGCCGCGTCTTACTGCCAAAGAGAAGCCTTGCCTACGCTGTTGCCGAACCGGGCCAGATTCACCGATAACCCTGTCTCTTGCTTTTTTGAAACCTGTTCCACTTCTATTCTATTCTACTGTTCTGATTATTGTTGGTATCTCTGCTGCCTTAATCACTCAAAATAATGCTCTTTGCTGCCTTAATCACTCAGATTAATGCTACCGCTGCCAAAATGGATTTTCTGGTTTGATTTTTGCTTCTTGCGGCTCTACCGCTCTGTTTTTCTGTAGCTGCAATGAGTTTTCCATCTAGAACCCTTATAATTATTGTTGTCATATGCTTGTTTTGATTCAATTTTTGATATATGTCCTTGCCTTCGATTTCTTGAAACTGTTTCAGTCACTGTCATTGCAATTCGTATTGACACAGTTGTTATAAGGGGCGTCGAGGCTGTTGTTGTTTCCGTGGGGTTATTGTTGTCACTGTCGCCATGAATTGAAAGAAAAGGGAATTATCATGATAAGTTACATGGACTTAGCTAATTGAGGTAGGGTTTTTCTTAAAATCTATTTCACATTACAGAGTTGTGATAAATAGATATTGACGCAAAAAGATATAGTTCTGTGATTATATTTGTCTCGTGGATGTGATGGTTTGTTGGATTGGATTATTGGGTGCTTGATTGCGTGAGTGGTGTATGGTTAATTGGTAAAAACCGGTTTGAAATGTTATTTACTTGATTATTATGAAAGGTGGATTTTCTTGGTTTTAGAGTTTACTTGGTAAAATAAATGAATTGATTTTGGAAATAATTTGAGATATGAAAATAAAGGTTTAATTACTCTGTTGGTCCCTATAGTTTCGCAAAATTTTCAATTAGGTCCCTATACTTTTTTTTCCTTTTAATTGAGTCCCTGCACCAAATTTTTTTTAATTGGGTCCCTATAAAATTAAGCCAATTACTACTAAGAGGGACTTAATTGAAAATAAATTTAGTGTAGGGACCCAATTAAAAAAAAAGTATAAGGACCTAATTGAAAATTTCACAAAACTATAGAGACCAACAGAGTAATTAAACCGAAAATAAATTGATTCTGGGAGCGGTTTGATTTTGAGTTGGTCTGATTTCATAAATGATTTAATATTTGAGCTAATTTGATTTTTAAAAAGAGTTTTATTGTTGGAATTAGTTTGATTTGAAAATAATTTGATATTGGAACTAGTTCAACTCTGGATAATGTTTGAGATTTGAAAATGATTGAGAAAAGGTTTGAGAAATGTTTGAATAGGACCCGAAAAGGGTGGTAGTGTCCGAGTTTTAGAGGAGATGCTGCCGAAATTTTATAAAATTGGAAGTTTTATTTGAAGTAATTAATTAAAAAGATTTGTTCTTAAACATTATATTCCGAGGATTATCTAAAACGGTGATTTAGATATGAATGTGAGGTCTAACTCTTTTTGATGTAGCGTACGACTTGTGTTGGTGCCGAGGTGATGCCGTCCGAGTTTCTCATGAGAAATTAGGGGGATGATACCTACAAGAGACTTCGATGCGTAAGTTAACAAGGACTTTAAGCAGGTTTTTAATAGATTGGATTCTGAATATACCTGAAGGTGTTTAGTATACCTATAGTATGTGGAATAACAAACCACCTTTAAAATAATTTTACTTTTGATGGTTGATGACCATTTCTTTTATCTTAATAATTTGTTGAGATCTCCTTTTTAGATAAAGTAGAGAGATAAAAGAAGATATTCCAAGAGGTGGTTACTTATTCATATAAGTAGGGTTGAATCACTCTTATCATGCCATACTTCTAATAAATCAGGTAAGTAAATGAGACCACCTTTTTTGGGTAAGCTTTTATTCTCATTGAGTCTGACTTTATATTTTTGAGTAAGGGTATAAACAAGACCAGTTCAAAAATGTCCAATTTCATGTTACCTAATATATTAGGTACAAGTCCAACTAATTGGTTTCTAATGAGATTAAGTTCCTTCAACGAATCCAAGTCTCAAATATTTTATAGAATCAACCCACTGAACTTGTTTTCGTGAAGCCACAAATTTTCCAGTAAAACCATAGTGTCAACCACATCAATTGTCCCAGTAAATTTCTCACCCTACTAGTTGTTCAGCCACAGAACCTACAATACGGTGCTGTTCCGTCCGAACCAGCCGAGGTATAGGTCCCCAACGAGATTTACTTAGTTCTAGGAGCTGTACGTCGTCACGGAGGTGGTCTCCAAAGGTAACCTCGGTGTGGTGAAACACGGCAGCGGGAGCACCTGCAAAAAACACTCCGACGCTCAAGTAAGTGTATGAGTTAAGAAGAGTAAAGAGTATGAGTTAGAGTGAATTCTATCACCTGTCATTCTTAGGTTGTTTTTACCCTCATTTTATAGATGATTGGGGCGTCAAGTGGAGCCTGACTTGTTCTGATATTGGTGGCTTGGATAATGAGTTCTGTTTTCGCAAATAACGTCTATGGGGTAGTGTATAACTCACGTGCGTGTTTATTTCAGCTTTGGTTTGTTTGTTTCCGAGATTCATGGTCGGATTGTTGTTGCTGATGCTAATCCCGAGCTTAGCGGGATACACGTCATAGCCCCCAAGCTCGGCTGGCATTGTACGTAAATGATAGACGAGCTTATTGTTTTCGTTGTGTCTTCTGGTCTTGGGCCGCTCCAAAATTGGTCTTCAATGGTGTTAAATGGTCTTGGAAGGCGTTGCTATTGCTTTTCTTGCAAAACGTGCCCGCTTTTAATGCCTTTATTTGCCGTTTGGGTTATCCACGCTTGTTAACGGTTGTGAAGTATTTACCCACTAAGTTAGTGGGCTTGCAATAATTTTCCTTTGGGAATTGCTGTTTCAAATTCTTTCTGATCTTTGCCATGACTTCTAAAGGTTCGTTTTTTCCTCTGTAGTTCGTTTTCTTTTCTCTGTTCTTTCTTCTTGGGATGGCGAGGGATAAAGAAAAAGATAAAGTTGTGGAGGAGGATGAATCCAACCCCTATTACTGGGTTCATGATGATGTGAGGACCCGCTCCTCTTCTTTTGTTAGTGTCGACTCCATTGGTGAGCTTCGTAGCTTGCATGTCGTGAGGGAGGGGTCTGGTATTGCGGTTGAGTTTCTTCCCTGTTCTAGTGAAGATAGGGTTTGCGAGAGGAGGGGGGATTGGCAGTATTTCTATTTTTATACTCCTTGTCTTATCGAGCTTCACGTTAGGTTCCCGTTTTCTGCATTTGAATGTGATGTGTTAACCCAGTTGAACTGTGCGCCTTCACAATTACATCCTAACTCTTGGGCGTTTTTGCGTGCTTTCCAGTGCTTAATGAGCTTTCTTTCTGTCCCTTGTTCTCTTGCTGTCTTCTTTTCGTTGTTTCAGGCGAAAGGGGTTCGAAAGGGGTTATGGGTATGTCTGAGCAGTTACCCTGGTCGGTCTCTCTTCCTTCTTTATAAGTATTCCTTTAAAAACTTTAAATCTTTGTTTGTAAAGGTGAGGTCGGTGGAATCTGAATACCCTTTCTACCTAGATGACGAGTTAGTAGAGAGATTTCCCTTATACTGGTGTTCGGAACCTTGTCAGATTCTTGAAGCTGTTGAACGGAGTGAGGAGGAGGAGCGGTTACTAGACTTTTTGGTTGAGAGTTTTGTTGGGGGGGAGTGTTTGTCTATTCCTGACCTTCTTCGCTATTATGACTCTGGTGATATGGATGGTTTGAAAGCATATTTAGGTATTTCTTGACTGTTTTGTGTTTGTTTCTCATTTGCTTTATTTATTCTGACCTTTTGTCTTCTGTGTAGGTGGACGGGTGCCTCTTCTTGATCCAGGGCGTCTTCAGACTTTTCTAAAAAAGAAAAAGGAAAGACTCACCGATGCCTCTCTGGCAGTGAATGAGGGGGGAGGTGATATTGCTCAATCTGTTGCTCAGGCTGCGTCTTCCTTTAAGAGAAAAAGGGATAATGTTGAGAAATCTGTGGAGGTGATCTCGGAGGAAGTAAGGGAGGTTGTTGGAGGTGGTGGGGTTGCCTTTGATCGTCAGAGAAAGCTTCATGGCTTTATTGCTGGCTCTGGATCGCACTCCTTGTGGAGTGATCAATTTGACTTCGCCGATCTTTCTGATAAGGTGTCTCAATACCCTGGGGATATGCTGATGACTCGCCGTGTTGGCATGGAGTCTCTTGGTAAATTTGTTCAGGTAATGCCTGCTATATTTTGAGCATTTTGGTATACTTCTTCCTTGCCTTTTGACTTTTTGTGGTTTTTTATGTTTGTGTAGATTGTTGCTTCTCGCCTGGTGTGTGTTGGTCGAACTACCGAGCTTATCGGTGCCGAGCAGCAGGGGATTGTGAATCGGGTTGCCGATCTGGAGAAGTCGCATAATATGAGGGTAACTGAGTTGGAAAAATCTGCTAAGGAGAAAGATGATGCTGTTATTAGTGCTTTGGATAGGGCGAAGGATTCTGAAGAGGAGGTGACTCGCTTAAGGGACCAGATCCGTTTGCTGCAAGCTGAAGTTATGGAACATGATGTGGCCAAAGGTCGGCTCACTTCTCGCGTTCATGAGTTGGAGGAGCATGGTATGGAGATGTTCTCCTATGGATTTGAACGAGCTGTGAGTCAGATCGTTGTGCTGGCCCCGGATTTTGACAGTGATCATCTTGATATGACTAAGATAGTTGTTGGTGGAAAATTTGTTGTAGATGGAACTGCGGAGGAGCACGATGAGAACGCTCCTCCCTCTTAGTTTGTGTATGATTGTCTGTTATTGACTATTTTCTTTCGTTTGGCCGAGGTTTGGCCTTGTTTTGCTGATACTTTTGAACTATTTTGTTTTGGCCGAGGTTTAGGCCAAGTTAATGATGTTATTTTGTTGATTTTGTATACATTGTTCTCCCTTATATGTTGTTTGTTAGGCTTATATTTGAGAGAAACATTCAATGAGTTGAATATATTTGGGCGTCCGGCCTCGTTAAAACCCTTGCTTAGGCAAAACCCTTGTTTTGGGAAAAAAGCTCTAAGGGGGAAAAAGAGTGCCTTCATCCGCTGATTGTACAATTTATGATCTATACACTTTTAATGAGGAAACATTCCAGTTTCCTGACACTGGGCTGCCCTGTAATGTCTGTAATTGATAAGCCCCCATTCCGAGCACTTTTGCTATTCGAAAGGGTCCTTCCCAGTTCGCTGCGAGCTTGCCGTGTGAAGGAGGTCGTCTTGCGTCTTCAGTTCGTCTGAGGACAAGGTCGTCTTCTGAGAAAGCCCTCGGGACGACTTTGCTATTGTGCCTTCTTGCAGCCAATTGTTTCATGGCTCTTTGTTTGATTGCTGCGATATCCCTGTCTTCTTCGATGAGGTCAAGCTCGGCCCCTCTTATGAGAGTGTTGTTTTGTTCGTCGTATAGCTCGGTCCTAACTGTGGGTGTTCCGACTTCTACTGGGATTAGTGCCTCTGCCCCGTATACCAACCTGAAAGGTGTCTCGCCAGTGGTTGTTTGTATTGTAGTGTTGTAGCTCCATAGTATTTCTGGGATTAGCTCGGCCCATTCACCCCTCGCATTGTCAAGCTTTCTCTTTATTGCCTGCAATATAACTCGGTTAGCAGCTTCGGCTTGCCCATTGGTTTGTGGGTGTTCGACCGAGCTGAAATAGTGCTGTATATTAAAGTTGCTTAAAAATATGCCGAGGTTATTATCGGTAAATTGTCTACCGTTATCTGATATTATTTCTCTTGGTATTCCAAATCGGCATATTATGTTTTTCCATATAAAAGATCTTACCTTTTCGGCTGTTATCTTTGCTAAGGGTTGTGCTTCTATCCACTTTGAGAAGTAGTCGATTGATACTAAAAGAAATTTTACCTGACCTGGTGCTACTGGAAATGGGCCGAGGATATCGAGTCCCCATCTTTGAAAAGGCCAGCTTACCTCCATACTGTGCAATAGCTCGGCTGGCTTTGTAGAAATGGCTTCATGCTTTTGGCATTTATCGCATTTCTTGACTTTCGCTATGCAATCTCTTTTTATGGTCGGCCAGAAATATCCTGTTCGGACGATTTTTGCGGCTAGGGCTCTTCCTCCGATGTGATTTCCACATACGTCTTCATGTACTTCGTTCATTACTTCTCTTGCTTCTTCGTTGTTCAGACATTTCAGTAACGGTTGTGAGATGCCGCGCTTATACAGTTCTCCTGCTACGCTTGTATATAGGCTTGCCTTTCGTCTGAAGTGTTGCGGATTAAGCTCATTTTTAGGCACGGTACCCGTATTGATGTACTCAAGAAAGGGTGCTCTCCAGTCATGGAGGTGGTTAATGTTTGTTATGGATATAAATTCAATGATGGGTTTTTTAAGTGTCAACTGTGTTAGTGCTGACGTTTGTGTGTCTGCCCTAGTGGATGCAAGTTTAGATAATATGTCGGCTCTAGTGTTCTTTTCTCTATGTACATGTAGGATGATGAATGAGTTAAATTTTGAAATAAGATCCTTTGCTATCAGCCAGTAACGCTCTAGCAAGGGATCTTTTACCTGGTATTCTCCTCGGATTTGTTGGACTACCAAGAGGGAATCACAATGTGCTGTCAGGCTTTGTATTTGGAGGTTGAGGGCGAGCTTGAGTCCTGCTATGAGGGCTTCATATTTGGCCTGGTTGTTACTTGCTGGGAAGTGGAATTGTAGCGATTGCTCGGCCACTACATTTTCTCCTTCTTTCAGAATTACTCCGGCTCCGCTTCCTTCTCGGCTGGAAGCTCCGTCTACGTGCAGCTCCCAGTGCTTGTTATGTTCGGCCGAGGTTAATTCTGATACGAAGTCGGCTAGGATTTGTGCCCTTAGTGCCGATCTTGGTTGAAACTGGATATCGAATTCTGAGAGTTCTATGGACCATTTGGTCAGTCGTCCAGCTAATTCCGGCTTTGTTAGTATTTGTCGTAATGGTTGGTTTGTCCGTACTATTATTGTGTGGCTTTGAAAGTAATGTCTAAGTCTCCTCGCCGTTGTTACGAGCGCCAAAGCTAGCTGTTCAATTCTTGGGTACCTTTGTTCTGTTGGCTGCATGACTCTGCTGACGAAGTATACTGGTTGTTGTGCTTTCCCTGATTCGATCATTAAGGTCGAGCATATAGAGTGCTCGGAAGCGGATAAGTATAAGTATAAAGGCTTGCCAATTTCAGGTTTTTGTAGTACTGGAGGTGATGATAAGACGACTTTGAGTTCAGCGAAAGCTTTCTCACATTCTTCCGTCCATAGAAACTTTTTGTTCTTTGCTATTGTTTGGAAGAAATGATATGATCGGCTCAATACTGATGGTAGGAACCGGGATAATGCTGCTATTCTCCCTGCTAGTTGTTGTACTTCTTTGACTGTTTTGGGGCTTGCCATGCTGAGTATTGCCTTACATTTTTCTGGGTTCGCCTCTATACCTCGTGATGTTAGCATGAATCCGAGGAATTTGCCCCCTCGTACTCCAAAAGCACATTTTTCTGGGTTGAGCCTCATTCTGTATGTTCGGACTTGTTCAAATATTTCTTTAAGATCGTCGCAGTGTGATTTCCCATGGGTGGTCTTGGCGACCATGTCATCCACATAGATCTCCATGTTCCGACCTATTTGATGATGGAACACCTTGTCCATCAGTCGCTGGTATGTTGCACCTGCATTCTTTAGTCCAAATGGCATTACTCTATAACAAAAATTTCCATGCTCGGTTATAAACGCGGTTTTGCTTTGGTCTTCTGGGTGCATGAGTATCTGGTTATAACCAGAGTATGCATCCATGAAGCTCAAGCTTTTGTAACCTGAGGCACTGTCTACGAGTTTATCGATGCATGGTAGAGGATAAGCATCCTTGGGGCATGCTTTATTTAAATCTGTGAAGTCGACGCACATGCGCCATTTACCTGAATTTTTTCTTACCATTACTACGTTCGAGAGCCATGTGGTGAATCTGATTTCTTTGATGAAGTTGGCTTTAAGTAGCTTTTCGGTTTCTTCCAGTGCGGCCTTTGATTTGTCTGCTCCGAGATTCCTTTTTTTCTGAGCTATAGGTCGGTTTGCTTTGTTTGTGGCGAGTTTATGGCAGATAATGCTCGGATCTATTCCTGGCATATCTGCCGGGGTCCATGCAAATAGGTCGGCGTTGTCTTGCAATACTTTCACCAGTTCTGATCTTTCCTTTCCTTGTAATGCCTGGCCGACGTATGTGAACTGTTCTGGTTTCTCTGTCAGTGGGATTTTCTGGAGCTCGTCTGCTGGTTGAGGCCTTTCTTGGGTGTCTTCGCGCGGATCAAGTTCTGCCAAGGACAGTACCTCTGTTGCGTTATGGATGGCTTTGACTTCTTGCTGGAACCCTAGTCTTGGAGCCGACCTTTTCAGGCTTGCGTTGTAACATTCCCGAGCTTATTGTCGGTCTGAGTGAAGTGTCGCTATTTTTCCGTCCTGTGCCTGAAATTTTACACATAGGTGAAAGGTTGAAACTACTGCCCTGAACATGTTCAGAGTAGGTCTTCCGAGAATAATGTTATAAGGACTAGGGCAGTCAACTATAAGGTATTGTATGTCGATGGTTCGTGACAATGGGTGGTTTCCCATCATTGTCTTCAACCATATGTAGCCCTTGATCGGTACTCTTTCTCCGGAGAATCCGACTAATTCTCTGGATGAGGGTTGTATAAGTTTTTCAGATAATTGCATTTTTATAAAAGTAGCGTAAAACAGAACATCGGCACTACTACCTGGGTCCAAGAGGACTTTTCTTACCAGTAACTCGCCTGTTTGGATAGAAATTACCACTGGGTCGTCTGAATGTGGTGCGGCTGAGCATATGTCCCTCTGATTGAAAATGATTTCTAGGTTTGATGTGTCCTTGTCGTTATGTGGTGTTGTCCCTTCTATTGCAAGCATCGCGCGATAGTTACGTTTTCTCACCGAAGTTGTTTCTCCTCCTCCGGCGAATCCTCCTGATATGGTGTTTATGATCCCCTTAGGTGGTGTGTTGTTTGGCCATTTGTTGGTGTCTTTTGCTCCTGAGGTCTGTTGGCGTTCCTCTCTGTCGTTCTCTTTATGCTTCCTTCCCTCGATGTATTTATCTAGGAGGCCCTGCCGGGCTAATCTTTCTAATAGGTCCTTGGCTATTATGCATTCGTCGGTTGTGTGGCCGTACTTTTGGTGGAAAGCACAGTGCTTACATTTGTCGACGAATCTCTGGTCTTGATAGCTCCCGGCCCTTGCTGGTGGTTTTATGATTTTGGCGTTGAGTATTTCTTTGATTATCCTTTCCCTTCTTGTGTTGAACCTAGTGTAATTGTCAAATTTTGGGGTTAGCTTGAAGGGTCTCTTGAGGTCCTTGATGTTTGCTGACCTTGTGGATTTTTCATCCTCTCTTCTGGGTTGTCTCTTTTCTGTTTTTTCAGTTTCGCGGAGCTCTTCGATCTCCATCTGCCCTGCCGCCCTTTCTCGGAACTCTTCCAATGTCTTCGGCTTTGTTACTGCGATTGTTTCCCTGAATTTTCCGGGTCGGAGTCCTGCCTTTATGGCGTGCAGATGGACGGCGGGGTCTAGGTCGGGTATTTCCATTGTCGCTTCTGCAAACCTGGTTAGGTAGTCTTTCAAGTTCTCCTGGGGTCCTTGGCGAATGGTACCGAGGTAGTCTGATCCATGTACATATATTCTTGCTGCAGCGAAGTAGTCTATGAAGGATTTTGCTAATTCCTCGAAAGAAGAGATTGATCCTGCAGGTAGTTTTGAGAACCAAAGCAGGGCTGCGCCGTCGAGGTAAGTAGGAAAGGCCCTGCAAAGGACGGGTTCGTTATTAGGACCATTAAAGAACATCATAGATTGAAATTTCTTGATGTGAGCCCGGGGGTCACCAATCCCCTTGTATGGCTCGAGGGAAGACGGTAATGTGAAATGTTTTGGCATCTGGTAGTTGGTGATCTCCTCAGAGAATGGGTTGTCCAAGGTCAGCTTCTCCCTTGGTGGGTCAATACTCAGTAGGTCTGTTTTTCCTTTATGGCCGTTGTCTTCACGTTTACTGGTGTCATTTTGGCTGGTTAATTCGGCCAGCCTTTTGACTTCCGCTTGCAGTTCGGCCATTTGAGCCATAAGCTCGGCTTGAGTGTTTTGATGGACTCCATTATCAGCCATGCGCGAAGGTTGAGAATTCCTGCGTAAAAAGAAAACACGAGGTGCTATACAAAAGAAAAAATGGGGTCAGTGCAACCGGGCCCCACGGTGGGCGCCAAATGTTCCGTCCGAACCGGCCGAGGTATAGGTCCCCAACGAGATTTACTTAGTTCTAGGAGCTGTACGTCGTCAGGGAGGTGGTCTCCAAAGGTAACCTCGGTGTGGTGAAACACGGCAGCGGGAGCACCTGCAAAAAGCACTACGACGCTCAAGTAAGTGTATGAGTTAAGAGGAGTAAAGAGTATGAGTTAGAGTGAATTCTATCACCTGTCCTTCTTAGGTTGTTTTTACCCTCATTTTATAGATGATTGGGGCGTCAAGTGGAGCTTGACTTGTTCCGATATTGGTGGCTTGGATGATGAGTTCTGTTTTCGCAAATAACGTCTATGGGGTAGTGTATAACTCACGTGCGTGTTTATTTCAGCTTTGGTTTGTTTGTTTCCGAGATTCATGGTCGGATTGTTGTTGCTGATGCTAATCCCGAGCTTAGCGGGATACACGTCAGGTGCCATTTACTGGCAACATCGATAGAGTGAAAAAAGGTATAGTGATGAAAATTGGAGAAATGCAAAGATAATATTAATTATAGAAGTGGAGTGTTGGAGGTAGAGTGAGCCACAGTGGAGTGAGAAAGATATAGAGAGAGGATATTGATGGTGATTATGGAAGTGGAGAGACGTTGATGAAATGAGGAGAGATAAGAGAAGATGATATGATGTGATAATGAATACGTAACAAGGGTCAAAAAATGTTTTGTATTGACGAAAAAATAATATAAAAAATAAAATTGAAGTGTATTTTAAATATTAAGAAAAAAAATATAATTTATTCTGTAATTTATTATCTATTATATTATATTAAAATCGAATTTTCATATTTAAGTATAAAATTGACGTGGCATATTTTATAAAATATTTATTTATATAAATTTATTAAATTCAATTAATTATAATAAATTAATTGTATCAATTATTTTTTAATTTATTTCTTTTAATTGAATAAATCAAATCAATTATAATAATTATTTTATATCAATTAATTAATTTGATAAGTTTTTAAAAATATTTTATTTAATTTGTTTTATTTATTTAAATGTATTAATTATAACTAATTAATTATTTAGTTTGATTAGGATAAATATTAAATTTTATTTTTAATATAAAAATATAAAATTTCACTCCTTTGATTTTTATTTTATCATTATAAAATGTTATATATACTTAAAAAAATCTCATCTTTTTACCAGTATTTTATTGTATAATTTTTTCAGCACTTTTTATTTATTTTGTTTCCTATGATGCATTATTTTCACTTTTTGATTCTTTGATAAACTATAAACCATGATAAATGTTATTGTAGTTTATCTTTTCTATTTTTTTTATTTTGTTCTTATTTATTTAAATCTTTTTTAAATTTTTTTATTATGAATTTTATCATTTTTTATTCATTAATATATTTATTATAACTTTTTATAGGTCATATGTTGAATCTTTTCAATATTAAAATTATCTCTCTAATGTATTTAATTTTATTGATTTATTAATCATGTAAAACTAAATTTAATTATTACCAATTCGAGTATTTAATAGTACAAAAATGATCAATTTTTTCATTTTATTTTTATTTATTTTACAATAATTTAATAATATTGTGAAGTGTGAATTTGTTAAGATAAGACACTATTTTATAAGCGCAAATAATTTAGACATTAAATAAACCTCATTTTATTAGAATATTCATCTTTTTCAGTTCCAAATTAACACTCCTCAAATGGTAATTACATATTATTTAATTTTGTAACTCAAAAGCCTTAGCAAAGTTCATAGTATCTATTCTTTCATGTGTAGAAATATCAATTTAGTATGTGTTATTAAGAGATTCATCAAGTAATTAATCAAAAATTCAAAACCGAGTAGGTGCCAAACAATGAATCTTATTCTCAATGGTCATCAACTAACCATCAAATGATGTCACTCATCACGACGCTATTTAATTTTATGGGTCTAGATATTTTAATGCTTCATGGATATTACCATCAAATAATTAATGACTCCCTTAAGCAGGATCTCTCCAAGATGAGTAATGCTGACTTAGGTAACGATATGGTGTTAGGCTCTTAATATTGGGTATAATGCATGGGAGAATATATCATACATTCATACTTTAAAATTATAATAAAGGTAATAAAATTGTTAAACAACTGAAATTTTTGTAATGCTCAAATAATAATACATAAAATAAAGGATTTTGAGTGGATTAGTGATAATTCGTTTCATAAAGGTAAATGTATGAAATAGTTAGCTACAACGTAACACTTGATGCTTTATAAGGATCCGTGATTAACTTGTATTCTTGGTTAATAAATAATAATAACTTAATATGCGTATGATATCGCAAAAATAAATAAATAAAAATTCAAAGATTCTGCGTCCAATAACTCATCAACATTATTACTAATATTATTCTCATATCATAAGTTAATTACACGCATGGGAATTATTAGGACAAAATATTTCCTCTGTGATGAACTCGTAATGATTTGGCATTTGTAAATGAAGACGTAGCACAATTGTCAGGAACCCATCCAATCTGCATCTTCTCGTTGTCATAAACCACTAGCTTATCTTGAAAAGAGACGTCTATGGGGACAAAAAAAAAAAAATAATAATAATTACAATCAAAATTTCCATATATATACATAACATAATAGTATATTTGTAATTATTTTATTACCTCCAATTATGTTAATATCTCCAAGTTCTTCTGAGCCATCTAAAATCCCTAAGCATGTATTATGACGTTCCTGTTATTAAAAGACCACTTGTTAATTACACAAATTCATTTAGAAAAAGTATAGGGACAACAACTTTATTAAATTTTGATCAGCATATAATCAGCAAAAGAAAAGTGAGTAATCTCACACTATTGGATAAATTCTCATATCATTAAAAATATCAATAACTACTTAATGACTACAAATCATAAAAGTTACTGCCCTCTAACACTCTTCGTTCATTTATTGTTCTTACCAAGAATATACTTAGAGGGTAAAATTGGCATGAACATTTTACAAGTTAGCTCCATTTATAATGTTACATATCAAATTCAGTATTAAAAAATAAAAGATGCTCACCGAGACAATGAGATAAGATTGTGGTGTTAGTACGAACTGAGATTTTGTTTTTGGGAAGTTCAGTACTATGTTTTTGAAATATCCAAAAAGATTTTGACCCTTCCAACATATTACCAGTGTTGTGTCCTCAGTAGCTCTCTGCACCTTATTTCCTAAGTCATTATTTATCTAAAACACATAAAAAAGAATAATTAGTTATTGCATGACTAACTTTTGGCACATCAATTTTCAGATACAATAAAAGGACCACTGAATTTTCATTCTCACCAGACCAAACAACACATTATAAGCTTTTTTATTGAGGTATGTGTATGTGCTTCCACTGTCAAAAATAACTTCAAGACCATTAACAGCTTGCTTCCCATTGAACAATAAATCTACAGGGCCTGCCCTGTAGTGTTCTCTGAACAAAAAAAAAAAAAACAGATTATAGAAAAATATATATAATTAGAGAAAGTCTATACGGGTCAACACTTTTATTAAAATTTATACTTAATTATCAAAAAAGAATTGAGTAATCTTATATTATTGAATATAATTTCACACCATTAAAAACACTAATGATGGCTAATTAATGACTACAAATCACAAAACTTGCTGACCCCTAACACTCCTCATTTAAATAATCTAAATCGAGGAATAATTTTATTTAATCAGTCGCTATAATTAACTATCAATATTTATACACACCGGTAATGTTAGGGAGACAAAAAAAAAAAACCAGAACTTACCTTATTTAGCATTCATTAATTATCGTAACAATTTAGTTAAATAAAGCAAGTTATGGTTGTTTTTGACTAATTTTTTTTAGTTACCAAATATTTTCGTATACATATTTGATGACTGAATTTGACAACTGATTTTAATATGCAAATAAAATTTTTATTATTTAAAAATGTTCTAATAATAACTAACTGCTAGGTATATGAGCCACTAAAATTAACTATTAGTATAAAATATATAATAGAATATAAAATTAACATAAAAAAATGAATTAAATAACATATATTTATACACAAATAGACATGATAATTGATTTTAGTAACAAATTTTAGCGAAAAAAATAGTATTTTTGAATAACAAGTTAACAACATTTAGTTAATACGACAGTTATTTTAAAATAGAGTGAGTGACCCAGTGACCCTTACATATTGGAGGAGGAGGAACTGCGCAAGATAGGTGTCCAAACAAGAGTCTTGGAGGTTTTAATATCATCACCAAGGAATAAACGACCTCCTCCTTTGGAACTCAAGCAATGGCCAAAGACATTGTGAATGTAGCCCAGAGAAGAAAGCTGAGACAAAATGCTTGTCTTGCCATTGCCAAGGCCAAACACCCCCGCCGTTTTGATATGCGAGGAATGATGATGATTAGAAGGTGTTTGATCAAATCCACTCCTACCATATATACAAAAGTTATAAAATAAAAAATACTATTTATACACTAAAATCAGCTATTAAAATTAGTCACTAGTGTATTTGTATATAAATACATATATAATTTAACTTATTTTTAATATATATTTATATTTTAATGTATATTTTATACTAATAATTAATCTTAAGGACTGATTTTGGTGTACAGATAACATACTTGATTGAAAAAACAGATGAAGGTAATTAACTTAGCTTGGTAAGCACTCACCCGAAGCCAAGTTGAGGATGTAGAATAGAGCCATCGTCTAATCTAAAGGAAATAAAGTCCCTAACAAGCACCCCTGAACAAAATTCATTGTCTGCATACTCGATTTTATATTTACATGGCCCAGTTGGTGGAGCGCAGTTTCTATTTAGCGCAGCACACAGGGGTTCTTTGCATTGGATGTTACTGTTGGGGTTATACGGATAATATTGTGAACGCTGCAAGTCATAAAGACACAAAAATTAAGGAGAATATATAATTAAGGCGGAAATGTTAGTAACCAAAGAAAATCAGCCAAAAATAGTCATAATTTGTTTTATTTAGTATTTATTAATGGTTGCAACAATTAATAAATGATAAATAAGACAAGTTCTGACTGTTTTTTTTGTCATCCTAAATTGTTAGGGTAAAAATGAATGATAAAAGTATAAAATTAAATTAATTAATTTACGATTGATTGTTGTATTGCATTGCTTACAGGTGTGCAGGTCTTACAGGATTTGGACTGAACCCAAGTGAGATCACTACCAGAGTCAATGTCAAGGTCGTATAATTGAGGTGGATTTCCAATTGCCACTTTCACCGTATAATATCTGTACCAATACAAAAAGCAAAATATTCATTTAATTTTAAGGAAAAATCAATTACAATATAGTATACAAAGAAGCTGCACAGGAAAAATTGAAGTTTTACGTAAAATAAAAAATAAATAAATTAAGTATCTAAAACGTAAAATTTTAATAAAATTTAAATTATAAAATCGTTAAAATTAGTATAAATTTCGTAAAACTAATTGATTTATTTAAAATTATATATTAAAAGATTTTAAAAATTAAATTGGGGTTCTAAATACTATATGCAAAAAATGCAGAAAAACCACCATAAAAAAGGAATGATAAATAATTTGGATACAAATTAAGAGCATTGTTGAAATAATCAATTAGTCAAAGACTTAGCAAGGAAGTTAACTTTGAGAATAATTGGTCAGAACAAAAATATGGACTACACATTATTTTATTTTATTTATTACAATCAGCATCCATATCATTTCTTCTTTAAACATAGATGGTGGATGGTAGCTGCATAAGCTAAGAACATAGTAAAGAAAATTTTGAAGGTAAGGAAAAAAAAAACCGTACCCAAGAGGATAGACATTCCCTTGAATGGCGAAATGAAAAGTGTGACCAGATGATCTAGAAGGAGCTGCGGGTTTTGGTTGTGGCTTCTTGGCGTTGAGAATCTGATCATTTGTATCATTCACTTTTGACAAAGAAACTGAGAAAATTGCACAAAGGATTAGAACCAGAAACAACACCTTCCTCAATGGAACAACCCCACTTGTTCCTTTCACATCCATGAGAGAGAGGAAAAAAAAAAAAGAAGAGAAGTGGTTGTTTTAATTTGTTGTCAATAGTAATGTTTCAAACTTTCAATTTGTTATGTGATTGTTAGAGACCGCGTGAATTTTATAGGGAGATGAAAGTGATGAAGTGATGATCCATTGACTTTTGTTACTTTTAGTTTTGGTCTTTTTTCTATATAACCAAGAGCTATATATCTAATAATAATAATATTGGAAATTATTTACCTTCTACTTGAGTATTTTCTGTGTGCATTGTGGTTGATTGAATATGTGATTTTTATATTAATCGGTAGTTGGTTTGGTTAACAGAATATTCCATCTATTTTTTAATAATTGTCCAAAACTTAAAAAAAAATTATATAGATCAAACACAAATTTCATAATAGTAAAAAATTATATGGATAGAAAAGAATATTCTCATACGAAAATATAAATTTCCATTAATATTATACTAATTAATTTTAAAATAAATGAGATATTAGTATTAGAGATCATTTAAAAAAAAAATAATACTATTAAATATTATAATAAATAGGATCAATATTTTAAAATCTTAAAAATATAAATGAGACGTATGTATTTTACGGAATGAAAGAAGCGTTTGGAATTAATTAAGGTTTATAATTGGCTTATAATTATTTCGCATTTAATAAACATAGCTTCTTATTATAAGTGATGTATTTGTAAATTTGAGTTAGGTTTTCAAAAACTAAAAGAATAAAGATTTGTGGTAGAAACTAGAAAGAATTGGGAAGCTTCCTAGACCGCGTTTGGCTTCGAGAACGCGGAATTGATGGCTTATGGCTGTTACTTCATTCTAAATTTCTAATTTGAATTTCTGTGTCAGTTGCCACCTAAAGAGTAGTATTTGCCTATTTGGTAAATATTAGAAAACATTTTATATTGTTATATTTCTTTAAAGAATTTTGTCCTCCGAGTATACATGATGTAGTAAATTTTTAACTAAATAATAGTTGCGTGATTATGTACTATTGCGATAGATAGATAATTTATTTACGAGTAAAATTTCTGTCCGATCCCTAATTATTTATTAAAAGGATTTGACATTTTCTAATTATTAAAAAAATAATAATGCAGTCTTTATCTATTTTTTTTATGTAATTGAAATATTTTTTCGGTGTTTTTTAATCATTAGACTTTTTTGGTTACTTTTTTACCCAAAAACCAATAAAAGAGTTCTTTCAATGAGAGAATGGATAAGTATGGCGTTGTTAATTTCTAATGGTAAGAGGGTATTAGATCATTTTTATGAACGGTTAAGGACCAAAGAGGGGTTCTATTCTTTATTTATCTTTGATAATTAAAAAATATTAATAAAAAATTATTAAAATTTATATTTTTAATTATTTATTAATATATTTTATAATAAATAAATATTAAATAAAATAAATTTAAAATTATTTGGATTGAATGTTTTTTTGTTTGTTTAGCATTGTTGTTTATCTATTATATTGATTAAATTTTTAAAATAATTTTATTTTCTATGGGACAACTTAATTGACTAATGAAAATAAGCAAAAGTCAGGAAATAAGTTATTTTTATATTTAAGAATAAGTATATTTAAATTTATTAAAAATATTTTTAAATTTTATTTTATTTTAATTTTGTCACTAAATTTTTTTATTGACATTAAATATATTTCTAACAGTTAAATTTTTAAAAAAATTTAAGATCAGTCTAATAATAAATATATGATAATTATGTTTAATTTATTTGTGTTGAAGGTTATTCTTGTAAAATTGTTACTAAATTGTTTATAAATTTTAAAAAAAATTAGTCTTAGAGATATATTTAATACAATTTAAAAATTTTGAGAACAAAATTAATTGAAATAAAATAAAATTTAAGAATATTTTTAAATTTTTTTTAACAAATTTTAAGGACAAAAAATTATACTTTATTCTATATTTAAATATTTTTTATGCTTTTTTACTTTATTTTAATTAATTTTTATTGTGCTAATAAATTATTGGCCAACTTAATTATCAAAATGACGTAATCATCTAGTAACTAGTATCACCGTAAAAATAATGAAAAATTGGTTTTTGATTTTGTAATTAAAAAAATAAAATAAATTAGTTTCTGATATATTAAAAAGAGAAATTATTCTCTTAATATGATTTTAAAAAGGACAAACTACATACAACGTAACTTTAATTTTGATTATGGACATTGCTCCTCGTCTGACAGCTAAGTAGTTTAATATATAGCGTAAAAAAATTACGTGATTAATTTTCAGTTTGTTTTTATAATGACTAATTTATTAGAAAAAAATTGATTGAGACTATTTTAAAAATTATTGTATACTACATTATCAGTCAATAAAGGTTCAAGAAAATAATAAAATAATAGATATGTTATTTTAATTTTTTCTATGAACAATGAAGTAAAAAATCTACAATAATAATAATAACTTAAAAGATTGATGTTTAAATTTGTTTTTGAAAAACTATGCATAAATAATTAATTTAGAATGTGAAAGATACAAATAGATAAGCAATTTTAAGAGCATTTTTAATAGAGTATTTTTAAAGTATTATTTTTTATATTTTTAAAAAATTAATTAATTTAAAATTAAAATTTATATTAAAATTAATTGATGAAATAAAATTAATATCATTTTAAAAATATAATATTATTTTAATAAAAAATTATTAAAAATAATATAAAATTTTAATTAAATTAAAATTAAAAATTAAAAAAATAAATTTTAATTTTAATTTTTTAAATTATTATTTATGATATATAATTTCACAAATATTTATATCTCATCCTATAAGAGATAAAGTAAAGTTAAAATTTGATGTGGAGATGCTCTAATTTTTCTCTCACAAACATTGTGGTGGGTCCAATAATAATTCTCATTCCCAAAACATGGTTAGTAGTAATTAATACCGACCACTATACTATACATCTTAATTTTCTGAACAAGAACAAATTTTCCATACTGTGACGCCCATCGAAAAGACGAAAACTACTAGCTATTTTGACTCAGGAAGGACTCTGATCCGATCCAACCAACATCATTGTCATAATTAATTAACAGTGTTATAAAATAATTAAATAAATAAATAAATAAAAAGTAACAAATAAAATAAAAAAATATAAAGATAGAGATATTAATAGTGTATAAAGAAATAAGAGAATGTTTATTATTGCTGTGTGTGTATCTCCTCTTTACCTCAGTACATGTATTTATAGGCACACAAAGTTTACATTTCAAACTTCATTTATTTTTTTCAACATAGAAAAAATGTGCCCTCATAAATGGGCATCCATCATCCTTATCCATCTTCGTCATAACACTCCCCCTTGGATGACCATTTAGGATTATTGTCTCGTTAAAATCTTACTAAAGAAAAACTCAGTGGGAAAAAACCTTAGTGAAGGAAAAAGAGTACAATATCCTTTAATGATGGGACTGCTTCATTAAAAACCTTGTCAAGAAAAATCCAATGGAAAAAAACCTGACCAAGGAAAAAAGAGTACAGTCTCCCCTCTTGTCGACATCAGTTGATGTCTCGAAATCGGCGCATCCCAATCTCATGTACCAATCTTTCAAAGGAGGATTTTGAGAGTGACTTTGTAAATAAATCTGCCAGATTGTCACTTGAGCGGATCTGCTGGACATCAATTGTCCATTGATTTTGAAGATCATGAGTGAAGAAGAATTTGGGAGAAATATACTTTGTTTTAACACATTTGATATATCCGCCTTTAAGTTGAGCAATGCATACTGTATTATCTTCAAACAGGACAGTTGGAGCTATCTTCTAATCAACCAGTCCATATGATGACAGAATATATTGGATCATACTCCTCAGCCAAAAAACACTCGCAACTAGCTTCATGTATCGCTAGTATTTCAGCATGATTAGAGGATGTTGCTGCAATTGTCTATTTCGTGGACTTCCATGATATAGCTGTACCACCATATGTGAACAGGTATCCTGTTTGAGATCTTCCTTTATGTGGATCAGACAAATATCCAGCATCTGTGTTGCCAACTAATTGTGACTTGGATCCATAGGGATAAAACAATCCCATATCAACCGTTCTATGAAGATATCGAAAGATTTGTTTGATTCCACTCCAATGTCTTCTGGTTGGAGAGGAATTATATCTTGCTAGTAAATTCATAGCAAATGATATATCAGGTCATGTATTATTAGCAAGATATATTAGCGCTCCAATGGCACTATTCAAGACCAAGGATATCTTCATTTTCTTCTTTAGGATGGAATTGATCCTTTTCCACATCCAAAGATCTTACGATCATTGGGGTACTCAAGGGATGTGACTTATCCATATATAAAATCTTTTCAAGATCTTTTTTGTGTATGTTGTTTGATGAATAAAGATCACATTTTTTGTATGCTCGATCTGCAGGCCGAGACAAAATTTAGTCTTTCCAAGATCTTTCATCTCAAACTCTTCTTTTAGAGTTTTTATAATTGTTGGAATCTCTTCAAGAGTCCCAATGATATTTAAATCATCAACGTACACAGCAATAATAATGAATCCAGATGCGGTTTTCTTTATGAAAATACAGGGGCAGATATCATCATTCTTGAATCGGTTTTGGCCAAATACTCAGTAAGACGATTATACCATATTCGTCCAGATTGCTTTAGACCATATAAAGATTTTGTAATTTGACTGAGTATAACCCTTGTGAATATTCATTGGATGGTTTAGATATCTTTAGTCCTTCAGGGACTTTCATATAGATATCCCGATCTAATAAGCCGTATAAATAGGCTATTACCACATTCATTAAATGCATATGTAGTTTATGATATGCAGATAAACTGACCAAATAACACAATGTTATCGCATCCACTACAGGGGAATATGTTTCTTCATAATCTATACTGAGCCTTTGTGAAAAATCTTGCGCCACAAGTCGGACTTTATAGCGCACAACTTCATTTTTCTCATTTCGTTTTCTCACAAATACCCATCGGTATCCAATAGGTTTTACATCTTCAGGTGTACGGACTACAGGTCCAAAGTCTTAACGTTTTGCAAGTGAGTCTAATTTAGCCTTCATGTCTTCTTTCCATTTTGGCCAATTATTCCTTTGTCGACATTCTTCGACTGATCTTGGCTCAAGATCCTTACTTTCATGCATGATATTTAATGTCACATTATATGCAAATATTTCATTAACAATTGTCTTATTTCGGTCCCATTTCTCTCTTGTAAAGACATAATTTATCGAGATCTCATCATTTTCACAATTTTCAGGTACCTGAACGTCTTCTGGCGTTAAAATTATATCAGAATTTTGGACAACTGCAGGTGTCTCTACTATGTCTTTTTCAACAGGAATATTATTTACCTCTTTTCTCTTTCGAAGATTTTTGTCTTTGGAACCGACAGGTTTGCCATGCTTCTGGCGTGTATTTGTTTCGGTGGCAATTTGTCCAACTGGGACATCAATTCGAATTGGGGCATTTTCCGCTGGTATATACGACTTGGTTATCCTCTTTGTATCGAAAAATGCATCAGGCAATTAATTTGCTATTCTTTGCAAATGTATAATCTTTTGAACTTCTAGTTCACATTGCTCTGATCGAGGATCTAAATGCATCAACGATGATGCATTCCAATTAAGTTCCTTTTCAGGAAACTTATTCTCTCCCCCTAATATTGAAAATTTTGATTCATTAAAATGACAATCCGCAAATCGGGTTTTAAATACATCCCCAGTTTGTATCTCAAGATACCTCACTATAGAGGGAGAATCATATCCAACATATATCCCCAATTTTCTTTGGGGTCCCATTTTGGTGCGATTAGGTGGTGCAATGGGAACATATATTGCACATCCAAATATTCTTAAATGGGAAACATTTGGCTGCTGGCTAAAGGCTAATTGCATAGGAGAGAACTGATGGTAACTTGTTGGCCTCAAACGAATAAGTGCTGCGGCATGTAAAATAGCATGCCCCAAACCGAGGTTGGGAGATTTGTTCTCATAAGCAAGGGTCTAGCAATTAATTGGAGGCGTTTAATAAGTGATTCTGCTAACCCATTTTGTGTGTGAACATAAGCTACTGGATGTTCAACACTTATTCCATTAGCCATACAATAAGTATAAAAAACTTGGGAAGTAAATTCACCAGCATTATCAAGACAAATTGCTTTGATTGGATTTTCTGGAAATTGTGCTTTTAGTCGAATAATTTGAGCTAGTAATCTCGCAAACGCCATGTTGCGAGAAGATAATAAGCACACATGTGACCATCTCGAAAATGCGTCTATCAGGACCATAAAATATCTAAAAGATCCACATGGTGGATGAATAGGTCCACATATATCACCTTGAATCCTTTCTAGAAATTCAGGGGACTCAAATCCAATCTTTACTAGTGATGGCCTTAAAATTAACTTCCCTTGAGAACATGCAGCACAACAAAATTCACTAGATTTAATAATCTTCTGGTTCTTTAGTGAATGTCCATGAGAGTTTTCAATAATTCTCCTCATCATGGTTGTTCTCGGATGACCCAATCGATCTTGTCAAGTTATGAATTCATTTGGGCTAGTAAACTTCTGGTTTACAATTGCATGTGATTCAATTGCACTAATCTTGGTATAATATAACCCAGATGAAAGTAAAGGCAACTTTTCTAATATAACTTATTTGAATCATGAGTTGTGATACATAAATACTCATGATTTCCCTCATTCATAGTCTCAATATGATATCCATTTTGGCGAATATTTTTGAAACTCAACAAGTTCCTCAGAGACTTGGTAGATATTAGTGCATTATTTATTATGAATTTTGTTCTTTCAGAAAACAAAATTATAGCTCTTCCGGAGCCTTCTATCACATTGTCCGAGCCAATAATAGTATTAACATTTTCTTCTTTTGGCATAAGATGGGTAAAATATATAGTACTTTTAAGAATAGTATGCGAACTTGCACTATCCGCAAGGCAAATATCTTCAGAATATGTCCTTGCCATTTTTCTTCAAAGACAAATAATAATAATAAAATGAGTAGAAGTACATGCACAGTAAAATTATTCACATGAATACTTAACAAACACATATATATATCAAACTATTCCATCATTGATCAAATAGCCAATATTTCCTTCAGAATCCTTAAAGAAATTAGATACATCATATTGAGTGGTGGAATTTTCATCATTTGAAACAAAATTTGTTTCCTTTTCTTTGTCATTCCTTTTCAAGGATGCTTGATAAAGATCAACTAGGTGCCTTGGGGTACGACAGGTACGTGACCAATGGCCCTTTCCACCACAACGGAAGTATTTATCCTCAATTGATTTACTTTGCCCAGTGTTTCTTTCTTTATCCCACTTCTGGTGAGATCTTTTCTTGTGAACATAATTTCTTTTCCTTTTATAATTTTTCTTGTTATCAAAATCTTGCCATTTACCTCTTCTGGGGTTATAATTTGCCGCATTTGCTTCAGGAAATGGGGAGGCGCCAGCTGGGCGCGTTTCATGATTTCTTAAGAGCAACTCATTGTTGCGTTCAGCAACAAGGAAAGCAAGAAATCAGCTCCAAAAAAAAAATTAATCCTTTTTCTCGATTGCTACTGCAGGAGCACATTCGAGACATGGAAGGTCGAGAAAGTTTTTCCTAACATATCGGGTTTGAGGAAGTATCACATGATTGTACCTTTCTTCAAGGTCTTTCCACAGATCTGCAGGATCTTTTAATGTGGGATATTCATTTTTCAATCATACGTCAAGATGACGATGAAGGAAAATCATGGCATTGGCTTTATCCTTCTGGGATGTATTATTTTTAGCTTTAATGATATCTCCAAGATCCATTGAATCAAGATGGATTTTAACATCTAGTATCCATGATAAATAATTATTTTTAGATATATCAAAAGCATTATATTCAAGATGAAAGACATTCGCATAATAAAAATTTGTTACCTAAAGTCTTCCTAAAATTTCGTTAGAGTTTCGTGCTGGTAACGTGTTATAAAATAACTAAATAAATAAATAAAGAAGAGGTAACAAATAAAATAAAGAAATATAAAGAGAATGTTTATTGTTACTGTATGTGTATTCCCTCTTTACTTCAATACATGTATTTATAAGCACACAAAATTTACATTTCAAACTTCATTTATTTCTTTTAACATAGGAAAAATGTGCCCTCATAAATGGACATCAATCATCCTTATCCATCTTCGTCACAACACACAGAAGTTTTTTTTTTATTTTCGTTTCCAGGATGCAAAGGGACTAAAAAGGAAGAGAGGGATGAAGGGTATTACAAGGGATCCACGAATTTGTGAATTTTTTTTTATATTAAAAATAAATAAATTCGAATTCGTAACCTTTTAGATGAATATAAAGAGATTATGTTATTTAAATTATAATTTATTGGCCAATAACCACTAATTTATAGAACTTACAATAATATAACATAATACATTAAATTTTATTTTTAGAGATCATAATAAAATAAAATTCCGTACAAAATGAAAACAGATCTTACCTATGTTATTTCTGTTTTTGTTTATATTTAGTATTTATCAATCAAGGAGATGTATCTCTACCAATATATACCAATGGTATAAACATAATATAATATAATAGTTGTGTTATAGAATCCGTAGATTTTATCATTTTAGACTACTAATTAATTAGTATTAATATTTGTGTAGATAAGTCCAAACAAAGCCTAAATACAAGATAATGTTAAAAGCTAAATACTGGCTAGATCGGTCGGTCTTTAAACTTTTTTATAATCTAATAGAATTTAATTTTAATGTTTTGTTAGTGTAAAATAATTTTATATATATTTAATTATATAATATTATATTAATAATTTTATATAATTATTTAAAAAAATAAATATAATTATATAAAATATTTTATATGATTAATATATTAAAATTAAATTTAATTTAATATGATATATTTTAAAAGATTAATAGTTCAATTAATTTTTAAAAGATGTAACATTTTTAAATTTATTACTACAAGATTTTTTTTATTAAATTAGTCTTTTAAAAATTATGAATTAATTATATATATCCTTCAATAATTTTATTAACAATTTTTATCAATAATTGATGATATAAAATTTTAATTGATAACATATATAATACTTGACATATCTAATTAGATATTAATTAGATATATTTATCAAAATCTATTAATTTAGTTAATTTTTTTCAATTATATAGACTATATTTCTAATATAATCTAACAACTAAATTGATAAATTTTTATAAGTATATTTGGTCAACGTCTAATTAGACATATTAGGTATCAGGTATACTATTAATTTATATTCTATGTCTTTAGTTATTGACAAAAATTACTAATGGAGTCACTGAAAAATAAATATGATTAATTTATAATCTTTGAATGATCAATTTAATTGAAAAAAATTTTTAAAAACAAATTTAAAGAATATCTCATATTTTAGAGACTAATTTAACTATTAATCCTATTTTAATATATATATATATATATATATATTTTATTCATTTAAAAACACAAAAAGAAGTTAAAAAGTAACGTAAAAATCTATATATGTTATTTTAAAATCAAACTATTTTAAATATGTTTTTATGTATTATAAATCACACTTTTATATATGATAATATTATCTAGATATTCTAGCTATATTAACAAAACTAACAAATAACTAATTTAAACTTCAATTTTAGACTTTATATATATAAATAAAATAAAAAAAATTTATTATAATTTCACATGTGATAAAAATTTTATCAAATTACAATAAAACTTTGTCCCCATGCATCTCTATCCTAGTATATTGGTAGAGGCCAATCCCCCGTTCAAGTGGGGACTTCATTAGCGGATCTGCTGATAAATAATATCTTTCAATAGGTGGATTTTTTTGCCATTACTAGCCATGTTTTAATTGATGGTGCAACTTGCACACATGAATTTACAATAATAATCACTGATGTGATAATAACATTAATAACAGATGACCGAAGTTATCAACTTTACATGTAATCCACTTATGAATCTGAACATATAGTTGAGCATAGTTTAAAAAGTGAGCCGGAAGGTCTAATATTGACAAATTAAAGGCTCTAATCATAAACACTTATTAGGGTTTGGATAAGTTTATAAGTGACTTTTTTTACTTTTAATTTATGAAAATGTGTATTATTAATGTCTGGTATAATTTTAAAATAAAATTATAACTTTCTAAAAAGCTATTTTGATGCTTAAGAAGAAGTTAAAAAAAATAACTTCTCTTATAATAATTTTTTTTATTACTTTTCTCTTAAAATAAGTACTTTTAGAATTAAAAAACCAAACACAAAATAACTTATTTATAAACTACTTTTAATATAAATATTTATTATTTAAACTATTTTTTTTAAAATAATTTAATTAAGTTATTTAGTCAAACTGGACTTAGGGCCAGTTTGGCTAAACTTCTTAAATAAGTTCTTTTGAAAAAGAAGTTTAAAATATAAGGACTTTTATTAATAATAACTTTTAAATAAGTTATTTTGAGTTTGGATAGTTATTATAGAAGTCCTTGTTTTAAAGTTGTGCATTAAATAAGAGTGATAAAATAGCTTTTAAAAAAAAGAGAAGTTACATTTTTTAACTTCTTCAAAAGCTCTTAAATAACTTTTTAAAAAGTTAAAAGTTTATTTAAAAAATTGTACCAAACACATTAATGTAACTTTCTATAAGTCAAAAGTTGAAAAAAGTTATTTTTGGTGTTTCCAATTCTAAGTTTACATCTTAATAACATTTTATTATAAAATAAACTGAGAGAATTATAACTGCATCAAATTGATCTAAGTCAATGAATCAGACCCAAAAAAAACGCGTTCCTTAAATAATAATGGGTGTCGTATATCGTCATCATCATCAAACCATTACCTACTAATTACAAGGGGTGTATGATACAAGCTTAATTAGTAACCCAAGATGAGAATTGTCGTATAAAAGTGGAGCCAACCACGAGAAAGAGAGTTATAGAAGGCTTTGGATAATTAATTAAAGATGATTGTTATGATGTTTAATAGTGTTTGTTTATTTTATCAAAAAAATTAAAAATTAACATTTAATTTTAAAAATATAAAAATAAATAATTATTAAATATTTAATTTCTTTTATAAAAAATAAATTAAACAAAACTTAAACACCAAATTATAAGCACTATAAATTTTAAAGAGCTTGTAGAAGAGATAAAAAATTGGGCAAGTTAATAATTAGCAACTGGGCAGCCCAATGTGTTATTTTACTTATTTATGACATGCTAGCGTTAAAGCTCAGTAGCTCAGATGTTTTCTCGGACTTCATTATTTTAATTTTGATTTTATTTCAATACATTCAAAAGCTTGCTCACCTTTTAATATTCCAAGTTGGGCCTTTAATATTCCAATCCCAATTGTAATTGGGCCTTTAATTTTCTTATTTGATAATAGAATAACCTAAGTAAGAGTAACTGAAATTTTAGTTGAATGGCAAAATATAGTATCTTTTAGGAAAATTATCAGGTATTCTGCTGTACTTTAACGAAACTCCAATGTTCTATGTACGAACAAGTTATCAATTTAAGATTTGTCTTGTTCTGAAGTGGTTAAGTACAAAATTGTCCTTAAGTTAGAATGTGCAATGTCTATTTTGACCAGCTAAAAAGGATTGTAGTATAAATTGATAGAATGAAAAATAGTGAACAGATGCGTTGTGGCTTCACAAGTGGAGTAAAAGTTTAATGAAAAAAAATAAGAAAAGTGCAATTGTCTCCCTTAAGTTTTCTTTGAGGCATTTTAAGTGATGGTTGCTCTGCGTCTCCAAGTGGAGGTTCTCAGGCTTGATGTTGCTGGGGTTAGATGGTCGTGCACTGCCAGAACAAAGTGAGGCATTCTTGCTTGTTCTAAGTAAGGTACCAAAGTTTATTTTATTTTAAAATTTTTGGATTTGTATGTTGTGTTGTTGCAGTCGTTCGAATTAGAGGACCAAAAATTACACTGTGTATGATTGATTGGTGGATTCTGTAGTTAGGATTTTTATTTGTGACATGGATTTATAATAAGGCGGCGAAAGCAACTATAGATTCCCGTTAGCATTGTGCAGGTAGTTAAATATTTCACTGGTTAGTAAGGGAAAGAAGAATTAGTGTGTATTATTTTAGTAGGAAACTATAGAAAAGATCGTGCATGTCAGGAAGAGGAGTGAAAAGCGTGGCAGTGGATGGCTGAAATGTTAGGTCCTTATAGGCATTACTTAGATAGAATGTCGCGGTGGTAGGTGCTTATGTGTGAATAACCATTAATAACATGGCGAAAACTTCAGGTTTAGGAAGTTGTTAGTTGTAAAGTAGGAGTTTTAGCAAGATATGTTAGTTGATTGTGTTCCAGGTTAGAGTGTAGTGGTTCGAGTGTGTATCATGGTTGCATGGATCTGTTATTTGTTTTTGTTCATGCTAGTGTTCTGTACATGGTTATTGTTTTCTAATTTTATGCTAACCGCTGTTGTGTCTTAATTTATTTTTCTTACCGGAAGAAGGGTTGGTTATTGAGATGGAGGAAGATGGCTACGATGGAGATTCTTTTAACCAAGCACCGGGTAATTTTAGCAAGTCGTCAGAGGCAGGTCTGTTAAGTGGAGAGGATGTGTTCAAGTTGGAGTTTGGTTGTCCAAGAGAGGCCACAGTTTTTTACGAAGAGTACAGTCGAGCAAAAGGTTTTGCGATACGACATGAGAAGAAATTGAAGAACAAGAAAGGGGAGTTTGTTAGGTACACGTATTTGTGCAACCGGCAAGGTTACAGAGACAAAAAATGGCTAGAGAAGTAGGATAGGAAGAGGAAACACAAGGTTGTTACTCGGTGTGGATGTCCTGCTGAAATGCGGATAAAATCGAATGGTGAGACAGGGAAGTGGTTTGTGTCACGCTTTGTGGATGATCATAACCACGAGCTACTACCTGAAAAATTTGTAGAGTACCTATCTTCACATTGAAAGGTTTCTGATGTTGATATAGCTCACATGGATAGCTTGAGGCAAGTTGGGATCTCGATTCCGAAGATATACGAGTCATTTGCTGCACAGGCTGGTAGGTTCAATCTCGTTCCTTTTACTAAGAGAGACCTGTACAACGAGGTTAGGCGGCAGAGGCTATTGCAAAATGGTGATGTTAATGCAGCGTTAAGGGTGTTGGAGGGGGCTGCCCTTGTAGATGAAAAACTCTTCTGGAGGTATGAGGTCGATCCAGGGCAAAACATGTGTGATATCTTTTGGAGTGATGGTTGTAGCCATGATGACTATAACATTTTTGGGGACATTTTGGCCTTTGATGCCACCTATGGGAGGAACAAGTACAATCTCCCAGTGATTGTCTTTTCTGGAGTTAACCACCACAACCAAACTTGCGTGTTTGCAACTGCAATGGTCTCGTGCGAGTCCCAGACATCATATGTTTGGGTATTGCGAACCTTCTTGCAACGTATGAAGGGCAAAGCTCCCACTGGGGTGATAACAGACGGTGACCGATCGATGAGGTTAGCTATTCAGGAGGTATTCCCATGTTCCCATCATCGCCTATGTTCTTGGCATCTATTGAAGAATATGACATCGAACGTCTGTAAACCGCACTTCACGACCTTGTTTAGGCACTGTATGATGGCTGACTTGGAGGTAGAGGAGTTTGAGAAACTTTGGGAAGCGATGATGGAGGAGTGCGATGTCAGGGAAGTGGCGTGGGTAAAGGATATTTACGAGAAGAAGTCCTCGTGGGCCACGGCGTACATACATGGCAGGTTCTTTGCTGGTATTAGAACAACCTCTTGGTGTGAGTCACTCCACGCAAAGCTAGGGAGGTTTGTGAAAAGAAGATACGGCATCCTTGAGTTTGTAACAAATTTTTAGTACTGTGTTGATTTCCTAAAAGACAATGAGGAGGAGCTCAATTTTCGATCATCGTATGGGATCCCAGTCCTTCAGACAGAGTTCCCAGAGCTTGAGAAGTCTGGTGCGATGAGTTTTACGAGGGAAATTTTTTCAAGATATCGTGAGAGTCTTAAGAGGTGTGTTAGGGTGAGTATATTGGAATGCATAGAGCGTGAAGATGGTTGCATATATGTGACACAGAAGTATCGCAAACCACAGATGCGGTGGAATGTACACCATCTAGCCGCAGATAATTCATTCAGATGTAGTTGTCTCAAGATAGAGTCGTTCGGACTACCCTGTGTACACATTCTAGCAGTACTGGTAAGGTTATATATGGAGTTGTTGTCGAAGAGCATTGTCCTGAAGTGATGGTCGAAATGGGCAAAGGATGATGCTGCTCAAGAAAGCCTGAGTTGCCGAGCTGGTGATGATGTTGCGCTGTACCGAAGTCGGGTTGGTTCATTCCTCCAGCACTGCAAATGTTTTGCCAAAGTTGCATGTGTTAGAGAGGAGGACTTTAAGCATTATGTCGAAAAGGTTGTTCGGGACACGCATATGTTAGAAGAAAGGAGCATGCTTGAGTCCCATGGTGCGGAGACAAGTAACATTGCTAAGCAGGGGGAGTTGGTGAAGGATCCAATTGGTGTTAGGATGAAAGGGACAGGACGTAGCAACGACCCAGTGGGCATGCGGGGGGTAAAGCGGCGGCGATGCAGCACGTGTGGCTGTGTAGGCTATAGGCGAACTCGATGCCCAAATCGGGACCTCCAACAGTGCCAGGTAACCTGGAGGCGTCAACTCAGCAAAAGCAAGCTTCACCTGCACAGGTAAGTAGGTTTGTTATTGTGGTTTATTTTAACTTCAAAATTCATGCTAGGACCATTCTGTATTATTTTTCGCACTTTGATTGTATGGTGTGTCAATTTCATTTTGTGTTCCTTTCGGTCCTCAACAAGTGATAATAGTTGATGCTATTTAATTTTATGGCGTATATGTTTGTTGATACATAAATGTGGTTATCAATTTGATGTGGTTTGTTAATTATAAACAGGATCAGGGAGGTGGTCCAATCGAATTTAATACCACCAAGACAGTTGACTTCCCACCCATGTTCGAAAGTATCATATGATGGCTGAGTCAAAGGAGCAAGGTTGTATACGGGAACCGTTCGTTGGAGACGTTGTTGTTGAAGTTGCTTGTGGTGTATATTGTTAGAAGTGGTTTGTTAGGGTCCAGTATACACTGTCTATATTGTTGCTGAATTTGCTTGTAGTAGGGTGTGGTTGTTGATTTTTAGAGTTACCTAGTTGTTGTGTATGATAGTTATTGATGAATTGTCACACATTATTCTATAATAATTAACGACTTATTATTTAATCTGGTACAACACACTGGGCTTCAAGAAATAGCTACTTATTAGTATACACCAAAATAAAGTACTGTATCTTATTAGCTTAGTTGAATTGTTATTTTGGTCGCGAAACCTGTCGCTAGTCAAGAACAAAAAAGCATGGACGCATGAATAAAAGTTATAATCGTAGTTTTGGGAAACGATGAGATACCTGGCAGAGAGAAGCTGCTAGAAACTTTGCAAGGAAGTGCTTCTGTTGATGAGAGTGCTTTCTTGGCTGCAGCTGAAGTTGTCAAAAGAGCAATGCGCAACCTATTGATTAAAAAGCAATACCCTGCAGATAATAGATAACCTAGGAAGAAAACTAGAAATGATAGAAAAATGAAAATGTGGCAGTATTTTTCCTTTTTCATTATTTGTTGTTTCTATTAATATAAATGTTGATTTCCTTGATTTGATTTTATCGCTACTTCTATTATTGGTTCCTTGTGACCCATTTCATCTATTTTCTCATCAGTGAGTCTGAAGATCTCAAACCAAACTGCCATCAATTTTCTATCTGCTCTTTTACTAGTAATTGTCGCAAGCATGTTAACTATATTAACTGTGGTATGATTAGACCTGATCCAGTTTAATTAATGTGATGAGTTACACATCAGTGATGCATTTTGGACCGTCATCATCATGGCAAATTGGTAATTAGAGTTGATAGACTATCACGTCAAGATAGAACTTCTTGTAATTTGATTTAAAAATAAGTTTACTTGAATCATAATCTGATGAGAAACTTGAATTTATTTTGCCAGATTAACCATGAAATGTAGACTGAATCGAAATAGAAACACGAGGAAATCTCATTCATTTGGTGTATGTACACCATGTGTAATTTTTCATTTATTAATTAGTAGTATATAAAGCTTATCCTGAATTTAACGTAACCATCACATTGACAATAACCATTATAGTCGTACACACATTGTGAGTTTCCACTAAATTCAACTTAGTGACTCACTCTAGCAAAAATTACCACTGTTTCAATCCGAGAAGGTCAGTAACCATGTTAGGGACAATAAAGTTAGTAATGCAGATGCCATTAGAGCAGCAGCCTCAAATATTTGAGTAAATATATATTTTGTAATATAAACACATCAACCGTCCATGTTGATGGATGATATACATTGTACCTGAAATGAAACAAGGCATATTACAAAAGTATTCCACCTAATTTACACAGATGACACATGCCAAAAGAAATTTGTGATGCTACACGCTAATAACCCCTGGAACCAAAATGTGACTTTACTACTACGTTGCTATCATATACCATTCAGACCCAGCCTTATATCAACTAGTCAAAAGGCATGCCATGATGGTCACCTAAATGACATCAGATAATCCACATGCACTAACAAATATTTCATAGCAGCAAATGGAGTATCTGAATGTAGTTCCATTACAGAATCCACATGTGTAGACAAATATTTCACAAAAGGACATGGATTTCCACACAAAAACTACAACGGTCAAAAAAAGTGGGAGGGTTCAAAAGGTTGGCAAGACATTTCTGATTTTGAAGGCACGAAACTTCTCGCCAGCAATGCCATGGCCGTCAGGGTACTGAGGTAGCAGGGCCAACCAATGAGCTCCAAAGACTTTCGGCCATGACGTCAATGTATCCCCCTACCTCATTCATCTCAAACCGTACTATGTTTGTAGCAATCTTCATCCTCACGGAGTCACTGTCTACCTGAAAGAAACAAGACGACATCAAAGTGAGACGAGTAAAACCCATGATGCGTAACTAACAATTTATGACTCTCAAGAAAGTCTACAGAGGTGGCGCCTACCATGGGTGAGTTTATCTTGCCCGATATAGTGCCTTCTTACTACAACCAATGTAACATCCAGACTCCGCTCTGGTGGCTGTAGAAAACAAATTAGGAGGTGTCGACACGAAATATACTTATCTGCAGATGCGACCTGCTGCTGCAGGTAATGCGAGTAAATGACAATAAATTTGAAAATGCATGAACACACCTGCTCAAGGAAGTTGGTATGGTATCAGGATAGATGAAGCTCCCCCATATTGTAGGATCTGGGTCTGCATGCATGAAGCTCATGACGTTCCTGTCCATCACAAAGAGCTTGCCCAGAAGGTGGCACTATATATTCATTCGGAATAAAGTATTATCAGATTGTGCATGCTTTAGAGGTAATGCAACGATTACAATAATCATAGAAAGGTAGTGGGGTTTATGCACTTACAATGCAGCGCATGTTGGCCTCCCTGCGCTCCATACTCTGAGGCTTTCTGTCAACATCTAAGGCATACAGTTTTGTGTCTTTGACGTCCAAGAACATCAAGTACCATGCATAGGGGGGTTCGTATACGGGAACGAATACCTGCAAAGTCACGGCACAAAAACAATGACTTACATGACACCAGCATACAAAATAAAAAACCACAACCACAATAAACCTTACATGCTCTAATCGATTGGTCTCATGCATCCAGTTGCGCTCATACTTCCTTCTGATTTCTGCTATAGGTTTATCCTGCAGTACATCTGCAGCAAAAAAGGACGGCAAGAACCATGCTCCTGGTGACATGCTCTTCACAGATTGCCAAGACCCCAAGAGACACATCGTGTTGACAACCTGCATGAAAAAGTATAGGTTGAATCAGATACTGAACAAACGACTCACAACCTAGACTACAAACCACTAAATGCACCGAATGAGGTTGTTGAGTTGTTGTACCGATGCCAAGCCTCATCAAAACTTACATCAATGTGTGGGGTGTACTTTGGACATAGGGAAATGAAGATTCCCCTTGGCATGTTGAATTTTGTAAACTGAAAAAGAACTTCCCTAAAAGGTGTTCACACTATCAGTTATTCCAAGCACACATGATAAATTAAAATTCACACAGAAGAGAGGCTACAAGGATAGAAGAAAGTACTCGTATTCTTCAGCTTTCTTGGGCTTCTTGAATATGTAAGTTGCTAGCTTACACTACTGCAGCGAAAGGCCCATCCCAGGTGTTGGTTTGAACAGTGTCTCGAACCACTGTAGTATATGGGAATATGAACGAAGATAGTTGAGGATTGTATATTCTATAAATGTGTTAACAGAACAATGCAGGAAAAGAAACGTACCTTAGGGATCTGGGCAGCAGCCGAAATCACCTTGTTGTTGTGTCGGCTTCCTCTTCCGCGAGTGGTTTGTCGGATGATGGGTCTCCTATATGGTGGCCTGTTGGTGACCTCCGGCATTAGCTCCTTCATTTTTTTCCACATGAATTCTAGTGTCCTATCCCCGGTCATCACGAAACTCCCAGGTTTTGGGTCTAATTCTGGCACTGTCACCGGTGTAGAGTTGAACAACCCACAAAGTTGTGTTGTAGATTCGAACTGGCTCCACGACTCTAGATTAACAAGGTCCTGTGCATGCAACATGAAGGAAGCTGTTGTCTCTAGGAAGGTTTCAACGATTGGAATTAAAAAGGCAGGGAAAACTTGTTAAGAAATCTTTACGTACCTTGTCCTCAGAGATCACTGATGGCATGTTAGTATAGGCCCTTGCCATATTTGACCCAGTGCTTGTTTTCTTGGCTATACCCGAAGGCCACTGTAGAGTATTACCTTCGGCAGACCTCTCCATACTCGACCCACCGGTGATCCTTGAGTTGATCTCGCCTCATCAATGAATAGATCGATATCATCAGTAGGTGAGTTTGGTGCCACCAAATTGAATGTCTTTACAAAATCAATATCACCTTGTCAGCCGAAAGCCATAATACCACCATTAATTACTCCTCTAAGGAGACACAATCCTATGTCCTCTTTAATGAGTGAGCGGCAACAACCTTACTGCTGTCCCCATGATCCTAAAGCAATGCCATTTCATACTTCAACAACTCCCTCCTAATCCTTACTACGACATTCTCAATTAATCATGCTGTAATTCAAAATCAGACCACGTCATAAACAACTTAACCCTTCCTCGTTCATGTGCAAGGCCCTCAAAAATTGAGTTTTAGGAAGTATTGTTTTAATTTAAAATAAATATAAAAATTAAAAATATAAATTTAAAATTTAAAAATTTAAATAAAAATATTTCTTCTAAAAAAATTATTAATTAAATTTTCAGTTCTCTAATCTCAATTCTAATCTCTAAACCCTAAACCCTAAACCTTCCAACCAATACTTCCTAAAACTCAATGCCCTTTAGTCTAATCATTCAACTGTTCCAACATGGCGATAGGGGAATCGGATTCCCCTGCAAAGCTGTACATGCCAGACTCAGTGTTGCACCCGTTTTAGTCCCCTATCAACTTTGGCACTTTGACCAACTCATTCATCCACTCCAAACGCATATATAAACCACATCACATTTGCCACTCCACACCACCCAAACCACCACAAGCTACTCAAACATGGAGGATAGAATTTCACCATATTATTACTGTGTCTACTAGGGATGGGTGCCTGGGATATACACCTCCCATGAAGACTTCCTTGAACAAATACATGAGTACCAGTACTGCAGCTGGCAGAGGCACGACACTCTAGAAGAGGCTTTGGACGCATGGCTAGTCTACTTCGGAGGAGGGAACATGGTTATTGAGAAAAAGCGCATTGCCAACGGCGAGGCGCCGGACCTCGTACAACCAGATGATCGGCATGAAAAAGAAAAGAACGCCTTGAGAGCCCTACAGGCTAGGTACAATCAAGAGGAGATGGTCAACCCACAACCTACGGAACATAAGTAGTGCATTGCTATTTTATCATCAACATACTCAAATCCAGACACATGTTATTTCTTGTTTTTCTCGTTAACGTATAACCTAGCGCCTCCTCCTCTACACATGTCATGCAGTTGTTCCGGACAAGCTGCTTAAGGATCCTCTAATACACACCGGGATCAGATCCTGGCTCGACAAAGCTTGCGAGAAACTTGACATACCGAACCCCATTTACAGGTGCCTAATGCAGACATACCATGATGGACGTAGATGCTACTGTCACATCGTCTCTATCGTTCCCCCACCATCCTATGAGCCGTTCGTCGTGGCTAGCCGGATCGCTTTTGATCCGACTATAAGTTGGGAGGATGCTGCCCGGCTTTGCATCAGACAACTCTGTTATATGTTGTATACCTACGTTCACGATTATAACTATGACATTGTCGACGAATGGAGGGCCAAATACATACACGTTGCAAGCCAAATTACCACTTTGGAAGCTAGGGTCAAGCATCTCACCGACTGCAATGACGCCCTTGAAGAGAGGTTTTACTCGCAAGGGCAGGGAAGCCGAGGTAGGGGTTCCCGTGCCGGATCGACTAGTCGACGTGGCCGCCAGCTGGTAACTTTGCATCCATCATCCATCACGTTCCAGCTTTCTTCTCACTACCATTTTAACCATACTCTCTCTTATTACTTATGCCTTCTTCATCAGTCTTTACTTTCATTTTCGACTAAACCATTGTACGAAAACATATGTGATCTGTAACCAAGTAAGCCCTAAAGGGCCCTAAACTATCCACTACTTCCCATCTTCCTGCTTGCTGGTAGAATCCAAAAGAAGAGTCAACGATTCGCTTACTCGTAAACTAATAAACAAAAAATCATTAGCATGGTGTCTAACTTATAAAATGAAACTTACTAAACCCGTATCATATCAATGTTACCTAAATTTTATCTTTCCTTTCTTAGCGAATAAAAGATCGAAACAAATTATAGTACATTATACCCCAAAACCATTACACATTATATTTTTTCAGGTGAAAACTCTCTTTTCACTATACTTTTTTCTTAAAAAAACTTAAACTTATGTCCTGAAATTTAATACTTTTAATCTTTTTTTTGTTCAGTACTCATTTTTTAGTACTTTACTTTTTATTTAATTTGGTATTTTTGAAGGATTCAATAATTCATATCATAAAAATTTAAGAACGATAAACAAATTAAAGTACACTTTAATTCAAGAACTCAAAATAAAATTTATACAAAATCCAATAAAAAATTATACATAATCAAATAAAAAATAACAGAAAAAAGTTTTCATAAAAAAATTTGTATTAGTAAAAATGATTGAAAATTTAATATAATATACGACTACTAAAAAGTCCATAACAAAAAGACAATATTATACATTGGCCATGGATTCCTTACTCCCACTTTTATGTGGGAGTATGATTAACCTACAGTAAAATAATTACAAAATGTACCCCGTTTTTTTTTTTTTTTTTTTGAAAAATTTACTAATTAGATTTTGACCCCTCAAATTATTGGTTTTTAATTTTGACCCCTTTCCCTTCTTTGGTACGAGAAACTGAGAGATTACTGATTTTTGGAGAGCATCAACCAGGTTGAAGCCTTTCTCTCCTTCCCTAACTCTGCCCTCACTCTCCACCCTCCTTAGAGTTCTTGAAAAACCCTAATTTTGCCATCCCCGTTCTTTTTCTTATTTCAGATTCAGGGGTATTTCAGAGAAGAGAAGCAGTTAGGGTTTTCAGACAACTGCAATCCCTGCCATTCTCATACCCTTCCTCTGCTGCAAATTTCCACCACCTACTTCCGCCGCCGCGCCACGCCTCCGCCGCCGCCGCACCCTGCCTCCGCCTCCCCCCGCTTCCACCTCGCCCTGCTTCCGCCGCCGCGCCACGCCTCCCACGCTCAATAAGACAAGAGGTTTCTGCGGCCCTAAATCGCTCATCTGGTTCATCAGGTATACATTTTGATTTCATATTCCGAATCTTAAATGTGTTGTATATTAGGTATGTTTTCAACAATTTGTTAATATAAGAGATTTATTTTACTGTTTATAGACGGTTCAATACCCGGTGGAACATGCTGAGAAGTTTGAGAAATTTGGCATGTCGCCTTCCAAAGGTGTTCTTTTCTTTGGCCCTCCGGGCTGCGGCAAAACCTTGTTTACAAAAGAAATTACAAATGAATTCCAGGCCAACTTCATAAGCGTCAGGGACCTGCATTGCTTCTATAGTTGGCCTGGCATTCCAAAATCCACACGGTCCAAAATTCATAAATGGACCGAGTCATTTGTTGTCCTGGGAAAAAAGAAGTCTCAGCTAAAAAGGTTGAAGGATCTTAGAAATGGTGTTGCTTTGTTAATTAATGGTTGGAGATCATAGAAATGATATGAAAAAACCAACAAAAAATTTCAAACAGTCCAAAATTGAAGCATGGACTAAGTTTTTTGTTGAAAGGGAAAAAGAAAGATCATAGCCAGTCAATTGGATGGGAGATCATACATTGCTTTTTTAGTAAAATGAGTTGGATGGTCATACAAATTAGAAATTGTGCTCACAGTGGTTTACCTTAACCGGAATTTCTCCTTTTACTCTAAATCTAAATACATTGGCTTTAATTAGATATCATTATTGTTTGCAAGTACACTACTTAAATCTACTTAGAGTTTTTTTATAAGTTTATTATTATTATTATCTAATCAAGCTTTCTCATCATTTGCCTCCTGTGATGGGTGACAGATATCTGAGGTTGTCAATACTCAATTTCATGAAAGATCTGATAGATATCTGTCGGGAGCACAAAATTGGGGCAATTGGTAAATTTTAAATTGCTTTTGTTACTATATTACCCTATTGGGCTGCATGTCATTGTTTTCATGTCTTATCCTTAAAAAAAATGCTAGTCATTCCTCATTTGACAAGATGTTGATGTCTTTCCTGCTCAGTTCCTATGCTGATACTGAATTTTTGTTTATTATCCCTTTTTTCTGGTTCACATGTTCTAGTAATTGGTTAGTGAAAGCTGTTAATGCTATCTTATAATTGAAATTTCTTTGGTTTGTGAAAGTTGTCCTAAATTCCCCCATATTCTAACCACATTGAATTTGTTGGTCAATCAAATGGAATAGTTTCGACAGCTTTCTCTTCCATGAGTGTTTTAAATTTTAATATTATCACTTTTATCCCAGTTTAGACTTTAGTGTAAGATGTGAATGTGTGCGTGTGCGTGCATGCATGTTTTATTCTTTAATACCTTCTAAATGATGAATATTATTTTTCAAAATTTGTACTGATTTTTCATCTGTTCAAGTAATTCGTTTGTGGTTTCTTTGTCCAAGGTTAGGTTTGGTTAAGTTTGTAATGGGAATGGGTATTTTTCGTTACAGGAAGAAGAAAGTAATATATGGCTATTTAAAATTGTCAGACTCTTAATTCCATTTTCGAAAAAGTTTTTTTCTTTGATATATTTTAAGTCTCTTCTGCCTTATGAGTTTTCCATATTAGAAGAAATAGTGGGAGAAGAAAAACTGGTAAGAAAAAACAAATGAAGAATGGGTTATTTAACTGTAAATTTTTATAGTTATGTTTTCTGTGCTCCTATGAATGCACTTCATGCTCAATTTTATATTGGCAGCAGGGTCATTTTTATTGTTACATTTTAATCTCTCTTGTCTATTCTCTCATTTTTGGATTTTTTTTTCTTGTAATGTTTCATGTATTCAGTCTTAATTAGAGCTTGATCATTATTTGTATCCCGGATAAAGGTGATGAATCAGGGCCAATCATACTTCATCTGGATTCTTTGAGTCTTCACTCTAGCAGATCACTATTTGATAACATCAAAAGGTTAGGATGAAGTAGCACTTGATTTATTGTATACCATATATGTGACATATCTAGTTCATTTCTGCTCTGGTTATTAGTTCTTAAACATATCACAGCTTCCATATCTTGTGACTTCAATACCATCCTATGTTACAAGTAGGTGTTTTTCTTATGTTCTTGTAATTTGTAAGCATATATGTAGATTAATGTAAAATTGACCTCACCATTGTTTTGTATTATTCATTCAACTTGGCCCAATATTCTTAAAATGTATAGCTACAAACAAGCTATCTAAATCCATACGTATGCTTATAGAGGAAATCATGTGTCACAAAATGGTCCTCTGGCCTTCTATCTTAATGACATGATACAAGTTTGAAAACTTAAAACATATGCAGATTTTACAGTTTGAATGAAAGGACTGAAATAATGAATAGTTATTAATTATTATAAGGCTTGTACTGTTGTTGTATTTAATGGTGCCACTGAACATGGTTTGTCCAAAATAGTTGTCATGTTGTTCCAAGTCATTAGCAATTAAGAACCCTAAGATTCCAAACACAATACTTTTAATGAATAAATTTTCTCACATCCATGTTCTATGGATTTGAGTACCCCTCTCTCTTGTAAATTTGCCACCACTCTATACAAATTGCCAAAACCACTTCTGTGTGCTGATGCAGCAGCTGGCACAGGAAAGTGCCTAGAAAATTAAACACCTCATCAATTAACTCAAAGAAAGCAGTGTGTTTAAAATAAGGTCATTTCAGCAGGAATGGCATATGCATATCTAATCTTGCGAACAATCTGTTTCTATGGATTGAGGTGGCAGCCAAGCAAACTTTGCGGGGTTCTCAAAGGGGAAACGATGTGTTCTTCAGTGGCCGCGAGCGGCGGGAATTTTGTGACATGGGATCAGAAATATAGATAGATTATAGATAGAGGATATATACTCTTTAATATTTTGTTGTCCTTTGCACCCACCGCATGCATAGCTGGCATTGCCAATTGTTCTTGTCTTTCTGTTTTTACTCTTATAGTTTCACCATTAGATTTTGGATTCACGCTTCTTCATTTCTCCTTAATACAATAAATGAAACTCGTGTCCAATTCCATGATTCCTAAGATTGACACTATTGGATTGATTTCAATTTTAAAAGATTGTGATTTGTGATGGCTGGTACTCGGTGTTTGGCAATTTATTTACAAACTTAAGTTTCATTTTGAATTGTGTATTGGTGTTTAGGAAGTTATGGGTCAGGAATTTTCTCATGAAGGGGTTAATAGCGAGCATACATCATATGATCAGTATGAGCATGAGGAAGAAAAACATGAGGAAGTTGACGTGGATTATATGGATGAGGACGACATAAATGTGGAACCAATGTTCGATTATCACGGCTTCGATGAAGGGTATAACATTGACTCACTCGAAGACATTGGGATGATAGAATTTTGGAACATCAGGGATGAAGATGTATGTCATTTTCACTTTTCTGATGTCGACATTGCATTTGAGTTCTACAATAGATATGCAAGGACAAGAGGCTTTAGTGCTCGGAAGAACAGGACTAGGAAGAGTCGTGCGGGCGCACTTAAGTTGAAGAATTTTGTATGTCATCGTGAAGGATTTAGACCGCCAAATAATTACGGCATCGGAAACCTTAAGAGAAAACCTACACCCGAGACAAGGTGTGGCTGCAGTGCAATGATGGAGATTCGTGTAGATGCACCTAGCGGTCGTTGGTTTATTTCTTATTTTTCTGATGAACACAATCATCCGCTTCTGGATCCTCGGTTGACTGGATTGCTCCCTGGGCATAGATTCATGTCCGAGGCTGATATTGGCCACATGGTTAACATGAAAAAGGGTGGGATTAGTATTGGGCAGATATATCAGGCATTAGCAAATCAGGCAGGTGGCTACGAGTATCTCTCTTTCACGCAAAGGGACATGTACAATAAAATAGCAAAGCAGAGGCGCCAATTACCAGGTGATGCATATGCAGCTTTGAAGTATCTAGAAGATCAAGCAACAAATGACCCTTCTCTCTATTTTAATCATCACATGGATGCCGATGGTACTTTGCGCAATTTATTCTGGTGCGATGGTCTCAGCAGGGCCGACTACTCATTATTTGGCGATGTGCTGGCGTTTGATGCTACCTATAAGAGGAATAAATATATGTGTCCACTGGTGGTATTTTCTGGTGTCAATCATCACAATCAAACAATTATCTTTGCTGCTGCTTTAATTTGCGATGAGGAAAAAGACACATACAGGTGGTTGCTACAACAACTGAAGGTGGCAATGAATGGGAAAGCACCTGTTTCGGTGATCACGGATGGTGATCTATCAATGAAGTTCGCCATTGAGAAAGAGTTTCCTAATGCACATCATAGATTATGTGCATGGCATCTGATTCGCAACGCAACAAGTAACATTGGCAAGCCCCAGTTTACATCCATGTTTAGAAAGTGTATGCTAGGCGACTATGAAATTGATGTATTTCGTCAAAAGTGGTTTGAAATGGTTGAGGGATTTGGTGTCAAAAACAAGAATTGGGTCCTAGATATGTATAAAAAGAGACATTCATGGGCAACTGCACATATAAGAGGGAAGTTTTTTGCTGGTTTTCGGACTACTTCTCGGTGCGAGGGATTAAACTCGATCATTGCAAAGTATGTCAACTCAAGGTACAATCTGGTTGAGTTCATTCAACACTTTAATCGTTGTGTCGACCATATAAGGTGGAAAGAGGTCCAGGATGACCTCGCCTCTGTGAATGGGAGACCCAGTATGCAAACCTATTTTCAACAGTTAGAGAGGAGTGCTGCCAATGTTTACACCCTATCAATATTTCATATGTTCCAACCAATCCTTGTACGGGCTGCATCAATGAAGGTAATAAATATGAGGCAAACTGGCTCTTATGTGATTTACTCTGTCGGTTTGGACCAAACGCCAAATGAGATGTGGCGTGTATTCTGTTGTGACATTGAGATGGAATTCAATTGTTCATGTATGAGAATGGAATCGCTAGGCATACCTTGTGAACACATAGTTTGCGTCTTGGTGCATGAAGATATAGAGGAGTTGCCAAGGTCATTAGTGTTGCCTCGGTGGACCAAGACTGCCAAAGTGGGTTTGCAAAATGCGGTCGGGCTTCATTGGGATTCTTTGATGCTAAGTCAGTACGGTTGTTTGATGGATTGGTTTAGACAACTAGCCAACTTTGCTTGCCGAGATAACGAGAGATTTATCTTTACACAGGAAATGGCTATGAATTTGTTGAAACAATTTAAGGAGGAATATGCTGCACAAAAAGGGGGGGTCAATGATGCAGATAATGTAAGAGATGGTGTGCAAGTGGATGCTTCTGGAGCTGGGCTCGCAACCAATGATCTCGGACATAGCATGCCAAGGGACCCAAGAAAATGTAAGACAAAAAGGGGGGCTTCACAGTCCAATAAAAGAAAACATCGATGTGGACAGTGTGGCATGGAGGGCCACAATCGAACAACTTGTCGTGTTCGTCGTGGCATCTCACAGTCAGAAGGCCTTGGAAATGACACATTTGATAATGACTCGGATGACCACATGAACATTGAAGATGACTCATTGGTAAGTATCTTTACCAATGAGGTATGACAAAGTTTTATTTGCTGCTTATTAGCTAGTACTAATAATATTATATTGCTGATATTATAGGTATATGATGAGAGTGCTTCCTACAGTAGCAATGAGGTGCTGTAATAAGGTATGGTTAATGCTTTAATTTCTGGTATCCTCTAATTTTTAGTTGATTTGGGATTGGTGTAATTTTTAATTTATTTCTTAACTTCTTTGATGAATTCTGCAGGTTCAATGGGTAAGCCAGTATGTCATTTTGAAAATTTTCTTTATAGTTTGTTTTTGTTTGCAAATTAATGTTTATGTTTATATATGTTGCAGTTAGAGTATTCACAAGCCTCCAAGAAAATGCACCAAAAAGCGGTATCCTTGCTTCCTTTATTTTTTCCATCCCCACTAATCAATTTTTCTGTCATTATTATTGTTACTTCCATCAAAGCAATTTTTATACTGTTCGTGTTATTTTATCAAACGAACATATGAAGTTTTTACCGTGTTACATTAGAACAAATTCATTTCAATATTTATGTTTTTGGTGGTCTTTTAATTTAACTCTTTAGTAGTACTGCATTCGTATCTTAATTATGTATTTGTGACTGTTTCCTTAATTCTTTTGAAGTTGTAATGGGTTCCGCAATTAGTGTTGCTACAAATTTCACACTCCTAAGCCAGATATTGTTCTACCAAAAACCAAGGGTCACTGAGAAAGAGAAGAAAACAAAATAGAAGAACTATACAAAGTCATGTATACTGCTACTTCCGAGTTCCTCGTGTTCATCTTTCAACAGGTGCTACGTCCTTGAAGCCATACTCAAAATTTTATCACTGTTGAATTGACCCTTTTGAACATTTACCTTTTTTCAACTGCTGATTCTTAAGGTAGCCAACTTAGGATGGGTAACTGGGGGACTTAAATGGGTAATTTCGGAGAGTGATGTAATATTTTTTTTTTTTGAGTATTTTAATTGATTTCATGTAATCTTTTGTTTTGGTATTAACTTAATGCAATTTTAACATTTCAAAAAGTTTTTATAAGGTATTGTATAATTAGGATCAAACAAGTGAACAACACTGATATAACTTTAAAATAATAGTTCATATAATATAATATTATATGAAATATACATCTAAGCAGCATTAAAGACCCAGAACCCCAAAATTTTAAATAATTCTTTTCAATTTAAATAAAGATGTTATGGGTGTATCATAAGCCACCATAATTGAAACCTCTCGTTAACATCTGACCGTATCTTATTCCAATCTCCGGTGACGAAATCCAATGCTAAATACATTCTACTCCTTTCCTCATGCAGCTGTAATTTATTTTACCAAACGTTAACACATGTATTAGTGTAATTAAAGAGGGAAATTGTCTATGTTAAAAGTTACCTTTGGAGGGACCACATGAGTGAATTCCTGTTGCAAATCCATCCACTGCATAACCCATACAGCTGAATCATTGCTGTGTGAAAATGTATCATGCAGAACAACATAAGGAAGTCGAAATAAGTATATATATAATATTAAATTAAATAACCAACAATTTGAATAATTACCTATTTGAGCACCTAGGAATACCTATTGCTTTACGAACTTCCCAACCCTCAAAACTCACTATTTCTTGTATACCACATTTTGCATACTTCTCTGAAAATATTATCTCAGAAAGAGCCACTCCCTGTAATAAGAATAGTGTGCTTTATTATTCGAGGTAATGTTATTATTAACTTTGTTTCTATAGTAGGAGAACTTACTATATTTCTAATATGATGCTTGCGTGGTTCATCATTTTCAACCTTACAGTGAGAGTCTAAATGATAAAGTATTTTGTCAGAGATGCTCATTACCATTAGATACCAGTGATCATTATCCTTGATTGGGACATATATCTGTATAACAAATACGATGTAATATGTATAAGTACAAGTTTGAGTACTTTTTATTATAATAAAAATATTCCAATAATTAATGAGAACTTACAAATTGAAGGTCACGGGTTAGTGGCATATAATGTGCATATTTTTCTAGTAGGTCATGATCTTCCATATGTAACGTAACGTCATCCTGGGAATGTTTGAGCACAATGGTTATTTATTTTACTTAGTTAATATCCAGAAAATCAAGATTTTGACTTACCGCAAATGATGGTGGAAGGGACCAAACATTTTTTAATTTGGTCATGCTAATATTTGATGTTATCTTCAATGCCATCAGCTTTATTACCAGTTCAGACACTTGCTTTCCAGGTACGAGACAGAACAGATCTTCTCTAGTTGCAGTTGTATCGTGAATATGAACCAAATCCTCTCTAACACAAAGCCAACACGTTATCAACAGAGAGAACTAAAATTAAAAATAAAAGATTAAAAAAAATGCTCACGCTATATCATTATCAGCAGCAAAGATGTACATAGCCATGTTGACCAAATCCTCACTCAACCTCATATCTTGTGGTGGTTTGAATGAACAGTTAAGATTCTGCACAAAACGTAAAAGTTATCCAAAATATACGTATTTGAATATTATGCCAATAATTTTTTTTAACTAAACCAAATACCTTTGGGATAGAAGTGTTCTTGAAAGCCATTTTTTTTTGTTTCGCAGCGGTCGTTAACCGTTCTTTGTCTATGGTGAAAGTTAAAGACCCTTTGCGTACTCTAGTTTCCGCCATCTTGCTTGATAGTTGACCTTTGTGCTCAATTTTTGGCATTTTAGCTAGTCGTGCAAACGCCATATTTTGGATAGATGGTGGATTATTAAACCTTGCCAATTTGTCCTTTTGCCTTAGAAACGTACTCGGAAGTTCTTGCACAGTTTTATTAGTTTTGCTATTTCTATGAATACCGAATCTTGACTTTGGCTTCGATTTTTCTTCTCCATCCAGGCATGTTTGCATGCCTTTGTAGAACGATGATGGCAGATTGTGCAAAATCTCAACGTCCTTATTCTTGTCGGATAAATCCGTGAACACACAATTTTCGGACTTTACTTGCAACGGGCTAGAGTTTTTCTTCGTTACATCATCACAGGGTTTATTCTTCATCTCATATAGGTCCGTATTGTCGAATTTCTCATGCGTCTCATCAGTTTTACATTGAGGGGCGGTTAATTTATCAAGTGACTTCTTCGCCATCCACATTGCCTTCTCCATCTCATCAACTCTCTTGGATAAAGACTACATTATAAAATAGAAAATTAGCATTGGTATATATAAATAACATTGCAATATTATCATGAGTTGGATATATTACCTCTATGGCATGTAGTATTTGTTTCAACGGAGAATTTTCAATAATTTTCATCGAAGAGGATCCAATGTGATCGTCTACTACTTTTTCTTCCATTGCTCTATTAGAATGTAATTTTAGTTTTACAAGAGATAGTTAATAGTGTTCTATGCTTGAGCGTTTACATATATGAATAAGATTATGTTTCACACAACTAATTCTCTTTTAAAATTTAAAATTAAATTTGATAACAAAAAATTGTCATTATACTTTAAATAAAAAAAAATATATACCCAAAATTAAAATAGTTTCCACGGCATACATTACCCAGCCTTTATCTTGTATTAAATTAATAATAAATTCTTGTTTTATAATTCTAATATTATCTTTTTGAAAAAGATAATATTAGATTTTTTTATGCAATCTTATTATTCTTAACTTCTTATCTTCTTACTCTAATTAGATAACTTTTAAAAAAAATGATAAAAATAAAATATCTTAAAATTTGTATTATTTTTATCTTATCTTATCTTTTATAACCGAATTTGCTATATATTCATCCTAAGGGGTTATATGATACCGTACAAGACAAAATACTACTATCTGAGTGAGTAGTAGAAGATGGCTCCACCGAAAAATATGCAGTTCAAGAGTATGTTTAACGATATAACAAAAAGGATAGAAAATTTAGAATCGGTCATTCATGTTCTACACCAAAAAATTGATTTGATCATGGGACAACAGAAAACTTCCACAAATAGTAGTTCCATGTTGGATCCTACTGTAGTTGTGCATTCTTGGGAAAGTACAAAAACTAGTGATCTTACTGGTATTATGCCAATTCAACCCAAGAAGTTATTCCACTTGGATATTACTTGTGAAGCTACAACTCCACCTAATGGACAATCACATGTTAGAGTAGGAGCTGTACTCCCAAAGGTAACTTTAATTTTTTTCTTCTTTCGTTTATTTATTCTTTTTTCTTTATTTTTTAGTGTAACCTTGAAACTATTTTTTTCATCTTCAGTGGTGGACACTTGTTGCATTTGAGCCTACTGCTTCGATGATGTTAAACGAATCTCAAGTAGTTGTTGCAGTCTATATTTTTTCGGATACGTTAGATCCGTACGTGTGGTTAATGATTATGTGTATAATGTAATGGTATAAAGATTCTATGCTTCTCCCAGCTAACCACTTTATGAATTTGGCAGTTCTGAAGAGTTGGTAATCTCAGATGAAAAGGGTTACAGAAGTACATTTAGATGTCTTGTCCCAGAGAGATGTGTCGAATCACGAGTAAATGCATATTATTCTTTTTCTTGTAATTATATTTTTAAGCCCCTATTTACCAATAAACATGTTTTACATATAATTGTAACATATTGTAGGTTATAAACCTAGTGGCACTTATGATGACACGTATATTTCGACGTAGGAATGAAGATCCAATTTGCTGGTTCATGCCTACACATTTTGCAGTAAAGTTATCCCTATAATATAAAGAAATTCTTAGTTAATATTTTGGTCTAATAGTTTGATTGGATATACTAATTTAAAAGAAGTTCTTTTTTCTAGACTAACCCATGCTATGTACTCACACGGTAAAGTGTATTATTAAATTAGCAGTTCAAAAATAGTTGTTAAATTGAAAGCATATTTTCATTTAACAATATTTATTTGTATGCAGCGATATGCTTTAAGCGACAAATATATACCGGCAGAGGTTATCTTTGATTTCCTTGGAGCATATATGTCACTGAAAATTAGCCACGTCATTAGGGTACGAGTGACCAATTTGTTTTCCATTAATGTACTATTATCTATTTTTAGTGTTTATAATGGTTTAAGGTTTATCGCAGGTGTTTATCCCTATCTGTGAGGAACTACATTGGTATTTGGTTATTGTTGACTTTACGAGTCGTCGCCTAATCATATTGGATTCACTGCCTTCTGTCGAAAAACATCAACAACGCAAAAGGAACGCAATTAAAGTGGTAATTATTTGTTCTAAATCAGTACTCAATGATTTAGAATCACTTAACAACTTAACAATTTAAATAACCATTTGCTGTAACTAGTACTCTTAGTCAATTTAACTCATTTACAATTCACTTTTTTTTGTGTCATGAATTTACTCTTGTACAGGCAACTTATTTAGAAGCGATGTTAGATGATCATATTTTTAATGATGATAAGTCTAAAGTTATAGATTGCTCCACCTTTTGGCCTATCACACCTTTTGGCCTACCCACTCAAAAAAATAGATCGTAAGTCTATTATATAATTTTTTCTTTTAAATATCATTACGTTCAATAGTTTATATCTTATATGGATATAATAACTATTTGTGGAATGCTTTATATCTTAAGAATGATAGCGGAATTTGGGTGACCAGTTGGATGAGAGAATGTACTTTACCAGATAACTTCAATATTCAGGTCATATTTATAACAAAATATTTTTAACATAATTTTTTCAACACACTTCTAATTAGAATTATATTGTTGGTGCTCTAAGCAGATTAACGACTCCACACGAATGAGACTTGCCGTGGATCTGGTTTTAGAGGAGTACAACGATTTGTGTCTCGTAATAGAAGAAAATGCTTGGCAATATAGGACCAAGGTGGAAGTAGAGCATGAAGACATTTAGAAATGAGGAATTATCTTTTTAGATATTTTTAATATTTTTTTTGAAAGACAAATTACTAAGCTATGTTTCATTAGTTTTTACACTAATTTATCTTTCTATATATTACAATTCTATATTACTAATTTCCTTTACTTTATTGGTTAATATAAATTATTCATAACCTATATATTTTATTTCTGTAAATAACGATGATATATATAGAGAAGAAAATGTGTTTCTATTTTCTTATTAAAAAATAGAGAAGGTGAGTGCAATATATATAAAAGTGAAATGAGAAGTGAGAACAGGTTTGATCTGTATATTAATAAGCAATTCGACCATTACAAGACAATGAAAGTGGCATCATCTGCATAAATATTATCCTTCCCAAGTTCAGAATCCTTGTCCCAAATAAGCTTTTGTTACTATATTACCCTATTGCATGACATCTAGTAGAAGAGTATAGTTTGATGGCCCGAGATTTTGAAAAGGCAGGCCTCTGCGTCACGCCACTGTGAAAGGCTGATGTATACATAAGAGAGATCATGCCATACTTCAACTTCCAAATTCCTAATCTGATCTCTTTTGTCCTGTCACCAATGGTATGGAAAAGGGTAAGGACCTTAAAGCAATATGACTATGAAAAAGTATTTTGGGATTGGAAAAATTAAGAAAACAAACCTTAAATAGCTTATTCCGAGAACCAAAACTTTTACTATGAACTTGAAGAACAGCAAGAAGCTGAGTGTATGTCTCAATGGCACTCTTTAACTGGCCCTGAGCGATCTGAAGTTTCGCCTTTGTTCGTAACAAATCACCTTGATCCCATTTCCCAGTCTGATCCAAAGCAGCATTGATAATAGATTCGGCATCTAAGAACCGCTTTTGTGCGGATAATACCCTAGATAACAGTAACCAACCTTTAACATTAGAGCCAACTTCAAGTTTTACAATGCACTTAGCATAATGAAGTGTAGCATCCAACTTCCGTTGCTCAGCGTATTCTAAACTCAGATGGTATAATACAACAGGGTCTTCCATTCTGCTCAATTTGCAGGCAGTTTCAAGGGTATGAAGTGCTTCAGATTGTCTCTTAACCCTCTCAGCATCAGAAATGGCCAATTTCGAGTATGCAGAAAGTGAAACACCAAGTAAGAAATTGGCCATATTTTCTAACTGATTACATCTTCCATCCAAGTTCTCAAGTGCCATCCGAGCAAAGCTTACCCCAGGGTCTTTTGTAACACTGAAGTTCTCGCAACAAATCTTAGAAGCCATTAACAAACTTGGAACATGTCTTGGGTCCTCTCTATTACTCAGCAGTTTTCTAAGAAGATCCAGCGCTTCCACGTTCTTCCCTGCTCCGTAATAACAAAGAGCTAAAGCATAGAACCTCTCCTTTCGATGGATAGTTCCAGGAAGCAATTCTTTCAATTGATTGGCTAAAATCATCAAATATCCAGAAACAGATAGAGCAAATGAAAGGTGGTCCAAAATTGAAGGATCCCACTCAATTCTATTTAGAGTGACTTTTCTTAGCAAAATCATTAAAAGAAGTATAGCCTCTTCAATGTTGTTTCTAGGCACAAACGATCCGTCCATTTGCAGCCCAATAGGGTAATATAGTAACAAAAGCAATTTAAAATTTACCAATTGCCCCAATTTTGTGCTCCCGACAGATATCTATCAGATCTTTCATGAAATTGAGTATTGACAACCTCAGATATCTGTCACCCATCACAGGAGGCAAATGATGAGAAAGCTTGATTAGATAATAATAATAATAAACTTATAAAAAAAACTCTAAGTAGATTTAAGTAGTGTACCTGCAAACAATAATGATATCTAATTAAAGCCAATGTATTTAGATTTAGAGTAAAAGGAGAAATTCCGGTTAAGGTAAACCACTGTGAGCACAATTTCTAATTTGTATGACCATCCAACCCATTTTACTAAAAAAGCAATGTATGATCTCCCATCCAATTGACTGGCTATGATCTTTCTTTTTCCCTTTCAACAAAAAACTTAGTCCATGCTTCAATTTTGGACTGTTTGAAATTTTTTGTTGGTTTTTTCAGATCATTTCTATGATCTCCAACCATTAATTAACAAAGCAACACCATTTCTAAGATCCTTCAACCCTTTTTAGCTGAGACTTCTTTTTTCCCAGGACAACAAATGACTCGGTCCATTTATGAATTTTGGACCGTGTGGATTTTGGAATGCCAGGCCAACTGCAGAAGTAATGCAGGTCCCTGACGCTTATGAAGTTGGCCTGGAATTCATTTGCAATTGCTTTTGTAAACAGGGTTTTGCCGCAGCCCGGAGGGCCAAAGAAAAGAACACCTTTGGAAGGCGACATGCCAAATTTCTCAAACTTCTCAGCATGTTCCACCGAGTATTGAACCGTCTATAAACATTAAAATAAATCTCTTATATTAACAAATTGTTGAAAACATACCTAATATACAACACATTTAAGATTCGGAATATGAAATCAAGATGTATACCTGATGAACCAGATGAGCGATTTAGGGCCGCAGAAACCTCTTGTCTTATTGAGCGTGGGAGGCGTGGCGCGGCGGCGGAAGCAGAGCGAGGTGGAAGCAGGGCGAGGCCGAGGCAGGGTGCGGCGGCGGCGGAGGCGTGGCGCGTCGGCGGAAGTAGGTGGTGGAAATTTGCAGCAGAGGAAGGGTATGAGAATGGCAGGGATTGCAGTTGTCTGAAAACCCTAACTACTTCTCTTCTCTGAAATGCCCCTGAATCTGAAATAAGAAAAAGAACGGGGATGGCAAAATTAGGGTTTTTCAAGAACTCTAAGGAGGGTGGAGAGTGAGGGCAGAGTTAGGGAAGGAGAGAAAGGCTTCAACCTGGTTGATGCTCTTCAAAAATCAGTAATCTCTCAGTTTTTCGTACCAAAGAAGGGAAAGGAGTCAAAATTAAAAACCAATAATTTGAGGGATCAAAATCTAATTAGTAAATTTTTCAAAAAAAAAAAAACGGGATATATTTTGTAATTATTTTACTGTAGGTTAATCATACTCCCACACAAAAGTGGGAGTAAAGAATCCATGGCCTTATACATTACATAGGGATGGATGACAAAATTCGCAAAAATAAAATAAATTTTTTATTTCACTTTTTCTACTATTACTATCGAACGCGCCACAATTTTCGGCTTCGATTAAGCGAGACTATAAGGCATACAACCACGTTTGTGTTTACAAATAAAAAAATAAGGCAAACAACCGACTCTCCCTGCCTGGTCCATCCTCCACTGGCCCAATCAACCCAACTGCCTATACCCAATTAGGGCCCTACAACAGCATTGGCTCGGCTGGCCTCGACCTCAACTGTGGCTAACCTTGCCTCTTGCCGCCTAACACCAATGGAGAAAGAAGACATTTACACTCCTCCAGCAGAGCTCAATTGTTGGGCCTGTTGACTGCCTTCCATACTCCTTACTTCAATGTGCTGCACAATAACTATAACTCCTTACATGTTGGCCCTTCCAATACTTTAAATTAAATTTCTACGATAAAAAGGCTTGACACACTGCAGTTTAAAAGTACAACGGAACATCAGATCCGTTTCCTATCTTTTAATATGATCCACATAAATTCAAACCTTAATAGTAGTAGTCAAATAGCTGATAAAACTGTTAAATATGTATATGAGTAAATAGTGTACACGAATTTATAATATCTTAGATTGGAGAAAAAAATTAATTAAGAGATATTTAAACCTCTAAACTTGACAATTTGTTATTTTCCCTCATATTTGAGAAATTAAAAATTTTAGTTTCTTCCAAAAAGTTATAATATGTGCAAATGAGACTAAATGAGTTCATATCTTATTGCATAAAAAAAGTACAATAATTTCATTTCATTCGATTTCAATTCACATCCTCTTATTTATTTTAGTTTTTATAATTAGTGTATATAGCACTACTGTAAAACATAGTATTGTCAATAATAAAAAATTAATTATTTGAATAATATTTTAAATAATTTTAGTTAAATCCAAATAATATTTATTTTTTATTATATTATATTGGACAAAAATATCTAACCACAATTTATATTAATACTAATGTAATTTTAATTAAAATTGATTTACAAAAACACATTGATTTAACCAATGTATATAATTCTAGATACAACAATGTATATATCAAAATCAGTTATCAAAATTAATTACTAATATAAAATAGGATAAAACACATAGATAAAAGAAATAGCATCTAATATTACATAAATATCTTAAAACTAAAACGTTATATGCATGTCTTATTTTTTCAATGTTTATATGTAAGTCGAAACCACCTAATTCGATTTACTATGAATTGGGACCTCACTTTTCTCTCTTCAAAGAATATTGGAAGAAAATGGAAAGAATGTGTGAAAATGTAATTTAAAACAACAAAATTTTGAATTGTATATATAGGTATAGAAGTAATAAATTGAAGCCACCCAATTTGATTTATTATGGACTGGAATTCAAAGTCTCCTGTTTCGATTTAGTAACGTTTTTTCCTACTCATTCGAAATTGTATATCTCTATTTACCTTTTTGCATACTAATTTGAATCTTACCGATTCAATTCACCATGAAAAGTCCTAAATTGAATTTTCCTGGTTTAATTTACATAGAAACACTAATAAGACATGCAAGTAACATTTTCGATTTCAAGACATTCGTGTAATATTAGATGTCATTTCTTTTATTTATGTGTTTTACTTTTATCTTACAAAATATATGTTAACAGAATATAAAATACATATTAATAATGAGTTAAACATATATATATATATATATATATATATATATATATACACAAATATACTAATTAATTTTAATATATAAATAATATTTTTATTTTAAATATAATACGTAATAAAATTTCAAAATGTTGGAAAAGAAATTCATCAGATAAAAAATTGAAAAAGGGTAGAAGATTGTATGCTCATCGTGGATGGGTTACGTTGAAGTTAATTAGATGAAATGAACGCGGTAATTTAATTCTACAACTACGGTTAGTAGTCAAATCCCATCCCAAATCAAATGTGATCTGTAAGTTGACCCCACAAAAAAATCTGAGCTGTATGTTTTAAACACCGGGAAAAGTATTTAATAAAACAAGAAAAATTAAATAAAGTCTTTGCTTTGCTAATAACAGATGGAAGTAGCTAATAAAAGCCTCTATATATATATAAACAGGCACCACCAATATTTGGGTTTCCATGCATTCGTTCACCTCTCTTTGTGGACGTTGTTACTCTTACCCGTATTCTCTTCTACCTCCCTCTCTTTCTTTCTTTCTTTTTCTCCTTCTTCTCATGGTGGAAGCTTCCTGCGTCGTTGGCTTAGATTCCCTTCGTAAATTATGCAAAGCCTACAAATCAATCTTCAAAAGATGGTTACGTCGTAAGAAGCAACGATTTTCATCCTCAACGAGAAAATACAACCAACAATCTCACAACCATCTTCATCATCAGGTAATCACACAAATAGGGTTATCAAATATGTGATGATATATTAATACTAATACATAAAGATTTAGTTTAGCAATATGTTACCAAAACGTCTTCATAATAATCTAGGTTTTCCATGATTAATTAGCTTCATTTTGCAGCTGATTTAATATGAAAATTCATGTGCAGTTATTTTTGTCTGAAATTGATAGTTAAAAATTATTAGATTATAATTTAGTCAAATATCAAATTATTTAACGACTCTCGATAATTAATTTTATACGAAGCCAATTGCACCTGAATTTCTACTTAAATGGATTTAGAAATAGACACGTCAATGAAAAATCTATTTTGATCCTTGCAACAGAAACATTTTGATGAAGCTAGCGAAGCGGGTGCCTGCTTCAATGGAAACAATGACAATTTCAGATCGAATAACGACGATGGTTCTAGAAACAACAATAATGGTCCATCAACGAGTTCAAGAAGATTATCAAGCTTGCATTCACAAAGACATAGGGCTAGCAGAAGCTGTGAATCCATACCCGCATCACTGTTATGGAGCAAAAATGGCAGCGGTTGCAACAGTTTCAACCTACCGCCGCCGCAACTCTCGAGAAGCTCGAGTGCTCGGAAGAGCTTCTCTTCTACAATCATGTATTCCAGTTCATCGTCTGCGATGCTAAAACCGCAACCCATCGAGATGACGGTTGAGTGCACCCTTGAGGAGTTGTGCCATGGATGCATTAAGAAGTTCAAGATCAAAAGAGATGTCATCACTCCTAATGGGTTAGTATTTGTATTTCTTCTTTCCAATCTTTCCTCCTCTTTCTAAGTTTTACAATACTAAGTATTGCATTTTGTTAAAAACTATTAGAATATAACAAGAAATTCATATATTTATTTTCTCAGTTTAATTTTTCAAAAAAGTATTATGACATAGTATTACTGTATGAGAGCTTTATAACCTTTTTGTGATGGGATATTAAAATATGGTAGACATTCACATGTAATTGTCTCTTTATGTGAAGTTAATTTTAATAATTATTAAATAATTTGATAAATTTAACTAAATTATTATCTGATATTCTTAATAATCAATCAATTTTACATGAAAATAACGGTACTTAAATAGTTAACTTAAATTTGTTGGGACGTAACTTCATGATAAAAGCTATATAATTTATTAAGAAAATTTCTTTAGTTTAATGAAAGCAACAAAATGTTAGTTCTATTAAAATAAAAAAATAATTATTTAAACAACCAAAAAATAAATAAATAAATAATTATAATGTGAATTTCACTTGTTTATTTTTCCTTTGCAGAATCTATATATCATATGTAACAATTGTAACATTCAATGGTTTTAACTACTTAACACTTGAAGAACTTCTAAAATGCAGTTAAAATAATAACTACAGTGGAACTATAAAGTATGTAACGAGTTTTACCACTTTGATAATTTATCGAATAAATCCTATCCCTCATAAATGATAAATCCTCTTGATTTTGATGGTGTATAGGGAAATGTCTCAAGAAGAAGAGATCGTAACGTTAAATGTGGAGCCAGGATGGAGGACTGGTACAAAAATTACATTTGAAAGTTCCGGAAATGTTAGAGCTGGTTTATACCGAGAAGACGTAATATTTTCTATATGGGAGAAAAAGCACCAATTATTCCGAAGAGAAGGTGATGATTTGGAATTGGTGCTTGAAATTCCTTTAGTAAAAGCACTCAGTGGAGGCATAATACCGATCCCATTATTGGGTGGAGAAGAGATGAACGTGAGTTTTGAAGAAGATATCATATTCCCTGGTTTTGAGAAAGTAATCTCTGGCCAGGGCATGCCAATTTTCAATGATCCAGACAAGAGAGGAGACTTGAGAATTAAGTTTCTTGTTGAGTTTCCAACATATCTCACTGATCAACAACGGGCTGAGGTTGTTAGCATATTACAAGAGTAGTCTTCATTCTCAATAGCAGTTGGAGTTTTTTTTTTTTTTAATTCATTTTCATTCATTCATTTTATTTATTTATTTGTTTGTTTATCCGTATTATTGAATAGATTAAGTTTTCATTCATCAGGTAGGTTAAGATTTGAGAATGAGAAAGATGTACATTTGTAACGTTGCAGATTAATTGTTAATTAAAGTTGTAGAAAAGAAACCAATTTAATTTATCTGCTTGCATTGTTTACAATTTCAATTTTGATTATGGTCAAGTTCATGCAGGAGTTCAGAAAAACACAAAAAAAAAATATTTGCTATCTCAAGCACAAGCCTTGCTTATTGATTTTCTCATTAAACAAAACAAAGAAAAGAATATCACACATTCTTAATACACAAGGAGGCGAATTAGAAATAAAGTAAAAAAAAAAAAAAACGTTAATATGACAAACCAAATTAAGCCTTGGAGGACCATCCCAAAAGAGCAGCAATTATGCTAAGAATACCACCACTAACGAGTGCCTTCATCACCCTCTGTTTTGTTTCTGTGTATGGAGGATACCTTAGTGATGCATCTCCACCAAAACCACGATAAAGAACTGCTTTCTTGTGAGTAAACGCTTCAAAGGAGAACCTTCCATGGTATGAACCTGTTCCACTGTCTCCTACTCCCCCAAATGGCAACGTGGGAACAATAAGCTGCACCAGGAAAAGAGAACAAAACAGAGATGAACAATATTCTCACTTCATATTAATATTTGCATATTTTAGGAATACATAGAAAATGAGTGATTATAAATATTCTTCATATATGGATGCATCCTCAATCTTCTTAGCTGAGATGCTTAAATATTTTGGTGGAGTGAAACATAAACATTTTATGAGAGTGATCTTTAGAAACATTATTAGAAGGTTATATTATATCATGATTCTTCTTCATTTAAAATCGAAATAAGGGTAACCCTCCAACTCTGAATGGTTATTTAGTTCTTAGCACACACACACATGCATTGATTGAAGAGATTATAAAAAAAAGGGACAAATGAACATTACATGTAAGGCAATGTCATTGACAAGCATGCCCCCTGCAGAAACATTCTTCACAAACTGCTCCTTCAGCTTCTTGTTGTTTGTAAATATATATGCAGCCAGAGGCTTTGTTCTTGAATTGATCAGATCAAAACTTTCTTCCAATTTATTCACCTGTTACACAAAAATCATCTATCATCATTATTGATCTTCCAAAGAAGCACATATCAATTACTATTGCAGATTGATAACAAATTGCAAAAACAATGTCATATAAAACAGTTATTTAGGTGCCTTGATTAAATTATTCCTACCGTGATGATGGGAAGCAATGGACCAAATATCTCCTCACCCATGATCAGAGAATCATGTGGAACATCCAATAGTAAAGTGGGAGAAATCCTCCTGAAATTAAAGTGATACAAGAGAATGATGGTGTCAATATATAGTACAATTTCACAGATGCTATGAAGTTAAAGTAAAAAATGCAAAATGGGTACTTACAATTTGCTTTCATCCTTTTCGCCTCCATGAATAATCTTGTCGGAAACCTTCTCATCGTCCAAAAGCTTCGCTACGCGAGCAAAGTGGTTGTGATTCACAATTCTGGATATATCTTTTGATTCCAACGGATTCTTTCCAAAGAAGTTCTCCAACTCAGTCTTAAGAGAATCCACCTAGAAATAAGAAGCACAAAACACAATAAGCTATGACAATATCATCTTAAATCATCATTCTAAACCTCCATCTAAGTTTTAAACAATGAATATTTTGGCTTCTCTTTTATTATTTCAAGATAATAAAAGCATTCAAATAATACTTTATTTCGAAGAATAAATCATACCAACTTGGGAGCAAAGTCTTTTGTTGTAATAACATAATCTGGAGAAACACAAGCTTGTCCATTGTTGAGTCCCCACTTGCCAGAAATTAAGCGTCTAGCTGCTACCTAGTAAGATACAAATTAAGTTTGAATCAAGAATGAGATTCAAGAAGGCCTAAATGATAGAATGTTACTGAAGAAAGATCAAAATCATGGCCAATGGTCAATACCTGTAAATTGACATCTGAATCAACAACTGCTGGACATTTTCCTCCAAGCTCCAGAACAACAGGTGTAAGGTGTTTTGCAGCAGCAGCCATGACTATGCGTCCCACTCTTCCATTACCTACAAATTCAATAATTGATTATGACTTTTTATCCATGCAGAAACTCGGATACTGCAACATTCTTACTTCATCCAAGGAAATTGGAATAATGACGGGAGAAATGAAGAACCTGTGTAGAAAATCTTGTCCCACTTTTGATCCAAGAGTGCAGTTGTTTCATCAACTGCTCCTTCAACAACTCTAACACATGAGTTATCCATGTACTCTGCTAACAGTTTAGCCATCAGTGATGAAGTTGCTGGAGCAATCTCTGATGGTTTTAGAACCACAGCATTACCAGCTGCAATGGCTCCAACCACTGGATCAAGAGACAGCACTGGAAAAAAGAAGATAAAATATATAACTAATATGTAATCGTCATATAGGTTGTTAGGATCAAACATATCAAACAAGTTCAACTGAATAATAACTTACAAATTGGATAGTTCCATGCAGAAATGACCAACACAACCCCAAGTGGTTCAGGTACTATTTCAGCTGAAGAAGGAAATGTTGATATTGAAGTTTTGACCTGAATTAAAAAGGAGAAAGGAAATTCATGTCATAAATTAAATAAACTCTGTAACCAATAAGGCATATTAATAATCAGTATCCATGTCAATTCTGATGTGCTAATGAGGTAAAATACCTTCTCTGGCTTCATCCATTGTTTCAATTCCTTCAATATGACTTCACATGAGTTTTTAAACATTCCAATCTGAAAAAATAAGCAGGGAAATTAGGATTTTCCTCCACATTTGTTTCTGTCAAGAGTTTCAAAATATGTTTGCTTTAGTAGCAACTGTCGCAAGTTGAAGCTAACATTTAACAAAGATTTTAGCATCTTGATTACAATAGATTAGTGTCCTTTTCCAATTACTGCAAAATCACACGTGTAATTTGTGTAAAAACTAAAACTCACACGACATATTCGTGTGAATATTATAGAAAAATCCATCCTCTCGTTTGTCATGGTTTTACCTTTATATTAAAATAAAAATAACATTTTAAAATTAAAAAAAAAAAAACCCTTATCGTGAAAGGTTGACCGAAGTGCTAAAACTCGATCAGGCCACACGCTTACAAATACTCAAATAAGAATCAAGCAACATACAATTTAACAAAAATCCAAAAAATTATTACAGGCTGGGCTTTAGAATTATTAATTCGCTCAAATTACTTTGTTTGCAACTTGATTGGGTTGAGAAATTAAACCAATTTATTATTAAACTGATGGACTAGTTAGTCACTGTTGGACTTGAACCAGAGAACAGACTTCAAATTTTGGACCTTTAGCTTTCAAGTGTATATTGGATTTAGCTAATTGGATTTTTAAGTTTGAATTTTTTTTTTTCACATAAAATAGTGTAATACGTTATACGTTTGAATCTAATACGAGTCCTACCAGCTGCAACGAGAAGAAAAAATTGGTAAATATGTGAGGAATGTGTAGGTGTGTATTGTGTACCTAGAATTGGGGGTTGTCCAATCCACCGACAAAAAAAAAACCAAAAATGTAGAAAGAATTAAAATATTTTTGAATTAACGAAGGTAAGATAGAATTAATGAAATTCACGTCATGCACCGATTTGATTTCTGATGTTTCAACTGTATTGCTGTCATCTTCAGATTGAACTCCAGACACTTAGGCTATGTTTGGTTGGAAGGAAATAAATAAAAAAGAAGAAAATAAAAAGGAAAGAAAAAAAATTGAGTAGATTTTTATTTTTTTAGTTGTGTTTGGATGAAAGAAAAATAAGAAAAGAAGAAATGTTATAAAAAAATAATTTTACTCTTATATTATAAAATATATTGAAAAAAGTGAATGAATAGTATTGAAAGTAGAGAAAGAAAAATTAGTAGTTTTCAATCAAACAAATGAACAATGAAAAATAATCATTTTTTTTTTCTATTTTTCCTTCAAACAAACATTGATTTTATAGGTGGGATTAAGAATAAATATGAAAAAGAAATTATTCAAAAGTAGAAGAATCACACTTTACTCTCTAAAGTAAAATTCAAACTTTAGAGAATCCAAATCCTTAAAGATTTAGTATAGAATTAATATGAACGTATATGAATTAAAAAATTTTGCCTTAACACAGTCTTATACTTGATGAAATCATCAACCCTCAAAAGAAAAGCTATTGAAATAATGCTTTAATAATGTTGAACATTTATTAATTTTGTCAATTCTTAATTTTATATATTCTGAAGAGTAATCATGGTTATACTTTACCTTTAAGAAAACAAACCAGCATATTTTAAAAAAAAAGTATACGTATATTTATAATTTTGTCAATTCTTAATTTTATATATTTGCCAAGATTTTTTCCTTGTAATTTCAGTTTCTAAAAATACATACATCGTGCTTGAAATTCATAGTAATATATTTAAAATAGTTATAACTAACATGAATTAAGCCGGTAAAAATGATTTTATTTATTTATTTATTTATTTATTTTTGAGTAGAATATACAAGATATATTAAGTGGAAGAGTCATTTATTGCAAATCTAACATTCATGCATCGACAATGGAATATTTTAACTAAATAATACACACGCAGACAAATATCATTCAAGAACTGAGAGTTCATCTTCTACCAACCAGAGACCAATGATTATTTAATTTATTCTCTCCCCTATCTCAATTCAGAAAGCAAGAACAACACTTCCCAAATTTTAATTAAGGGGGAGGAGGGGGACTAGAATGCAAAAGATAGAAGTTTCAGAAGTAACTATGAAAAAAAATTAATTTTAATATATTAATTGTATAAAATATTTTATATATTCGTGTGAAAAATTATATTTATTTTTATAAATAATTATTTTAATAATTAATATAAAATTAATTATTTTTATTAATATATTTTTACTAATTAAATACACGTATAAAATTATTTTATTAATATAGAGAGAGAATGCGTAAAGAAAATTGAGGAGAAGGGAGAGAGAGGAAAGTGAAAAGATTGACCTCGTAGACGACGGTTTCGAGCGGTGGCTTGGCGAGGTCGGAGAGAAGAGCATCGATGATCTGTTTCTCGTTGTCAGTCACCATCTTCAGCAGTGCCTTCACCTGCGACACTCTCCACTCGTAGCTTCTAGTCTTTCCAGAACCGAAGCTCCCTCTCAGCTCCTTCATCATCATCGACGCCGCTTCTCCGTCAAACACAACCTTCTTCTGCAACGACTCCATATTCAACGGTCGATCTCTTTTCTTCAATTGGTCCTCGCTCTTTTCTTTTGTTTTCAATTTGATTTAATTTCGCTGACGTCAGAAATAGAGTTGTTTCTTAAATCTGTTGGGAGAGAAGTGGCGTGGTAAGGACTCGAATTTATAGGGTGAAGACGTGAACGTTATGTCTTATAGTTTTGGCGGTGGCCGGTGATGATGGTCAGAACGGGTGGCCTTACACACGCAAAATCTTTTTTGGCCTCTTCGCCGTATTTTAAAATGCTTTTATATATTTAAAGATAATAAGATATAAATAAATTTGATTTGCGTGATTTGAACACTTGCATCATGTTAACGTAAGAGTGCGCTAATCAAAACATTATTATGCCATGTAAGTCAAATTATCTCTAATTGACAAGGTGTTATGTGAGGATTTGTACAAATATATAGTAATGTATTGACATGTTAGTGAATATAATGCATTTAGTTTGACCTATTTTCATTAAGTATCTCAAAAACGTCAAAATTTAATTGGACGTTAGTATAAATTTTTATTATAATGTTATATTTTTTTTTTAACCAAAGATAGGAAATTCGAACCTACAACCTCTTAATTGAGTACGAGAAGATTATGCTATTTGAACTATAACTCATTGGCTATTATAATGTTATATATTAGTGAATAATAAATATTTTATTATTAGAAAAAATAGTTTATATTATGTCTTCCATTTAGATACTTTTTCAATCATCGATTAAATTGTAAACTCTACCTAATTTATTTATTTCATGTTTTTCATCCTTAAATTTAAATTGATATTTTAAAATATGGCTTAACTATCTTGTAATTTTGTATTTTTATTCTATACAACGTAACATTAAAGAAAAAAAGGGTCCTTTTTCCCAAAAATCGCTACAGTTATTTTCACTCAACTTATACGATTATCTGAAAAAGACATTCAATAATGAACACTAATTTTCCTGGAGAAAAAGACTACTTTATACAAATTTGTCAATTTCCTCTAAGGAAAAAGGTTTTTTTTTCCTATATAACATTCAATGCCTAATCAATTATAATTTGAAAATTAGAGCTTTCAAAATCAAATTATTCATATACATACTATCTTGTATGTATCTATCTTATAGTCTATTCTAATCTATCTGAAGAGATAATAAAATATGGTCGAAAAATAGTGTTTATAAAATATTTTATGCATATTTTTTATTGTATAAAAGATAAATATTTTTTATTTTAAATTAATTTAAATACTAAAAAGGAAAAATATACAAATATATAATATTTCTCAAATTAGTAAAAACAAAGAAAGGTATATAGGTGCAGTTGAAGTTGAGTTAAAAGTCGTTAGATGATAATATCATTAAACGGCTCTTAACTATCAATTTTATATACGAAGACATCTATATATAAATTTTTATTTACACATAATCTCGAAGAAAAAATAAAAATCTTTTATCCTTTGTCGTTTTGTGAGGTTTTTCACAACTATCTACCTGGGGGGGTCAAGGATTGTTTGCCAACCACGACGGTGGCCCATTCTGTTTGGCTTCCCATTTTTGGTTTTCATTAAAAATTAAAGTAAATAACGATGTTTTCCTAGTCTGAACCTCTTTGAAGAAACTTGGCGCATTCCGAGTGGGGATCACCAATTCACCATCCATCCTCTCAATAATTCAGAGTTTGGAATCTTGCACAACTAGATCACTAATCACATGTGTGTGTTTTTAAACAGAGTACGAGATAAGGAGCTGTCTTCTCCAGAAAACTTCATTTGAACTTCAAGAAACCAAGATATATAGATACTTCGTTATCACTTATTGGGAATTTTTAAAACCAATCCAAGTACAATTATTGGCTCCATTTTTATTATCTCTATTAAAAATAAAAAATACAAGAACTTTGTTCTTTATGTCATATCTTTGTGTCTGATGGATAGTTTACTAATCTATTTATGTAATAACTATAGATTAACAATAAATTCTTAAATAGAGTTTAGATCTAAGAAAAATTAGTCTTTAATTTGTTAGATTGATAAATACGGTAAAAAGAAAATATGAATATGAATTGTTAGATAGATTTATGTACTAACCGTTTAATACTTTCATTGTTGAGTAAATATGTAGCTTTTATATTCGATTCTCTACCCATTTTTGTTATTTTAAAAAATAATTTGTCAGACGACTGCTCTCTCGGTTGTTTAGAAAGTGATTAACTCTTTTATAATAATATTTTAAAAATAAAAAGTGAAATTATATTTAATTTAATTTTTAATTAAATTTATGCCTATGAAAGTTGCTTATGATATGATGGCATACTCGCTACAACCAACAGAACTTGTCCTTTTAACTGTGTTGGCTTTATCATATCATCATGTTTAAGACTTTTCTGAATCACTCCCAAATTTGAAAGGAAAGTAGTGATAAGAGGCGTTTTCATATATATATATATATAATAATAATAATTTTTTGTCTTTGGAAAAATAGACTAAATGTTTTAAGTATTTTATTTTTGTAAGTCACAAAGTGATAAGTAATTGATTTTGGATTTTAGATTTTAGATATTATTATGTATTATTGGATCTCAGATTTTATGATTAGTATATATGATAAAATATTTTTTTGTATTTAAATATTTAATGATTAAGACCTGATTAAATTATATATGCATCTTATAAAAAAGATTTACATATTCATCTAATTTATTTGTTGACTAATAAATTCATCATGAGCTATTTTTAAGTACTAAATTCTTTATATAAATATTATCTCTTCTAATTACTAGACTCATACGATAACTATAAACTCAAAATAAGTATATATTTATCTTCTATTTAGTATTTCAAATCTCTGGTATTAAATCCCTAATATCTAACACATGGTGCCCACTCCTTATTAAGGATGGCCATATTCACATTGCACATACAACACAGCAGCCATTCAATAATAATTAAGTTCAACTTCTTTAGTCTTTTCATTCATGCATCTTCATTCCCTATACTGCCAATTAATCACTATTGTTTCTTATTTCAATAGTTAGAAATTTTTCTTCTTCTTATTTTTTTGTTTCTTCAACCACCATTATTGACTCTTAATAGCTAAAGAGTTTCCCTGATGTTTTTCTTCTTTTTCTTAACACACATTACTATATACATAAATTACAAATATAATTCAGAATTTTGTTAATTTCAACACATATGAAAAATTTACTTATCTTATAATAAAATTTATTAAAAAATTAGTTGTTTACATATTAAATTTTTTTATTAGAAATAGCAAAAGAATTAATTTGTCTCATAATTCTCAAAAACTTTAAAAATAATAAATATTTGTTTAGTATCAACATGTCCAATAATCTAAAATGCATTAAGAACTAATTTAAATATGAATTTAGTTTAAGGTATATTTTAAAAATATAATAATAGAATTTTTAAGTTTTTGATATATTTATTGTATTGAAATATAAAAAAAAATCTCTTTTCAATAATTTTTGGTAAATTTCTTTTTAGAATTTAATTTTAATGAATTAATTTTTTACAAAGAGAAGAAAGCATGGAACTAAAATAAAGACAAATAAAATTAATTTATATATATTCTAAATAATACAAAAGGTCTTTTTAAATTGTCTTATCCCTTAAAAATAAAAATTTTATTAAGTAATAGATTTATTCTTCAATAAAAAATATTTTAAAATTATCTTTATAATTCTCCGCCCATTATTTTAGGTTACCAAAAAGATTTACATATTTTTTTTAATTTATTAAAAAAATCTCCCTCCAAAAAAAAAAGAGAGAGAAATTGATAGGGTTATATTTTTGTTCCTATTAGTCTTTTTTTTTTGTGCAAATCAAAAGGAGATATATACTTACAAAAAAAATTAATAGATTATTTCGTTCTTAATAATCATTTATTTAATCAATAGATACGAGCATACTTTAAATTAGAATTGGGGAGAACTGTCTTCTCTTTTCTACCAACTTTAAGTTCCAATTAATATTTTTTATTTAGATTATGTAAAAATGTTTCTTTTGACAATTTACATATAATTCGTAGCACAAATAGATATCTTAAAGAAAAATTATTTTTTTATGATTACCAACGAAATTATAACATAAAATAAGAATTCATAAAAAAAAACTCCGAAAAGATAGTAGAGTAAAAATTTGTATGATAAAATAGAATTCATATCATAAAATCATTAAAATGAACAAAGCATGGTTCAATAAAAAAAAGATTAATTCTTTGCTATAAATTAATTTTTTTTTTACAAGACAACAATCAAAATTTGATTGTCATAACTTTTGTTTTCGAACAAAACATCAATTTACATTTGATTTATGTTTCAATTTCAATTTGACTTCACTTAAACAATAACTCTAATTTTTTTAGTATAAAACATTTTACATATTCATTCAATCGCATCTAAAACGTTTTGGATAATTATTCATGCATCTCAATATAAACCGTAGTTATTTTTATTACGTGAGATTATATAATTAAATACAAAAATAAAATTGTTTTACACTCACCGTATATCAAAATTAAATATATTATTTATTGTGTGTTTAAAATATATGTTTTAGGAAGACCTTTTAAATATTTACTCTTAATTTTTTTGTCCCAATTTTCAAACACTACTCTAAAGTCTAAACCTATAATTAAGGCTCGCTTTATCCCCTTATCGTGCTTTTTTATCTACTACAGACTACAGCCTGTAGGCTCATTAATTTGTCTTAAAGAATGCATAATCATATCACATTAAAATCTTATTTTGTTAATAGGATTATGATGTATAATTTAATTTTGATGCACCCATTGTTAGTATAAAATAGTTTTATATATGTATCTAATTACATAATGTCACATTATAAAAAATAATTATTATTTTTATTGACCGTATGAATACAGACGAATGTGATTGCACGATAATATAAAACAATTGTATAAAATATTTTACACTATCAGTACATCAAAAATAAACACTATTATGTATGTGAAAGTTTATTTTATATGCCACCAAGTTGCATTTGTTTAATTTGCTGTGATAAAAGTGTATGTGTATGTAGATATTTGTGGCAAAACTTGAGGAGCGTTTCTGGTCAAGATTAGATGAGTGCATGTATGTTTGGGTACGGTTGGTAGCGTTTGGGAAACTGAATCTATCACTAGTGTTATAGTTTGGTTTTTGTTTTGATGATAATTATTTTTTTGCAACTTCCTCTCTTCTTTTCTTTTCCTAGCTTCAATAATGGTAACACCAGTAGTAGCAGTATGTATTGTACCGAACTCTACTACCTGCATGTGAGCTTGTGTTTGTCTTTTTGCTTTTTAATGATAAGATAGAAGTTTAAGAATGGGTGTAAACGGAACGGATCTATTCAGATTTGGGCAAATATATATAGGATCCGATTTGTGTTTAGCATGTTGGATCAACTTGGATTGAATTTTAGCTCTTTTTTATGGGTGATTTTGATGATTTGTTTTATTTTTTGAAACTTAATACTAAATTGTTAATTTTTTTTTTATATTATTATAAACGGTTGGTACAAAAACATGAATATTTTTTGACAAGAGAGCGTTTTGATTGTCAATGAGTAATAGTTCAAATGGCATAGTTTCTCCATACTCAATTAAGAGGTTGCGGGTTCGAGTCTCATATCTTTGGTAAAAAAAAAAAGAAAAAAGAAGAGAGCGTTTCGATTACCAATAATTTCGACTACAAAAAGTAAATACAGATAAATTGAAGTTAAAGAAAAGTGGTACAAGGATAGTCGAAATCGAAAGACAGTTACTTCCTTTTTTTAAGCATCAAGGCTTGCTATTTGACCTTTAGGATAAATATAATGGAGAATATAGGTACTAAATTTAAGGAGTAAGCTAAAGAAAACGTGGAATTTGAAGACCAAAGAAGACGTGGGTGTCAAAATTTAGGAGACAAGATTCTTCATGGTCAAAAGTAAGGTTATGGCTGAGAAAAAAAAGGAGTAAGATAGTGGACAAACATGTTTCATGACAAGCCTATGGTTTATAAATAGTAGAAATTTAGAAGAAGTGAGGGACTTCAACTAATAATACTAGATCATCACGTAAACTCACAAAATTTCCAATTCCAGCGACGCAACGGAAAAATGGAGTATAAGTGTATGTGAGTACATTTTCTTTTAGAGTAAAGTGTTGTTTTTGTCCCCAACGTTTGGGGTAAATCCTAAAACTGTCCCTAACGTTTCATCCGTCCTATTTTTGTCCCCAACGTTCCTAAATTGATTCAATGTTACCCCACCGTTAATTCCACTCACGGAACAGTAACGGAGATGCCTACGTGGACGCGAGGCGTTAGTAACCCCAAACGTGTGTATTGACTGGGGGTTCACTTCGCGCGTAATGTTTTCTTTGACCATACGAAACGCTTGCAGTTTAAGGAAAACGAAACACTTCACATTCCACCCACACCTCCTGAACCCTACTGATTATTGCTCCTCTGTTCTTCGCGCTCGATTAGGAAGGAAGAAGACATATTGAAGCGAGTTGGTGGTTGTGTGCTACCTACACACGAGAGCGTTGCCTCGTGTTGGTAGTTCTGAAAACTTCGAAACGGCACAGAGCGAAAAGGTATGTGCAATGTATGTATGATTTTCGTTTGGCCTGAATAGTTCATGCAAGTGAAAATGTTAATGCATAGGGTTTCTGAGATTGCAATGTTATTGCTCTTAGGGTTTGGGGTTGTTGATGTTAGTAGAGTCTTTTGAACCTGTGTTTCTGTACATTGATTACCGTTGTTTTATGGTTTGTGTCATAGGAACAGAAGCGGAAGAGATGAGTCATTTTAGTGTTAAAATTTATCACCAGGGGATGTTTCGGCTTCAAGGAGGTACTGTTAGGTATTTGGGTGGGGAGACGTCCATCGTAGACTACTGTGATGAGGATGAATGGAGTTTGATTGAGGTGTATGAAATAGTGAGTAGACAGGGGTATTTGAAGAAGGATATTGCTGCGATGTGGTATAAAGCTGAGAATGCTGTGTTAGAGGACGGTTTGACCATGCTTAAAACCGACAAAGATGCAATGGATATGGCAAGAATTGGAGTAAAGGATGACATGGTTGAGGTGTATGTTGTGCACAAGACAAGTGAGGTGGGAGAAGTTGTGCAACCTGGGCAACTTACTGCTCCTGCTGAAGAAGGTGATCAAGCTGGGCCTGGCCCAATTGTTGTGTATGATGGCCCTGGTGTTGGGTCAAAGGCAGCTACTGATGGGCCAACTGATGGGCCTACTGATGGGCCTAATGATGGGCCTACTGAAGTGGAAGAGGTTGGGTCTATGAGTGAGGGATCCTGTGAGGTTGTTAAGAGTGATGATGCTGTTGAAGAAGATGAGGAGTGGAGTGAGACATCTGAAGATAATGACTATGAACCCAGGGGGAGTGAAAGCTCATGGACTTCTGATTCGATTGCTGGGAATGCATCAACTCACAGCCTTGGTAGTCTTGATTTTGGTGACAGTGATGATGAGAGGGAGGGAGCTGAAGGCTTAGTTGATGTGAACATCACAGAAGAGGGAGAAAAAGAGTCTGCACCCAATCAGTCTCATGGTCAATCATCACAACCAGCTGCACAAAATCTTGGTAAGGAAAAAGTTGTAGGGGGTTTTGGTGATGAGGATACAGGTTATAACAGTGAGGAGTTTCTGGATACTCCATTCAGTGATGATGAGGATGGCCCGGGAAAGAGGTATCCCATACACAGGCCGTTGAAGAACATGAGTGAATACACTTGGGAGGTGGGAACTTTGTATGTGTCAAGGGAGGAGTTCAAAGACTGTGCCACTGCATATGCTGTCAGCAGTGGCAGGGGTTTAAGATTCACAAAGGTGGATCTGAAGAGGGTTAAGGTGGAATGTGTGGAGGGATGTGATTGGTATGCATACTGTGGAAAGATGAAGCATGAGCGTAGTTGGCAGTTGAAGAGCTGCAACAACAAGCACAATTGCTCTAGGGAGCTGAAGATTGGAATCATGCATGCAAGGTGGTTGAGTAAGGTTTTCTTGAACAAAATTGCTGAGAACCCAAAGATTAAGTTAACCACACTAATGAGAAAAGCATACACAAAATGGAATGTGGAGTTGACCAAATCTAAGGCCTCCAAAGTTAGACATTTTGCTCTAGATGAGTTGCAGGGGACATATGTGGAGCAGTACAGAAGATTGTATGACTACTGTCATGAGTTGCTGAGGACCAACCCTGGGTCATCAGCGCATCTGAAGGTTCAGAGGCCTCCTGAATTTGCTTCTGAAAGACCAGTGTCAGGGGTAGATTTAAGGCCCAGGTTTGAGAGGATATATGTGATGTTGGATGCTTGTAGGAGGAGTTTTATGGCTTGTAGGCCAATAATTGGGTTGGACGGCTGTTTTCTGAAAACACCTTATGGAGGTTGGTTACTGACTGCTATGGGTTGGGATCCAAACGATCAAATCTTGCCAATAGCATATGCAGTTGTGGAAGCTGAAACAAAGGACTCGTGGACATGGTTCCTCCAGCACCTGTGTGATGACCTAGGAGTAGACAAAATCAGGACCTGCACCTTCATGTCTGACCAACAGAAGGTACATGTATTTTATTTTGTTTGATACTTAATTACAAGTGTTCTAGTTAATTACATGTGTTTTATGTTATTTGATACTTAATTACAAGTGTTCTAGTTAGCATGTAACATTCATAAGTTTTGTCACAACTTTTCTTATACTCAAAACAGGGGTTGGTGCCAACTTTTGAGGAGCTTCTGCCTGGAGTTGACCACAGATTTTGTGTCAGACATCTGTATGCAAATTTCAAGAAGAGATATCCAGGACTCCAGTTGAAGCTAATGATGTGGAATGCTGCCAAGGCAACTTATCTTCAATAATGGAAAAGGAGGATGAGTGAGATACAGAAGGTGGATCAGGGAGCATACAACTATCTTATGGAGATTCCAACAAAATACTGGTGTCGTCACAGGTTTGAGTGTAGACCTAGGTGTGACACTTTAGTTAACAATATGTGTGAAGTTTTTAATTCTGTTCTGGTTGAGGCTAGGGAGAAGCCAATAGTGACTATGCTAGAGGATATCCGGGTTTACATCATGAAACGTTGTGCTGACAACAGGGACAGAATAGTGCCTTATAATAGAGATGTGTTGCCCAGAATTAGGATTAAGGTAGAAAAACAAGCCGAACTAAGTGGTCAATGGGTGAGTGTGTATGCTGGACGTGATAGATATGAGGTGGTTAGCATTCAGGGGGGTAAGGAAAAATTTGTGGTTGATCTTAGGCATCATGAATGCTCATGTAGAAAGTTTCAACTGTCCGGAATTCCTTGTGCACATGCCATGACATGCATAAGAAAAATGTGTTTCAATGTGGATTCATATGTTGCTGACTACTACAAAAAGACTGCATACATCTCTTGCTACCAGCATGTTATCTACCCAGTCAATGGGCCAAATCTTTGGGACAGAACTCAGTTCGAGGATGTGTTGCCTCCAACTTATAGAAAACCTATTGGGAGGCCAAAGAAGAAGAGAGCAAGAGGTGCTGATGAGCAGGCTACTAGGACTGGACTGTCTCGTGAAGGGCAACAGCAAAAGTGCTCTTACTGTTTGTGCTCTGGCCATAACAAAAGAAGTTGTCCAAAGAAGCGCAAAGTCACACCAAATCCAACTGTAACAAATTTTAATTATGTGTTTATTATGTTTCCTAATTGTGTATTTGGTTATTTATTCTGTTTCTATTTTGTCACCAGGTTAACAATGTTGCTACTTCTACTTCAAAGGGTAGAAACAGGTAAGGAGTCAGAAAAAGTTCCAGATTATCTGCCAAGACAGATTCTGGTAAGGCTGCTGATAGTGGAAGTAGGAAGCAAAGGGGCAGCAACAACAAACCACCCTCACACCCAAAGAGGAAGCCACCTGTGAGCTCCCAACAATCACAAGCTGCTTTGAAAAGGGCCAAAGTGAATTAATCACAGACTGCATCTGCACCAGCCCCAACAACTACAAGGGTACTGCCAAGCCCAGTGAAGAGGGTCACCCAGTCTCAGCTAAGGTTCATGGCCAGGACACCACCAAGAGCATGGAAGAAAGTGGAATGACTTTGTTTCACTTGTTACAATTTTTGTATTTTGCCTTTTGTATCAGCTTAGGAACTATGGTTGTTGGTCTAACTGTTTTCAATTTGGTTTTGCTACTGCTACTATAGTAAAACTGTTTAGCATCTATATTGACTTATATTTCCAGTTCTAAGACATCTACTTAGGAATGTATGTATCTTAAGTTGCTGACTATTGCCTATCTATGCCATATGGTTGATTTTAATGCTTTATGTTTGCTCTATTTTCCTGTTTCATTTAATCATTTCTGCTGACAGTTACCTCCATATTTGTACCATGAGAATGTAAACTAAACACATAAAAGTGGATAACAACAAATTTTCATTCAAAAAATTTCAATCAACAGGTTACATTACACACCAAATTACAGACAACACATTGCCAACACATTACACTAGCCACTATGTTTCTGCAGCCTAACTGCAAAAAGAACCTCCCATTTCTTGTTGATGAAAATTTTTCACACAGCAAAATTATAGCGCATGTCCATCCAACCAGACCAACTGCTACTGCCATTCTCAACATCCTCTCAACTGTTGTCACTTTACCCTTCAAGCATGTGATTCTTCTTTTCAATCGAGGAACTTGTGGCTCTTGCTCCGACTCTGCCCACACAAAGTACTCACACTCTTCTCCAATCTAGGCAAAAACCAAAAGAAAATTCCAATCAAAAAACCAAATAACAGCCATACCCAGATGCAAAGTTTCCTACTTACCCCATAGTTAACACAGCCCCAGAACCTCCGTCCCGGATTTTCTGCCGTTGACGAAGTCGCAAGCACTGGCCTCTCCCCACAGTAACAAGTTCTTCTCCGTCGACGACCTTGGCTGCTGTTTCGACCTGAAACAAAGCTACTACTCGGCGCCTGGGAGCCCTGCGAAGCCATGGACTCAGCAATCAACTTCAACAGAGACGGCGATGGTGAGAAGGAGAAGCTATAGGAGACGCACGATGAAATTAGGGTTTCAACATCCTTTTAAATTAAATTTCCAATTTTTTTTCTCAAATGCTCAGTAACGGTCACCAGGGACAAAGTTTGCCAGAGTGGACAAAGGGATCCACGTAGGCATCTCCGTTAGTGTTCTGTGACTGGAATTAACGGTGGGGTAACATTGCATCATTTTTGGAACGTTGGGGACAAAAATAGGACGAATTAAACGTTAGGGACAATTATAGGACTTACCCCAAACGTTGGGGACAAAAACAACACTTTACTCTTTTCTTTTATTTTCTTTGAGTTTTGTTGTTATTTTGCTTTGATCAATTTTTTTATACTTTCATTGTCTTCTTTGTTTAATTATTTATTTCTTATAATGTTGTTTGTATTTTTTTTTTATAAATTTATCATTAGTAATTTCGACATAAATTATTTTGAAATCATAATTAAGTAATTTTTGAGTCGAACTCATTCTTTTTCAAAAAAGTTGTATCTACTCTCTAATATTAAGATCTTGATAAATCTCAGTTTGACATATTGTGAAAATATACTAAAAATCGAGTGAAACATAAACAATCTTAATTAAAAATAAAATACTAAATCAATTACGGTTTGGTTTAACTTATAAAACCGCTAATTTAAAAACCGCTTAAAAACCGTTGAACCGGCTGAGAATCGACCGGTCAGACCGAACCGAAACCCAGCCGGTTTTGCTGAAACGGTGCCGTTTTGGGTTTCAAATAAAAACAACAAAGGAAAGCGTTCGGCGTTCAGTCTCCTCCTCCTCTCAAACTCACTCTCAAACAAAAAACAAAAGCAGTAGCCTCCACCGCCGCTGCTAGGAAGGAGACACTGCCGCCGTTCGTCGCGCCATCGTCGTTCTTGAGCTCTCCAACCTCTGTTCACTCCAACTCCTCTCAACTCTCACTCTCTTAAACAAAGCTATCTTCCCCCAAAAAGAAACCCTAGCTCACAATAGCTTCCGCCGCCGTCCGTTGCGCTCAGGAGCTTTGTCCTTGTCTGGTCGTCGTCGTCGTGATCCAAGTCTCCAACTCCTCTCCTCATTCACCAATCACAGCTTCTTCCTTGTTCTCCGCGTCTGTCGTCCGGTCTACCTCTGCTCAGCCACGCTTCTGCCGCCGTCCGTCATCGTGCTTGTCGCCTGGTCACCGTCGTCCGTCGCGCTCAACCACTTTTCTTCATACTCTGCCCAGACTGCTCAGATCGAAGAAGGCAATGGCTTCTCTACTCACTGCTAATGCTTTTTTTCTTTTTGTTTTTATTTTTCGTTCAGATATTATATTGATTATTGAATTATTGATTAATTATTGAATGTTTAATTCATTATTGATTAGCTTTGCTCAATGCTGTTGTGATATACTCTGCTGTATTTTGTGCTCTGTTATGTTGTGATTCTGTGTTCAATTAAAATTTTGTTTGAGAACTTAGCTTTGCCATGCTTGATAAATTATGCATTTCTTGAAATCTGATTTTGACAATTTGAGTTGTTTATGAAGCATAGTTCACTGTTATTGAGGAGTGTATGTGTATGAAGCAGATTACTTGCTGTGTTTGGAGCTGTGTATTAACTAAATTAGTTAATTTATACTTGACAAAGGGTACAAAAGATAGTGAAATCACTTAGTAAAATTAAGTTCTGTTAGTTATCGGAAATATATATCCGGTATATCAATTGAGATTAGTTTTGTTAAAAAGGAGTCTTGGGATGAGTCTTGAACATATATGTGTAAACTCAATAACATTGTTACTATATTGATTTTCTAAATAGCAATTACAGTGTTCTAGCATTCCAACTTCTAAGTTTTCCTTTCTTTTTGGTTTTTCATCCTGTTTTTTAGTAGAGTTTGTTCATGATCATCCACTAAAATCACTTCAGGCCATGTTAAAATTGTGAAACTATTACTTGTTCATTATAATCAGTCTTATGTTTATCTTTATTAATCTTTATTAATTTTTGTGCTAACAATTTTGTTATTCAGAACCTTGCTTTGTCCCTGTTAATTAACATACTTACATACATGATGAAAGACCAAAAACAACTAATTGGTTTTTGACTTTGTTATTAGAAAATCACTGCTAATTGGTAGATGAATTGAAACTTGAAAGTGCTATTGGCTAAGCTCAATAAACAGTAGCGGGAAAGAATGCAGTGTGTGATAATTAATGCTTCTAATACTTGGTCCAAAAAATAAAAAATAAACCCATATATAGTATATGTATACGGAATTTAATATCATCTGTAAAGATGAAAAAATAAATGTTATTAGTCTGAAATCCATTAAATTTCTGGTACTTTATCACAAAGTTAATCTGGCTAATCTGAAATCCTTTTTGGTTGATGATTTTTTGTGTAGTGTTTTAAATTTGGAAGATATTTTAGGATGTTTATTTATAATTTATATATTATTTTATTCTAAAATGATTTTTTCGGTTGAACTACCGATTAAACCGATTAGACCAATAAACCAATAAACCAGTAACTAGAGTGGTTTGATGACCGGTCCGATTTTCAGAACCTTGATAATTACTCCATGGACTAAACTATGTTGCTTTTGCTTTTGCTATGTTACCCTCATTTTTTTTTTGGACTTGGCCGTGTTACCGTCATTTAACTTATTAGGGATGGGTGGACTTTTTTGTTTTATATGTTTTTGTTTATGTTCTTTTTTTTTTTAACCAAAGATAGGAGACTCGAACCCGCAACTTCTTAATTGAGTATGAGGAGACTATGCCATTTGAGCTATAACTCATTGGCGTTTTTGTTTATGTTCTTGTTTTTTTTTTTTTGTGACTAAATAGAAAAGAAAGAAAAAAAAGAGACAAAACCAAATTAATTGGCTAGGGTCATATCTAAATCTATTAGATGTTGAAGCTCACTCCATGGTTGGCTCCAATTCGAGTAAATATCCGCGACAGAAGCAGCTGCTTTAGCCATACAATCTGCAACACTATTTGCAGTCCTCTGAATTAAAAGAATAGAGACTCTCCAATTCCAATTCATAACCTCCTGTATATACTTTGCCAAATCCCATTCCGGAATATCCTTACCAAGCATTCTTTGGTTTACCAAGAAAAGAGCTTCTAAACAGTCTGTTTCACAAATAACCTCACGAAATTTACTCTCCCAAGCAAGAAGTAAACCTCTCCAAATTGCATACAATTCAGCAAAAAGAACACTGCATACTTCGACTTTCCCAGTGCAACCTTTCAACCAACATCCATCAGGATTGCGAATGATACAACCAAAACCAGCATAGCTAGAAGGAGCAAACCAACTAGCATCACAATTCAATTTAACAGAATAAACTGGAGGTGGAACCCAATGCAAACAAAGTGAAGGAGGAGACAGAGATTGATGCATAGCAAAAATAGTGTGAAACTCCCTTACTGAACTACGAATCAAACTCACCACTTTACTAGCACTCCATGAATCATCTATATTAAATAAGTCATGATTCCTGCTTCTCCAAATCCACCAGATGGTCGAAAAGAAAAGAAAAAAATTTTCACTCCTTGCACCTTTGTAGAGCCAATCATGTAAATTTGAGTTATCTGAATACAGGCCTAAAAGGTTCCAGACCTCCTTGGCACTAGGGCACTCCCGAAGACAATGAAGAATTGATTCAGAACCATTCTGACACCGATGACAGGTGCTAGATAAAGCTAAACCACGACCCAAATGAAACTCTGCCGTAGGAATAGCATTATGAAGACTGAGCCAAATCAAGAACTTGTACTTCTCAGGAATATGCAGTCGCCATACCCACAACCAATTATCATGCTCATTCCAGTCAAACTTTCTTTTGGCTAGCCAACTGTACCCACTCCTAGCTGAGTAAAGTCTAGAAGATGCCACACCCCACGACCAACCCGAACTCTCTCCAGCATTCAAATCCGGATTATAAGCATTCAAACGCTGTTTGACATCTTCTGGAATGATAGAGAAAATATCATGGAGATTCCATTGACCATCTTTCCAAACGTCTCTAATAGTTAAATCAGAGTCAGATATATGTACAAAAGGGATATCTTGAGCAATTGGGCCCTCAATACTCCAATTGTCAAACCAAAAAGATTGATCAAGTGACCCAACGCACCAAGAGAAGGCATCCTTAAGAGCACCAAAAGCCTTTGAGATACTCTTCCAAATATGAGAAGCATTGCAAGGGACAGGGCCATCTAAAACTCCCTCATTCCTCAGATACTTCGCCCTCAATAGAGCAACCCAAGGCTTGTCCTGACAATGAAAAAGTTGCCACACCAATTTACCAAGTAAAGATATATTAACACACGCAGGATCTCTAACACCCAGGCCACCAAATTTTTTTGGAGTGATCACGGTCCTCCAATTAACAAGAGAAAGACCTTTACCATCAACTTGACCCTTCCAAAGGAACTGTCTCATCATAGAAGATAATTTATCGCAAACCCAATTTGGAAAAAAAGATACCTGCATATGATAGACAGGAATGGATGCTGCAACAGAATTGATCAGGCAAAGTCTCCCTGCCTTATTTAAAAGCCTTCCTTTCCAATTAGCTAATCTTCCCCTCACCTTTTCAATCACCGAATGAAAAGAAGCCCTACTGGTACGGGAATGATTAAGGTTAACTCCAAGATATCTTCCTAAGTCCAAAGCAAAACGTATTGAAGAAACACTAGTAAAAATATCTCTTCTATGAGCAGTCACATTTTTAGAACAAAAAGCTTTAGACTTTTCAAGATTCACTTTCATGCCAGATGCCTTGCAAAAAATGTTAAGAGAATGCATGACCATTTGGACCTGACTCTTTGTAGCCTGACAGAAGAGTAAGAGATCATCTGCAAACATCAAATGAGAAAATTTTGGGCCACCCCTAGTGACAGAAACTGGTTTCCACACACCCTCGACCACCTTATGAGATATATAGCAAGCAAGTCTTTCCATACAAAGCACAAATAAGTAAGGAGACATTGGATCGCCCTGTCTAAGCCCCCTTCTAGGAGCAAAACTATCCAATCTATTCCCATTCCAAATAATAGAAAGAGATGATGCACGGACACAAGTCATAATCAAATTAACAGTGATGATAGGAAAACCAAAAGCAATGAGAGTACTCTCCAAAAACCTCCAATCCACCCTATCATAAGCTTTTTCAAGATCAATTTTAAAAGCAAGAGTACCTTTCTTGGATTTTGTGTGCTTCATGAAATTCAGAATTTTTTGGGCCACAATAATATTATCAGGAGCACCACGACCCGGAATAAAACCTCCTTGTAAAGGACTAACAATATCTGGAAGAAAAGGCCGAAGTCGGTTAGTCAATACTTTGGTGATAATTTTATAAATAACATTACACAAGCTAATAGGCCTGAAATCCCTCATAAAGGTAGGGTTATCAATTTTAGGAATAAGCACAATCAGAGTTTCCATGATGCTAGGATTTAAGAACTCTCCCAAAAAAGCGCTCCGGACAATATTCCAAATCTCAGTGCCTACTATCTCCCAATATTCTTTAAAAAAATAAGCTTGAAAGCCATCTGGACCAGGAGCCTTAAAAGGGCTCATACTGAATACTGCTGACTTGACTTCCGCAAAAGAGACAGGGTCAATTAACCTAGCACAAACCTCAGTGCTTAGAGTGGGCATCGGAACATCCTCTAAACAATCAACCTCAACCTCTTCCGTTGTACCAAAGAGATTCTTGTAAAAAGAGAGGGCTTCTTCCTGAAGAATATCTGGATCAGTAGACCAAGATCCATCTCTAACATATAATCCATGTACTCTATTATGGTTTCTATGCACCAAAGTCTGAAGATGAAAGAATTTAGTGTTTCTATCCCCATACTTGACCCACTGCTCTCTAGATTTCTGGTACCAAAAAAGTTCCTCTTGCAACAAAAGTCTATTGTAATCTTCCCTCAGTTCAGCTTCTTTAATTCTCAGAGATAACACATCGGTAACCTCCAAACGCCGTTGAATCTGATCAAGCTGATATTCCAGCTTCTTTTTTCGCACAAAAATATTTTCAAAAATCTTTGAGTTGAAGTCCAAAGAAGCCTGTTGAACCATCTTAAGCCTTTCGGTAACGCCTCCAAACTCTTGATTCCAAGCCTTACTAATAACATGTTTATAAGAAGGATGTGTTGCCCACGCAGCTTGGAACCTAAAAGAACGTGAACCTTTCACTCTGGGGCTACCATGACAATGAACTAAAATAGGACAATGATCAGAATGAAGCCTGCTAAGAATTTCAGAATAACCCTCAGGAAACATTGTCATCCATGCCTCATTAACTATAGCTCTATCCAACCTTTTAGCCAAGTCTCTGCCAGCCTGAACTGCTCTATACCAAGTATATCTCCTACCAGTCACTTTAAGATCAAAGAGCTCACAGTCATCTAGAGTAGTAGCTAATAGACTAGCTCTGTGAGAAGAAAAATAAGCACCTGTACTCTCATCTGGTGCCACAATCTCATTAAAATCACCAACGGCCATCCATGGTCTATTATGGCCTGAATTAATAGAACGCAAATGATCCCAAAGCATACATCTTTTTTCGAATTGAGGACTCCCATATACTGCACTACAAAGCCAAACTAAGTTACCCACACTCACTTTCACTGTGATACATTGGTCAATTTGATCAATAACCACACAAGAAGCATTAGCAATAGAAGATAGAAACCAAATGCCACCCCTGTGTCCTACTGCTTCCTCAATACCAACACAATAAAAACCCAACTTATCCCAAAAATTTTTCAAATTATTAAACATGGTATGAGTCTCAAAGAGAAAGAAGAAAGATGGTTTATATATTCTCACCAAATTTTTGCAATGCACACGGGCCATCTTGTTAGACGCACCCCTCACATTCCAGGCTATGATATTGAAACTATCCATAAAAACAGCAAAAAGAGAGCTCCAATATCAAACCTGAGACTCAACATGATGTCCCTGTCTTCGACGATCCTGCCTTTAATGGACTCTCAAGTTGCAGCCCAATTTTTTCCGTCGAAACTTGCACCATACCCGCCGTCGATGCTCCATCCTTATCTACTGGTGAATTCTGCAAAGAGTTTGGGCGAGGACGCTTTCGCACAGTGCCATTTGTTGTCTCACCTTGCTGCTGATGATGAACATTATGTCGGGTCCCCGAAGAAGCCACACTAACCGGTTTTCCAATATTGATGCCCCTGCTTAATTTTACTTTGGATCCAGTTGCATGTGTTGTACGTTGGTGATTAGGCCTTGTCCAAGTATTGGTAGCCTTGTCAGGAGTCTTCTTTACTTTTGGTTGGACCTGATGGGTGCTAAGAGAAGGCTTTTGACCCATTTTATACTTTCCTTTCCTAATCACTTGAGTCCAACCTTCCAAATCCTCATGTTGTGCATGGTCTACATGAACAGCATGCAAATCACTCTCCACCAAATCCGGGACAGTAACATTTACAGTCTCATCTCCAAGATTCTTGCCAAAATGAAAACTTGCCTTTTCCACATGTACTAGATTTTTTGAATTTGAACTTTCTGGCTGCTTTGCTACATCGCTGATCACCTTGGCATTAGTTCCTCCTCCTGCATTGCTGTCAGTCTTGCACACCTTCATATCATGACCAAACTTGAGACAGGAGCCACAAATAAGGTGAAGACTTTCATATTCAACCTCATATTCAACACCTTCAACAAGAATCTTCTTAGTCACTGGCAATCCTAAATCTATCTGAACACATGCTCGAGCATATCGTCCTCTTTCAGCTAATTTTGTTGCCAAATCAACCTTAACGGGAATGCCAACTGCAGCCGCAACACGGAGCATTGCATCTTCTTGGTAGCACCAAATTGGTAATTCGGAAATTCTAATCCACACTAAAGTTGCTCCAAAACAGTTTTCACTTGATCTAAACTCTTGATCCCAAGGCTTCACAGCCACATAATGTCCCTCGATCATCCACGGACCTCCTAAGAGAACCTTTTCTCGCTCCTCAGCTACATCAAACTTCACAAGAAAGTAGTCAAATCCCACGTCCAATAAATCAAAACCTCCCTTAATCCTCCATACCGTTCGGAGTTTATGAGACAATGCAGTGTAGCTATAATGTTTACATAGCACCTTAATCACTATAGCATCCTTATAAGGTTCTGCCAAGCAATTCTTAGTTTCTTGGGTAAACGTGACACTCGGTGGCAAAGGATCTCCTTGCTTCCCAGAAACTACCGCAATGTTATCTCCCGATAAAATTTCAACAAGTGAAAAAGCTTTAGCAATCTTGGAACCCACAATTTTGTCCCTGAAAGAAACCTTCAAAGGTTTAGAAATCCCTCCCAAAATATGATTCTCCTTTTCCTCTGATGCAATTTTTTGAGGTATAATTTTTGTTTTTATATTTTTGGACTTGAGGTATAATTTTTGTTTGAATATGGTTTTTGTATTGAAAAATCATATTTGTTATATCCAATCCCAAACTTTACCAAAACAAAAAATATGCAGACACAAAAAATGGTGTATTAATTAATCAAAACAATCGTTTGATAAGTCCCAAAAAGTCGTGTAGTAACTAGAAAACAAAAAATCATTCGATGGCCGTTAGGGGTGGCAATATGTACCCTACCCGCGGGTATCCAATCAGACCCCACCCGGTCGGGTAGAGTTGCCAACCCGATCCGCAGTGGGTAGGGTAGGGTGCGGGTAGGGTTTTCGTGCGGGTCGGGTAGGGTGCGGGTTGAGCCTCAACCCTACCCGACCAACCCGCACCCTATATATGTATATGTTATATACTTATATAAAAATATATTTTAAGTGGATATTGAACTAAAGACTTCCCACTAAATACAAAAGATCCTTAGTCATTAAAAGAAGATCATTAATTGATAATTTAATAAACTTTTTTTACATAAATGTCAGTCCTATTTTAAATTATCATCAAATTATATAATAACGTTGCATTTTTTTTGTAACCCGCGGGTAGGGTCGGGTACCCGCGGATTAAGAGCGGGTAGGGTTAGGGTTGAGATATTCTCAATCCGCGGGTAGGATAGGATTGAATTTATATAAAAATCTCAACCTGCGGGTAGGATTAGGGTTGACTCCAAACCCTACCCTACCTACCTATTGTCACCCCCTAATGGCCGTCACCTCTCACAGTCTCAATGAAGCCTTCCGGGGTAAGACTCAAAAAAAAAAAAAAAAAAAAACGCACACACAAATGAAGCACACCGTCATCAGTGATGCATTTTCAATTTTCCATGGATGGCAGCCGTTGGTCAAAATTCAAAAGAGAAGAAGACAATACTTCAAAGTTTGACGTTTTAACAAAGTCCTTGGATTTTCTTAAAATAATTTATCCTATTTTCATTTTTCAACTTCCTTTACATTTTAAAATGGGGGCATGTGGCCTTGACAAGATTCCTTTCTCACTGCTAAATAAAGTGAAAAAAAAAAAGACGATAGCATTTAAATTTGTAATTTTTATGTGTAGTTCAGGTTAAATTTTTATTTTTTATTTTACTAACTTTTTAATTTAGAGAAATTTAATCTTCCTATTAACTAAAATGTTATGTCTTTTATTAATTAGACAATTTTAATTATCTATTATTATTATATTTTATATAAATATTTTAAACTTAAATAAATCTATTAATCAGATTATTTTTTTTAATTCAAATCGACCATATATTTTTTCACAAAAAAATTATAATTCATAATTTATTGTTTTATTTATTACATAATAACAAATTATTTTATAATAAGTATCCACCCTTTCTCACTGCTCTCTCGTCTCTCCTCTTATGTGCCTTGGCCCTTGGGACACAATTTGCTTCAACAAGTATGAATGGGATGGATTTACACGGCATTTCCAGAAAATTCCAACGGTATTGCATGCATATAAATTCTTTAATAATATGTAATTGTATAAATATTAAATCTTAATCTAAAAAAATTGTGATAATTTTGGTTTAACAAATTCAAATTATTATTTTAAAATATTTAAATCAAATTCTTATAATTTGCATGAGCTTAAAATAAATATATTGTGTTTTATAAAAGTCAAATAATACGTTAAAAAAATATTCCATCATAACATAACATTTAAACCCTAATACGGAATAGACGAATAGTGGTGACTAGGAGTATTAATAATACTGATTAAGCATAAGGTGCGCTACTAACCAAACACAAGGAAAAATCGAGAGCGTTGCAGTGAGTAGGTGTGCGTGGCATCGCGCTTTTGGCAGAGAACATAATCAATTCATCATCCGAAACGCAAGGAGGGAATAAAAAGTGTTATAAACCCAAACAGTACCCAAACACATGGCAGAGCGTGTGTTCCTCACTCATCCTTCGCTCACTTTACCATCCCAACCGTCTCCAACAACCAGAATGGCCTCCACCGCCACAGCCGCCATCGCTGCCTCACGCATTATTCCCTCCGCCACCGCACTCTCCTCTTCATCTTACCGCTCCTTCTTCTCCTCCTCTTCAACTTCTCGTTCCTCGCTCAAATGCCTCCACCTTCACTCCTCTTCTCGTTTCTCTCACCTCTTCGTCAATCAGGTATTGTCTCCTCCATTTTGAGCTGTTAACTCTTAAACTTGAGCTCGCGATCGATTCATGTGTTCACTTGCTTGTGCTTTTCTTTTTGTGTTTTCAGCGAAGAGCTGAGGTTCGTGTTTCGAGTGGAGGCTATGCAACGGTTTCTTCTCCAAAGTCGTTGGCGTCTGATCCTGACCAGCTGAAGAGTGCTCGAGAAGATATCAAGGAGCTTCTCAGGACAAAGTTCTGCCATCCGATTCTGGTAAACCTTCATTTCTTGAGATCTCACTGTACGAGTTCACTATCACGAAGTCACGAGCTTCAGTTAGGTCTCCAAATACTCTAGAATTTTTGCACCTATTGTTCTTTTCGTTAGTAGAGACTAGAGCGTTTGAACTCGGATTCCAAGTGTTCACTCATTTTTTTTATGTTTTTATTATTTGTTTTCTTTTCCCGAACGCTTTGGGAAGTAGTGTATAGGCGGCGATGTTGTTCGTGTTCGAAATAAGTTGCATAATCAAGTTCCATGACTAGTTGACTATAAGCGTTGTTAGAGGGGTTCGAATAAGTTACATGATTAAGTTCCATGACTAGTTTACGCTGAATCCATGATCTAATTCACTTTTGCGGGGAGACTTGCATTATCGTTTGGATTAATTTCTCTTTTATTTGAATTTCTTTTTCAAATTGAATTTGATTAAAATTAACGATTATAAGTTTTGTTGTCATGGAGCATAATGAACACTCACATGTAATATGGAGATGGACCTTGTACCTTGTGATTGATGCCTTATGCCTTTGATAAGCTGGCCATGTCCTAGTTTTTCTCTATTATTTGTCTGCTGGATGGATAATTCTTTCTGATACACTGACTAGTATTCCAGTGGTCCAATATCTACAAAGAATGCTGGAAAGGTCCACACAGCACTTTATGCAGAATTTATCTCTGGTTTTAAAGGATCAGCTAATTGGTCATGATGTTATGATGTTGTGTAATACTCTTTGGTCTTCACATCACATTGACCACCAGAGATAGATAGATTAACCATTCAACTAATAAGATGATTGGAATGAGGCTACTGATTACATGTGAATTCTTACTTATGAACCTGACTTCCAAGGGTGGTGAGTAAAATTTAACAGTTGCCAAAATGACTAAAGCAAGATGTCAAACTCTTATGCATATATACTACATTGGATTTTGGATGATATAGACCTGCCCCATAGACTTGGATCTTTGTTACAGAATTTAATTTATGTAGCTATTTGGCATTTTCAGTGGGGTGTGTCCTAGTTCTCTTTACCACTTTTTGAGGGTTAGGTCCCATTGCTATGGGAGAAGTAAAATTTCTATGGAAATGTTCAACCTTGGCTACAGTATGGTTACTTACTCTGGGATAATACTTATTGGTTACTGTTTAATTTGTGCAAAGTTCATGACCTCTCTTTTGGGGTTTCTTCAGTGACATTTCAAGGATCTAAAAGCTTCTCTAATGACCTTGCATGTGCCTGCACACGTGGTTGTGTAGGAGATTCCTTATCATTCTCATTCTTTGTAATTTTCCATTCAATTATTTTTCTTCTAAAACAAATAAATATAAATATAATTTTAGTCACCAAAAAATCACAAGTCACCAAAATATATATATATAATTTTTTTGTACAATTTTATGTTACGTTCTTAAGTATCTACAGTTCACATAGAATTTTACGTGATAGATTCGCTTGGGATGGCATGATGCTGGTACCTACAATAAGAATATTGAGGAATGGCCACAGAGAGGTGGTGCTAATGGTAGTTTAAAATTTGAAGTTGAGCTGAAACATGCAGCCAATGCTGGTAATGATATACTAAACGTCGCGATTGTTTGAATTTTGCTTATTGTTTCCCCTGATGAGTTGCCATTCCAGGACTTGTGAATGCATTGAAGCTTCTTCAGCCAATCAAAGACAAATACGCTCGTGTGACGTATGCAGACTTATTTCAGTTGGCTGGTGCTACTGCTGTTGAGGTTACCTGACTCCTTGCTCTGCTTCAGGACTAACTTTTGGCTACATAACTTAATTAAAAGATATATTGATTACTTTCTTGAAATTGTCAGGAAGCTGGAGGCCCAAAAATCCCTATGAAATATGGAAGAGTGGATGTCTCATCACCTGAACAATGTCCTGAAGAAGGCAGACTTCCAGGTTAGTAGGCCATATATCCAGTGTGCTAAGAAAAAAGCATGTGACCTAATGTATCTAGCCACGTTAATTAGGATTCCATTGGAAATCATAGAAGTCAAGGCATTGGAATAAATTAATCATAGTAAAGAGCTTTAGTCTTTTATTGCTGTTCTTGAAAAGTTAAAATATGTTTATTCTTCTTATTGAACCTAAGAATTAGATCGAAGCGTAATTTTTTCACCTGTACTGCACCTTCTCTATTGTTTGTAGACTTGGACTGGCTAATGACTAAGCTATCAGCATTATAGAGTAACTAAATTGATTTACATTACTAGTTTTAATTTATCAATTTTGAACCAATTTGCAAGTTTGCCACTTTGCCAAGCACTTCCAAATGGAAACTGAAAAGCTTAATACCTTAAATTATTTATATTACGCTTTTATAAACAATGATGAATATCTATGATGGCTTAAGAAGTAAATAAATTTGTCTGGTTCAATCTTCATTTTATCTTCAAAACTTCAATTAGCCCAATTCATTCTAGCCAAAAACAAAAATTATCAAGAAAATTTGAACCCAAACAAAAATAAAACGAAAACAGACAAACAATTTGGTTTTTCAGACTTGCATGGATTGCAGTTATAGGACTTGATTCATGTTCGACTGGAAATTTAGTTATGGTAATCGGGTGAGACACAAGTCTACAACTATTAAAATTTTAAATCATGCATTTTTAGAATATAGTTAATATATACACTTTAAAATTGTGTTGATATAGCTAACTGACAAACATTGCTGTACTCAGATGCTGGTCCTCCCTCACCGGCTGATCATTTGCGTCAAGTTTTCTACAGAATGGGTTTGAATGACAAGGTGATTTCCGTTGTTTCCAACAAGGATCAAGGTTTTAAGTTGGATCCTGGAAATATTATACGTGATTTTGATCAAGTTACTGAACCTGCAGGAAATTGTTGCATTATCTGGTGCGCACACACTGGGAAGGTCCAGACCTGAACGAAGTGGCTGGGGCAAGCCTGAGACTAAATATACAGTATATTATCTTCCCTTTCTCCCCCTACTTGTTTGATGATTTTGTACTAGTAAATTTATTTCAATTCTTCTAAGTCGTATTCTAATTCTAAATATGATATTTGATATTTTGCATTACCAGCAAGCACTAAAAGTCCGTTCTTCTTCGGGCATGTTATGTTTTATGTTAATCTTCTCTATACACTGCATATTATATGCCCTTTTGCCTATTCCTTATCAGAATATTTTATAATTGTAATTTTCTTTCGATCTACAGAAAGATGGACCAGGAGCACCTGGAGGACAATCCTGGACAGTACAATGGTTGAAGTTTGATAACTCATACTTCAAGGTCTTTACCACTACTTCTATTATCACCTTTTTTCAAAAAAAAAAAATGTTTAAAAAAGTAATGGACATTGATAGCGTAGGGGAGTATACAGGGGTTATGATTTCCTTATTCCCTTTTGTAAGCAGGACATCAAGGAAAAAAAGGATGAAGATTTATTGGTATTGCCAACAGATGCTGTTCTTTTTGAGGATCCATCCTTCAAGGTAAGTAACTGGAGTTTTATTTTCCATGGCTATTTTACAAATGCACATAAAATTAAACTTCTGTCTAACTTGCAGGTTTATGCTGAGAAGTACGCTGAGGATCAGGTAGCATTCTTCAACGATTATGCTGAAGCCCATGCCAAGCTAAGCAACCTTGGTGCAAAATTTGATCCTCCAGAGGTTTGTTGATTTTAAGTTACCCTTACATTTATTTAAATTATATATCATGGACTTGCTTATGTGACCCACACCTGGAGATTTTGTTCTTGTTTATATAAAGCTTCCTGAGCATTTCTCTTCATTTCCTGCACATACGTGGGTCCATATAATGAGTTCTTGACCAAGTTACCCAGTAAAAGTTCCCCTTGGTATGTGTTTGTCAGGGCATAGTATTAGATCCTTCTCCAAAGCCACAAGCAGAGAAGTTTGAAGCAGCAAAGTACTCAACTGGAAAGGTTCTTTTCTTGCACCGTTTATACTCATATCTTACTATTCGTTTAGCTGACAGTTGTAGAAATTTGTTAGGCATCTCGTGAAAGACTAACACAAGAAAATTTCATATATATGTGCGTATTGTTCATTGTTTCAATTTTTCTGGTTTGGTGCAGGATTAAAAACAAGTGTCATGTTTTCTTGTCCCAGTATCTTCTTTTAGTAAAACAGGAAGAAGTATTTTCAAATCATGTGATATCCTTGTAAAATTTGGAAGTCTTAAATGAAGAAGAAAGGGAATAAAAAATTCAATAGTGTGCCTATTTGAATTGCAGAGAGAGCTATCTGATGCTATGAAGCAGAAGATTCGATCTGAGTATGAGGCAATTGGTGGAAGCCCAGATAAGCCCCTACAGTCAAACTATTTTCTTAATATCATGATTATCATTGCTGTTTTGGCACTTTTGACATCACTGCTTGGAAACTAGTTTTTGTCCCCCCCCCCCCCCCCCCCCCCTCTTTTTTTTCTCTTCTCTGGGCTTCCCTATAATTGCATTGTCATTTACATATACTTATTCTAACTTATTCTGGTGGCTATCAAATCTCTTAATGCATTGATGAAACGAGCGCTTGACTGTTGCTTATTAATGACATTAGTTGGTCTATTTATTATATTATGAAAGCTACATACTTGGGATTAAGAAGGTTAAACAAAACTTTGGGTGCTTTCCTTTAAAAAAGCTTCTCACTTCCAAAGATCATAGGGGAGGGAGTCCTTGTATTTCTTTGAAGGTTGAATTCAACCTTCTTCGAATGCAAAAACGAAATTCCAAGTGCTGCTAGCTACTTGTTTTGTCGTTTCTTTTCTGAGCTTATATTAGACGTTGAATTCGTATTCGTTGAACGGGTGAACTGACGTTTATTCTCCATTTTCATGATTTTGCAGTTTGTAAGTTGAGGTTGGTACTTGGTAACATCTTTGTTATTTATTATTTTAGTCTGCATAATCTGACATCTAAGTTTAGTTGGTTTAGTTTAAGAAATATAATAAATAATTTCGATAATCTAAAAGTGACAATGCAAATTGGTCATTATTCACAATTTTAAATTCATTTATTAATCTTCTACCAAAAATATTGTAATTCTACTCAAACAATAATTCACATACTAATTATAGACCACGATGTTCTGCAAGTTGGAGATAATTTGTGAAATGCAAGTGGTAGCGCATATGCATCTCTGGAGAGTCTAACTAGTAACTACTAGATTACTTATGACTAGGTATTTTTTGGCTGAAAATAATAATGAATGATTATAAATATTATTATTCATGCTTCCCAATTTCCGGAAATCTATGTGCAAATTAAATGTCAACGGCATGTTTGTCTTGTTTTATTTGGTATTGACTCCATTGTCGTTACATATTATATAAAAGTAGCAAACTGTAACATCTTTTTTAGTGCGTGATGTCAAAACAGTAAGCTCTTTCGATTATTATTATATTTTTGTTGTTCGATGGAAGCTCTTTCGATTATTGTAATGGTAGATGAGCAGAATTTCTAGAAAGGGGGTCGTCATTGTTAGACTTTTGCTTTTTGTTTTTTGTTTTTAATATGTTGGTCAAAGCTTGTTAAATTTCATAAATTATAATGATTTATGTATTATCTATGGTTAAAGATAACAAAAACACTAGTATTAGGAACTATTTTATGTCAGCAAAATGCTTGGTCAAAGTTAAAAGTTGTCCATGTAAAACGAGGTCATTTGAAAGTTGCTTTTTAACATCCAAAAGTGCAAAGTTGCAAAAAAATAATATAAAGTCTGTTACCATGTTGGAAGCATATGGGATCTAGAGTAAATTATAACTTGCATAGATGCATGATGCATCGTGTTCAATATGCTTTTCTCCTTCACCCTATTTTGTGGCACTAGGCCCTTCGAGTCTTTACCATGCCATCAAAGTGGGATTGTGGGAAAACGAGTTTCGCTTGCTCACAATTTGTTTTCCTGATCAGTTTGAGGTTGAAATTTAGAGAACTTAGGTCAAAATTAGGGGGAAACGAGTTTATCTTGCTGAGAATTGCCCCAAGTTGAGGTTTAAATAATGGTTTTGTTGAGCAAGATTATGGAATTATCTGCAAGTTGTTCTTCACATCTAATTTGTTCCGAAAATGTGATTTCCTTAAACTGATTTACTTATCAGTTTGAAATTTAGATTACATATGTAAGTGAAGAAGGAAATTTTTTTTTTTTTGTTTCCCACGGTATCCTCGAATCCGCCAGGTCAAGGACTAATCCGTCGCGGTATTGAACTCCATTTAAGGGTTTGCTGCTGGCTAATGGGTGTTTACAAGTTTAGAGAGCGAAAATTTGACTAACAATTGACTGATAATAAATGATAGCTACAAAATTAAAGCACCTTAGAAAATCAAGGATAAAGTTAAATATTTAAATTATTAAAGTAAAAATAAAATTTTAGACAAATGTTAAGAGCATCCAATAAGCTTTTCCTGAATTATACAAACTTAAAAAAGCTAATGAGCCATAATAGTTTGGACAGCCATAATTTTACAGACAAAAAGGTCACTTCTGTTCTTGCATATTACTACTAGATTAATCGTCACTGGACTATTAAAGGATGGGAACTTTACTACACAGATTAAAATTGTATAGGGACAGTATAAATTTTTTTTATAGTTATTTTTTATTATATTATTGCTGTTCAAAATGTGGGTCCTAATTTTTTCAAGTACTATTTCATCCATTAAAAAAAAATCTATAAACTTATATTTTTATCATATAATTTACCTTAAAGAATTTATAACTTCTTCGTTTATGAACTTCAAGGACTAAGCAACACTTATGCCATTCATGATTACGAAGATTGTTTAAACAGAAGAGGACTGAAAGATAGCAAATATAGAACTCATGGAAGGGTAAATATTTTTTTATTTTTTGGTCGTGGTGGAAGGGTAAATATAAAGTGAGTAAATAGCTTGATTAGCTTCCCTTTTTTGTCCCGCTTAAAAGATGATGACCACTATCTTGATTTGATTCATATGCATTGCATATTACCGCAAAAGAGTAGCGACACACTCTGATTCTCTCATGGTGGAGCAGTTCAATGCAATGTAAGAATGATGATTGATTAAATAATAAGTCTTAATACATTGTTATTACGTATCTGATTTTTCATTATTATCCTCTATAATTTTCATCATTTCTATCATACAATGCGTAACCATCAGTAAGTACGAGAGAGAGAAAACCAAATTAGTCACTTTAGAGCCTTCAGTCGAAATTCGAAGGGAAAATATCAAGAAAAACAAAGCCATTTTAATTGACAAAAAAAATTCAAAAAATGACAAATCAAATAGTGACAATGCACGCTTTCTATAGTATGGGGCCCCTCAAATGCTTCATTTTGTCCGAGCTGCTCGAGAATCGGATTCTGTTTATTACGCGTTTGTTGTTGACAAATAAGGGAACCAGTACAATCTCAAACCGTGAATAATTTGAATTCTACGTCCATATCTTAAACCAAAGAAAAAGAGGGGAAAATAGAGGAAAAAATAATTTAGAAGACGATGGTTTGAGACTTTGAAATTTGAACGGTTGGAACTTGAAATTTTGGACTTCGAAGACGAATAGAAAAGCCTACCCTTGATCTCGCCAGTGCAAGAACCCTATGGTCTAATACCCAATGAAATTTCATTTGATTTTTACAAACTGCTCTTAATTTGCTTGTTTATCACTCTAACATTCATAGGAATAACCAACTTATGTTGTAATTTGTAAACATAAATATAGATGGAAGTAAATTACATAATTTGTCATTGGTCTTTGGTCTAAGGTAGTAAATAAATTGAAAAAATGTTTCAAGTCATTTTAATTTTTTTTAAGGTAAAAAGTCATTTAATTAAAATAACACACTACAAAATTTTGAGAAAAAATCTTGTTAGACCTAACAACAGACGCTAGCTTCTCTGAAAAATATTTGTTTTTGGACATATTTAAGGTGTATATTAAAATTAGTTATTAATATAAAATATATATTAAAATATAAAAAAGTATATGAAATAATCTTTATAATAAACAATGTAAATATCAGGTTAAAAAAGCAATGTTTAATTAATTTTAAAAGTCAAATTTTTAATAATCATAATTTAAACTTAACTTAATTTTATTTTCACTCCCACTCACCTTACAAATTTTAATTTCTCTCAGCGCCGTTAGTTGCGCCTCCACTCTAATTTTCTTCTTCTTTTTCTTCCCTCCACAACGTCGGTGTCAGTTTAAAATCAAAGAAACATCCATCTAAAAATAAAGTAACATCTCCTAAAATAAAAGAAACATCAAATCCATCATTAAAGAAACATTCAAAAATATGAAAAAAACATCCATTATTACCCACGGGACAGACGAGCAGCTGCGTTGATTCTTCAAAAGGCGTGACGCAGGGAGCGGTCGGGACCATTGGCGGCGTTGCTTCCAGGAAGCACAGACGCGACCAAGCACAGGGGAGAAGAGGACCGGCATCTTAGTCTAGAACGTGTGGCGAGGCACGACGTAGGGAGAAGAGGACGAACGACGGTATTACTTGCGGGGAGCACGGTCGCGGTGCGACTGAGGGGAGAAGAAGGCACGCAGCGGCAGCGTCGCTTGCAGGGAGAACAGGGACGGCGTGACACATGGGAGAAGAAGGTGCAGTGGCGACATCTAGAGCAGGGGCGACGCGACGCACGCAAGAAGAAGGTTCAGTGACGACATTGGTTGCAGGGAGCACAGAGGTGGCGCGACGCATGGGAGAAGAAGGTACAGCGGTTGCGGCACGTTGCTTCTTCAGACAGTGGTGGCGGCGACAGTGAGGTGCATTGGTGACAGCGCGAGAGAGAAAGGGGAGTAAAGCGGCTGCGCTAAAAGGAGAGAAAAGTGGAACCGTGGAAGGTGAAAGGCTAAGGTTGTGGTGGGTGTAAATGGGGTGGGATGTTTTTTGTTTTAGTGGACCTAAGGTGTAGCCCGTTATTTACGTTGTTTACATCTCCCACGTTGTCTACCTAGCAAAATTCTTAAAATATAAAATATATATTAAAATTAAATTAAATATAAATACAAAGTGATTAATTTTAATAACTGATTTTAAGGTGCATATAGTATTTTAAATTTAGAAAGGATATCTTTTGAACTATTTAGCTAAGAACAGATCTAATTATTCAAATTAATCACATTAATTGTATCTGTGTGCCCTTATGATTCCCGTAACTTCTCTTTGTTGTAGTGTATAATGAAGGATAAACTACCATTTTTATTCATGAATATTTAGAATATTGACAAATCTACCCACAAAAACAATTGACTTTCTACCTATGAAAGATAAATTTTAATTAACAAAACTACCTGAACCTTAAAAAAATTATTCAAAATTTCTAAACTATCCTTAACCTAGCTTACTTCACCCCCCAATCCCCATCTCTTCACAACCATCCTAATCCCCAATTTTTTTGCCACCATCACCCAAATCCTTCCTCTTCCAACTCTCATCCCTAACTCTTTACCATTGTCGTCGCCGCCAATTTTACCACCACCACATACATTGTTCTTGCCTGTGATTTTTTTCCCAAAGTCTACCCATTTTTTTCCCCAAATTCTATTCTATTCGATCATGTAGCATGCTAAAACAGAGAATTAATTGAATAATTACTATGCAAATGGGGTAAGAGAGCTTGTTGACAAATCTGGAATTGTTGGGGCCGCCGTAGAGGTGGTCGATGCCGATTTAATTGGCAAAGAGGGAGGTGACGCTTGTTGACGAATCTGGAAGCGTTGGTGCCACTATGGCGGTCGTCAACGTTGATTAGGCGGCGAAGTGGAATGAATGATTGATTTGTTGTGATTATTTGCAATAAAATTTGAGAACAGATATGTAGATTCTATGTTCTATATGCTGATTTTTTCCGTGTTAAACTTAATTATGTTTCTGTAAATTCCTATACAAGGAATATTGGGAACTTGCCGCTTGTCTTATTGCTAGTTTTTTTTTTTTTTTTTGCATGGTCAGAGTGTGCAGTGATATAATAATGCAATAAATTTGGGGATAATTTGAGTGCTTACAGTATTATGTGAAAATCCAAGAGAGAAAGAGAGGGTGGTGATGGCGATAAAGAGATAGAGGTTGGGGGTGGGATGGCAGTGGTGAAAGGATGAAAATTAAAGATGGAGTAGGTTAGGTTAAGAAGGATAGTTTAAAAAATTTGAATAATTTTTTAGGATTCAGGTAGTTCTGTCAATGGAAACTTATCTTTTACGGGTAGAAAGTCAATTTTTTTTTCGTGAGTAGATTTATCAGCGTTCTAAACATTCATAAGTAGAAATAATAGTTTATCCATATAATGAACATGCATGATAACGCTTCATGTTTATATGCTATTATGCTAATATAATAGTATTGACTTATGGTATGCTAATATAATAGTGTTAAATATTGATGTTCATATATTTGTTGGATAACGAAAGACTTTTATATCAGTTCTGCTATAAATACAAGTCTTTTTGACAAATAAATCCGACCAAGTTGGTCCAAACCCAATAAAAACCAACCTTAGATTAGAGTGCGTGTAACCCAACTATTGAATAGCGCGAACGTCATTATGAAAAACAGTTCTTATCCCTTGATCAGAACCGCAACGCTCATAATTCAAACCATGCTCAAAATCTCTTAAAAATCTCTCAAAATTGTTGCGAAAAGTCAAGAAAATTTCAAAACTAGTTTCGAAATCTTCACCAAGAAACACAGAAAGAGAACACAAAAGATTATTGAAGGTAATGTTGACTAATCATCGTATTTTCTCACTTTTCTTTCTCATTTCGATTGTAAAATACTACATAGTGATAATTCTGTTTATTTAGTAGATTAATTTTGTGTTCTTACGTTGAAGTATATATTACTGTTCTCATTATACGCTTCATTTAGTGATAACTGGGTTAGGTCGGTGTAAATATTACGTATAGTTTAAGCTATATTTACATGTGTTTGAGGGATTTGCATATGTTTTTGTCCATTTTTTAGAAATTTTTTTCATCGATTTGTTGTAACAATCCATAGAATTTTGTTGTTGTGCTTCTGGTATCATTTTATGCATGTTTGATTGAGTTGCATATTTTTGTGACCTCATATTGTATGATGTAATCAAAAAATAATAGTGGTGTATTTAGTTTGCCTTTCGATGTATTTGGTTTGTCTTTTGGTGTATTTCATATGAATTGAGGTGTACCAGTGCTTTTGTCCTCTTTATGCTATAACTAGACAACAGAATATTATTCTTGTGGTTTTGATATTATTTTTACATATTTGAGTGATTTGCATCCGTCCATTTTTCAGGAATTTTGTTCATGGATTTGTTGTAACTACCTATAGAATTTTTTTGTAGTATTTCTGGTATCATTTTATGCATGTTTCATTGAATTACATGTCTTTTTGACCTCACATTGTATGATGTAATAAAAAAATAATAGTGGTATATTTGGTTTGTGTTTCGATATATTTGGTTTGTGTTTCAGTGTATTTCATGTGAATTGGGGTGCACATGGTGCTCTTGTTACCTATTAACCCCTTTTTTTATTCCTTACAGAAAAAATGACAAAAAAACCAAGCGTCAAAATATAATGTAAGCATGTATATATTTGAACAACTCATTTTTTTGTATAAATATAGTTTATTTACATGATTCTTATTTATTTACAGAAAATTATTATTTGAGATGCTCCACAAGATCCATTCATGATAAATACTACAACATGAGCGATGACAAGAAAGTCATTGTTCAAGAAATCGGATTCGGTGGTATGATGCATGTCCCTCCCATGAATGTATCACATATAAGCTCTTGAAAGAATTGGCATATTCATTTGATCTATACCATAACACACTAGATATACGGTATGGTATAATCAAGATCATCCAAGAAAATATAGCAGCTGCCCTTGACTTGACTGTATCTGGTAAAAATCTATTTTATAATATATTCTGTAAATTAATTTTCGGTGTAGTATCAAATTATTTTTTTGCTATTGAAATATTTTTGCTGCTTTTGCAGGGCCAGGTATCCAGCCAAAGTTAATTTTCAAGAACTTAGTGAGGAGAATAAGGAAGTTATTAAAAACTTCCAAGGCAAGACTTTGTCGAAATTCACAACCTTTATGATGGAGATGAGTGTTGATGGAGAGGAAAATCGGCTGAAATTAAAGAGCACATTCATCCTCTATATTCAGATGTTCTTCTTGTTGCCGAGAACGATAAACAAAGTTTATCTCGTTCACTTGCTACCCATTCTTCACGTGGACACAATACGTCAATGGAATTGGGGTGGTCATGTGCTCAACTTCCTCATCAAGGGTATCAGAGAGCACACATTGCACAAGAAATATGCTGTTAATGGCTGCCTCTATGCTCTGATAATTGTATATTTTCATGAATCCACACACAAAAATAGGCCGGTGATGAAATTTCTGAACCACCATGGGTGCAACATTGGACCAAAAAGTTGCTGGTTAAAAGAATACAAGCTGAGATTAAGGATGATATGGTAATTCAACAGAATTCTTTCTTTAAATTTCGGTGTATTAATTATAAATATATTGTGTAAACAAATATATTTTTTTTGTTTTAGGACATCATGAAAAGAGCACAACTGAAAAAACAACCAAAAGACAAACAAAATGGAGAAAGGAAGGAAGAAAAAAAGGAACAAAAGAAGCCACAAAAGAAGAAGACTATTTCTTTGGAAAGGAAAAGTGTTGCTGAGTCTGAGTCTGATTATGAACATGACTCTGAGGAGACACAAAAAGAAGAAAACTACCTACAAGAATGAAAAAGAAGTAAGTATTATTATTTGGTGTATTTTGTCAATTTTATTGTGTTTATTTTCCTGATGATTATCTGCTTTTTCAGGATAGAATCCAAAAAAAAGAAGCATGTTATTGTGGATTTATCTTCAGAGAAAGAAACTGAATTTGATGATGAGTAAGATTCAGAATCTATCATTGTAATGCGATGTTTTTCATTTTCGTCAAAATTTTATTTATTAACAGAATTTTTTGTATGTATTGTCAAAAGTGAAAAAAGCAAGGAAATTAGAAAGAGAAGATTGACCAAAAAAATTCACAAGCCTGCAGAGAAGTAAGTATTATTTTTTGGTATATTTTATCAATTTTATTGTGTTTATTTGCCTGATGATTATTTGCTTTTCCAGGATGAAATTCAAAAAAAGGAAGCACGTTATTGTGGATTAATCTTTCGAAAAAGAAAGTGAATCTAATGATAAGTAAGATTCAAAACCTATCATTATAATGCTATATTTTTTATTTTTGTCAAAATTTTATTTATTAACAGAATTTTTTGTATGTATTATCAGAAGTGAAGAAAGCGAGGAAATAAGGAAAAGAAGATTAAAGAAAAAAAAAATCAAAAGCCTGCAAAAAAAGTAAGTGTTTCTTTTCGGCGTATTTTGTCAATTTTATTGTGTTCATTTGCCTGATGATTATTTGCTTTTCCAGGATTGAATCTAAAAAAATGAAATATGTTACTGAGGACTCATCCTCCAAAAAAGAAACTAAATCTGATAATGAGTAAGATTCAGAAACTATTATTGTAATGCTATGTTTTTTCATTAAAATTTTATTTAAAGCGATGAAATAAGGAAAAGAAGATTAAAGAAAAAAAATAAAAATCCTGCAAAAAAAAAAAAGTGTTTCTTTTTGGCATATTTTGTCAATTTTATTGTGTTCATTTGCCTGAGGATTATTTTCTTTTCCAAGATTGAATCTAAAAAATTGAAATATGTTACTGAGGACTCATCCTCCAAAAAAGAAACTGAATCTGATAATGAGTAAGATTCAGAAACTATTATTGTGATGCTATGTTTTTTCATTAAAATTTTATTTATTATCAGAATCTTTTGCATGTATCGTCAGAAGTGAACAAATGCAAGATATAAGAAAAGCAAGATTGAAAAAAATAAATGATAAGCCTGCACAAAAGTATGTGCTATTTTTTGGTGTATTTTTCTAATTTTATTGTGTTTTTTTTTCCTGATGATTGTTTGCTTTTTCAGGATGCAAGAAAAAACCACTGATATTCCAAAAATTGAGCTCCACTCCACATAAGCTCACTATGATTCTTCGCAAACGTAAGATTCAATGTCTAAAATTCTTTTTTTGCTAAATTTTTTTAAAATCTGATGTAATTATTCTAGTTTTACTGAATAATGTTTATTTTGTCCTTAGAGTGTCACATGTAAATTTGGCAAATGAAAATACTACTGTGTTTATAACACAGACAAGCTACCAGAGCACTGTAAATCAACCAAATGATAACATGTAATTTTTGTTTCTCTTACCATTTCTTTAATTCTTGTGCTACCATATTCTGTTTCTGATTTCATATTTTTTTATAGAAAACAAGTCCTTTAAGATTTTATACAAGAAAAAAAAGGTAAGAAAAAAAAAGAAAAACTGCAACTATGTAAATTCTCATACAAAAGAAGTTGTGTTTTTATTGAATGCTTGAGGTGTAGTTGTGAGATGATTTCAGTGTATTTCAGGTTCAAGGAATAAGAAGAATCATTGAATGAACTAGCTCTTAATCAGAAAGGAATAATAAATGATAATCCTAAAGGACAAATGATTATTCTTTGGAAACAGAACCACTGGACATGTGAGTTTTTTAATTCACTTTAAATGTTCTATTCATTGAGTTAATTATTTGCACCTGAATGTTTCCTTCATATTAACTTTTTCATTTTTGTTTTCCTTAGAGTTTCACTTTAAGTATGTGCTCCTCCTTCGGAAATATCCGCCTCAAACCCTCTCCAAAATCAACAAACTGCCTAAAAGTCTTCCAAAGAGGAAGATATAGAAGAAGAAACTATTAATGCGTAAGTATTACTTAAATTCCTTTTCTAATTTCGCTATATTTAGTTTGTCATTTCAGTGTGTTGCTTCTGTTTTGAAGTGCACTTCTTTTTGTTGTAACTAGGTAATAGAATATTGATTTTGTCCATTTTGAGAGACTTTGTTGATGCATTTGTTGTAACTAGCCCATAGAAATTTGTTGTAGTGCTTCTGGGGTCATTTTGTGGATGTTTTATTGAGTTGCATATCTCTTTAAATACGGTGTATTCGGTTCTTATTTCAGTGTATTTCATGTGAATTGAAGTGCACTTGATTTTCTTGTATTAATTAAAATCCTTTTCTATAATCCTGCAATCCTCCACAACCTCAACACCCTGATGCGAAGTTTCTAACAGAGGAATATACCGAAGAACAACCTCAACAAAAATCTCATGAGAAAGTATCTCCTACTAATGTGTAAGTTCTACTTAATAAAATTATTTTTCAATATTTTCTTTGTATTCTTAAATTATTTTATGTGTCACCATGCAGTCATCTACCCGCTTAAGCCGTGAATGATGGAATAATAATGGTTTCCAATGCTGCATTAAAGAATGACTTTTCTGCGCTATCATTTAGCCTTGGCTTCTCTCAATCAAGTGAGGAAGCTACACTTACTCAAGAAGGTAAACCACCAGCTAATAAAGAAAATCTCAAGACAGTCTAATATTGGTGGAAGAGTTAGAAGAGTTGGTTGAGGTCATAAATACTCAGATTGCAACTGCATCAAATTATGATAAGAAAAAAAGTCCCTCACCAAAAAAGGTGCAACCTACACTGAGCTTCCTTAAATTCAAAACTCTCGTGAGGCAAAAGGAAATAACAGACGATCTTAAGGAAAAATGCTTTCATTGGGTCATAAATATCAAAACTTATGATGATGGAAGCTCTAATGAGTGGAAGGTGATTTTTAAGCTGTAGCATGAATCTCACCTGGAAATAATCAGAATGCATTTTGATTCCTTAAAAGCCAAATTAGATATTAAAAATATAATAATACTAGAATAACATTAATGATTTCTTATGAGTGGTGCCATATATGTATTAAGTTTGGGTTTTTGTTTTCGTAGGTTGTGTCGACAATGTGTCAAATTCTGAATAACAAAAAATTAAAAAATCTGAAAAAACTCATATACTGTCTCCCCCTGATATTGTGATAAGCTGTAGTACATTGAAATTTCGGTGTATTTTTAAAATCAATCCCGCTAGGAAACCAACAGGGGTCTAGCCAACAACAAGCTAACAAGCGTTTTTAAACTACACTCTATACTAATTAATTGTCATTAATTAGTGATTATTTAAATTTTATTTTTAAAAGATACAAAATTAATTATTATTAATTACATCTTCTTACTCTAATTCACTTTTTACTATTTATTACGCAAACCCTAATTTCTCTTTCCAAAAAAAATTCGAAACTCCAAAAAAAAAATACCAAAACATAAGATATAGAATCATCAAAATCCTAAGAAAATACAAAACATAGAAAAAAGAATCATCCAAAACTAATAAAAAGAATCATCCGAAATTTAGAAAAAAGAAACATAAAAAACTAGTTAAAAGAATTATTCAAAACCAAATAGGAGGAGAAGAAGAAGAAGAGTCGCAGGGTGACAGATGACAATGTCTTGGACGGCGTTGCATGGATGGTGGGGGACTCACGGTGGCGCGTTGCAAGGGGAAGCCACGGAGGCCGCGCATCGCGAGTGAAGGAGTCACTATGGATCAGAGTAGTTGATCACGCGTCCCGAATGGGGACTTGGCATTGGCTGCGTTGCGACGGATGGAGGCCGCGATGGTGTTTGATGGTGCAGATGCGTTGGGATTATGATCCCGCGGTGGTGGAGGCGGCTATGTCCAACGAAGAAGGACGGCGGCGGGACGCGAGGAAGAGGCCGCGCAGTGCAACGAAAGACGCGGTGGTGGTCGGTGGGCGGCGGCACCGAAAACTACGTGGAGACAGCAAGTTTGTGCAGGGAGAGATTTGACTGTTTCCAAGTGAATGGAAAGGGTTATGTATTGTTTTTATTGTGTACTATAAATGTAATTAGGATAAATGTAGATAGAATCTTTTTTGAATTTTGAATTTTGATTTTTAAATTTTAATTTATTTATAAAATTTAAATTATAATAGAGTTGGCTTATGTTGGTTTGTAGGGGAGTTGTTTCTCTATACTTTTTCTTTTAAAATATATTGTTTATTTCTGTGTATTATACAAATTTTGCAGAATACCGCGTTGGCAAATCATCAGGGCAAGTTCATTCATCCAAAAACTAACAAGGTCTTTAATTTCAGATTAAAGACTATCAAGACTACATCCTATTTTTAGACAAGAAAAAGCTTGCATCTCATTCATTTGTAAGCTTTCATTTATAAAGCTTCTTAAATAATTCTTACGTTAGGTGCGAATTAAACTAAAAAATTATTCTCTCTGGCCAAACTTCTGATATTTGCTCCAGTTTGCTGTGCGCGGTATTGGAGGATATGGATGGCGGATGTTGAAAAGAAGAAAGTTCATGTCCTTGACCTATTAAACAAAAAATCTCCTTCAGAAAACAGAACAGAAATTAATAAATTTGTTGTAAATTATTTACTTGATACAAATTTTTGTTTTCTCTATAAATTATCTTGTTTCTGTCTGTTTAAAATATAGTACATTGGTAGTTCTTTGGAAAAGAAGAATAAATTCTATAATATACCAAATTGCTTCCTACATACACCGAAAACTATTCAAATAAACACCGAATTTTGTAGGTTGAAATTATTCATTTCGGTGTAATTTGATGTTAAATATAGAGTTTCTTATACTTGACTTATTTTAATTTTTAGGGCTTCATAATTTCACAAATGATGGTGTTTGCCGGAAAAAAACCTTTGATAGACAATGATGGGATGTCGAAGCACCATACTTCAACATCAATGGGCAACGAACAACATATCAAATCTTTCTATTTAATAAATTTTACTGTCTTTTTTATTACTGCCCTATTTTAATGTATTATTTCATTTTTGTTTTTAGATGGGATTGTACAATATATATGATGAAATGGCTGGAGATAATTGATCCGAAAAAGATCAAAAAGAAAAAATATTCATCGAAGAATTGGAAATAGGTAACTATCTTTAAAAATAAAAAACTCTCTATTACTAAATTAACGGAGTTTAATAAAGAAATTTCTTTAAACTGTAGGAACAAGTTGATTATTTTAGAGTCGAATATATTTCACTCATTCTATTTGACGAAATGAATTAACTGAGAGATAAAGTCATTCAAGAATCTAAAGCCATCAAATTGTCCAAGTCATCTGCTGCATTATTAAGTTCTTACTGTACATTGAAATCAGAAGATATTGATAGTACATAGTTTGAATATTGAAAATTGTTAAGAATTTTTATACTGGTTGTGTACTAAATTGTTTGTGCAATGTATAGTTCAAGCAAACACATATTTTGTATCTTTGTAAATATTCAATTCAAGTTTTTCATAAATTTTTTTTGCAAAATTAAACTTCTATGAACCTGTTTGTACTGTATTGAAATGTTGTTAATTTGAATGAATCCAAGTTCAAAAAAAATGTAGGAAAAGAAGAATAAATTCTATAATACACCGAATTGCTTTCCAAATACACTGAAAACTATTCAAATAAACATTGAATTTTGTAAGTTGAATTTCTACGCTGCTTAAGTATTGAATTGTCTGTGTACTGTATATTTAAAACAAATAAATTCGATCAAATAATTGAAGAAACTAATTTCAAAGCATCGTAAAAATAGAACAAATTAAAACAAGAAAATATAAACATTAAACCTCATTTCCATAAAAAAAAAAAGAACATTATGTAGATGACACCGAAATTCTGTGAAATAACAACAAAATGGATTCATAAACACACCAAAAATGTATCTTATTCTCTTGAATCTCTAAACTGATAATTCATAATCTATCCATTATAATAGCATTTGACTGCACTATTGAACTACCATAAAAAAAGGCTCAACTGCAAAAGGTAAATCATATACTAGCAAAACTATTAACATGTACAAACTCAATTTTTCCAGTTTAAAGAACATGACTTTTACTTCACTTAGAGCTTTCTTTTTCTTTTTCCTTGCAGCATTTACAATTTACTTTTTAGTGTTTAATCCTAATCTATTTTTCGGATGTCTTCTTGTTCTCACCCGTGGAGGGTTTTGAAGCTCATTAATATCTTCCAACGAAGCATCATCGTAAGATAACGAACATTTCTCTTTTCTTTTGGCTTTGTGTTCTTGCATCTCAACTATAGCATTATCATAAGTGCGGTGCAGAATCCCAGTTAACTCCTCAGATTCTGATGCAAATTCACAAATATTTTCTAATCAAAAAACCAAATCGTCAAATCTCCTACTTCTTGACTCCAATATAGGCTCGTCGTGGCTGCTCTTGATATGTGTATGTCTCCTCTTTATGTTCTTACTTCATCGTTCTAATATATATCTTGGTGACACTTTATTTACTCGCTCAAAGCTTAACACACTCAGAGAGTGACGGCACAATATCCCTCTTGACTTGAGTAATAAGCACTAGTATTTAACTTCAGATGATACCAGGTCATATGTAACTGCAAATTTATTGGATGTTGAGTTAGAAACTTGTTCTACAATTTTATATACCGTATAACCTAGAGCGGACTGCGTTGATCATATGAAGCAATTCACCTTTCCTCTAAATTGTGCTTGGACTTTCCTGAATTTTTCGTGAGTATACACATGATGAAATTGAGCTTCTATTCAGGATTTTTTTGCACACGATATGACGGTATAATAATCTGCAGCATTTGATTCTCTCTCTCTCTCTACTCTCTACTTCCTAAGCAATTATCGTACTGTTTGACAAATTGAATAAGTGAGCTGTTGCGCGTAATAAACTTGTTAAAAAAAGCATACATGCTCTCACTCCTTTGTGTGCTTCTCATCCTGGCCCAAAAGTGGTGATCAAGATAAATTGGAATCCATAAATGACGATCTTCGAAAAGCTCTGAAAAATTAGAAAAATACCTAAATCAGAACCAAAATACACTGAAAGACGTACAATTTGACACCTCTGATGCATAAGCAAAACACATAAATATCCACATACTAAAGTAACAACATCAGTTAATCCTAATAAAGACACCATTATTTGAAAGCCACTTGTTTTCCCAACACCATACTTCATCAGAAAATCATTCCAATTCCTATCAAATGATTCTTTTGTAAAAGAGTTTCAAATAACATGACTCATCTCGTATTCAATTTCTTCGTGTCGCTTATAGCCATTTAATTTACTTGGGATCTTCTTCATGATATACTAAATACACCACCGGTGAATTGTTGTGGACATACAAGCCTCAATAACCCTTTGCATCGCTGCGCATTGATCAGTAAGAATGCCTTTCGAAGCATTTTCTTCCATGCAACGAAACCAACATTCAAATAACCATTTGAATGATTGAATATCCTCGTTTTTCATCAAAGTACATCCCAGAAGTGTTGACTGACCGTGGTGATTCACCCTAACAAAAGAACCAAAATCCAGATTATACCTGAATACAACGACACAAAAAAATCATATATACATCAAAAAACAATATAAATACACCAAAAGTGTTTCAAAATACACATAAACCAGAACAGCATATTACTTGTTTGTAGGGGTGTTCGCAGTGCGGTTTGGATCGATTTTGAGTCAAAAACTCATCCGATCCGAATACTAATGTTACTTGCAGTGCGGTTTGGATTGGATGATTTTTTTAAAAAAAATCCGATCCGATATGATCCAATTTCAAGCGGTTTGAATTGGATTGGGTTTGCAGTTTTGTAAATTAAAAAAATTAAATATATATAACAAGTCTCAACATCAAATTTTAAATAATCAACAATGACATAATAAGTGTCAACAATATTTAAAAAATCCGATGATAACATAACAATAGAAATAAAATTATAAGTTAGTTAAAATAAATAAATAAATCATATTTTGAACATAAAATATTTATTAAATAATAATAATACATGAATAATATAAAAATGTATAATAAATTGAACATGTTATAAGTATAATTGTAAATATAATAATAAAATAATAATATTATAGCATGTGCGGTTTGGATTGGATTGGATCGGTTATGAAAAGTAGATCCGAAATCCAATCCAATCCAACAGTTTGCAAAAAATAGAATCCAATCAAATCCGAATTAGTGCAGTTTTAATCGATTTTCGGTTTGGATTGGATGAGCGCTTTAATTTGGATCGGTTTGGATTTGAACACCCCTACCTGTTCGTATTGTAAGTGGTATCGAATGAAATAACATCTTCAAAATACTCACAGGTAGCCCTAATTCTTGCATCGGCCCAAAAAGTAATCTTAATTGATTGATCAACCTCAAGTTCAAGCTTGAAAAAGAAATTTTGATTCTTCTCTTTTATTCTAAATAAGTATTTCCCAAATTCTTTTGCATCCTCTAGCTTCTAAACATTTCGCACTTTTTTTGTGATGTAATTTCTTACATCATTTTCAATAAAACATAATTCAAGATGACCCACTGCTGCTGCGGCAAATGATTGATATGTTTTGCTTGGTCTGATTCTGGCTTTTTTCGTTATTCTCTATTGTACGTCGTACAGACATGCTTAATTTCCTATGTTGTTTAAGCTTCTCTGCTTGATTTAGACAGCACGGATGTGAATAATGCAACACAACCTTTGAAATAATCTAAATACCAACATCCTTCAATATATGTGTATAAATTCTTGCAGGACAATTTAATCCAGCCGAGAGATTTATCTTCTCAGTTGGAGATATGTTTGATTTCCGTTTTTCCTCTCTAGTACATGTAATCAATTGGTTTTTAATTTCATTTCCCTTCTTATTTGTGTTCTGAATTTTTGTAGAAAAACTTGCAAGTTTAGAATAATCTTTGTAGAATTTTTTAGCTTCTTCAAGCGTGTTAAAAGTCATCCGAATCTTTGAAACAAACTGCTCATCAACATCATACAAAAACTAAAAATACACTGAAATCGTTCCATAATATACCATATTAGAATCTAAAATACACCGAAACTTTGAATGAAACAAATTCATCAAAATAATAAAATCATATCAGAACTAATACATTACATTCAAATTCAAACCATCAACCATGAACAATAATTTTCACAAATAAAAACAAAATTATTTAGCTACAAAATCATAAACAACTAACAACTACATTAACTAGATTCAAACTGCACCTTACCACTTGATTCGATTCAAAAAAATAATACAATTAGGCCTCGTTCAATTGAAAGTCTGAACCTAAAAATACACCAAAAGATCACTAAAATACACTAATTTATAAATAGAAATACATCGAAATGAGAACGTAACAGAATCATCACAATAATAATTCAGATTCAGAACTCCTACATTACATTCAATTCAAACCATTAACCATGAACATCAATTTTCAAATACAAAAATAACATTATTCACCTACAGAATTATAAACTACTAACGAACTACATTAACTAGAATCGACCAAACCTCAGCCACTTGATTCGATTCAAAACAATAATCTACTTCGCTCTGGTTCAATTGACAATCTAAACTTGAATCATTCATTATTTTCGACAACGAAATACCTGTTCAAACCTGATTTCACAGCTTGATTTCAAAAACTTTGATCCAAATCTTCAAATCAGATAAAAGAGCATTGAACTTGAACGAAGAGAACGCAGAGAACAAAGAAAACATAGAGAAGGAAGCGAAACGCAGAAAACACAGAGATGGAGCAGAACGTAGAGACGCAAAAAAAATGCTGAGAAAATTCGAGAAAGGAAACGAAATCTGCATGAAAAATGCAGTTATATATATTCGCGCGTTGAGTCAAAAGTTTGTTAGAAATAGTGGCGCGTGGAGGTGAAGTAGATCAAAGCTACTTGGTTGGACTTGGTTGGTTAAATAACTTGGATGTAGAGATTAATTGCTTTTATATTTAATACACCTTTGAAAAACTACACAAATATACAATTCTTTATCATGTAAAGGCTCATACCTTATTATTTAATATATGAGAGTCATCGTAATACCCTCGCTATCTGAGTCGCACCCCCGGAAGCGTGACATTCTAATAGTAAGGATGTTACAAGAAACCTATGACAATGATAGAAAATTAGGATTAAGTACGATTTTGGTCTTTATGATTTAGTTTGAAAATTAAAATCGTCCTTATAATTTTGTTGCAATTAAATTCATCTCTAACATTTAATTTGATTTTAAAATTATTTTTCTAACCAAAATATCATTATTTTACAACCCTTTTCCAACAACCTCTTTACTAAAATATTCGGTTTTTCTTCTATTTTTTTTCATCCAATACCACCATTCTTCTTAAACAATCCTCGTCACCACATCTTTACCATTGCCACCACCTTTTTTCATATCACCATTCTTTGCAATTCTATTCTAATATTTAGCTAATTAAGTACCCAGCTGCAACGCTAGTCCCCAAAAAAAATTTTTCTTTGTCTCCCACACATACATACCAAAAATTAATACCTAAACTCCAAAAAATAATTTTTTTATTTTTTTTGTATCATCATCGTCAAACAGAAAAGTGAAAAATTATCCATTAATATATTGTCACAAAAATAAGCTCAAATAATGTAATGTTTAATTTCCAAAAAAATAACAATCAGAACCAAAATTTATAATTCAATGAAAAAACCCTAACTTTTAGTAATCTAGCATAAAGAAACTACTGCACAAGTAGATAGATGGAAAATCTAACTTAAAGAATGAACAAAATTAATGATTAACTAAAAACTAAAAAAAAATAAAAAAAATAGTAAAAAACAATGAAGAAGACTTAGTGAAAATAGTGAAGAGTAGAAACAGGGCGGCGGCACGTGATGTTCTCCCTCGTTGGTGTCATTGCCACCTCTCTCTCTCTCTTTCTCCCTCCCTCCCTCCTTCCAGTGAGCACAACAAAGGGGCTGACGAGGAGGCGGCGATGTCGGGGTGGTTTTGAACACTGTTATCTTCCCTTTCTCTTTTTTTTTCTCCTACTTCTTCTTCCCTTTGTACTTTTCTCTTTCTTTTTTTTCCAGTGACAACTTCTCTCTCCTTCTATGTTCTTTATCTTTTTTAATTTTATAATTATTTTTTAGAGGATGGTCGAAGAATTCTAAGATTTAGATAAAAAGGAAAATTATAAAACAAAATTTAACATTAGAAATGATTTTGAACGAACAAAATTTTTAAAGACAATTTTAATTTTCGGCCAAAACTTTACGCTGTGTTTGGATACAAAATGAAAAATGAAAGGAAAGAAAATAGAAGGAAAGAAAATAAAAAAAAAAAAGAAAATAAAAAGAAAAGTGAATTTTTTTGTATGTTTATTTGGAGGGCAAATCACCTCATTAAACCAAATGCAAATCAATATTACCAGGATGTCCCAAACCAGAAAATGCAACGTCAAAGTCCCAAAGTACATTTCTATATAAATCGAATTGAATAAATTCGATTTATTGAAACACGAAGTAAATCAATCCATTGGATTCGAATTAGGTGAAAAAGTTCTTGAATGAAAATCGAATCAAATAGATTCAAATTAAGATGTTCCTACCAAATCGAAACACATGGATTCGATTTGTTAGTGATCATAAATCGAAAAGAGTCTGCATAACTAAAGGGAGAGTACCTCGACGCCAATGGCCAATGAAAAACATCAAACCTGTCCGGCCGGAATCCAGGGAACCTCTAGAAGATCCACGACTGGAGGAGCTGCAGTGGACCAGCCAACTTGATGACGTTTCTATTCGCCACACGGCACATGCACCTGTATAGCCATGACAGTGCAGCAGACCCCCAACTGTAGTGACCCATGTCCTCTAGCCTGGCGACATAAGGTAGCCAACGGATGTGGAGTCGGGAACCTGACTTGTCCCCGAACAGCTGCGTAGATAGGAGCATCATGATATACGCACGGGCATACCTCCTAACCGTCTCCTCATATGCCCCATGAGGAAGCTCACTAAACGTCTCTTGAAACCATGTGCACTTCACCGTGAACTTGTCGATGCAATTTGCAGGAGGCAATACCCCCAGCAGCTCCTCAAACCACACCCACGCTGGCCGGCCACCCTCTATATATCGTAAAAAGTCTGTCAGGCATCCGCTAACATACTGACCGTCGATTGGGAGCCCGAGCTAGTATGCTACATCCTAGAGGGTAATCGTGCACTCCCCAAATGGTATGTGGAACGTATGCATCTCAGGCCGCCATCTCTCTACGAAAGCGCTCACCAATGGCTCATCCAATCGAAACCAACTCTCGTTTAGTCTTGCAAAATGGTACAAACCAACCATCTGCAAATACGGAACGATCCTATCATCCAACATCATACCGTGTTGTCGTCTCATGCTGCTGATGTATCGATGGGGCTGCATAACGATAGAAAATTCCTTCTCACAATATCCACAGAAAAGTGTTCAATGCATAAAAAACTCTAACCACCATAAACATTGCATGTGCTATCTTTAAAAACATGTTTATAATAACGCCCTACCAATTTTTCGTAGATAAAAATACAAATCACTACATAATTCATGATCCAATTCTTCAAGGTAAAAAAAAAAATTAATACAGCATATACTCCTTCATGGGTACACAACAACTACCTAAGTGCCTCACAAGTCGAAAAAAAATCTGTTTTTTTATTAACACACTCAAAAATCTAGAGTTAACTCTATTCATAAATCTATACTTAACCATACTCTTAGTTAATAACTCACTAATTCTAACATGAATTAAATTCAAATATCTGTTTTTTATTTTTTTTAATAATCCGTAACTAACGATTCTAACCAACTACAATGACTAATTTATTTCAAAAAATAAAAAAAAGGATTTCACTAACCTCAAGGTGAACGGCACCAGCAATGTGCGCGACTCCATCTAGTCGATATAGATGATTCGGATCGTCCTCCAAGTGTGCAGATCTGGTTATTTCCGAGTTGCTTTCAGAGATTTTCGAATCTGGGTTGTGGGGTTGGGTGTGGGGTATGTGGGTTTTCTAGTTCGAATGAAATGAATTCGATTTGTATATATAGCCAAAGTCCATGCAAATCGAATCCATTAGATTCGAATTATGAGAGACGAAAACAACTAGTAAATCGAAACAATGGGTATCGATTTACAAAACCATCAAATCGAATCCATTGGTTTCGAATTACCTTAGGCGTTTTTCTAGTTGGCTAAATCGAATCTATTGAATTCGATATACCCTGGTATATAAATCGAAGCAAATCCATTCGATTTACTATCATGTTAACCATGCACGTAATTCGAATCTACTTGATTCGATTTTTCATTCAAGAACTTTTTCACCGAATTCGAATCCAATGGATTCGATTTACTTCGTGTTTCAATAAATCAAATTTATTCAATTGAATAAATTACCTTTGTACCCATAAAAGATACATACGCTGACAAATGTACCCATATAAAAATAAAACGACAATTGTAACTACGGAAGATGGCCTCCGTGTGCCAAGAGTACCCAGACGTTGGTTACATTAGTCCGTTAGGGTACTCTTGACACACGAAAGTCATCTTCTGTGGTTACAATTGTCGTTTTATTCTTATATAGGTACATTTATCAGCGTCTATATCTTTCATGGATACAAATGGTAATTTATTCTAAATTCGATTTATATAGAAATGTGCTTTGGAACTTTGACGTTGCATTTTCTGGTTTGGGACATCCAAGTAATATTGGTGTGCATTTGGTTTATTGAGGTGAATTGCCCTTATTTGGATGAAGAGAAAATAGATGAAAATAAAATAGGTGGAAATTTTTCTTTTGTTTGGATAAAAAAAAAGTAAGAAGAACGAAAATTATAACAAAGTAAAATTATATTAATACCCTTATTTATATTATATATAAATTATAATATATTAATGTAACGCAAAGATCTTACTTTTATTTTCAAATTCTCCTTAATTTTTTTCGCATATATGGAGTGAAAAGTTTAACATGAATCCCATGTCATTTTTTTTTCTTTTCCACCCAATTCTCCTTCTCATCAAATTAAAAGAAAATTAAACTTTTTCATTCATTTTTCTTCTCTGCATTTTCTTTTCTTTTAACTTCTTTTGATCCAAACACACGGTTAGAGATCAAAATTGTACTTCACCCTAAAAAATTACTATATAATTTTTGTTTAACTAACATGCATATTATACTTTAAGAACATATCTTAACACTATTATGATTGAAAATTTTTAAAATTTTTTTAATATATACATAACAAACATACGGTAAATTTAAACACTATATTTTAATAAAATTTTCCCGCTTGATAATCTTAATACATGTCTTTAACATAGATATTGGTTTCATTCCATATCTTTTATGGTGGGGACCATACCATATCAAGGGTGGGGCAATGAAGTCAAACGCCGGGGTCCACATCATCAGTGCCTGCGGATATAGAGGAACCTCTTTCAAAAGCAATTCTTTTTAAGTTCAGGGTCCACGAAGGTAAAATAAAAGAAATTAGACAGTACATATTCTTTTTTAACTCTTTTTTTTCTTTTACCATTGAGTTTTTCCCCGTCTCTTTTTGATGCTCGAAATAAAAAGTTAAACTACCTTTCCCGGTTAAAAAAAAAACAACATAAAATATGGTAAATTGCCATTAACGAGAGTGTTGGTGTATAGTATTACACTTTTGTAAGTAAACGAATTAAAAGATGTTTATATTTCACAAATTTATTTCGAGACAATCCTTACTCTTTTTTTAAATTGTGTTTAAATTGATGAAACTTATGAGAGTGAAATGAATTTATTGCAGTAAAATAAAATTTTAAAGAATTAAGTTATTATTGCACTGTAATTATTTAGATTGTAATATTAAGCTCCTATGCTATTCTGTGCTGATTTTTTTAAATATTTTTTATTTTGGCAGATATTTGTCTAACTAATTCTTTGCCGGCCCTAACCATAATCTGAAAAGTTTAAGGAAATTAACAAAGAGAAAGACTTTTTTTTTTTTTTTAAGATAAATGTTATTTTATTAATATAAAATAAAAGTGTTTCTATAAGGAAGTACAAAAGAATTGAGTATTTTCATTTATCACCAACTATGACTGAAAAATTAAGAGTTTAAAGAAGAGTAAAATAAGAGTAAAGAAAATTAGTAGCATCTATCAGGTATGGCTCACGAGTTCACGCACTAAATTGCTGGCTTCTTTCACTATCTCTGGTGTCGGGCTTATTACCTTCTCAAAAATACACCGATTCCTCGCTTTCCAAGTGCTCCAACATAGCGTCGCTATGAGGAGGGTCTTTTGTCTACCGTCGAATTGAGCCGCTGCCCAGGATAAGACTCGTTGCCACCAATTGAAAAAAGTTTCTTCTTCTCTCATCCATAGGTCAGGGGTTATTAAGCTTAGACTCCATATTATTGAAGACAGGGGGCATTGGAACAAAGCATGAGAAATTGATTTAGCCTTCAACATGCATCTTGGACAAGTGGCAGGAGTGGATGCGAACCGGCTGTGAACTTGTTGCAACACCGGAAGCTTTTCATGAAGACTTTTCCATAGAAAAATCTTAATTTTATGTGGTAATTTCAACTTCCAAATGCTATTTCAGACTCTGTTGTGAATGTTCTGGGGCCTCAATAAAGTAGGAGAATGAAAGAATCCATAAGCAATTTTGTATCCTGACCCAACTTCATATATACCAGATTTTGTCCAGTACCAATTAACTTCATCCTCCTCCTCTATTGGTTTGATTGAAAAAATTTTATTGCATATATCAACTGAAAAAATCGACTCAATCAGATTTCTATTGCACTAACGTAACACACTTCCAGATTTGGCGGGATTGTAAGTGCATTTTGAGGGACATTAAGGGACACTGGTAGTGGGAGCCACGGGTCATGGAAGATGCGAACATTAGTGCCAGAGCCTATTTTCCATAACAAGCCTTTCTCGATCACCTTGCGCCCTTCAAGAACACTTCTCCAGCCCCACGACGGTACGCTTCCTATCTCTCCATGTAAGAAATCTGTATATCTGAAATATTTAGCTTTGAGCATTCTTGATAGAGTAGAATTAGGGTATTTTATTAGACGCCAACATTGCTTGCCCAATAAAGCCAAATTTTGCGCCCTTAGGTCCTTGATCCTCAGTCCTCCATCTTTCTTCGGTCTCGTCATTGTGTCCCATTTAATCCAAACCATTCTTCGTTCTGCGCCTTTTTGACCCCACCAAAATTGCGAGAGCATGCTATAAATCTCAGTCAACAGCGTGTCCGGGAGCTTGAAACAAGGGAGTGTATAAATAAGAATCGCCTCCCCCACCGCTCTCAATAGCGTGTGCCTGCCACCTGATGACAATAGACTTCCTTTCCAACCCATAATCCTCTTCTGAACTTTATCCTTGATAGCTCCAAAGGTTGCTTTCTTTGATTTTTGAACTATAGAGGGCAATCCCAGGTATTTGTCTTGTGCTCCAATATGTTCAATATCTAGTGTCTGAGCAACTGCTAGTCTTGTGTTCTGAGGTGTGTTGTGACTGAAAAAGATAGCTGACTTATTCAAATTGACTTTTTGCCCACTGAAGCCCTCATAGATCCCTAGCAATTCTAGAATACTTTGGCTTGTATTAGGTGCGCTCTTGCAAAAAAGGATTGAATCATCAGCAAACAAAATGTGATTAACTGTTTGGTATCTCCGATTAACTTGAACTCCTTGAATTAATCTGTTTTGCTCTGCCTTGTGTAGCAAGAAGGAAAGCCCTTCTGCACAAAAAAGAAAGAGATATTGAGATAGGGGATCACCCTGTCGGATGCCCCTATTTGGCATAAAATAGCCAAAAGGTTGACCTTCCACAACGACAGAGTAAGAAACAGTCGTTACCAATTCCTTAGTCCATTTAATCCATTTAGCATCAAACCCCAGCTTATCCATAATATACCATAAAAAATGCCATTCAACCCTATCATAAGCCTTTCTCATGTCTAGTTTAATAGCCATCTCATGCTCTGCCCCACTTCTCTTATTTTTCAAATAGTGCATACATTCGTGGGCAATTAGAATATTATCTGAAATGAGTCTACCTTTGAGAAACGCACTCTGATTTGGGCTTATAATTTTATTCATAATACCTTGTAATCGGTGCACCATAACTTTAGAAATAATTTTATACATAACTGAAGACAAACTGATCGGTCGTACCTGAGTCATGTCACTGGCATCTGCACCTTTGAAATCAAACAAATTTGAGTATGATTGAAGCTTTTTAAAATTCTGCCACTGTGAAAGAAACTTCTCACTGCCTTAAAAACGTCACCTCCAACTATATCCCAGAAAAAGTGAAAAAACTTAGCTGTAAATCGGTCATCACCAGGAGCACTCTGAGCATGAATACTAAATGTAGCTCTTTTGACCTCGTCCATAGTTACTGGCCTTTGGAGCCTACGGTTCATGGAAGCTGTAACCTTAGGCTCCAAATCCTCTAAGTATGGATTCGGATCAGCCGAACAAGAAGAAGTAAAAATATCGCAAAAGTAGTCTTCAGCTACCTTTGCAATATCCTCCGGTTTTGATGCAATCTCATTGTCCCTCCTCACTAATCTCCAAATTCTGTTCCTTCGCATCCTTGATTGAAATTTCTGGTGAAATAATCTAGTGTTCTGATCTCCTTCTTTTAGCCACTTGACTCTAGATTTTTCTCGCCAATAGCTCTCTTCTTTCAAATATGCCAGCTCCAACTTCTCCTCCAAACTGGTAACCTCCTCTCCCCAATGATTCTAGCCACCCGCAACTCCTCTAGTTTAGCTTGAAGGTCCTCAATTTCTTTCTGAGAGTTTGCTTTGTGAGTTTTCTGCCATTGAACTAGTTTATGTCTACAAACTTTCAACTTTTGGGCCAAAGAGAACATAGCCGAGCCTACAACTTCCATTCTCCACAATTCACTAACAATTCTCTTGACATCCTCTTCTCCACACCAACGTTCCTGATATTTAAACCGCCTTTTACTATGCTAGGATTGAAGTTCGGTTTCCATCAAAATTGGAGCATGATCCGAGCCTGACTCTGTGAGCCTGTGCACCACTGCATTCGAAAACTTCAACTTCCATTCCATCCCAACTAAATAGCGGTCAAGCCTTTCCTTCACCAAATCCTCTCAACAAGGAGAAAGATTTTGAATATTAGTGTTTTTTTTCTCTATACCAAACTCAAATTTAGAATATTTGTTTTAATAAATACTTCTAATTAAAAAACACATAAAAAATGTTATGTATTTATTAAATAAAAATATTTAAAATTTTATTAATAATAATCTATATATTAGATAAATTCTAATAATAAAAATAATTAAAATTATATGTACATAACATTATTACCAGCATTATTTTATCCCAAAAGTTTAGCTATCATATATATTCATATTTATGGCTGGAACGTACACCACTTTAATTTCAGACATGAATGCATGATCCCTCTCCTCTTCGTCTCTTTCACAGTTTCACCCTCTGCTATGACATGGAGGTGGGCCATGTCACCTAAGTGGGGCCCAACACAGAATTCCCAAATCAGTATCCAGCCTTTGAGCCTTGGCCTTCTTTTCTGTTCCAAAATTAATTAAAGCATATAAACTTTTTCTCGTTTCTATTTCTGTAGAAATATAACAAATATTATTATTGAAGCCCATATGCTACCATATGATTACGTTGGTTGTTGAATGCAGGGAAATTCTCTACTTTTCCTTTTTTTATTCTTAAAAAGGTCTTTTATTGGGTTAGTTAGCATGTGACATGAAAAGGAGCTAGTTTCTATCAAATCCCCTACATTAAAAACGACTACACATCTAAGTTTTGAACCATGTAACTATATGACAACATTTAAATATTTTAGATTGGAATGCCTTGTTTTGTTTTCAAAGATTAACAAAAATGGAATAAACATCTGAGAGACTTAGATTGGAATGCCTTGTTTTGTTTTCAAAGATTAACAAAAATGGAATAAACATCTGAGAGACTTAAGTTGCTTCTAGTTTGCGTTTTTATTTTTTGTTTTTATTTTTTAGATTTTATAAAAAAATTAAAAATAAAAGATAAATACAAAAACAAAATTTTATTTTTTTATAAAATCTAAAAAATAAAAAATTCTAAAAATACAAACCAAATGCAATCTTAGAAATTTAGTTTGGTAAAATTTGTTAGATAAGTGTTTATATTTTTTATAAACACAAATATTATTTATGTTTGTGTTTCGTAAATAAAAAATATGCACTTATATTTAATGTTTGAAAAATTAGAGATATTTTTTAATATATTTAAGAATATGCTATTCAAAGTTAGTTTATGTTTAATAAAATTAAAAAGTTTAATATAATTTTATATATTAATAAATATTTAAATTTATTCTAATACTAAATTGTATTCAAAGTCAAAATTTTCTCTATATTTATATTTATTAAAAATTATTTTAAATTTAATTTATTAAACATAATATTAAAATTTTTAAAAAAACTCTCTTTTAGAAATCAATTTTAACAATTATTTATAAAAAATAAATACTTTACTTGTAACACTCTAACTATCAAAATGTTACGCTTCCGTATGCGTCACTCTGATAGTTCGAGTATTATGCCAATTTTTATAATATTTAATACTAAAATATGATTCTGTTTAAAATATTAGACTGTATTTTTCAAAAACTTACATCCATACTTACATTGCAAATTGCAGTACTCACAGAGAATACATATAAATATATATACTCAAATATTTTTACAAGCATTACATAATCAAATTCCTATCCCTCTTATAAGAACTTGTAAGGATAAAGGCGAGGTAAAAAGTAACTACTACAATACATCATATAAACAAAAAACAGAATAAACTCTTCGTGACTTCCTCGTCCATATCCTGAAAAGGAAACACCTGTAGGGGAGTGTGAACATCATCATCGAAAGGGTTCTCACTATAGGGTTGCAGAATTATTATAATAGGATACGTGAAAATATAAACTTCTTTTAGAGTACAGTTATTGTTACCCGCCTTATGTATCTTTTCAAAACCATAGATCCACATTCAAAATTTGAAATTCTTTTTAAAAGAGAAATCCATTAATTCTCCAAAAATCCAAACCTTTTTTAAAAGAGCTTTTCCTAGGCAGTATGAATGACCAAACTGTTCCAAGCATCAGTTTATTAAGTCTATGCTGAACCAGTTTAGTTTTTCATACTTTATTAAACTAAAAACACAAACCATTCACGGCCTTCGCCCCATCACATAATCAATCACAGCCATAGGCCCAAAAATTTCAATCAACAGTCAATCCATCACAATCCAACCAGTTTTCAGTCACAAACACAAGTAAGAAGGTTCAAACACAATAAAGCAGTTATATCAAGTAGAGCAATTAGCAATTAGACATAATTATTCACATAGGCAAACCAATTACAATATGCACACCCAAACAATGTCACGTAGATGCATATGATGAATGTCTGTCCTATGGCTGATGAGTCTCATCTATCGGTTATCAAGCCAACCCGACAAATCTGGTTTAAATCCTTGGATTGTCCCCCGACGCGCATCCCCATGAGTCTATATGCATAGCTTTTTCTCATAATATATATATATATATATATATATATATATATATATATATATATATAAAATCGCTCAATGGGGGTACCATTTCCGGGAATTTATACGTGCTCGGTCACCCTTACGTTGTAGGGTCAACAGAGTATCGAGTCTCAACCTGGAACACGTGGTGACAAGTGACGGTATTTTACCCAACAAAACTCGTATCTCAGATAAAAGAAGTGCAAAAATCACATATTCATTCATCATCATGTTCCCACTTCATTAACACTTCATATCAAGTCAAAAACATCATTTCTGCCATATATCACTTTCTTCTCAAATCACTTTTCTTTAAAAATCAAAATCAAATTCAACTCTGTCTTAACTTCAATAATTCTCTTATCTCAAATCATTTCAAGCTTATAAGCCACCTTTCTCAAAAGTAAATTTTTTTTTTTAAAATAAGCCACATTTCCACAACATCCTTTTAAAACTCCCAAACAACTCAGAAATCATACCAAATTAAAAATTTCTTCTGAAAGATTCAAAAATCATTCATCATAAAATATTTGACGAAATATATACATCAATAACATAATATACAATAATTTAAAATACACAATAATATAATTAATTTTTTTATTAATAAAATTTAAGATATTAGATTTTAAAATCTCAATTATTTAAAATAAATCATATAAAATTCTTATTCTTCTACAACTATTAAGTTTTGTAATTTAAATATAAAAAATTAATTAATATTATAAGATTAAGTAAAATTTTTAATTTAACTATCAAAGCTTGATTTAATTATTTTTAATAAAATAATTTCTGAAAATAAAATCTCTAATGAATAAATAAATTAAAATTAACTCACAATAAGATATTTCTAAAATTTTGGGTCTTACATTACCAAACTAAATCTTTATTACTAAATATAGATAGATTCAACTATAATTGAAATGTTATGTTAATAATAAATAAAATAATCATATTAAATATATACTAAAATTAATTATTAATATAAAATATATATTAAAATATAAAATATATATTAAAAAATAAGTTAAATTATATATATTTATATAAAAATATTTAATGACTAATTTTAATATATACATGATATTTTTATAAATAAAATATTACTATATATCCAATTTTATTTTTTTTAATTGTATATTAAAAAAATAAGCTCATTTTGTTTGCATGCCGTGTGTCTCACTCAAAAGCCTAATGGTAGTGGTTGATGAGTTTGTGGCAGCAATAATTAACTGCATATCTTCTTCTTCTTCCGCCCACCAAAACCATACATTTTTTCTGTCTCGTTCATGCGTTGATCAGCTTACCAAACCATTCTAAATTGTAAAACTCGCTTTCAATAAAAAGCTCCAATGAATGAATAACACACCTTACGTATTATTTGGGGGACTTTATAACTGCCATAACCGAATATTAACACAAAGCTCAACTCAATCATTTTTATATGAGATAAAATGGTATTTTTCACCGATATTGGAGTTAAATATGTTATTTTCGAATGTCAAAGATGAAGACAAATAAATTGGAAAGTCAAATTTAGAGAACTATAAATCCAACTTTTAGATTTGGATTTTTTAAATTTTAAATTTTTTTTCTATAATTTACTTTTAGATTTGAGTTTTCTAAATTTTTTTTACAAAACCTACCCACCAACTTGTTTCTCTTTTAAAAAAAAAAAAAAATCACTTTACTTAAATGGAGGCTCAATTTTATTTTTCTCTTTTAAATTTATTTTGTCACAAATCAAAATATCAAACATTCTGTTTTCTGTATTTTATTTTTAGTGTTGCAATTTAGATAGTGTTTATTAATAATGTAAAAATTTTGTGTAATTTTTTTGTATAACTACCACAAATTTGAGAGTTAGATTTGTAATTTTTATTTTTTTAAAAAGATTTACAAATCTAAAGGTTAGATTTGTATTTTAGTGATAATTTTTTTTTTATAAACATGCAAATCGGACCTATCACTTGCTTTACATGGAGAAAAATTTATTTTCACTCACAAATTTAAAGCTTCATTTTCTTCTTTACCACAAATCGAACCCTAGGTTTTGTATCCTAAAATCTGAGTCTTTGATTTGTGAATTTTAATTTTAAAAAAAAAATCATCTCCATATCCATAAGAAACACACCACCACTTCTCTATAACTAAAAATATTAGCCTCAATTTTTTCATGCTAGCCAAATCCAAACCTCTGATTTATAATTTGAAATTAACAAAAAATGTATATTAATAAAAGATGAGTATATAGTTAAATTAGTCCCTAAAAGATCACTCATTCTTTAAATTGGTTCATAAAAGATTTTTTTAATCAAATTCGTCTTTTAAAGATTTTAAATTAGTCATGTTAGTCCTTCCGTTACTTTTATTGCTAACAATATCAAAGTTTATTAATGTGGTACATTAAGTAACATACAAGTTCACAACACATACCTAATAGTCCTAATTGACAATTAACATGATTAATTTATGAAATTAGATCAAATCAACCTCAAATTAAGGGATTCAAATACCTCAAATTTTTTCTTCAATTAAGTTTTGATTTAATTTAATTTCATAAATTTATTATGTTAATAGTCAATTAAGACTTATAAGAGTGTGTTATGGTGCCACTTAACATGTTACATTAGCAAATTTTGACACCTATTAATAAAGAAAGTGGCAGAATGACTAACATAACTAATTTAAAATTTTTAAAGAACGAATTTGATTAAAAAAAATTTCGAAAACTAATTTAAAAAACAAGTAATTTTTTAGGGATTAATTTAACTATTTACTTAATAAAAAATACACTATTAATCCATAATTAAACATAACACGTGCTCATTCTCCACTACTAAAAAAATGAGCCCAATTCAATTCATATACTTAGATAATTCAGATGATTACTAGATAATTAAGGTGACAAATATTTAACTGAAAAAATATGATAATAATTGTAATTAAATATTGTAAAAATTGTAAAAGGCAATTACTCCATGTGAAGAGAAAAAAATAAATAATAATAACACTCTACGTTCAAGCAAAATACTTAATTAAATTCAACTAAATTATTATAACAACCTTTTAAATCATGTACTTCCTTTTTCGTTTCCTCCTCCTCCTCCTCCTCCTAAATTTGCGCATACAAGTTATTTATTCCCTTCTTTTTCTTCTCCTCCTCCTCATTCTTCTTTTTCTTCCAAATTCGTACAGGCAGGTTTTTCTTCTTTTTCTTTCCCAATGTTGCATCTTCTTCTTTTTCTTTTCATTTTTCGTTATCTTTGTCACCAATAACACCAACATTTTACAAACATCTTTATTAGTTATGATTTTCTTTGATGTCATTATTAAATAATTTCGGTTCATTTCTTAGTTTATTTTAGTTCATTTGTGTGTTAATTGAGATTCACTTGATGCTGCTGATAAGTATTGACCGAATTTTTTATTCCTTAAATAATTTCGGTTCATTTTTTAGTTTAATTGAAGTTTATTTAGATCCAGAAAAATGAATTTGATATGTTTTTATTGATGATTGAATTTTTTTGATTGCTTGTTCAAATTTGAATAAATTGAATAGAATGTATTAGAATCTAATGCAATGGAATAAAGTGATAATAAGTAATTTCATTATTCTTTACTAAAAAATTTTGTCAATACTTATCAACAATATCAAGTGAACCTCAATTAAAATAAACACATCGAATTCATTTCTGGATCCAAATGTACCTCAAATAAACTAAGAAATGAACCGAAGTTACTTAAGGAATAAAAAATTTGGTCAATACTTATCAGCAGCATCAAGTGAACCTCAATTAACACGCAAATAAATAGAAATTAATTCAGTTTTGAACAAGCAGTCAAAAAGACTGAATCATCAACAAAAATACATACAATTTATTTTTGAATCCAAATGAACCTCAATTAAACTAAGAAATAAATCGAAATTTCTTAAGAAATAAAAAATTTGGTCAATATTTAACATTAGTATCAAGTGAACCTCAATTAAATCACAAATGAATCGAAATTAGTTCAATTTTGAACAAGCAATAAAAAAGGCTCAATTATTAACAAAAACACATCAAATTCATTTTTGGATCTAAATGAATCACAATTAAAAGGAGAAAAAGAAAAAAATGCAACAACAATAGCAGCAAAAAAATGACGATTGAGAGAAAACACGCGAAGAAGAAAAGAAAAAACGCGAATATAAAGAAGAAGGAAGAACGCGAAAAAGAAGAAGGAAGAACACGAAGAAGAAAAAGGAGGAGGAATGCAAAGACGAAAAAAGAGGAAAACGAAGATGAAGAAGGAAGAATGCAAAGAAAAAAAAACATAAAGGCAAAGACAAAAAATGATATATTTACGTTATTGAAATGTGCGTGTATACATATTAATATGATGAAAATAATTTTTGTTAAATTTAAACTAACTTAATCAAATTTAATTGATAAAAATACTTGAATATATAACTGAACTCAAAAAATAAATTGGTACTGTACTAATATAATAGGCAGTGTACATTGGAATACTACCCTATACAGGTAATATTTATTATGGAAAAAATTTCACTAATTTCCACACTTTGTTGTTAAAAGGTGGGCATAGGATACTTGACGCGCATTTATTGGTATTTATGCAGCCAAGTTAGTGCTCGCTCGCGGTACCAAAATTAAATTATCGATAGGTTGTAAACATAAATAAAATTTTGTATAGAATATTTTAAATATTTTTTTAAAGTGTTTAATAAAAAATATTTTTCTAAAATATTAGATAATTAATTTTTTAGTACATTTATAATATAATTATTAAAAAATTTAATTTTTTCTAATAATAATAATACCAATCAATACTCCAAAAATATGGCAACAAAAACTTTATTTTAAATCTGTTAATTAAGAATAATTATTCAAATTAAAATTTTTAAAATTAAATACTTTAATCTTTAAAATTTTAAAATACGTAAAATAAATTTTAATGTTTATTTTCGTTAAATAATATATTTTTTTTAATTTGATCTATTTAATTAAAATAATTATTTAAAAATCTTTTAAGTATTGTTTTGAGAATTTTTTTAAAAAAAATATTTTATATTTCACTATTTGAATCAAAATTTAAAAAAATTATATTATCTAATAAAAATAAATTTTATGTATTTTAAAATTTAAAAGTTAAAGTATCCATTTAAGAACTAATTTAAATTAGTATTCTTTAATTAATATAATAATATCTCTATTTTTTTTAGCCAAATCTTTCAATAATTAGGAGGTAAGATTGAATCTGAATAAAGTCACTTTATGCACGCTTCTGGACTATTGCTCTAGCACACTTCGACCCCCCTTCGATCAGTCTCGGATACATAAATCATAAACTCCCAATAGAACAATGAGAATTACAATAGTGGTATTGCAACAAACAATGCAGTAATAAAAATTAGGGCAAAAAACCAATATATACCAAGGAGAGCTCAAAATTACCAATATCAGCCAAACCAGAAATTCATACCTGAATCAACCAGGACGAATTATTATATAATTCGAATCAATAAGATTCGAATTATACTCTCAAGTAATTCGAATTGATATAATTCGAATTATCTCCATGCAACATATGAACATAATTCGAATCAATATGATTCGAATTATACTCATCCAAGAAATCATGTAATTCGAATCAATACGTTTCGAATTGACATAAGCTATTTCGAATTCAGTTAATTCGAATTACTAGGAGAAGTTTATGTTAGAGAGGTTCGAATCTAGTTGATTCGAATTAGGGCTAGAAACTATTTCCATAGTAATTCGAATCAAGTTGATTCGAATTACAACTGTTTCGGCTATAAAAGGAGTTCGAAGCAAGTTCATTCGAATCAGTTTGTCGTTCTGTAACCCCACCAAATCCCAGAGAAAACGACCAACCTTTCGTACGAGTAAGAGGAGATCGCCTTTTTTTGTGGATGGGGGACGATCCGGGAAGGCTTTATCGTTTGGATGGAGTTGCGCATATCGCCGGTGTCATCAACGACGAGGTTAGTGGTTTATGAAAGCGTTTTATGATAACGGTATTTGTTAATGGTTTTTGATGATGGTTTATGTTACTGTTAGTGGTTTAGGATAGTGGTTTAGGAGAGTGGTGCATGCTAGTGGTTTATTGCTAATGGTTTTTTAAAGCGGTTTATATTAGTGTTAGCGGTTTAAGCAAGCGGTTTAGGCCATTGGTTTTTGTTAGTGGTATTTGAAATTGGTTTTTTTAAGCGGTTTGTGCTAATTGTTTTGGATAGTGGTTTTAGTGATGGTTAGCGGTTTAGGGGGTGGTTTGAGTTGGTGGTGTATGGTAGTGGGTTTTTTTAATGGTTTTTTATAGCGGTTTATTTTACTGTTAGCAGTTTAGGCAAGCGGTTTAGGCCGGTGGTTTTTGTTAGTGGTATTTGAAATTGGTTTTTTTAAGCGGTTTGTGCTAATTGTTTTGGATAGTGGTTTTTGTGATGGTTAGCGGTTTAGGGGGTGGTGTGAGTTGGTGGTGTATGGTAGAGGGTTTTCTTAATGATTTTTTATAGCGGTTTATTTTAGTCTTAGCGGTTTAACTAAGCGGTTTAGCGGTTTAGTGGTTAACGGTAGCGGTTTATGATAAATGTGATCATGCATCTGTTTTTGTTAATGGTATTTGCACTAGGTTTGAGTGAGCGGTTTCTGTATAAAATGTTGGTCGTTTGTTTCATTTATCTTTTACACATGACGATTTATTTTCTGCTTCCTTATGAAAGATATTGTATATGTTAGTGGGTTGTGCATCTCTTCTAATTATGCGGTTTATGTACTGGCCAGCCTCGTCGTTGCATATCCAGCGTTAGGCGGCAGCAGGGGATGCGTCTTGATGAGAGGTACGTTCCGTACCTGCAGATGGCCGGATTGTACCATCTTGCGAGACTGAATGACAGATGGTTCCGACTAGACGAGCCCCTAGTCAGCGCATTCGTCGAGAGGTGGCGGCCTGAGACGCACACCTTCCACATGCCGTTCGGAGAGTGCACCATCACTCTTCAGGACGTCGCATACCAGCTGGGGTTGCCAGTGGACGGAGATTACGTTAGTGGTTGCCTGACAGACTTCCACCTTTACATTGAGGGTGGGAGACCTGCTTGGCAGTGGTTCCATGAGTTGCTCGGTGTTTTACCTCCCGAGAACCAGGTGCAGAAATTCGCAGTCAACTGCACCTGGTTTCAGGAGACATTTGCAGAGTGTCCAGACGGGGCTGATGAGGAGACAGTTAGGCGCTTTGTCCGGGCCTATATCATGATGTTATTGGGCACGCAGCTGTTTGCCGACAAGTCCGGCAACCGTATACACATCAGATGGCTACCTTATGTTGCTCGGCTTGAGGAGATGGGTCGCTACAGTTGGGGGTCGGCGGCACTTGCATGGTTGTACAGGTGCATGTGCCGAGTCGCCAACAGACATGTGGTGAAGTTAGCTGGCCCTTTACAGTTACTACAGTCTTGGATATTCTGGAGGTTTCCCACTCTTAGACCATCTGGGTATGATGAGATTAGCTGGCCCCTTGCCTCGAGGTACCGTTATTGTTTTGTATTATATATGCTTCTCGTATTTATTTTCGATTATGAAACCAATTTTAATGTTTCTCCTACGTAGATGGTCTGGTTACAATCCTGGGATTAGCAACAAGGGACCTCGGGTACAGATGGCTCGCCTGAAGATCGACTTGTTACAGCCTCGGCAGGTAAGTACGCAGAGCATGTGTATTTCAAGTCATTGTTTCAGTTTATATTGTCCAACCCTTTTAAATTTTATTTTTCCAGTTCATATGAATGCCTTATAGCGCACTAGACGTCATCCAGGTTGTACATCCGGAGGTCTTGGAGCCTCGGCATACGATGTTATGGCGCTGCAGGACGTCCCTGATTTACTTTGCGGTTGTGGAGTGGCATCAGGTTGATAGAGTTTTACCTCAGTTTGGTGGCGTTCAGCCCATACCGTCTCCCGCCTTGAACATCGACTTCTTGATGTCGAAGGATGGGAGAGGAGGTGACCGTTGGTTCCCGGCACAGTACGCTGACTGGCACGATCACTGGCAGGAGCGTGCGGAGCACATTCTACAGTTTGACATCGTCCCCGATCCCGGTCCGTCACACGATTTCTTGACATGGTGGTATCAGCACGGAAAGAGGTTTCTGTCGCCGGAGATGTTATTGGGGGATCCGAGAGGTATTCCTATTCCAGATGAGGCTACGCAGAGGGGTGCTGGTCGACTTCCAGATATGGACCGGGTCGAGGACGTTCCCGACAGACGTCGTATTGAGCGGAGAGCTCGAGTTGGGACACGTCGTAGCCAGCGGGAGTGGATCGGGGCGGATCTTGCTATGGATGACGTCGAACCCCCAGTTAGGGGTGGCGGGAGAGTTCGTGGTCGTGGAGGCAGGAGGAGAGTGGGTGCTGCTAGAGAGGGTGCCCAGATGCCTATGGGAGGTGATGTTGCGGGGGTTGATAGGGCCCATCGGGGCGGGCATGAGGGTGGGTCGCGTGGATCTGGCATGGGAGATCCGACGACTCACACTGATGCTGGGCTTGGTGGTGGAGGTCTTGGAGATTACTTCGTAGGTGTTCCCGGTGATGATCATACCCTCCAGGAGAGTACTCCATGGGTGAGTCCGAGCTCGATGTTTGGAGACTTGCTTGCTAGTGATGGCATTGTGGCCGAGTTTGGTGGACCGCATTTCCTTGATGATATCCGGACTATCATGCAGGAGGATGAGGCTGCAGCCGGACGGGTTCAGACGACAGGGACACAGGCAGCCCTGGATGTAGATCTGAACGAGCCTGCCACGATAGCTCCCCCGCATCCTTTTGCCATGGGAGGGACCCCACCATCTGCCCAGACTATTGGGTCACATTCAGTTGCCGGCCCGTCATCATCCAGACCCGTGCATGCTGCGCGTGTGACCCCGAGACAGCCAGTTCCGGATGACAGCGACGAGTCTATTGAGGATGAGGAGCCACTTATACGGAGGAGTTTCCGGACACGGGTGCCACGCCGTTGCGGCACTGGATCGCACCTATTTAGATGATTTATGGATAGTGGTGTATGTCATGTTGTTATATTTATATTGTCTACCTTATTGGTTGGTTATCATTGTTATGGTATGTACGTTGTAGTTATGTTATTTGATGTTATGGTATGTACTTTGTTGTTTTGTTATGTCATTTACTATGATGTATTCCACTTTTCTGTTATGGTATATAGTTTCATGTTATGTTATTCATTATGATTCATCCCTCGCGGTAATGTTGTTTGTTTTAGAAACTAATTTCAATCACTTAAAACATAGTCAGCAGAAAAATTTGGTCCGAATAACAAGTTTCATTACTAATAGGAAACAACTTAGTACAAAGGAGCACAATGGTTGCTAACTTACATAGAAGACAAGTGCTAATACATTAAGAAATCTCCTATTGATTTCCAGCAGGTCCGCTGGGGCCTGCGCCTTGTGGACAACTACGCCTGGTGTGACCTGGCTGCCTGCAGAGGCCACATCTCTTTGGCCGGTTCGGATCTGCTTCATCCATGTTGGTGCGGATTCTTGTGGATCTAGGACGACCCTCCCTCGCACGCCTCATATTCGGATCCGGTATAACGGTTGGCCCTGCATAAGGTGGCCAGAAACCCTCTGGAATGGGAGGTGTAAATCCCATCTGATAGACACCAAAAACGGAACTCAGGCGATAGACCTCGTGGACGTAGGGCTGCCATGTAAGTCGTGAATAAGCACAACATGCCAGTGCGTGTGGACAGGGAAAATGAAGTGCTTGGAAGTATCCACAATCACAAGTCTTAGAACCTAACGAGACCCTGTACGTACCAAGGGAGAATGAACCTGTCGGAGTCGTCTCAGCAACGGTGTATTCCGAGTTATCCCTGTCGTAAACAGTCACCGTGAAGCACCTGGCTGTCTTCAGGTTGGCCTCGATACACTTTACTAGGTATTGACTGAATTGTTGTCCAGTACCCATCTGAGCCTCGGCCTCCCTTCCCTTACGGACAAATAGCTCAGCTAGCCTTCCGTATGTGGCCTTCACCAGCGAGCAAACAGGGAGGTTTCTTACCCCCTTCAGGATTGAGTTGACACATTCAGAAATATTGGTTGTCATGTGCCCGAATCTCCGACCCGCATCACAGTACTGTGTCCACAACGAATACTCGATTCGGTTCGCCCAGTCACACATTGCCGGATTCTCAGAGCGCAGAATGTCAAACCAGTAGTCGAACTCCACTTCAGTCTTCGCATATGCGGCGTTAACAAGAAGCCTCCGCGCATCTTTTCCCTTGAACGTCAATGCAAAGTTCGATGCAACGTGTCGAATGCAGAACGCCCGGTACGCAGCTGGGGGTAGCCATCCCCCATCCGGAGCCTCGAGTGCTGCCTTGATGCCATTATGCCTATCTGAAATAACTAACAGACCCGGCTGAGGTGTCACGTGCTCACGGAGGTGGGAAAGAAAGAAAGACCATGACTCAGCATTCTCACCCTCGACTAGTGCAAATGCCACGGGGAGGATGTTCGAGTTTCCGTCCTGTGCAATGGCGACAAGCAGTGTTCCCCCATACTTCCCATATAGATGGGTCCCATCAATACTCACCAGAGGCTTGCAATGACGGAATGCCTGGATACAAGGGGGGAAAGTCCAGAACAGCCTATGAAAATAAACTTGAGACTCGTCAACCTGTCCCCCAACTCGAACAGGGCAAGTCCTGAGGACGGCTACAGTGCCAGGCATCGTCAGCTGAACTCCTAAAACCCACCTTGGCAGCTCGTTGTACGACTCGTCCCAGTCCCCATATATGACGGCAACGGCCTTCTGCTTCGCCATCCATACCCTCCTGTACGTTGGCCTGAACCCAAATTGTGCGGCCGTGGCATTTTGAAGGACCTTGATGTTCACAGCTGCATCAGCCCTAACCATCGGCATAATGAAGGTGGATATCACATGGTAGTCCAGACTCCTATGGTCGCTGGAGATGGAGCTGGCGAGACATGTATGCGGACCGTTGTATCGCTTCACTTCCCAGATACCCTTCCACTGTCGGAGACTCATCCGAATGAGCCATGTGCACCCATTCCCAAACTCAGAACACTTTCCCACATACCTCCGATAGTCAGACTCAACGACCTTGTACTGGACCCCTCGGCGGATACTGTACGTCTTCACATTGAACAGCGCCTCATCTTTATCCTGAAATTGTTGGCCAACCTGAAACTCGTTCACACCGGCAGACCCCTCGGTATCTCTACCGCCAAATCCTGAGGGCAGCAGAGCATTTTCATCCTGCCGCATAGCATCCAGGTCCAACGAGGAAAAATGGGGTGGATACTGTTGTGTGCCAGAACTAGATCCACCTGTAGCCCTTCTCGGAACAGTAGTTCCAACATCATCGCCGCTTTCATCAGCGATCAAATCCGGCTCCACGTCATCGTCATCTGGATCCTCAAACAAACCATCACCAACACCAGCCGGTGTGGGACAATGCTCCTCGGTGGGAATATGTTCCCCATGCCGAACCTCATCTCCAACATTCCCGCCCAGATCTACGGCAAACGAAGGGGACGCAACAGGCTGCATAGGTGGCTCATACACAGGAGCAGAGGACGAAGCAACAGCAGGTCTCGAGCTCGACCCGGCAACTGCGGCTATAGTATTCGCATTCCGGTTTGAACCACCCGAGCTAGATACCACATCAACCAACTTAGCCAACAACTCCGGTGTCCTTACCTCGGGATACTGCCTACGACAAAGAAACATAACCTGCAAGTCCTCGTTACTGCCGATTGTGGAACAATCAAACTTCACGGTGTCATGGAGCACCGCTGTTGGAATGCGGTAGAAAAACTTCTTGACCCTTTTAACTCCTTCGAGACCAAGCTTATCCAGCACACAGCTAACAAGAGCATCGTAGGTGGTTGTTGGCGTCACGATAATACATAGTGGATCCTTATCAGTGAACTTCACGCCGGATCGAGTTTTTCTCTTAATCGACCCTCTATAATGTACCAACACTAGGAAACTCCCCTCACTAGCCATCTCCCCACTTTGTTCACAGCATCATGAGTTCACAGCATATATATATAGCCCTGGTTCGTGCTATATATATATAATTCGAAACAAGTTGTTTCGATTTATCACAACCTAACCTAGTAATTCGAACTAACTAAACTCGAATTCTAAAGTTATAATTCGAAACAAGTTGTTTCGAATTATGTTGAAACACAAAATAACCTAGTAATTCGAATTAATAAGATTCGAATTCTACATATATATATCGAAACAAGTTGTTTCGAATTACCTATATATTCTTACGTTCATAGTAATTCGAATCATATTGATTCGAATTACTTTAAGTCATTGCATGTACACAATTCGAATTAAATCAATTCGAATTACTTGATATCATAATTCGAATCTTATTGATTCGAATTACATAATAATTGGTCCTGGTGGATACAGGTGAAGATTTTTGATTTGGCGGATTTAGATAATTTCAAATGCTCCTTGGTTTATTTGGGTTTTTTGCCCTAAAAATTACAATAAAATTCAGTTTTAATAACGCTCGTTTATGCAAATTGTAAAGTTTATTATGGAGGAATTGGGAGGGACCAAGGAGGGGGTGTCAATTGTTTATAAGCAGTACCATTGACCTCAAATTTGAATGAGTAAATGACTAAAATGACTAATGACCACGTGGTTTGAATTGTAGATGCCCTTTCTCCACCTTATTGCAAGATGTCCCTCAACACATCCAAAATATATATAAATTCATATCATAATTTAATTAAATTTATCAAATTATTTAATAATTTTTAATTATTAATTTTATATAAAAATAATTGCATATAAATTTTTATTATATATATAATTATAAAATAGATATTGTTATTTTTATTTTAATAATATCATTTTTTAATAAATTTATACAAACACATAATACAAAAAAATTATGTGTGGAATAATATTATAAAAAATGAAATAGACATTATCATTTCTCAAATTTTATTGAATTAATTAGCTTTTATAAAATTGTTTCCCTTTTTGGATGAAATATGAAAAATAATTATTTTGTTTATAAGATAATACATAAATGAGGTATTATGTATAACTTTTTTATATTTATTTTAATGAATGATTGTTTTAAAAAATAATTTGTTTTCCTCTTTTGTTTGCATTATGTTGAAATGCTTTTATGTTGGATAACAAAAATTAACTTTTAGATTTTAAAGTTATAATATTATGTTATAAAATTATTTTTTAAAATTTGAACTGATAAATAATATATAAATAATTATATTTCTGTATTTATACACGTTGATAAATGTTAATGCACTTTAAAAAATAAAAGTATTAAACTCCTTAAAAAGATATGCCAATTGAAGTAACAAATAAATTACTATAATTTTTTTTAATTTTAACAAAAAAAAGTTTAACTTTTAAGGAAAAGTATAGGTAGACAATGAGAATATTAAATAATATGAATAATGGATATGTTGAATGCTCAATTTAATAGCTATGCAGATAATTATATTCGTTATTTTTAATTGATTGGTTATTCATACACAGTTAATAATAACTGTATATTTAATTCACTAGGTGTGCAGATGATTATTCTAATATTAAAGTTTAAGAAGTAATTTAGGAATAGAGTGTTTTTTTTACTTTATTAGGTCAATTTTAAAACTCATTATTCACATTATTTACAAAAGTCATTATTTATTTAACAAAATCGTTTATCTTTTCAAATTATTAATATAAAAAACAAAACAAAATTTATTTAACTAAACAAATACAAATAGCAGGAGTCAAAAAAAAAAAAAAAATTACAAATAGCAGCACTCCTTAGTCCTTAGATGAGCCTTACAGATGATCCTTTATCAAAAATTAAATTAATGAAAAATGGTAATAAATTATAATAATGGAAGGGGTCCGTTGCAAATGGCGGGTGCGGGTTCCACGAGTCTTTTTCATTCTTCTCCTTCTCTTATTTTTCCCTTCCTTCCTTCGTTCTTTCTTGTTGTTTTTGCTGCTGGTTCTGTTGCCATTGCTATTAACTATTCATTCTGTGACCCTCTGAATCAGAAAGCCCCCCAACTCTTCACCAATCTCCATGCTACTTTCCCACTTTCCTCCATTTCTTTATCATTATTATTAATTATTCACACACTATAATAATAACAACATAACATCCCTCCTTCCCTCTTCAATTTTTGACTAATTTAATAATACTTCCGCTTAAATTAAATTTAAAAAATAATATCTGAGGGGTGATTGGAAATGATTCTGCTGGTTCCCTGAACCCTGATGAATCCATACATCTCTCTTTGCATTTTAACGGCTTGATCTCTCCCTCGTTTTCCACCCCAAACACACACGCATTTTCATGCTCTCTCTCTCTCTCTCTCTCTCTAAAAGAATGCAGAGCTGACTGAAACACTGAACAGTACGAAACTCATCAACACAAACAAACACCACTCCTTCTTCTTTCTTTGTCTCAATGGTGGAATGACCATCATGACCCTGCTTCTGCCGTGACGAACATGGGATGCGGAGGCTCCAAGGTGGACCACCTCCCACTCGTCACTCTCTGCAGAGAACGACGGGACTTCCTCAGAGCCGCTTCCGACCACCGCTACGCCCTCGCCGCTGCTCACGTCGCCTATTTCCACTCCCTCAGAGACATCGGCGAAGCGCTACGTAAATTCGCCGACCACGACCTCGTCTTCGCCACCGCCTCCGCCTCCGTCACCGGCTCCTCCCCCTCCTCTCTCAGCTCCCCAGTCCTCACATTGCCCTCCGACCAAGGAAAACCCTCTAAAAATACAAAAACCAAAACCAAAAACAAAATCAGGGCCTCAACTTCTTCAACTTCCATTTCGCATGGCGGCGATGCTTCCGGGAGCGACGAGATCGACGGTGGGTCACACATACACCTGTCCGATTCAGATTCCGAATTGCGCTCTTCTTCTTCGGGTCACATCCACATCGAAGAGGAAGAGCACGATATTGAAGAAGATGACGAAGAAGCACCACCACCTTACGGGTACGGATATTACCATGATCATGAACCACAAGATTGGGGGCACAATCCACAAGGGGAAGGGTATAATAGTAATCATACATATGCTTTCTACATGAAGAGAACCGCGCCTCCTGGAAGATCCATGATCTACGAAGAGCCACAGACCCGTGTTGCAGAGTCGGGTCAATGGCCCGACCCGCAAAATAGTTATGGTGGATACGGGTTTGGTTACAATGGTGGTGCTGGTGGTTATTTTGGGTTTCCGAGCGGTTCTTCTCCGCCGCCTCCGGGGGCGGAGTATTCTTACTACGGTCAACAGAGGACAGCTTCGCCGGCGGCGCCTCCGCCGCCTCCGGCACCCCCATCTCCGCCGAGGGTTTCAGCATGGGATTTTTTGAATGTGTTTGATAGTTATGACAATGGTTACTCGGGTTATCTATCTTCTCAGGGGAGGTATGGGTTCGGTTCGATTTCTAGTAGCCCGGATTCGAATGAGGTGAGGGAAAGAGAAGGGATTCCAGAATTGGAAGATGAGACTGAGCAAGAAGTGCTGAAGGAGGTTCTCCAGAACCACAGGGAGAAGGAGAAGAAGAAGATATTGAATGAGGAAAAAGCACCACCAATGCAAAACCACCAACAACAAAAACAACATTTTAGGGAGAGGGATTTTGGAGAAGGTACCTCAAATTCAAAGGCAGTGCCAGTATCAATGCCCCAACAACGAAAACAACAAAGGAAAAATGGTGAGGGGAGTTCCAATAAGACCGTGAGGTTCCATGGAAGTAGTGATGATAGTGGTGGTGGTTCTGGTTCCCTTCATGAGAAGGAGATTAAGACTAGCAGCAGCCCTGACACCATTGTTTCTAGGAGCTCCCCTGAGGAGGAGGAGGAGGATGGGGAGCGGTTAGGAAGGAAGAAAGGGGTGACTTTTGAGGTAGAAGCAACCGTCTCGGCAGTTGATGGGGGTGATTCTTCTTCAAAAGTGAGTAGCTTGACCACTTTGTCTCCTCATGGAACCAGGGATTTAAAAGAGGTTGTTCAGGAAATCAGGGATGAGTTTGAGACTGCCTCTAATGTTGGGAAGGAGGTTGCACTTCTTCTTGAGGCTTGCAAGCCACCTTATCGGTCCAGGGTTGCTCCATTCAAAGGTATCAATGTGATTCTAGACGTTCTTTGTTTCATAGCATTCTTGTTAGATTCTTGTGGTTTGTTAGCTTTTGATTCTGTGTGTATATACTAGTGTTGTTGCTCCATTATAGACAGCTATTAATGTGGATTATGTTAATGTTGCTTTTCTTTGCTTCTTTGGCTGAGTGATGAACCTGTCCAGGTGGGGGAACTTCTTTAAGCAATCATTAGGAGATAAATAGAGGCATGTGTTGTACCACATTAACCTAATAAAATTAGATTTTAATGTTATCAATGAGCTGTTTACTTGATTAAATGGAAGCAGGTTTATTTTGGAATAGTTGTTTTAAGACTTTCAGCTGTAGATTGATTGTGATTTCATAAGCCTCAAGAAAATGCAGGTGCCGTCTGACATAATGGTCTATGTAAGATGAATTCTTCAGATGATTTTTCTACTAAATATATGTTGTGGGATTTTATTGATTTCATTCTTTGAATTTTTACTCTCCATACCACCATAAACAGTGGCCTCTAAGTATTTTAATGAACTAAATGTTGTGAATGTTACTGTTTCCAGATCTAATATCCTGATGTGTTTTTTCCTCCAGTTATGTTTTCCAGAATCGTACATTCATTGGCACCTTCTAGGTTACCGTCCCATCCTCCATCTAGGCCTCCAGTGCAGTTATCTTCTAGGGCAATGAAAATGGCAAAAGCATATTGTGGTGAACCTGGGAGAGAGTTCAATACAAATCCTTTAAACCTTTCATCTACTTTGGAGAAACTTTATGCATGGGAGAAGAAACTGTATAAGGAAGTTAAGGTATGAATATGACTATTGAAATTAACCAAGAGTTTAGATTCTTTTACGGTGGAAACTCACATGTAGTTGTGTGAAAGTGATAGTTAAGAATTGTTAAATGATAATTTAGTCAAACATGTCAAATCTTTTAATAGTTCTCAACAATCAACTTCACATAAAAACAACTACATGTGAGTCTCCACCTTCTCTTACACAAATGATCTGTGAATTATAAATGGTAGGACCTAAAATGATCTATTTGTCAATATAATCTAATTTTTTAGGAAAAAAAAAAAAAGCTTCTACATTCCCTTCATATAGTTTCCGTTTGACATCCGCGCGTGTTGGAGAGGATTAACCTCTGTTATTTGAGGTCCAGTAGGTCGTGGATATGTCGATCGTGAGCATGGATTGTTTGTTTCATATTTATTCTAGCTTAGGTAATTTTTTTCTTTGCTCATTTCAGTTGTGTTTACATGTTCATAATTTTTCTCTGTTCTCAGGATGAAGAGAGGTTACGATCTATTTATGAGAAACAATGCAAGAGGCTGAAAACATTGGATAATCGAGGAGCTGAATCTACTAAAATTGATGCTACTGAGGCATCAATAAAAAAGTTGCTGACAAAAATAAATATTTCCATCAGAACTGTGGAAGCCATATCATTGCGGATACACAAATTGAGGGATGATGAATTGCAGCCTCAACTTGCAGCTTTGATTACTGGGTATTGAATTTCTTCACTTAATCACTATGTTAATGTTTATCTGTGAGTGCTTGGTAGCGTCTTACCATCAAGACAGTCTTTGAAAGGGAAATAATTTTGGTTGGGAAGAGGAGCAGGGTGGGTGGGGGTATTATTTCAAATATCAGTTTGTTTGGCTGTTTCTTCTTCCCTTTAAGGATTAGATTGAAGTGAGTAATGATGTATTAATGATTATTCTTATCTACTCCCAGCAAAAGTTGAAGCGTCACGTCATTTTGGCCTTGATTTAATGTCTTTGTGTGTGCATTTAGATCTGAGACAGTGAACCTGTAATTGTTATAATGTATCTTTCGGGGAATTTAACCAAGTAAAACCCTCCTTTTGTCCTCATGCTTCAGCCAATTGGTCTCCGTCAAGTTTCATCAATTTAGTGTGTCCAAAACTCTTTTTGTTTCATTAACAAAATATCACTCCTCTATCCATGCCCATGTAAGGATGGGAAATTCCTAGTGGAAACTCTTGGATGAAGGAGGTCGAGAATGGATGGTGATTATGAGGTTTTTAACATGGCAGCTCAGATATTTAATTGAGGATTTTTATCTTCAATAAGGTGTGCTTATATCTTTTGGAGGCTAAATAGATGATAAAAGGGATCATCTCTTGTAAAATTGGAGCTGGTTGAACACTTGTTTGAGGTGTCATTATTAACATTATCCTTTCTGCTTTTGTATGTCAAAATCTTGTGTTTTCAATCATGGTTGAATTGTTCTTGGCTTTTCCCTTTGCTATATTGTCTACGATTTGATTTGACTAATAGTCCATTTGTTTCAACAGATTGACAAGAATGTGGAAATTCATGCTCAAATGCCATGAGAAACAGTTCCAAGCTATCATGGAGAGTAAAACTCACTCTCTTAAAATTAACACTGGTTTACAAAGAGACGAAAGTTTGAAGGCCATCCTAGAACTTGAAAAGGAGCTTCTAAATTGGTGCAGTCAGTTCAACAATTGGGTCAAGATGCAAAAATCATATGTTGAAAATCTGAACGAGTGGCTCAGAAGGTGCCTTCTCGATGAACCTGAAGAAACCGCTGATGGTGTTGTCCCCTTCTCTCCTAGTCGAATTGGAGCTCCGCCAGTTTTTGTGATCTGCAATGATTGGCATCAAGCAATGAATAGAATATCAGAAAGGGGGGTGGCAGATGCCATGCATGAATTTGCCCAAAGACTACATGAGCTATGGGAGAAGCAAGACGAGGCGCAACGTCAGAGAATCAAAGCAGAGTATCTGAAGAAAGATTTTGAGATGCAGCTTCGAACCTTGCGCAGGGAAATGGGAGATACAGAACATGTGCATGATAGAGTTTCGCAGAAGACAGCACTGTCAAAGGGTCATTCTGAAAGTGGTGTTTCACCACTAGATGATCTAAAAGTGGATCTAGATTCTATGAAGAAGAGATTGCATGAAGAGAGAGCAAGGCATAAAGAAGCCATCAAGCAGGCCCGCGATGCAGCTTCTAATAGTTTACAAGCAGGTTTAATTCCCATATTTAAGACATTAGAAAGTTTCACTTCAGAGGTGGTGAAGGCTCATGAGCAAGTCAGGCTTCAAAACACTAAAGCCTCGTAATAGAGATGCTAGCTGTCTTGTTTTGATTTTATGGCTTGAGATTGCATTTACCCAAGTGTGGATCGAATGAAGGAGTTTAGAGAGCATGGGATCTATTATGCATCGGAGATTTAGCACTAACCACCATTTTTGCAGCTAGAATTAATGTTGTACCGTAGGGAAGTGCCTCTTGAAATATACCATACAAGAGGTTCTATCTTAGAATAACTTTCAGCAACAAAGGTTTGGGGTGCCTCAATGTTCAGGAAGTAGTTATCTTAAATCATGTCCTGTAACACACTTCATCCTACAGTTAGGTAAAATTTTGTACAGAAAAATTCATTTATTGGTTAATTGGTTGTAGGTGGTTGTATATTTTATTCCATATGCCTAGGACTCTAGGAGTAGGAGGAGACAGGATGTTAGCAAGAGTTTCAAGAATGATCTAGTGAAGCAAAATGTGCTTTAATTTGTTGTATTCTCCTTTCTTTCTAGTTAGTGTTACTAGTGTTACCCAAGTTGTGTTATATGCAATTGCTAGGTCAAATTTTGAATTGTGAATCTGAAGTGCATATATATGAAGGACTACCAGGTCTAGAGAAAGTAAGTGAATTAAGAATGGAGAGTTTGAAGATGAATGGGAGTGTGCGAAGCGAGGTTGAACTCTGCTTGGAAAGCAAGAGTCGTAGCATTGTTGGTGGTTTTTTATTTAGCAAAAATGCTATTGGGATACCAAAATCAGCTATTAAAATTAGCCATCAATGTATTTGTGTATAAATATATGTGTGGTTTAATTTATTTTCAATATGTATTTGTAATTTGCATTTCGACATATATTTTATATCGGTGACTAATTTTGGTGGTTGATTTTAGTGAATATGCATTATAGTTGTTTATTCAATCTTACAAATGCACCAGTTGATGCAAGAGCTTTATTTTCTAAAAGGGATTGCTTATATAACTGTTCCGGCCCGGCCCACCTGATGCAGCGCCCCGGCCGCTCGGCGAGTGGCTGACAAACGACCCGATAAGAACGGTCGAGTAACTCCTTTCCTCCAGGACTGCCCATTACAGTTGGAAGGGGGAAATTTCGAGGAAGGAGGCCTATCCGGTGGGACCCGTCCCACTGACAGAATATATAAGGGGAGGGCCCTACCCCTCTCCCTAGGTATGTCACTAACTTATTACTTTCACTGCCACCTATACGATCCCTGACTAGAGCGTCGGAGTGTCATTGCAGGTGGCTCCCCCCTTTCCCAACACCACAGCTCAGGAGGTTGCCAAGTCTCCGTCTTCCACTCTCCAACACTACAATTCGGGGAATCTGTCCGTTCGTCGTCTAGGTCCAGATCCCCCTCATCTCATTTGCCCATTTCACTTACCTGACCCGTTTGGGACTCGGCAACCGAACAATAACAATAGAAAATCGGTGTATAATTTAATATGTTTAATTAAATTAGTTAATATAATGTGTTAATAACTATATCTTTCTATGATATAGTTAATTTTAAAAGATACTTAATGAAGCGCACCGTTTTGGTCTAACAGAAGCGTGCTTTTTTTTTTTTTGGGTCAACAAGAAGCGCACTTTCATTTCAAACATTTTCCTTCTTCGAGCTTACTTTTCATTTTTCAACCTTAATTTTTTTTTTGCCATTAGGTGGAGAAAAAAAAATAGTTTTACCATCAAGTTTTATAGGATGCAAGCGATATATGGATGACTTATACTATGATTTGTGTTGCAATTTGCGGTCATGTTGGTTATCCAAATTTATTCATCATTTTTACATGTAATTTAAAATGGTCAAAGATCAAGTGATTTTTAGACTTTTTACATTTCAAGTCGGTAGATCGTCTTGATATTGTTTGTCGAATGTTTAAAATAGAACCTCGTCTTGATATTGTTTGTTGAATGTTTAAAATAAAAACTGATATGCTAATTAAAGATTTGAAAAAGAAAAGATTCTTTAGTAAAGTTGTTGTTGGTAAGATGTACATTAAAAAAAAATAAAGTATATACTATTTTAAGAGGGTTAAGTATTTTTTTTGTCCTTAAGGTTTGGGATGAAAATCAAATTCATCTCCGACCTTTTTTATTATTAAAATCATCCTCAACGTTACAAAACGATATAAAATCGTCCTTTTTTACTTTAATTTTATTTTTTTGACCAAATTACCCTTAACAATTAATAAAAATAATGAAAATAATATTAACAAAACAAAACAAAAACACCCCCCACACCCCAGTATCCCACCCTCATCCCCAATCTCTCTTTCCTCTTCCCTCCCCCATTCCGTTCCTCCTACTATCTTCGAACTCCCCTCTCCCCAAACCCCAATTCTTCTTCTCTCCTTAAACAAAAACCAAATTCAGCAACAGTAACAGCCAAATTTAGTAACAACAAATTCAGCATTTTTAGCCAATTCAACAACAATAATCGCAAAATAAATCAACAGAAATTTTAGATTTAATAACAATTCAATAGTCATCAGCTACAACTTCAGATCCAAAATCAGCAACAACAGAAATTTTTTATGTTCTTCAAAAATAAAAAAAATCAAAAAAAGGAAGAACGAAAAGAAGAGGAAGGAAGTGACGGTGCAGAACATACTACTGCTGGCGCTGTTTGCAGGTGGTTGAAGAGGATGCCGTTGCAGGTGAAGATCCCATAGGCCTCGCAGTAATTGACAGTGTACCAGTATGCCGCACACTTGGATGCAGCGTAAGGGGATCTCGGGTGAAACGGTGTGGTCTCATCCTGAGGGGGTGGTGTGGACCCGAACATCTCCGAGGATCCCGCCTGGTAATACCGTATGTGCGAGCTCCCGGTGGCGGAGATGTGGGAGCACATGGCCTCCAGGAGGCAGAGGGCTTCGAGGCGACGACGTCGGCGGTGTAGTCGGGGATCTCGAAGGAGATGGTGATGTGGGACTGGGCGGCGAGGTTGTAGACCTCGTCGGAGAAGATGGTGTCGAGCCACGACGAAGGGATGAGGCGTCAGAGAGGGGGGATTCGAAGAGAGTAGGAAGAAGGGGATGGCGAGGGAACTCAGGAAGAGAGATCGGGGATGAGGGTGGGGTGTGGTGTGGGGATGGGGTGTTTTTGTTTTTATTTTTGTTTTTTAATATTATTTTTATTAATTATTAAGAGTAATTTGGTAAAAAATAAAATTGAAATAATAAAGGACGATTTTATAACGTTTTGTAACGTTGAGGATGATTTTAATAACAAAAAAAGGTCGGGGACAAATTTGATTTTCACTCCAAACCTTAGGGACAAAAAAGTACTTAACCTCATTTTAAGAACATCAAGTATATTTATAGTTTCTAATATGTACTATATTATTTTTTTATGTGCAGATGTTCATACAATTGAATTTCAGAAGCGCGATCTACCACATGCTCACATTTTAATATTTTTGGATTCTTTAAGTATCCAAAAGATATAGATAAAGTAATTTGTGCTGAGATTTTTAATCAATTTGAGCATCCAAAGTTGTACAAGGTTATTAAAAAATTCATGATTCATGGTCCATGCGATTCTGTGAATATATTTTCACCATGCATGAACGAAGATCGTTGTTCAAAGTTCTATCTCAAGTCTTTTGCTGATTTAACTACTATTGATACTAAAGGGTATCCAATATATAGAAGAAGAAAGATGGGTTGTTATGCTGAAGGAAATATGACTCTAATATGTTGTTCCTTATGATTTTTCTTTGCTAATAAAATATCAAACACACATGAATATTGAGTGGTATAATCAAAGCAGAGCAATTAAGTATTTCTTTAAATATATAAACAAGGGTTACGATCGCGTCACTGCTATTTTAGATAATGCTCATGAATGCTCAAATAAAGTTATTGATGAAATAAAAACTATCTTGATTGTAGATGTATATATTTCCGTGTGAAGCTGTTTGGAGATATATGCATATCCTATTCATTTTAGAGAACCTGCTGTACAGAGATTGAGCTTTTATTTGCCTGGTCAAAATCTAATTCTATATGAAGATGGTAAATATATTGATGATATTTTGTCAAAATTTGGGGGTGATCAATTAATATTTACTACATAAATGGATGCTAATAATAGTTACTTAGAAGCTAAAGAGTTGACATATTCTGAGTTTTTAAAATTCTTTGTCTATAATAAAAAAGAAAAAAATCTAATAAAAAAGAAAGTGTGATTAAACTACTTTACTACGTACCTCCAATATGTGGATAGTTATTTTATTTACGAATGATGCTAAATTTTGTTCGAAGTCCTACCAACTATGACCAAATTAAAAGTGTAAATGGTGTTATTCACAATAGTTTTAGAGATATTTGTTTTGCTTTGGGATTACTTAATGATGACAGGGAATATATTGAAGCTATCAAAGAAGCTTCATTGTTGGAGTTTAGGTGATTATCTAAGGAAGTTTTTCCTATAATATTAATGTCAAATAGTGTGAGCATACTAGAACATATTTGGGAAGAATCTTGAAAGCTTCTGTCTAATGATATTTTGTATAATGAAAGAAATTGTCTAAAAATTCAGGTTCTCTTTTGATTCTAATAAAAATTTATTTTTTAATGATTCATATTATATTGCTTACTATAACCTTCTTATTTGTTCTTATATATATATTTTTTTGTTTGCAGATTTATCTTTGACTGATGATCAGGTGAAAAGAGGATGCTTATATGAAATGGAGATGATATTGCAAGATAATAGGAAAAACTTATAGGAATATCCTCCTATGCCTTTTCTAGAATGTTTTGTGAAGTTGAAATTTCAAAATGGTTTAATTTATAAAGAGCTAAACTATGACAAGAACACTTTGAAAAATGAGTTTCAGACATTATTTTCATCCTTAACACAAGAACAACGAGGTGTTTTTAAGAAAATTGTGAAAGTAGTTTCTAAAAAAAATGATGGAGTATTCTTTGTATATGGCCATAGAAAAATAGGTAAGACCTTATCTCTGGACACTTTTGACTTCTTCTAAGATCAGCAGAAATGATTGTTCTTGTTATTGTATTGAGTGAAATTGCTACTTTGCTACTACTTAGAGGTAGAATAGTTTATTCTAGATTTGTTATACCATTAACGGTGCATAAAGATTCTACATGTAATATCAAATAAAATAGTAAACTAGCTGAGTTGTTAAAGCAAACAAAGTTTATCATATAAGAAGAAGCGGCTATGATTCATAGATATAGTATTGAGGCAGTTGATAAAAGTTTAAAAGACATTATGTCATCTATAGATAAGAATAATGCTAATTTGGCTTTTGGTGGGAAGGTAGTAATTTTTGGTAGAGATTTTAAACAAATTCTTCTTGTCATTCCTGGAAGTGATAGGGCAAAAATTATTAATGCAAGCATAAGTTCCTCCACATATGGGACTATTGTAGCGTTTTGAGACTTACCAAAAATATGAGATTAGAGAAATCTTCACATGCTAATAATGATGAATTGGCTTTGTTTTCACAATAGATCTTAAATGTTGAAGATGGCAATATAGGTGGGTCTAATGATGGCATCTCTGAAATTATAATTCTTACCGAGTTGTTCATATCAAATTTTGAAGATTCTCTTAATTTTATTGTAGATAGTATATATCCAAACCTTCTTGAAAATCACTTGAATTCTAATTGGTTGCAATTACGAACAATTCTTTGTTCTATACTTGATGTCGTTGAGAAGGTAAATTACCATGAAGTTTTCAAAAAATGAAAAACTTTACTTGAGTTCAGACAGTGTTGACAAATCTTATAAAAGTAGCGAGTATGCTACTGAAACACTTATTCCAGATTTTTAAAATATCCTACAATGTTCAAGATTACCTTATTACACTTTGAAGTTGAAGGTTGGGATTTCTATAATACTTTTGAGAAATCTAGACCAATCTGCAAGTTTGTGTAATGGCACCAGACTAATTATAATAAGGTTATCTAATTATGTTATAGAAGTAGAAGTATTAGTTGGAAGGTATCTTGGCAAAAAAGTTTTAATCCCACTCATGTGTATGTCTTCTGGCCTTCTCAATCACCATGGCCTTTTAAATTGGATAGGAGACAATTTTCTATTGTTGTCTCATATGCCATAACCATCAATAAAATCAAGAACAATCTCTTATCAATGTTGGAGTGTATCTTTCTAAATCCGTGTTTAGTCACCATACAACTTTATGTTGCTATATCTTGTGTTCGAAATAAGAAGGGGTTGAAAATCCTTATTCATAGCAGAGAAGGACATGCTTTGAAAAGCATAACAAATTTTTGTATTTAAAGAAAGTTTTTCAAATTTAAAATAGTATGTTATTTTTTTATTACTGCTATTTGTTATTTTTCTTATTTATTATTTTTGATTCTACATTACAATTAAACATTTTAGATATTTTTACCATAGTCAATTTTGGTCTAAATATATCTGTAATTTTTTACGGACAAAAATACTAATTTGTGTATAAATACATGCATGATTTAATTTATTTTTAATGTATATTTATAACTTATATTTCAACATATATTTTATACTAGTAACTAACTTTAATAGTTAATTTTGATGTACGCATATCATAATCGTTTAATCAATCTTATAAATGCAACACAAGAGCCTGATTTCTAAAAGTGATTATATATTAGTAGAGAATCGTTATATAATTTAATATGTTTAATTAAAATATTTAATATAATTTGTGTTAGTACTTTAATTATATCTTTTTATGATATAATTATTTTTAAAAATACTTAATGGGGAGTAGTTGATTTGAAGTTGGTGCCGTTATTGCAAAGTGATTTTTCCTTTGTGGAGTAATAGATCCAGGTACTATTAGGTGCTCGAAGTGGGAGAGAAGGTAACGACGCCTTTAAAATCTTCGCTGCTCTTTGTTGGGCATTGTAATTAAAAAGCACGCAATAAAGAAGTGTTTGAAAATGAGAAGATCCATGTCCAAAACAGATCTCGAACTCAACAAAAAAATTTTCCAGAAGATGAATAGAAGACAAATTTTTTAATTTTCTAATGTATTTTTTTTAGTTTATTGGACTATTGGTTATTACTGTAGTCACTTATAGTTTCAATTGGAACAACTCTACTGCTATTTCTTTGGTTACACATTAGACTTTGTATCACTTTCTTAAAGTAAGGTAAAATCTTCACTTTGGAAAAAAAAATAAGGAAAAAGGACAAATTAGTCCCTAAGTTTTTAAATCGTGAACAAATTCGTCCCTGAAAATCTAAAAATACTAAAACACACCTTACTATTCAAAACGTGTGACGGATCGATCCTTCCGTGTAAAATGCTCTCCCAAACGTAACAGAGGGGGGGTGATGTGTCGCTTAGCTGGTGTGTGTTGGGCCTAGACCACCGTAACGGTGCACATGTAATAAGGTGGATTGAGGTTAGGGACAAATGGGTCCCTGGGTGGAAAGATGACGTCGTTTTTCTGTTTGCCCTATGTGTTCAAATTGAACTCGTTCGCTATTACCGTTGTTCATTTCTGTGAGTGGTTGAGGGTAGTGGTATTGTGCAGTCTTAAATGGCCAACGACGGAGCTTCATCCAGCACACGACGCATTCCACTGCCGCCAACCGTGAAATGCGTGGAAGCTGCAGAGGAGAGGGACGAGATTGCTCCAACATGTAGATGCGGGGTGTACGCCATATTGTACAAATCGAGGACGACGACGAACCCTAATAGATTGTTCTTTGGATATCCATTCTTTAAGGTATGTTGGTGATTTTATTTGGATTTTATTTGGTCAGTTTTTCTTATACGGGAGTTGGCTATGTTTTGTTTGTTTTGGAATGATGAACATGTAGCTGAAAAATCCAGTCACTGCAAGTTCTTCTTATGGTTGGATGACCATGTTTCAACAATAAGAGTCCTTGAGAAGTTTATTACAGAGAACGAGGTTGATGATCTGAAAGTGTATCTTGGGAAGAAGGTAGTGGAACAGAAACTGATTGATTTGGAGAAGAAGGTATTGCATCTAGAGAGGAAGAAGAATGTTAATCTGTATTTGATTATTCTTGCAGTGGTTTCTGTAATTTTTGCTTCTGTTATTGCCAAACTTGGCTGAAAAGTAGGTAAAAAAATGATGTAATGTAGTATGGGATGAGTTTCTGTTTTGTTGTATGCTTTTCAAACAAAAATGTTGTAAGCTAAATTATGATATATTCAGCAAAGTGATTGTCCTAAGCAAGTTAATGGCATAGTTATTTAGAGATATGATTATATATGTAAAGTATAAATTAATCTCATGAAAGAGTTGTTAATGTTGACAAAAGAAGTCAATAACATGTCTACTGCCAAAGTAAGGCATAACTTAAGCCTGCAAGCTATACATAATTACATTGTTTCCAAAAAGAGTTACTTTGTAAAATAACAGTGTTTCCCAAAAAGATGTTGATGTTGCATTAAACATATAGATGTTGATGTTGTCATGACTAAACATGTAGCATTAACTACTTGGCCTGTTTAGTCCTGGAGTGGGGATGAACTTAAACAGTCGTTGAGTTGCTTTGCCTGCTGCTGCCAAAGTCTGTGAAGATGCTCTTGATGTAGTTGGTTGTTGTGGAGAGGGGAGATGCTGTCAACTTTGGAGAGGTGGCACAGGCTCCGAGGGTTTATTTGTCACAGACTTCCTCCTAACTGTTTGCTTAGGTCCTAAATGGCCTTGGTGCAGGGAGTGATGAAGACTGGGCTGGGGCCTGAATGGTGCTTTCGGAGGCATTGATTGTGTCGCAACCGCTGCTACTGAGGGTTCAGATTCTTGCTCAGGCATCGGTGCAGCGTTTGCATTCGAATTACCATGCATGAAGGTCGAAACAAGTGTGAATGCAACGAATCTGGCAAGCAACAACAATGAAATGCCACCAAAATCCATACCTCATTAGCAACTAAATGATTAGCAGAATTTTGTTCAACATGAGGAGGGTTCGTAGCAGCAGGGGGACTTCGTTATACACTCTGAGATGAGGCATTTTATAAAATGTATCCACTTAGTGTAAACAGTCCCAATGAAGCACATTATATAATAAGGCACTTAAAACCATGAAGCATTAAAATATAGACATATAACATCCTAAATAAAACTATAATAGACACTTAAATCCCTGAGTAAGTAAGGACTACCTCTTCCTCGGGGGCTGACTGTGACAAAGGTAGAACCACAAGTGATTGAGAGTCCTTGGGCTTTGTCCTTGGTTTTTTCGTCTTTGGCTTCGAGTTTGGGTTGGATGGGGCCCCTTTGCATGTCTTGTAGTTGTGTCTCCTCTCACCACACTTGCTATATGTGACATAGAAACTCCTCTTCAACTTGTCACCATTAATAACAGCCTCAGCTGGGTCTTTCTGTCTGTTATGCACCTTGGGACGTCTAATTGGCCTTTTTAACACAGGTGGAGCAGGCTTAGTAAACTCAAACCTTGTCTAGTATTCCTCACTAGTTACTGGCTAGATGAAATGCTCGTATGTCTTTCTAATGGACTCCATACATAGCCATGGATGGACATAATCATCGGGATTATCATGCCATTTTTTTATTGCTGCTATAGCATGAATGCACGGCATCCCTTCACGGCAGGACAGCAGTTTCACAACAACAGGATGACATGAACATGATTAAAATATCAAGAATTAATAGAAATTCACAGCATGGCTAAATATCTCAAAATTCACAGTATAGTTAATATCAACAGATTCACAGCATGTTAATCAGATTCACACCAAGCATGTCCAAATTGACAGCATGTTTAATCTCAAAAAATTCACATAATGATTATAATAAAAATTCACAGCATGGTTAATCTCACAGCATGGTTAACATCAGTTATGATTAAAATTAAAATTCACAGCAACTATGATTCACAGCATGCTTAAATTAAAAAAAATGCACAGCATGTTAAAATTGAAGTTCAGGAACCTGACTGACCAGTGAGTTGCCATTTGTTACACGAGCAGCTGTGTTTGATCAGATCCACATTAACTTTGGATCCCTTGTAAGTGACTTCAAACCGTTTGCGCTCGTTATCACCAATCCACTCCGCTGTTCATTTGTTGCTTGGTTTGATAAGCCTCTGTAGCCTTTTCTCTTGCACTGGCACCAGTTTCCCTTTATGCGTCCCCAGAAGTTTCTTGTGTTGAACCATTCGCCGCGTCACATAGCACCGTAATTCCTCGCACATTGTAAGTATGGGCTTGCATCTGTACTTCACCACCTTTGTGTTAAACGACTCGCATATGTTGTTTGTTAGGTTGTCGACCTTGGGACCATGGCTAAAGTATGCTCTAACCCAGGTAGCAGGTTCAAATTTCATAAGGTAGGCCCAAGCATCCTTGTTCACTTCTTTCAGTCTTTCCATGGTTGTCTTGAATTCAGAGATGGTGGTGCATTTTGCACAATCCCACACTATTTCTCTTATATATAGATCCTTGAATCGGTTTATGAAATTCTTCCATATATGCATGACATAGCTTCTGACATGTGCACTAGGCATTACCTCTTTCAGTGCAGGTAGCAGTCCCTAACAACAGTGAATAGTAAATGACTGAGACAGTAAACAGGGAATGACAAAAAGGGAACTAACCTTCTGTTGATCCGACATAAAATTCCAACCGTGGTTGCCAACATCACCAATATCCTCCTGTAATAATGTTAGGAACCACTTCCATGATTCTTTGTTTTCAGATCTTGCAACTGCGTATGCAACCACATAGAACTGGTTGTTAGCATCCTGTGCAATAGCAGAAAGTAGTTGTCCCCGTGGTATGTTTTAAGAAATGCTCCATCTAGGTGGATCAATGGTCTGCAGCCACTCTTGAATCCCCGCTTGCAGGCCTCAAAACAAACATACAACTTGTCAAACATAGGGGGTGCTTGAGGCTATGGAATCAGGTCTAGCAATGCAGAAGACCCAAGGTTACTTCTATGTATCTCTAATAAGTAATCCCTCAATTTTCCGTACTGTTGCCTTTCGTTACCCATCATCCTCTCCCTTGTCTCCTTCACAGCTCTATACACCATCTTTGGGTGTGCAGTAAAGTCAAAGTCCTCTCTTAGAAAATCAACAGCTTCACGAGTTGTCATATGCGGGTGCGTTGCCATCCTCTTCTCCACCTTTTTACTGATCCAGTGTTGATCAGCAGCGTTGCTTCCAAGGTCCCTTGCACAAGTGTGCTCGTTTCTATAAGTCTTGACTTGGAAGCATTGTAATTGCCGATTGTAAGACAAGTGGGCAATCCAAGCACACTCTTCATCCTTGCACCCAACCCTAACTCTTTCTCTATCATTCTTGATCTAAACCAACTCCCGGCCTTCAGCAATAAAGGTATCATTTACAACCTCTTTGAACCTCTCAATTGTTACAAACTTTGTTCCAAGCTCAAATCTTCCCTCTCCGAAACTATATTGGTCATTGAAATTAGGCCACTGATGTTTGTTTCCCTCATCCTCAGAAGAAACGGGTGTATGCAGCTCCTCAGATTCATACTCCCATACAATATCATCACCATCCGTGTCTACATCACTCATGTAGTCTACCAGTGCTGGCCTTGGTCCTCTGGCCCTATTGGGCTCCCTTGCAGGCCTAGATCTATTGGGCTCCCCTGCAGGCATAGATCCACTAGGCTGTCCACCAGGCCCACCTGCCTCGGGCTCATAGACAGGCCCTTTCTTTCCTGCAGCAGACCTTGTTCTCTGAGACACACATCGAACTTGCTTCTTTGGTTGCTTACTTGGCTGAGGGGTTCTCTTAGAGGAATGAGGCACTTGTTTCCTCTTCCCTCTGCTAGACACAGACCCACTGACAACATCTTTCCCACTCTCACTATTACTTTCATTACTGGGAGGTGGAGGTGCATACAGCTCATCCTTTGCGCTCTCGTAACTATCGTGCTCTGTCGACGACTGATCCAATTCATCCACCTCCACACAAACATCATCTTCCTCTACCTCATCGTTTTCCTTACTAGCACAATCTATAGGCTCTGGGTCATCAATAGGATGATAAAAAAATATATAGAACTCATCAGTATCTTTGTTTCTCATATTTGCTTGGCGCATCTGGTTGATGCCTGCATCTCCCCTCAGAACATGCAGCCCTGCCTCTATATCCTTGCTCTTTGGATCATACCAATATGTCTCCTTGTATGATTAATATCCCAATCCTTTGAACAGTGTTATCAAATCACCAAAATTTACAAAATCCAGGTCCATCGGTGGGAACCTCTCAACCTTACCATCGGGGTAAACTAACTCACCAGTCGGAGCCCTTTGAAAGTAGCCCCCGTGATGAAAAACAGGAACCACGAAAATATCTACCATCTGCATCATTGTTTGACTCAACGATTAGCGCTAAGCATTAGCAAATACACAACTACCAAAGCCATAAACCCCACACAACCCATCTTCCATGCCCCTCCCAACACTACATTACACCTAAACCCCAACCCATGGCATGCACAGCAGATAACGTTCGAAAGTAACAGTGCCATTCAGTTTTGCAATAAGGGTACTTACCATTACAGATGACACCCTCAACTCGACCAACGAAGCTTCACTTGTGCAACGTTACACGAAGACGACGAAGGGAAGAAGATCAATAATTTTTTTGGAGGGAAAAAGATCATACATATGTGTGCTAGGGCATCAGGTAATTGTGTGTGATTCATATGGGCTTCTTTGGAATTATGTTGAAACTCAAGGACTATAGTCAGCGTTCTCAAAATGTTGCCGTTTTAAATCATAAGGACCTATTTGTCCAAGACTTTTTCTAAAACGGCCACACCAAGCTTCCTTAACGGTCCCGTCTTGACATCTAGGCCTAACACACGCCAGTTAAGCGACACATCATCCCTCTCCGTTATGTTTGGGAGAGCATTTTACACAGAAGGATCGATCCGTCACACATTTTGAATAGTAAAGGGTGTTTTAGTATTTTTAGATCTTCATGGACGAATTTGTCCACGATTTAAAAGTTTAGAAGCTAATTTGTCCTTTTCCCAAAAAATAATAAAACGCACTGTTTTGGTATAAAACAGAAGGGCACTTTTTTTTTGGTTCAACAAGAAGCGCACTTTCATTTCAAACATTTTCCTTCTTCAAGCTTACTTCTCATTTTTCAACCTTCGTATGTTTTTTTTTGGGGTCATACAAACGTTCCTATTATCCAAAAACAAAGATTAGCGGATAAACTTAACCAAAAAGGCAAAAATATCCACTGACCATGTATTACCGGCCCCTAACTTTCAATGGGCCACGCAATTACTCCAAGTCTTTTAAGTCTACAACCCAAAGAGAGAAACAAAAACGGCTATCATTCGCAATTTCGCGTTACCAATTTCTTTATTACGCAATAAGTACCCTTCCTAGCTTGGGGGTCCATTCTGCGTTTGACAAGTATATCAAGCAAGCTCCGTTCACACATGGCACCATTTAGTGACTGACAACAAAGGAAGTATATATTCAACAAATTAAGTTTGCAATTAGAACTTTTTACAGAGCAAGAATCTCTTTATTAAAGATTTTTCAAATTTCCTAAAATGTTACTATTTTTATTAAAAAATCCTAATTAATAAATATTCTTAAGATATACCGGTCAACCAAAATTCAAATCATAGGAAATTTGCCATATATTTACCAGAGTTACCAAATTTACAAGAGAAAACATCGGTGTGACAAGATTGGTCCAATGGGGATCCACCACGTAAGATACAGAGGCCACGTGGGGACAGTAGATTCGGTGTTGCTCGCTGGAGGCACAGTTAGAGAACGCAGCCAAAAAATATCTGAGAGGTTCGGTCACGTGTTCATGCCATGTTTCTCTTACTGTACTTGTGAAATAACGCTGCTATAGCTGCTTTTACTTATAACTATCTACACTATTTTTGGTACGAATCTGCATAGAAACTTTAGAGAGGAAGTGAGTTGAAACGATGTCGTTTAGGGTTCCGATCTGCTTCCTCTTTCTTTCACTCCTACTCGCGGCTCCTCAGATCTCCGCCGATGAATCAGCATCGGAGGCCAAAGAGAAGGAGTTTGTGCTGACGTTGGATCATTCTAACTTCTCCGATACCATCAAGAAGCACGACTTCATCGTCGTCGAGTTCTACGCACCTTGGTATGCTCCGATTCTCGCTTCTTTTTTTTTTCCGTGTTGTAGATCTTGTAGATTTTGCTGATTTCTGGTCCCAATGTCATAATTTGTCTATTTTGTTTTGTGTAATTATATATTCGATTAGTGAAATCCATTGCTAGATTTGTATAATTTTCTTTTTGTCAAAATTAGTCAAAAAACTGGTTTCAGCTGGTAAATTTTGCTGTGTTCTACTATTGTGTGTAGCTTAATTTGGTGTGTTTTTTACTACGCTGATAGAATGCCAGAATTTTTGAATGCGTTTTCATGCAGATTATGAATTGTTGGTAATTTTAGCGCATTGCAATTTCCGTTGTCTTATCTGGTATCATAATTTTCAATGTTCTTGTTTTCGTCTTTTCAGGTGTGGCCACTGTAAGAAGCTTGCTCCGGAGGTAATAATAGTAGATCGTTGTCACATTTTATTTTTGTTTGTAAGTTTTAAATTCACATGGTAGGTTATGCGCTTGCTGAGTTTCTGTTGTTTTTTCGTTCATGCAGTATGAGAAAGCTGCTTCCATATTGAGCAGTCTAGATCCTCCCGTTGTTTTGGCTAAAGTTGATGCCAATGAGGAGAAGAATAAAGAGATCGCAAACGAATATGATGTTAAGGGTTACCCAACAGTCAAGATTCTTAGAAGTGGGGGAAAGCACATTCAAGAATACAAGGGTCCCCGTGAAGCAGATGGCATTGTCGAGTATTTGAAGAAACAGAGTGGCCCTGCATCTACTGAAATTAAATCTGCCGACGATGCTGCCGCTTTCATTGGCGAAAATAAAGTTGTTGTTGTAAGTGACCAACCATTGTGCTTTTGCATGAGTGTAAGATATGTTGGAGTGTAATCTTATTTTTCCTATGTTTTCAGGTTGGGATTTTCCCTAAATTTTCTGGGGAGGAGTATGAGAACTTTATCGCATTAGCAGAGAAGCTACGTTCTGATTATGACTTTGGTCACACCCTCGAGGCCAAACACCTTCCACGGGGAGAATCATCAGTTACCGGGCCTGTTGTTAGGTTATTCAAGCCATTTGATGAGCTTTATGTTGATTTCAAGGTAGTGTTGGTTCCTGTATATTGATTGTTTCAAAAATAACATGCTTTTAGTGCTATCTTATTAGGCTTTATCTGACTTTTCATCGATGTCACATGCTTGTAGGATTTCAAAGTGGAAGCTCTAGAGAAATTTATTGAAGATTCTAGCATCCCTGTTGTGACTGTCTTCAACAATGACCCAAGCAACCATCCTTTTGTTGTCAAATTCTTTAACACTCTTAATGCTAAGGTAGCATGCTATCTAATTCATTCAACGTTAAGCTTGTGTATATATCATACTGATAGATGTGTTTTATTTTTTTATTATTTTAATTTTTTACTGAATCCCACCTTCAGGTATTAATTTCCCTCTTATTTGTTTACGAACTCGTGTTGGAATTTGTAGGCAATGCTGTTCATCAACGTCACCAGTGATGGTGCTGAAGCTTTGAAATCGAAATACCGTGAAGCTGCTGAGCAATATAGATCACAGGGTGTGAGCTTTCTGGTGGGAGATGTTGAAGCTAGTCAAGGAGCCTTCCAGGTTTGTGTGAAAATATTTAACATTCTTTAGTTATCTTTTGCTTAGTACCAATGTTTGACAATATGAATGGCCTGTTTTGACAGTACTTTGGACTTAAGGAAGAGGATGTTCCTTTGATCATCATACAACATAACGATGGAAAGAAATTTTTCAAACCTAATGTGGAGCCAGATCAACTTACAACCTGGTTGAAGGAATACAAGGTGATGATTATTATTTATTATTGTCATTGTTGTTATTATTATTAATTAGCCTATTGCTTTTGCCTGTTTCAGTTTAATATATAATCGGTCATATTACTTAAAGGATATATTGCATCTTCGACTTTAAATATTTTATTATTGCTGTAATTTGTCATGGTGAATATTTATAATTTATTTTCTCTGAATATTTCAGGAAGGGAAAGTTGCACCATATTTGAAGTCTGAGCCTATTCCTGAAACTAATAATGAACCTGTCAAAGTGGTAGTTGCTAACAATTTTGACGACGTCGTTTTCAAATCAGGGAAGAATGGTATATTATAATTACTTCCTTCTATTTGTAATCATTTTCCTTCACCCTCCGCAGCTAAAATAATTTAACTAATAACACCAACAATGCAGTTTTGCTCGAGTTCTATGCCCCGTGGTGTGGTCATTGCAAAAAGTTGGCTCCAATATTGGATGAAGTTGCCGTCTCATATCAAAATGATGCTGATGTTACCATTGCCAAACTGGTAAGAAATGTTTCCAGCTTTCATCTTGCATGATTGTGCTGATATAATTGTTTCAATTGGTGTTGTAAGATGCTTGGTGCCAATCAGTTTGATACAATAATAGTCCACATAATTACTTCAAATGTGCAGGATGCAACTTCCAACGATATCCCAAGTGAATCCTTTGATGTCCAAGGTTATCCAACAGTGTACTTCAAGTCTGCAAGTGGGAAGATATCACCATATGAAGGTGACAGGACTAAGGAAGACATCATCCAATTCATTGAAAAGAACAGAGATAAACCTGGCCAAGAACAAGAACAAGCAAAAGATGAATCTGTCAAGCAAGAACAAGGAAAAGATGAGCTTTGAAGCTTTGAAAGGTAAGCTTATTTTTAATTTGTGATTTTAGTTTCCTCGTCTTTTCTATAGTTTCCCATTCATATTTTGATTTAGTCTTTTCTTTTCCTCCTCCTTTCTGCAGGAAAAGCAGCGGTTCCTTTTGGCGGATATAGACACACTATGACACATGTAGATGAATCTTTGTAATTCAGAATCAAGCATGTTTGTGAATCTTAGTGCCAATCTGTCTCCCTTGGTTTAAGTCTTTTATCGGGTTTTTATTTTTATTTTATGTTCTTCCTTAACAACAAGAATAAAATGGGAGTTTTTGTTTGGCGTAGTAGTGCTAGACTGCTAATAATCTAGTAGAGTTACATACTGGAAAATGTTGTGGCTGTAAAACTTTGATTCGCTATAATTTAGATGCTGTTATATTCCCTCATGACCCTGACCCTGACCCGAGTGCATTCTCTCTCTCTCTCTCTCTCGATAATTTGAAGTTAAGGTTACTATTTTCTTTTTATTATTTTTTGTGCTTAAATTACTGTTTTCCATTTTGGTTGGATAATTGATGTTTTAGTTGGCGCAGTAGTTGGATTAAGCATGAACCCAAAATGTAAATGGGCATGAACCCAATGCTCTGAAATCTTTATCTGACAAAATTAACTGTTAGATTTTTCATGTGGATCAAATTCCTTGCGGCGTTATCACTCTTTAATCTTGCTTTGAATGATTCGGTTACACGATTTATTATCTCGAGTGATCCAAGGACATTCCTTTGAGAATTCCTGAGTTTCTGTATCTGCATCTTTTTTTTTTTTGGTAAGCTGTATCTGCATCTTAATTGCACCCATTTAGTGATTAAAATTTGTTAAGACTAAAGTCCTTTTTGTTGTAAAATAAAAGCTATATATATATATAAAGATGTATAAATAGAAGATTTTAGTATTAAAATAATTAGCTCAATAATAATTTATATATATATAATAATATTATATGTTGTAATGTGTATATATATACAAAGATAGAAAGAAGTATTAAAAATAAAGAGAGAGAGAGAATTGCATATGTTTATTGTTACTATCTCAATATAATAAAGATAATTAATATTGCTATTAATATTATATGTAAAGAGTAATAGAAAAGAGAATTTAGAATACTAATAAAATAAAAGAAGAGAAAGAATTGTAGAAGAAATATAAAGAGAAGAGTATTTGATTGCAACATAAAGAGAGAGTATTTGTTTATTATTGTGTGTGTATTAACAACGGAGGTTAACCTCCTGTTTATAAGCATATGGGAGGAATGTTTTCAACCCATATTAATTTCATTCTCTATTGGTAACATGAAAACTGAGTCACTTGCATGGGCATCCATATCCTTTGTGTTTATCACAACACTCTCCCTTGGATGACCATTCAGGATTATTGCCTCGTTAAAACCTTACTAAAGAAAAATCCAGTGGGAAAAAACCTTAGTGAAGGAAAAAGAGTACAATATCCTTTAGTGATAGGGACTGCCTCATTAAAAACCTTGTCAGAAAAACCCAATGGGAAAAAAAACCTGACCAAGGGAAAAAGAGTACAGTCTCCCCCTTTTGTCGACATCAGTTGATGTCTCGAAATCGGCGCATCCCAATCTCATGTACCAATCTTTCAAAGGAGGATTTTGGGAGCGACTTTGTAAATAAATCTGCCAGATTATCACTTGAGCGGATCTGTTGGATATTAATTGTCCCTTGATTTTGAAGATCATGAGTGAAGAAGAATTTGGGAGAAATATGCTTTGTTCTATTACCTTTGATGTAGCCGCCTTTAAGTTGAGCAATGCATGCTATATTATCTTCAAACAGGACAGTTGGAGCTATCTTATGATCAATCAGTCCACATGATGACAGAATATATTAAATCAGACTCCTCAGCCAAAAACACTCGCGACTAGCTTCATGAATCGCCAGTATTTCAGCATGATTAGAGGAGGTTGCTGCTATCGTCTGTTTCGTGGACCTCCATGATATAGCTGTACCACCATATGTGAATAGGTATCCTATTTGAGACCTCCCTTTATGTGGATCAGACAGGTATCCGACATCTGCATAGCCAACTAGTTGTGACTTGGATCCATAGGGATAAAACAATCCCATATCAACCGTTCCATGAAGATATCGAAAAATTTGTTTGATTCCACTCCAATGTCTTCTGGTTGGAGAGGAACTATACCTTGCTAGTAAATTCACCGCGAATGATATGTCAGGTCGCGTATTATTAGCAAGATACATTAGCGCTCCAATGGCACTAAGATATGGTACTTCAGGACCAAGGATATCTTCATTTTCTTCTTTAGGACGGAATTGATCCTTTTTCACATCCAAAGATCTTACGATCATTGGTGTACTTAATGGATGTGACTAGTCCATATAAAATCTTTTCAAGATTCTTTCTGTGTATGTTGTTTGATGAATAAAGATCCCACCTTTTATATGCTCGATCTGCAGGCCGAGACAAAACTTAGTCTTTCCAAGATCTTTTATCTCAAACTCTTCTTTTAGAGTTTTTATAATTGTTGGAATCTCTTCAGGAGTCCCAATGATATTTAAATCATCAACGTACACAGCAATTATAATGAACCCAGATGTAGTTTTCTTTATGAAAATACATGGGCAGATATCATCATTCTTGAATCCGTTTTTGGCCAGATACTCAGTAAGACGATTATACCACATTCGTCCAGATTGCTTTAGACCATATAAAGATCTTTACAATTTGACTGAGTATAACCCTTGCGAATATTCATTGGATGGTTTAGATATTTTTAGTCCTTCAGGGACTTTCATATAGATATCACGATCTAATGAGCCGTATAAATAGGCTGTTACCACATCCATTAAATGCATATGCAGTTTATGATATGCAGATAAGCTGACCAAATAACGCAATGTTATCGCATCCACTACGGGGGAATACATTTCTTCATAATCTATACCGGGCCTTTGTGAAAAACCTTGTGCCACAAGTCGGGCTTTGTAGCGCACAACTTCATTTTTCTCATTTCGTTTTCTCACAAATACCCATTTGTATCCAACAGGTTTTACATCTTCTGGTGTACGGACTACAGGTCCAAAGACTTCACGTTTTGCAAGTGAGTCTAATTCAGCCTTCATGGCTGCTTCCCATTTTGGCCAATCATTTCTTTGTCGACATTCTTCAACTGATCTTGGCTCAAGATCCTTACTTTCATGCATGATATCTAATGCCACATTATATGCAAATATTTCATTGACAATTGTCTTATTTCGGTCCCATTTCTCTCCTGTAAAGACATAATTTATCGAGATCTCGTCATTTTCACAATTTTCAGGTACCTGAACATCTTCTGGCATTATATCAGAATTTTGGACAACTGCCGGTGTCTTTACTATGTCTTTTTCAACAGGAATCGTATTTACCTCTTTTCTCTTTCGAGGATTTTTATCTTTGGAACCGACAGGCCTGCCACGCTTCTGGCGTGTATTTGCTTCCGTGGCTATTTGTCCTACTGGGACATCAATTCGAATTGGGGCATTTTCCGCCCTGCCACGCTTCTGGCGTGAATTTGCTTCAGTGGCCACTTGTCCTACTGGGACGTCAATTCGAATTGAGGCATTTTCTGCTGGTATGTAAGATTTGGTTATCCTCTTTGTATCGGAAAATGCATCAGGCAATTCATTTGCTATTCTTTGCAAATGTATAATCTTTTGAACTTCTAGTTCACATTGCCCTGATCGAGGATCTAAATGCATCAACGACGATGCATTCCAATTAAGTTCTTTTTCAGGAAGCTTATTCTCTCCCCCTAATGTTGGAAATTTTAATTCATCAAAATGATAATCCGCAAACCGGGCTTTAAACACATCACCAGTTTGTATCTCAAGATACCTCACTATAGAGGGAGAATCATATCCAACATATATCCCCAATTTTCTTTGGGGTCCCATTTTGGTGCGATTAGGTGGTGCAATGGGAACATATATCGCACACCCAAATATTCTTAAATGGGAGACATTTGGCTGCTGGCCAAAAGCTAATTGCATAGGAGAGAACCGATGGTAACTCGTTGGCCTCAAACGAATAAGTGCTGCGGCATGTAAAATAGCATGCCCCCAAACCGAGGTTGGGAGATTTGTTCTCATAAGCAAAGGTCTAGCAATCAATTGGAGGCGTTTAATAAGTGATTCTACTAATCCATTTTGTGTGTGAACATAAGCCACTGGATGTTCAACACTTATTCCATTAGCCATACAATAAGCATCAAAAGCTTGGGAAGTAAATTCACCAGCATTATCAAGACGAATTGCTTTGATTGGATTTTCTGAAAATTGTGCTTTTAATAGAATAATTTGAGCCAGTAATCTCGCAAACGCCAGGTTGCGAGAAGATAATAAGCACACATGTGACCATCTCGAAGATGCGTCTATCAGGACTATAAAATATCTAAAAGATCCACATGGTGGATGAATAGGTCCACATATATCACCTTGAATCCTCTCTAGGAATTCAGGGGACCCAAATCCAATCTTTACTGGTGATGGCCTTAAAATTAACTTCCCTTGAGAACATGCAGCACAACAAAATTCACTAGTTTTAAGAATCTTCTAGTCCTTTAGTGAATGTTCATGAGAGTTTTCAATAATTCTTTTCATCATGGTTGTTCCCGGATGACCCAATCGGTCGTGCCAAGTTATGAACTCATTTGAGTTAGTAAACTTCTGGTTTACAATGGCATGTGATTCAATTGCACTAATCTTGGTATAATACAACCCAGATGAAAGTGAGGGTAATTTTTCTAATATAACTTTCTTATTTGAATCATGAGTTGTGATACATAAATACTCATGATTTTCCTCATTCATCGTCTCAACATGATATCCATTTCGGCGAATATCTTTGAAACTCAATAGGTTCCTCAGAGACTTGGTAGATAATAGTGCATTATTTATTATAAATTTTGTTCCTCCAGGAAACAAAATTATAGCTCTTCCGGAGCCTTCTATCACATTGCCTGAGCCAATAATAGTATTAACATATTCCTCTTTTGGCACAAGTTGGGTAAAATATATATCACTTTTGAGAATAGTGTGCGAACTTGCACTATCCGCAAGGCATACATCTTCATTACATATCCTTGCCATTCTCTTCAAAAACAAATAATAATAAAATGAGTAGTATGCACAGATAAATTGAATACTTGATCAGAATTATTTTTCTAAGAAATACTGTACATAAAATAATGTCATATACTAAAATTTTATTTTAAAATTTGACACATTTAATAATTTCAAAATTCATAAACATTAATATTTAATTATTTATGTACATCACATTTGAAACTTAAATACATAGAAAATAAAACTTAACAATAAATTTTTTACATTATTTATTTACATAGATACTTCACAATTCCACATATTAAACTATTCCATCATTGATCAAATGACCAATATTTCCTTCAGGATCCTCAAAGAAATCAGATACATCATAATGAGTGGTGGAGTTCTCAGCATCATTTGAAACAAAATTTGTTTCATTTCCTTTGTCGTTCTTTTTCAAAGATGCCTGGTAAAGATCAACTAGGTGCCTTGGGGTACGACAGGTACGTGACCAATGACCCTTTCCACCACAGCGGAAACACTTCTCCTCGGTTGATTTATTCTGCCCGATATTCCTTTCTTTATCCCACTTCTGGTGAGATTCTCTCTTTTGAACATAATTCTTTTTCCTTCCATAATTTTTCTTATTATTAAAACCTTGCCATTTACCTCTTCTGGGGTAATTTGCCACATTTACTTCAGGAAATAGGGCAGCGCCAGCTGGGCGCGCTTCATGATTTTTCAATAACAACTCATTGTTGGGTTCAGCAACAAGAAGGCAAGAAATTAACTCAGAATATTTTTTAAACCCTTTCTCTCGATACTGCTGCTGCAGGAACACATTCGAGGCATGGAAGGTTGAGAAAGTTTTCTCCAACATATCATGATCAGTTATTTTTTCCCCACACAATTTCATTCGTGAGGTGATTCGAAACATTGCAGAATTATATTCATTTATAGATTTAAAATCTTGTAAACGCAAATGCGTCCATTCATATCAGGCTTGAGGAAGTATCACCATTTTCTGATGATTATACCTTTCTTCAAGGTCTTTCCAAAGATCTGCAGGATCTTTTAATGTAAGATATTCATTTTTCAATCCTTCGTCAAGATGACGACGAAGGAAAATCATGGCTTTAGCTTTATCCTTCTGGGATGCATTATTTTCAGCCTTAATGGTATCTCCAAGATCCATTGAATCAAGATGGATTTCAGCATCTAGTATCCATGATAAATAATTGTTTCCAGATATATCAAGAGCATTGAATTCAAGATGAGAGAGTTTCGACATAATGAAAATTTGTTACTTGAGTCTTTCTAGGAATTTGATCAGAGTCTCGTGCTGATAACGTGTTGTAAAATAAAAGATATATATATATATATATATATATATATATATATATATATATATATATATATAAATAGAAGACTCTAGTATTAAAATAATTAGCTCAATAATAATTTATATATATATATATAATAATATTATATGTTGTAATGTGTATATATATACAAAGATAGAAAGAAGTATTAAAAATAAAGAGAGAGAGAATTGCATATGTTTATTGTTACTATCTCAATATAATAAAGATGATTAATATTGCTATTAATATTATATGTAAAGAGTAATAGAAAAGAGAATTTAGAATACTAATAAAATAAAAGAAGAGAAAGAATTGTAGAAGAAATATAAAGAGAAGAGTATTTGATTGCAACATAAAGAGAGAGTATTTGTTTATTATTGTGTGTGTATTAACAACGGAGGTTAACCTCCTATTTATAAGCATAAGGGAGGAATGTTTTCAACCCATATTAATTTCATTCTCTATTGGTAACATGAAAACTGAGTCACTTGCATGGGCATCCATATCCTTTGTGTTTATCACAACACTTTTGGTCTGTCCATAAAAATTCTTCAAATGGATTTTCCATTTTTATTTTAATATTTAAACCGGGCCTAGACCAGAAACCAAAGAACCCCTTTTCAAACACAGCTCCATTACACCCAAGTCTAGACTACACAAGGCTCAATCGTGAGAGACATTAAGGTTTCTTTTACAAAAAATTAATTGTTTGAGTCAGTGAGTTTGTAGAGTGGGTCTGATGGTTTCAAGAGAAAAAAATAAAAAGAAGATTTAACTCTATATTTTACCAAGCAGTTATTCAATTATTCATCTCTCACGATTACAGAACAAACATTTTATAATATTATAGGGTATTAGTATTAATGTTCTTATTAATCTATTTTTTAATAAAATTAAGAATAATAATAACAAATTTGATATTAGTCAAGATGGTAGTATATTACACTAAAATTAAAATATTATTGGTTAAACTTTTGGTATCAACAAAATATCTTTTATGAATTATATTAGAAAAAAATTGTTTACTAATTCTCCTTTATATTCCTAGTAGCTATAGATATTGATATTCCTAGCACAATCAGTACTTCATCTTATACAAACAAAACTAATTCAGATATTCAATGGACGACACTTTAATAGATAAATGAGATACTGTTAGTCTCAACCAATTTTCCTAAAAGATCATTGGACTCATTTATATCTGAAAATTGATCATTACTGATAAGAGAACATGTCCAGCGTAAAATTATGAAGTTGACTATATACGAAGTGTTAATTGTTATATTAGTGTTGTTTCACTTGATTTTTAGTAACTTTAATAGAGTGTCGAATTAAACTTATATCAATATTTCAATTTAAAAAGTAGATACAATTTTTTTGAAAAAAAATAAATTCGACCCAAAAATTATTCCGTATTTATGTCGAAAAGTGTATAAAATACTTAATGATATTAAAAAGAAGTATGCAAACTAAATGAAAGTTTTAAATAACCAAAAAAGTAAAAATCGAAATTAAAAGAAAGCAAAATATTTGAAAAAAAAAACATATTCAAAAAAATAAATAAATAAAATAAATTAACAGAAAAAGAAAGAATAAAAAAATAAAAGAAAAAACAAAGGAAATAAATTAAAAGTGGACTCCATTCATTCACATGCACTTCATTAGCTTAGGTTGTCTCAGTGTGATTGAAAATTTGCAGAATTTTGTATTATGGTGAACTATTTAAATTAAAGTCTATTAAACCACTTTTTTACATGACAACAATAAAGAAGTTTCATGACCCACAAATTCAGCCAAATAGAATACACAAATTCAGTTATAATTTTAGTCTTTATTATTATCTTATCTTTATTTATCCTTATCATATCTTTCAGCATCTTTTCTATCAATATCTCCAAGTTGGAGATTCTTTGAGTGTCTTGTGATGGTTGTGGCTGGTTGTGAGAAGTTGAAGATGGATGGTAGGTGTTTTTGTTAGTGGTTTGATTATTGGGTGGATAGTAGCTGAAATTTGGGTGGTTGTTTTGGGGTTTTTTATATGGATTGTGGTTTGTGTTTTGCTGGTTGTTGTTCTGGTTAAAGGAAATAAATTAAAAGTGGACTCCATACATTCACATGCACTTCATTAGCTTGGGTTGTCTCCGTGTGATTGAAAATTTGCAGAATTTTGTATTATGGTGAATTATTTAAATTAAAGTCTATTAAACCATTTTTCTACATGACAACAATAAAGAAGTTTCACGGCCTACAAATTTAGCCCAATAGAATACATAAATTCAGTTATAATTTTAGTCTTTATTATTATCTTATCTTTATTTATCCTTATCATATCTTTATTTGCTTTTATCTTTCATAGGTCAATACTCTATATATATATATATATATAGTTTTACCTTTATAGTTTACAATTTCAATCAATCAACAATCAATAAAATTTCTTTGTCTTTTCTTTTCTTTCCTTATTCTTTCACAAATTTATTATCCTTGCATACTCTTTATGTACTCTTTCTGTTTCATTATGGTATCAGAGCTCCTCTTGAACTATGCTGATATCCATGGATAAACCAACCAATTCAGATTCTAAAACCCCTTTAACCTCCCCTCCCACTATGAATAATCAACCTCACAACTCTATCCTAGGTCAAAGAAAAATGGCACACGAGCAACTTCATGAGGAGCCTCTTTTGGATCTTTCGTCAGTCCAGCACTTTTTTTTATGGCACTTCCTTCTAATGAAGAAACTCGTCCTTCAAATCCACTTGAGCTTTTGTCAAGTCCAACTACTCATTATCTTTGTTCTTTCAATACTTTTTCTATTGTTAACAATTTTTTAAATCGAGACTCATTCTTGAATACTTGGATCATTGATTCTGGTGCCACAGATCACATTGCATCAAATTTGTCTTGGTTTATTTCTTACACACAAATTTCTCCTATTATTATTCATTTACCAAATGGTTTTCAAACTACTATTTCTTATAAAAGTATTGTTCAATTTTCACCATCCATGGTTCTTCATGATGTTCTTTATTTACCTCATTTCAACTTTAATATTATCTCCGTCTCAAAAATTACTTCAGCACTCATATGTGAACTCACTTTTTCATCTTCTTCTTGCACTCTACAGAGCAACAATTTGGGGACGATTGATTTGGATAGAATGAGAGATGGATTATATGTCTTTGAACCCAATTTCGGTAAAAATTCATCCACTACACACTCCATAAATCCCATCCAATCTCCACCCATTACACCTTCAAATATATGGCATTTTCGTTTAGGACATCTTTCTAGACAAAGACTTAATCATTTACATAAACATTTTCCTTTTATCTCTATACATCATGACGAGGCTTGTGACATTTGTCATCTTTCTAAACAGAAGAAACTTTCATTTTCTCAAAGTTTTAACAAAGCCAATGCAAGTTTTGATTTATTACATTTTGATATTTGGGGTCCGTTTCGACAAAATTCTATTCATAATCATAATTTTTTTTACTATTGTTGATGATTTTAGCTGCTTTACATGGGTTATTTTATTAAAATCAAAAGAAGAAGTACAAAATCATGTAAAAATTTTTATTACTTTAGTTGAAACACAATTCAACTCTAAAGTAAAAAATATTCATTCCGATAATGGACGAGAATTTATTTTACATGATTTTTATACTTCAAAGGGAATTATTCATCAATGTAGTTGTGTTGAAACTCCTTAACAAAATGGAAGGGTAGAACGCAAGCATCAACATATTTTGAATATAGCTCGTGCTCTTATATTTCAATTTAATTTACCATCATCTTTTTGGTCTTATGCTGTTAAACATGCTGTTTATTTACTTAACAGAGTTCCATCATCTGCCATTAATTTTAAAACACCATTTGAGATTTATTCAATTATTCACCAAATTATCATGACATTAAAGTTATTGGATGCTTATGTTTTGTTTCTACCCTAATGGCAAACAGATCAAAATTTGATCCAAGAGCCAAAAAGGCTGTGTTTATTGGCTTTCAACATGGTTTTAAAGGATATATTGTTTATGTTTTAGAAGATAAAAGAATTGAAATTTCTAGAAATGTGATTTTTTATAAAATGATCTTGCCCTTAGTCACAAAAAATGTCCAATTCCATACACTTATCCCAACATTGCCAAACACACATTCTCAAAAACAAGATTCAGTTAGTCTTCCAGTTGAACCCTCACCTTTACCCATTGACCCAATTCCATCTAATTCTTTATTTTCTCCAACAACCTCTCCTTCTTCCTTACTGTCGTTTCCTAACCAAGTTGAACCCATGACCACCGAATCTCTTTCAACACACACACCCATTTCTCCTTCCGCACTAGACACCAGTCCACCATCACCTCCTCATCCCCCGTCACCCTCTTCACCACCTGAGCAACCCCATCCTCATCATTCCGACTGGCCTCACCGACCTCCAGCATATCTCTCTGATTACTTGTGCAATTCCTCTCTCATCTCTACAAATCAATCTCCCTCAAAGTGCAAGTATCCTTTATCTTCAGTCATGTCTTTTTCTTCTCTTTCATCTTCACATAAAAAGTTTCTTTTATCTCTACATTTTGACGTTGAGCCAAAGTCTTTTAAGGACGCTAATCAACACTCTAATTGGTGTAGTACTATGAAAGATGAGCTGGATGCTCTTGAGCTGAACAAAACTTGGCGTCTTGTTGATTGCCCTACAGGCGTTAAGCCGGTTGGCTGTAAATGGGTCTATTACATAAAAATGCAAGCCTGATGGTTCAGTTGATCGATATAAAGCACGCCTTGTGGCTAAAGGATTCACTCAGACTGAAGGTGTTGATTTCTTGAAAACTTTCTCCCCTATTGTCAAGCATGCCACCATCAGATTAGTTTTGGCATTGGCCTTTATGAAGCATTGGCCCATACATCAGTTGGATGTCAATAATGCTTTCTTACATGGGGATCTTTCTGAGGATATTTATATGACTCTGCCATCCGGATTTACATCTTCTCCACCGAATCAATACTACAAGCTACTAAAGTCACTGTATGGTTTACGACAATCTAGTCGTATGTGGTATGAAAAACTTTCTCATCTTTTGCTATCTCATGGATATAAGCAGACCTTATCTGATTATAGTTTATTTGTTAAATTCACTGGTGCTCAAATTTCTACCCTTCTAGTCTATGTTGACGACATTATTCTCACTGGTAATTCTATTTCTGAACTTGCTGCCATTAAGTCTATTTTGCACCAACACTTCCGAATTAAAGACTTAGGCCCATTAAAGTATTTTTTGGGTATTGAGGTTGCTCAATCAGCGAAGGAAATTTACTTATCTCAGAGAAAATATTGTCTTGATCTTTTGGAGGATTCTGGTTTATTAGGTGCTAAGCCTGCCTCTGTTCCAATGGATAGTACCACAAGACTATATCAAGACAAAAGTCCCCTACTATCTGACCCTTTTGTATATCGACGTTTAGTTGGGCGTCTTATCTATCTCACCACTACTCGACCGGACATCATGTATGCCACTCAACAATTAAGTCAATTTATGGCATCTCTTATTGAATCTCATCTTCAAGCTGCCATGCATGTGTTACGATATCTGAAAACTAGCCCCAGCAAAGGACTTTTTTTTCCAAGAGAATCAGAAATTCAGCTTCTCGGCTTCAGTGACTCTGATTGGGCCGGATGTCCTGACACTCGGCGATCTTTAACAGGTTATTGTTTCTTCTTAGACAGTTCTTTAGTCTCTTGGAAGACCAAGAAATAAACCACCGTTGCCCGCTCATTCACTAAAGCAGAATATCGTGCACTTGCTAACACAACTTGTGAACTTTAATGGATACTAAATGTGTTACAATTTTTACGCATCTCTCCTATCCACCCACCAGTTTTATATTGTGATAATCAGAGTGCTCTTCATATTGCTGCTAACCCAAATTTTCATGAACGGACCAAACATTTAGAGGTTGATAGTCACTTGGTTCGACAAAAAGCTCAAGCTGGAGTGATGAAACTTCTCCCCATTCCCTCTTCTGGGCAGCTAGCTGACATCTTCACCAAGCCTTTGTCTTCTCAATCCTTCCATCTTAATTTGAATAAGCTTGATGTTCTTGACATCTTTCATCCTCCAGCTTGCGGGGACGTATTAAACCACTCTTCCACCTTAACCCATGACAACAATAAAGAAGTCTCACGGCCCACAAATTCAGCCCAACAGAATACACAAATTCAGTTATAATTTTAGTCTTTATTATTATCTTATCTTTATTTATCCTTATCATATCTTTATTTGCTTTTATCTTTCATAGGTCAATGCTCTATATATATTTAGTTTTACCTTTATAGTTTACAATTTCAATCAATCAACAATCAATAAAATTTCTTCGTCTTTTATTTTCTTTCCTTATTATTTCACAATTTTATTATCCTTGCATACTCTTTATGTACTCTTTCCGTTTTATTAAAGTCTCTGAGCTTTTCAAGTCTTATTTATAGATCACAAAGGTAAACTGCAAAAGGCTTCTCTCTTTCGCTATCTAGTTTCTTCCTTTTTCTCAGGCTCTCACATCCACGACTTTGCCTTGACTATGAAGGACTTTGCTCTCCAAAGTGGACATCCCACGTCTTTGTTTTTACCTTGGTTTTCAAGCCTCACGTTCTGTATAATACTTTTGGATAAAACTAGGAGCAAGTATGAACTTTCGATCCAGGTCCTTCTCGAGTCTCGACTCTACTCATCTCATAATCAAAGTTCTATCTTTTTATAGTCGAATCCTTACTCCGTCAAAACTTCAACCATGCGTGATCAACCAATTTCGTCTAAGAATTTTTCATTCAATTGATACGAGTTAGTAGACATCATAGTCAAATTTGGCAACAGATCGAAATTCATACTAATAAATATGAAGCCGAACTTCTAATAATTTTATTGTATAAAAATATACTAAACTGAACAAAAATAGCCAATTTTAGAGCCATGCCTAGAGTCACGTCGGTTGCAATTTCTATCTGTATAATAATAATTGTTCTTGTATGGATACCTGAAGGGAGAGCTCGGTCTCTGGGAATCGACACCGAGTTGTTGTCTTCGGTGCCGACCTTTGAGCCTTGTGGAAAGTCGAGCTTTACTCCGAAGGGATGTCTACTTGCGCAGAGCGTGAGCAAGAAACAAGGGGGGAGTGTACCAGCAAAGGCACTCCGAAACTTAAGTCAGTATTGAGAATTCAATATGTCTTTAGGATAGGAGATCATACCTTTTGTAGGTGAAAATGTACCAGTCCGTTATACTTTTGCTTTATTGCCTGTATTAAAGAGCAATAATAAGGGTGAAATGTTAGGTTGGATGTTTCACTTTTGTAAAGCAGTCTGTTAAGCTGATTTGTAACGTAAGTTGCCGATTAATGACGTTGATTTCCGATTAGTAACTGTAACGCCAATTAATAATGTAGCACCGATTAATAACGTAAGTTGCCGAGTTATGGTCTGTAATGCCGATCTTGTAACGGTCCTGATCATAGCCCCCAAGCTTAGCCTGAGAGTATGTTTTAATAAAGCAGGTTGAGCTTTAAATGAAGCATAAGTCGGCAGTTACGTAAGTGTATTACGTAGGCAAATGTGTTGGACCTGGAGCCCCCACCTCAAGATGTTTTATTAAAACTGGTTAATAAAAGAAATGAATGTTAAAAAGTAAACAGTTTTTAAATGAAGAGAGAGAGAGAGAGATAATGATGGCATTAAGTGTGTTGTCATTTCCAAGACTTCTCTTGGACAGTTCATGTGATTGAGAAGTGGGTTATTGGGACTGAACGGGTTTTATACCTCATTGGTAACTGTATTCGAATGCCAATAGTGTGTCTTCCAAATCATTTTTGTTTTTGGTGGATAAAATTGGCTTGAAGGTTCGAGAGTGAAGAAAATGAGTAAAAGAGGTATGTGACTGATTTTCTCTGCTGCTTCTTCTTCTTCTTTCTTCATTGAGTTTCTTTGCGTGTTCTTTTGTTTCTTCTTCCTGCTGTTGATGGGGTTTGAGAAGGATAAGAGATGATAGATTGGTCTTATGACTGGGTGAATGATGATGTTAGGAGTCGTATGTCATTGTTCTTGGATCAGGGAGCTGTAGATGAAATAGATAAGAGTAAAGTTGTTAGGGCTGGTTCTGGAGTTCGACTGGAGCTTCTGCCATGTTCTGAAAGTGATAGGATTTTTCATAGGGGTGAGGGTTTTGAATTCTTTTTCATGTATAGTTGTGTTCTTGAAGATTTGAAGGTTAAGCTTCCATTTAGTGAATTTGAATGTCGGATTCTGAAGCACATGAACTGCGCGCCATCTCAGCTACATCCCAATGGGTGGGCTTTTCTTCGTGTGTTTGAGGTGCTGATGGAGTTTTTGGAGGAAGTGCCATCAGTAGAGTTATTTTTCTCTCTTTTTCAGGCTAAAGGTGTGTGGAAGGGTGGGTGGGTGAACTTGAATAGTTTGCCAAGGTTTGTAATATTTAAGTTGTATAAGTCGTCATTTAAGGAATTTAAGGGGATGTATCTGAAGGTAAGAAGTATTGAAGGGGATTTTCCTTTTTATGTGGACGAGTATTTAGGGGAGACATTACCGATTTGGTGGTGTTCTGAGCCCAATAATATACCCGGCCCGGAGTTTATCAAACCTAAGGATGAGTATATTATTGAGTATCTGGTCGAAGCGATTGATTGGAAAGAATTTATCTCAGTGTTTGATTTGTTGAAATGGGAGGAAAATAAGAAGGCTGTGGTAGATTACTTAGGTGAGCTTGTTGTGGTTTTGTTTTATATTTTGATATTTGGCATATGTTGATAAAAAGTGGATTTTTGTTTGTTTTCAGGTGGAAAGTATTGATGAGTGGATAATTTATACGCTTTTTGGCATTGTTTTTAGTATGTTTTTAGTATATTTTAGTTAGTTTTTATTATGTTTTTATTAGTTTTTATTCAAAAATCACATTTCTGGACTTTACTATGAGTTTGTGTGTTTTTCTGTGATTTTAGGTATTTTCTTGCTGAAATTGAGGGACCTGAGCAAAAATCTGATTCAGAGGCTGAAAAAGAACTGCAGATGCTGTTGGATTCTGACCTCCGTGCACTCAAAGCGGATTTTCTGGAGCTACAGAAGCCCAATTGGCGCGCTCTCAATTGCGTTAGAAAGTAGACATCCTGGGCTTTCCAGCAATATATAATAGTCTATACTTTTCTCGATATTTGATGGCCCAAACCGGCGTTCCAAGTCAGCATAGAAATTCTGGCGTCAAAACACCAGAACTGGCATGAAAGCTGGAGTTAAACGCACAAACTGGCACAAAAGTTGGCGTTTAACTCCAAGAAAGGTCTCTACACGTGAAAGCTTCAATGCTCAACCCAAGCACACACCAAGTGGGCCCCGAAAGTGGATTTTTACACTAACTATTCTAGTTTACTCATTTTCTGTAACCCTAGGTCACTAGTTTATTATAAAAACTACTTTTAGTGATTCATCTTGTACCTCATGACACTCTACACGTTTCATATTGTATCTTCTACGGCATGAGTCTCTAAACCCCATGGTTAGGGGTGAGGAGCTCTGCTGTATTTTGATGAATTAATGCAATTACTACTGTTTTCCATTCAATCATGCTTGCTTCTATTCTAAGATATTCATTCGGACTTCAATTTGATGAATGTGATGATCTGTGACACTCATCACCATTCTCAACCTATGAACGCGTTCTTGACAACCACCTCTGTTCTACCTTAGATTGAGTGTGTATCTCTTAGCCTCCTGATTCAGATCAGAGTCTTCATGGTATAAGCTAGAATCAATAGGCAACATTTTTAAGATCCGGAACGTCTAAACCTTGTCTGTGGCATTCTGAGTAGGATCTGGGATAGGATGACTGTGACGAGCTTCAAACTCACAAGTGCTGGGCATAGTGATAGACACAAAAGGATCATTGGATCCTATTCCAGCATGAGTGAGAACCGACAGATGATTAGCCGTGCGGTGACAGCGCATTTGGACCATTTTCACTGAGAGGACGGATGGTAGCCATTGACAACGGTGATCCACCAACATACAACTTGCCATGGAAGGAGCCTTGCGTGCATGAAGAAGAAGACAGTAGGAACGCAAAAATTCAGAAGGCAAAGCATCTCCAAAACCTCAACCTGTTCTCCATTACTGCATAACAAGTATTTATTTCATGTTCTTTTACTTTTTACAATTAAATCTCAGAATTATTGATATCCTGACTAAGAGTTACAAGATAACCATAGCTTGCTTCAAGCCGACAATCTCCGTGGGATCAACCCTTACTCACGTAAGGTATTACTTGGACGACCCAGTGCACTTGCTGGTTAGTTGTGCGGAACTGCAAAAGTGTGATTGTGATTTCGTGCACCAAGTTTTTGGCGCCGTTGCCGGGGATTGTTCGAGTTTGGACAACTGACGGTTTATCTTGTTGCTTAGATTAGGAATAATTTATTTTTGTTGGTTTAGAGTCACTAAATTTGAGTCTTTTATTTGAGTTTAGTTTTATATTTTAAGTTTGGTGTCACTTGCATGCTTTTATTTTCTTTCAATTTTTCGAATTTGCATGTTCTTAGCTCTTTCTTGATCTTTAAAAATTCTAAGTTTGGTGTCTTCTTTGTGTTTTCTTTTAAAATTTTGAAAATTTGTGTTTAATTTTCTAAAAATTTTAAGTTTGGTGTCCCTTATGCTTTTATTTCTTAAAAATTTTTCAAAAATTTGTTCTTGGTGTTCATCTTGATCTTCAAAGTGTTCTTGGTGTTCATCTTAACATTCAAAGTTTTCTTGTTTGTTCTCTTTGTTTTGATCTAAAATTTCTAAGTTTAGTGTCATTTTGTTATTTTTCTCTTTCCTCATTAAAATTCAAAAATAAAAAAAATATCTTTTCCTTATTTTACTCATAAATTTCGAAATTTTGCATTAAATTAGTCAAAGATTTTCAAAATCATATCTTTTTTTTAGTCAAGCCAAAATTCTAATTTCAAAAATTGATATTTTCAAATCTTTTTCAAAAATCAAATCTTTTTAATTTCTTCAATCATATCTTTTCAATCATATCTATTTTTTTTTAAATTGCAATCATATCTTCTCAATCATATCTTTTTCAAAATAATTTTCAATCATATCTTTCTGATTGCTAATTCCAAAATCTTTTTAATTAGTTAATTAATTTAGTTTTCAATTTGCTTTTGTTTCATTTTCTTCTAATTTTCGAAACTTTCATTTTATCTTCCATTTATTTTGTTTTATTTTATTCGGTTACTTCTAATTAAATAAAATAAAAAATATAATTTATTTGCAATTCATATCAATTTCCTTTTCTCCATCATGGACATAAGTGGAAATGAACAGTCCAGAAGGACTCTGGGGTCATATGCTAACCCCATTATAGCTGCATATGGGAGTAGCATCTGTTTACCTCCCATCAAAGCAAGCAGTTTTGAGCTAAATCCTCAGCTCATTATCATGGTGCAGCAAAATTGCCAGTATTTCGGTCTTCCACAGGAAGAACCTACTGAGTTTCTGGCACAGTTCTTACAAATTGCTGACACAGTACGTGATAAAGAAGTAGATCAGGATGTCTACAGATTATTACTGTTTCCATTTTCTGTAAAAGATCAAGGTAAGAGATGGTTAAACAACCAACCCACAGCAAGCATAAAAACATGGAGACAGTTATCAGACAAATTCCTGAATTAATTTTACCCTCCAAAAAGGATGACACAGTTGAGGCTGGACATCCAAGGCTTTAAACAAGAGGATTATGAATCCCTTTATAATGCCTGGGAAAGGTACAGAGGGATGCTAAGAAAATGCCCCTCTGAAATATTTTCAGAGTGGGTACAGTTAGACATCTTCTACTATTGGCTTACAGAAAGAGCTCAAATGTCTCTAGACCACTCAGCTGGTGGATCTATACACATGAGAAAGACGATTGAAGAGGCTCAAGAACTCATAGATATGGTTGCTAGAAATCAACATCTGTACTCAAGTAGTGAGTTCTCCATAAAAGAAGAGGCTAGGACAGTAACTACTGATCCTAATCCTCAAGAACATATTGTTGAACTTAATAAGCAATTTCTCCTTATGACAAAACAATTAGCAGAATTTAAAGAGATGCTCCAAGACACTAAAAATTCTAACAAGAATATGGAAGTACAATTGAATCAGACAAGACAACAGCTATCTAAACAGATAACAGAAGAATGCCAAGCTGTCCAACTAAGGAGCGGGAAGACATTGAATAATTCAGCTCAAAGTAGCAAAAAGCCAAGAAAGGAACAACTGACAGAGGATGACCAAACTACTGCCCAAAATCCCTCTGAGGACAGCAAGAGCCCAGAGAGGAATAATTCTGGCGTTCAAACGCCAGAAAAGGGAGAAAAGTTGGCGTTGAACGCCCATTCCTTGACCAGTTCTGGCGTTCAAATGCCAGAAAAGGGTGGGAAACTGGCGTTAAACTCCCATCCAGCACCCAATCCTGGCGTTCAAACGCCAATGAGGGATCAGAAACCTACAAGTGCTGATAGTAACCCCTCTAAGAAGGCTTCTCCAACCACCTCTGTAGGGAATAAACCTGCAGCAACTAAGGTTGAAGAATATAAAGCCAAGATGCCTTACCCTCAGAAACTCTGTCAAGCAGAGCAGGATAAACAATTTGCCCGCTTTGCAGACTATCTTAGGACTCTTGAGATAAAGATCCCATTTGCAGAGGCACTTGAGCAAATACCCTCTTATGCTAAGTTCATAAAAGAGATCTTAAGTCATAAGAAGGATTGGAGAGAAAATGAAAAGGTGTTTCTCACTGAAGAATGCAGTGCAGTCATTTTGAAAAGCTTACCAGAGAAGCTTCAAGATCCAGGAAGCTTTATGATACCATGCACATTAGAGGGTGCTTGTACCAAGACAGCTTTATGTGACCTTGGAGCAAGTATCAACCTAATACCTGCATCCACTATTAGAAAGCTTGGCTTGACTGAAGAAGTCAAACCAACCTGGATGTCTTCAACTTGCTGATGGCTCCATTAAATATCCATCAGGCATAATTGAGGACATGATTGTCAAGGTTGGGCCATTTGCCTTTCCCACTGACTTTGTAGTGTTGGAAATGGAGGAGCACAAGAGTGCAACTCTCATTTTAGGAAGACCTTTCCTAGCAACTGGACGAACTCTTATTGATGTACAAAAAGGGGAAGTGACCTTGAGAGTCAATGAGGATGAGTTCAAGTTAAATGCTGTCAAAGCTATGCAGCATCCAGACACATCAAATGACTGCATGAGCACTGATATTATTGACTCTTTGGTGGAAGAGATCAATATGACTGAAAGTCTCGAATCAGAGCTAGAGGACATCTTTAAAGATGTTCAGCCTGATCTGGAGGAATCAGAGGAAATAAAAGAACCTCTAAAAATTCCTCAGGAAGAGGATAAGCCTCCTAAACCCGAGCTCAAACCACTACCACCATCCCTGAAATATGCATTTCTGGGAGAAGGTGATACTTTTTCAGTGATCATAAGCTCTGCCTTAAATCCACAGGAAGAGAAAGCACTAATTCAAGTGCTAAGGACACGCAAGACAGCTCTTGGGTGGTCCATAAGTGATCTTAAGGGCATTAGCCCAGCAAGATGCATGCACAAGATCCTATTGGAGGATGATGCTAAGCCAGTGGTTCAACCACAGAGGCGGCTAAATCCAGCAATGAAGGAGGTGGTGCAGAAAAAGGTCACTAAGTTACTAGAGGTTGGGATTATTTATCCTATTTCTGATAGCCCCTGGGTAAGTCCTGTCCAAGTTGTACCCAAAAAGGGAGGTATGACAGCGGTTCACAATGAAAAGAATGAACTGGTTCCTACAAGAACAGTTACAGGGTGGCGTATGTGTATTGACTACAGAAGGCTCAATATAGCCACCAGAAAGGATCATTTTCCTTTACCATTCATAGACCAGATGTTAGAGAGACTAGAAGGTCATGACTATTACTGCTTTTTGGATGGCTATTCAGGCTACAACCAAATTGCAGTAGATCCTCAGGATCAAGAGAAAACAGTATTCACATGTCCATCTGGAGTATTCGCATATAGAAGGATGCCTTTTGGTCTGTGCAATGCACCTGCAACCTTTCAGAGATGCATGCTCTCTATTTTCTCTGATATGGTGGAGAAATTTCTGGAAGTCTTCATGGATGACTTTTCAGTATTTGGAGACTCATTCAGCTCCTGTCTTGATCATTTAGCACTTGTTCTGAAAAGGTGCCATGAGACTAACCTGGTTTTAAACTGGGAAAAATGTCACTTTATGGTGACTGAAGGAATTGTCCTTGGGCATAAAATTTCGAACAAAGAAATAGAGGTGGATCAAGCTAAGGTAGAGGTAACTGAAAAATTACCACCACCTGCCAATGTAAAGGCAATCAGAAGCTTTCTGGGACATGCAGGATTCTACAGGAGGTTTATAAAGGATTTTTCAAAAATTGCAAAACCTCTGAGTAATCTGCTAGCTGCTGACACGCCATTTGTGTTTGACACAGAGTGTCGACAAGCGTTTGAAACCTGAAAGCTAAGCTGGTCACATCACCAGTCATCTCTGCACCAGACTGGACATTACCATTCGAACTAATGTGTGATGCCAGTGACTATGCCATTGGTGCAGTGTTGGGACAGAGGCATAACAAGCTTCTGCACGTCATTTACTATGCTAGCCGTGTTTTAAATGATGCACAGAAGAATTACACAACCATAGAAAAAGAGTTGCTTGCAGTGGTTTATGCCATTGACAAGTTTCGATCCTATTTAGTAGGTTCAAAGGTGATTGTGTATACTGACCATGCTGCTCTTAAATACCTACTCACAAAGCAGGATTCAAAGCCCAGACTCATAAGATGAGTGTTGCTTCTGCAAGAATTTGATATAGAAATAAGAGACAGAAAAGGGACAGAGAACCAGGTAGCTGATCACCTATCCCGAATAGAACCAGTAGCAGGGGCGTCCCTCCCTCCTACTGAGATCTCTGAAACCTTTTCGGATGATCAACTCTTTGCCATTCAGGAAGCACCATGGGTTACAGATATTGCAAATTATAAAGCTGTGAGGTTCATACCCAAGGAGTACAGCAGGCAGCAAACGAAAAAACTAATTTCTGATGCAAAGTACTACTTATGGGATGAACCATATCTCTTTAAGAGATGTGCAGACGGAATGATCCACAGATGCGTGCCCAGAGAAGAGGCACAGAAGATCCTATGGCATTTCCATGGATCACAATATGGAGGGCATTTCGAAGGTGAGCGAACAGCCACTAAGGTCCTCCAATGTGGGTTCTACTGGCCTACTCTCCATAGAGATGCCCGAGAGTTTGTGCGTAACTGTGACAGTTGCCAGAGAGCTGGTAACTTACCTCATGGTTATGCCATGCCTCAACAAGGGATCTTAGAGATTGAATTTGATGTATGGGGTATTGACTTCATGGGTCCTTTCCCACCATCATACTCAAACACGTACATTCTGGTGGCAGTAGACTATGTATCTAAATGGGTAGAAGCAATTACCACACCCACTAATGATACTAAGACTGTACTAAAATTCCTCCAGAAACATATCTTTAGCAGATTTGGCATCCCCAGAGTACTAATCAGTGACGGGGGCACTCATTTCTGCAATAAACAGCTATACTCTGCTATGGTTCGATATGGAATTAGCCACAAAGTAGCAACTTCATATCACCCATAGACAAATGGGCAGGCTGAAGTCTCTAATAGAGAACTAAAAAGAATCCTGGAACGGACTGTAATTGCCCGTAGAAAGGATTGGGCAAAAAGCTTGGATGATACTCTGTGGGCATATAGAACAGCATTCAAGACTCCTATAGGAACCTCTCCATACCATCTTGTGTATGGCAAGGCCTGTCATCTGCCCGTGGAACTGGAATATAAGGCCTACTGGGCAACCAGATTCCTAAACCTGGATGCTAAGTTAGCTGGAGAGAAAAGATTGCTCCAGCTGAATGAGCTAGAGGAATTCAGACTCAATGCTTTTGAGAATGCAAAAATTTATAAGGAAAAAGTAAAAAGGTGGCATGACAAGAAACTGTCATCTAGAGTCTTTGAACCAGGACAGAAGGTTCTGCTATTTAATTCTAGGCTCAGACTATTCCCCGAGAAATTGAAATCCCGGTGGAGGGGACCGTATGTGATTACAAGTGTATCACCATATGGATATGTTGAACTTCAGGATTTTGACTCTGACAAAAAGTTCATTGTTAATGGACAGAGAATCAAACATTATCTTGAAAGCAATTTTGAGCAAGAATGCTCACAACTGAGGCTTGAATAAAGCTCAATTAAGGTCCAGCTAAAGACAGTAAAGAAGCGCTTACTGGGAGGCAACCCAGCCATTAGTAAGTTATTTGTCTTAATTAATACTTAGAGAAGTTTGATATAAGTTCTTTTCAAGATTAATCATCAAATTGTAGGAATTCATAGAGTTACAGAAGGATTCAACGCAAAAAGTAGAGAAAAGAAGCTCACTGGCAAGAAAACGCCAGTAAGAGGCATTTAACGCCAGAATGGGTACCATTCTGGGCGTTTAACACCAGAATGGGTACCATTCTGGGCGTTTAACGCCAGAATTGCAGCATCCTGGGCGTTAAGAAAAATGCCCAGTAACAAAGGATTTCTGGCGTTTAACGCCAGCCAGGGTACCTGGCTGGGCGTTAAACGCCCACAATGGCCAACATTTGGGCGTTAAACGCCAGAATGGATACCATTCTGGGCGTTTAACGCCAGAAAGACAGGGGGAGAAGATTTTGTTTTCCACTTCAGAATTTTTCAAATTTTCATGTTTTGACTCATAATTTTTTGCATAAACATGTTTCAAACTTTCATCATTCACCCTCAATTTTCAAAAATTCAACAATTTTTTAAATCTCTTTTCAAATTTCTTTCAAATCCTTCCCAAATCTTCTTCAAAAACTCAAGTATCTTTTCAATTTCTTTCCAAATCTTTTCCAACTCATCATATCATCTCTTAATTCTTAGATGCATAAACAAATTTTCAGATTTAACCTCTTTATATCTTTTCCATTTAAAAATCTCATCTTTTTCATATCATGACTCTATTTTCTTCCACCAATCATATCTTTATGTCATATCTTTTTCAAAAATTTTCGAAATCCCTCCCCTCCACTTATAAATACACATTCGGCCATCCCCATCTCTCCACCATTGGAATTTGCCTCTCCTCCTCTCTCTCCCATTTTCTTTCTTTTGCTTGAGGGCAAGCAAATCTCTAAGTTTGGTGTGTTTTTCCATGATCACCGAGCTAAGACTCATCAAGATCAAGGCTCCTAAGGGAAAACAAACCAATTCAAGAGGCAAGAAAGAGAATAATCCAAAGAGTCTTTGGAATCAAGAGAGGTTCTTCGCCAAAGAACATGCAGACCATTACCATAAAATAATGGGTCTAAGATCAGTGATCCCGGAAGTTAAATTCGATCTGAAAGAAGACGAATATCCGGAGATCTAAGAGCAAATTCGAAACAGAGGATGGGAAATTCTAGCTAATCCTGAAACAAGGGTTGGAAGAAACATGGTTCAGGAATTTTATTTAAATCTATGGCTGACAGATAAGCAGAGAATAACTGGAACCGCCTTTCATACCTACTGAACCATGGTCAGAGGAAGAATTATTTACTTCCATCTGGACAAAATAAGAGAGGTCTTCAAACTGCCTCAACTACAAGATCCAGAATTCTTTAATAGGAGAATGGTGAGAGAGGATAAGGGGTTGGACCAAGTTCTAGAGGATATATGCCTCCCTGGAACTAATTGGATAACCAATTCAAAAGGTGTCCCAAACTAACTCAAGAGAGGAGATCTCAAACCAGTCGCAAGAGGCTGGTTGAACTTCATTGGGCGTTCCATACTGCCCACTAGCAACCGTTCTGAGGTCACTGTCAAAAGAGCAGTGATGATTCATTGTATTATGCTGGGAAACAAAGTGGAGATTCATCATCTGATTTCTTGTGAGATTTACACAATTGCAAATAAGAACTCCACTGAAGCCAAACTGGCATACCCAAGCTTAATTTCTCTGCTATGTAAAGATGCTGGGGTGAGGATGGGAGTAGATGAATTCATCCCAATAGAACACCCAATCACCAAGAAGTCAATGGAAGGACAACAAGTGCGAGACAACTCCATCAAAAGGAGGGCGCAGGAGTTCCTCCCAGAAATCCCTGAAATTGACTACTGGACCCGCCTAGAAATATCTGTCACCAACCTGCAAGAAGCTGTGGATCAACTTAAGGAAGAACATCAGAATCAAAACTGCATGCTCTGCAAGCTGCTTAAGGAACAGGAGAAGCAGGGGCATGAGCTACAGGAGCTGAAGCGCCAGAAGCTCTCCCTTGAAGGATCAAACACCCCGCAGATTGAAGGAGCATCCACTTTTCAAAATCAAGGTTGTTGAGTCCTAACTCTGTGATGACCTTTATTATTAGGAATCTATTTTAAGAGTCATTTATTTTTCTGTTTTTAATTTTATGTCTTCTATTATTATTGGTCTGCTCTTATATTATTTTTGAGTCTTATTTTCATTCCATGATTAATAAAATTTAAAGTTTATGTCTTAAAGCTATGAATGTCCTATGAATCCATCACCTTTCTTAAAAGAAAAATGTTTTAATCACAAAAGAACAAGAAGTATATGATTTCGAATTCATCCTTGAAACTAGTTTAATTATTTTGATGTGGTGACAATACTTTTTGTTTTCTGAATGAATGCTTGAACAGTGCATATTTTTGAATTTATTGTTCATGAATGTTAAAATTGTTGGCTCTTGAAAGAATAATAGAAAAGGAGAAATGTTATTGATAATCTGAAAAATCATAAAAATGATTCTTGAAGCAAGAAAAAGCAGTGAAAGGCTTGCGAAAAAAAAATTTGGCGAAAAAAAAGAAAAAAGGAAAGAAAAAGAAAAAGCAAGCAGAAAAAGCCAATAGCCCTTTAAACCAAAAGGCAAGGGTAAAATAAAAAGGATCCAAGGCTTTGAGCATCAGTGGATAGGAGGGCCCACAGGAATAAAATCCTGGCCTAAGCGGCTAAACCAAGCTGTCCCTAACCATGTGCTTGTGGCGTGAAGGTGTCAAGTGAAAAGCTTGAGACTGAGCAGTTAAAGTCGCGGTCCAAAGCAAAAGAGTGTGCTTAAGAACTCTGGACACCTCTAATTGGGGACTCTAGCAAAGCTGAGTCACAATCTGAAAAGGTTCACCCAGTTATGTGTCTGTGGCATTTATGTATCCGGCGGTAATACTGAAAAACAAAATGTTTAAGGTCACGGCCAAGACTCATAAAGTAACTATGTTCAAGAATCAACATACTGAACTAGGAGAATCAATAACACTATCTGAATTCTGAGTTCCTATAGATGCCAATTGTTCTGAACTTCAAAGGATAAAGTGAGATGCCAAAACTGTTCATAGGCAAAAGCTACTAGTCCCGCTCATCTAATTGGAGCTGAGTTTCATTGATAATTTAGAATTTATAGTATATTCTCTTCTTTTTATCCTATTTGATTTTCAGTTGCTTGGGGACAAGCAACAATTTAAGTTTGGTGTTGTGATGAGCGGATAATTTATACGCTTTTTGGCATTATTTTTAGTATATTTTTAGTATATTTTAGTTAGTTTTTATTATGTTTTTATTAGTTTTTATTCAAAAATCATATTTCTGGACTTTACTATGAGTTTGTGTATTTTTCTGTGATTTCAGGTATTTTCTGGCTGAAATTGAGGGACCTGAGCAAAAATCTGATTAAGAGGCTAAAAAAGGACTGCAGATGCTGTTGGATTCTGACCTCCGTACACTTGAAGCGGATTTTTTGGAGCTACAGAAGCCCAATTGGTGCGCTCTCAATTGCGTTGGAAAGTAGACATCCTGGGCTTTCCAGCAATATATAATAGTTCATACTTTGCCCCAGATTTGATGGCCCAAACTGGCGTTCCAAGTCAGCATAGAAATTCTGGCGTCAAAACGCCAGAACTGGCATGAAAGCTGGAGTTAAATGCCCAAACTGACACAAAAGCTGGTGTTTAACTCCAAGAAAGGTCTCTGCACGTGAAAGCTTCAATGCTCAGCCCAAGCACACACCAAGTGGGCCCCGGAAGTGGATTTTTACACTAACTATTCTAGTTTACTCATTTTCTGTAACCCTAGGTCACTAGTTTATCATAAAAACTACTTTTAGTGATTCATCTTGTACTTCATGGCACTCTACACGTTTCATATTGTATCTTCTACGGCATGAGTCTCTAAACCCCATGGTTGGGGGTGAGGAGCTCTGCTGTGTTTTGATGAATTAATGCAATTACTACTGTTTTCCATTCAATCATGCTTGCTTCTATTCTAAGATATTCATTCGAACTTCAATTTGATGAATGTGATGATCTGTGACACTCATCACCATTCTCAACCTATGAACACGTGCTTGACAACCACCTCCGTTCTACCTTAGATTGAGTGTGTATCTCTTAGCCTCCTGATTCAGATCAGAGTCTTCGTGATATAAGCTATAATCAATTGGCAACATTCTTGAGATCCGAAACATCTAAACCTTGTCTGTGGTATTCTGAGTAGGATCTGGGATAGGATGACTATGACGAGCTTCAAACTTTCAAGTGCTGGGCGTAGTGACAGACGCAAAAGGATCAATGGATCCTATTCCAGCATGAGTGAGAACCGACAGATGATTAGCCATGCGGTGACAGCGCATTTGGACCATTTTCACTGAGAGGATGGATGGTAGCCATTGACAACGGTGATCCACCAACATACAGTTTGCCATGGAAGGAGCCTTGCGTGCATGAAGAAGAAGATAGTAGGAAAGCAGAAATTCAGAAGGCAAAGCATCTCCAAAACCTCAACCTGTTCTCCATTACTGCATAACAAGTATTTATTTCATGTTCTTTTAATTTTTATAATTAAATCTTAGAATTATTGATATCCTGACTAAGAGTTACAAGATAACCATAGCTTGCTTTAAGCTGACAATCTCCGTGGGATCGACCCTTACTCACGTAAGGTATTACTTGGACGACCCAGTGCACTTGCTGGTTAGTTGTGCAGAATTGCAAAAGTGTGATTGTGATTTCGTGCACCAAGTATCCTGGTGTATTCGTGACAAACTTGAGGGCACGTGTGAAAAGTAAGAACCTGGATAAGGAAGGTTCGGCGTCCAAAGTTGAGAAAGTTATTGGTGCTAGCGAGGTTGATCAATCGAAGCCGAGGAGGAAAGTTATTGCTAAGAAAAGAAAGTGTGACGTGGTGGACTTGTCCGACATTTCTGATGATGAGAAGGATGATGTACCAATTGAAGAAGTTCATAAGTTTTTTGACAATCAAAAAAGGTTGCACGGGATTGTTGATCAGACTAATTCTTCATCTTTATGGGGAAGGGATTACCCATATATGGTTATTACTGATGAGTGTTGTCAATCATCGGAAGATATAACTCTGGCCGATGAGGTTGGTGATGCTGCCATTGATCAGTATATGCAGGTAATTCTATTTTTGAGGAAAAAGGTTTGAATTTGTTTTGTTTTGTGGAATACTAATGTGATAATGTATGATTTTCAGGTGGTGGGACTGCGGCTGGCGAGTTTAGGGCGGAGCCGTGAAAAAATTCATCGGAAGTTTGTTGAGAAAAAGGAGAATCCGAGTTTGAGGGAGGAGTTGGCTATAAAGGCTGCTAAGATTTCAGAGCTAGAGGTGAAGGATAGTTATGCCAAAGATGTTGAAGATTTAAAAAGAAAGAATTTGACTTATCTGCTCTGAGTACTGGTATGATTGAGGTTACCGCTCAATTGAAGGAGGTGGAGAAGAACAAGCAAGGAGAAATTCTTGATTCCTTCCTTGAAGGATTTGGGAGGGCTTCCCTTCAGGCGAGATTTCTAGCTCCTGAGGTGGATTTCTCATCGATGGATCCAGGTAAAATAGTGCAGGATGGCGTTATGGTCGAAGATGATGGTGTTGCTGAGCAAGGAGATGAAAATGTTTAGTAGGGTTTTGTTTTGCTGCTATTGTACTTTTGCTTTTTGTTGGTAGACTTATTTTGCTCCTGAGTTGAGCTTAATTTTGTGATATTATCTTGCTACTGTTTTGTGAAAAATAACTCTTGGTGTTTCTGGTTACATGCTTTTTGTGCATGTTATGATTATGAGATAATATTATTGTTTGTATGGGTGTTTATCTGGTTTCTGACTGTGGCTTTGAGCCAAACATGTTTATTAGGTAAAACTGTGTTAATGGTGAAATACCATTATTTTGATGGAGAAGTATCATGGAAAGGCCGAGTTAGGCCGAGTTTATTGAGATGCCGATTAATAGGCATAGGTTTTGTTTGATAATAACTAGATTCTGTTGAATGGTCGGCAGTAATTTGTGATAAATTTTGAAAAATCGGTTTCCGAGTATTGCTCGGTAATCTGTTTGAGTGATTGATTCTGAGTAGTATGATTCGGTGTAAGAGCGGCTATTTGTTTTGACTGATATGTGCCGAATGGTTAGTTTCGGATTATAATCGGTAATTTGATTAAATGATTGTATCCAGTGGTCAGATTCCGAGTAAGATCGGTAATTTGACTGAGAGATTGTATCCGAGTGGTCGGATTCTGTTTAAGATCGGCTATTTGATTAATTGATTATATTCGAGTGGTCGAATTTCGGTATAAAATCGGCTGATTGTTTCCGAATGGTCGGAATCGGATTATAGATTGGTGGTATAAATATTTGACAAATAAATGAGAAGTATGAAATGCAAAGAGTATTGACTGGATAAGAAATTCATTTATTGTAAAACCTTTGATTTCAAAGACTCAGGTAGGCTAGCCTCATTAAAACCTCTCCAAGCAAAACCCATTGTGGAAAAAATCTTGGTAGTAGGAAAAAGAGTACTAGCCTGTCCCTGGTTTTAACTGTAATATAACTTTAAAGATGATACATTCCATGTGTTAGGCAGATCTTTACCATCTAAGGTTTGTAATCGGTAAGCTCCATTGCCGATGACTTCTGTGATTTGGTAAGGGCCTTCCCAATTAGCTGCTAGTTTGCCATGCTTTGATGGTCTTCTGGCTTGTTCTGTTTTCCTGAGCACAAGGTCATTCACTTGGAAGGACCTTGGGTGAAGTCTTTTGTTATATCTTCGAGCTATTTGCTGTTGCATGGCTAAATGTTTGATTGCTGTTGATGATCTGACTTCTTCTACGAGGTCGAGTTTGGATTGCTGAGCTATGTCTTTTGTAGTATGGTCGGCCATTTCCGTATCATTGTGTCTGAACCGTAGACTAATCGGAAGGGTGTTTTCTTTGTGGTTGAGTGAATGGTTGTGTTGTATCCCCATATGATCTCTGGGATAAGGTTGGCCCAGAGGCCTTTTGCATCATCCAGTTTCTTTCTTAGGGCATGTAGTATTACTTTATTGGCAGCTTCTGCTAACCCGTTTGTTTGTCGTTGCTCCACTGATGAGAAATGTTGTTTGATTTTTAGTTCCTGCTAAAATGATGTGAATTTTTGATCAGCAAACTGGCGACCATTATCTGTGATAATGTGTCGAGGAATGCCGAATTGACAGATAATATATTTCCAGACAAAAGAAAGTATTTGTTGTGATGTAATCTTGGCTAGAGGTTGTGCCTCTATCCATTTGGAAAAATAATCGATTCCTACAACCAGGAATTTTACCTGACCTGCTGCTGTTGGGAATGGGCCGAGGATATCTATGCCCCATTGGTTGAACAACCAACTTACCTCAGAACAGTGTAGGAGTTCGACCAGGAGGTGTGTGATCGGACTGTATTTTTGGCAGTTGTTACAGCTTTTTACTTTTGCTTGGCAATCCTATCGTAGTGTCAGCCAATATAATCCTGCTCTGAGGATTTCTGAGGATAGACTTCGGGCTCCGAGGTGTGTACCACAAATCCCTTCATGTGCCTCGGCAAACACAAGCTCGGTTTGTGTTCTGCAAAGACATTTGAGTAACGGATAAGAGAATCCTCGTCTATATAGGCAGTTGTTATAAATTGTAAAAAAGGAGGCTTGTCGGTGGAAGTGTCGAATATTTTTGACGTCGCCTGGCAAGATCCCTGTCCGAAGATAGTTTATGTATGGAGATCTCCAATCTGCTTCCTGTGTGACACTTAAAATTTATGTGAGTTCAATGCTTGGTTTGAGCAATGTTGATTGGTAATGGGATGACCTGTTTGGTTGAGTACTGGCGAGTTTGGACAGAATGTCAGCTCGGCCATTACTCTCCCGGGGTATGTGCTGTATTTCGTATTTAAAAAATTTTGAAAGTAACTTTTGTACGATGTTAAGGTATTTAGAAAGAAAAGTGTCCTTTACTTGGTATAAGTTGTTTACTTGTTGGACGATGAGTAAGGAGTCGTAGTATACCTTAAGTTTGGTAATGTTTAGGTCGGCAGCAAGTCTAAGACCGGCTATTAGGGCTTCATACTCACTTTTATTGTTGCTTTCTTTGAATGAAAAATGGAGGGAATGTTCGATGACGTTGCCGTGGCTGTCATCAAGTATGATACCTGCTCCACATCCTTGTGGGTTGGAGGAGCCATCGATGTATAAAAACCATTCGATGTAGTCTTCGGTTGTGTCTGGCATAGAGAACTCGGCGATGAAGTCGGTCAAGGATTGGGACTTGATGGATGATCGGCCTTCGTACTTGATATAAAAATTCGGAAAGTTCGACCGACCATTTTACTAGTCAGCTAGCCAGCTCTGGTTTCTTAAGAACTTGTTGTAAAGGATAATCTGTTCGAACATGAATTACATGACTCTGGAAATATGGCCGAAGTCTTTTGGCTGAGAAGACAAGAGCTAGGGCCAGCTTCTCAATGCTCGGATATCAAAGCTCGGAATTCTGTAATGTTTTGCTGGTGAAATAGATCGGGAGCTGCTGCTTTTGCCTTTCTGCAACAAGAGCGGAGCTCACAGCCCAGTTAGTGACTGATAAATATAAGAATAATGGTTCCCCTTGGAGGGGGTTTGTAAAATTGGTGGGTTTGAAGGAGTTTCTTTGATAGTTGTGAATGCTTGTTCCCATTCATCAGTCCATTGGAAAGCTTTTTTCTTTTTTAAAGTTTGGAAAAAACATAAAGATTTAGAAGCTAGGCAGGGTAAGAATTTAGAGAGTGCAGCAAGTCTCCCTGTTAACCGCTGTACTTCTTTGATGGTTTGTGGGCTTGTCATGTCCATAATAGCTCGGCATTTTTCTGAATTTGCCTCAATACCTCGGCTAGTGAGCATAAAACCGAGAAATTTACCACTCTGGACGTCAAATGCGCACTTCTCGGGATTTAACCGCATGTTGTATTTTCTGATTTGACCGAAGATTTCTGCAAGGTCATCAAGGTGATTGTTGCTGATTTTTGTCTTGGCGACCATATCGTCAACGTAGGCCTCAATGTTCCTGCCAATCTGCTTGGCGAAGACTTTGTCTATTAGATGTTGGTATGTTGCACCTGTATTCTTAAGGCCAAATGGCATGACTTTATAACAATAGTTTCCATATTCAGTAATAAAGGCTGTCTTATTTTGATTGGATGGATGCATTTAGATTTGGTTGTAGCCAGAATATGCATCCATAAAGCTTAGTTTTTTATAACCAGATGCATTATCAACTAGGCAATCAATAGATGGCAAAGGATATGAGTCTTTGGGGGCATACTTTGTTGAGATCGGTGAAATCAACACACATGCGCCATTTACCGTTATGTTTTTTTACCATGACGACATTCACCAGCCATGTTGTGAATATGATTTTCTGGATGAAGCCAGCGTTGATGAGCTTCTTGGTTTCTTCCAGGGAGGCTTCTTTTCGATCGTGGCCGAGGTTCCTCTTCTTTTGTGCTATAGGTCGGACGCACGGATCTAATGCTAGCTTGTGGGATATGATGGATGGATCAATGCCTGGCATATCAGCTGGAGTCCAAGCAAACAGGTCGGCATTTTGTTATAAAAATGTTTGGAATGTGGCTTTCTCTTCTGAGGTTAGTGTGGAGCCGACGTAGGTGAATTTGTCCGAGCTTTCTGGGAAATAGATTTTATCCAGGTCTTCCATCGGGGTTGGTTGTTCAAGGGTTCCTGCCCTCAGATCAAGGTCGGCCAGAGCTGTTAAGTCATCCCTGCTCCTGATGTTGTGAACATTGGCTTTTATGTTTGGGTTAGGTCTTTTGAAACTGTTGTTGTAGCATTCCCTGGCCTCTCGGGCATCACTGTGAATGGTTACGATTGTGTTATCCTGCAAAGGGAACTTAACACAGAGATGAATCGTAGAGACTATGGCACCGAACCTATTTAGGAAAGGTCGGCCGAGTATCAAATTATAAGGACTAAAACAGTCAACCAATAAGTATTGAATGTCTGAAGTTTTCGACGAAGGAAACTCACCGAGTGTGGTTTGTAACCACACTGAGCCTATAACTCTCTCACTTGAGAAACCTACCAGGTCTCCAGTAGAAGGTTGGATGATGTTGCTGCTCAATTTCATCTTCTGGAATGTGGAGTAAAAGAGGACATCAGCACTACTCCCGGGGTCCAGTAAAACCTTTTTGACTAGGAGATTTCTGAGCTGTAGGGAAATTACGACCGGGTCGTCTAGATTTGTTACGTTGGTGTTGTGGTCGGCTGTCTAGAATGTTATCTGAGGAAATTGTGGAAATGTCTACTGTTGAGTTTGATTGGATTCTATGGAAAGCATAGATCGGTAAGATCACTTTCTTGCCGAGCTTGTGGCTCCTTCACCTGTAAAACCTCCGGAAATACAGTTAATTATACGTCTTGGTTGGTCGGGATGATTGTTGTTTGACCGATCTTTATCTCGGCCATGCTGTGTCACTGAGCTTTTGTCACTAGAGAGGGGTGCTCGTCGCTGTATGTGGCCGCTGATATACTTGTCTAGGTGGCCTTGCCGAGCTAATCGCTCCAGAAGGTCTTTGGCGATGACACACTCGTCAGTAGTGTGTCCGTGTTTTTGGTGGAAAGAGCAGTATTTTGACCTGTCTGCACCTTTTAAATCTTGGTAGCTGCCGGCTTTTCTTGGCAGTTTGATTAACTTTGAATTTAAGATCTCCTTGATGATGTCGTCGCGTTTGGTATTGAACTGAGTGTAAGAGTCATATCGCGGAGTTGGTTTGAAATTCTTCTTGTTGTCTCGAGTTTTGTCATCATTTCTGTAGTGTGGTTTCTCTATTTTTCGAGCTTGTCGGAGTTTTTCGACGTCAATCTGACCTTTCGCCTTTTCATGGAACTTGGGCATAGTTTTAGGCTTGGCTACAGCAATGGTCTCTGTTCATGTCCTGGGTTGAGCTGTACGACCCGGGCTGAGTGAAGACAAGGCGACCGACCTCTTCAGGTCAGGACTATCCGGCCTCTTCTTAAAGAGCTCGACCAAATCACCAGGAAAGCCCAAAAAGGGCCCAAACAGAGGAACACGACCCAAATCCAAAGGCAGCCCAAGCCTAAAGAGATAAGGGTAGTTCCCTTGAAGATAAGATGACTTCACTCAGAGATAAGATAAGATAACTATCTTATCTCCAGAAAGGTGACTCCACACTACTATAGATACACTGGAGCACCCAGGTATAACTCATACTCTGATTCTACTAAAAACCTGCTTAATACCCTTGCTAACTTAAGCATCGGAGTCCCTTGCAGGTACCACCACCCTCCCGTGACAAAGGATCAGCATCATCGCTAGTTCAACAAGTCGGACGCTACAGCTCTGGCCACCGCCCACAAGTCGGACATGTCATCTCCGACCAGTATAGAAGATCTCGTTCGAGATTGACCTACATTTTCAGGTAACCCACGGAACATTGGCGCCGTTGTCGGAAGACCTGGAAGTCATCCCATCACCATGGCAGACGACCTTGACAATGACCACGACTCTGATCTAGAAGATAGGACACCGCACAAGAACGCGGACACCACACCCAAGGATATGCTTCAACCAAGCAAAGACAAAAACTCGTCAAATTCAGAAATCATGGAGGCACTTCAAGCTCAACAAGATCGCCTCAAACAGCTCGAAAAAGAGGCCAAACATCAACGAGAAGCTGAAAGAAACCTCCAGAGAGAAACTAGGTGACGCCGAGAGTTAGAGGATAAACTCCTAAAACTCGAAGCTGACCTAAAAAACAAGACTATACAATCTAGTCATGAAGATAACCCCTGCAAAGATCAAGACCCATTCACCAAAGAGATTATAAAAGCCAAAGTCCCAAAGGACTTCAAAGCTCCCGACATGACCCCATACAATGGCACATCAGATCCAAGCCATCATCTTAGTAATTTCAGAAGCAGGATGTATCTCACTGATGCCTCAGATGCAATTTGGTGCAAAGCCTTCCCGACTAGCTTAACAAAAATAGCTATTAAATGGTTCGACAATCTACCCCCAAGGTCCATCACAAGCTTTGACGACTTAGCTGGAAAGTTTCTTGCCAGATTCTCCATCTAGAAAGACAAAACCAAGCACGCCCCGAGCCTGTTAGGGATCAAGCAAGGAGATCGGGAAAGTCTTCGCAACTATATGGAAAGATTCAACAAAGCATGTCTGGACATACAAAGTCTGCCAACTGAAGCAGCCATTATGGGCCTCATCAATGGCTTACGAGAGAGACCTTTTAGTTACTCCATATCAAAAAGACATCCCACATCTCTAAATGAAATGCAGGAACGAGCTGAAAAGTACATCAACATAGAGAAAAACTCTCGAATAGGAGAGACCTCAAAATCCGGATTCTCCTACTCCTCCCGAGATAAAGATAAAGAGTCCAAGAAAAAAGAAGATCAACATGGAGAGAAGATTAAGAAATACCATAATTATACCCCTCTTCGGGTGTCTCTTGTGAAAGTTTACCGAGAAGTATGCCACACTGAGAAGATTCCACCACCTCGACCAATTAAAATAAAAAAAGGAGGCAAAAATCGGACAGAATATTGTGAATACCATCAAATCTATGGACATCCTACCAACGAGTGCTTCAACTTGAAGAATGTCATAGAAAAATTGGTGAGGGAGGGGAGACTAGATCGATACTTAGCCAGCAAGATAGATGAGCCCAGGAAGAAGAAGGGACGAAGAGGTTGGACGAACTGAACGCCCACTTCGTACCCCGGATAGACATGTCCACATGATACATGGAGGATTTGCGGGAGGAGGAATCTCCAAATCATCCCGCAAAAGATACCTTAAAGAAGTATATCAAGTCGAGGGTGGAGAAGGAACACCCGACCTCCCTACTATCACTTTTACTAAAGAAGATGCAGTTGCATCATCTCGGGACACGACGATCCCATGGTCATCACTATCATATTGGCCAACGTTAACCTCCACCGTACATTAGTGGACCAAGAAAACTCGGCTGATATCTTGTTTAAGACCGCCTTCGACAAACTCGGCCTAGAGGAAAAAGAGCTCAGAGCATATCCAAACAGCTTATTCGGACTAGGAGACACGCCGATCCAACCACTTGGATACATCTCACTACACACAACCTTTGGAAAAGGAAATCGATCAAGGACACTCAACATAGACTACATCGTGGTCAACGTGAATTCAGCCTACAATGCCCTAATAGGTCGGACAACTCTAAATCAGCTCGCTGCAGTAGTCTTAACTCCACATCTATGCATGAAATTCCCAACTATAGAAGGGATCGCTATGATAAAAGGAGACCAGAGGACAGCGCGCCGCTGTTACAACGAAAGTCTGAACCTTAGAAGCAGGGAGAAGAAATCCATACCATCGAACTCGGAGGAATTCGAGGTCAGGAAGAACTTCGTCCACAACCTGAAGGCGATATAGAAAAAGTCCAGATCAGAGATGTCCCAGATAAAATGACCAATATTGGCGCAATCCTAAAAAGAGAAGTAAAGGAGTCCTTGATACAGTTTTTAAAAGATAATGTCAACCTCTTCGCATGGAAGTCCGCAGACATGCCGGGCATAGATCCTAAATTAATGTGCCATAAGCTGGCAGTATATCCAGGATCTCAGCCAGTACAGCAATGGTGTAGAAATCTCAGACCGGAAAGATCCCAAGCCGTGGAGGAACAGGTACGAGCTCTACTAGAGGCAGGATTCATAAGAGAAGTCAAGTACCCACTATGGCTAGCCAACGTCGTCTTGGTGAAAAAATCAAATGGGAAATGGCGGATGTGCACCGACTACACCGATCTCAACAAAGCTTGCCCGAAAGATCTCTATCCACTCCAAAGTATCGACGCCCTGGTGGATGCCTCCTCCGGGTACAAATACCTCTCGTTTATGGACGCTTATTCGGGATACAATCAAATCCCGATGTATCCACCCGATCAAGAAAAAACCTCATTTTTAACCCCAAAAGCAAACTACTGTTACATCGTCTTGCCATTCGGACTCAAAAATGCAGGAGCCACCTATCAAAGGTTAATAAACAAATTCTTTACAGACCATATCAAAAAACTCATGGAGGTATATGTGGATGACATGTTAGTAAAACACAAAGCGAGGAGTTCTTACTGTCCGACCTCGCCCAATTGTTCAATACCATAAGAAAGCACGGCATGCGACTTAACCCTACAAAATGCACCTTCGCAGTAGAAGCTGGTAAATTTTTGGGTTTCATGCTCACACAAAGAGGAATCGAAGCAAACCTGGACAAGTGCCGGGCCATACTCGACATGAAAAGCCCGACCTGTGTCAAAGAAGTACAACAGCTCAACGAACGATTGACAGCCTTGTCCAGATTTCTAGTCGGATCTGCCATAAGATCTCTCCCCTTCTATGCCACACTAAGGAAGGGAAATAAGTTCGAATGGACGCTAGAATACGAGCAAGCTTTCCAGGATTTCAAAAGATTCCTGGGACAACCACCCATTCTCATTCGACTGCGGGAAGGAGAAGTACTCATATTATACCTTGCAGTAGAAAGTCGGGCAATAGCCTCAGCACTAGTCAGAGAGGACGAAAGTGGGCAAAAACTCATATACTTCATCAGCAAAGCACTACAAGGGTCCGAGCTGAACTATCAAAAGATAGAAAAGTTTGCATACGCTCTCATACTAACTTCTCGACGACTTCGCCCATACTTCCAGGCTCACACTATCAAGGTTCGGACCAATCAGCCCATAAAAAGCATTCTGCAGAAAACAGATTTGTCAGGAAGAATCCTACAGTGGGCAGTCGAGTTATCCGAATTTGACCTTCAATATGAAGCTGGGACAGCCATCAAATCACAGTATCTAGCCGATTTCATCGCAGAGTACACTAACACCCTAGAAGTCCTTACAAATTAGAATCTTTACGTGGACAACTCTTCAGATAAAATCGGGAGTGGAGCAGGTGTGATAATCGAAAGTAATCAGGGAACCCAAATCGAACTCTCCCTGAAATTCGGGTTCCCTGCTTCTAATAATCAGGCTGAGTATGAGGCACTATTGGCTGGTTTGAAGCTGACTAAAGAGGTCAAATCCAAAAAACTTGTCATCTTCAGTGATTCACAGGTCATCACCTCGCAAATAGCAGGGAGCTACCAAGCCAAAGATCCTGCCATGAAAAAGTACTTGGACAAAACCAGGGAACAACTCGGACAATTCAAAGAATATGAGATCTGACATATACCTCGGGAACAGAATACCCGAGCTGACGTACTCTCAAAATTAGCCAGCACCAAACCAGGGGGCAATAATAGAAGTCTCATTCAGGAAAAACTACAGAACCCGTCAATCCTGGAAGAAGAAAAAGTCCTAACCATATCAGGTTAAAATCAAGGATGGATGACTCCCATAATCAACTACCTCAAATCTGAGATACTCCCTATAGATAAAAAGGAGGCAAAGAGGTTAAAGCGGGAGGCACAGTATTACACCATCAGAAACAACATCCTATACAAGAGAGGGATTTCGACGCCCCTACTAAAATGTGTACCAACCTCTACACACAAAAGAGGTCTTGGAAGAGATACACAGTGGCACGTGTGGTAATCATCTCGGAGCTCGAGCTCTTGCCAAGAAAGTACTCAGAGCCGGATTCTTTTGGCCGACTTTACAAAAAGAAGCCACCGAGTTCGTCAAGACATGTCCACCGTGTCAGAAACATGCTAACTTCCACATCACCCCACCAGAGGAACTCATCAGCGTAACATCACCTTGGCCATTTGCAAAGTGGGGACTCGACCTCCTCGGGCCTTTCCCCCAAGGATCGGGACAGGTCAAGTTCCTTATTGTAGGGTATATTATTTCACAAAATGGATTGAGGCAGAACCCTTAGCCAATGCCACTACCCAAAGAAGTAGAAAATTCCTATATAGAAACATTGTCACAAGGTTTGGGGTCCCTTATTCCATCACCACAGACAATGGCACTCAATTCATAGACGCAGGCTTTAGAAAGTTGGTAGCTGACTTAAAAATAAAGCACCAATTCACATCCGTAGAACACCCACAGGCTAATGGACAAGCAGAAGCTGCCAATAAAATCATATTAGCCGGGTTAAAACGGAGGCTACAGGACGCAAAAGGAGCCTGGGCTGAAGAGCTCCCACAAGTTCTATGGGCATATTAGACAACTTCATACTCCATCACAAGGGAATCACCTTTTCGATTGGATTATGGAATGGAGGCAATGATCCCAGTAGAAGTCAAAGAAGGATCCCCCAGAACGATCCTCTACAGTAAAAAAGCCAACTCCCAACTTCAAAGGGAAGAGCTCGACCTACTTCCAGAAGTCCGAGAAAGAGCTTGGATCATAGAAGAGGCTTTAAAACGTCACATGGCCTTAAGGTACAACCAAAAGGTAGTACAGCGAAGCTTTTCCAACAATAACCTCATCCTAATCCGAAATGATATCGGAACAAGTCGACCCGGAGAGGGAAAGCTAGCGGCTAACTGGAAAAGACCCTACCGAGTCACAGAGGTACTGAAAAAAGGCTACTACAAAGTGTCCGAACTCGAGGGGTGAAAGCTACCAAGGTCATGGCACGCCTGCAACCTAAGAAGATTTTCTACAAATTCTCTCTATCAAGACGCATTAATCTGAAACGCAAAAATTTATCACCCGATTATAAAGCTACAGATCAGAAAAAGTGAAAACCAAACTCATTGCTCGATCATGATAAGGTCGGCAAAGATGAAAACCGAATTCATCAAAGATCAGGCCAAGCGAGGAACTAAATCGGCAAGATGAAAAGTGACAAAATAGAATAATGCAAGAAGTTATAAAAAGTGATCCATGAATAGAGGCTTGACGTGGTCTGAAACAAAAAATGGATTGCTAGAAATAACTTAGAATGGACCGACATAAAAGAAGTTGGACCAGATCAAAGCAACAAAAAAGTTATAAAAAGTAACCCATAGAAAAGAGGCCTGGCCAGCCCTGAAAATGGATTACTAGAAATAACTTAGAAGGCACCGACATGATGAAGTCGGCCCGACAAAACTACAAAAAAGTTATAAAAAGTAATCCATAAAAAGAGACCTGATAAGGTCCAAATAAAATGGGTTACTAGAAATAACTTAGAAGGCACCGACATGATGAAGTCGGCCCGACAAAACTACAAAAAAGTTATAAAAATTAATCCATAAAAAGAGACTTGATAAGGTCCAAATAAAATGGGTTACTAGAAATAACTTAGAAGCGACCGACATGATGAAGTCGGCCCGAAAAAGCTACAAAAAAGTTATAAAAAGTTAAAAAAGAGACCTGACAAGGTCTAAATAAAATGGATTACTAGAAATAACTTAGAAGAGGCCGACATGAAGAAGTCGGCCCAACACCATCTAAAGCTATAAAAAGTTATAAAAAGTAATCTATAAAAAGAGACCTACGAAGTCCAAATGAAATGGATTACTAGAAATAACTTAGAAGAGACCGACATGAAGAATTCGGCACAAGCCAGCAAAAAGCTACAAAAGTTATAAAAAAATAATCCATAAAATGAGATCTGCGAAGTCCAAACGAAATGGATTACTAAGGGACCAGGACGAAGAAGTCGGCCCAAGTCAATTAAAGCGACAGAGTTGTAAAAAGTAAACTCAAGGGATTACTAAAAAACAACTCAAAACAATCTAAGGCATACGCTAGAAGGAATAAATCAACTCAAAAGGCCATGACCGCATCAAAATCATCCTACAAGTACTCTATGGGATTACTAAAAATAAGTCGAACAGAGCTAGTCTCAAAAGCCATTTCGACCAACGCAGAAAGCAAATAAAGGCCATCAAAAGAGATCGGACAACAAGACTCCAAGACTCTAAAGATCCCTTTAAGTGTCAAAAAGATGCAGACAACCAAGAAACAAAGCTACCATAAATCAAAAGGCCACCTGAAAAGGTGACCCAAAAGAGTTGAAAAGGCATTTGTTTTTCTAAAACAAAGTTGCTAAGAAAAGCAACTAAAATATCTAGGCCAAACACAGATAAGAGTTCAAAAGCCCACAGACCGGGCTGTACAAGATACGTCAAAGAAAACTACAAAGGGTTCAAGGACTCTCCAGTGGCGGCGTCTTGAGGCGAAGGAGGACGAGTCTGAAGGGGGACAGCATTGACAGTCCCATCCGCCCGATTCAGGATCTGAACGTCAGGATCCAAGTCAGGGTGGTCGACCTCGGCTGCAGGAGTAGAAGAAGTCGGGGCAACAGAAGCCTTGGTGGATGGCATAGGAGTTGGATCTGCATCATCGTCATCGTCATCCGGGACAGGGACGATCTTCCCATTTTCCACAATATTATCTAAGCTGAAGAGAGACAGGTCGAGCTCTGGAGCAAGAACTCAGACCTGATCCTTCAAATTCTCATAAGCAGTAGTCATACTGCCCACAAGATGGCCCTGCAGCTTGGTATAGTCAGCTCGAGCAGATTCCAACCTCTCCCTAAGCTCCATCATCTCACGATAAGTCAAGACATAGCTTTCCTTATGCTTCAGCGCCATATCCTCAGCCAGATTTGCAGAAGCCATAGCAGCAGTAGCTCGACCCTTCTCGCCTTCCAACTCTTTTTCCAACTTCGCCACCTTCACCTCAAGCTCCTCCTTCAACCCCTTGATCCTGTCAAATTCCGATTTAACCTCCTCCATAAAAGCTTTTGTTGCATGAATTGGAAGGCCCTGAGCAGTTCAGAATAAGGCTGCTCCCATGTGTGCCATCTTGATACTGTTTCGAGTAATGAAGTCCAAATGGCGAAGAATGGAGACATCATCAGTAGGAACAACGCCATAAGGAGCAATTTGTTGGTCGACAAAACCAACAGCATCAAAGTCGGGGGCGTCCAGATTAAAAGGCTCAACAGTCCTCTGTTTTTTCGGAAGAGGGCCGGTAGAAGGAGAAGAAGTAGCAGCAGAAGTCTGGGGGGGGGGATCAACCAAGTGTACCTGAGGAGTTGGAATCATCCTCCTCGGCCCAGCAGTGCTCAAGATAGGCTTCTTGGGAGGAACCTGAGAAGATCCTTCCCCAGCAGCCTTAACCGAGATGTGTTGGGCTACTGTAGCTTTTCTCGCCTTTTTAAAGGCCTTCATGGAATCATTATTTTTAACCATCTCTGAAAAACACAACAAAATAAGTTACAAAACTGGAGGAAACAGAAACAAAAAGCAAAAAACAAGCAAAGGAAGTCAACCACTACCCAGCTCAGCTCGGACAACGGAGGGGTCTCCTAAGAATCTCTTTGTGTCAAGATGCGGAGGTTGCCCCCAAATCCCCTCCAACAAATTCACAAAAGCCTGCTTGACCTCATCAAGCATCTCCCACGTATATCTAGATACTACAACATTCTTTTGCCAACATAAGGGGAAGGCATGTTCATTATTCGACTCCAAGAAAAATGGTCGAGCTCCTTCAACAGCTCAGACCTTAAAAAAGTAGTTCTTAAAATCCCTAAATGACTCATCATACATAGAAAATACTTTGTGTCCTTGGACAGACCTGAAAAAAATCCAAGAAGCTTTCTTTTTGGTAGTCCCAAGTTTGGTCAAGACAAAGAGGTAAAGAAAGAGAGTTTGAGAAGGTTTGACATCCAATTCTTGGCAAAGCAACTGAAAGATCTTGATAAAGCCCCAAGAGTTCGGATGGAGCTGGGATGGAGCTACGTTACACGACCACAACAAGTCGGTCTCAAAGGAGGTAAAAGGAAGGGTGATGTTCATTTGGCTGAAAAAGTAGTCGTAAGCGTAAAAGAAGGGGCGCTCCCCCTGGGTCAGAGAAGGAAACCAAACCCTTTTATCAGAGTCAGGCTCTACCAGTTCATAGTTTTTCTCTTGATCCCTACTACTACAGATCTGATGATGTTTTCTAAGCTCCACGATATACTCAGAGTTAACTACTGAAACACACATCAGGACGAGGGAGTCCAGCCAGTCAGAATGCCCTCAGGAACTTTGGAGGATGTCTCGACAATATTTTTGCGAGAAGACATGGTCAACTAGTCCTACAGTAAGAAAAAGAAAATGGTTACTAATCAATCATCTCAGGCAAATCAACAAAACAGCTCGGGCAAACATGGATACAACTCGATCCAAGACATACAGGATAGAAAAAGTAGCAAAAGAAAACCCCAAGACTCAAACCAAAGTCAAGGGGCATCCTTTGGAGGCAGTAACAAAGCAAGGTTTCAGGAAAAATCTACAGCTTACATCCCGACATCCCTCAAAATAAGAAAAAGAAGATTTCAAATAGCAATACTTCAAAAAATCACAAAATGTCATCAAAGCTATTAGCTTTTTACAGTCTATCAGCAAAGGGAACTACCAACATCAAAACATGCTAGGTGAAAATCATCAAAGACACAACCTTTTTTCAAGAATAAAAAACAAGTCATTATTCCAAGAATTTCAAAATCAAAGAATACAGAAACAACATGCAAAGCAGCATCAACCATCAAAAAATGCGAAAAAAGCTCATACAAAAGACGAAAAAACTCCCAGAAACATACATTACAACAGTAATCAGGCACAGTAGAAGAAGAAAGATTCAATCATTCCAACATGAATTCAAGCAAGAAACAAAACTTCTCATAGCCAAACGAAACTATAAAAAGAAATGGCGTGAAAGAAAGAAAGGAAGATAGAAAGCCAACCTGTAACGAAGAGGGAATGGCGAAGCAATCAAGAGTCTGAAACAAACAACCGAAGCCACGCTAACAATCGCCTGCTCGAGAACAGAAGAGGAAAGCACGAAAACACAGAAACAGAGGGAGTAAGGAGAAAAGGAAAATTGCAGTAAGCAAGCAGAAAAGAAATGGAAGAGAAAGGATTTGTCAAGAATTCAAAATGAGAAAAGGAAACGGTGAATGGGGGAGTTAATGGGCTTTTAAAACCCTCGCATATTCCCAAAAAAGTGCAGAACGCGCGCTATAAAGAGAGAAACGTTTCGCATTTAAAGCCACTAAAGGAAAATTCTACCCAACGAAGACCGAAAAAAAGTGCTCGAGCCCGGCTTCTCCGGAAAGGATTGAAGTCTAAAGGACTCGACCATAAAAAAGACCGAGCTCAAGCAGGGGCACTGTTCATGCCCTGGGTCGAGCTGTACGACCCGGGCTGAGTGAAGACAAGGCGACCGACCTCTTCAGGTTAGGACTATCTGACCTCTTCTTAAAGAGCTCGACCAAATTATCAGGAAAGCCCAAAAAGGGCCCAAACAGAGGAACATGACCCAAATCCACAGGCAGCCCAAGCCTAAAGAGATAAGGGCGGTTCCCTTGAAGATAAGATGACTTCATTCAGAGATAAGACAAGATAACTATCTTATCTCCAGAAAGGTCACTGTACACTACTATAAATACACTGGAGCACCCATGTATAACTCATACTCTGATTCTACTAAAAACCTGCTTAATACCCTTGCTAACTTAAGCATCGGAGTCCCTTGCAGGTACTACCACCCTCCAGTGACAAAGGATCAGCATCATCGCCAGTTCAACAAGTCGGACGCTACAGCTCCGGCCACCGCCCACAAGTCGACACGTCATCTCCGACCAGCATAGAAGATCTCGTCCGAGATCGACCTACAGTTTCAGGTAACCCACGAAACAGTCTCCTGGAATTTCCCTGGTCAAAGTCCGCTTTTTATTGCGTGCAGTTCTACCTCGGGGTGGAGATTGGGTATACTCATGGCTATCTTTGTGAAGCGCGTCATGTAATCTCTAAGACTTTCGTGCTGGCCTTGCTTGATTGTGTTCAGGTAGTCGGAATCGTATAGGTAGATGGCCGATCCAGCAAGTGCTCCTCAAAGGGCTTTGATAGGTCTCGAAAGCGAAAAATAGAACCTGCAGGCAAAGAACAAAACCAATCAAGTGCAGGACCGTCTAAATAAGATGGAAAACAATGACATAAAACTTTATCAGATGCACCATTTACTATCATTTTGAAGGTGAACTTCTTGATGTATTTCTTCGGATCACCTAGCCCATCATAGGGGGTTAGTGTAGTCGGCAGAGTGAACCTCCTGGGCAACACGAAATTCATCACCTCGGCCGTGAACGGCCCAGGGGAGCTTTCTAGGTTGTCGTCCTCATTGTCTGACCAAGCTTCCTCATCATGCTCGGGTTGCTCTTCTTCATACCGAGCAGTTTCAAAGACATGCGTCTGATGAGCGGATAATTTATACGCTTTTTGGCATTATTTTCAGAATATTTTTAGTAGGATCTAGTTACTTTTAGGGATGTTTTTATTAGTTGTTATGTTAAATTCATATTTCTGGACTTTACTATGAGTTTGTGTGTTTTTCTGTGATTTCAGGTATTTTCTGGCTGAAATTGAGGGACTTGAGCAAAAATCAGATTCAGAGGTTGAAGAAGGACTGCTGATGCTGTTGGATTCTGACCTCCCTGCACTCAAAGTGGATTTTCTGAAGCTACAGAAATCCAAATGGCGCGCTCTCAACGGCTTTAGAAAGTAGACATCCAGGGCTTTCCAGCAATATATAATAGTCCATACTTTGCCCGAGTTTAGACGACGCAAAAGGGCGTTAAACGCCAGTTCTACGCTGCAGTCTGGAGTTAAACGCCAGAAACACGTCACGAACCAGAGTTGAATGCCAAAAAAACGTTACAACTTGGAATTCAACTCCAAAAGAAGCCTCTTCACGTGTAAACTTCAAGCTCAGCCCAAGCACACACCAAGTGGGCCCCGGAAGTGGATTTATGCATCAATTACTTACTTCTGTAAACCCTAGAAGCTAGTTTAGTATAAATAGGACTTTTTACTATTGTATTTACATCATCTTATGATTTTTAGTTCAACTTTGGATCATATTGATCACGTTGGGGGCTGGCCATTCGGCCATGCCTGAACCTTCTTCACTTATGTATTTTCAATGGTAGAGTTTCTGCACTCCATAGATTAAGGTGTGGAGCTCTGCTGTTCCTCATGATTTAGTGCAAAGTACTACTGTTTTTCTATTCAATTCAACTTATTCCACTTCTAAGATATCCATTCGCGCCCAAGAACATGATGAATGTGATGATTATGTGACGCTCATCATCATTCTCACCTATGAACGCGTGCCTGACAAACATTTCCGTTCTACATGCAATCAAGCTAGAATGAGTATCTTTTGGATATCTAATACAGGGGACCGAGTCCGAGATATTAGAGTTTTCCTGGTATAAGTTAGAACCCATGGATGGCCATTCCTGAGATCCGAAAAGTCTAAATCTTGTCTGTGGTATTTCGAGTAGGATTTGGGAAGGGATGGCTGTGACGAGCTTCAAACTCGCGAGTGCTGGGTGTAGTGACAGACGCAAAAGGATCAATGGATCCTATTCCAGTATGATCGAGAACCTCCAGATGATTAGCCGTGCCGTGACAGAGCATTTGGACCTTTTTCACAGAGAGGATGGGATGTAGCCATTGACAACGGTGATGCCTTACAGAAAGCTTGCCATGGAAAGGAGTAGGAATGATTGGATGAAGACAGCAGGAAAGCAGAGGTTCAAAGGAACGAAAGCATCTCTATACGCTTATCTGAAATTCTCACCAATGATTTACATAAGTATTTCTATCTTTATTTTCCATTTATTTATTATTATTATTCGAAAACTCCATAACCATTTGATATCCGCCTGACTGAGATTTACAAGATGACCATAGCTTGCTTCAAGCCGACAATCTCCGTGGATCGACCCTTACTCACGTAAGGTTTTATTACTTGGACGACCTAGTGCACTTGCTGGTTAGTTGTATCGAAGTTGTGAATGAAAAACGATTTATTAAGACGTGCGTACTGAGTTTTTGGCGCCGTTGCCTGAGATCACAATTTCGTGCACCAAGTTTTTGGCGCCGTTGCCGGGGATTGTTCGAGTTTGGACAATTGACGGTTCATCTTGTTGCTCAGATTAGGTAACTTTATTTTAATTTTAAGTTTTTGTTTTTATTCTTTTAATTTTTGAAAAAAATTTTCCAAAAAAAAAATAAATTATATTTTTCTTCAGAATTTTTAAGAATGAATTCTAGTGTTTCATGAAGCATGTTGAAGTCTGGCTGGCTGTAAAGCCATGTCTAAATTCATTTGGACTGAGGCTTCCAAATCATCATTACAAGAGCAAGCTAGTTGTTGCTAATCAAATTTGTTATTGTATGACTGATTTGTATCTTCTAAAGCTTGGCTGGCCATTGGCCATGTCTAGTGTTTTGGACCGGAGCTTTCATTGAAAGCTTGGCTGGCTAGTGAGCCATGTCTAATTCCTGGACTGAAGCTTTAGACTAAGAGTGCAAGATTCTTGGAATTCATATAAAAAATTTTGGAATCCATATTTTTCTTTTTCAAATAATTTTCGAAAAATTCATGCATTCATAGTGTTCTTCATGATCTTAAAGTTGTTCTTGGTAAGTCTTCTTGTTTGATCTTTAAATTTTCTTGTTTTGTGTCTTTTCTTGTTTTTCATATGCATTTTTCGTTTGTTAGAGTTTAAGCATTAAAGATTTCTAAGTTTGGTGTCTTGCATGTTTTCTTTGCATCAAAAATTTTTCAAAAACATGTTCTTGATGTTCATCATAATCTTCAAAGTGTTCTTGGTGTTCATCTTAACATTCATAGTGTTCTTGCATGCATTCGTTGTTTTGATTCATACTTTTTATGTTTTGTGTCAATTTTATATTTTTCTCTCACATCATTAAAAATTCAAAAATCAAAAAAATATCTTTCCCTTTTTCTTCTCATCAAATTCGAAAATTTGAGTTGACTTTTTTAAAACTTTTTAAAATTTAGTTGTTTCTTATGAGTCAAATCAAATTTTCAATTAAAAATCTTATCTTTTTAAAATCTTTTTCAAAAATCATATCTTTTCCATTTTTTTATTTTCGAAAATTTCAAAAATCTTTTTCAAAATATTTTCAAAATTTTTTTCTTATTCTATCATATTTTCGAAAATCACATCATCAATTAATGTTTTGATTCAAAAATTTCAAGTTTGTTACTTACTTGTTAAGAAAGATTCAATCTTTAAGTTCTAGAATCATATCTTGTGATTTCTTGTGAATCAAGTCATTAATTGTGATTTTAAAAATCAAATCTTTTTCAAAACTAATTTCAATCATATCTCTTCAAAAATAATTTTTTTTATCTTATCTTTTTCAAAATCATATCTTTCTAATCATATCTTTTTCAAATATCTTTTCTAACTTCTTATCTTCTTATCTTTTAAAAATTGATTTTCAAAATTTGTTTCAACTAACTAATTAACTTTTTGTTTGTTTCTTATCTCTTTCAAAACTACTTAACTAACTATCCCTCTCTAATTTTCGAAAATACCTCCCTCTTTTTCAAAAATTCTTTTTAGTTAATTAATTGTTTAAATTTTAATTTTAATTTTAATTCTCCTTTAATTTTCGAAAATCATCAACTTCTTTTCAAAAATTAATTTTCGAAATTCCCTCTCCCTCATCTCCTTCTATTTATTTAATTACTTACTAACACTTCTCCTCATCTCATATCTCTGCTCCTATCCTCACCCTTGTGTTTGGATTATCCATTCTTCTTTACTCTTATTCCCTTTCTTCTTCTACTAACAATAAGGGAACCTCCATACTATGGTAAAAAGGATCCCTATTACTATTTTCTGTTGCCTTCTTTTTCATATGAGCAAGAGCAAGGACAAGAACATTCTTGTTGAAGCAGATCCTGAACCTGAAAGGACTCTAAAAAAGAAACTAAGAGAAGCTAAAATACAACAATCCAAAGACAACCTTACAGGAATTTTCGAACAGGAAGAGGAGATGGCAGCTGAAAATAATAATAATGCAAGGAGGATGCTTGGTAACTTTACTGCACCTAATTCCAATTTACATGGAAGAAGCATCTCCATTCCTGCCATTGGAGCAAATAATTTTGAGCTGAAACCTCAATTAGTTTCTCTGTTGCAGTAGAACTGCAAGTTTCATGGACTTCCATCTGAAGATCCTTTTCAGTTTTTAACTGAATTCTTGCAGATATGTGATACTGTTAAGACTAATGGAGTAGATCCTGAAGTCTACAGGCTCATGCTTTTCCCGTTTGCTGTAAGAGACAGAGCTAGAGTGTGGTTGGACTCTCAACCCAAAGATAGCCTAAACTCTTGGGATAAGCTGGTCACGACTTTCTTAGCCAAGTTCTTTCCTCCTCAAAAGCTTAGTAAACTTAGAGTGGATGTTCAAACCTTCAGACAGAAAGAAGGTGAATCCCTCTATAAAGCTTGGGAGAGATATAAGCAACTGACCAAAAAGTGTCCTTCTGACATGCTTTCAGAATGGACCATCTTGGATATATTCTATGATGGTCTGTCTGAATTAGCTAAGATGTCATTGGATACTTCTGCAGGTGGATCCATTCACCTAAAGAAAACTCCTGCAGAAGCTCAAGAACTCATTGACATGGTTCCTAATAACCAGTTTATGTACACTTCTGAGAGGAATCCTGTGAGTAATGGGACGCCTCAGAAGAAGGAAGTTCTTGAAATTGATACTCTGAATGCCATATTGGCTCAGAATAAAATATTGACTCAGCAAGTCAATATGATTTCTCAGAGTCTGAATGGAATGCAAGCTGCATCCAACAGTACTCAAGAGGCATCTTCTGAAGAAGAAGCTTATGATCTTGAGAACCCTGCAATAGCAGAGGTAAATTACATGGGTGAACCCTATGGAAACACCTATAATCCCTCATGGAGAAATCACCCAAATCTCTCATGGAAGGATCAACAAAAGCCTCAACAAGGCTTTAATAATGGTGGAAGAAACAGGTTTAACAATAGTAAACCTTTTCCATCATCCACTTAGCAACAGACAGAGAATTCTGAGCAGAATCCATCTAGCTTGGAAAATTTAGTCTCTGATCTATCTAAGGCCACTCTGAGTTTCATGAATGAAACAAGGTCCTCCATTAGAAATTTGGAGACACAAGTGGGCCAGCTGAGTAAGAAGATCACTGAAACTCCTCCTAGTACTCTCCCAAGCAATACAGAAGAGAATCCAAAGAGAGATTGCAAGGCCATTGATATAACAATCATGGCCGAATCCAAGGAGGAAGGGGAGGACGTGAATCCCAAGGAGGAAGACCTCCTGGGACGTCCAGTGATCAACAAGGAGTTTTCCTTTGAGGAACCAAAGGAATCTGAGGCTCATCTAGAGACCATAGAGATTCCATTGAACCTCCTTATGCCCTTCATGAGCTCTGATGAGTATTCTTCTTCTGAAGAGAATGAGGATGTTACTGAAGAGCAAGTTGCCAAGTTCCTTGGTGCAATCATGAAGCTGAATGCCAATTTATTTGGTAATGAGACTTGGGGAGATGAACCTCCCCTGTTCACCAATGAACTAAATGCATTGGATCAACTGAGATTGCCTCAGAAGAAACAGGATCCTGGAAAGTTCCTAATACCTTGTACCATAGGCACCATGACCTTTGAGAAGGCTTTATGTGACCTTGGGTCAGGGATAAACCTCATGCCACTCTCTGTAATGGAGAAACTGGGAATCTTTGAGGTACAAGCTGCTAGAATCTCATTAGAGATGGCAGACAACTCCATGAAAATGGCTTATGGACAAGTAGAGGACATGTTAGTAAAGGTTGAAGGCCTTTACATCCCTGCTGATTTCATAATCCTAGACATTGGAAAGGATGAGGATGAATCCATCATCCTTGGAAGACTCTTCCTAGCCATAGCAAAATCTGTGATTGATGTGGACAGAGGAGAATTAATCCTTCAACTAAATAAGGACAACCTTGTAATTAAAACTCAAGGATCTCTCTCTGTAACCATGGAGAGGAAGCATGAAAAGCTTCTCTCACTGCAGAGTCAACCAGAGCCCCCACAGTCAAACTCTAAGTTTGGTGTTGGGAGGCCACAACCAAACTCTAAGTTTGGTGTTGAACTCCCATATCCAAACTCTAAGTTTGGTGTTGGGAAGTCTCAACAATGCTCTGAACATCTGTGAGGCTCCATGAGAGCTCACTGTCAAGCTATTGACATTAAAGAAGCGCTTGTTGGGAGGCAACCCAATTTTTATTTATCTAATTTTATTTTCATTCTTATTGTTCTTTCATGTTTTATTAGGTTCATGATCATGTGGAGTCACAAAATAAATAGAAAAATTAAAAACAGAATCAAAAACAGCAGAAGAAAAATCACACCCTGGAGGAAGGGCTTACTGGCGTTCAAATGCCAGTAAGGAGCCTCTGGCTGGCGTTCAACGCCAGAACAAAGCATGGATCTGGCGTTGAATGCCAGAAACAAGCAGCATCCTGGCGTTCAGACGCCAGGAATGCACACAGAGGAAAGCTGGCGCTGAACGCCAGAAACAAGCATAGAACTGGCGTTCAACGCCAGAAACATGCTGCATCTGGGCGTTGAATGCCCAGAACAAGCATCAATTTGGTGTTTAAACGCCAGAATTGCATGCAAAGACATTTTACATGCCTCAATGGTGCAGGGATGTAAATCCTTGACACCTCAGGATCTGTGGATCCCACAGGATCATCTCAGCATCTGTGGACCCCACAGGATCCCCACTACCTCCACTCATACTCTTCCCTCTTCTCATTCATCCTCTCTTCCCAATAAACACCCTTCCCCAAAACCCTTCACCAATCACCTCAAACTCTCTTCCCTATTACCCCTTCACCACTCACATCCATCCACTCTTCCCCATAAACCTACCTCATAAACCCCACCTATCTTCAAAATTCAAAATCACTTTCCCACCCAAACCCACCCTAAATGGCCAAACCTAACCCCTCTCCCCCCCACTATATAAACCCCTCCATTCTTCTTCATTTTCACACAACATAACCCTCTCTTCCCCTTCTTGGCCGAAACACAAACCTCTCTCCCTCTCCTCCATTTCTTCTTCTTCTTCATCTCTTCTTTCTTCTCTTGCTCGAGGGCGAGCAATATTCTAAGTTTGGTGTGGTAAAAGCATAAGCTTTTTGTTTTTCCATTACCATTGATGGCACCTAAGACTGGAGAATCCTCTCAAAAAGGGAAAGGGAAGACAAAAACTTCCACCTCCGAGTCATGGGAGATGGAAATTTTCATCTCCAAAGCCCATCAAGACCACTTCTATGATGTTGTGGCCAAGAAGAAGGTGATCCCCGAGGTCCCTTTCAAACTCAAGAAAAATGAGTATCCTGAGATCTGACATGAGATCCATAGAAGAGGTTGGGAAGTTCTAACAAACCCCATCCAACAAGTCAAAATTCTAATGGTTCAAGAGTTCTATGCTAATGCATGGATCACTAGGAACCATGATCGAAGTAAGAACCCGAACCCAAAGAATTATCTTACCATGGTTCAGGGGAATTACTTAGATTTTAGTCCGGAAAATGTGAGGTTGGCATTCAACTTACCAATGATGGAAGAAAATGCGCGCCCCTACACAAGAAGAGTCAACTTTGATCAAAGGTTGGACCAAGTCCTCATGGACATATGTGTGGAAGGAGCTCAATGGAAGATTGACTCAAAAGGCAAACCGGTTCAACTGAGAAGATTGGACCTTAAGCCTGTAGCTAGAGGATGGTTGGAGTTCATTTAACGCTCAATCTTTCCCACTAGCAACCAGTCTAAAGTTACTATAGATCGGGCCATCATGATCCATAGTATCATGATTGGGGAGGAAGTGGAGGTTCATGAGATTATACCTCAAGAACTCTACAAGGTGGCTGACAAATCCTCCACTATGGCAAGGTTAGCCTTTCCTCACCTCATTTGCCATCTATGCAATTCGGCTGGGATTGACATAGAGGGAGATATCCTCATTGATGAGGACAAGCCCATCACTAAGAAAAGGATGGAGCAAACAAGAGAGCCTATTCATGGAGCTCAAGAGACGCATGAAGAAGCTCATCACCAAGAAATCCCTGAGATGCCTCAAGGGATACACTTTCCTCCACATAATTTTTAGGAGCAAATCAACACCTCCCTAGGAGAATTAAGTTCCAACATGGGACAATTAAGGGTGGAACATCAAGATCACTCCATCATCCTTCATGAAATTAGAGAAGATCAAAGAGCAATGAGGGAGGAGCAACAAAGACAAGGAAGAGACATAGAAGAGCTCAAGGACATCATTGGTTCCTCAAGAAGGAAACGCCACCATCACTAAGGTGGACTCATTCCTTGTTCTTAAAATTTTCTGTTTTTCATTTTCTTTATGTTAAGTGCTTATCTATGTTAGTGTCTTATTACATGATCATTAGTATTTAGTAACTATGTCTTAAAGTTATGAATGTCCTATGAATCCATCACCTCTCTTAAATGAAAAATGTTTTAATTCAAAAGAACAAGAAGTACATGAGTTTCGAATTTATCCTTGAACTTAGTTTAATTATTTTGATGTGGTGACAATACTTTTTGTTTTCTAAATGAATGCTTGAACAGTGCATATGTCTTTTGAATTTGATGTTTAAGAATGTTAAATATGTTGGCTCTTAAAAGAATGATGACAAGGAGACATGTTATTTGATAATCTGAAAAATCATAAAAATGATTCTTGAAGCAAGAAAAAGCAGCAAAGAACAAAGCTTGCAGAAAAAAAAAAATTGGCAAAAAAATAAAAGGAGAAAGAAAAAGAAAAAGCAAGCAGAAAAAGCCAATAGCCCTTAAAACCAAAAGGCAAGGGTAATAAAAAGGATCCAAGGCTTTGAGCATCAGTGGATAGGAGGGCCAAAAGGAATAAAATCCTGGCCTAAGCGGCTAAACCAAGTTGTCCCTAACCATGTGCTTGTGGCGTGAAGGTGTCAAGTGAAAACTTGAGACTGAGCGGTTAAAGTCAAGGTCCAAAGCAAAAAGAAGAGTGTGCTTAAGAACCCTGGACACCTCTAATTGGGGACTTTAGCAAAGCTGAGTCACAATCTGAAAAGATTCACCCAGTTATGTGTCTGTGGCATTTATGTATCCGGTGGTAATACTGGAAAACAAAGTGCTTAGGGCCACGGCCAAGACTCATAAAGTAGCTGTGTTCAAGAATCAACATACTGAACTAGGAGAATCAATAACACTATCTGAATTCTAAGTTCCTATAGATGCCAATCATTCTGAACTTCAATGGATAAAGTGAGATGCCAAAACTATTCAAGAGGCAAAAAGCTGCAAGTCCCGCTCATCTGATTGGAGCTATGTTTCATTGATAGTTGGAATTTATAGTATATTCTCTTCTTTTTATCCTATTTGTTTTTTAGTTTCTTGGGGACAAGCAACAATTTAAGTTTGGTGTTGTGATGAGCGGATAATTTATACGCTTTTTGGTATTGTTTTCAGTATGTTTTTAGTAGGATCTAGTTACTTTTAGGGATGTTTTTATTAGTTTTTATGTTAAATTCACATTTTTGGACTTTACTATGAGTTTGTCTGTTTTTCTGTGATTTCAGGTATTTTCTGGCTGAAATTGAGGGACTTGAGCAAAAATCAGATTCAGAGGTTGAAGAAGGACTGCTATGCTGTTGGATTCTGACCTCCCTGCACTCAAAGTGGATTTTCTGGAGCTACAAAACTCCAAATGGCGCGCTCTCAATGGCGTTGGAAAGTAGACATCCAGGGCTTTCCAGCAATATATAATAGTCCATACTTTGCCTGAGTTTAGATGATGCAAAAGGGCGTTGAACGCCAGTTCTACGCTGCAGTCTGGAGTTAAACGCCAGAAACACATCACGAACCAGAGTTGAACGCCAAAAACACGTTACAACTTGGCGTTCAACTCCAAAAGAAGCCTCTTCACGTGTAAACTTCAAGCTCAGCCCAAGCACACACCAAGTGGGCCCCGGAAGTGGATTTATGCATCAATTACTTACTTCTGTAAACCCTAGTAGCTAGTTTAGTATAAATAGGACTTTTTACTATTGTATTTACATCATCTTATGATTTTTAGTTCAACTTTGGATCATATTGATCACGTTGGGGGCTGGCCATTCGGACATGCCTGAACATTCTTCACTTATGTATTTTCAATGGTAGAGTTTCTGCACTCCATAGATTAAGGTGTGGAGCTCTGCTGTTCCTCATGATTTAGTGCAAAGTACTACTGTTTTTCTATTCAATTCAACTTATTCCGCTTCTAAGATATCCATTCGCGCCCAAGAACATGATGAATGTGATGATTATGTGACGCTCATCATCATTCTCACCTATGAACGCGTGCCTGACAAACACTTCCGTTCTACATGCAATCAAGCTAGAATGAGTATCTCTTGGATATCTAATACAGGGGACCGAGTCCGAGATATTAGAGTCTTTGTGGTATAAGTTAGAACCCATAGATGGTCATTCCTGAGATCCAGAAAGTCTAAACCTTGTCTGTGGTATTCCGAGTAGGATCTGGGAAGGGATGGCTGTGACGAGCTTCAAACTCGCGAGTGTTGGGCGTAGTGATAGACGCAAAAGGATCAATGGATCCTATTCCAGTATGATCGAGAACCTCCAGATGATTAGTCGTGCCGTGACAGAGCATTTGGACCTTTTTCACAGAGAGGATGGGATGTAGCCATTGACAACGGTGATGCCTTACAGAAAGCTTGCCATGGAAAGGAGTAGGAATGATTGGATGAAGACAGCAGGAAAGCAGAGGTTCAGAGGAACGAAAGCATCTCTATACGCTTATCTGAAATTCTCACCAATGTTTTACATAAGTATTTCTATCTTTATTTTCCATTTATTTATTATTATTATTCGAAAACTCTATAACCATTTGATATCCGCCTGACTGAGATTTACAAGATGACTATAGCTTGCTTCAAGCCGACAATCTCCGTGGGATTGACCCTTACTCATGTAAGGTTTTATTACTTGGACGACTCAGTGCACTTGCTGGTTAGTTGTATCGAAGTTGTGAATGAAAAATGATTTATTAAGACGTGCGTACTAAGTTTTTGGCGCCGTTGCCTGAGATCACAATTTCGTGCACCAGCGTCGGTCCTGAATTATGCTCGGTTTCTTCTTGTCGATCATTATTGTTTTCGATTCAGGTATTATTCAAGTTAGCAATTTAATTTGCCATTCTTTGGTTCTCTTCGTCCATGCGCTGGTTGGCTTGCCGTAACTCGGTCATCATCTGAAGGAGTTCGGATGGTGTGGGTGGAAGTTGTTCAGCCATGACTTCAAGCGAGAACCCCGAGGCCGATGATATATGGAAGGGATTATATTCTCGGCCCCACAGTGGGCGCCAATTGTTCTTGTATGGATACCTAAAGGGAGATCTCGGTCTCTAGGAATCGATGCCGAGTTGTTGTCTTCGGTGCCGACCTTTGAGCCTTGTGGAAAGCCGAGCTTTACTCCGAAGGGATGTCCACTTGCGCAGAGCGTGAGCAAGAAACAAGGGGGGAGTGTATCTACAAAGGCACTCCGAAGCTTAAGTCTGTATTGAGAATTCAATGTGTCTTTAGGATAGGAGATAATACCTTTTGTAGGTGAAAATGTACCAGTCCGTTATGCTTCTACTTCATTGCCTGTATTAAAGAGCCATAATAACTAATAAGGGTGAAATGTTAGGTTGGACGTTTCACTTTTGTAAAGCAGTCCGTTAAGCTGGTTTGTAACGTAAGTTGTCGATTTATGACGTTGATTGCCGATTAGTAACTGTAACGCCGATTAATAATGTAGCGCCGATTAATAACGTAAGTTTCCGAGTTATGGTCTGTAATGCTGATCTTATAACGGTCCTGATCAATAATAATAATAATAATAATAATAATAATAATAATAATAATAATAATAATAATAAAATGTTTACTAAAAATTATGTTTGTAGTTTAAAAGCTTCACGTAAAAGAAAACCACAAACGAAAGGACAAGCTATTAGGGGTGTAAGTTATCGAATCGGGTCGAAAAATACTGTAAAACTGAACTGAAATTTATAAAAACCGAACGAAAAAATGAAAAAATTATTTTTTTTTTGTTTTTTTTATTTAACCAATTGGTTTGATTCGGTTTTCGGTTGGCTTGGTAGAAACCGAACCGAACCGAAAAAGGTGTTCCATAGTGGTTTTTTTTTACCGGTTTATCCTTAGTTTAACCTAGTAATAAAAGCCTAAATTTGAAATCCCTAACTCTCTTTCCCTTTCACTTGCGCAGTCACCCTCACCCAGACACCCCCTCACCCACAGCTCACTTCCATCTTCCATTTTTCCTCCTCCATGCAACCATGCTTGAAAGAATGAGAGCCTGAGAGAGCCAGAGAGCGTTGTCCACCATCAAGAAAGTCATCCATTGTTGCTCGAAGTCGTCGTAAGTCGTCCATTCATCTCCGTCGCAGACTCATAGGCGTAGCAAAGAGCTGGAGAGCGTCGTCGTCTAGCCCGCAGTGTCGTCCAGTTCGCACCCTCGTGTAGTCCGCGCCGTCATCTAGTCCACACCTTCACAACAAACCCTAAGCGGAGCAGCACTCCAATCGCCGAGCCCTCTCCTGCAAAAAGCAACTGAACAATGTTTTGTTCGGAGGTTAGAATTTGATTTTCAAATTTTTATAGTTGATTAAAGGCACATATATTAGTTAAATTCACAAATCAATATATTGTTCAGTCATTTTGCAAAGAATAATCCATTTTTTTAATTTTGCAAAAGTTGACAAATACTCTTTGTAGTTTGTACATTGAAAGTGTTTCTTACATTTTCAAAATAAATCAACTTTAAAGTAATTAACTAATTTAATTTGTTATCAACTTATCAATTGTCATAGTTTATAAAATTTAAATTTGTTATCAACTTATCTTAATTAGAAAGATGAGTTTGACTAAAATTATTGTCCCTGATTATTGTTGCTAGTCTGTTCTTAATTAGGAAGATGAGTTTAACTAAAATTTCTGTCTCTGATTGTTGTTACTGGTCTGTGCTTAATTAGGAAGATGAGTTTGACTAAAATTATTGTCCCTGATTATTGTTGCTTGTCTGTGCTTAATTAGAAAGACGAGTTTGACTAAAAGACGAGTTTGACTAAAATTATTGTCCTTAATTGTTGTTGCTGGTCTATTCTTAATTAGGAAGATGAGTTTGACTAAAATTATTGTCTCTGACTGTTGTTGATTGTTCAATAGCTTATATTTATAGTTTATAATCTATATTGATTTCTTTGTTTTGTTTTTGTAGAAATTGCACCAATCGGAGAAGATGATGATGAATCTGGTGTGGATTCAGATTAAGCATGGTGGTTGTTTTGGATTTTTTTTAGTTTTAAAGTGGCTGTTTCGGTCTTTTTTTATTTTTAAGTGTATTCTTTTTTGTTATTTGTTAGACTTTTCTAATTATCTTTGTTTTTATGTTTAATTGTTAGGACAAGTTGAAATTTTATTGAATTTGGATGTGATGTACTGACGTTGGGATTTTTGCCAGTAAAGAAGTTCATAAAAACAGTCGCGTTGTAGATATAGTCTCTAAACCAACAAAAATCCCTTCGTGCAAATGTTTTGGTTGTCACAAGTAACAAACCCCTTAAAAATTGTTAACCGAGTATTCAAACCTCGGGTCGTCTTCTCAAGGAACTGCAAGGAAGTATGTTCTTATTATTGGCTATAAAGGTTGTAATCGGGGTTTAGAAGATGAGAAGCAAGTGATTTGAATGACAAATAAAGTAAATGGTAGTTAAAATAAATAAATACTGTAAAGCAAACTTTTGGCAAGGTAAGAGAAATTGGAAGTCCAACTTAGTTATCTCTCTCTCAACAATCATGAAAGTTGAATCTAGATTCCACTTAGTTAACCTTTACTAAAGCAAAGGAAAGTCAATGGACTAATTAGTTTGACCTTCGAATCCTATTTAATTCCTAAGAAAAAGTTGGGATTATTGAAGTTCAATTCAATTAGCAAGATAGCGATTATCAGTTATGTTGAGTTTGATAATGTTGAGTTACTGATTTCTTAACCAAGACCAAAAGGGAAAAAGTAAAATTGTTGGAATAAAAATGTCCTTAGATGGGAAGCAATAATAACTTAAATTAAAGAGAACAATAATAAACTAAAATACCTCAAATAATCATTAATTCAAATAATAATATGGAAATGGTTCATAAGCCAAATTGGCAACATCTGTAGATACGAATAAAAGCATTAAAGTAAAAGTAGCATAGAAACATAAATTAAAGTAAATATTAAACCTGGATCGAGAGTCACTCTTACAAACTAAGAGAAGTCCTAAATCCTAATCCTAAGAGAGAGAGGAGAGAACCTCTCTCAAACTAAATCTAAATCATGGAAAGTGAAAATTGGCGAGCTCCCTTTTGAATGGATGCATTCCTCCACTTTATAACCTCTAATCTGTGTGTTCTGTACTTGGATCTGGGCCAAAAAGGGCTTCAGAAATCGCTGGGGGCGTATTCTGTAAATTTTGATACGTGGCCTCTGTCACGCGTCCGCGTGGGTCACGCGGCCGCGTCATCTGGAGCTTTTCCTTGCCACGCGGTCGCGTCAATCACGCGTCCGTGTCGTATGCGTTATATTTAAGGCGCGCAGTCGCGTCAGTCATGCGGCCGCGTCGCTGCTTCTTCGCTTCTGGCATGCGATCGCGTCGTCCATGCGATCGCGTGGATACCAGTTTCTGCAAAACTCCATTTCGCACTTTCCTTCCATTTTTGTACGTTTCCTCTTCCATCCTTTAAGTCATTCTGCCTTAGAAAATCTGAAACTACTCAACACACTAATCACGGCATCGAATGGAAATAAAGGTAATTAAAATAATTGATTTTAAAGCTTAGGAAACATGTTTTTCACATACATCACATAATAAGGAAGGGAAAATAAAACCATGCAATTAATATGAATAAGTGGGTGAAGGATTGAATAAATCACTCAAACTAAGTACAAAATAACTCACGAAATATGGGTTTATCAACCTCCCCACACTTAAACAATAGCATATCCTCATGCTAAATCCAAGGTAAAGAATAAGGTAAGGTTAAAGTGGTGGAATGTTATGCAATGCAACCTATTCTAAATGCATCTACCTAAATGAGTCATGCAATTCCAATTTATCCACTCATATATAAAGCTTACATGTAGTCAAATTAATTCACATTCTCAAGGAGTCATATATATATATATATAGATAGCCAACCCTTAAATAATAAAGCATTTTAGCAAATGAGATGGGAAATAAAAATATTGTACAAACTTGCAAAACAATTAGTAAATTAAGCACATATATATGTTGATGAGTTATTGAACCCTCACTAGATTTTGTGTTTACCCTCTAGTCACTCAGTGTTTATTGGGTTTATTCACTCTACTTTTCTTTTTATTCTTACTTTCTATAACTTTGTTCTTCATCTAACCAATCAACAATTATAGAGTACAGTCATACCAAAAGTCATGAGGTCTTTAATTAAGGTTGTAATGGGACCAAGGTAAAGGTAAGGATATATGTATAAGGCTAAGTGAGCTAATAAGTGAATCCTTAATTAGATTAAGATCTCACCTAACATACATATTTAGTAGAACAAAACTTCTTTACCAATTTTCCCATATTATCCCACTTGTTGTTACATGCTCATGTTTCAATTTTATTTTTATCCCATGTGCATTGCTTTATTTTGCATTGAGGAATTCTTTTGTATCCTCTTTTATTGAATGCTGAAAATAACTTCTCTTTTTTTTTTAATGCACATGGTAATTGAATCACTTTGATTTCTTATGAGCATGCTTCCCAAATTTTATTTTATTTCTTTTAACTTTTCTACCTTTTGTTTCTATCATCCATGTTCCCAATAGGTTTCCCTCATTTTAATCTATTCATAATTTTCTATCTTAAGCTAACCAAGGATTCAACTTGGAATTTTATTTTGTTTTTCTGCTTAAGGCTAATAGTGTGGCTAAATAGAATAAAAGGGATTTTAAAGGCTCAAGGGGGCTAACAAGGGTGATGTGAAAGGTAGGTTATTTTGGGGTAAGTGAGCTAAAATCAAATGATGGCCTCAATCATTCTTTTGGTATGTATCTATATTCTATAATTGGACATATATATTAAAGCAAAGTAAAGAACATCAGAATAAAAAGAAGCAAAACACACAGGAATGAAATTATGGTTTAAATGCAACCATACAATTAAGCTCAAGACTCACAGGCTGTGTGTTCTCTAACTCAAGCATCATATATCATTCATATCTGTTATGCAGGTTTAGTTAAAAATTCCCATTATTCTCATAAAAAAATTATTTAGGGTAGCCTTTAAAGTTTTAATGTTCCTCCTTGATGAAATGTTGTCAACTTAACTATATGATGTAATGCTATATATACAAAGTTTATGGATTTAAATCTGTTATGTTCAATTTCCTAGCTTACTTCTTTTTTATATTTTTCAATTTAACTATGCTATCTTATGATAAAAAGGGTAAACTATACTAATTAATCCACTAATAAGTCAGAATTGCAAACTAAACTAAACTAAAAATATGAACTAAAAATGCAAAATGCAGAAATAGAGTAAAAATACATAAAAGCAGCAATGTATAAGTACTCAGAAAATAACAGTAAGAAAAAAAGAAAAATACAGAAAAATATCAAAAATAAAAAAAATGAGATGTAGTGGTTCACCAAAATAAAACGCCAGAGATGGCGACCTCCCCACACTTAAAATGAAGCATCGTCCCTGATGCTCAGTCAAGCCGGGTGTGAAGGGGTGGGTGTCATCACTGGTGGGTGGTGGTTCACGGAGGGCAGTGGCGGGAAGGGGGTGGAGGAGTAAGAAAGAAGAAGAAAGAAGGGGAGGGAAAGGAAGGGTGTAGGTGGTGGTGGCGTCTGGGGGTGGTGGTGTTAGGCGGTGGTCGGGGCGGCGGCAATGGTGGTTGGGTGGTGGTTGAGAGGAGAAGAAGAAGAGAGGGAGGAGAGGGTTGGGGGGCTGCACGACTGATAGGGTTCGCGTGGTTGGGGGGGTTATCTTTTCAAATCCACGCGATCGCGTGGGGGACGCGGTCGCGTGGTGGGGGTGATAGTGGAATGACGCGATCGCGTGGGTCGTGCGATCGCATGAAAGGGGTGGAAGAGGGGATGATGCGATCGCGTGGGTCGCGCGATCACGTCGCTGGAAATTGTGCTAAACGCATGACTCCAGCACCGTTTCAGCGCAACTCTCTGTCTCCTTCTGGGGTGACGTGCAATCCATGTGATGCGATCGCGTCGCTCACGCGGTCGCGTGGGATTGGTATTGTGCAAGTGACGCGATCGCATGGGGCATGCGATCGTGTGAGCCAATTTGTGCAAAACGCACAAGGGCCGCACGATTCCAGCCTAACTTTCTGGACGTTGGATTTTTACGCCGATCTCCAGGGCACGCGGCCGCGTGGTTGACGCGGCCGCGTGGTTGACGCGGTCGCGTGGATAGTGTTTTCGCAATATGACGCAATCGCATGGGGCATGCGGTTGCGTCGTGCATCCCTTTTTTTTATATGTAAGATAAATGCAGAATGCAATGATTAATATGAATGCTATGCATGATTTCAGGTTCAATGAAGTAAAATGAAAAGGAAATAAAAATGAAAGCAATTAACAAGAAATAAATTGAAAAAGAAGCGACTATACCATGGTGGGTTGTCTCCCACCTAGCACTTTTAGTTAAAGTCCTTAAGTTGGACATTGGAGGAGCTTCCTGCTAGGGCGGCTTATGTTTAAATTCGTCCAAAAATCTCCACCAGTGCTTGGAATGCCAATAGCCTCCGGGATCCCAAACTAGGCATGCAAAGCTTCTGAACAGCTTCAAACAGATTGTTAGGCTCCCGGGGTGACAAACGTCAGAATAAACTCCATGATCCCAAGCTTTGCTATTAAATCTACCTCCGTCTTGGTCTATATGTTTCCATCCGGGCAGTTTAAAAAGTAGAATCTCACCATGGTGACCAAACGTTCTCCGTGATCCATGAAATTGAGCATGATACCAATCCGTGTATTTCGAGGTGAAGCGTGGAACCTTATTGAACCTTGTGCACCAACTCTGAGTACGAGCTATTTCCCTCTTACTCTTAAAGCCGCAAAGAGCTCTAAGCTGGCCATCTGTTTCAAGCAAACCATATTCAAGTGAATAAGTAAAGTTATAGGTTAAGAATTGTACCCACTTGAAGCTTGTATTAGGTGGTAATGGCCTTGGGATAGGTGTTTTCGGTGGTTCTGTAAGTTCTACTCCCTTGTGCTCTTCTGTGAATTCCTCCACTTCCTTGCAAGGCTCTACAATTGTATCTGTGTCCTGGTCAAAGTCTTCTATGTCTTCCTCATCACTTGAGTCATAGATTGGAGGTTGAGGGAAATCTACCTCCGCATCATCTTCATATTCACTTGGGGAAGATTCTTCGATCTCAGAGAATTCACTTGCGGATGCAAGTTCATTACTAAGAGAGCTAGACTTGTAACTATCACTATCAAGGGGATTTGCTTCTTGGATTATTCCGTCTGATTCTTCATAAACAACTTGCCTTGGAGATTGTACAATATCTTCCTTAGCATCAACTGTAGCGTCCTTGACGGAGTTTTCCTCAGTTCTGGATTCCCATGGAGGTTCAGCATCTCCTAGATCTTCAACCAACTCTTCTTCTTGAACAATGACAGCTTCTTCTACTTGTTCTAGTACGAATTCATTCTCTGTCTTGTCCACTGGAGTTTCGGGTATCTCCTTTATGCTACGCTCTTCGTTAGACTGTTCACATGGGGCTGTGGCTGATCCTTGTGTATTTGAGCGCCTAGAAACCCATTGAATTACTGCTTGCTCCAGTTGTCGAATGGTTGTTTGAAGTTTATTTACTGTTTCCTTTAGGCGAACCTCTACTTCTCGGGTAGCTGGACTTGGACATGATACATAGGAAAGTGGCGGTGATTGGGAGTGATTGGATTGGTACTGGGATAAGGAAGGATCATATGGTGACGAATGGTGAAGAGAAGCTTGTGAGTGTGGTGGTTCGAGGTTATGTTGAAAGGATGGTTTATATGCACGGGGTGGGGCTTGTTGGTAGTTACAAGGTTGTCCACCATATCTTTCAGCTGGGTATGCACGGTAGAATGGTCTTTGTCTAGGATATCTCGGAGGGTGTTGTTGCCTAAAGGGTTGATTAGATCCTCTTGGCTCCATCCATCCTTGATTGGTCTGACCTTGATGCACATTCCTGCTGTAACTTCTATTTCCTTCAACAAAGTTAGAACCAAACTCAAAGCGAGAGGGGTGAGAATTCATGGTAGCAAATAAAGATAAAAAGGAAAAACAAAAATAAATAAACAAGCAAAAGAAAAATATTTACAATAACCAATAATAAGGCACACGTTAGCAGTTCCCCGGCAACGGCGCCATTTTGACGTTGGGATTTTTGCCAGTAAATAAGTTCATAAAAACAGTCGCGTTGTAGATATAGTCTCTAAACCAACAAAAATCCCTTCGTGCAAACGTTTTGGTTGTCACAAGTAACAAACCCCTTAAAAATTGTTAACCGAGTATTCAAACCTCGGGTCGTCTTCTCAATGAACTGCAAGGAAGTATGTTCTTATTATTGGCTATAAAGGTTGTAATCGGGGTTTAGAAGATGAGAAGCAAGTGATTTGAATGACAAATAAAGTAAATGGCAGTTAAAATAAATAAATACTGTAAAGCAAACTTTTGGCAATGTAAGAGAAATTGGAAGTCCAACTTAGTTATCTCTCTCTCAACAATCATGAAAGTTGAATCTAGATTCCACTTAGTTAACCTTTACTAAAGCAAAGGAAAGTCAAGGGACTAATTAGTTTGACCTTCGAATCCTATTTAATTCCTAATAAAAAGTTGGGATTATTGAAGTTCAATTCAATTAGCAAGATAGCGATTATCAGTTATGTTGAGTTTGATAATGTTGAGTTACTGATTTCTTAACCAAGACCAAAAGGGAAAAAGTAAAATTGTTGGAATAAAAATGTCCTTAGATGGGAAGCAATAATAACTTAAATTAAAGAGAACAATAATAAACTGAAATATCTTAAATAATTATTAATTCAAATAATAATATGGAAAGGGTTCATAAGCCAAATTGGCAACATCTGTAGATACGAATAAAAGCATTAAAGTAAAAGTAGCATAGAAACATAAATTAAAGTAAATATTAAACCTGGATCGAGAGTCACTCTTACAAACTAAGAGAAGTCCTAAATCCTAATCCTAAGAGAGAGAGGAGAGAACCTCTCTCAAACTAAATCTAAATCATGGAAAGTGAAAATTGGCGAGCTCCCTTTTGAATGGATGCATTCCTCCACTTTATAACCTCTAATCTGTGTGTTCTGTACTTGGATCTGGGCCAAAAAGGGCTTCAGAAATCGCTGGGGGCGTATTCTATAAATTTTGATACGTGGCCTCTGTCACGCGTCCGCGTGGGTCACGCGGTCGCGTCATCTGGAGCTTTTCCTTGCCACGCGGTCGCGTCAGTCATGCGTCCGCGTCGTATGCGTTCTACTGAAGGCGCGCGATCGCGTCAGTCATGCGGCCGCGTCGCTGCTTCTTCGCTTCTGGCATGCGATCACGTCGTCCATGCGATCGCGTGGATACCAGTTTCTGCAAAACTCTGTTTCGCACTTTCCTTCCATTTTTGTACGTTTCCTCTTCCATCCTTTAAGTCATTCTGCCTTAGAAAATCTGAAACTACTCAACACACTAATCACGGCATCGAATGGAAATAAAGGTAATTAAAATAATTGATTTTAAAGCTTAGGAAACATGTTTTTCACATACATCACATAATAAGGAAGGGAAAGTAAAACCATGCAATTAATATGAATAAGTGGGTGAAGGATTGAATAAATCACTCAAACTAAGCACAAAATAACTCACGAAATATGGGTTTATCATGTACTCTTATTATTTTCGTGGTTCTGAAAATCAGACCGGATTGGCCAGTTGAACCGGTCCGATCGTGAACCGACAGCTTTAATGGTTTGGCTTATTATCTAAAACCGGCCAACTAAAAATCAGACGTGAACCATTGAACCGGCCGGTCAAACCGAAACCGAAACTGTCCAATTTCAGTAGCACGACGCCGTTTCATTAAAAAACAGAGAGAGATGCCAATTCCCAGCCTTGTGCCCCCAACCCCAAGCCCCTTCCTTCAGAAATCAGATTTTAGAGAGCAACAACAAAGAACTGCTGCCCGCAACCATAGCCTCCACCACCGCCTTATGCCTTTGTTGCCGCTGTGACGTCCGTCGCACCGACCCCTGTTCGCTCTTAGACTCGCCAGTCGCAGGCACGCTGTTTCTTTCTCGAGCGTCCGTCGTCTTCGTCTTCTCACCATCATGCTAGCCATCGTCTTCGTCTGCTGACTCTGCTCGCCGTCTCAGACCGAATGTCAGTGCTCACGCTCACTTGTTCTTCATTTTTTTAATGCTCTGTTCAGAAATCAAATCACATGATGATTGATTATTGAATGTTTTGTGATTTTATTGAAGAAAAACCCTTCCCCATTCCAATCTCCTTCCTTCGAGTTCAGAGAGCAGAAGCTCAACCAAGAAAAAACCCTTCTCCATTCCAATCTTGTCGCCGTCTGTCGGAGTGAGAGACTACTATTGCCGCCTCCGTTGCACTCAAGAACTTCTATCTTCGTGCTATCGGCGTTTGCTACTTCGCTCCATTCCAATCTAGTGCTTGTTCTTCGTGTTTTTTTTTATTGTCTGCCCAGAAATCAAACCCTCTTCGTGCTTGTTCTTTGATGGTCAATGATCGTTGTTTTTTAATGCTCACTGCTAGTATTCTCACTGCTGGTGTTTTGTGCTTTCATTGATTGATGATTATTGATTAAGTAATGTGTTGCTATTTTTTTTTACTTTTTGCTTCAGTTAATTGGAAGCCCTGTCAGTGCTTAGTGCTTGTTTTTGGTTGATTGGCTTTGCTCACTGTTCTTGACTAATTAATCATGTTACTGGCTTATTGATTGATGATAAATTGATACTAATAAATTGATTACTGGCTTGTTCTTGCTGGTTCTTACTTTTTTTTGTCTGCTGTTAAATTTTGTTAAAGTTTCTTGATTTTGTTGTTAATTATTGTGCCGAGCTTGTCAAAATTTGGTTGAAAATTTTGTTAATTTTTGTTAAAGCATGTTAATTTTTGTGTTAACATTTTGAAAACTATGTTAAAAATTTGATGGTGCATCTTTTAGGTATCTTCTACAATTATCTGAAAACACATTTGATTGGATGTTTGGAAACATTTAATATTATCAATGTATTGACTATTAAACAAACATGTTCTATAATTTTATAACATAGCAATACACATGTTTTATAATTTTTATTATGTTGATGATTTATTGATTGTTTTTTATTGTGTTAATGAGAGTTGTTCAATAATTTATTTATTATTTTATTTTAAAACATTTTTTTTATTAGACCACAGTTAGATCGGTTGGACTAGTAAGCCAATAATTAGAATGGTTCGATGATCGGTTCAATTCTCAGAACCTTAGACTTATTTTAGTTTATTGACTGTTTTAAACTTTATTTTATAATCATTTAAATTCTGTTTATTAACTTTAAAAAAATTAAAAAAATCGACCAAACCAAACCACTAATGATTCGATTTGATTCGGTTCAATTGTGTCACAAACAATAAATTAAACAATTGATGTCATCAAAGAACCAAACAGGTCGACTTAGTTAATTTTTGGTCTAAAACCAAACCAAACCAATTACACCCCTACAAGCTATGTAGTTGCCAGTGACAATAAAACATAACGTAACACCTTACTCCTATTTGGAATTGAGATCCGACACCATATAAGAAGGGATTTGTCTCTGAAAAACTCTGATTTTACTTCTTGCGATAAATTTGACAATTTATTTATGATTCACATACATAATAAAATTATGATGAATTTTAGGGACTAGTAGATTTTGTGATTTGTAATCATCAATTAACTATTATTAATATTTTTAATGGTATAAAATTATATCTAATAGTATAAAATTACTCATTCGTTTTTGCTAGTTAAGTACTAGTTAGATTTAAATAAAAATGTTAGCCCGCTAATTTTTTTTCTTAATTATTTTAGTTTTCTGCGACCATAATAGCCAAAATGTTGAACATATTTTATATTAAATCATTTAGTTAAAGTCTATCGATTTTCAATCATTACGTTTACATAAAAATATCTTCATACAACTTCACGTAACTGATTTGAAGAGGTGTAACATAAAATATAGTTGAATTGAAGCTTGCCAAATTAAAAATTTCAAAGTGTTGCTTTTATTTGTCGAAATCATTTCTCATTAATACTCTCACTTTCGTTTTATAATACTAAGACTTTAAATATTTAATATAGCTAACAGAGTTAATAGTCAAAATTGTTTCTGAAAGATACTCTCATCTCCATTTTCATCCTCGAAAGATAAAATTAATCAAAAGTGTCCTCGAAAGTTACTCACGTTGATCGAGTTCGTCCTTCCGTCATCTCAGTTGCTGAGGTGTCTAACGTTTGTCGAGCTGGAACGTTAAGTGCCAGCGTGGCACACTCCAGCACGACTACCGTTAATGCTGATAAGATATGTATGCTTATTTAGCTCAAATTAGTCCTAATGTTACAACCCTAACCTAACCCCAATCTGAAGCATAAATGTGCGTGATTCTCGTAGTAGATGACCCTGTATGTTTGTTGAGTCGCTGTTATGATGAGTGGAAGCCGCAGCGGTTACCTGCCGTCTCAGTCTATCGGTAGCCATGGTTCCAACTCTTCCATGCGACGGAAGAAGAAGATCAATGACCAGACATGCTTGTGCGGGTTGAAGACGACAATCAAGAAGTCCGGTACAAGAGAGAATCCAGATAGGTTGTTCCACACTTGTGCAAGATACTCGGTGAGTTAGGTTAGGATAAATTAAGTTTGTTTTCCATTTTCCTATGTCTATTTTGCTGTGCAGTTGAAATTGATTTTTTTTTTGAAAATATTCAGAAGGGAAGCCACTGCAACTTCTTTAGAGGGGTTGATGATGATGGGTATGCAGCAGGGGCAGAAACTGATGCAGAGGTTGGTGGTGACTATGATGAATGGAGATTGAATGTGTCATGGAGATTGGGTAGCTTGGAGGGTGAAGTTAGAGCAATGAAGATGCTAATAATGTACGTCTCAGTTGCAATGGTTGTGGCTACTATCTTTTGTGCATCACTGTTGTTCACATCAATCTCCAAGTAAAGCCACAGATAGAGTGTTATATTGTTGTGTTTTAGAGGTGTTGTTAGAGTTTTGAGATTGAATTAGTTGATATGTAATGATGATATGACTTATGAATGAAAGAAGGGTTTAATTGTGTTTAATTCAACATAAACTTGTTGTTTGAGCATGATGGGTTTCACTGAAAATACATGATGGTGATGTTTGAACCCTAAGTATTTATTCACCAAAAAGTTGTATACATCAGAATAATCAAGATCATTATAATCCATAACAAACATCATAATCATATCATATTGTCTTAGTAGACACACCACATGGGTAATCAAGGATCCAGAAGTTAACAGAGCAATCCAAAGAAAAAGTTCCATAGCATTGTTCACTTAAACCAAAACAACATAATAGACCTAACTAAAATGATCCTGATCACACAACCAGTTTACACAGCCCTGCTCCCAAAAAGCAAAGTTGCAACTACATACAAAATATATTTCCTAGTTAAAGATGTTATTCTTTCTTTCTTGGACGCTTGAAGCCTAGGGTAGGCACGAATGTCATGAAGATTTGCATCTTCTTTGCAGTTGCAGAAGTTGTTCCTTTCAATTTCTCAGTAGATATGGCCACAGGTGACTTGGTGGAGGCATTCAATCTTGCCTTGCTTTTAATGACATGCAATTTGGGTGGCCTGCCTCTCTTTGCACCCTGCATAGGCCAGTTGCAGAACCATTATTTTTCAAGTAAATAAATGCAATTGGTCTAGAAGATAAAGCAATAAGTAAATAACCTGAGGGTCTTGAACAGGCGGTTGGGTATCTTGCATTGGTGGGATTCCTTCTGGTTGGCTGACTTCCACATCAAGTTGTGGCTAGACTGGTGGAGGAGGGAGATAATGGGATTGAACTTCGTTGTTGGTGTTTGCTTCATCTGTAGGGGGAGCAGGCTCTTTAACAAGGGCAAGCTGAAGTTGCATTTGCCTAGCTTGTTCCTCGGCATCCTCTTTTTTCTTTTTTGCACAACTTCTCTTGTTATGGCCAACTTCACCACAATACATGCACCTGATTGGGTTGTACTTCCTCTTCATCTTGGTGCTTGACCCAAAACTGGCTGTTCTCCCTTATCTTTTCTCCTCTTCTTGGTAGGCCTGCTGGGTTTTGGCTTAATTGGGGGTGGGACAGGGGCATGTGACGATGTTTTCTACCACAGATCTTGTCCTTTTACTAGGTTAACATTGAAACAGTATGTCCTTTTATACGCCTCTATTGTCAACCATTCATGAAAGTACTCCTCAGTCCTCTTACCATTTTTATCCTGAATGGCTGAAATCACATGCATACATGGCATCCCTATGGCCAACACGGACAAATGTAATGAAAAAATTAAAAATAACTCTGACTAAGAGAGGCTAAGGGAAGGAATGAAAGGGTTTGGTTAATTTACCTGTGAGTTGCCAGAACCTACAACTGCAAGTGTGCTTTCCCAAGTCCACCACCATGTTTGTGGGCCAGCCATGAACTTCAAACAATTCCTCTTTATTATCCCCACACTATTGGGGAGCTCAGTGACTAGATAACTTTGTCATGGCTTCTAGTCTGCTTTGCTGAACCGAGGGTAAAATTCTTTGATAAGTGCTCAACTTGAGTTTGTCATCGACTATGCTCTTCATAATTATTCTTCTCACCTCTTCAGCCAAAGTCAAAATAGGCTTGGTCCTTTCATGCTTGATTTTAGCATTGAATGATTCGCAAGTATTGTTGCAAATATTGTCATTCTTGGGATCCTCACTGAAGTACGCTTTCGTCCAAGCTTCCTTTGGTCACTTTTCAAGATACTGCCAAGCCTGCTCATTAATGACCTTAACTCTCTTCATGTTCCTCTCAAACTCATTGCGTGTTCTTGATATAGCACACTCCCAAACCAGGTTTTTCAACTCTGTGCTACCCCATTGTTTTGAAAAATTCTGCCACAGATGCCACACACAGAATCTGTGCTGGGCACTAGGCATGACTTCCTTGACTGCTGGAATAAGTCCCTGACCAAAAGAGACAAGCCCAAAAAGAGTGTTAATCATATCAACCCCTTAAAGATGATCATTAAATCAATTTAGTCCTACTAGTATATCTCATTAAATCAAATAAATCCCAAAACTATGTATATGAGTATGAAAATGGTCCTCACCTTCTGCATGTCTGAAATGATGCACAACTTGTTATCATTGTAGTTGCCAAGGTCTGACTACAACAGGTCCAGAAATTATTTCTAGTTGTCTTTATTTTTCACATCCACAATAGCATAGGCAAGGACAAAGATGTGATTGTTGGCATCCTGGGCACACGCAGTCAATATTTGCCCGCCGTGCAGGGTCTTAAGAAAAGCCCCATCCAATCCAATCATGGGTCTACACCCAGCCTTAAAACCTTTTTTACACGCATCAAGATACACATAAAACCTCTCAAATTGAGGAGGTTGGCATCGGGATTACACCAACTTGAACCGTAGACCCGGGATTACTTGTCAGCAATTCATTAGCATAGTGCCAGACTAACCCATACTGAGCAATTTCATCCCCATCTACCACTTTCCTAGCAGCTTTCAATGCTCTAGTGATGCAGGTGCTATTCAAATTTACATTACACTTCCTGACAAACCACTCATAAACTTCACGATGTCTCATAGTAGGGTTCTTCCTAAGTTTTGGAACAAGTTTGCTCAGTGTCCACTGTTGGGTGGCTGCCCTGTTTTTTCGCCTTCTAGGACAGATATGGTTGTCAACTAGGGTTTTAATCTGCCAGGACCCATCTTGCTTACTACGTGCACAGTATACTACCCAAGGACAGCCCTCAGCCTTACACACAGCCCTAACCCGAACCTTGTCATTCTTTGTAAACAATATATTTCTACCCAACTGGATTGTGTAGTCCCTAGTTGCTTGCATAAAATGTTCCTTTGATTTGAATATCATACTAACCTCAAATTTGAGGTCCCTGAACTTTGCCTTGTCATTATACTGAGGATAGACGATTGGTGATTCCTCATCAGAGTCCAATTCCTGGCCTGAGTCCTCAGAGTGCCATGAGTTGAGATCTGAATCACCTTCATCAACATTATTATCTTCTAGGTCTTCCAAATCAAAACCACAATGTAATTAGTCATTTTACCAAAATGAAATCACCAGCATATATCAATTGAGTTAGTCAAATACCTGAATCACAGTCATCCTCATCCTCAGAAGCTTCATAGCTTGAATCGTCAGTCTCTATTTCTTTTTCTGCTAATTTGGTTTTAGCAGGCTTGTGCTTCTCTTTGACCTCACTTTTTTTGTTCACCCTTGTAGAGTTCACACCATCATCACTGTCACTGCTATATTCATCATCTCCTAGTACCTTTGGAGGTTTGTAAAGGCTTTCCTCAGCACTCTCATAGGAGTCATGAGAGTCACTGTCTTCTTCAACCTCTAATGTCTTCACATGCCTTCCAACTCTTGTGGTGGTAGTGACCTTGGTCTTTCCTTTGGTCTAAGGTGGAGCAGGGGTAGGCTTGGTAGGCTGACTATAAAATTTTTTGGGCTGTGATGGAGTCTTAATAGTGCGGAATTTATAACCACAAACTAGCCGGCATGTGCACCGGGTCGTACCAAGTAATACCTCAGGTGAGTGAGGGTCGATCCCATGAGGATTGATGGATTAAGAAACAATGGTTAAGTGATTTACTTAGTTAGACAAATAGAAAAGAGTGTTTTGGTATTCAAAAGCATTAAACAGTAATTCAGAAATTAAAACAGCAAGCAATAAATTGATGAGAATAATATGTGGAGAAACAATTAAGGCTTCAGAGATATCTATTTTTTGGATTGACTTTTCTTACTAACTATTTTAATCATGCAAGATTTAATTCATGGAAAACTATATATGACTAAACCCTAATTCCTTAGACCTTCTTAGTCTACTCTAACTTTCATCAACCGCCAATTCCTTGGTCACTTAATTCCAATTAGAGGATGAAGTTCAATTCTAGTTCATATGCCACAAAAACTCTAATTACCCAAATATAAAAGGATTATATGTCACGTATCATGTTAAGTCCAGATAATTAGAATTTAGGAGAATATATTTTTAAGCTGTTGTTCAAGTAAAGAGCTTTTCCAAGTTATACAAGAACTCAATTAGAACAAGGGTCATACTTTCGTTCCACCCAAATTTATAAAATAAAGAACGAAAACGATTCTTGAAATATAAATTAGTACATAAATTAAAATAGAAAAATAATAGTATCAATCCATACAATAGACAGAGCTCCTAACCTTAACAATGGAGGTTTAGTTGCTCATGGTTCAGAGAGAAAATAAGAATTCTAAAAAAAATGTAAATTGTGGAATGAGGTAGGTGAGAAGAGAAGAGACCCGAATGGCTGATTCTTTTCCCTTTTATATCTAATCCTAATTAATGTAAAATATATTTCCTAAAAACTAAATAATATTTTTTCCTAATTATAAAAATAATAAAAGTTTAATAAAAAATAAATTAAGTTCTGCGTATAGCCTTTGTTGGAGTGAACGGGGACCACTGGAGATGTTGAGGTCCACGCTGAACTTGGCTTTTCCCAAGTTCAGCATGGATGATACAGTGGAGTCTTGTGCGCATAGGTTTGAGTCCATGCTGAACTTGACTTTTTCCAAGTTCAGCGTTGGATGTAACGCGTGGTTTCCCCTGGAAGCTTTCAAGTTCACGCTGAACTTGGCAGGGGCCAAGTTCACGCTGAACTTGGACGTGGAGTGGGTAGAATTTTCTGGAGAAGAAGTGTGTACTATTATATATCGTTGGAAAGCCCTAGAAGTTAGATTTCTAATGCCGCTAGAACCACATCAATTGGACCTATGTAGCTCAAGTTATTTCTGGTTGAGTGCAAGGAGGTCGGGGTTGACAACATCATTCGCTTTCTCCCCTTTCTGCTACAAAACTCCATCAAATCCACCCGAATGCTACCTGAAATAAACAGAAATGCACACAACTCAAAGTAGCATCCATAGTGACTAAAAGATATTTAAATCTTGATTAAACTCAACAATTTGAATGCAAATTTATTAGGAAAAGATAGAGAGGATGCTCACGCATCACAACACCAAACTTGAATTGTTGCTTGTCCTCGAGCAACCAAAATAAGTACATGATTAAGATGTGAATTTGCATGAGAAGTGAGAGTTTAGTCATGCTCAAGCCTATTCTTAAAAATGGGGTTTATTCATTGTAGCTCTGAACAGTTTTGGCATCTTACTCTCCTTTGAATCAGAGGAATGTCAGTGTCATTCGGAATTTGGAATCCGGATCATATTATGAATTCTCTGATCTTTATACTCCTATTCAATCCTTGAACACAGCAGAAATTACCTTAATTCTCTTTTCTTTGGTGCTTTGCACCTTGAGCCTAGCCGTGACTTTAAATGTTTTGTCTCAAACTTTACTTGACACAGAAACACCACAAGCACTTGACTGGGGAACTCTTTCTAAGTTATTGCTCTTTCAGTGTCTCTCAGATAGTGGTGCTCAAAGCCTTTGGCATACTCTGCTGAATGCATTTGGTCACGACTCTAAATATTCTGTCTCAAAGGTTACTTGAAACAAGAATACCACAAGCATATGACTAGGAAAACAACTCTTTGAGCTTTTGATTATTTCAAACTCTCTAGTCATTGATGCTCAGAGCCTTGGACCTTGCTTTTATGTTTATTTTGCTGTCTCTTTTGCTTTAAGGATTAAATTTTTGTTTATTTCAGAGAAATCATAATAATTCTCTAAATCCCTGTTCCTCATACATCAACATCCCTTGATTCAAATTCAAATATGCTCTGTTCATGTCATTCATTCAGAATTACAAATAATACCACTACATTTAAGTAAATATGATTAATCTTAGATATAAACTCACTCTTTTCATACATTACATCACTTCTTTCTCTTCTTTTGATTTTCAAGCTCAGTGAGCAATACATAAGACACTCTTTTTTTTTTCTTTTTGCATAAAAATGAACATAAAATAATGAAATAGGCAATAAGTTAACTAGACCTCGGAATTAAAATAACCACTGATCATGCAATAACAAAATAAATAGAAAACAGGAACCTAATCATAAAAATAACAGTAAAATGATAATGAGGATGAAAAGGAACTGAGCCACCTCAATCTCCCTGATGGGGATCTCTCTTCTCGGGCTGAGCTCCGTAAGGTCCTCTCAGACGGCTGTAATCCTGTCTCAGCTGCTAAATCTCCTGCAGCTGAGAGCGCTGATCCGCTCTAATCTCATCAAGGGATGTACAGAGATGCTCCCATCGGCTACTCTGTATGGCTCTCATCTCATCAACAGACGCCATGTACTGCTGCCAGTGGTTGTCATTGGCGACCCTCATCTGCTCCATGGAGGATGCAAGCTGCTGCCAATACTCCTGTGGTGGCTGATCTTGTCCCTGAGGCAGCTCTTCTTCATCTCCTTCCTCAGCCTGTTCTATGGGGTGCCTCCGATATTCCCTTGTCTATTCCAGCTGTTTCTTTGTGATTGGCTTCTCGGTTGGGATAGGAAAGTCATTCTCTATCTTCACTCTAGCAGCATCACAGAGGCGGAAGATGAGATGTGGAAAGCCCAATCTAGCATTGTCCTTGGTGTTGGTGACGATGTGGTAAAATTGATCAGCAATAACGTTTGCCACCTCCACTGGCTTTCCCAATAGAATACAGTGGATTATAACTGCTCGGTCCGCAGTACACTCGGACCGATTGCTCGTGGGCATGATGGATCGACGAATGAAATGGTGCCATCCTCTAGCCAAAGGCGTCAAATCACCTACTCTGATATGGCCGGATTTCCCTTCTGACTGGTTTTTCCACTGCGCATCTGGAATGCAAATGTCGGCAATTACTTGTCCCAGCCGCTGATCTCTGTACATCCTCTCACTGTAGGAATAAAATGATTGTTTGGTCTCTGGTATCTGGAGGGTCTATCTGATGGTCTCTGGGCTGAATTCAATGGTTTTTCCCCTTACAAAAGTTTTGTGGTCCCTTTCATTTATGCTAGACATATTCTTGTAGGTAATCCACATGTTCCCATAGAATTCTTGAACCATCAACTGTCCCGCCTGTGGTTGTGGATTGCATAGGACTTCCCATCCTCTTCTCTGAATTTCATGTGTAATTTCTGGAAGTTCATCCGGTTGGAGCTTAAACTGTACTTCTGGTAGAACCGGCCTCTTGCCAGTGATATCAAAAAAATGTTCTTCATGTAACTTAGATTTGAAGCGCCTTGAGTCATGAGAACCGGTTGCTAGTTCCTTTCCCTTTCTCTTTTTGGACAGTTGGATGGTCTTAGGTGCCATAAAGATAAATCAAATAAAACAGCGGAGCGGCAACACCAAACTTAAAACTATTGCTCATCCTCGAGCAAAATAAAGAAATACAAGGAGGAAGAAGAAAGAAATACAAAAATTAAAATAGCAGAAAATAAAAGACAATGCTAATTTTTTTTAAATTGAATTGAATTGAACGAAATAAAAGGAAAAAGAAAAATAGAGGAGAAGAGGGGGCGGGACAGGGGAACGGTGAAAGGTTGTAGTTAGTTGGGAATGGTGTAGAGTGGCTGTCAGGAGAGAAGAATAAAAGGGAAAGGGCGTTGGTTTTGTTATGGAGAATTGGGGGTTAGTGGCTTCGAAGTTCAGAGAGAGGGAATGGAGTGTGGTGGATTGTGGTTTGAGGTGGAAATTAGGAGGCTTTATATAGGCAGGGGTATGGGGTTGGTGGGAATCACGGGTTATTGGGGCTGGTTTCAAGGTTGGGGTTTGGTTGGAGTTTAGGAAGGGGGATATATGGGGAAAGGAAGAAAAGAAAGGCTGGGTTATGGGGAGGGCAAGGTCAGCGGAGGTGTTGTGTTGGGAAGGGGTGGGTCGTATAACTATGTGTGTGGTCAAGGGGACAAGGAATATTTTTGGGAAGGTGAGGTGGAGTTGGTCACGGGTTAATGTTGGAGGGGTATGGGCGTATGGCTGACAAGGAAGAAGTGTGGTCAAAGTTGGGAAGAGGGTTGTAGTGTATTGGGATGGTGGGGGAATATATGGGAAGGGGAAGGTTTGTTAAAGACAGGATGGGAAAGGGGCTGTGGTTGCAGATCGCAGGGGATCACAAGAAAGAGAGGGAATCAAGGAGTGTTGGTAATTGATCTGATGGATTTTGGTGGGATTTGAGCAAGATTTGGCATAGGATTCGTGTGCTTGTATGCCCAAATAGCGTGACTCACGCTGAACTTGAAAGATAGGAACGTTCAGCGCCGCATCTCCCGAAAGCTTCTCCACTCTCCACACTGAACTTGGTGCAGCCCAAGTTCAACGTGGGCCTTGCACTTCTTTTTTTATTTATTTTTTATTTTTTTTAATTTTTTTTTATAGATTCATTTTTTTATATTCCCACGCTGAACTTAGAGAAGGCCAATTTCAACGTGGGAATGGAAGTGGTAACTCTCACTTGGTACGCATGCATCCACGCTGAACTTGGGAAATTCCAAATTCAGCGTGGAGTCTGGCCCTGATTCACGTTAATTGCGTCGTTCTCCACGCTGAACTTGGGATTTTCCAAGTTCAGCGTGGACTTGGTAGTAAGAACTCCCTCTTTGCACGCTTCTAACCACGCTAAACTTGGAAAATCCCAAGTTCAGCGTGGAACTGGCAGAGACACCTTTCCAAATTACACGCACATGCCACACTGAACTTGGAAAATTCCAAGTTCAGCGTGGAATTGGCAGACTCAACCTTCTCCAGGGTGTTCCAAAATTTTTTCTAAATATCCGGTTCCTGTTTTAAAAATTCTGCATGATCAAAACACAAGTAAAATAAAGGAAAACAGTAAAAACTCAATAAAAATCAAACAAATGATATAATCAACTCAATGGAAAAATAACTAAGGATACGAAATCATTGGGTTGCCTCCCGACAAGCGCTTCTTTAACGTCACTAGCTTGACGGTCAGTTCTGCTAATTCAGCAGATGAGCGGACCTCTGGCGATCAATCGCGCCTCCAAGATAGTGCTTCAACCTCTGGCCATTCACTGTAAATTTCCTGTCAAAATTCTCTTCCTGTATTTCCACATGGCCATATGGTAAACCTCTGGCAACCACAAACGGTCCTGACCACCGAGATTTTAGCTTCCCGGAAAAGAGTTTGAGCCTTAAATTATACAGAAGTACTCTTTGTCCTCGCTCAAATACTCTGATGGCAATCTTCTTGTCATGAAATAACTTGGTTTTCTCCTTATAGAGCTTGGCATTCTCATAGGCTGAATATCTAAATTCATCAAGCTCATTCAACTGAAGCATTCTCTTAATTCCTGCAGCTTCTGAATCAAGATTCAGATACCTGATTGCCTAGTAAGCTTTATGCTCTAGCTCAACTGGCAAGTGACAGGCTTTGCCATAGACCAACTGATAAGGGGACATGCCAATAGGAGTCTTGTAAGCCGTCCGGTATGTCCAGAAAGCATCATCAAGCTTCCTAGACCAGTCCTTTCTTGAAATACTGACGGTCTTTTCTAGAATCTGCTTGAGTTTCCTATTGGAGACTTCAATCTGTCCACTTGTCTGAGGGTGATAGTGGGTTGCCACTTTATGACAGACTCCATATCTCTGCAGAAGTGAGTCCAGCTGTCTATTACAAAAGTGGCTTCCACCATCACTAATGAGTGTCCTTGGGACACCAAACTGACTAAAGATATATCTCTGAAGAAAGCTCATCACCACCTTGGCATCATTGGTGTGTAGAGCCACAGCTTCCACCCACTTGGACACATAATCAATTGCCACTAGAATATAGTTGTTTGAATGTGAGGGTGGAAAAGGTCCCATGAAATCAATACCCTATACATCAAACAACTCAACCTCAAGAATCCCCTGCTGTGGCATCTCATGGTTGGCAGGGAGGTTTGTGGCTTTTTCACATCTGTCACAATGCTTCACAAATTCTATTGAGTCCCTGAAGAGAGTCGGCCAGTAAAACCCGCTCTGAAGGACCTTTGTAGCTGTCCTTTCGCCACCGAAGTGACCTCCATAATCAGAACCTTGACAATGCCAAAGAATCTGATGTTTCTCCTCATCCAGGACACATCTCCAGATTATACCATCTGAACACCTTTTAAAAAGGTACGGTTCCTCCTAAATATAGTACTTTGCATCAATCAATAGCTTCTTTACTTGTTTCCTACTGTACTCCTTTGGAATAAAATTCATGGCCTTGTAATTTGCAATGTCTGCAAACCATGGAGCCTGCTGAATGAGGAATAATTGTTCATCCGAAAATGTCTCAGTCACAGCTATGGGTGGTTGTACTCCTTTTTCAGGCTCTATTCTGGAAAGATGGTCAGCTACTTAATTTTCTGACCCTTTTCTGTCCTTTATTTCAATGTCAAACTCCTAGAGGAGCAACACCCATCTGATTAATCTTGGTTTAGAGTCCTGTTTGGTTAGAAGGTACTTCAAAGCAGCATGATCAGTATAAACAATAACCTTAGAACCAATTAGATAGGATCTAAACTTATCAACAGCATACACAATAGCTAATAGTTCTTTCTCTGTAATTGTGTAATTCTTTTGAGCATCATTTAACACACGGCTAGCATAGTAAATGACATGTACAAGCTTGTCATGCCTCTGTCGTAAGACAGCTCCTATAGCAAAATCACTAGCATCACACATAAATTCAAATGGTAAATCCCAGTCAGGAGGAGCTATAATGGGAGCAGAAGTAAGGTTTGCTTTCAGAGTTTCAAAAGCATACAGGCATTCAGCATCAAACACAAAAAACATCAACAACCAATAGGTTGCTTAGTGGCTTAGCAATTTTTGAAAAATCCTTTATAAATCTTCTATAAAATCATGCATGACCCAAGAAACTCCTAACTGCCTTAACATTGGCTGGTGGTGGTAATTTTTCAATTACCTCCACCTTTGCTTTATCAACCTCAATCCCCTTACTTGAAATTCGGTGTCCAAGAACAATACCTTTTGTAACCATAAAATGACATTTTTTCCAATTTAAAACAAGGTTTGATTCTTGACACCGTTTCAAGACCAGAGATAAATGCTTAAGGCATGATTCAAAAGAATTACCAAAAACAGAAAAGTCATCCATAAATACCTCAATAAACTTTTCAACCATATCTGAAAAAATTTAGAGCATACACCTTTGAAAAGTTGCTGGAGCATTACAAAGTCCAAATGACATTCTTCTGTAAGTAAATACTCCAAAAGGGCATGTGAATGTTGTCTTTTCCTGATCTTGAGGGTCCACTGTAATTTGATTATATCCAGAATATCTATCTAGAAAACAATAAAAAGCATGACCAGCTAACCTCTCAAGCATCTGATCAATGAAAGGCAGGGGGAAGTGATCCTTTCTTGTAGCAGTGTTGAGCCTCCTGTAGTCTATGCACATTCTCCATCCTGTGACTATTCTTGTAGGAATAAGCTCATTCTTGACCACTGTCATCCCTTCCTTCTTGGGAACTACCTGCACAGGACTTACCCAAGGACTATCAGAAATAGGGTAAATAATACCTGCTTCCTATAATTTCATTACCTCTTTTTGGACCACCTCTTTCATGGTTGGATTGAGTCTCCTTTGTGATTGCACAACTGGTTTAGCATCATCTTCAAGAAGGATCTTGTGCATACACTTGGTTGGACTAATCCCCTTTAAATCGATAATGGTCCACCCAAGAGCTGTTTTATGGCTCCTGAGTACTAAAATAAGCGCCTCTTCCTCTTCAGGCTTTAGGGAAGAGCTAATAATCACTGGATATGAATTATTTTCACCCAAGAACACATATTTCAGAGAAAGGGGCAAAGGTTTGAGCTCAAGCTTGGGGACTTCCTCATCCTTTATTGGCGTGTTCATCAGCTCCTTTTGGGGTGGTGAATCATCAACTTCAACTAATTCATACTCAGAAGTAGGATCTAGAACATCATCAAGTACCTCAGCTTCCAGCACTTCTTGAACAAGTGGTTCAACAACATCAATTCTCATACACCCTTCAGAATCATTAGGTAGCTTGAGAGCTTCAAAAACATTAAGGACCACCTGTTCTTCATTGACCCTCAGGGTTAATTCACCCTTTTGTACATCAATCAGAGCTCTACCTGTAGCTAAAAAGGGTCTACCAAGAATAATAGAGGATTTTACATCCTCTTCTATGTCTAAAATAACAAAATCAGCAGGAAAAATAAATGGTCCTACTTTCACAAGTAAATCCTCAACAACACCCACAGGTAATTTAATAGAAAGATCAGCAAGTTGAAGAGAAATACGAGTGGGTTTTACCTCCTCAATTTGAAGCTTTTTCATCACTAAAAGTGGCATTAGATTGATGCTAGCTCCAAGATCACATAAAGCTCTCTGAATGGTGACATCTCCAATGGTGCAAGGAATCACAAAGCTCCCTGGATCCTGCATTTTCTCAGGAAGGTTATGTTGAATAATAGCACTACATTCCTTGGTTAATACCACTGTTTCTTGTTCCTTCCAATTCCTCTTGTTAGTCAACAATTCTTTCATGAATTTAGCATAAAGAGGCATTTGCTCAAGAGCTTCTGCAAAAGGAATATTGATCTGCAGCTTCTTGAAGACTTCTAAAAATTTAGAAAATTGCTTGTCTTTGGAAGCCTTCTGAAGCCTCTGAGGATATGACATTTTTGGTTTGTATTCAGGAGCCTTTGGCAGTGTAGGATATGTGTCAAGAGAATCTGGGAATGGGTTGTCTGCACGCTTTGGAGGGACGTGCTCTACTTCATTGACCTTGGTCTCAGAACCAGCTACTTTACCACTTCTCAATTGAATAGCCTTGCAGTCTTCTCTTAGGTTCACCACTGTATCACCAGAAAATGTATTTGAAGACTTCTCAGGTAATTGCTTGCTCAGTTGGCCCATTTGCACCTCCCAAGTTTCTAATGGAAGCTCTAGTTTCTTGCATAAAACTCCTCATTATCTCCCAATTAGAATCTTCTTGGGATTTAGAATTTGTCTGCTGAGGTGGTTGTTATTGATGAGACTGAAATTGGCAGTTATTGTGATTGTTCTGTTGTAAACTGCCCTGAGAATTATTGTTGAAATTTTGAGATCTCTGAGGTTGGTTTCTCCATCCAAAATTTGGGTGATTTCTCCATCCTTGATTATACGTCTTAGAGTACGGATCATTGTTGGGATTTCTAGGACCACTTCCCATGTAATTGACCTGTTCAGAAGAGGGTTGAGCATAATCATAATTATCATTTTGCACAAAATTATCTGTCATGTCATAAGGGACCTCTAGAGGTGCAGTCTGAGTATTGACAGCTGAAACTTGCATTTCACTCATCTGTTGAGTAAGTAGACTTATTTGCTGAGACATAAGCTTGTTCTGAGCAAGAAGAGTATTAACAGCTTTCACTTCCAACACGCCTCTCTTCTGAGAGGTCTCAGAGTGCAAAGGATTCCTGTTGGAGGAATATAAGTATTGGTTGTTAGCAACCAACTCAATAAGCTCAATAGTCTCCTCTGGTGTCTTCTTCATGTGCAAAGAACCACCTGCAGAATTATCCAAGCGCATCTTGGACATTTCACATAAGCCCTCATAGAAGATATCCAGCTGAGTCCATCTAGAGAACATGTCCGGAGGGCATTGCCTAGTAAGCAGCTTGAATCTTTTCCAAGCTTCATAAAGGGTCTCACCCTCTTTCTGTCTAAAAGTCTGAACCTCCACCCTTAGCTTAGTAAGCTTTTGAGGTGGAAAAAATTTTGTCAGAAATCCAATGACAACCTTGTCCCAAGTATCCAGACTCTCCTTGGGTTGAGAATCTAACCACAGTTTTGCGCTGTCCTTCATAGCAAACAAAAAGAGCATGAGTCTGTATACCTCAGGATTTACTCCATTGGTCTTCACAGTATCACAAATCTGCAGAAAATCAGAAATAAATCGATTCGGGTCTTCCTGAGGAAGTCCATGATACGGGCAATTTTGTTACACAAGAGTAACAAGCTGAGGCTTCAACTCAAAGTTGTTTGCAGCTATAGGAGGCACCACAATGCTTTTTCCATAAAGATCTGCAATAGGAGTAGTGTAAGAGCCAAGCACTCTTCTAGGTTGCTCATTCTCAACTGGATTTGCCACATTGGCATTAACAGCATTATTATTATTATGATCCATAGTGAACTCTGCAGTCTTGTAAAGTCTTGCTTGTTGCAAACGCCACCTCAAAGTCCTTTCAGGTTCAAGATCAAAATCTAACAGAAGTTCCTTATCCCTGTTCCTGCTCATAAACAGACAGAAGACAAGAAAAAGATGAAACTCTCTATGTCAGAGTGCAGAGAATTTCCAGTAAGGTAACCAGTATAAAATAATAAATTAAAAATACTTACTACTCAATAAATAAAAAAAATTCTAAGATTAAAAGGGAAAATTAAATAGAGAAATTAAAACAAAATTAACTAGGTAACACCAAACTTAATTTCAGAAACTAAAAAAAATTATTAGTACTAATGTAAATATATATATATATATATATATATATATATATATATATATTATTTTATATTTATTAAATAATAAAAGAAAAAAGAAAGAAAACAAAACAGGGGAGGGGGTGCTAACGAAAAAAATAAGGAATTTTTTTTTGAAAATAATAAAGCAACAATTATGTCAAATTAAAACTAAAGTGCCTAATCTAAGCACTCAAACAACTAGTAGTTGTTATTCATTATCAATTCCCGACAACGGCGCCAAAAACTTGGTGCGGAATTTATAACTACAAACTAACCGACAAGTGCACCGGGTCGTACCAAGTAATACCTCAGGTGAGTGAGGGTCGATCCCACGAGGATTGATGGATTAAGCAACAATGGTTAAGTGATTTACTTAGTTAGACAAATAGAAAAGAGTGTTTTGGTATTCAAAAGTATTAAACAGTAATTCAGAAATTAAAACAGCAAGCAGTAAATTGATGAGAATAATATGTGGAGAAACAATTAAGGCTTCAGAGATATCTATTTTCCAGATTGACTTTTCTTACTAACTATTTTAATCATGCAAGATTTAATTCATGGCAAACTATATATGACTAAGCCCTAATTCCTTAGACCTTCTTAGTCTACTCTAACTTTCATCAACCGCCAATTCCTTGGTCACTTAATTCCAATTAGAGGATGAAGTTCAATTCTAGTTCATATGCCACAGAAACTCTAATTACCCAAATATAAAAGGATTATATGTCACGTATCCCATTAAGTTCAGATAATTAGAATTTAGGAGAATATGTTTTCAAGCTGTTGTTCAAGTAAAGAGCTTTTTTAAGTTATACAAGAACTCAATTAGAACAAGGGTCATACTTTCATTCCACCCAAATTTATAAAATAAAGAATGAAAACAATTCTTGAAATATAAATCAGTACATGAATTAAAATAGAAAAATAATAGTATCAATCCATACAATAGACAGAGCTCTTAACCTTAACAATGGAGGTTTAGTTGCTCATGGTTCAGAGAAAAAATAAGAATTCTGAAAAATGTAAATTGTGGAATGAAGTAGGTGAGAAGAGAAGAGACCCGAAGGGCTGATTCTTTTCCCTTTTATATCTAATCCTAATTAATGTAAAATATATTTCCTAAAAACTAAATAATATCTTTTCCTAATTATAAAAATAATAAAAGTTTAATAAAAAATAAATTAAGTTCTGCATATAACCTTTGTTGGAGTGAATGGGGACCACTGAAGATGTTGAGGTCCACGCTGAACTTGGCTTTTCCCAAGTTCAGTGTGGATGATACAGTGGAGTCTTGTGCGCATAGGTTTGAGTCCACGCTGAACTTGGCAGGGGCCAAGTTCAACATGGAGTGGGCAGAGTTTTCTGGAGAATAAGTGTGTACTATTATATATCATTGGAAAGCCCTAGAAGTTATATTTCTAATGCCGCTAGAACCACGTCAATTGGACCTATGTAGCTCAAGTTATTCCTGGTTGAGTGCAAGGAGGTCGGGGTTGACAGCATCATTCGCTTTCTCCCCTTTCTGCTACAAAACTCCGTCAAATCCACCCGAATGCTACCTGAAATAAATGGAAATGCACACAACTCAAAGTAACATCTATAGTGGCTAAAAGATATTTAAATCTTGATTAAACTCAACAATTTGAATGCAAATTTACTAGGAAAAGATACAGAGGATGCTCACGCATCACTCAACAAGGTGATGTGACTTTTTGGTGGGCTGAGATGATGGTCTAGTGGGCTTAGATGATGGTCTAGTGGGCTTAGTGGGCTCCTTAGTGGGCTGAAGGGGTTGCTTAGTGGGTTGGGTATGCAATTTAGTGGGCTGACTTGGTATCTTTCTGGGTTGGGTAGGCAATTTAGTGGACTAAGAAGGCAACTTTGAGGGCTGAGAGGATAATCTGCTATCATCAGCTGAGGCCTTCGTAGATTCAGAGCATGCTTTTGGGTGGGATGGTAACTTGGTGGGTTGAGAGTGATGTTTCTTGATTTGGATTGGCTTAATTTTTTGCACATCTTCCTGGTCATCAACCACAAATGGCGCTGAAACACCATGCTCAAAATACAGGTTGATCAAATTGAAGTTCCTCCAGCAATCCTTAACCATTGCAATCAAATCATGATCTGTGGCCAGCCTCCTCAGCCCAGATTCAAGGGAAACTCCTGGAGATTTTCACCAACATTCCCTAGCCTCAGCATATCCCAGTTCCTTATAGTAACCTTTCATGAAAAACACATCAAGTGTGTCACCTTCAACTCCCATTAACACCTCTGTGTGATCCGGCTCATAGTACATATTTCCACCCTCATCCTTTTTAAACTTCCCACCATAGTGAAATACAAACGTCATAGGAGGACCCTCCATCTACAAAAGCAAAAATCAAATAAATTTAGTCAACAACAAAATATGAAACAACTTCAGCCTAACAACTGCATGTAAACACAGAGCAAACAACATAATCATAATCATCGCAAACCCTCGATTAAGACCAAACACTAGAATAACCCATGGCATAATAACCAGGAAACCCCTAACAGCAACCGCTTACAGAACATGTTCTTCCTAATCCGAACCCTATTCTCACTAAATGGTTCTTAGAACTACGTCAACATAAACCAACACACACCAACATTGCAAAATCAACAAAAACTGTCAAAAAATTAAATCTTACCCTGGCAGTTACTGTTCCTTCCTCCAACAGCGTAAGTTCTCCACGAGCTCCTCCAACTTTCCAATGTAGTAGTGCCAACTCCTCCACAAGTGTTGATACGCACAGAAATTGTCAAGTACACAACGAGGTTCTGATCAAAGGAGTGTCTCAGGGTAGAGAGTCCCAGAGTAGAGAGAAGACGAGGGATTTTGGGACGAAAGTTGAAGAGGGTTATTATGAGTGGAGGTGATGGGAAGAACGTTTGAATATCCCACTCTGGACCATAAACGACGTCGTTCCATTGATTTGCGGATGGAGGATTGACACTACGTCATTTTGGTCTGTGCCACGTTGGCACTTAATGTTCCAGCTCGGTAAACATTAGACACCTCAGCAACTGAGATGACGGAAGGACGAACTCGATCAGCGTGAGTAACTTTCGGGAACGCTTTTGATTAATTTTATCTTTCGAGAACAAACATGGAGATCGAAGCATCTTTCAGAGATGATTTTAACTATTAATTCATAGCTAACATATTTAGATACAATTGATCTAATTAATCAAGATGAAATATAAATGCCCAAGGTTTTTGAAGTGGCAAACATTGTGAGTGTGATTTAGTAGTTGACAATATCGTCATCATCCAACATCTAATAATAACTTAAAAGGTAAACAATTATACATGCATTTGAATGGCTGTAATTGCAATGCTGGCCTCGGATTTCACCAATTAATAAGCTCTTTAAGAAAAAAACAATAATTAATTAATTAAGATCATAGCCATAAGCATAAACTATATAACATGCATAAATAATTAAACTAAAGATGGCAAATGGTTGGATTAATTTCCGTAATTCGCTAAACTTAAAAAAGTCACCTAACTTACACTAGATAATCTATGGGTTTTGGCAGATTTCAGCAGAGTAGGCAAATTTTTCCGGCAAATTAGACATTTTTTTTGTCAAGACCGTTTTTTATAATAAAAGGATGAAGATGATAATTGAAGATCATTTATGTTATATTTCGGATTATATTTTATATTTAATTGATTATAAACTTAAAGATGTTTAATTATATATTTTGGATAATATTTATTTTGTTTTGGACAATATTGATTTTATTATTTTGTTTCAAAAAATTTAGTTTATGATTATATTTATTATATATTTAAAATTATAAAGATTTTAATATTTGTGAATTTAGAAATTATAAATTTATTAAAATACTTATGAAATTATATATATTGTTTAATATTTAATGATTTATATAAAAAAAGAAGATTTGGCGGGCTTGACTCACCAACCCGCCGTTAAACGGGACGGGAGATGAATTCAGAACCGCCTCATTAGGCGGGACGGGGCGGGTCAGCCCACCAGATGACGAACTTTTGGCAGGGCGGGTTTCTCCGTTTGCCACTCTTAAATCAAACCACTCTATATTTTTATATTTTCATTTTGTTTATACCACTTCCAACTAGGGATATCAACGGGGCAAGGCGGGGGCGGGGGATGCCTCCCTGCTCCCCATCCCTTCCCCTAGATTTGCTTCTTGTCCCTGTTCCCGTTTTTCGTCGTGGATAAATATTGCTCCCTGGTTCGTCCGAACACTAGGGAGACCGAGCTTAAGCGCTTCCGAGTGAGTTGACACCGAGGAGGAAGAGCTTGACGTCGGCCGGAAGTCAGACACCGCGGCGGGAATACCTGCACAAGATACTCCGACGCTCAAGTCAGTAGTGATTCACGGTGAGTGAGTTAAGAGAAAAGAGTGAGAGAATAAGAGTCATAGAACCTGAGACCTAGCCGAGCATATTAGCTAGGTTTTATAGGAGTTGTTTTCTGCCCGTTAGTGGATAAGTCCTAGTTTGTAGGTTGGTTATGATATTCTGTTTTGGTGCTATAAACTAGTTGAGCACGTTTCCTATTTTCAGTTGAGTGATGCTGTTTTGGTCCTGATCACGTGCCGAGCTTTTCGGACGGCTGATACGGGGCCGAGCTTTATGATGCACGTGTCTTTTTATTTGAGCAAGTGAGGCCGAGCTTATCTGCTCTTGTTTCGAGTTTGTTTGATGTGACGTCAGCCTCAGATATTTGCGTGCCGAGTATTCCGGGCGACCGAGGATGTGGGAGACGTATCATAGCCCCCAAGCTTGCCTTGGTTTGGACAAGACTAAGGTGAGCTTTCGGACCAAGAATATCGTAATCCTCGGTTGCCGAGTTTTTGTTGGTTGCGTATGGTCTTTGTAGCCCCCAAGCTCGGCTTGGTTTTGTCTGGGAAATTAGAGCGTTGTGAGTGGCTTCGTACTTCGCGCTAGTGTGAAATGATTGATGTGAAAAACCGCTCCACTTCTCTAGGTACCCTTGTCCATTGGTTTGTGTGGTGGTTTTAATGCTTCCCTCTTTTCTGCCAATCTGAAGTAAATGCATAGGGCATAGTAACCGTTTCTTTTGTGGGTTTTATGTTACTTTGCGTTTTCTTTTTCTTTCCAACTGCTGTAATCTGGGATAGAGGTTATTTTCTTCTTCTTGTCTGAGAAATGAGCAAGCAAGGTCAGTGTTAATTCTTCTTTCGTCTTCATCTACTTGCTTTTTTCTTTCTTTGTCTTTGATGGAGAACTGTAATGTGGGTGCTTCATACGATTGGGTTGATCCTAGGGTGAAGGGTTATGTCTCCCAGTTTGATGATGAAGAGTCAGTGAGGTTGTTGGGTTCGGATTCCTGGGTCAGGGTTGGTAGTGGTGTTAAAATAGAATTGTTACCTTGTGAAAGAGATGATCGAGTGTGCCACCGACGTGATGATTGGTCCTTCTTTTTTATGTACAGTTGTTTATTTACTGAGTTGGGTGTGAGGCTTCCGTTCACTGAATTTGAGTGTGGGGTATTATATTGGTTGAACTGTGCTCCGACCCAGCTTCACCCTAACTCATGGGGTTTTGTCCGGGCATTCGAGGTTTTGATGGAACTGTTGGAACGTCCGCCGTCTTTGAGGCTATTTTTTTCTTTGTTTCAGGCGAAGGGGGTGAATAGGGGGTTGTGGGTGAATCTTAGCAGTTATCCTCGTCGTGCCGTGTTTGGTCTGTAGAAGTCTTCATTTAAGGACTTTAAATCCATGTTTGTTAGGGTTAGGAGTGTTCCTGAAGACTTCCCTTTTTACTTAAATGAGCATTTAGTTAAGAGGTTTCCGTTGTTTTGGTGTTCCAAGCCATACCAAGCTTTGGATGTAGATGATAGGCTGCCTGATGACGATATTGTGATGGATTTTTTGTTTAAATCCTTGGGTCCGAAAGGTTTGTTGTCTGTCGCCGAGATGTTGAAATGGGATACTGATAGGCAGGCTGTGTATGAGCATATAGGTAATTTGTTTTACCGCGTTTTTTCTGTGTTGATATTTTGGTATGTTGTTCCTCACTGTGTTGTCGTTTCTTTTATTTGTAGGCGAGAAAGCTCCTGCCATTACCATGACAGGCTTGAAGCTTTTCTTTAATCAGCGCAAGAAAGGGGAGAAAGAGGTGTCTTCGAATGCTGGGAAAGGTTTAGTTGCCTTGATTCATCATGGTCCTGGGCCGAGACATAAGAGGAAGAGGGGGCAAGCCCAGGGCAGCCTTGCCGAGGTTTTGGAGGGTAAGGGGGAGTCTTCTATGATTTTGGAGAAGGTTGAGTCTGCATACGAGTCGCAGAAAAGGCTTCATGGTTATGACGAGAATGAGCACGCTAGGTCTCTGTGGGCGAAGTTGTACCCTTTCAGTACTATGGCTGACAAACTGTGTTGCTTTCCGGACGATATGAAAATGATTGAGGAAGTTGGCCGAGCTGGTGTTAGTCGATTTCTTCAGGTATAGGTTATTTTGTTTGAGGTTGCGTCTTTTTGTTGATGTCTCTTATTACGTTATTTTATTTTCGCAGGTGATTGGTGCTCGGATTGTTGCCATCGGTCGAGCACAGGAGCTTGCCCTGGATCGGGAGCAGACTGAAGTTTCCCATGTAGAAGAGCTGTCTTGGATCATTCAGGAAAAAGATCAGAAAATTGATGAGCTTGCTGCTTCTATGGAGAAAAAGGAGTTGGAGTTGGCCGATGAGAAAAAACTCCAAAAGTCCTCGTCTGAAAAATTGAAGGTTGTGGAATCTGAGAATGATCAGCTCTATGCTCGGATCAAAGAGTTGGAAGGCGGGGTTTATGAGGCCTTTGCCCAAGGGTTTGACCATGCTGTCTCCCAGATCAAGGTGGTGTATCCGGAAGCTGATCCTTCGAAACTTGATGTCATGAAGGTAGTTGTTAATGGTGAACTTATTGAAGATGAAGGTGCTGCTGAGAGTGAGGGATCTAGCATAGGTGATAAGGCAGACTAGGCCTTTAGTATTTGATCTTGTTTATTTTGTATATTTGTAGCATGCTTGAAACTTGTGGCTGTTTATTTTGAACTCTGTTTCCGAATATTTGGTGATAACGTTTTGGGTACCGAGTATATAATTCGGTTGCGATACTTTTGTTTTCCGAGCATATAGCTCGGCTTAGTTATGACTTTGTAAAAACTGATATTTTGGATGAATTCATGATTATGTGTTGGAAGCAATCATATATATGTATTGAAGATGGCCAAAGTCATTCTCTGTTTGAGTGAGCCTGTTAGGAAATAAGAGTAGATGATGTAGTATTTGTGCTTTTGAATGGAAGCGCTTTAAGATTTTTTTTGAGTACTTTGATGATATTATTTGTTTGTACTTCTTTCGAGCAGTGTGCTCGGCATGCGCATGTTGTTTTCCGAGTATGAAGCTCGGATTAGTTTGTTAATTGGAAAGACTTTGACTTATTCTTATGATGGGAGTTTTCCGAGGAATATGCTTGGCTTATGATGTTAGTGTTCCGAGGATAATGTTCGGATAATTCGCTGCGTTTGCTAACTAAAATGTGTGCTAACTGTCAAAATGAGAACTGTTTTGATTTTACATTAGGTTGTATGGGTACAATGATTTGTTGCGTCCGGCCTCATTAAAACCCTTTCCGAGTAAAACCCTTGTGTTTTGGGAAAAAACCGTCGGAGGAAAAAAGAGTACCATCATTCGCTATTACACTGGCTATGACATGATTGATATTCCCTTAGAGAGGAGATGTTCCATGTTCCTGGAAGTTGCTCTCCTCTAAGGGTTTCTAATTTGTAAGCCCCCTTTCCGAGGTTTTGAAGAACTCGGAAAGGACCTTCCCAATTTGCCGCTAATTTGCCATGTGCTGGTGGTTTCCGTGCATCTTCTGTTCGTCTGAGTACAAGGTCTCCATTGTTGAAAGACCTGTGAACTACTCTTTTGTGGTGTCTTTGCTCTAGGTATCATTTTCTGGCTCGCTGCTTTATGGCGGAGATGTCTCTGTCTTCTTCTACGAGGTCCAGTTCCGCTGACCGAGCTTGTTGATTGTTTGGTTGATTATAGAGCTCGGTCCTAAACGTTGGGATGCTGACCTCTACTAGAATGAGTGCTTCTGCGCCATATACCAATTTGAAGGGAGTTTCCCCTGTGGCAGATTGAATGCTGGTGTATGTGTTATACTTTGACGCGGGCTTAGGAGGTTTCTTGGTGTCCCTGTTGCCTGGCGATCTGAAAGTTCTTTCCTCATCTCTCCGATGCGGTTGTTTGTCTGATTTCTGGGCTTCTCGGAGTTCTTCAATCTCTATTTGCCCAGCCGCCCTTTCTCGGAATTCCTCTAGCGTCTTTGGTTTTGTTATGGCAATGGTCTCCCGAAATTTGCCAGGCCTGAGGCCGGCCTTGAGAGCATGCAGGTGAACGGCCGGGTCCAAGTCTTGGATCTCCATAGTGGCGTCAGCGAATCTGGTCATGTAGTCTTTCAGGCTCTCGTGCTGACCTTGTTTGATGGTGCCGAGATAGTCCGAGCCATGTACGTAGATTCTTGATGCAGCAAAATAATCAATGAATGATCTGGCGAGGTCTTCAAAGGAGGAAATCGAACCTGCAGAAAGTTTAGAAAACCAGAGTAACACAGCACCATCTAGGTACGTGGGGAATGCTCGGCAGAGGACGGGCTCATTGTTAGGGCCGTTGAAAAACATCATTGATTGGAACTTCTTCACGTGGGCCCGAGGGTCGCCGAACCCCTTGTATGGTTCTAGCGCGGTGGGCAGCGTAAAGTTTTTCGGCATCTGGTAGTTTGTGATCTTCTCGGAGAAAGGGTTGTCAAGGGTGAGCTTTTCCTTTGGCGGGACGATGTTTAAAGGGTCCGCCGGACTTTGAGCCGAGCCCTTGGAGTTCTCTCCATTGTTCTGTGTTGAGAGCTCGGCTATTCTTCGTACCTCCGCCTGAAGCTCAGCGATTTGAGCCAGGAGGTCGTCCTGTGAGAGTTGTGGATTTTCCTTGTCAGCCATGTCCGAGGATCGAGAATCCTGCAAAACAAAGTAGAAGACTAAACGAAGGAAAAAATGGGGTTAGATGTATTCCGGGCCCCACGGTGGGCGCCAAGTGGTTCGTCCGAACACTAGGGAGGCCGAGCTTAAGCGCTTCCGAGTGAGTTGACACCGAGGAGGAAGAGCTTGACGCCGGCCGGAAGTCAGACACCGCGGCGGGAATACCTGCACAAGATACTCCGACGCTCAAGTCAGTAGTGATTCACAGTGAGTGAGTTAAGAGAAAAGAGTGAGAGAATAAGAGTCATAGAACCTGAGACCTAGCCGAGCATATTAGCTAGGTTTTATAGGAGTTGTTTTCTGCCCGTTGGTGGATAAGTCCTAGTTTGTAGGTTGGTTATGATATTCTGTTTTGGTGCTATAAACTAGTTGAGCACGTTTCCTATTTTCAGTTGAGTGATGCTGTTTTGGTCCTGATCACGTGCCGAGCTTTTCGGACGGCTGATACGGGGCCGAGCTTTATGATGCACATGTCTTTTTATTTGAGCAGGTGAGGCCGAGCTTATTTGCTCTTGTTTCGATTTTGTTTGATGTGACGTCAGCCTCAGATATTTGCGTGCCGAGTATTCCGGGCGACCGAAGATGTGGGAGACGTATCACTCCCCATTCCCATTTTTCACAGGGTTCTATTTCTCGTGGGAACCCCATTTCCATCTCTTAATCGTTCTGACTAATTATTAATTTCCATAGGAATAGAGTTAAAAGTATCTATTTTATACAAAAATATCAAAATTTTATACAAAAAGTCTAAATGACAAGATGGTAACTTCTTTCAAAATGACATAGTGAAAAACGCCACAGCGAGCCAGAACGCAGAGCAGTGGACGATCTGGGGAATGCGACAGCAGAAAAGAGAATGGACACGACGACAGAGTTGTGAAAAGAAACGCCACAAATACAGCGAAAGACCTATTGAGGATGATGAAACGGTGAGGGGTGACAACGTGGTGAGACGAGAGAGTGGCGAGAAAATAGCTATAGAAATGTTGGATGGAGTCTGAACGACGTTAGGGATCTATAAATTGAAAAAGGATTATGCATATGAGGATTAGAAGTTCTCTCTCTCATTCATCAGAAGACATAGCCTTCCTTTTGCTAATGGAATTTTTTCAGAAATAAAATAAAAAATTAATTTTTTTCATATATGATTTTTTAACTTTAATTTTTTAAATATAATTTTTTTTTTTTGGATTTTGGATGAGTTCGCCGCCCTGACGAACTCTATCTTTTTTATAGAGTTTGCCTAACCCCCGGTGAACTTCACTCCAATTTTTTTTAAAACCCATGAAACTCAAATTTTTAAGTCATTATCATCATATCCAAGAATACATGGGAGTACACAAAAATACACAGATACACGAAAATAAGCCATATTTAACAAGGATTTTTTCTCATTATAAATTTTAAAAAAATAATTATTTTCCCAAGAAAAATACGACTGTGTACTCTTGTGTAGTCTATGTACCCTGAAAACGATGATAATGATTGCTTTGTCTGTTGTGAAGCTTAGAAATTTGAGTTAGCCATTTTTTTTAGAATTTGAAGTGAAGTTCACCGAAGTTAGGCGAGTTCTATAAAAATTATAGAGTTCGGCCGAGGTACGATAAACTTGCTTTGAATAAAAAAAATCGTATTTAAAAAATTAAAGTTAAAAAATAGAATTTTAAGAAATAATAATATTTTTTATTTTATTTCAGAAAAAATTCTTTTGTTGATTATTAATTAGAACCATTAAACTAATTTAAATGAGACGAAATATTTGAAATTTTCTGCTCGTGTCAGTGCTTCCCGTTCTGCAACATATTCAGATTATGGGTCCCAACAATAATAATTTGCTTATGAATACGGGTTCCTTGTTGCAATAATTTAGCCATCTATACAGTAGCATTGCCCGAAAGATAAATCTTCAAAATGTGAGGGTCCTAACTCCTGGCACGCAGCATCAAGAGAGACCAAACACCCATTCTTCACCTTCTAGGTAGCTGTTGTGTGCTCTTCTCTTCTCCCCCAATCAATCACACAACTCCTCCATCCGAAACGCCGGCAACGCTGAGTCTGCGTTCCATTTCCACACCACTTAAGCATCCACCGGTAACTAACAAGGGCGGTCGTATGTGCTCTCTCCTTTGATCGTGAACTTCAACTGTCATCTATACGATGTCGTTTTATCGCGGATTGTCTAAGATTTCAAGAAATCTCAGAGGCAGCAGCAGCGGCATCTTCAACGTAAGTCGGTTCTGTAGTCTCCAATTTCTTGCTTCTCGTGAACACTACTTATTCATAGGATCTGCTGAAATGGTAAATGTCTTTTCTCGGCTTTTAACTTCACTTCGTGTTTGTAGTTAGGATCTAAAAGTAATTAATTCCAATTTTAATTCACTCACAAGCCACATGTAAATTTGGAATCAGTTTACAATATCATTTAATTTTTTGAATTTTCTGTTACTATTTTTAAAGGGTTGCTGTATTAAGAACAAGAGCACATGTTAGGATTAGAGTACGTGTTAAAGATTACAAAATAAAATTTTTTTTATTAAAAATATAAAAATTTAAATTTTTAATATATTTTATATTCAATAAATAAATATTGATAAGTTTACAATTTATATTTTATATTAAATAAATAAATTTGAAATCAGTTTACAATTTACAACATTTCGTTTTTTGAATTCTCTGCTACTATTTTAATTTAAATTTTTAATATATATTTAAATTTTTTTATTAATGATATTAAAATATATATTAATTAAATTCATTTTTGATACGATTAAATTATTACTTTCAATATAAGATGGATTAGTGGTAAATTTAGGAGAGAGGGTTAATATCAATCAAGATTAAGCATTTATTCTTTGGATTTTTTTTGAAATAAAATTAAAAAAATTATTATTTTCTTAAATCCCATTTTTTAATTTTAATTTTTTAAATACAAATTTTTTTTAAAGCAAGTTTGGCTTGTTATTTGTGTATTTTTGTGTACTTCTATGTACTCTTAGAAACTATGATAATGACTTAAAAATTTTAGGCAAACTTTATAAAAATGATAGAGTTCGTCGGCGAACTTGCCCTAAATCCAAAAAAAAAACGTATTTGAAAAATTAAAGTTAAAAAATGAGATTTTAGAAAATAATTATTTTTTATTTTATTTTAGAAAAAAATATTTTATTCTTTATAAGATAATTAAACATATTATATATTATAATAATTAAATACAATATTTTAAAATTAAATTTACATATTATAAAAATAAATTATTGTATTTAAAATTTTTAAATGCTCGTAATTAATTTTAAATATTATAAAAATAAATTATTGTAAATTCATAATTTAAATGTCACAAATAATTAATAATTAAAAAACTTCAAGAAATATAAGCTAGATTAGCACTCTAATTGCATAATTAATATCTTCAATTTTTTTATGAAAACCTATATATTAAATGAATAAATAAAAGAATTGAAAGAAATTAACTCACAAATCACAAAAATGGAGTGATAAGGTGATGGAGGGAAGGAGAAGCTTATTATTGCTGCTGTGATTGATGACGCCTATGATGGAAGCTTGAGAACTAGGAGAATGGAGTGATGGCATTGCTGGCTTGTGCGAGAAATAAATCACAGTGGTTCGATCAGGCTATTAATTTACTAATTTATTAATTTAACCGATGAGTTATTGGTTGAACGGTTAGATTCGGACTTATGTAAATAAAAGTATAAAATAAATAAAATTTTAAAATTAAAATTTAAAATATATATTATATTGTATCTCTTATACATCGAAAAAAATGGCTTATACCTCGGTCATATCAAAATCAAATCAAACTATCTAACATAACAAAATCCTATTGCACTAAATCTCTCCCCCAAATATCACTGACGTCGGCCACAAAGATCTCGGTACCAACCAAGGAATAATTCAACATTGCACGAACTATAAATCAAGTTGAGGGTCGACGATACAGGGCAGATCATGAAACAACTCACTGACTTGAGCGTTGGAGTCCTTTTTGCAAGTACCACGCTCGGATTCAAGTTCGCAAGGGTGCTACGCTTTCGGACCAAGACATCGTCGTGACGGAAAGAACAAAGCCAAGATATATCTTGGAGAAGAGTATCCTTGCCAGAATATTTGGCACCTACCGTAGACCCCCGCCTCGCTTTTAGTTTCGATCTAACGCTATTATAGTCGAGTTGTGCTTTTTTTTCTTTTCAGAAAACCAAAGCATGACGGATCACTTAGTAACTCCTCAGGCCAATCCAACTAATGCCAAACTCTTGGCTGCTAATGCTGCTTTAAAGGCGAAAAACCAACGAATGGATGAATTGTTAGCAACAATGCAGAACAATGGCGAAGAGAAGAATGACAATAAGAAGGCGAATGCCGACCTCCACGAGGAACGTCAGTCAGAATCAAATGCGAAGACAGAGGAGACACCTCCTAAAGCAGAAAGACGACGAACAAATCCCTTCTCAGAAGAAATAATGAATTTTAAAATGCCTAAAAATTTTACACTTCCAATGACCTTAATGCTATACAACGGGATCTGAGACCCTAAAGTTCATGTCACAAAATTCGAATCCATGATGTTTCTCAATAGTGACTCCGATCCCATCTTGTGCCGATCTTTTCTAACTTTCTTAGATGGAACTGCTTTATTATGGTTTTCTAACTTACCTGCAGGTTCGATATCAAGCTTCGAAGATTTCGCCAAACTGTTTATAAACCACTTCGCAGCGTCCAAAATCTATGTGTGAGACTCAGAATACTTCAGTACAATCAAGCAAGGACAACATGAAAGTTTGTAAGATTACATGACGCGCTTCACAACAGCAGCCATGGAAATCCTATACCTCAACCCAAAAGTATAACTGCACACGATAAAAAGTGGCCTCCGACCTAGGAAATTCTAGGAAGCAATAGCCATTGTAAAACCGAAGACATTGGAGGAATTCAGAGACAAAGCAACCGGGCAAATTGAAATTGAAGAATTACGTGAAGCTCGGAGAAACAAAAGACCGTTATCTTGGAAGGAGGAGAAAAAACCTACCAGATCTCAAAGCAAGGATTCCAAAAAGCCTTTCAAATTAACACCAAAGTTTGACTCATACACCAAGTTCAACACCAAAAGAGAGGACATCATCAAAGAAATACTACATAACAAACTAATTAAACCACCAACCAGAGCAGGGATATATCAGGACCAGAAGTATGTAGACAGAAGCAAGCATTGCGCATTTCACCAGAAGTACGGCCACACCATTGACGAATGCGTAGTAACCAAAGACTTATTGGAGAGGCTAGCAAGACAAGGCCTACTGGATAAATATGTGACTTCTAGAGTCCAGAAAGAAACAAGGGACACTAATAGACCAAGCTATAGCTCTGACCACAAAGAAAAAGGAACCTGGTATGGACCAGTCGAAACTCCTGCATCTAAAGGAATAATAAACTACATTTCAGGTGGCTTCGTAGGAGGAGGAGCAACCAGTACAGTTAGGAAAAGGAGTTACAGAACCATGATGACAATGGAAAGGTCTCCGCAAAGGACTCAAACTTCGGCAACAACTTCCCAGATCACTTTCGACGCATCTGACCTCACGTCACAATGCCCAAATCTGGACGATCCAGTGGTAATCTCAATACAAATGGGAAAGCTAATAGTAAAAAAGGTTCTGCTTGATCTAGGAAGTAGTGCCAATGTCTTATTCTATTCCATCTTCAAGAAAATGCAACTCAACGACAAAGCACTGTAACCATCACCCGGGGAATTGGTAGGGTTCTTCGGGGAAAGAGTCCCTGTATCAGGTTATGTATGGTTGAGAACAACCCTAGGGGAGTCTCCGAACTCAAAAACCCTAGATATTCAATTTTTGGTAATTGATTGTCCAAGTCCCTATAATGTTATTTTGGGGCATCCATCCCTTAAATCCTTTGGAGCCATTATCTCTATAGTTCACCTTTGTGTTAAATTTTCTGTGCAGGATAATATAATAGCAACAATCCATGAATATCACAAAGAGGCTAGACAATGCTACAACGCGGGTTTGAAAGTCACCCCAAAGGAGACTATCACAAGAGTTCATTCTGTTTATAACTCGGAAAACATTCCAACATTGGCGAGCTAGATCCAAGAAATAGCAACAGTCGTCCTGCCCCAATGGATGACCTAGAGCAGGTACAACTTGGGAAAGCTGACCAATTTACTAACATTGGCTTTGTTTCCACTACAGGTACAAAACAGAATCTGATTGACACATTAAAGTCCAACTCCGACTTGTTCGCATGGACACCTTCTGACATGCCAGGAATCGATCCGAACTTTATATACCACAAGCTAGCAGTCAATCCTAACGCCCGACCTATAACACAAAAGAAGCAAAATCCAGGCACAGAAAGAAGAAACGCAACAACTGTAGAAACACATAAGTTACTTAATGCAGGCTTCTTCCGAGAAATTCGCTTCTCATCATGGTTAGCGAATGTGGTAATGGTTAAGAAGAGCTCGAGAAAATGGCGCATGTGCGTGGACTTTACAGGTCTGAATAAAGCCTGCCCGAAGGACTCTTATCCATTGTCGAACATTGATAGACTGGTAGACGACACCTCAGGATATCAAGTGCTAAGTTTCATGGACGACTATTCCGGTTACAATCAAATACAAATTCTCCCTGATGACGAAGATAAAACAACATTTGTAACCGACCAAGGTAACTTGTGTTACAAAGTCATTCCTTTCGGACTGAAAAATGCTGGAGCAACCTATCAGAGACTAATGGACATGGTCTTCAAAGATCAAATAGGACGAAACATTGAAATATATATCGACGACATGGTGGTCAAATCAATCTCGGAACAACAACATGAAGCTGACCTTAATGAAATTTTTCAATAGCTCATAAAATACAACATGAAACTAAAGAAGCCACACCAGGTAAACAACTTTCTGTATTTCTTTCAATTTCAACTAACACGGTCAGTTTTGTGCTTGTAATAGAAACAGGGAAAGAACAACATCCAGTATATTTTGTGAGTAAAGTCCTACAAAATGCCGAAACAAGATACCTGACGATAGAGAAATTAGCATTTGGCCTGGTCATCATAGCTCAGCGTCTGCGACACTATTTTTAGACACATCAGATAATAGTTTGGACTGGCCATCCCCTGTGAAAAATATTATCAAAACTAGACTTAGCAGGTCGACTTACGAAATGGGTGATAGAGCTCTCTGAATTTGACATCTCCTACCAATCACGAGAATCTCCTAAAGCCCAAGTATTGGCCGACTTTATCTTGAAATTTACAAACACAGAAGAAATGGTCAAGACATGGCAATTGTATGTAGATGGAGCATCAAATGAAAGCGAATGTGGAGCGGGAATCCTACTAAAAGACAACACCGGTATACAAGTAGTCAATCAAATTTCTCTTTCAAGCCACTAATAACCCAGTCGAATATGAGGCACTCTTAGCAGCCTCAGGTTAGCAGAGGAAATAGAAGTTAAAAATCTAAAGGTATATTGTAATTCCTTCCTCGTAGTACAACAGGTAACTGGTCATTTTCAGGTACAAGATCCACTCTTAGAAAAGTATTTAACTTCGGCAAACAATATGATACAACACTTTTAAAATTTTGAAATATCACATATGCCTAGAGAACAAAACTGTAGAGCCGATATTTTATCTAAACTAGATACATACAAGGTAACTGATTCATCAGATAAATTATATCACCTCACACTAACAGAACCAAGTTTAGATATCAAATCTATTTTAAGCATATCACAGGAAGAATATTGACGGAACCCGTTCATTCGCTATTTAAGAACTGGGGCAATACCAGAGAAAGAAAATCCGAGGTCATTTAGACATAAAGCAAGCCATTACACCATGATAGGAGCCGATCTATACAAAAGGGGCATCTCTAGGTCGTTACTAAATTGTCTCGGCCGAGAAGATGCAGCGAATGCCATTGTCGAAGTTCATGATGGTATCTATGGACACCACACTGGAAGCAGAAGCTTGGCCACAAAAATTCTAAGAGTAAGATACTACTGGCCGAGAAGACTGCAGAAACAAGGTACAAAAGTGTGATGCCTGCCAGAAATGCGCACTACTCACTCATAGCCTGGCCGAACTATTACACACTTTGGACGTTAGTTGGCCTTTTCATAAATGGGAGATGGATATACTCGGCCCATTCCCAATAGCACCAGGATAGGTAAATACTTATTAGTTGCAATTGATTAATTCATAAAGTGGATAGAAGCACAACCACTTGCTAAAATAACCTCAGACAAGGTACAAATGTTCGTTTGAAAATTTAATATATATGTAGATATAGTTTGCCTATGGAAATTATTTCTGACAATGGTTGGCAATTCACTGATAAAAAAATAGCTTCGTTTTTAACTAACTTTCATGTCAAACATCATTTTTTCTCTGTCGATCACCCCAAAGTAACGGGCTCACAGAGGCCGCAAACAAAGTCATTTTGTAGGCCTTAAAGAAAAAGCTAACAAATGCTAAGAGGTGCTGGGCCGAACTCATACCAGAAATATTGTGGAGTTATAACACGACACTGCAATCCACAACGAAAGAAAACCCGTTTCGATTAGTATATGGCACGGACTGTATGATTCTTATTAAAGTAGGTTAAGGGTCAACTCGGACCAAGTACTTTGACGAAAACGCCAACATGGAAGCCAGATCAGCCGAGCTTGATACAATAAGCGAAGAACAATGCCTGCTCAGACAAAGATCTATACAAACAGCCATGAAAAAGCAGTATAACAAGAAAGTTTGACTGAGAACTCTAAAGGAAGGAGACCTGGTGCTAAGACAAATAGAAGAAGTCCGGAAACCCCTAGGACATGGAAAATTAGCTGCTAATTAAGAAGACCCCTTCCGAATTTCCAAAGTCATTGGAAAAGGGGTGTATTGTTTGGAAACACTCTAAGGAACAACCCTCCCCAACACTTGGAACATCTCATCTCTGAAGATCTACTATAGTTAATCTATTCTTGTAAAAAAAGTGGCGTGGGCAGGTACTCTTTTCCCTGATCACGAGATTTTATCCCTAAGGAGGGTTTTACTCGGACAGGTTTTAATGAGGCCGACCACCCCACACCTTTCAAAAGCTGAGAGGTACTTTTCACATACAAATAAATCTATTTCTTTTTCTCTCTCTGTTTATTGCAACAAACTATACTTTTTCAGTCAGTAATAGCGAACCAACAAATCAAGAGTTGGAAACAACATTCATATATATGCAATAAACATCCCAAATATTCATAACAGTCAAAGCCGACATCATACGTCGGATAAAGTATTCCAAAAACAAAACCGATTCAAAGATCGGTATCCAAACTACAATACCAAAACAAAGAAAGTCATGTTTTTCAAATTACAAATATTAACTTCTTCAACAGGGGGGACATTCTCATCATGAACCTTGCCCGCCTCGACGTCTACGAGTTGTCCATTAATCACGATCTTTGTCACATCAAGCCTTCCGACATCAAAATCAGGAGAAAACACAATCACCTGATTGACAGCACGATCGAAACCAGTGGCAAACATCTCCAACCCCTCATCTTCAAGTTTATGAATGCGAGCGATCAACTCGCCCTTGACTTTATCACTATCTTTCATTTGACTCTGCAATAAATGGATTTGATCTTGGAGTTGTGAAATCTCCTCCTCTCTTTCCTTCATCTTAGAAGTAGCATCTATAATTACATTCTTTTGCTCTTTAACAGAACATTCAAGGCTGGCGACCTTATCAACAGCCACTTGCTGCTTTGCACCCAAGAGCTCGATAACACGACCAACACACAATAAACGAGATGCAATGATCTACAAACAGAAACCAAACGACGGTCACAAAAATGTATTCGTGAAGACAAACAATAACAAAGAAAAGAAAATAATACGAAAACCTAAACAAATTTCCCCAACACTTTCACACTAGTACGATGGGTCAAGCTCATATCTCCGGGGTACTAGGACATGATGGAAGGTTACCGTCGGTTTAGAATTTTTTCTCGGTAAAAGAAATCACTTCGTTGCAAGTATAGTTCCAAACTGACAAACAACCTTCAATCAAAGTTTAATTTTGGTCGTCACAAGTTCAACCTAATAAAAATAACCGAGAGTATTGCCCCCGGGTCGTTCTCCCTAGGAATTACAATTGAATGCTCAATTATTGGTTAAGAGTTTCACGGGATGGGTTGATAAAACAAGAAATTAAAAATGCAAGAATTTAAATGACAAGAAAGTAAATCAAACAACTAAAGATAACAAATAATAAAGAGGCATTCATGGCAAGGGTGAGAATCTAGGTTTTCTATCCTAGTCATTAATCATAACACAATAATCACCAAGAGATAATCCTATTTCGTTATCTCCAATATCGGGAGAAAATCAAATAAGACTAGTTAATCTCAATCCATAAGTCCAATCAACTTACTAATTAAATTAGCAAAAGATTAGCGTCAATGAAAACAATATTAACTAGCAACTCTAGATCACCAACATAAGTTGGGTATTAATGACTCAAGAGCACCTAATTTCTCTTTCCAAGCCAAGAATGCACAAAATCTACTCTAAACCTAAGCCAAGCATTTTGTCAAACACTTGGTGTGCATAAAAGTAAAAGCATATTAAATTGTAAAAATAATAAAATCTAAAACTACCCAATGCAAGAAAATAACAACAATAACTCAAACAAGCATTAAAAGAACATAAAACATAAAATTACATTAAAAGAAATTGAAATTAACAAGAGTGTTCATAAACTAAAAAAAGACATAAAAGAGAAATTAACAATGTAAACTAAGAGAACAAAGATGTAAGAATAAGAAATTGCAAAAAAAAACTAATTGAAAATAAGAATTAAACCCTAAATCTAAGATGAAATCAAACTAAGAACCCTAATTTCTAGAGAGAAGAGGGGACTTCTCTCTTTAGAACTAACGTAAAGCATGATTCCTATACTATCTAATTGCTCTCCTCTTGATCCATCTTGAATTCAGCCTCTAATAGCTTTAGAAATAAGTTGGATTTGGGCCTGGATGGCTCAGAAATCGCCCCCAACGTATTGCCTTTAAGTTGGTCACGTGCCGCTTGTCACGCGTACGCGTCGCCTGGCAAATTTCCTCCCCACGTATACGCATGGGCCACGCATACGCGTCGCTTGGTAGATGTTCTCCCCATGCGTACGCAAGGGCCACGTATACGCGTTGCCCTGAATTCTGCAAATCCTCATTTCTTCATGAATTCTCCACTTTGCATGCTTTTCTCTTCACTTCTTCCTTCCAATCCTTGCCTTAAAAACCTAAAATCACTCAACAAATATATCAAGGCATCGAATGAAATTAAAGTGAATTAAAATTATCAATTGAAAGGCCTAAAAAGCATGTTTTAACTCCTAAGTACAAATTAGGGAGAATTACAAAACTATGCTATTTTAGTGAATAAATATGGGAAAATTTGATAAAATCTACTAAATTCAACACAAGATAAACCCTAAAAATGGGATTTATCAACCTCCCCACACTTAAACCAAGCATGTCCTCATGCTAAATTCAAGAAAGAGACAAAGGATATCAATATTTATTCAAAACAAGTAAACTATCTATATGCAACCTATCTACATGCATGCAACTACTTGGTCAAAATAAATCAACTTCCAAGAATACATATATAAACACAAGGGCTAAAGCAATCACAATCAAATCAAATCCACAATTGAATTGAGTTATTGAAAAGAATTTAACAACTTGCAAGATAAAAAAATAATAACCGGTGGAAACATAGAATTTGAGCAATTGAACCCCTCACCAAATGTGTATCCGCTCTAGTCGCTCAAGTGTATAGAGTTGATTCACTCAATTCTCCTCTAATCATGATTTCCAAGATTTGTTTTTTATCTGACAATCAACAATTATTCAATGCATGCATACAAATATCATGAGGACTTTCCACTGGTTGTAATGGGGCTAGGATAGGGCTAAGGATATATATGGTCAAGTGAGCTTGAAATTTGAATCTTTGATTAACCTAAGCTCTCACCAAACACATATAACAACCTATACAATTCTAATACAATACCTAGCTACCCATACTTCACTTTTTCACACACTCATACATTCTTTCCAATTTACATCCCATATGTATTGATTATTATTGAACTTCACCTTGGGGCATTTTGTTCCCTTTTTATTACTTTCTTTTTCTTTTTTTTTCTATTTTTTATAGATATTTTTTCCTTTTATTATATATTTTTTCTTTTCAAACTAAAATATATACAAGAGCATCAATGCATATGGTTTAAACATTTAATGCATGAGTATGTACCTAATTCCAAAGATCTTCAACAAAAATATAAAAATATACTTTTATCTCAGCCAATGTTTTCCAAATTTCTCACACTTGGATGATAAACACTTTTACTAGCTTAAGCTAATCAAAGATCCAAATTAGAGGAGATTTATTGTTTTTTACTTAAGGGTAGTGATCTGCTAAAATTAAGAACAAAAGGGGATTAAAATAGGCTTAAAGTTGGTTAATAATGGTAGACAAAAGGGTAAGGCCATTTGGGTAAGTGAGCTTCAATGAAATAAAGGCCTCAATCATATAAATGCATTCATACACAAACAATGGACATAAAGAATCAAACAAATCAAAGATTGCAATTATAGAAAGAGAATAACACACACAAGAATGAAAATAGTGGTTATATGATGCAACCACACATTTAGGCTCAAAATCTCATATGATTGTGTGTTCTTAGCTCAAAAACATGTTCCACAATATATAAATCAATCAAGTTTAATGAATTTTTTTTCAACTCAATTGGGGAGCCATATAGATAAATTTCTTGGACAATTTCATTATTTTGAATAAGATTATTATTATATATATGCAAACTAAGAAAATGCAACTAAAAGTTCTAAAAGACCTAGATAATAAAAGAAAAATAAAATGTGAAAGTGTTAGGATTAGAAATTTGTTACCCAAAAATGGCTGATCGGTCGGACGACCTCCCCACACTTAAAAATTTGCACCGTCTTCGGTGCATTCAAAGATGAGCAAGGGGATATGGCGACTTTTTGGATTGCCACCTTCAACTGGTGGATCAACCGGTGCTGCGTGTTCTTTCTTCCGCTTCTGTTTTTGCTTATGGTGAATCATCCTGAACGATAGGAAATAGGATATAATAAGACAAGCAAATGCACAAGTAAGGAAGCATAGATTGTTGGAATGAGGTAAGAATCACTAAAATGAAGTGAGTCAATCAATTTGTGACATGAATGAAACAAGTGTGTGAGTTCTAAGTTGCACGCGGTTTAGAACACATATACACTAGCATAAAAAGCTATGTCACAATTACACAAAAGAAGTATGCACTTCACTCATTCTAGTGTACTTGAAATACTTCAAAGAAAACTTGTAGGTTAAGATAAATAAACAAGCAATAAAGAAGCTTGAAAGCACTCAAGCAAATAATCAAGCAATTGTGAAATGGATAATGATTGGACATTGATTGATGTGCAAGGAAACTCAATGAACAAAATGGTATATAAAACTTACACATCAATCAATGATACACTTTGAATTTTATTTGCAATACCTAATTGACATAAAAGTGAAAGACATGGGTACTATAGAACTTAGGAAAAAGAAGATAGAAATTAAAATCAATCACATAGCAAGCATGGTCCACAAAGCTCAAAAATATGTCACTAGTTAAGCTTATGATCTATCACAATTCTAAAATCTCAATGCATGAACTAGGTGACGTAAATAAAAATCAGTCATAGCAAGCATCACCTAACAAAAAATGCATCGAAGAAAAGTAAATTGCCTAATGATAGATAATGAAATCAAATCACATGCTGGCCAAAACATGCAATTCAAAAGATTTAAAATGTTTTGAAGTCAAAGTCACATGTACTTGGTATTCAAAAACATTAAGTATGAAGAATTCAAAACCAAGCAACAATTTATAATCTCAATAAAAAAATCCAACAATGAATAATTTCAGCATCAAGAAACAACAGATCAAATCAATAATCCAACACTTATCCACTAAAACGGAAAATTAAATAGAAAATTAAACTAACTAATTAACTAACTAAATAACTAACCAACTAACTCATTAACTAAAGAATATTATGGTCAATGGTGGTGGTAAATGATGGTTGAAGGATGGAAAGAAAAGAAGAGAAGAGAGAAGAAGGAAAGAAATGGAAAGAAGAAAAGAAAAGAAGTATGTGAGACAGGGGTGCCCACGCGTACGCGTGGATGACGCGTAAGCATGGGGTGGAAGAAATGGATGCAACGCGTACACGTCGGTGACGCGTAGGCATGGAATGGGGAAATAGGATGCGATGCGTACGCGTGGATCATGCGTACGCGTGGGACGAAATCGTGCTAAACGCACAGTGTCCGCACCCTTCCCGCACAACTCTCTGTTTGGCACCCATGCAGCAGTACCCTCCCTGTATCATTCTCGCATGGTGGATTTTCGGGAGTGACGCGTACGTCTGGATGACGCGTACGCATGGGTGGTTGGAATCTGGGGTCACGCGTACGCCTGGGTGACGCGTACGCGTGGATTGGTGCCCTGTTTTTTTAATTTTTTTTTTCATGTTAGCACCAAACCAAGCATTCCAAATATCCAAACAGTCATCTAAATACCACCAAACTTTATTAAACATGCTAAATTACCAAATAAACTCAACAAACTACACTAAACATGAAATTAAACTAATTTACCAATATTTACAAAAGAGAAAAATGAAAAGAGTTTACCATGGTGGGGTGTCTCCTACCTAACACTTTTATTTAAAGTCCTTAAGTTGGACATTTTGAAAAGCTCTCATCAAGATAGCTTGTGCTTGAAGTCATCCTTGAACTTCCACCAATGCTTGGACTTCTATTGATTGTCAGAATTTCCAACCAAATGCACCAAACCTTGGTGAAGTTCTACACAAGTCATGAGCTCCCAAAATTGATCCTTATCATATATGTCGGGATCCCAAACTTTGTTCTTACACCCATCTTCAAGTTAGTTCTTGTGATTCTATCCGGGTGATAAGTAAGCAGAATTCTCATTTGAACACCAAGACATCCTCCTAGACCCAATCAATGGAGAACTATACCTTGAACTTTCAATCATAATGAACCTTGATTTACAATTCTAACCACTAATCATCTCTCTTCTACTCTTCAACACACAAAGCATCCTAAGTTGACCATTCGTTTCTAGTAAACCATATTCAAGCGGCATAAGAAAGCTAAGAGAGATGAATTTTACCCACTTGAATGATGTAATGGATGATGGTGACCTAGGGAGAGATGCTTCCAACGGTCTTGACAAGGCAGTTTCCACTCCCGTTCGTCCTCTTTGAAGGGTTTCCATTACTTGACAAGATTCTTCAAGCTCTACCTCTTGCCAAGCTTCTTCAAGTTCAATTACTTCCTCACCGATGTCTTCTAGCTCTTCCCCATCACTTAAGTCATAAGTCGGAGGTTGAGTGAAATCTACCTCAACATCAAATCCAAGTTCAATGGGGAAGGAGTCATCAATCTCAAAAGGATCATATGTTGATGCGGAATCATCATAAATAGGAAGGTTTGTTGCTTGTACCATTTCTTCCAATCCTTCATTCACAATATGCCTTGGAGGTTGTGCACTAGCCTCCTCAACATCAATTTCAAACTCCATGGAAGAAGGCTCTACAACCTTAGATTCCTCTTTGCATTCAACATCTCCTAAATCTTCAACCACTTCTTCCGGTTCAATTATCTTAACTTCCTCCTCTTGTTGCAATTCTTACGTTAACTCATTCTCTTCTCCTTGAAGCTCCAAGTCCTTCTCCTCCCTATGCTCTTTGGTTGGTCCTCCACATTCGTCAATGGGAGTGTCTTGATTGAATGAGCTTAGGTAGGAGGCTATGTGGTTAACCGCTTCAGTCATGGTAGCCACCATGGTTCCCAACTTCTCTAGCTCTTTTTGATCCTCCTCTTCTTGCTTTTGAAGGCGAGAATGGAGATCTTTTTATCCTTGCATGAAGAGTTAGAAAGTTTCATCAAATGAAGGTGGTGATGGAAGAGATGATTCATTATTTTGGAGAAAGATGTCATAGTTGGAAGGTGGTTCATATTGGTGAGAGTCTTGAGGTGTTGTATATAGAATTGGTGGCTCTTGGGAGTATTGGTGTTGGAATGGTGGTGGTTCTAGGTATAGTTCATATGGCTCATATGGTGGATGGTATGGTGGGTATGAGTTAGGATCATATGGAGGTGTTTGGTGGTATGGAGCTTGTGAGTGTGGTGGTTGAGGACTATATTGAGGAGGGGGTTCATAGGTATATGGTGGTGGTTGTTGATAATCACAAGGAGGTCCACCATAACCATTGTCTTGGTATGAATTATAGAATGACTCTTGCTCATAGTAGATTTAGGAAGGTTGTTGCCAAGAAGATTGATCAAATCTTTGAGGCTCCTCCCATCTTCGATTGTTCCATCGTTGAAGCATGTTGTCATTGTAATTCTCATCTCCTACAACATAGTTAGAACCAAACTCATAGCCAAAGTGATAAGAATTCATAGTGACAAGAGAAAATAAAAACAAAAGCTAACAAGAAATGATGAAAATAAACTCCTAAAACTAGCAACAACTAACAAAAAAGCAAAAAGCAAATATATTCACAATATTCACATATATACAATAACTAATAACAAGCACACATTGCAATTCCCCGACAACAGCGCAAAAAACTTGATGGAAGGTTACCGTCGGTTTAGAATTTCTTCTCGGTAAAAGAAATTACTTCGTTGCAAGTATAGTTCCAAACCAACAAATAACCTTCAATCAAAGTTTAATTTTGGTTGTCACAAGTTCAACCCAATAAAAATAACCAAGAGTATTGCTCCCAGGTCATTCTCCCTAGGAATTACAATCGAATGCTCAATTATTGGTTATGAGTTTCACGGGGTGGGTTGATAAAACAAGAAATTAAAAATGCAAGAATTTAAATGACAAGAAAGTAAATCAAACAACTAAAGATAACAAATAATAAAGAGGCATTCTTGGCAAGGATGAGAATCTAGGTTTTCTATCCTAGTCATTAATCATAACACAATAATCACCAAGCGATAATCCTATTTTGTTATCTCTAACATCGGAAGAAAAAAATAAGACTAGTTAATCTCAATCTATAAGTCCTAATCAACTTACTAATTAAATTAGCCAAAGATTAGCATCAATGAAAATAATATTAACTAACAACTCTAGATCACCAACATAAGTTGGGTATTAATGACTCAAGAGCACCTAATTTCTCTTTCCAAGCCATGAATGCACAAAATCTACTCTAAACCTAAGCCAAACATTTTGTCAAACACTTGGTGTGCATAAAAGTAAAAGCATATTAAATTGTAAAAATAATAAAATCTAAAACTACCCAATGCAAGAAAATAACAACAATAACTCAAACAATCATTAAAAGAACATAAAATATAAAATTGCATTAAAAAAAATTGAAATTAACAAGAGTGTTCATAAACTAAAAAGAGGCATAAAAGAAAAATTAACAATGTAACTAAGAGAACAAAGATGTAGGAACAAGAAATTGCAAGAAAAATTAATTGAAAACAAGAATTAAACCCTAAATCTAAGATGAAATCAAATTAAGAACCCTAATTTCTAGAGAGAAGAAGGATAAGAGGGAGCTTCTTTCTCTAGAACTAACCTAAAGCATGATTCCTACACTATCTAATTGCTCTCCCTTTGATCCATCTTGAATTCAGCCTCTAATAGCTTCAGAAATGAGTTGGATTTGGACTTGGATGGCTCAGAAATCGCCCCCAGCGTATTGCCTTTTAGTTGGTCACATGCCGCTTGTCACGCGTACGCGTGGGTCACGCGTACGCGTCGCCTGGCAGATTTCCTCCCCACGTATACGCATGGGCCACATATACGAGTCGCCTGGTAAATGTTCTCCCCACGCGTACGCAAGGGCCACGTATACGCGTCGCCCTGAATTCTTCAAATCCTCATTTCTTCATAAATTCTCCACTTTGCATGCTTTTCTCTTCACTTCTTCCTTCCAATTCTTCCCTTAAAAACCTAAACTCACTCAACAAACATATCAAGGCATCGAATATAATTAAAGTGAATTAAAATTAGCAATTTAAAGGCCTAAAAAACATGTTTTAACTCTTAAACACAAATTAGGGAGAATTACAAAACCATGCTATTTTAGTGAATAAATGTGAGAAAAGTTGATAAAATCCACTAAATTCTACACAAGATAAATCCTAAAAATGGGGTTTATCAGGACACCTGATCAGCAAGCTCAGAAAAAAGAAACTTATCACTCCAAACAAATTGAGGATTCACACCATCTATGAATCCATGAAGCTTCCTCTGCCTCTCATAAGTCGGCTTACCTCCGACATCATAATTCCCCTCAGACAAAAACTCAAGAGACTTCTCGGAATCCATTTTCCTCCTTTTGGGAGAAGAAGGAACCTGAGCAGTAGAGAAAGCGGCATCTCCCCTCCACCTCCCTCACAATGCCCGATCTGCTCACACCCTTCTCGCCTTTTCTCTTCAAATAAGATTGAAGACGAGAAGTGTTCAAATTTGGCACACGTCCACCTACGAAACAACAAAATATCAGTAGTCGAAACAATACAGATAAAAACCTAAAAACCACATGCATTACCTATATAAGCCTTTAACCCTTGTTTGTCATTTTCTCTATCAAATCTTAACAACTCCGGAATAGATAGGCACTCACCCTCAGCAAAACATTCTATTACATAATCCAAAAATATATTTTCCTCCTCACTCCTCTCTACGGCTTCCAAAATCTGCAATGGTTCCAGGCACCAATACAATGGAAACCTCTCTATCAACTTGTTATCTAAATAAAATGGGTATTCAGTCTCCAAAGACCGAACCTTAACAAACATCAATTTGAAATTTTTAAAATAAAATTTGTACAGCAAGAAGAGAGAACGACCAAGGAAATTACTAAGAATAACCCACAGACCCTTTCGAACCCTCTTAGACTGAAACAATGAAAAAAAGATGTTCGGAGAAACAGGAAAATTCAAAAAGTCCATTAGACACTCAAACGCTCGAAGGAACGCCCAAGAATTGGGATGCAACTGCGATGGAGCGCAATTAAGCTGGGTCAAAACCTTACACTGAAAGTCAGTAAAAGAAAACTTCAGATAAAGCTCAGTATAACACGGGGTATACATATAGAAGTAAATATCTCGCACTGATGTCGGCCACGAAGATCTCGGTACCAACCAAGGAATAATTCAACCTTGCACGAACTATAAATCAAGTTGAGGGCCGACGATACAGGGCAGATCATGAAACAACCCACTGAAACACCTCATTGATTACTCACTTTATTCAAGTAACCTCCCACTGACTTGAGCGTCGGAGTCCTTTTTGCAGGTACCACGCTCGGGTTCAAGTTCACAAGGGTGCTACGCTTTCGGACCGAGACGTCATCGTGACAGAAAAAATAAAGCCGAGCTATATCTCGGAGAAGAGTATCCTTGCCAGAACATATACATTCACTAATATTTTAATATGTAAATATTTAAAATATTTAATATTTATTTTAGTAATGATATAAATTCTAATAAAATAAATATTTAAAGTTATAACAAAATAAAAATATTAATAATAAAAATAAAAAATACAAAATTATTATTAAAAGATAAAATAAATATTTTATATAACTTAAGTTTAATCTAATTAAATTATATAATTATAATATAATATAAATTCTTATATAACATATATATTTTATGTGTACAAATATATATAACAAATAAAAATTATTTTTTTAAGTTGTACTAGGTTTTAATATATAATATTATAAACACATAATGTAGTAAAAAGATAATTGAGTAAAGAGACATTTTAATAAGGCTCAAATGAATTTGATGAATAGAAAACAGTGATTCACACATATTTTGTTCGGTTCAAATGAATTTGATTATTTTTTTTTTATTTTAAACGGTCGAAATATCAAACCAAATTAGATAGAAGTCTAATTCACTGATTTTTTTTTGTTAAACTGTTCGATCCGGTTCGATTTTTATAAGTATACTAGCTTTTTTTAATTTTTTTTGTGGATGGGATTTTATATTTTTAATTTTCTATGGGTTAGAGTTACATCATGTCATGGGCTTCGGTGTTTGGTTGGCCCATGGTACGCCATGGTTTTATTTTTGGGGGCATTGTTTCGAAAAAACATTTACAAGTAAAATTAATCAAGTTGGGTTGGGGTTGTGGTTAATTCTCTAGTTTATTGGTCAGCAATTTATAGCAATTTATTGGCCAGCGACAAATCGAGCTCAGTATCACAGCAGATTAGTCCTCGGCATGCCAAGTTACATGATACTGTGAAAAAAAACTTTACAAGTAAAATTAATCAACGTAGCTAGTCGTCTTAGTGAGTTCAGTGACGGTGTTGTTGTAGAACCAGAGTTTCGTTTAGGGAGGGAGTGGGGAGAGGGGGAACAGTTTTTGTTCTTTTTTGAGAAAAATCCAAATCAGCCCCTGACAATTACCTCGAAAGACAACGAGGCCCCTGACAAAAAAAAAACCCCAATTCGGTCCCTGACAAAAAAAATAAACCCAATTCGGCCCCTGACAATTACTTCGAAAGGACAACGAGGCCCCTGTGCCAAAAAATAATAAATGTTATTTTTTTGGCACAGGGGCTAATCTGTGCCAAAAAAAATTTATCAAGGGCCGGATTGGGTGTTTTTTTTTTTTGGGCCTCGTTGTCCTTTCGAGATAATTGTCAGGGGCCGGATGGGGTATTCACTCTTTTTTTTTTTTTTTTGGACTAGAGAGAGGGAACAGTTTGAATATGGGATAATGGATCTTTCGAGTCGGGTCTGTCCGACCTTACCATGTTCAAAAAAGCGTAGCTTCGCCTAGGTAAATTGATGCTGACTGCTAGCTACATCATCACTAGATGATTTTTGTCGGTTCTTATTTCTTCATTAATTTGAAATTGATATGAAGCGAATCATGAATAATGGTTCTTGCTACAGGGGTCAGGGGTACGTGGAGGGTTAGACCAGTGAATTATGAATTGCCAATTATGGAGATTTATTTTCATTGGTTTTACGGTTTGTGTTATTTTTAAAATATTATGACTGCGGAAGATTGATGCTATTGAAATTTGGTTGATTAGAGTAATTGGAGAAATTTACTTTACTAATGCTTCAATTGTGAGATGTAGGTCAGAAGTTTTGTTTTTACAAAGGGTTTGCCAGCATTGCATTGTAGTAGATATCAAATCCATCAAAAAAGTCACTTCATTTCTGAGGTTAGTTCATTTATGCATACTTCTAACACTGTTTTGAATCCCATTGCTTATAGGTTTAAAGGGTAAATTTTTACGTTGGTCTCTGAGATTTATGAGATTATCCAATTTGGTCTTTGATGCTTCAATTTTATTACAGTGGTCTCCCGGATTTGAACTCCGTGTACCATAGTGGTTTTTGGGCATATTTTTCCGATAATGACTCAGCTATTTTAGTGTTGTAGTTATCGTGTGCCATGTTAGAGTGTACAAAGGGCTAGCTTAGCTGGCCAGATTACAATTTGGATCCAATTTGATCCCTCCCTCTCTATTTAGTCCTAATATTCTTTGATTCTTCCTAAATCTTATGAACGTTAAATAGAGAGGGGAGATTAAATTGGATCCAAATTATAATTTCGCCAGTTAAACAAGTCGTTGCACATTCTAATGTGGCACATGATAGTCACGTAAGCACTGAAACAACTAAGTCATCATGAAAGATGCCCAAAGATCATTATAGTACCGGAGTTCAATGTGAAAGACCACTATAGTGAAATTGAAACCTTGAGGACCAAATTGGATACTACCGTAAATTTCAAAGACCATTATAGAAATTTACTCTAGGCTTAAAGCTATATCATTTCACTTTCTTTACATAAAAGTTTTTACATTGTAGAACAAAATTCGAAAAATCTGTTTGAGTTGCTACATTATTTATAAATTTCACTATTAGGATATCCATAACTTTAAATGTTATTCAGAGAAGCTTAAACTGGTTCGACTAGTACAGGTTAACTAATTCATCATACCCTTTAAGAATTTAGTTGGGAATGTCTCTTCAATCTTGCATTTCGCAATGATTTTCACACTCTTCTATTGAGACATATGCACTGATGTTACTTCTCAGGATAAATTTGATCCATTTTCCATGGTTGCTGATGAACTATCACTTGTTGCTAACAACTTGCGAGCAATGGTAGTTGCTGAGGTATTAAGTTGTTTGTAAGTTTGTTCTTTACTTTTAATGCATATGCTTGGAAGTAACAAAAAATTTCAAAACTTATTTCTGTTTAAAGTCAAGTGTAGCTCATGGTGAAATTGAATATCATGACAGGTTCCTAATCTTTCCTTAAGTGCTGAATACTTCTTCAGAGTGGGGGTTGAAGGAAAAAGATTTCGTCCAACTGTAAGAATAATTTTAGTTGTAATCTGATCTAATTTTTAATCTCTTATCCAAAAATTGTTTTCTTCTGTGTTTTATAATATTGGAATTTGGAAATATTTGGGAAACCTAAATGTTTAGACTGTTGGATGGACTAGGGCTTTTCAAACTAAAGCTCCAATTTTATGTGGAAAGTGAATGGCAGCAACATATTTTCTGTTGTCCTTGATGCTTATGGTTGATGTATGGATATCTCTACAGGTTTTATTGTTAATGTCAACAGCATTAAAACTATCAACACCCAAACCACCTCATCATTTTGACCAAGGAGGCAGTGTTGCGTCAGATCTACGCACAAGACAGCAATGCATCGCTCAAATAACTGAGATGATCCATGTGAGTCCTTTAAAAAATGTGCTATATTAAATAAGTATATTTTTTTGACAATGTTGATTCTCTTAAGAATAAATAGAACTTACATGGTAGTTGGTTATTGATCTATATTTTTTCTTTGGCTTATGATTGTATGATGGAATTCCTATGAAATATAAAACAGATAAATCTGAACTGATTAAGTTCATTAATTTGTAGTCAGAATTGGAAGAAGAAATGTCTTGTACTTAAGTTTGAACAAAGCATGGAATTGTATTTATGATCTCTGCCTGTAGGTTACAGTTGTTTTTAGGGAAAATGCATATTTTTTAGGCTGAGAGATAGATAATTTTAGGTTTAATTATTCTGTTGGTGGTATAGTTTTTTCAAATTTATAATTAAGTCTATATTTTTTTTACCTTTAACTTGGATCTTTAAACCATTTAAATTTTTTTAATTAGGGAATGCATAAACAACAACAAAAGCAACTAAGTCTTTTTTTTTCACAAGGTGGAATTGGCTACATGGATTAGATAATACCATAGTGTTTTGTTGTGAACCATATAGCAATTTACACCATTTATAAGGCTCATTTTTTTCTATATGAAAAAATTTGTGGTGTTTTAGCTGGAATGGGCATTTTTAGTGTAATTGCAAGTGGGTAGACATTGCAAGGGGAGCAGGCCCAACATGCAGGGGTGTGCTGAGTTAGCACGTAGGACGAGTATTGGACACATGGCGAGCTTGAGGCCAATGAATAGGCGCATGTTGCACACGTGGCGAGTAGAACATCCAGGCAATACGTAGGGAGCGTGTTGCACACGTGTCAAGTGTTGATTTGATCCGATTTCAACACGCGACCTGCGTGTCGGGTGCTGTGCCTATAAAAGCGAAACTTGGTACCATTTTACTTCATTGCGAGAGAGTTGTTTTAGTGTGTTATTGGTGTGATGGAGGATACTGCAAATATAATGGTGTATCACAATGGTGAGATTAACGAAATACACATGAGGGGTGAGCTTTGTGTGTGAGAATCCGTTTTTTTTTTTTTTTTTGTGGTTCCATGTACTATGACGTTTGCGGAGCTACAGTACGATTTCTGTCAAAGCATAAAGAGTGATATTTTAAAGAAAATAAGCAATATTCTGTACAGGAGTTTCGTTATCATATTTGACGGCTTAATATAATTTGATATTATACTGATCATTGATGAAACAAGTATTCAGTGTATGTTTCATATTTGCCAGCAAACTCGGGTGCAACAGCCAAAGATTGAGTTGTATGTTGAGTTTGAACATATAGTTGCGAATAGGATTCAACAGGACTCGGACATAGAAGATGACAGAGTTGAAGTGTATGAAGAAATGAACAGTGACAGCAAAAAGGATTTCGAAACTACTTACGTAGCCGATGACGAGGAAGAGGATGGTGATGGGGGAGGCAATGATGGAAAATGTGGTAGTTCCACCCGCAATCAGTCAACCCATGGATGTTCCACTTTTTATGCGTAGTTTGAATCTTGACGTCATGCATGCGTCAGAATTCCCCGAATATGTGAATATAGGTACGTAAGGAGTGGACAATACGTTTTTCTTAATTTATATTTTGGATGGATCGGTAAGTGACAATTTGTTTTGTTTTTTTTTTTGTAGGTATTGCTGATTCTGAGGATGAGGAGTTCAAGGTCAGAATGAAATACAATTTTAGAAAGTCAATCGTCGCGGCAATTGGGAGTTACACTATCTTTAGAGGAGTCGATTAAACTATTTATGAGTCTGAGTCATGGACGTTCTATGCAAAATGCAAGATACCGTTGGTGCGATTGGCTTATCCGAGCCAGCTTAGTACGAAAGAAAGATTGTTGGAAGATATGAAGATACAATGGGAGGCACACGTGCACCATGGGAACGATTTCACATGATCATTCCAAGTTTGAGTCAGACACGATTGCTAAGGCTATAAGGCCCTTGGTTGAAATCGACCCATCCCTGAAGGTGAAATCTATAATTGTGAAAGTCTAATCCAAGTTCAACTATACCATCAGTTATCAAAAGATTTGGTTTGTAAAGCAGAAGTCAATCAAAAAAGTTTTTGGTGGCTGAGAAAAATCTTACCAAGTTTTGTCATTTTGGTGCATGGTAATGATTTAGAAGATGTCTGGTTCACTTGTCCAAAAAGAAACACAATCCTTGTATAACAGGAGTGTAGAGGTGGACGATGTTAAGATAATTCACCAGATATTTTGAAATTTCAGTCCATGAACTAAAGCGTTCCGGCATTGTAAGCCTCTAGTTCAGGTTGATGGCACATACCTTTACAAAAAATATAAAGGTGCTATTTTGGTTACAGTTACACAAGATGGAAACTAAAGCATTGTGTTGATTTTTTTTTCATCGAGGAGGACGAGACCGCTGATTCCTGGTATTCTTTCCGTAGTAATTTACGAAGAAGTGTTAAGAGAGACGACCTTCATATAGCGAACCTATGACAACTTTACGTAACATTTGGAGGAACTACTGACAGTGGGTTCGCTGCAAAAAATCGCTATGCTTTGGTTGACTAAGAAATCATGTCTACTATGTGTCTATTCGGTCACAACCTCTTCATCAATCTGTAGGTTATATTAATGTGCCACGTCTTCGACTGTCACCGTAACCTCACTCACCGGCAATACAAATGTGTGAATTTCAAGCCTCCACTTTTTGACAAGAGCAGTTAACAACACAGCATGTCCTTTTATCTTTCCAATTCTCGAGACCTGGTAGAACCCTGTTGTTTGTAAGGCGTTATCAGCCGCTGGATGCCACATTTCCAGTGGATTAAGTTTACAAGACAGAAGGTTCTTGTTAGCCTGGTACAACCAAAATATATTTATTAATTACACAAATATTAGAATTAATAATATTTTAAAAAATATTAGAATTAAATATATTTATTAATTATTATATTATTTATTTTATTAATTTCAATAATTTCAAATTAAAATAAAATAATATTTTCGTAAAATAATCATATTATAACAAAAATCAGAAAAAAATTATTTATTAATATATACTATTTATTAATTTTAATAATTACAAATTAAATTAAAATAATATTATGTTCGAAAAATAATATTATAACAAAATAAATCCAAAAAATTATTTTTTAATATTTATATTATTTATTAATTTTAATAATTACAAATTAAAATAAACTAATATTATGACAAAAAATAATCATATTATAAATTATAATAGAAATTTTTTAAATTTATTTATTAATATTTATATTATTTATCAATTCTAATAATTACAAATTAAATTAAAATAATATTATCATAAAAAATAATTTACAAAAAATAATATTAACCAAAAAATAAAAATAAAAATAACTTAGAAACTAAAATAATATCAACTTTATATTACTCTGTTAGTCCCTATAGTTTTACTGAATTTTCAATTTGGTTTCTGTACTTTTTTTCTTTTCGATTGAGTCTCTATATCATATCAAATTTTGTAATTAAGTCCTTACCGTGATAAAAACGCTGGAATTAACGGAATATTCCGTTAAGCAAAACGAATATGCTTAACAACTGACTGAATGTTCTATATAATTTAATAGAATATTCTGTTAATTTCAATGTTTTTGTTACGGTAGGAACTTAGTTACAAAATCTGATATGATATAGGGACCTAATTGATAAGAAAAAAAGTATAGGGACCGACAGAGTAATTAAACCACCAAATAAATAGTAACTAAGCAAAAATATCAAACATACATAATTAAGATGGTCTAAATAATTGATAAGAGCAATGCTATATGGATAGCAAATATTATCATTTTTAGCTAGCAATAATTTGCATCCATATTTCCAGAAGTTTTGCACACAAGAAGCATATAATTTACATCTATATTTACAAGAATTTAATTTTATATACATTAATCAATACAGTTTGCACTCATATTTTTCTGAGTTTGTACATATAAATTAGTAAAATTTATTTGTTAAAGACAGTTTAATGTTTATGCTGGCCAAAACTACTAAAAATTGCTGGTTTCCAAGAGTTCCTCAATTGATAATATGTTCTTCCAGTGTCATATAATCACGTACAATTTTTGTTAAACACACGTTTATCATTTTTTTTTTATGTATAAATCTTACTCTAAATGCACTAAACTCCCTAAACTCAACACTCTGTTTTTGCCTCACTCTCTAAGCTTTCTTTCTTACGTTCTCTCCCTATTCGTTGTTTCTTCTCTTCGGAGACAGTAGTTTGGTAAAAAGGTGAATGTATTGCAGATAAACCAAAGGAGCTTCTTGAGTAAATTTAAAGGGCAAAGTCTTTATTGCGCTGTTGTCTCCAGAGCATATTTGTCTCCTACATGTAGGAAATACAGTCAACACGTTTCCTGCATGTTGCTCGTGGCACGCCACGTGGCGAGAAGCAATGAAAAATCTCTAAAAAGCTATCAGGAATCTATGACACAGAGTAGTCAACATGCTCCCGATGGAGCACATGTCCAAAAGCAGCGACGAATCTCTAAAAAGCGAAGAAGAATTTCTGTCAACATGCCCACTGCGTGTTGCTCCGTGTGCGCCTCATTTTCAAAAGTAAATCTCTAAAAAGTAACAAGGAATCTCTATCAACACGCCCCTTACGTGTTGTTGTGTCAGGGCAACTCTGAACATCCACAATGCTACAAAATACCTCAAATAATAATATTCAACAAAAACACCACCACTTTTTTCATAGCTACTGTGTAGTTTATATTCTTGTTCAGTTTTTACCGAACAATCTTCACTCCCATATTGCAATAATTAGACAGTTGTGGATAGGGGCGGCAACGGGGCGGATAGGGGCGGGTTTTTGCTCTACCGACCCCGCCTCGCCTTACAATAACTCGCATAAAACCCGCCCTGCTCCTACCCGCGGGTAGTAAAAATCTGAACCCTAACCCGCCTCGTCCCTATCCGCCCCTATAATTATTAAAATTCAATAAATAAAATTAAATTTTAAAATTTATATAATTATCATCACATACATCACATAAATTAAAATAAAATTTTAAATATGATACAATATTATTAATCATTTTACTAATTATTTTATATATATATTATATATATATTATATACATTATATATCTACCGGAGTAGGTAAGGGCGGGTATTACCTAAACCCGGCCTCACCCCGCCCGGAACAAGAACTCACTCTGCTAAAAATTCACCCCGGTGCGGGGCGGGAATTACCCGCTCCGAACGAGTAAGGACAAGATGGTACCCGCGGATTCGGAGGGTATTGTCATTCCTACTTGTGGAGTGAAATCTATCCTTAAGCTTTAGTGGGAATTTTTGTTATCAAATAATCTCAAAAGATAGCACGCCTCCAATTTGTCTATCCGGCATGAATTTTTTTTTTTTTTTATTTACATCTTCATCCATTTTAGTTTAATCACTTTATGCGTTAATTGCTGTTTTTTTTATGTCTATCAAAAACTTTTCATTCAAGCCATACATGATCATTTCTCGTGGTCTTTCTATTTTCCCCTAATAAGACAATAAAATTACCTTTTGTGCACTTCTGTCTTCAAAAATAGCTGCCTCGTGCTCCCTCTATTATGAATGAGTTACTGTCACTTAAGTTTTTGGGGAAAGCACCCAGTGATATTAAATTAGTTGTTTTGTTGCAGTTTGACTCGGTGTTTTGCTTGTTTTCATGCTGAACCAAAACAACCCCCTTCCCCTCCTTCCCCCAAACAAAAAAACGTGGCTATGATATTAAGTTTATTTATTTGTTTTGGGAGGTTTTTTTTGAGGGGAGGGGGTTTTGGATTTATGCCAAACTAATGGTGTTATAATTTGCCACAGGTGGCTAGTCTTCTTCATGATGATATTCTGGATGATGCAGACACGAGACGTGGTATTGGTTCATTAAATATTGTAATGGGCAATAAGGTATATTGAGTTTCGATCATATTAGCTGCTTAGTATTTTCGATTTATTCTCAAATGTTTAATGATATTTCCACAGTTCACAGTTGATACAACTAAAATTGTTCTCTATTTTTTATAACACTAACAAAAATACCATCCATTTTTTATAATAACAAAAATATTCTTAAAATATAAAATGTGATAACAATAAATAAAAGTATTTTTTATAAATGGCAAACATTTTTTATATTTGACAAACCGCTTATGTATTTAATCTAAAATTTGTAGGAAGTTTTGGATAAATTATTTATAAAATACATACAAAAAAGTATTCAATCTCTATACTTTTTTTATTTTTAAAAGTATTCTTGGCTGTTAACCAAAAAAAAAAATCTACTTAGCATAAAATCTCAAAATTTTAAGGATAAAAATGTTTGGTTTTTCTAATCATACTTACAAAAAATTGTAGCAAAATTCCATCTCTAAAATATTTTTTAAAAATATATATTTACCCGTTGGTATTTTTGTTGTGTTTAAAATATTTTCGAGGACATTTTTAAAGTAAACAAAAATAGAAGTTTCTTTTTTTTAAAATTCAAGAGCAATTTTGGTAGTTTATCTTTATCCTTCCTTTTTATAACTTTTGATGTAGTTGGCAGTGTTGGCGGGGGATTTTTTGCTCTCTAGGGCTGTTGTTGCTTTGGCTTCTTTGCAGAACACAGAGGTAAGGCCCAAAGGCATGTGGCTGACATTTTGTATAGTAAAAGTATAAAGATGAGTGTCCGTCCATTTCCCATCTTATGTTTGCGGACGATCTTATTCTTTTTGCTGAGGCTTCCGTCAATCAACTGGAAACGGTTATGGAGCTTGTGGGATCATTCTGTGATGCTTCTGGCCATAGAATTAATCAGAACAAGAGCAACATCTATTTCTCTAAAAATGTTTTTGTTCAGACCAGACAGAATATTTCGTCTAGAAGTGGTTTTTGTGAAACGAGAGACATTAGTAGATATTGATGGCTAATATTCAAGGAGCGAGAATCAATAAGAACCATTTTGCCAATATTACTGATAAAGTTCAGTCAAAGCTTCAAGGGTGGAAAGTAATGACCCTCTATGACTGGTAGAATCACGCTTGCCCAATCGGTCATTGGCTCCATGGCATTGTATCCTATGCAGCATCTGCAATTGCCAAAGAGCATTTGTAGTAATTTGGAATGTGTGCAAAGAGCTTTCATCTGGGGGCACAATCCGGAGACTAAGAAAGCTCATCTCATAGGGTGGAACAAGATCCTTGCCCCTAAAGAGTGTGCGGGCTGGGATTTCGAGATCTTAAGCTGGTTAATGATGCTTTCATAGTGAAAAGAGGTTGGAATCTGTTGGTGGATCGTGATTTGCTTTGGGCCAGAGTGCTTTGGGGAAAATATGGTGTTAGAAACAAGAGACTGAGAGAATGATGTGAAAAGTGTATTATTGAGTTGTATCTCAGGTACAATATACAAGGGGTATTTATAGGTGCTAAATAAATCAAAGTAATAAAGACATAGAATCCTACAATTAATGTACAGATATGCTATATAAATATAGACGATGCTAATTGATCTAAATTAATTCTAATGATTCTAATTGATTCTCTAACATCCCCCCTCAAACTCAAGTGGGAGCTAAGGATACCAACTTGAGTTTGGATAACAAAATCCGGAAGCGAGTCGAGTGATGAGCTTTCGTGAAGATATCAGCAGTCTGATCCAGTGTCCCAACAGCAATGAGACGAACAACATCAATAAGAATTCGTTGCCGAACAAAATGACAATCAATCTCAATGTGTTTGGTGCGTTCATGAAACACATCATTATGGGCAATCTGAATAGCACTGCGGTTATCACAAAAGACATCAGTAGGGGACGACTGAGGAGCACCCAGATCTTCGAGAAGCCAACGAACCGAGATAACCTCAGCAGTGGTGTCAGCAAGGGCACGGTACTCAGCTTCTGTGCTTGAGCGAGCAGTGAACGTTTGCTTCTTAGCACGCCAAGAGATGAGAGCGTCGCCAAGAAACAAACAATAACCAGTAGTAGAACGACGATCAGTGGGATCACCAGCCCAATCAGCATCAGAGTATGCCTGAAGGGTCAAAGAGGAATGGGCAGAAAAATAAAGGCCATGAAAAAGAGTGCCTTTGACATACCGAAGAATGCGAAGAACTGCCGCATAGTGAGTAGTACGAGGAGCAGACAAGAACTGGCTGAGGACATGAACTGGATAGGCAATGTCTGGTCGGGTGACAGTCAAGTAGACGAGACCGCCAACTAACTGACGATAAAGTGTTGGATTATCCAAAACAGTGCCATCCATAGGGGTAAATCGAACATTAGGCTCAAGAGGAGTAGACTCGGTGCGACTATCTGTAATCCCAGCGCGGGCAAGGAGATCTGAAGCATACTTAGCCTGAGAGAGATAAATGCCATCATCTGTGGAGATGACCTCGAGACCAAGAAAATAGCTGAGAGAACCAAGATCCTTCATCTCAAAGGTACACTGAAGTGAGGTCTTGAGATCAGAGATACCATCAACATCATCTCCAGTAATAATCATGTCATCAACATACAAAAGTAGAAGAACAACTCCACGGTCGCTTTTACGAATGAAAAGCGCATTCTCATGAGGACTAGAAATAAAGCCAAGACTGCATATGGTAGTGCTGAACTTGTCAAACCATTCACGAGGAGCTTGCTTAAGTCCATAAAGTGCCTTGCGAAGGAGACAAACCTTACTGGAAGGACAAGGATATCCTGGAGGTGGTTTCATATAGACTCTCTGTTTCAAATCCCCATTAAGAAATGCATTCTTCACATCCATCTGACTGAGAGACCATCTTTTAATCGCAGCAATGGCAAGGAGAGCTCTAACAGACGTAAGGCGAGCCACAGGAGCAAAAGTCTCTTCATAATCAATACCATACTCTTGCGTACAACCTTGAGCAACCAATCGTGCCTTATAACGGTCAATAGAGCCATCAGAGCGAGTCTTGATCTTGTATACCCATCTACTGCCCACAACTTCCTGATCAGAAGGAGGATCAACCAAATCCCAAGTGTGTACTTTTTCAAGTGCCTGTATTTCTTCCTGCATTGCTTGTTGCCAATTTGGATTTGTGGAGGCTTCTCTGAATGACTTAGGTTCATGTTGATGAAGAATAGTAGAAAAGCAATGATAATCAAGAAGATGGGGAGGGGGATTCCTTACTCTAGAAGAACGAGTGGGAGGAGGAGGCATGACGCTAGGAGTGGGATCGCCGTCCGGACTGGAATCATCGGGAGATGGAGAAGGTGGAGGATCAGGAGCCTCGAGTGGTGGACTTGGGGTAGACCCTGTAGTATCATCACTAGGAAAGAGATCAACATTTGGGTTAGTAAAAAACGGTGATGGAGTAGAAGGAATGGACTCAAAGGAGGAGAAACTAGAGAACATGTGATGTTCCCAGAAGACAACATGACGAGATATACGAATACGGCGAGAGATAGGATCCCAACAACGATAACCCTTATGTTCAGAAGCATACCCAAGAAAACAACACATGCGAGCCCGAGGTTCAAGCTTATTATGTTCATGAGGCTGAAGAAGGAGAAAACAGACACAACCAAAAACACGGAGAGAACTGTAATCGGGAGAAGTACGATAAAGACGCTCAAAGGAAGTAGTGTTACCAAGAACAGAAGAAGGGAGTCTATTGATAGCATGAACAGCAGTGAGGACAGCTTCACCCCAAGCACGCTCAGGACAGGAAGAGGAAATAAGCATTGCACGGACAGAGTCAAGAATATGACGGTGTTTACGCTCAGCTCTGCCATTTTGTTGAGAGGTACCAGGACAAGAAAACTCGGACAAAGTACCCTGTTCAGCGAGAAAATGTAAAAGTTTGGAGTCACGATATTCCATAGCATTATCACGTCTGAAAATTTTAATGACCTTTGAAAACTGAGTTCGAACCATAGTGGCAAAGTTAATATAAATCTGAGGCAACTCACAACGATTAGTCATCAAATAGACCCAAGTAAAACGGGAATAATCATCAATAAAGAGGACAAAATATCGAGCCCCTCCCATAGAAGCGGTGGGAGCGGGTCCCCAAACATCAGAATGAATAAGATCAAAAGGAGAGCATGCAATAGAGGAATTATTATTAAAGGATAAGGCAGGTTGTTTTGCAGTGTGACAAGAAATGCAATCTAAAGACTCATTTTGAACTTGACCTAAAACACCCGTAGATATAAGAGGACGTAATTTGCCTAAGGAGCTATGGGCAAGACGTCGGTGCCACAAGTGAAGAGTAGATGGAGAGGAAGCAGCACAGATATGGGTAGAGGGAACATGAAGGTTCTCGAGCTCAAATAAACGTCCAACCTTACATCCAGTCCCGATGATCTTTCCCGTCCGACGATCCTGCACACGACATCCAGAATTTGAAAAAATGACATCAAAACCAAGTTCAACAAGCTGACCGACAGAGATAAGATTAAAATTCAATTTTGGAATAAAATAAGCATCAGAAAGATGAATATTGGACTGTGAAATAACCCCGTGATGTGTAGCATGCAAGAGGGAACCATTAGCAGTGTTAACAGAAGGTGCATTTGTAGTGGGAGACAACGACGAAAAAAGATGACGCAAAGGAGACATATGATTGAAACAACCAGAATCAAAATACCATTTAGAATTACCTGGAGGGGTGGAAAGAGTAGCGGGGGTATTACCAGAGAAAGAGAGAAGTTGTCGAAGAAGGGTTTCAATATCTGATGGAGAGACAGAAGGTGGGTTGAGAGATGTGGAAGAGGTGGACTCAGTAGCAGCAGCAGCAGAGGCAGGCACATGCGAAGAGTGGTTGGGACGAGGTTGATACTTGTTCTGATCTGAGCGTGGTGGTCGAGTAGGACAGGTAGCAATCAAGTGACCCGAGAGCTTACAATAATGGCAGAACAGTTTCGGGCAATTGGAGCCAATGTGGCCTTTTTGTTTGCACTTACGACATTCAATAGAAGGACAGTCGGAGAAGGAATGCCCAGGCCGATTACAATTGCGACAGATTTTTCCCTTTCTGTCGGTGGCAGCAAAGACAGTTTCACTTTTAGAACGAAGCAATCCCAAGCGCGTTTCTTCAGACTTAAGACGAGGAAGAGCATCTTCAAGACTAGGCAAGGGATTCTGATGAAGAAGAGAAGCCCTGACCGGCTCATAGTCATCAGTAAGTGCCATCAGAAATTGGATGAGACGTGTCCGGTTCCGATAATCCTCATATGCCTTAGCATCAGTGGGATCTTTAAGAACAGGCTCACAGGAGGTCAACTGATCCCAAATAATCTCCATCTGAGCAAGAAAATCAAAAACTGCTTGGCCACGTTCTTGCTTAAGGCTATGAAGTTCTTTAAGCAGTTGGTACTGATGAGAGAGATCAGAGATAGTGTAACGTTTCGCCAAATGATCCCATACCTCTTTAGCAGTTTCAAAACGCCCAAATTGTAAGTGAATGCCAGGAGTAGAAGTGTTGCGGAACCAAGTGATAATCTGATGATTTTTACTATCCCAATCTTCCAATTTCTCTGCATAGTCCTTCTCCTTCTCAGCATCCTCCTTGGATTTGGAGGCACCATCTTTGGATACAGTTGGCTTAACAGGACAAGCAATATCACCAGTCACATATCGCCATAATTTTCTCCCTTTAAGAAATCCTCGCATGGCTTCAACCCAATGTGCATAGTTGGAGCCATTAAGAATAACAGGGATAGGCTGAAAGACATCCGGTTTTTCCATAGTAATAGAAGAAATAGCAAAGGAAGAAGAAAACTGCAAATTCGGGGCAGAAAACGAGAAAACAGAGCGCGGAATCGGAAAGAGCTCACCAAAAAACCTTAGGAAGGGTCCCACTGTCTGCCACGTCAGCAGTCACGTCAGATTCCACGTCAGCAGCCACGTCAACAAGTAATGACACGTGGCACGGGGTGATTGGAGAGGCAAGACACGTCAGCGGCTTATTGGGCGCGTGGTGGCGCGCGGGTCAGAGAATCGGGTCGGATCGGGCGCGTGGATCGGATGCGGTCCGTCTCTCGTCTGGCTGACACGTGGGCGTTGCTGAGCCGTTGATCTGGAGCGCTGATCCAACGGCGACGAATGCTTCTGGAAGAAGAACACCTGCAACCGGACAGCCTACTTCAAGTGGCGCGTGGCGGCGCGTCCGGCCGAGTCTGGCGATGATTCCGGTGGCGTTGAAAACGTTGCAACGAGTTGAAGGCGACGGTGGCGGCGGTGAGGAACCTAAACGTCAGGAAAGGGTTGAAAACGGAGCACAAAGTACTGCCCGGAGACAGACGAACGGCGAACTTCAGACGGAGGGTGGCGGCGCGTGCGGTGGTTTCCGGTGACGAGGCTGAACTCGTTGAACTCGCAACGACGAGACAAAGGCGGTGGTAAGGGCGGTGACGAACCAAAGCGTCTGAAAAGGGAGCAAAAGAGAGACCAAAGAACACTGCCGGAAGAGGAAAAAAAAAGGACTATGAACTAATTTTCATGGGAAAAACCTAAGCTCTTGATACCATGTTAGAAACAAGAGACTGAGAGAATGATGTGAAAAGTGTATTATTGAGTTGTATCTCAGGTACAATATACAAGGGGTATTTATAGGTGCTAAATAAATCAAAGTAATAAAGACATAGAATCCTACAATTAATGTACAGATATGCTATATAAATATAGACGATGCTAATTGATCTAAATTAATTCTAATGATTCTAATTGATTCTCTAACATATGGAATGGAGTGCAATCCTCTTCAGGGAATCGTGTGCAAAAATGGGGACTCGACACTTTGGAAGGATATTGTTAAATGGTGGCCTAAGATCCTTTGCAACACAGGTTTCATTGTTGGAGATGAAACTAAAATTCACTTTTGGAAAGATGAGTGGATGGAACAAGGAGTCAAGCTTGAGACTTTTGCTTCCCCTTTAGTTACTAATGAAGACTTGGAAAGAAACCTGAACTGGTATGTTAAAGATGATGGAAAGTGGAACATTCGCGAGCTGAATCATGTGCTTCCCGACAACATGATAGCCAAGCTTTCTAACTTTCTCCCGCCGAAGTCTACTGATGGTGTTGATGATCTTTTTGGAGACCCAACCCTAAAGGTGAGTTCACCATCAAACACACCTATAACCATTTGTTTGTGAATCAATTCCAAAATGACCCTGTTTGGAAAAGGATCTGGCATTGGAAAGGAATTCAAAGGGCTAAATTTTTTATGTTGCAGCTGTGCCATTCTCTTAACCATGTCCAGAGTTGCCAGGTGGAACAATGGTAGTGACCCGACCTGCTTTTGCTGCAACAATGAAGCCGAAACACCCCTCCATGCTATCAGGGATTGCCCAGAGCATCTAGTCTTTGGATGCAATTTCTAGATCTCTAGGCCACAAACCTGTTCTTTACTCTAAACTTAAAGGACTGGATAAGTATCAATTTTGAGAAGGATCTTGGGAAGAACAGTGATATGAGATGGAAAGATGTTTTCATGATCACAGCTTAGATGATTTGGAAGTATAGAAATGAATTTTGGCATAATAATGCCAACCCCCCAGTGTGGATTAAAGTAAAGTATATTAATAAGTTTTTGCTTAATATGGTTGTTGTCTGAGTGATTCAAAGGAGGACCGGTTTTACCGTACTATCAATATAGTTTGGACACCTCCGCCAGAAAATTGGTACAAATTGAATACTGATGAGGCATCTAAAGGTAATCCTGGTCCAGTTGTGCTGGTGTAATAAGGAACGAGGTTGGAGGATGGAACTATGGATTTGCTGTGAAAATGGATAAGGTTACGTTTATTGAATCCGAGATTAATGCCATTTTTCGAGGCCTGGAAATAGCTTGAAAGCTGGGGATCAAGAAGTTTATTGTTGACTCTGATTCCAAAGGTGCTATTGAGTATTGAGATTATTAGAAATCCCCCTATAAGCATCTTGCTCTAACGCGTATTATTAGATGGATATTTAATCTCCTTAGTAGTAACTGGAGCGTGGAGCTGAGACATGTCTACCGGGAAGTAGGGCTGGAAGTGAGTCGAACTAGACCAAACTCAATCTCGACTCACAAAATTTGAGCTTGGTTCACGACTTGACTCATTAACAATCGAGCTTCTTTCTTAAGCTCAAGCTCGGCTCACCGAAAGCTCACGAGCTGGTTCAAATAATAGGAACATAATCTATAATTCTATATCAATAAATTACAACTTATATATTTTAAAAAATATTTAAAAAGATCAATTTTATATATTGTTTATCTATCAATAAATTATAAATTTTTTATTTATGTCCTACAACAAAATTATATATAAAAAATAAATTTAAAATTTTATATAAATAAGATTATATATATATATATCGAGTCAGCTCACGAGCTAATGAGCTGAGCTTATCCAAACTCAAACTCGACTCATTTAATTTATGAACTCAATATCAGGCTCAAATTTGGCTCACTAGCTCACGAGTTTAGCTTATCGAGCTATTAACGAGTCAAGTTCGAGCTGGATCATGAGCTAACTTGACTCACTTTCAGTCTTACCGGAAGCCAATCAAGTAGCTGATGGGCTAGCCAACCTCATTCTGAACTTCAGTCAACATGAAGCCTATTATGAACAACCCCCCAGCCAAATTTTCTTGCTGGTTTTAGCTGATTGTGGTGGAACCTATTTTCCTAGAGCTTGCTAGTTTTTTTTTTTTTTCGGCCTTAGGGCCTCCTTTGTACCCAAAAAAAAGTATAAAGATGAGGAAAATACACCATATATTTACCTAAGGACTGTACTTCTGCAGGTTGTATCTTTGGTGGCAAGAGCTATAGATGATCTTGTAACAGGAGAGATCATGCAAATGAGTACGACAGCAGATCAGCGGTATAGGTATGCATTGTATTTGTGACGACTGCCGACTATGCTTCTGTGGTCTCTGTACATGGGAAGTTTATATTCATTCTACATAATTTGTACCACTATATCTGAGTTACTTATTGTTTGTGTAAAAACTTCCCAATGTAATTATTAGTTAGTTAGATAGATAGTAAGTTTATTTGATTTTCTCTTGCACTACACAATTAGGGGCAAGTCTTGGAAGCGTTTGTTGGATTTTTAAGAATTGTTTATATTTTCAGTATGGAATATTATATGCAGAAGACATATTACAAGACTGCATCATTGATTTCAAATAGTTGCAAGGCAGTAGCCGTCCTAGCTGGCCAAACAGCAGAAATTGCAATGCTTGCTTTTGACTATGGAAAAAATCTGGTTTGTATACCTGGGTTTTCATTTTTAAGTATCATGTTACACTTTTAAATAACCAGTCTTTATAGAAAGAAAGATATTGCACTGAGCCTTTAAGATGTGCCCTTCAATTTATCTGGCATCGGAGCAACATTTCAGCTGATATCTTTTCATATACCAGTGCTTGTTTCATATGTGAATGTTGGTGAATTTATTTTTTCTAGACAACATAATCTGAACACCCCCCCCCCTTCTTCCTCTTTTGTAGGGGTTGGCATTTCAGTTGATAGATGATGTGCTTGATTTCACAGGCACATCGGCTTCCCTTGGAAAGGGTTTTTTGTCAGACATTCGCCATGTACTTTCAAATACTTCTGATTCTTCATTAGTCCTGAGTTTTTATCTAATATAGTTTAGGAAGAATTTCAAGTGTACTAGGTACACCAATGATTCAATAATTTTAATAGTTGATCTCAGTCAATATATATATATATATATATATATATATATATATATATATATATAACACTTAAGATTACTGGAAACTACTATTTCGGATACATTTGAAAACTTTTCTATAGTTTAATATATTTTTATGAAAGCATATGAATCCACGATATGATCATTTTGTCAAATACATTATCCATGTTCATTCTTGTTTCCCATGACTATATTTCTGCCTTTCTTCAATACTGAGTTCTTATGACCCGCTATTGATCCAATTTGGTAGGGAATTGTAACTGCTCCAATATTGTTTGCAATGGAGGAGTTCCCTCAGCTGCGTGCAGTTGTTGATAAGGGCTTTGACAACCCTGACAATGTTGATATTGTAAGTTAATATGTGACTGATTTCATCAATATTTTCTCCCTTTGGAAAGTAATAGTTACCCTGTGCCAAGACAAAGCTCAATTATGATAGTATCTCCATTGAAATAACGTGTGAAAAATTCTCTGGGATTAGAAGCATGAAAAATACTTGCGCCAATTTTATCTTATGGTTAATTAAGAATTGGGAAGGAAATGGATGAAAAGTTTTGATAGCTTAATGTCAAGGATCAACTCTTCCCAAGCTTAACGTATTGCATATGTCCAACTGCCTAGAAAGCACATTTATTTGATACGTGTTAGTGTCAGACTGTCAGAATCTCAAAGACCCTTGTACGCTAACACATAACACATGCATCCATTATCAAATATTTGATATACCATAATCATTTATGATGAACAAGTGTTCCTATTAACTAAGTTGGGTTAGTCTAGTGGTTAGCTCACTAGTCTGCTTAAGCAAGTGTCAGGGATTTAAATCCTGTCTTGTGTATGCAGCAACCCAAGAGCAAATATGCATGTGACATATACCAAGATTCTTGGCCCCTCAAAAAGTTTCAGATGTATTGACCTGTAGCAAGTTCTGCTGTGCATTAAGTATAATTTGTAGTGGTTGATTTGAAGTTCATTTCATTCTTTCTGTGATCATGATATCATGTTTTTGCATCATGCGGTGTTGACATGCAGGCTTGTCATTTTAACAACAAATATATAAGGGTTATCTTGGAAAGTTCATAATTATGTGTTTTTAATTTCTCTTTTTTTTTTCCAATAACATGTTTAATTATTTTTTTATATTTGCAAATATAGGCTCTTGAGTACCTTGGAAAGAGCAGAGGTATACAAAGGACAAAAGACCTGGCTGTAATGCATACTAACCTTGCAGTAGCAGCAATTGATTCCTTACCAGACAGTGATGATGAGGAAGTAAAAAAATCAAGGAGAGCCCTTGTAAATCTTACTCAAAGAGTCATTGTTAGTCACTAGCTTAGCTCTTTACTTGTAACTTAAGTCACTGATATAATTGGTTGGTTAGTTGTTGTAGTAATAAGTGAAAGCTTTTCAAAGATGCTGAATTAATTACGAACATAAAAAACAAATTCACTGTCATAACTCACAAGAAGCAGTGATGCAGAGAACAAGAAAAGAGGTAATGAATGATGGCTTAAGAAACAAGAAAACATACATTAGACTTCTCAAAGCCAATGAATCCCCCATCATATACACCTGAGAACAGAGGCTAAGAAAAGAGTCAGAAATTAAGAATTGACTAAAAAAACAAATAACAGATAATAACAATCTATAACTAAAATATAGGAACTGATATTGTAAATAACTACACTTAACAACTAGATACTCTTAATAATAAGTTAGTTGTACTTAGGTTCGTTTGGGAAGTTTTAAAAGTTACTTTTTTTAGTTTTTGACTTATGAAAAGTAGCAGTGTTAATGTTTGGTGTAATTTTCAAAACTAAATTATAGCTTTTTAAGAAGTTATTTAAGTGCTTATAGAAAAGTTAAAGAAATGACTTCTCTCATAATAAAAATTTTTTTATCACATTTATTTTAAAATAAACACTTTAGAACTAAAAAACCAAACAAAAAATAATTTATTTTTAATATAAGCATTTATTGTTTAATTGGTCAATGAGTTATTGCATGTACAATGCAGGATTTAATTAAACAGCGAATGAGCTCACCACTCAATCAACTCAAGTTGATTATTTACATTCCACACTTTGTGTTGATCTAACATGTTTATTTTAATATTTAAACCGGGTCTAGCCCAGAAACCTAAGAACCCCTTTTCAAACACAGGTCCGATACACCCAAGTCTAGACTAGATAAGGCCCAACCGTGAGAGACATGAAGGTTTCTTTCTTAAAAAATAAAAATAAAAAATTAATTCTTTGCACCACAAGGCTTTAGCCAGCATGTAGATAAAGAACGCTAGTCAGTGAGTTTGTACTTTGTAGAGTGGGTGTGATGATTCAAAGGGAAAAAAAAAACAAGGAGATTTAACTCTATATTTTACCAAGAAGTTATTCAATTATTCATCTCTCACATGATTACAGAACTAACATTTTATAATGTTCTAGGGTATTAATAGGTATTAATGTTCTTATTAATCTATTTTTTAATAAAATTATGAATAATAATAATAATAAGAGAAAAACTCAAAACAGCTCTGACAATTACGAAAGGAAAGGGGTTGAAGAGGTTATCCAGCAGTCTTTCATGAATTATAAGGAGTGGTTAGATATGGATCTCTTCTGTTGCTGATGGCGTTGCCGAAAATGACAGGGGATATCTATTATTGTTACTTGAGATTGTTTATTCTGCTATTAGTGGTTTGTGGTTGTTGTCTTGTGCTCCACTTGTTGTGTTGAGCTTTTCTTTTAAAAAAAAAGTCCCTTACAATTACTTCGAAAGACAACGAGGTCCTTGACAAAAAAAACACAATCCGACTCCTAACAATTACCTCGAAAGAACAACGAGGTCCCTGTGCCAAAAAAAAAATCAATGTTATTTTTTTTGGCACAGGGGCTAATTAGTCCCCAAAAAAAAAATCAGGGCGGATTGGATATTTTTTTTTTGGAAGACCTCATTGTCCTTTCGAGATAATTGTCAAGAGTCGAATGGGGTATTCACTCTAATAATAATAACAATTTTGATATTAGTCAAGATGGTAGTATATTACACTAAAATTAAAATATTATTGATTAAACTTTTGGTACCAACAAATATCTTTTATAAATTATATTAAAAAAAGTTGTTTACTAATAATTCTCCTTCATATTCCTAGTAGCTGTAGATATTAATATTCCTAGCACAATCAGTTCTTTTAATCAACTCATCTTATACTCAAAAAAAAAAAAAAAAAAAAAAAAAATCAGATATTCAATGCACGACACTTTAATGGATAAATGAGATATTGTTTAGTCTCAATCAATTTTTCGAAAAGATCATTGAACTCGTTTATATATGAAAGTTGGTCATTACTTATTAGAGAACACGTCTAATGTAAAATTATGAAGTTCACTATATATGAAGTGTCAATTGTTATATTAGTATGAAGCCGAATTTCTAATAATTTTATTGTACAAAAATATAATAAACTGAATAAAAATAGCCAATTTTAGAACCATGTTTGGAGTCTCTAGGCTGCAATTTCTAACTGAATAATAATAATAATAATAATAATAATAATAATTTAAGATTAAAATGTTAACTAAAAGTTATGTTTGCAGATTAAAAGCTTCACGTAAAAGAAAACCACAAACAAAAGCATAAGCTATGTAGTTGGCAGTGACAACAAAACATAACATACATAGCACCTTACTCCTCCTACTTAGAATTGAGATCCGACACCATATAAGAAGGGATTTGTCTCTCAAAATTGAAACTTTGATTTTACTTCTTGCGGCAAATTAGTCAGTTCTTGGTTTGTCGCGTGCATCATTTTTGCGTGTTTTCAAAGACAAACACTATTAACCCGTGATGACAGTTTATTTATCATTCACATACATAATAAAATTATTTTTGGTTTTTTCCTGCACCTGCTCCAGAGTTATACTATTAATATGATAGTTACCCACATAAAAATGTTTAAAATTTGTATGCAATGATAATAACTAAAATATTGATATCGATTCTCAATTATTACGTTTATATCAAAATATCTTTATATGACTTCACGTAAATAATTTGAAAGGAAAAGTAAAGGAAAAGTATAGGTACCAACATATTATTTGTTAATTTATTGCCAACAATAATTAATTATTATATTTTAAACACATATATAAAAAGACACATCCAAAAAATATATCTATAAAGACACTTCTATTAAATACAATCATAAAAAAGATATTTTTATTAGACACATTTATAAAGACACAGAAATACTGTTAATAACGTTGTTGTGGGATTGAATTTAAAGAGGTGGAAGATAAAATATAGTTGAATTTAAGCTTGCCAAATTAAATTTTTCAAAGTGTTTCCTTTTATTTGTCAAAATCATTTCTCATTAATACTATCATTTTCGTTTTATAATACTAACACTTTAAATATTTAATATAGCTAACATATTTAGATACAATTGATCTAATTAATCAATTCACAATGTCATCATCCAACATCTCATAATAACTTAAAAGGTAAATAATTATACATGCATTTGAATGGTTGTAATTGCAATACTGGCCTGGGATTTCATTAATTAAGCTCACGAGTTAAGGAAAAAAAAAAGATAATTAATTAATTAAGATCATAGTCATAAGCATAAACTATAGAGCATGCATAAATAATCAAACCACTCTATTTTGTTTTTTCTTTTCATTTTGTTTACACCACTTCCAACCCTTTCATTTTGGGTCTTGATCTTTCTGGAGGCTCATCAGGAGACATAGCCTTCCTTTTGCTAATACTATTATTATTATTATTATTATTATTATTATTATTATTATTATTGCTGATGAGATTATTTTCATTGTCTGAATCTATAGAACTATTAGCAGATTCTCCTTCTTCACTTGAATTATTATCAAGTGGTTTCAGAAAATAGGGTTGAAGCTTCTTTAAATCTTCTGACTGAAGAGGTTTCAATAGAAACTCTTCTGCCCCTCCTTCCAAGCACCTACATAATAATATCAACAATATAAAATTTTCAATTAAATAGCTATTATAATTAGTTTTAAATACTACTCTCACAAGCTAAGAAAAAAGAAATTAAAAATTGGCCAATGTTAGAAGGCCAATTTTTTGGTATCTATCACTTGGTGCCAAATTTTTGTTGAACTTATTTTTTATAAAAAAATTTAAATATTTAAAATTTTTTAAATTAAATATTAATTATTTAATTTTTTTTATAACAAACCACACTAAAAATTCAAAAACTTGCTTCAAAAACTAAAACTCAAAACTATTGCCATTTGTATGTTTTCTTACAATTTATTTCTCTTTGACGTAACTTTATTTTAGTTAAAAGAAAATAAAAGAAAGTCACCAAAAAAAAAAAGAAAATAAAAGAAGGGAAAGAAAAGGAAATTTAAAAAAAATTATATGGTAAAAACTCAAGTGCAGTCGACTTCACGTAAAGTTGATAGGTGAGAGTCGTTAGATGATTTGACTGATTTGACTAAATTTTCATCTAACGGCTCTCAACTATAAACTTCACGTGAAGTGGACTGTACCTAAATTTTCCCCGATTTATATATATAACATAAAAGAAAAGAAAAGAAAAGAAAAGAAAAGAAAAACTTACATGGTGATTCTGGAAGGTACATTTTCTGATGACATAATCACAACTGGAACATCTTTCCAAGAAGATCCCTGCAGCAGTAAGCAATGCAATGTAATGTCAACAGATCGAGAAAGAAAGGAATAAAATAAATAAACAACAAAGAAAAAAAAAAAAAAGCAAAAGCCAACTTAGATCTTGAAATCTGGAACTTTTTACTTTTCCTTTTTCTTTTTTTTTTTTCTCTTTTTAACTGAGAATTGCAGTCTTACACTATTACTTGTTAAAAATAGAAAAATAAAGTTATGACTTATGATGATGTAAAAAAAAAAAAACAAAAAACAAAATTATTTATGTACTCTGCAAATTTATGACGAGAAAAGAATATGATACATCCTTAACTGTTGATTCATGAGTAGGGGAATGTTTAGCTTTTTTTTTAAAAAAATAAAAAATAAAAAAACCACTTCTCAGTGTCAGTGTAATTCATCAAGCAAGAAAATATATTATTTTATTTTATTTTATTTAAAAAAAAAAGACAGAGAGAATTTCGGGAAGATGTCGGATATAATAAGGATTGTGTGTTTGACCTTGACTCGTTTAAGTAAATCATAGCCACTCATCCCAGGCATGCAATAATCCGTCATGATCAAATTCACTTTCATTCCCTGCATTCCAACAAAACGTATGTTCAAGCTTCAGCATAATTAAGTTAATTAAGTACACAATTAAGGTCATTATATACTGTTTAATTAGGATAATTAAAGAGATAAAAAAACAACTAAGAGGAGTACATGTATTTTTACAATGTCCAATGAAAAGGTTCTCACTTTAAATTATTGTGTTGGTACTTTCTGATCTGAGATCAAATCAATGTTCAAATATGGGTGCTGATTAAGATTATTGAAGGTTCATGATGAAGATTATTCAAGCTAGAACACCGCAATTATATAAATGCACCATAGCTAATATATATAACTTTAATCTCTTATATATGAATATATAACTAATAATTAAGGTATACAAATATATATAAGGGGAGAATGAATTGATGAGTATATGTGAATATGAATTCTAATCATAAAGCATTTTTTATGCATATTATGCATCCTGGCCTAATTAAATGAATAGAATTGAAGTTGACGTGACAATGAAAAAAAAAACTAAGAAATTGCATAGAAATAAAGTAGGTTTAATTGGTTGAGGAGAAAAATTTTATGAATGACTTTAATGCAAAAAGGCATACATAAATTTTTACAAATTTAATTTTAATGTACTACTAGTATAAAATTGTTTTACATGTATATCCAATCATATAAAATAAAAATAATTATATTTTATATTAAACACGTGAATAGTCATCTAAAAAATAATTATAATTATACAACTGTGTAAAATATTTTATATTGTCGGTGTATACAAATTATACTCAATTTTTACCCTGAAAATACTTTCATTCCGTTTTCACCCAATATCCTAATTCCTAATGGTAGGTAAATAATTATGATAAGATTTCCTTAATGAACTATTTTTTTTAATCTTTATTATTTTTATGCGGTTCCACAAGAACTCTATCTCAAATTATGTATCCTACTCCTCGTGACTCAATATCGTAACAAGTTTCAAGTCCCTTCTTGACACATTGTCAGAAATCAGAACTTCGAAACAAACTTTCACGAGGAAGTTAAATAATAAATAGATACAATTGCAGGTGTTTCCTAACTAGCTTGTTAAATTAATTGTTTTGGAAACGACAATAAATTGGGTATCATATCATATCTATGAACGATAAATCATATGTACGGAAACTAATTAAACACATAAAAAAGCGGGCATGAAATGAAATTTAAACTTCAACAAATTAGAGACCACTATAATAAGTATATCATAAAATTAAATTCTAACATGTATGAGCTATAATGAGAAGGTAATAATTAAGGAAGAAGAATAAACCTCTTGTTGTAATGGTTGAGGAGAAGGAGAAGGAGAAGAATTAGAAAATGAAGAAGATTCTGAAGAGGTTGATGAAGAAGAACTATTATTATTATTATTGTTATTATTATTTTGATGTTCATCATCATCGTCAACAAGCCCAAGATATTTCAAAGCTTTGTCACCAGAGTCCACACATGTAACTGCATATATATATATACCGTACATTAATTGATGACAACACAAATTGAATAAATCATAAAAAAGTTTTCCTCAAAATTGAAATGGCACCATATCATCAACATCCAAATTAAAAGCCAAGGAGTTAATTAAGAACATAAAATAAATAAAGGGTAATGCTAGGGAGATAAAAAATATAGCCAAAACTTGTCTTATTTAGCATTCATTAATTGTCGCAATAATTCATAAATGTTAAATAAGGCAAGTTATGATTGTTTTTGACTAATTTTCTTTGGTTACCAAACATTTCCCATAAATAAAGAGTACCTTTGCATGAAGAATCTCTAAGGAGCCTCTCCAAGAGTTTTCTATCAATGACACTATCATCAACTGCCAAGACATGAAAATGTTGTTGTTGTTGTTGAATCTTTGTAGTATCAACAAGCTCCATCTCTTCTTCTTGTTGATCTATCTATGTATAATGTTGTATGTTGTCTCTTGCAATATCTATCTATGTATCTATATATGAGTAATTCAGAGAAAGAGAGAGAAACGTGATGAATGAGAATGAGAATGGGAAAAATGAAATGAGAGGTGGAATGTAATTATCCCGTGAGCCTCTTTTTCCTTTTATTATATAATAATAACAAAAATAATAATAATATTGATGCATGAGAGAGAATGAAATGAGAGCGAAGAATCGTACTGTGTTGGAATAGTGAGAGTGTTGTTTTTATGTGCGATTCAATGCTAAGATCTTCTCCTTAGATTCTTTCTCTCTCTTGATTTGGATCTCATTCATTCCAACCAAATTAAATCACAATTAAAAAATAATATAATATAATATGAGAAAAAAAAAACTAAAAATTGCACCAAATTTTAGCAATAATAAAACGGGTCCAAAGTAATCTTTTCTAACAAAGTATCAACGAAGAAAAGGTTTAAATATAATATTTTTTTAGGCAAGAAAAAATTAAATAAAGAGATATATATGGTAGTTTAGTTTCCAATCTTTTAACAGGAATTAAGTGCTGAGGATTTATTTTCTTTAAAGTAAAAATAAGATCCCAAGATCTTTGTTCCCATTCGGTCATGATGATTATGATTATGATGATGATGCAAAGATTGTTGATTTTGGGTGTGGATATGATCAAGTTTTACTAATTGTGCACAAGCACATGACTTTGAAAAATTAAAGCAACCTCCTTAACTTTTTTCTAACTAATTAAACTGCTATTAATCTTTTCAACTTGGCAGTGATTTAGTGGGGTTTATTTTCTTCACTTTCATAACCTATTTTATTAATCAATACCCTTCCTTGACCACTAGGCATGCATTCCTTTTACTATTTAATATTTTAATTCCCTTTACTAGTAATTTGCCAATGTATGTGAAAATTAACAGTGCATTAAATCTAAATGCAAGCATTTGGTGAGATAATTAAAAAGACTTTACTCAAAATTACCTCAGCCTACCTTAGCTTAATTAGCTAGAATTTCTCTAAAGAAATGTAGGATGTGACACCTTGTTCATTATATTAGGACCATTTTCTTTTTCATCACTTTTTCTTTATGAAATATAGGGCAATATAATTTTAGATGCATGGATGGAATATAAATTAAATCAATACATGTAATGAAAAGTTTTCACTATGTTTTTTGTTGTTATATATTTTAAGTAATTCTAAACCACTTGCAAGTATAAGTATATATCATTTTGGTTTTATTTTATATTATGTTTTGGAATTTAATTTTGATGTATTAACAGTGTAAAATGTTTTACATAGTGGTGGAAAGTGGAATCATATCCGGTTTTTTGGATAACTATTCACGCGGTTAACGTAGAAGATGGTTATTTTTACTGATGTGACGTTACGTAATTGGATGTACGTATAAAACTACTTTACACTGATAATGCATCAAAATTAAATTATATATTTTTAGCATTTAAGTTTTTCATATGCTCATGCCAATCAACTTGCAGTAATTTTTTTTTTCTAATTGTGACATTTCATAGTTTTTCTTTTGTTAATTTTTTTTTCCTTGTTAGAATGATAACCTAATCTAATTAATATGGGTAGCTACTTTGCACCCAAAATTACGCAAACAACAATAACAAAATCTTTATGAAATCTCACCGAATATCACAAAAAGAGATGTGTGCTTACCTGAAATTGGACGCAATGTTGACATCGTCCTTCATGACTCATCCAAAAATTTCCTTGCAATCAATTTTCAATTTCAACTACAATAGTACGAGTAAGAAATTAAGAGTACAAATTTTAGGTAAGAGTGATTTTTTTTGGTTTGCACCAGGGTATCCATTAGGTCGGAAGCCCAATGACTAATCTCTCGGGAGAGATGGTTAAGAGACACAGACCCTCATCCATCTATGCCAACTTCCGTTAGTAGGTAATGAAAGAGCCTAGCAGCGGAAACGACACAAATGTCCAACACAAAAACAATATGGAAGCACTCACAACATAATATGGCAGCAACTATAACAAGCAAATATAGCAAGTAAAGCAATAATAAGAACACACCGAGATTTTAACGTGGAAAACCCCCTCAAGGTGAGAGGTAAAAACCACGAGTCGTCCAGACCAATGAAATAGCTCCACTATAATCAAATGAGGTACAAGAGAGTCTCAAACAAAGCACAAAAATGTGCATATAACCAGCCAAAACATCAAAGCACCAAAGCTCACAAATGAAAAGCAAGAAGATGAAATATACCCAAAAAATAGAGCTGCTGTCGAAGCCAATTTCTCCCTCTGTAGACCTCCAATTAAAATCTCCACCGTCCAGAATGAAGAACAATATGTGAAGAATCTACAGTTCAAATTTCACGTCGATCCAACGGTGAAAGAATGAGAAACTGCCGTTCCAAAATTGCTGCTCTGTGTAAAAACGGGAAACCTAATTTCTCTCTTGCGAAGCCAATTTCTCTCACTGAAAATCTCCAATCAACATCTCCACCGACCAGAATGAAAAACAAGATGATAAAAACATGCAGTTTAAATTTCAAGCCGATCCAACGGTGAACAACTGAGAAACTGATATTTGAAATTTACTGCTTTGGGCAAAAACGGGAATTTTGTTTTTCCCCTTCTCTCTCACTTGGTGGCTACTCTCACTCACTCTCAATGACCCCAAAAATCTGAACTAGGGTTGTGGCACAATGGGTGCAAGAGACACCCTCAAAATGTTGGGCTTGGGCCTCACAAAGGAGAGAAAAACCCAACAAATCTCCCCCTTCTCGACTAGGTGGAGGCTCTCGCCATTCCGGCGATCAAACAACATGTTTCAAACTTTTCTCTTGACAATGCTTTTGTCATCATATCAGCACCATTGTCATCAGTGTGAACTTTCTCAAGTTCCAACAACTTTGAATCTAACACATCCCGTATCCAGTGATACCTAACATCAATGTGTTTAGATCTTGGATGAAAAGTAGAATTCTTAGCAAGATGAATAGCACTTTGGCTATCACACAACAACACATAACGATCTTGCTTGAAACCAAGTGCTGCAAGAAACTTCTTCATCCACAACAACTCTTTACATGCTTCAGTTGCTGCAATAAACTCTGCCTCTGTGGTAGAAAGTGCAACACACTTTTGTAGCCTTGACTGCCATGAAATAGCTCCCCCTGCAAACTTGACCAAATAACCTGAAGTAGACTTTCGAGAATCAATATCTCCTGCCATGTCTGCATCAGTAAAGCCAACTAGCAAAGGTTTCTCACCACCAAAACTCAAACTCAAGTTAGTTGTACCTTTGAGATATCTCATAATCCATTTAACAGCATTCCAATGTTCTTTACCTGGATTAGAGAGAAAACGACTCACAGTACCAACTGCATGAGCAATGTCTGGTCTAGTACACACCATAGCATACATCAAGCTTCCAACAGCTGAGGCATAAGGAATTTCATCCATTGCTTGTTTCTCCTCATCAGTGGTTGGACACTGCTTGGTACTCAACTTAAAATGAGGAGCAAAAGAACTAGCAACACATTTGGCATCATTCATGCCAAACCTTTGAAGCACCTTCTTTATGTACTTCTCCTGTGACAAATAAAGCTTCTTGGAATCTCTATAACGAGTAATAGTCATGCCCAAAATTTGTTTGGCAGGACCCAAGTCCTTCATAGCAAAGAACTTACTCAACTGTTTCTTCAACTCATTAATCCTCAAAGCATTCTTGCCCACAATCAAAATATCATCCACATAAAGCAAAAGAATGATAAAATCATCATCAGAAAATTTTTGCACAAATACACAATGATCTAAAGTTGTCTTACGGTAACCATGCTTCCCCATAACAGATTCAAACTTCTTGTACCACTGTCTTGGAGCTTGCTTCAACCCATAAAGACTCTTCTTAAGCTTGCACACAAAATCTTCCTTTCCTTTAACAACAAAGCCCTCCGGTTGCTCCATGTAGATCTCCTTGTCTAAATCACCATGAAGAAAAGCTGTCTTCACATCCATTTGCTCAATCTCCAAATCAAGAGACGCTGCTAATCCAAGCACAGCACGAATGGATGACATCCTCACAACAGGAGAAAAAATCTCCTCATAATCAACACCTTTTCTCTGGCTAAAGCCTCTAACAACCAATCTAGCCTTATACCGAGGCTTAGAATTGTGTTCTTCATTCTTGATTCTGAATACCCATTTGTTCTTCAAAACTCGCATACCCTTCGGTAGCTTCACCAACTCATAGGTATCATTCTCAAGCAAGGACTTCATTTCTTCTTGCATAGCTTCAAGCCATTGAGCTTTGCTTTCATCTTCAACAGCCTCTCCAAAGCATTCAGGTTCTCCCCCATCAGTCAACAAAACAAACTCATGTGGAGAATACCTTGACGAAGGCTTTCTCTCTCTTGTAGACCTTCTAAGTGCATTTGCAGGAATTTCTAAAGCTGGTTCTTCATCTTGATCATCATCACCAACTTCATCAAGTATTGGATCAACTGTTCCATCTTCACCTGCACTTGTATCATGCTCATTATTTTGAGCTTCAACTCTACCATCTTCTACCATAGGCATAGAGGGAGTAATATCCAAGTCAGAAAAATCATCACTAGGCTGAACCATTGGCTTTTCCGCATTATCAACATCCTTCAATGTTTGGTCTTCAACAAAGACAACATCTCTACTCCGAATCACCTTCTTGTTAACAGGATCATAAAACCTGTAACCAAACTCATCCATGCCATAGCCAATAAAAATACATTGCCTAGTCTTTACATCAAGCTTAGATCTCTCATCTTTAGGAATATGAACAAAAGCTTTACATCCAAAGACTCTTAAATGATCATAAAAAACATCTTTACCTGACCATACCTTCTCTGGCACTTCAAATTGCAAGGGAACACATGGTGTTCGGTTCAAGACATGAACAACAGTGCTCAAAGCTTCACCCCAAAAGGATTTTGCCAATCCAGACTGTGACAATAAGCACCTAACTCTTTCAACCAATGTTCTGTTCATCCTTTCAGCCAAGCCATTCAACTGAGGAGTCTTCGGAGGAGTCTTCTGATGTCTTATACCATGCTCTTTACAATAAGCATCAAATGGACCTGAGTACTCACCACCATTGTCAGTACGAATGCATTTCAACTTCTTCCCAGTTTCTCTTTCAACAGAAGATTGAAATTGCTTGAACACATTCAAAACTTGATCTTTGGTCTTCAAAGTGTAAACCCATAATTTCCTAGAATGATCATCAATAAAGGTTACAAAATAGATAGACCCTCCAAGTGTTCTTGTCTTCATCGGCCCACATACATCAGAATGCACCAAGTCAAGTATTTCTGACTTCCTTGAAGGTGGGTGGCTCTTGAAAGAAACCCTGTTCTGTTTCCCAGCAAAGCAATGGTTGCACTTTTGCAAAGCAACCTTACAACCAGATAAAAGATTCCTCTTGGATAACATATTCATGCCCTTCTCACTCATATGACATAATCTCTTATGCCATAAATCAGTTTCATCAACAAACTCAGCAGTATTAACAACATCTTTCACAATCTTTGCTTGAGTTAAATAAAGAGTAGAGTGTCGAGTACCTCTAGCAACAACCATGGAACCCTTGGTGAGCTTCCAACTATCACGAGAGAATGAGCTATCCAAGTCTTCATCACACAACTTACCAACAGAAAGTAAGTTCAACCGAATATCTGGAACATGCTTCACACGCTTCAAAGTCAACTTGGTACCGTTGGAGGTTTCCAAGCAAACCTGTCCAACACCGGCATATTTTGCAACACCTTGATGAGCCATTTTTACATCACCAAAATCACCAGGAGTATAGGACGTAAACAAATCCCTCCTAGATGTAACATGAATAGAAGCACCGCTATCAATCACCCAACTAGTGCTATTATCAACAAGGTTAACAGATTCAAACTCCTCAACAACAAGAAAATCATCATGAGTTACATTAACCTTGTCTTCCTTGCTACCATCATCTTTATTTGTGCTCTTATCTTTACTTGCCTTGGCTTTCTCCTTCTTTAGCTGCCAACAAAATTTCTTCACATGTCCCTTTTGACCACAATGATGACACTCAATATTCTTATACTTTCCTCGAGACTTGCTTCTACTTTGATCTCTACCTTTAGGACCTCGACTTTTGCTTCTCCCCCTAGACTCAGAAACAAGAACATCTGAATGTGTAGTCGATGTACCTTGTGACTTTCTTCTCATCTCTTCATTCAAAACACTGCTCTTGGCAAGATCCATAGAGATTACACCATCAGGAGCAGAATTGGACAATGACATTCTGAGAATTTCCCACGAGTCTGGTAAGGAGCCAAGAAGTAACAATCCTTGAACCTCTTCATCAAACTTGATACCCATGGAAGATAACTGATTCATAATTCCTTGGAAATTATTCAAGTGATCTGTCATTGATGTCCCATCTGTATACTTCAAAGCCAACAACTGCTTGATCAAAAACATCTTGTTATTCCCAGTTTTTCGAGCATACAACTGTTCAAGTTTAATCCAAAGAGTCCGAGCATGTGTCTCTCCAATAATATGGTTCAACACATTATCGTCAACCCACTGCCTAATATATCCACAGACTTGTCTATGCAACAAAGTCCAATCATCATCAGATTTATCATTAGGCTTCTCTGTACCAAAAACTGGTTGATGAAAATTCTTGACATAAAGCAAATCTTCCATTTTTGACTTCCACAAATCATAATTAGGACCATTAAGAGTGATCATCCTACTAGTATTAGTATTAGCTTCCATTGTTCACAAACTCACAAGCCCAGAAAAATACCAACAAGCTCTGATGCCAGTATGAAAGAGCCTAGCAGCGGAAACGACACAAATGTCCAACACAAAAACAATATGGAAGCACTCACAACATAATATGGCAGCAACTATAACAAGCAAATATAGCAAGTAAAGCAATAATAAGAACACACCGAGATTTTAACGTGGAAAACCCCCTCAAGGTGAGAGGTAAAAACCACGAGTCGTCCAGACCAATGAAATAGCTCCACTATAATCAAATGAGGTACAAGAGAGTCTCAAACAAAGCACAAAAATGTGCATATAACCAGCCAAAACATCAAAGCACCAAAGCTCACAAATGAAAAGCAAGAAGATGAAATATACCCAAAAAACAGAGCTGCTGTCGAAGCCAATTTCTCCCTCTGTAGACCTCCAATTAAAATCTCCACCGATCAGAATGAAGAACAAGATGATAAGAACATGCAGTTTAAATTTCAAGCCGATCCAACGGTGAACAACTGAGAAACTGATATTTGAAATTTACTGCTTTGGGCAAAAACGGGAATTTTGTTTTTCCCCTTCTCTCTCACTTGGTGGCTACTCTCACTCACTCTCAATGACCCCAAAAATCTGAACTAGGGTTGTGGCACAATGGGTGCAAGAGACACCCTCAAAATGTTGGGCTTGGGCCTCACAAAGGAGAGAAAAACCCAACAGGTAAGAGTGAATTTTATCATGCGAAATTTTTATATCTTTTGTTAACTATATATGGTGATTGAAGACGTACTTTGATGAGTAAATGAGTTAATTTAAACATTTAAAATTTTTATATTTAAAATTATAATAAAACTATTAAAATTTAATTTTTAAAGGAAAAAAAATCTCTTCTTTAAGTATAAATAGTTTATTTTTCATATCTTGACTAAAATTTTATACGATTATTTAATTAAATTTATTATTTAGATTTTTTATAACAATAAATTTGAATTATTTTCTTTTTCCTGATATTACAAGGCATAATTAGTTATATATACAAACTTTTTTTTACAGTGACAATGTATGAAGATTATATTTTAAATAAAAAGCAATTTTTAATTTTTCTCGCAACAATTTCTCACATATTATATTTAGAACTTAGTTTTTTTTTTTTTAATTATTGGCATAAAACCATACATGATTATACTATATAAAATTTTCACATTAAAAAAATAATGCTACATGAGCACAAGTTAATAATTTTAGTCAACAATTAATTAATAATATTTAAAAGTATTAGCAAAAAAAATGATGATAGATTTTAGACTAAAAATTTTAAATTACTAACTAAAAATATTGACAAATACAAATTAAAATTATTGATTTTTTATTTTTTATTTTTTAAATTATCCGTAAATCTCTCTGCACTCTTACAATAATAGTTCACTTTGGGTAAACAAGTCAAATCACCAAATCCAACAAGAAGATTATAAGAATTTTGAGAAGAATTGAAGATCTACCAAGCATAGAGAAATGAAAATTAATTGGGGGACCACCATTTATACAAGAATGTTCACACAATACACATTCCATGAGTTCAAAAAATAATACCATTAACGTTGAGATGATAATAAATAGTAAAGGGGACAAGAAATGAAATAAAAGCAGTGAGTTGGGACCAAAAGTTGGGGTCCCACAATGCAAATATACGAAATCTTAGGTGGGTCCAAGCAAATATAATCCTTTTGTAGGGTCCACAAAACCCATTCCTCTCTTGTGATATATAAGTAGATCTCTTCATATTTGGAATCTGTTCTCATCGAGGGTGTCCAAAGAAGAAGGTTTTTCCATTAAAGGGCTCAGTAATTTTGTTCAAAGTCCAATTTTTTTCTTCTTCTTTTTCTTTATTCCTTTTTTTTTTCACTTGAGTGGGGGACCCAATTGTTGTCTGCCACGTGTTATTTTCTTTTATCTGTAGACTTAATCATCGTCTGACATTGGGAACAGGGTTCTGACGTGGTGACATATGAACCGTCAGATCACATCACTATCATTCACAATCATTTTACTGCTTTTAGTCTTTTTTTTTTTCACCTTTCATGTTTTCATTTTTATTTTTAGAGTTTAACTAAAGAGTGTATTAAAAGTTCATTAAAAAAATAAAACAAAAATATTTTAATTTTTAATATATTCAATTCATAAATTTTATATTTGATTTATATTTCTAATTCAAATTTATTTTTAATATTTTAAAAAAAACTTTTAACATATTTGTTAACACAAACTCTTAATTCTATAATATAAAATTGTAACATAATAGTCCGGCTAATTCAACCCTTAAATTGCCAATGAGTTATAGCTCAAATAGCATAGTCTTCCCATACTTAATTAAGAGGTTACGGGTTCGAATTTCCTATTTTTGGTAGAAAAAAATTCAACACTTAAATCTAACTAAATTGTGATTTCGTCTCAAATATATATATATATATATATATTTTCCTAATCAGTTGCATTGATAAAATTAAAAAAAATATTCACATAATTAATAATATATTTAACGATTTATAATACTATTTTTGTGAAAAAATATTTTTACGGGAATATATATCTATCTAAAATTAAAGGACCACTGTACTCTATTCTTTGGCAACGCACGCCACATAAAAGTATAGAATGAAATAAAATGGCAACGAAAAGTCAAAATAAATAGTAAATAAATAATGAAGGACGCAGAAAAACACTCGACTAGATGCCTAAACAAAAACGAAAAACAAACATATCTAGATTCTAGACGCAATGTACAAAACATTTAGTTGTGATTTCATCTCAATTTTTTTTAATATTAAGGAGATAAAAAAGGATAAAATTTATTTTATTTAATATTTATTAATTATTATAATAATTAATAAATATTAAATAAGATAAATTTTGATTATTTTTAATTTTTGTTATCAAATATTTTTTTATAACGATTGCATTGATCTAAGCGTTGAGAAAAAGAGAAACAAAACTAAGGACCATTTTCTTTATGTCTTCAATAATAATATAAATTTTAACATTTACTCAATCTCTATCTTATTCGCTAATTGTTGCCTTAAAAAAATTGATTCGCTTGCCAAATTATATATATAATATTGTTTTATCGGGTCAACTTTATGATCCAAGAGGAGTTCTATTCATCATTGAGACATTGACCCTAGCTAGCTATATCAAGCTCTAGTTGAAGTGTTGAACACTTGAACAAATTAAAAATAAAACCCTAAAACTCTTATCCCGGATCCCAATTACAACTAAAATTTGGATAGTATTTAATTAGCTATGCAAAAAATTATGTATATAATAAAAATTAATGATTATATATTTATAAATAAATATATATTATTTAATTTATTTTTAATATATATTTTAAATTTAAACAAATATTTTATATCGATAATATTACGTAGTATAATTATTATATGCTCTAGTCAAAGTAGTAAAAATAGCGTGGTGCTCAATAAAACGAAGGAAGTACGTAGTTATCATGGATCAAGAACTCAAACTTGGCATGGAGTTCGTTCATTGGCTGAATAAAGGGCCAAAAATAAGAAGCCAAATAAATCTTTGGAATTTGGGGGTGTGTGTGTTTGTGATAAGGGCGTCAACTTGCGCTGTGTTTTGTAGTAGTAGGAAAGTGTGCCGCAGTTTCTCCACTTTATTGTAGTTGTTTTTCCCATCAAGCTAGCACAAGTATATTTTCCTGTGGTATTTTACACTGTTAATAATGGATGGCGATGGAACAAGTATCAACAAGGCATTGTTTGTTACTTTAATTTGTTTTATGCCTTTATCCACCGTTTAGTTATTGAACGTGACGATGATATAAATAAATAGACACAAAATATTTGTATTTCATATTTTTTAAAAGGTATTAAAATATTAAGATATAATTTATTAGGCATAAATTTTTATACTTCAATCTTTAATTATTTTTAGGTTTAATTATTCTGCAGATCTTTATAGTTTCACCAAATTTTCAATTAGGTCTCTGTACTTTTTTTTTTAATTAGGTCTCTATACATTAATTTTTTTTCAATTAAATTCCTGTTAACATTAAACGTCAAAAAAATATTAGTGAATTGTGAAATTACTTGTATATTCTTAGGGACCCAATTGAAAAGAAAAAAAGTATAGGAACCTAATTGAAAATTCGATGAAACTATAAATATTTAATAAAAGATATTCCTATAATCCATATTCAATGATTCTACGACATAAAAAATATTCCTATAATCCCTTTTATTTTGTCACTATCATTCTTTTGCTTATTTAGTTATTTATATACAAATTGTACCAAAAATACCTTTTTTTTTCTTTCAAAATACTTTATCTTAAGAACATACATTAAAAAAAAAAAGAATGAATAAAATGAAACAGAAATAGTAGTAATAACTAATAAGTATATATCAAATTCAGTTCCATCATTTAAGTATTCATTATATGATCATGTAACATTTTACATTTATGTGGATTCATGGAATATAGTTTGTGTCTTTATCATATCATGGTACACCATAAAAAACCACAAGACTATGTAATTTGTGTTATTGAAATTTGAAATTTAAAAACGAAAACTATAGAAAACATAGTTTAAGTGTAATACAGATAATCTACAAATCAGTTCTTGTGTTGTAGCCTCCCACTCTCTGAACCAGCATAGGGATCAACAATAACATTGATAACGGCCGGTTTCCGAGCCGAGAAAAATTCTGAAAGAGTAGACATGAGTTAATTAGGTGTCCTAACAAGATAGTCCTTTCTACCAAAAGTTTTAATCAAAGCATGATAGCCTGCTTTCGAAACAAAGGAAGTCGAAGCCGGATCACCTTTGTGAGGTCCATTATTGTAACCATAATAATTAAAAAAAAAAGAAATGTATGCAAGAGCAATTTATTGCATATAAAAACAAATCTATGCAATCATCTATGATCATATCAACATAATTAAAGAACTTTCATATAGCATATGGCAACAAGAACCATTGATAGAGTAATAACTAAAATTATTTACAAAAATTGACAGTAAAAATTACACACATATATAATTTTGGCACAGCTACCTTTAGGCTGCAAGAGCATGGTGGCCTGCTGTGTACAATTTACTGCTAAACAGACTAAGCTTATTCTCACATGAACAGTGTTGAAGCATTATCCTTTTATTTTTTGCACCTTATATTCAATTAGGATTTACATCCAAATAAAATTGTAACTATACATATTTTACATGCAAATTCTCAAATTGTAGGAAATTCTAAAATCCAGTTACATCCAAATGGTTATTACTGCTACTACTACAACAACAAAAAAATCTTATCCCACTTAATAGAGTCAACTAAATAGACCAAACGATAATAGGGTGCCTTTCATAGATCATAACCATGTTAAACCCGTCTGTACTTAAATAGTTAAATCTCTTTAAATAAAACAACAATAATACATATTCTAAACAATCAACAACTTACTGAATGTTACATGCAATCATGGACATCCTAATAATTAGAACATTTACACTATTGTTCATCCATTCCTATCCTTATGAAAAAAAGTCATGATTAATTTGAAAATTAATAAATTGAAAGGGAAAAAATATCAAAGTACCTCAAAGAGTTGATTTGTGTTGTCTGCTATCTTTGCAGATGTCTCTATAAAGAACATTTTGTTCTTCTCTGCATAGTCAATGACATCCTTCACAGAAACAATGAAGTATACTCTATGAGAAAACAAGAGACTCGAGTCTTTAATGAAAAATAGAAATATATTGAAGAGTATTGCAATACCTGAACAGCCACCTCTCACTTCTCATGAAGGTCAGCTTTATTACCAACCAATGCCAGAATTATTTTAGGGCTTCTGTGCTTTTGTAGCTCCTACAAAATTAACAATACTTTAGATCCTGAAACAAATTGATAGAAAATGTAGAAACTCAATCTATTCCAATCTCATAACCCTAATCAGCAAAACTAATTCATATGAAACAACGCAGATCGAGTGTACAAGCAGCAAGGCGAGGCGAGGCGCGACGAGTGGCGGACAGGGCTTCGAAGGATCAATCAGTGCAGATCTTTAGAGACCTATGGAAGCTTTGGATGAAGTAGACGAATCGACAGCTATGGACGAAGACGACGGACCGACGAAGGAGAAACACACTTTACACGATTTTCAGAGAGAAAATTAGGGGCTGGGTAGGATTTTTTCCTTTGTGCCAAAATGCCAATGGTTTTTTGGGTATTTTGAAAAATAGAGATATGCCCAATTAGGATACCTAACCAAATAGGAGAATATTCATTTTTTAAACAGAATATTCTGTTATCTTAAACGTTATTCTCACGGCAGTGACTTAATTGAAAAAAAAATAATGTATAGGGACTCAATTGAAAAGAAAAAAGTGTAAGGACTTAATTGAAAATTCGGTAAAATTATAGGGACCCACAGAGTAATTAAACCTTATTTTTAAAATGTTAATGTTATCTTTAATTCTAATTTTTTAACTTTTTTTTATTACTGTCATTGTGCTCTCTTCTCTTTTTCTTCCTCTTCTCACATCTTTGTCTGTCTCTCTTTTCACTACAACACACACGGAAAATTGCGGCAAAAAATTGCCGGCCATTTCTTGAACTGCTGCAAATTGGCAGGATACCAGCGGTTCCACTAATGTTTTTGAGCTCCGTTACAAATAGATCAAGATAGCAACGATTGAATACTAACCGTCACCAATAGCATTTTGTTAAGCTGCATCAAAAAACCTCGCCTTCAACATTCGAGAGCTAGTCTTCTCGTTTTCGTGCGAACCCAAAGGGAGCAAAGGCGCGAATCACCCTCTCGAATCCTTACTGCCATGTAGCTCTCCTACATTAGTTACAGCTGCTACGTCCTTCCACATCACTGATCTGCTCCTCCGCCGTGTAACTCTGCATGCGAAAGGAAACTGGAAGGGCACAAAACCATTGTTCTTCCCTCCTCCGTGCACATCCATGTTGTCGTGAAGTCACGTAGCTGCCCATCCATCCTGGTGTCGTCGTCGTTGTCGTCGTTGTCCTTCCCCCTTGTCCTGTTGTGTGCTACTCGATCACCCTCTCCCCTCTCACTAGTTCGTTCTTCCCCTTGCCCTGTTGTTCTAATTTCATCCCTTTGTCCCAATTTAATTTGTTTGCTTGTTGTTCTATTAATTTTGCTCTAATTTCATCCTTTTATCTTCTGCCTTTTGTTCGAATTTATCCTGATTCAATCACTCTTCTGTTTCAATTCCTATTCTTGGTCCAAAAATATCGATTGTGTTCCATACTAGCCCTAATCAGTTTTTGTGCTCCTAAATCTGTCTTCTAGGTGGTTTGCACTGAATGTGAGAGATTAATCAAATTTCACTATTTTATTATATCGAAGAGTAGATTTGGAGTTAGATTAGTTAGCTAATTCATTCAGCAAGTGGATTGGTTATGAAATAAAATTTGTAATTGCTAGTCAAATTTCTATTGGTCAAATTCATTTTGTAAGTAGTCTAACATTTAGCAATGTTACTTGAGATATATACGTTGTGATTAATGTTGTATCTTTTGACATTGACTTAAGAAAAGGCACATGTAGTTGTTAAATTACTAAGCAGATGAATATGGCTGAGCCGGTGAGGGGAGGAGCGAGGAATGCAATTTGCTGATCGATTTCTTTTAATATTTTCAAATAGCTGATAAATTGAGATTCTGTTGTTTGTGTTCTTCAAGTCCTATGAATTTTTCATTATTGATAAATGATAGTTACTATTTCTGAATGGGAGGTACGATCTTGTTATGTTTCTATTTATGTTGCTTTCTGATACTATCTTTAACATGTTGTCCAATCTGTTATGGGTGGAAGAAGAATAAAGCACGGTTCTTTTGCATTTTTATTTTGTTCTTTTTTTCCAACTCGATTTCTAGCCATCCTGTAGTTATTTAGTTCTGTTATGGGATAGTATTCTAGCATATGAAATTGGAAGTCTAATTTTTCAATCCAACTAAAATTAAACTATAAAAATGACATATTGTCTTCGTATGATATTTGTTGTGTGCTGAATTAATCCAAACAAATACGCTCATTATTATGGGGCAGCATCATGTTTTATAAGGATCAACAAAAAAGTTCCAGACTTGGTAGAAAATTTTATCAATTCTGCTACTGCCTTATTAAGGGATAAACATCATGGAGTTTTGATCACTGGGTTCATCTTTGTACAGATCTATGTAAAATTAGCCCAGGAGTCCTTAGATTTGTAAGCTACTATTTTTTATTTTTGCTCATTCCACACATTAGCACCTTCTATTGTTTATGAAACTTTTAATATTTTTCTGACACTTTAGGTAAGTGGCTTGGAAATAGACAAATACGCTGTAACTGGGCCACTAAAGGGGCTAATAAAAATAATGAAAAGTAGAGTTCGAATTCTAAAAGTGTTCATGGGGTAGCAAACCCACTCCTCCTGGAACAGCCTCTACTCTTCCCTTACCTAGTACTGCACATGTGCCTGGCTTTTCTCCTATTGGACTTGTAGCGTATGAAATATGAACGCCAAATGGCTCTGAGCAAGATGGGTGGTGCGCATGTGGCACTTATGCATCAGCAGAATTAGCATGCTGCCATGAAGCAGGCAGCCATGGGAATGGGTGTTCCTAACCAACAGGTTAATTATGGTTGTTTAGAGTTAAATGATTTAAAGGTACTACTATTTTGATTTATTATGTGCTTTGTATTGAGTTTTTTAATTTGAGTAAATAAATGCAAATAATTAATGATTGTTTGACGGTTTGTTTATCTTTATTGGGTCTTTGATTGATTCAGTTTCAATAATATTTGATAATCATCAGTGGAGTTATAAGAAAAAGTAATTCTTTGATTATTAGAAGAATATTTGAGCTAGAGGTTTATTGTTACTGATTGTATAGAGAGAAAAGTTGCATTCTAGGATGCTAAAATTCCCTTAAAACAGAGATTTTCTTTATTTTCCATTTCTCCATATGGTTTTCAATTAATATTTGTTAATTTTTTTTCTCTTTTGTGAGAATCAATAGAAATTGTTAGAGATTCTAAAAACAAGTATTTTTATTTTATTTTATTTTATTTTTCTCCCCCTCTCCCGTGTATGTTATTGGGTTTATAATTTAGTGGAAGTTATAGTGGTTAAAATTATTGATTGAGTTAAGATTTTGCCTTGAATTTGTTTTATATAATGATTTTGAAGGGCTTTGATGATTTTGGCAAAGACAAAAAACTTAACTCCTTTGTGGCTGTAGCTATTTAATTTGAGCTTATGCTCAATAGTTTCAACATATTATTGGAGTATTAAGAAACATGAGGAAGTCTTAAAGTGGTTTTAGTATTATGTTCATCTTTGTCTTAAGTTGTTCCAAAGCTATGTCTTCATTGTTATGCATCTTTGTTGTCATGCTAATATTGAATTTATTCAACAAGGCATATTCTGTCTTTTAATAATTGAAATTAATATTTGTAATGGAAAATATTATTATAACTTGCTATAGAATATAAGTAGATTAAAATTTTTTATTGCATCGAAAGTCTTTATCATGCTGACATTTAATCACTTTTGTGTGGAAGGTTGTGAATTGTGATTTTGGTTCTCGGAGAGTAGGGATCTATATATAGAAATTGCCCTGATGCGCTGATGAGAAAAACTGATGTTATTGGTAATAGAAGGGGGAGGATTTTTCTCTTCTTCAGCTTTGAAGTATAGTAAGGGCCTGAGCCTTCTCCTTTTGGGCCAGAAATTCACTTGCTAGTATTGCATGTTCCTTAACCCAAATTGTTTTACTAGCAAAGTTTTATGTTTTTTGGCTTGCAGGTTATAGATTGCTTCAGTAAATCAGTTGGGCTAAATATTTGTGAAAGTAGTCCTTTGCCGACATTTCATTATTTCTCAGGTGTCTTGTTCGAGTTTGGTGCCTCCCAATACAAGGAATGCCTTATATCAAATCTACCACCTATTGTAAAATCATCATTGTGATCAAGAGTATGTTCATTTTAAGCAAGATGTGTTTGTCCTATTATGTTCTCTATTTCTTGTTTATTACAACCAAATCATTTTCTTCTATTGGTGTTATCAATTAGTTTTCTTTCAATTATACAAAATTATTGTTTTATCTACTTAGTCCTCTTTTATACACGTATCTTAAATTTAATCAATTATGACGTAAAGAAAATAAGTTATACTAAAAAAAATTGTACAATATATTGTAGTCCATCAATTATGTTTTTTTAAAATATCATGTAGAAGATTGTGGGCGGGCTAAAAACCACAGCTTTTTTTTTTTAAAAAAAAAAGCACCTATCAGAATTGCGACTTAGTTTATAACTGTCGTATTATTTTTTAAAAACTAGTATAGCGATGGTTTTAATTTTTTTTTAAATTGCTGCTAAATCAACTGACGCTAATCCTTGGTTTTAAACTGCCACAAAATAAAATCTACACCCCCTAAACCGCAATGTTTCTAGAACCGTCGGTATTTTGTTTTGCGGCAGTTTAAAACCGTCACAAATCCATCAAAAAACCGCTACAAATTATCGGTTCCCTTGTAGTGTTTCCTCCTTCGCATCACCTTTTACCTTGGTCTTCCTCTCCTATTTCGCATTGCCATTGTCCTCTTTTTATCCTCTTCCTTCATGTCGCATTTCGCCATTACCATCGTCATCTCTATCATTATTTGCCTTGCTTGCACCTTTTTTCATCTTCATCGATTTATCTCCGTTGTGTCACCTTCTTTGTCTTTGTCTCTCCTTCATTATGATTTTTTTTATATATCCACACCGACTCTGTCTTTATCACCTCTATCTTTACCTTTGCGGCCTTAACCCTCATATCCCCTTTCACCTTTCTTTTTTTAATTGTTTTAGCTTTTTCCCTTTAATTTGAATTATTTAATACTTTAACTGATAATATTTGAATTGAGGTTGATAAATCAGTAGTGATTATAGTGGTAAAAATCAATAATGGTGGTGATGGTACTGGTAAAATAATTTTATTTTGCGAGTAAAATTGATTTTTAAATTAGATTATTATATCATATGTATCTTCACTAAACATATTAAAGAATTGTATATCTTTATGTCTATGTACTTTTATATCTTTCTATCGTTGTCTTTATTTTTTTAGATAGAAATCAAACATTGTCTAAAGAATTGATACATGTTTAAGTCATAATAAAAATATATATAAACGGTCACTTGGTTGAGAAGAATATTGAAAGGTATCAGAGATCAAGATGAAACAGAATGGAATAAGAGAAGATATCAGTGTTTGGTGAGAACCATAGAAAGAGTTCCAGAATTGTAGAGAAAATTCTAGAGTGAGAATTGTAGAAAATGAGAGTGATACATCATTATTGAACCCTAAACTGAATTGCAACTTACTATTTATACATAGTGAGAGCTGTAACTAACTATACCAGCTCACTACATTCCTAACTGATTTAATTTACAACTCAAATAACAAAATTAGTCTTAACCTCTAACAGATAATTATCTATTAGTTACTCCTAACATCTTCCCTTAACCTGAAGGGTGATGCTTCCCTGGTACAACTTCTCCAACATCCTCCTTTGAACTTATGTGAAGTCTTGGTGTGTTTTTACCTACTCAAAGTTTTGGCCTGAGACTGTGAAATGTTGCTTGAGAAAGTGGCTTTGTCAGTATATCGGCAAGCTGATCTTGCGAGGATATGTGAACTACATGAGCTCATTTTTGCACTACTCTTCACAAAATGTAGATCTATTTCGAAGTGCTTAGACTGACTGTAAAAAGCTAGATTTTTGGTCATCAGTACTGTGCTTTGGTTGTCACAAAATATTGTGAGTACTGGACCAGATGGTAAATGCATCTCTTGTAGCAATTTTTGCAATTAAATTATGTCTGTCATAGCAATCCTCAATTTAGTTTCAAAAGTTGCTTTAGTGTGCTTTAATTGTATTTCTTGTACAAAATTTTAACATCATGAGTAAACAAGAAGATTCTCAAAAACACTTCGATCGCTCCATCCAGGCCCATTAATATTAAATCTTTTAGATAATTCTCAGAACACATTCTGAGCAACATTGTTTAGTATTATTTTGAGGAGTAATGGTCTTGGTTTTATATTTTCACTCTCCGGTTATATTTTAGTTTAGTTTAATTATTCTGTTGCTTTATGTAGTTTTATCAAATTTACAATTATATTCCTATTTTTTTTTTTCTTTTTAATTGGATTTCATATATTTTTTATTTTATAATTATGTCATTTTTGTGTTAAAAACATTAAAAATAATGAAATATTTCTTCAAAAAAATATGTAATCAAATATTTAATTAGGTTATTAATTGTAAATACTTTTAATTTGTAGAAAAATATTTTATTAACTCTTATTAAGTCCAACATCATTTAACATTAAATGTCTCATAGTCCTTATAAGTGTGAAACAACTCTTACTTCTTATGCTAGCTTTTAGAGTAAGTTAGGTCCACTTAAATTTTTATATAGTATCATATCAAAAATTAAAAGTTGTTATTGAGTCACTCTCACACCATACTTAACGATATATTAAAAGTTGTCTTCAAATTTCACGTTTCAAGTCTTTGTCTGTCTTGAGCAAAAGATGAGTGTATTAAGTCTCACATTAATTAAAAATAAAAGCTTGATAGTTCTTATAAATATGAGATAATTTTTACTTTTTAAACTAATTTTTTGGGTAAGTTAAGTTCACTTAATTTTTTATAATTTCAATATTTTTTATAATAATAAAAATTTAATTATAAAATTAAAAATAATGTAAGATTAATTTAAAAAATAATATTAAAATTTAATTGCAAGTTTATTAAAACCCTAAAATTAAACTTTTTTTTTAGTTTTAGAATGCATGCCATACTAATCCAAAATTCCTGGTTTCATCTTCTTGCATAGTGGTTGTGGTAACTAGTTTAGTTAATATAGGATCAGTAATATGCCGAGTTAGAAAACAGTTGTACGTATCATACTATCATAGTGCCATCATCAATTAATTAATGACCCAAGTCATCAATTTATTTGTATTCATTTTGAACTAAGCTACAACTTATGGGACCATAACTAACAAAGGAAAATGAGAATAATCATCATAAGTGATAGATTTTGTTAAATCTTGTTTCTGGGTCCACCTCAATTTGGCTATCGATCTTCATTTGGTCTTTTTTTTTTTTGTGTAGGAAAATTTCCAAGGGAGATGGACCAACTAAATATTCTTTTAATTTGGGAACTAGAAATTAAAAGAAAAAAAAGCAGATAAGTCTCTTAATTCAAAAATAAATAAATTATTGATTAATTAAAAAATATAAAAATATTTTTTTTAAATATAAAATATTTAAGTTTTTCCATTTAAAATTAATAAAAATAAATAAATTCCCTAAAAAAACTTAGATATCTGTTATTTAAAAAAATAAGTGACATTTTCTATTTTTAATTAATTAAAAAATTATTTATCTTCGAATTACAAAATTAAGTGCCATTTTTTCCCTCTTAAAGGAATACACACCCACGAATTAAGTTTGATTTGTCATATCAAAGCAACGGATTGAATGATTCACTATAGCGACTCCCAACAGAAAATCATCAAATAATTCAAAATTAAAACACTCATTCTGCTAACAATAATGAAGAGTGATTAGGACAATTGGATTAACCTTCAAAATGATTAAGCTAAGTATTGGAGTAGGAATAAACTAAGTATCTTGGATAAACAGTATTCCAAAGTGTTAACATATATATAAGTAACGTGCGAGTAGTACTTTAGAGCAAATAGCAAGGGGAAAAAAGTGTTGTATTTTGAATCGGTTATTATAACTCAATTGTTATCAAAGATAACTTGGATAAAACAGTTCTATTAACGTCTTAAATCGGTTATTTATGTACTTATTATTCTCATTAGAGTAAAATTAGGGGTGGTAAAAGAGTGAATAGACACGAATTTTTATTCTACTTGACATTGCCATATCTTATAATAGTCCAAATAGAATTCGTTTTGTCCTTACTTATGGATAATAAAAATTTATTCGAACCTGTCTCTATAAGTATTTACCCTCTTAACCGCTCTTATTAATTCTTAAATTCAACAAATAAAATTAAATTTTAAATTTTATATAACTTTAATTATATACATAACATAAATTTAACTAAAAACTTAAGAATAATACAATATAAAATAATATTATTACTAATTTTATTATTATTTTTACATATATTAGATGTATTATATATATATACCCGCCCCGCCTAAGACTCACGCCTTGTCAAAAATCTGCCCTACACCGCTTCGAGTAATTAACTGTCCCGACTGGGTAGGAGACAGAGCATGTACCTGGCGTTTTAGGTAATATTGCCACCCCTAAATAAAATTTCACCTGGACTTCTATGCGGCCCATTTCGCAAAATCGTGACCAATTTCTTCACGATAACAAATAACAATCCAACCCCTAACTATCATTTTATCAAACTACTATGTTCCATTGTCAACTTTGCTGTGATATCTTAATAGTAAAATCATGCATTAGATATAACGTGTCGTTCAACTATTGGATTGGGACAAATCATTCATTTTAAACGTTCAGTGGGACAAATAAGCCTTGCCTCTCACTAAAATGATGTTATCTCTTCTTGTTCTTCCTTCTCATCTTTTTTATTGGTAGAAACAGAAAAATAGAAACAATTTCTTCACCTTTGGATTTCTCCATTTCAAGTATGGCAAACGAGGGAGTAGCTAGAAGAATTCAACAATCCTAAATCCATCAAATGCCTCACCTGCAACTGCCATCGTGGCTTCCACAATCGTAAGCCAGAAGAACTGTTCATCTTTTCTAGCTTCAAGTTCTATTATAAAAAATTGTTGTCACCCTCTCCAACCCAGTATTGTTATGTCGTCAAAAAATATTGCACCACCAATTTTTGCTACCGCATTCATGGCAGCATCTTCGAGGAAAGGGTTCTAGACAAAATTTAACCATGAGAAAACGGAGAATATCAAATTGGAGCCAAAGATGAAATTATGTAGTGCTTCTCTCTAAGTTTCGAAGTCAAATGAATAGGAGAATGAGGAAGAAAAGAGGAAATTGTGGTCATCACATGGAAGAAGACGTCATTTTTGTGGGGCTATTTGTATCAAAGTGAAAACTCATATGCAGGGTTTTTATGTGAATTTGATAGTTGAGAATCATTAGATGATTTGATATATTTGACTAAATTTTCATCTAACGATTCTCAATTATCAACTTTACATGAAAATAACTACATTTTAATTTCCATCTTGTCTTAATTGAACATTTTAGTGTGGGAGCTATTTGTCCCAATCCAATAGTTGAGCGATAGTTATCATCTATCGCACCACTTAGGATTTTGCCATTAACTTAGGATTTTGCCGTTAACTGATCATGGTGAATTTAAGTTGACAGAGGGGATTAATTATTTTACAGAGATGTGATAGTTATGAATTGAATTATCTGATTTCTATTCGTAAAAGAGAGTTTTTTTTTTTTTTTTTGTGAAATAGAGCGGACCTAAACGTGGTTTTACTCTTCTCATCATGATAATTCCTTTCTCACCTTGTAATCGCGGCCATATGGAATATCAATAGTTCATTCTGCAAATCACTTATAAGAAGAATTTTTCAAATCCCACTGAAAGTATGTTTTCAGGTATATGAAAGATAAATAACTGCATATTCACCTATATTAATTTGAGTATCAAAATGCTTTTTACAAAAATTTACATTACGTGTTTTTAATTGCCAAAATATTTCTCATCTATCAAAAATAGAGTAGGTTCAACTACGAGTTAATCCCCACTTTAGTCTCTAAGATCAAGAGTTGCACTGATTTAGTCCTTAACTTCTCAATTGTTACAATTTGGTTCCTCAAATTAAAAATAGTGCACCAATATAATCTCTCGTGTAATTTTTTTGTTTCCAGAACTCAACGCCATTAGTGACATGACTCAAACCTTACCACATTGGACATATTAAAACGACGTTGTACATGTTTTGACACTAAAGAATACATTGAACGACATCATTTGAGAGTTTTAACAATCTTGTCATAACCAAGTTTCTTATCATAACCCTCAAACGACATCGTTTAATGCCTTCTTTAGCAACAAAATATGTACGACATCATTTTAATATATCCAGCGTGGTAAGGTTTGAGCTACGTCACTAACAGTATTGAGTTTCGGTGATCAAAAATACACGAGGGACTATTTTGGTATACTTTTTTAAATCTGTAAAACCAAATTATAGCAATTAAGAAGTCAAAGACTAAATCGCCAATTTCAAAAATCAAAGTGAGACTTAACTCAGTTCAACTATGGTTGGACAAATTATATATACAACAAAGAGCATAGCCACACCATAACATATTGAATTGAGCCAAAGATCTTTGTAATGCTTCAACAACTTTCGGGTTTAGGAAACAGAGAGAACCAGTGGATTATTTTGATTTTTGACGTTGAAAACATGTACGGATGGTGGTGGCATATTTTCGATTGTACATGGATATGGATATGATGGATCACTTTACCTGATTTGAAATTTAGATGCGAAAGTAATGCTTTTAATGGTGATTGATAAGTGCAAATAAAACTGCTTCATTCATTTTAAGAAAGAAATCAAATAAAAATTCATCAAATTAAAATATTATAGTAAGGGTAAAAATTAAAAATAATATGAATATTGCGCATGCCTCAATCCCACTTTATTTGGAATAGGGCATGAACAAACCCTATCCTTTTCATGGGACAAATTGATGTGCTTTTGTCAAGTTAAGCATGATCATTCAAGATCCTTGTGTCTGGATCTTTGACAAATTAAAGCACGCCACATATATATATATACAAAAAAAATATTATATATATATTAAAATTAATTATTATATATTTATGTATAAATATATATTATTTAATTTATTTTTAATATATATTTTATATAAATAACTAATTTTAATAATTGAATTTAACCTACACGTAAGTATATATATAGAACTCAACTTGGTATGTATAATAGGCTTAATAGCAAAGAAACACTGTTGTCACTGCAAAAGGCTTCGGCTTTATACAAACTGCTGTCACACGATACAAAAACGTGACACCGATATATAATAAAAAGAAAAAACATCAAAAGTAAACTATAGAGTAGTTAAAATCATGAATTTGCTAAAGAGGAATAGTGACGCATGTAGTAAAAGTTTTCAACATATCTTATAAAGACATGATTTTAAATCCACTTTTTAAAGAATTTGTAAATATTTATGTAAGTATTTTGAGTTTGGAAAATGTTCTATTGACTTTAATAAATTTATTGATGTCAAATTAATCTAAATTTTTACAAATGGGGCTACGCATACGGATTTCCCTTCTTGATGAGAAGTTAACAGCGGCGGTGATTAGGGAGATTTCCATTTCTTCTCATTTTGTTCCTGTAATATATTTCTTTTTTACAGAAAAAAAATGCAATTTTGTACCTTAAAATATTAATCTAAATTTTTGTATACCTAAAAAAAGTTTGAAATATATATATGATATTATTATTCGTATTTTGTTTCTTTTTGCTAGTCAAGGGACAATGGTTTTATATTTAATAATAGATTTTTTCCATTGGGATTTGGAGTTACATTGATATGATCTATCTTCATAACCCTATAAGCCAACAATCCATATGCTTGATATATGGTAATATAATATGGTGTTTATATTGCTTTGAACTTTCTTGTTATTCAGGTTGTATAATTGCCTTTTCTTTTTGGATATTATGTATGTATGTATATGTATAATGTATTTAAACTAAAATTAATAAAGCTAACCACATATATATATTGCAAGGACAAGTTAGGATTTGCATTGCAACCACCATAATTCACTACTATTTTGTTAAAATTAAAACCGCTTTTTCTCTTTAGACAATTCTATTTTTTTTTCTCATATTGAAATACAATTATATTACCTTGGAGAAAAATTGTATAGTTAATTGTCTTCTTTTCCAAAAAAATATATTTATTCTGTTACAAAGACAATTATATTCGATAAGAAAAAGTTTAGGAAGCCAGCAATTTTTGTGTTTTGTGGCCAGCACTTAACTATCAAGAAAAAAGTGAGTGATCTTCTACCATTGAATGTAATCTCACACTATTAAAAAGATTATTGATGGCCAATTAATAGTTACAAAACACAAAAGTTGTTGGACCTCTATTGATAATACATTAATGAGAGAAAGTTTGATACATTAGATCAAGAATTTGGTTTTTGATAATTAAATTGCAAGTTAAAAAGGAAAATTGGAGACAAATCTGTAAATCCACCCCCTCCCCCCGTTTTTTTTTCTCTTTCTCTTTTCGTGGAGAGTGCAACCGATTCATTATTGAACCGAACACTTTTGGTGGAGACAAAAATGAAGTTGTAACACAGTGAAAGATAATTATTTCATTCAAAGCTCCTCCATACAAAAGACGTGCTTAATGGAGCTGTTCTACTTCGTGAATCAGTTTCGTTGAAAGTTTTTCTATAAATGAACTTGCTCAAGATAAAGCTGACTGATATATATGTAATGTAACCAAACCAAAAAAATAATAATGGTGCGGTACCTACACATATCGAATTTAAGAAGCACATACTCTTAAAATCTTGGTACATAACTCATTTATTCCTTCTTAAGACTGCTATATGAATTATGAAGAGGTAAATAGTTAAATTCGTTCTTAAAATATTATTTGTTTTTAAAATTAATTTTTGATCATTTTTTAATTAAATTTATTTTTTAAAAATTTTTAATTAATTACATTAGTTTTTCTGTTATTTTTTATTAGTGGTATCAAAATTTATTAATGTAACATGTTAAGTGATACTACAATATACACATAAGAATTTTAATTGACTATTAACATGATAATTTTATAAAATTAGGTCAAATCAAAATTTAATTAAAAAAAATTAAGGTATTAAAATATCTCAATTTAAGCTTTGTTTGATCTAATTTTACATCAACAAATTTTAACGTTAGTAGTAACGGAAGTGATAAAAAAACTAAAATAACTAATTTAAAATCTTTAAAAAATAAATTTAATTAAAAAAATATTTTAAAAACTAATTTAACAAATGAATAATCTTTTAAAAATTAATTTAATCATTTATTTAATTATAAATATATTGTATAGATTTACTACTATTTAGTGGGACCATAATTTATATGAACTTTATAATTACCATGTGAGAGAGACTGAACAGTAGGAAAAAGATTTTAAAGAAGTTTAATTTCTCCTTTATCTCCAATCAATTAGATAGTATATATCTTGTTTAAATCCGTGATTGCCTTTACCATAGCTTATGAGCCATATCATCATAGCAATATATGACATATGTCGTTAGTTTAATTCTCCATAATTATCATAAGCATCAAAGATTTCAAGCGTGAAAATTCACGAGTTCATGTGCATTGACATGACCCCACTTTCCAATCAAATCCTTGACTAAGTGCCGCCCTGGGAACGATCGAAGACTATACACATGTCGTACGTCGGTAAAAAAAGATCAGGGTCAAAAGAAATAAGCCACTCACAGAACCATCATATTCGAGCCTAAGAACTTTTTGTTAACAGTATAACGTTGTTTGCTCGAATTCCTCAAGTTTTAACCACTTTTTTCATACAATTAGTGGCTCAAACTTAATTATACATAAAATTATGTGAATTGATATTGTTGGATTTCACTTCCACCAAGCATGCATGTTCAAAATTTCACTTATATGGAATTGGTTAAAGAAAATTTTTTATCTCTTGAATCTCTCTCCTACCAGATTGCTCTTTTTTTTTTTTAATGTGTTCTTTGTTTTTGGTCCTGGGGTTTATCCTTCAAAAATGCCTGTTTGCAAGATTGCATAGTTGGATCTCGTCATTTGAGCCCATTTATTGACCTCGGTTTTGTTGGGCTTTGAGTTTCTTCCATAATAGGAAAATATAACAATAAACTACAAAACATGTCACCAAAAAAAACCCCTATAAAACAATGTATATTAATAAATTTGGATGATTTTGTTAAAATATTTTCTAATTAATTAATTTTGTTATATTTTATTTATTTTTTTTAAATATATTCTTGTTTTTACTCTTCAAAATTATTTTTATTCACAAATAATTTTTGTAAATTCATTTTTGATAGTGATCTATTCATTATACTTCGTTATTAACTACTTTATAAATCAGTTAAATTAATAAATTTAGATAAATAATCATTGCCATTACAAAAGCTGGCACAAAAGATACTATTATAATAAAACTTAACATTATGCTTAGTCAAGAGAATATCAGATCAAAATGATAATTAATTATACAACATTTAAAAAGATACACTATATGTCTATATAAAGATAGAAGTCTTAAAAAGAACGCAAATTATTTTGTATATATTATATTCTTCTTTCGTATTTTTTTCTATAATTAAAGTATGGTAAATATTATGGTGTAAATAGAAAACATTTTGAGTAATTATCTAAATCAGTCTCCAAGAATTTTAAAAGCGGATATTTTAGTCCTCAAGAAAAATTAATACACAGATCAATTTCCAAGATTTTACTTTGGCGGACAAATCAGTCCCTAATTTATTTTTCTTGGGGACTAAAATGTCTGTTTTTAAAATTTTTGGGGACTAATTTGGATAATTACTTTGTCCGAAAAATGAACTAGAACTGATTTATCTGCCAAAATAAAACCTTGAGGATTAATTGATTTAGGTGATTACTCAAAAATTTTCTATACCTATAAATTTGTGTTGTCTTAATAAATGATTGCCAAGTGTCCCTCCAATAAAAAGATAAGATCTATCATTTTAAAGGTGAGATGCAATTTTATAGGACCTTCTCTCTGTTACACGTGAGAATTTTAATAGTCAGACTGATTAATTATATTTAAGATGATTAATTATTTTAACATAATAGTGTTGTGTACTGATTTTTTCTCGTATTTGGATTATTTTACAAAGAGAAATACAAAAGACTTAAATGAGTTTATGAGTTCATGAGCTTATAATACTATGCATACTATTCACCCATTTAATATGTAATATTCATTATTATTGCAGTGGAAAATAAAAGTAAATCTTCTCTATTTTTTTATTGATATTATTAATTGTTAAGTGTATTTTTTATTACATAATATACTCTTTTATATTTTTTCTATTTTATTTAAAATTGCATAATAGAATATTACACTTTATCATATTTATTTAAAAAAATGAAAAATTTATTTCCCAAGTACAGTTACTATTCTTACTAGTGATTTCTCTATGATAATTAACTCCTATATATTTTTAATTTTTATAAAAATTATTTAGAATGGGTTGATTTTATTAATTATTCTATTAAAAAAGAGTAATTTTTATTATATTGGATTTTACAAATTTGGGAGAAAAAAAAAAAGCTGAAAACTAATTTTGATTAGCTACCATTCATTTAACTTTATTATAAAATAAAGTTAAAGAATCAATTTCCCTTTGAAACAAATTATAGAGAAAAAAAAATGATTATATTACTATTATTATTTAAAAACATAAAATTTATCTTTATTATTAAAAAATAAAATTATTCTTTTATAAAATACTTGTAGATATATAAGAATGAAAATATTATACTAAAATTTAACCGATAAATTAAAAAATAATTTTCAAATTTTAAGATATTATTTTGTTATTATATATTTTTTAGTTAAGAATAAAATTAAAATTAACTCGTATAAATATGTACTAATGGATATTTGTTTCAATAAATTAAAATTGTGTGATAAAATGAAAAAATGTGCTTTAAGATTTATGGAGCAATAACAAAAAAACGTGACTTCAACCCAAAATACTTTCTTTTGTGCAAAAACAAAAAAAATTCTAACACATTATAATTAATCATGATAAATATAATTATTTAAGCTAAGCATTAAAACTCTCATATGAAAGAGAGAAAAAGTTTTTGTACCCCACTTTTAAAGTTGCATCTCACCTATAAAACAACATATCATAGTTGTCAGAATCGAACCGATGATCGAACCGATAAAATTACTATGTCACTGGATTACTAGTTCAACCGGTGGGTTACTTATCAAATTGGTTAATCCGATATAATTAAATAATTATGTAAAATTTAATTATTTTTTTTATTATAAGTATTTTTATTTTATTTTTATAAAAATAATTATCATTTTCAAATTTTAATACTTTATTAATTAATTTATATTTATTGTATTATTATATTATTATAAGTAAAAACTTACATATAGTTAATTTTCATGTGAAGTTGGTATTTAAAAACAGTTAGATAATTTGATAAGTTTAACTAAATATCATCTAGCGATTTTCAACTATCAACTTCATATGAAGACAACTGCATGTGAGTCTTTACCTATTATTATATACTACAAGTATTTATTGAAAAAATAATATTAATAGATATCATATAATCATGAAAAGAAAAAATAAATTATGATTAATAATTTTTCTTATCTTATATATATATATATATATTAATAAAATTTATAGTTAAATAAAATATAATTAATTTAAAAATTCATGACTTTAAAATTAAAATTAATTGAATATAAATAAATAGAAAATTGCTATATATATTATAATTTGGATATATATTAGTAAGAAGCAATTTAGCTTGGTGGTAAGATTGTCTTTCTTGCAACTCTGGAGTGAGCAGTTCGAACCAATGACAGCTATTTTGAAAAATTTTTCAAAACTGTAGCTTCGCCTTCAATTGGGACCAAACGGTTTGGTTCGGTCCGATTTTCACCGGATTTAGCCGATTTTAACTGATTCGTTACGGTTCAATCGGTTCATTCTGATTCTCTACCTTAAATGGTCCTAACCTCGGACCGAACCGATATAGGATCCGATTTACTGATTTTTCAGTCGCCCATCCGATCCAATTTTTACAACTATGCAACAGACTTTGTCTTCTTTTTTTAAGGACACATACCAACTATTTTTTGTGACAACACAAATTTACATGTATAATTTTTTTCTTTTTTTTATACCATAGAATTCACCTTAAATATAACTCATCCATCTTGAACGAAAGTGAGCTCGAACCTGGACAGGTCGAGTTATATACTTGTAGGGTTCTACAATAGTATATTGAAAAACATAAAAAATAATGATTAATTTTTTATATTCATTTTCCATTCAAGTTAATATTAATGATTTTAAAAAAAATTAAATGAATAAAGAAATAGAGTGTAGGCGGTTAGGTGGATCCCGTTGGGGTGTGTGTTGGAGCTGAGCAATGTTTTGATTGGCTCCCTCTATTCTCTATTCGATAATAAGTTACCCAGAAAGCTGAGATTTTCAGCTGACATTTCTTGATGCTAATGGCTTCAGCCATCGCTAACGCCCAATTCACCATCATCAACCCTTCTTCTTCTTTCGATTCCCACGGATACATTGGTCTCAGGCCCACCCAACCTTCCAATTTGAAGCTCTCTTCTAACCGCACCACTTCAACCAACCTTCTTCGCCCTCTCCACCTCTTCGCCGTTAGAGCAAGTGATTCCCACAACGGTAACCAAGCGGGTCCACTCCACAAGCTTGGCCTCTCCGACGCCGAATGCGAAGCCGCCGTTGTTGCCGGTAACGTCCCGGAGGCACCTCCGGTTCCCCCTAAACCGGCTTCTCCGGTTGGAACTCCCGTCGTCCCTTCACTTGTGAGTCTCCGATTCAATTTTCGAATAGGAACCAAATGTGTTGACTTTAGCCTTGCGCATTCTTGCTGATGATTTAGAAAAACTTGTTGAGTTAAGCAATTGATTTGATTTGATTTGATTTTGTATCAGCCACTTAACAGGCGTCCTCGCCGCAACCGGAGGACGCCGGCGCTGAGGGAAGCATTTCAGGAGACGACAATATCGCCTGCGAATTTCGTGTATCCACTTTTCATTCATGAAGGTTGGTCTTGTTTTTACTTGTTTTATGCATTGTTCATGTGTAGTGGAGGTAGTGTAATATGCTATGCTGGAGCTGTTTTGATTGGTACAATTGAACTTGCAGGTGAGGAGGACACTCCAATTGGGGCTATGCCGGGATGCTATAGGCTTGGATGGAGGCATGGACTTGTGCAAGAGGTTGTTATTTGCCCTTGTTGTTATCTCCTCATTTATTTGAGTTACTTATCAGAAGTTTGAAGCTGTTTAATTATGTTCAAGACGTTTAGACAGATTTAATTGTTTCTTTAAATATCTAGGCTGGGAGGAACTTGCCAGTTTTGTTTCAGTATTCTACTTCCAGTCCTGAATCTGCCCTGTTACATTGCTTACTTTGCCATATAATGCTCTTCTAATTTATATTTGCAAACTGCATGGTTGATGATGACATTGTGCTTGCCATCTCTTCAGGTTGCAAAGGCACGGGATGTTGGTGTTAATAGTGTGGTGCTTTTTCCTAAAATTCCAGATGCCTTGAAGGTTCTATTCTGTTACTTACATACTGTAGATTTTCTGTAGTGTGATTTCAGCCCTGTATGACAGATTTTTTCCTTATAGTCTCCCACAGGGAATGAAGCATACAATGATAATGGTTTAGTGCCTCGGTCAATACGTTTGCTCAAGGATAAGTTTCCAGACCTTGTAAGTGAACATAATTTGAGGTTAATATTTTCTGGTGCTTGTAGAGAGTTAAGCCAATAATATCCTTATCAAACTTTTTTCAGGTTATCTATACAGATGTTGCACTAGATCCTTATTCATCAGATGGGCATGATGGTATAGTTAGAGAGGATGGTAAGAGTTTTTCTTGAGAAAAATAAAACCTATAGTTGTTTAATTAGATTCTCTTTTTTTTTTTTTTTAATCAAAAAAGGATTGTCTCAATATTAAAACCTAATATGTTTCTTCTGCCATCTTAGGAACCAGATGCCATGAAGGATATATGTGTTAAATACTTAAATGCTATTAGTAAACATGATTGACTTGATAATTCATAAAACAAACCCTCTGAAACATGAACACTTAAAGTACTAATCATAATTACTATCTTTGATATCTTGTAGGAGTTATTATGAATGATGAGACTGTTCATCAATTATGCAAACAAGCTGTATCCCAGGTAATATGACTGCATTCTAATTGGTTCACTTTCAAATTTTGATCATGTAATGAGGATGATAGTTTCTCAATGTTTTAAAATGAAAGAGGAAAGAGCTGATGCCAAATATAGTAGTAGCAAACCAGTATTATTCCCATCGTTCTCAAATAACTATCTAGCTTTAAATACACACATGGATTACCGAAATGATTATGATAGTCTCAATGTTAGAGGGAGAACAATTTTGGTGTATTTTGCAATAATATCATCACTACTAATCCTCTCTCATAGTACTAGTAGTCTTCTTTCCATCTACTCTCCTATCCATTTAATTTAATAGGTGTATCACTGGTAAAAAAGTTAATATTGCGTGGAGGTTAATGGTTGAGAATTGGTACTTTCGGATTTCATATGCTTTTTTCTTAACTTCCAAGGGTTCCTTTCGTACTTCTATAAACCCACTAACATATTTTTTCCAATCTCTTTGTCTTTATTGACTGTGCAAAAAGGCCCGAGCTGGAGCAGATGTTGTCAGTCCTAGTGATATGATGGATGGTCGGGTGGGAGCAATGCGAGCAGCTCTTGATGCTGAAGGCTTTCATCATGTTTCTATAATGTCCTACACAGCAAAGTATTTTGACTACTTATTCTTTTCCCCTTGTCATATCTTCTTTCTGTGCCATGTTGCATTTGAAATTTCTGAAGGTTTAGTTAATTTCAAATATGTACAAGTACATCTCAAAATTTTAGGGAAGAAAAACAGAGATAATTCAAAATTAGTATGTACTTAGGGTGAGTATCCATTGTGTCATTGATCTGTTATAATTCTTATTCAAATGTGTTTATGAAGGGTTTAGATATAGTACCAATTGGTAGATCTATATTGTCTGTTCAACTCACTGTCCTAAAATGTGCATGTACCAACAGGTATGCAAGCTCATTTTATGGCCCATTTAGAGAAGCGCTGGACTCCAACCCTCGGTTTGGAGACAAGAAAACGTCTGTGTTAACTTCAACTTTCAACTTTTTGTTATTTATTTTTTACTTACCCCCAATCCTCCTCCCCTCTCAATCCTCCTCCTCAACTTACAGCCATATATGTAATCAATTTAACATGATTAATTGATACTTTGCTTATAAATATGGCCTTGTGGACAAAAGTTATCAGATGAATCCAGCAAATTACAGAGAGGCTCTGACTGAGATGCGGGAAGATGAATCTGAAGGAGCTGATATTCTCTTGGTTGGTTCCCTTATTTGTGTGTGCATGATCATTACAAGAATGAAACACTGCACGTTTTTCGTATACCATTTTCTAACTTGAAAATATTGGTTTCCAGGTGAAGCCTGGTCTTCCTTATTTGGATATCATAAGGCTTCTGAGGGATAATTCTCCTTTGCCAATTGCAGCATACCAGGTTTCTTCTTTGGCTTACACTAGCACTTGACAAAAATGAGAAATACTAGAGGGTCATCAGAAATACTAAAAATAATAAATTTTGATTGCCCTCTAGTATTCCTCGACAAAAATAACACCATGCTTTGATACTTGTTTAGCGCTCTACTCTTGTTTTGTTTTAACAGTTACTGCAATGCAGTAATGCTACTATATCTTATCAAATTCTAAGTCGTCCAATTTTTCGTGGAATAATTGAGTACTTATTTATCTAACAATCTTTATGTGTTGCAGGTTTCTGGTGAGTACTCAATGATAAAAGCTGGTGGTGCTCTGAAAATGATTGATGAAGAAAAGGTTATGATGGAGTCATTATTGTGCCTCCGGCGGGCTGGTGCTGACATCATCTTGACCTATTTTGCTCTTCAAGCTGCCAGAAGTTTATGTGGAGAGAAGAGGTAAAATTGTTCAAAATATGTAGGGGATAGTTCATTCTAGAAGGCGGACGGAAAGCGTAACTGTATGCCGGTTTTTGTCTAAATGCTTTTCATCTCCATTGCCAACCCGTTGTTGTATGATAAAGGATGCGCTGAAGTGAAAAATGTAGTGTGTTGTGGTACTGAAACGAACTATATGTCGAGAAGCTAATGTTCCTAACGAGTCTTCCATTCTCCTACCTGCTCTTCTTGAATGCATTTTACCGTGTTGAACTTGTTAAAATGGAAGCTCATGATTTTCTCGTGTTGTTTCAATAATGTAGATAGTGACTTGCTTTTGATGCAATAAAATCGATAAAAGGGTTCAACGTAACGCCAATTTTATAAAAACAAGAATTCACAGATTTCCTGAAGCTAAATTATTATTATTATTTTATTTATACTCGTGCACATACATATCTATCTGCCTCCAAAAACGCAACCCAAACTTGTATAAAATTCTGGCGCACTCTATTTTTGTTATCATTTATGAGCCTTGCCTCTACATTCCTTAACTCAAAGCAACAAATAAATATAGGGAATATGAGGGGGGGACGGATAAAACTTGTGTCTACCAAATTTTGTACCAAGTTGAGTGGAGAGTGTGAGAACTGAGAAGTGAGAAGAATATTCATTCATTCCCATTTTTCCCAGCATGACTTTTTTATTATTAACTTCACCCATACTCAATGAGGAACCTCTCTGCAATGGTGGCATGTGCTGCTGCACCTATTGGTAGAACATCTTCATCAATCATGAAATGTGGGGAGTGTCCTGTGTGAGTAGACCCCAATGTCTCATTCCTTATCCCTATGTAGAAGAATGCTGCAGGGACCACCTGGGAGTAGAATGAGAAATCTTCAGCACCCATCATGGGTGGAACTACCTTGAAATTCGTTTGACCCAGCAAATCAATGGAAACCTTCTTCACATGCTCATACATTTTGTCATCATTGACTGTTGGAGGATATATGGTGTACTCCTTTTCAAAGAAGTCAACCTCTGCAGAGCATCTATACACACCAGCTTGTTCCACAATCACCTGTTTGAGACAACAATAATAATAGGATTTCATTCCAGCTTAGCTATATATGTGTATTTATTCAATTTAGTATATAACACAATGTAAGTTGCTATTAACCTGCTCAATTCTTTCAAGTAGTTGATAAAAGCTGGTGTTAGAGAAAGCTCTGAAAGTTCCACCAAGAACCACTGTGTCTGGTATCATATCAAGATTGTTGCCGCCATTGAATGAAGTCACAGAAACAACCTAAATTGCAAATGGGGCTAAGTTCTTAGTATATACCAAATATGGAAAGAAAAAATCCTCTAAAGTGAAGACAATTGTAAAGTAATAAAGTAATAAAGTAAGTAGTTAAATAGTTATCATTATTTAATTTATAATTTTTATTGTATGTGAGTCTCACTATTTTGATTCAAGGATGGTTAGATTTTCATTTTCTTATTTTACTAATTTTCTAACTTTAGAAGAGGTTGATCTACTAAATATATGAGGCCGTACCTGTGAATCCAAGGGATTGGATTCGCGGGAGACAATACCCTGCAAGCTGATCACAGCGGCTGAACCGGCCAAAACCGGATCGATCGAGTGGTGTGGATCGCCGGCGAGGGCCTTTTTCCCTGTGATCACGGCTCTAAAAAACCCACAGCCAGCCAGCAATGGGCCGGGCCTGGACCCAATAATAGCGGTTGGATGCTGATGGGATACATGAACTGCAAATATAGCCTCAACATCCTCCAATGCACCATCTTGTATCATTCTCTTTGCACCATTTCCAGCTTCCTCCGCTGGTTGGAATATCAGAATTACTGTTCCCTGCCATAAGAGCAAGGCCTGGTAGGGTCAATTGTGAAAATGGGACAAACAGACAAGCTACACACTAATTTCCAAATGAGAAACCATATGTATGTTCTCCGTTAATGGTTTCAAATCCCTCAATAAATATTCAAATTACTAGCAACTGTACAAACAAAAAAATGGAATTGAGTGAATATTATTGTATATAAAGTTCTTCTGCACTGATCGAGAATAGGGATTCAAGAAAAAAAAAACCAAATTTATTTAATGCATTTAAAACTAAAAATTTAGTGTCTATTTATTTAGTTACATGTGGTTATAGTTTTCATTTTTGTTTTTCATTTTTTGTTTTTAAAATTTTATTACAAGAATAAAAAAATAAAATTTTATTTTTCATTTTCACTTTTTATTTTTTATAAATTTTTTTTTAAAAAAATATTAAAAAAATAAATCCACACTCATAGATCTGAAGCATGTGTAAATTCTATTTTCAAAAGATCAAATATTTTAAATTAATTCATAAAAAGTATAATAATAGAATAGATTTGTCTCTTTTATCCCTTAGATAATAACATCAGCATAATCAGTTCAAATTGATCTAGTAGTTAATTTACTAATTCGTTTAAGTAAATATCGCATAATTATTTTAAGACACATCATATAATTAGTGGAAGAACCAATTTAATTACCGTTTTAAATATTAACCCTCCAAAATGTGTAAATCTCCTGAAACCAACAAAGTTTACAATAGCTTCAGGTGTGGAGAATAATCTACACTCTAGTCTATGGAAGACTTGTGAAACCTGACACACCTTTTACCATTCAGTTATTCACTACACATTACCATACTCTACTGTTGTGTTAGTACTACTTGGCATTAATTTTAGTGGTAGCATGAAAAGAAAGAAAGTAAATTTTTTATAATAAATTTTAAATATTTTTAAGTATCATATCAATCACCAAAAAAGAAAACACCAACCCACGTTGTCCAATCACATGCTAATTCTAATGAGCAAGTAGTAGTGGACCAGATACCATTCTATTGACAACACTGAACACCCTATAGTAATGTCTCACTGTATTTATTCAAACAAATAGCTATTAAAAAACTTTTGAATAGTCAATTTTAAATTAATAATGTCATTTTATTTAACTGAAAATAATATATCAAGTTGAAAAATGTAAATATCCACATTTGATGGTTACAAATTCGATTTTTCTCATTAAATCTATGCAATTTTAAGTAAATTTAAAGAAGTTTAAAATTTGATGTAAAAAAGAAAAAAAAAAAAACATATTTGTTCAAGTACAATCCTAGATTCCATTGGAACAAACACAAGGCATGCTCCTAAATATGTATGTATTCCCTATAATGTCAGAATGCACAGAAAAGTTTTATGCTCGTCAAGGTTACATTTCTGGTGCAATCAAGAGTCAACTTTCCCTTTAATCGAGAGAAAAACTGCGGGGTAGTTCATCATATTCAATCACGTGTTCTCAAACCAATAAAACCAAACAAACTTTATTTAATGTGGTAGATACCATCTTAGGATAGGTTTTCTTAATTTTTGAAAAAAAAAGTTATTAATTATAAAATACGGATATTTTTTTATTTGTTGTGTCTGGGTGTTGAACATTTTAGACATGACACTCCTTAATATTTGTTCGACACGCATATTTTTGTCTAAATGTGTCTTAATAAAAAATTAAAATAAATAATTCGGACACGTTTAGACACACTTAAATACCATCATATGTTGACGTGTCCAATCTTATTCTTAACATATACTCTTGAAATGAATTTAAAAATAATATATATTATTAAGTATTAAATAAATAAAATATTTTAAATACTTTATATCATAAAAAAAGATATTAAAAATAATTAAAAAGTTAATTTATATTTTAATATTAGTAAAATATCAAAATATTATTACAATTTATCTAAAAAATATTTTATATTTTATATGTATACAGTATTTTTGTGTCTTATAAAAATTAAAAATTCGCATATCCTGTATCATATTATATCTATATCAGTGTTCATACATCATAAATTATTAAATTAAATATAATTATAAATAGATAACTTTTCAATAAATTTCTAAGTAAAGAAATAATTGAATATTTTTACTAAACGATAGTAATTCAATTGGTGAAAGGTACTCTGCTTTTATAATTTAAGAACGGGGTCACAAATATAATTTCAATCCGCCGATAGAAATAGTTTTTTTTTGCGAGTTAAGTAAGTTAAATAAAAAATTTTATTTTTTTATTATATATTATTATTAAATTACTTTTAACAAAAACTTTTTTATCATTATGAAAAATAATAATATTATTAAATAATTTAAAATTAAGATAATATCAAATTTGAGAATAACATCATCACTTTTTTAAAATTATTCATTAATTATTAATGAACGCAGATTAGATCGGATCGGATATGACCAAAATTTCAATCTGATTCGCACTAAAATTATCGGATCATATTGGATCCAATAACCACAGTTTTTAAGTTTGGATCCGATTCGATCCACAAACGGATCGGATATCGGATATATCCGCAAAGCATAAAAATATTTTTAAAAGCTTATTTTTATTAAAAAAATATCAATAAAATTCATTTTTTCTATTTTTTAAATATGTTTACTCTTAAAATAATATTAAACATACTTTTTTTAAATAATAAATTAAAATAATACAACATATATGATAATTATTAGTTGAAATAAAATATAAAAAAGATATTTACTTATTTATTTCTTTATTTTTGCAAATATGCGAATATGCGGATCAAATTCGAACGGATCTAATAGCCTTACAAATCGAATCTATATCGTAATTTCAAATCGAACTTGAATAAACACCGCAAATATACATATTAGATCTATACATAAATACCTTACATTAATATCTTTAGTACAAACTACTCAGATTGTATAGTGTATTTTTTTATGAATAATTGATTGGCTTGCACGGTATGTTGGGAATCCAAATATCTAGTTATTTAAGGTGAATATAAGATCAACGCAACAAGGTTATCATTTCTCTTTCTACATATAAAGAGAAGGCCAAATGTATAATATGACAGAAGACTAACTCTTGGTTGTCAATTCTTGTAAGATATGAGAGAAAACATTTTAGATTTAAGAATAAAAATAAAAATAAAAAATTGTGTGATGAACAGTATCACACGTTATAGATGGTTTTAAAATAGGCTACAATTTGTAACCTTGGAATTACACAAGAGACAATTTAAAAGCTACTCTAACACAGTAACACCCTAGGATAATAAAAATCTAAGGTATAAAAATAATTATAAGATTTTATGGTCACACAATTTCTTCAACCAAAGATTTAAAGTACTGTTCACATGAAATGCAATCTTTGGAAAAATAAAATATTATCATTGTAATATGAATTTCTTAGTATAGTGATAATTTGAAAAATAAATTATTGCAAAAAAAGATGATCAACCATCAAAAATTGTGACAACATTGATATCTCAAATTAATTAATTAAAACAAAAACTCCCTAAAAAAAAATTTAAGAAATATTTTATTTTCTAAAAATCTTCTTTAGTTGATCTAATACCAAGTTCATGTTTAATGTCTTTAACATAAAATGAGAAAGAAAAATAAAATGTACTAACTAATAAGAGAGAAAGGGACCACCAACCACCCCTCTAGATGTTTAATTAGTAGAAAAGCCTTCATAGTTTATAGTATGTCATGTAGTGTTTGTCTTGGACTTCAAATTGAACTTTCATAATTACTTTGTCTCTTGATGAAAAGAAAAAATAGATTTAATTCACCACTAAATAAGTAATTTGCATTTACTAGCAACCAAATAAAATGTCTTGTTATTGTTTGAAAAATTTTAAAGACTTTAAAATTGGCATGATAATAAAACATTTTTTGCTAATATAAATCATGTTTTGGATTTAAAATTTTATTAAAAATAATCTGATATGTAAAAAATTTAATAACACATAAATAAAAAATTACTTAGATTTAAATTTTATGACACTAAAATAGAAAAAGACAACAAAAATATAAAATAAATATTACAGTAAAAAGAGATCCAGCTTTAAAATGACAAAAAGCTAGTTGGACAAATATAGCGTGCGAAGATTCCTTCAAGTTTCTCATAAATGGAAGAACAAAAAGTTGCTAACATTTGGCTATAAATTTTGAGACCGAGTACATGTACTGAATGATGACAAATTGTAATAAAAATATAGAATTGATTTTATTTTTAATTTTTTATAATTGAACAAAACGATAAATTCATAATTATTATTGATATTTCTTAAATATAAATAAGAGGTCATTTCTATTGTAGTTACAAGCATCTGGTCTATTGTTAGGAGAATTTTTATTATACACAATACTAAATAAATGTATTCTGTATATAAAATAAAAATTAAATTATTTATATTTATTAACAATAAAGATATGTTTTTTTCGGTGGTATAATATATAATGTATTATATATTTTTAAAGTAGGGTATGTATTATATATTTGTTTTAAGATGAGAATTATTCTAAAGTGTGATTTAAAAAATTAATTATTGTTAAATTAAATAATGTGTCATGTGAGTCCAATAAATTATAAAGAGTGATTTGAGAGAGAATAAAAAATTAAAATATTTTTCTTCTATAATATTATATCAATTTTATTACTGTGTTTTTTAGTTTCTTATATAATTTACCAATTTTATAAAAAAAATTTACAAATTTATTTTTTTTTAACGTATGTTCTCTTTTAATAGTTATTACATTCTTAGAAGGTAAGTTGAGTGCATGTACATATAATACTGTAGAAAGAATTAATAGACGGACATATGACCATTTTTATAAGATAAAGAGTAGAGCGAGAAAAAAACCTTCAACAAATGTTCTCGAGTTTTCAATATCTTGGCAGCACCCATAAGCATGGCCACATGTGCATCATGTCCACAAGCATGCATTTTGCCGGCAACTTTAGATTTGTACTCCCATTCCACAGCTTCCTGTATATGTTAAAGAGATTATAGAACAGTTAATAATAATACTGATAATTTCAGGTAAATGTTTTCGTTAACATTAAAGCAATAATTAATTACTAGTAGAAGTGCAAATCTAACTGTATTTTCTCTTCTTGTTTGTTATTTTTTAAATTAATTTTTTAATTATTTATAAATTGAATTTATATATAGTTTTTTTTCCTTTTTATTTATATCAAATTCACCTTACAAAGTAGAATAGTAAAAAACATGCAAAGTCTAAAAATACAAGTAATATAAGACATAATTACTTTTTACACAATATATTTCGAATACAATCATATTTTTTTATTTAATATAATTGAGAAAATTATAAATATAATTTGTTTGTTAAGACACTTAGAGATAGAGTAAAATAGTACACAACATAGTACATTATAAAAATTATAGCATCAAATTTAAAAAGATCTGACAAAACTAAAAAGATTTTAAGGTTTCATAATCTACGTCACACAGGCCAAAAAATCTGACAAAATACTAAAAAATATTTGAGATTTTATCATTTATGTCAAGCGAAAAAGACAAATTAAAGATACAATCATATGTACCATGTCAGAATAAAAAAAATAATGAAGATAATTTCGATATATTAAACATATATATTCATTAATTTTGAAACATTATCTTATAAAAAATAAGCATCTTTAGTTAAAAAGGTTTTTATAATTTTTTATTATTTTAATAAAGTAATGAAATAAAATTATTATAAGAAAAATATAAGATGAATAACAGAAAGACATAAGGTAAATAATACCAAAAAGGGGCCAAATTTAGAAAAAAAAAAAGTTAAGAACTATAATAAATGTATAATTATTAATGCTTTGATAATTTTTATTTTCAATTCCACCATCAAATATTATAAAAAAATTTAAATAATTGAAGAGAAATATCTAAAAATTGTTTTAAAATTTTTATACATTCTCAAAGTTGTTGATATAACGCTAAGGGAAAGGTAAGTTATAATCTCACAACCTAAGAGAAGAGACATGGGTATAGCATGGTCCAAACGTCCAAGCTAATAGAAGTTGTGGATACCTGTATGGGAAGTGCATCCATGTCAGCTCTGATGGCAACAAAAGGTGGACCATTAGTGCCGATCCACGCACGAACACCTGTTTTAGCCAGTGGATATCGATAACTAATTCTCATCAGATCCAATTCTTTTCTTATTAAGCAACTTGTTTCGATTTCTTCAAAAGCCAGCTCAGGATTTTGATGGATCCTTCTTCGTACCTTTAGGAGCCAATCCACTGTCTCCGGCTGACGTGCAACCTTCAGCACCGCTTCTGAACATGCCCTATTCCATGAAGATTCACAGTTTTCTCCATCATCGATGTCCTCTGCAGATTCTGTTGTGCGATGTGTGGCGTTGTTGCTCTTATTGATGGCGGCTTCAGATGATGGCGGAACACTCTCTTTGTGGCCTGAGAACAGGAGACTATTGTACACTGTAGAAGGAATTTGTTTAGCCGATAAAACTATTGGTGAAAGAAAAATTAATACGAATAAAGTTGAAGAAGTGAGAATTTTCATGTTTTCTGTTTGAATTGCAAACAGAGTAGAAGGAGGGAATAACAGAGTGTGAGAAATAAGTAAGAGGGTGGAAAAAAGGATATAGAAAAGATTAAGGAAGAAAAAAAAATATAAAAAAGAATTTTAACACGTGGTTATAAAATAAACTGAACATAAATAAAGAAGAGAGAGAAAAATAAGAATTTTTTTTCTTAAATCATTATTGAGTTGTTTAATATTTTCGTTACAGTGATATAGGTGACAGATAATTGAAGCACGTGATACAGAACATTGAAGAAAGACAGAGAAAGGACCTGCCACTTTCTCCGCTCTTTTGCAAAGGGGAGTGACCGAGTGTTCAGTATTGCTACAATGCCACTCTTTGTACGACAAATTGTTAATTAACCTTTTTTTAGGTACATAATCATTTTAATATATTAATTAATACTTGTATTACAAATTAAAGTTTAGTTTTGATTAACTGAAAAAAAATTTAACAAGGCGTGGGTTGATTCTTATTTAGTAGTAATACATAATAGATTGGAGTGTATTTGTTGTGCTTACCTTCCAACAGAGGTATGACTCTGAATTATTCAATTATACAAGATCTATACCTATTTGTTTTATTTTCTTTTTATATTAATTATCTCTTATGTTCATTTAAAAATTAATATACTTAGTTAAAATACTTCAAATAAATATTTTTTAATACATTCAAAATAAAACTTAAATTTGAGAAGAATAGAGTACTACTGATGTACTCTACTGTCTTTATAATTTTATAAGTTTATAGCAATACACATTTGGTAATGTTGAAAAATAGTCAAACAAAAAATTGGTACGTGTACTAAGTTGCACATGAAAAAATAATAGATAGAAATTTCTATATTATTGAAGTAGGCACTTCAAATTAAACTTCACAATAAATAATAAAAGAAGTATAATTATTTTAATAAAATATAATTCATAGTCATCAAAATTTTAAGGTGCCAACAAAGTTCACAACAGAAAATATAAATGAATAAATGTAGTGACAAAATTGTACTACTACTTCTGCCCCCACTTCTTAATTATGAATTTAATTCTATGTGACTCTAAATACAGACAATTTGTCCTTCTTAAAAAAATTTCCTATTATGGATAAAATTGAACGCACCTGATGAAAGAATGAAATAAATATATTTTTAGTTTTTATTTTAGATAAATTTAATGAACATATAAAGATATTTTTTACATTTTTTTTATTAATAGGATTACTAATAAAAAAATTATGTCTAGTTTTTTAAAATAATAACTATTTAGACCAAATAAAATTTTGAAAATATAGTTAATGTTCCAATGAAAACTGATATTATATACGTAGAGTTATACTCTCCATTATCACACTCCTTTTATTTATTTATCTATTTAATATTCACATAAAGACAAATTTATTTTAAGTATATAGAATTACATATGACTATATTTGTTATTACCAAGTTTGTTATTGAACCAAAAATAATTTGATTTAAGCTAAAAAATTTATTTGTTTGGATATTCTTTCATTTTATTTTTATATTTAATACTATTAAATTATAAAAAAATTAATAAACATACTTATTATAATAAATAATTATTTAACCTAATTTAGTTATTTTTTTGAATTTTTAATAAATTTGACAATTAATTCGTGAAAATTAAATTATTTTTTACCAACTGAGATTTTTTTCTTTTTCCATTATATAGATTCTGACATTAGTGGCATGGCTTCAAAGATAAAGAATCACTTCGGACTCAAGTGGTGGTTGTCTTTTCTTATTACTTGGTTCTAACTCCATTACATGTCACACACATCTATCATCCATGCACTCTCACTCTCCCTCTTTCTTCTTTGTTAGCCTACATAATTCTTTATTTTATGATTATCCTTCTTTATTTTTTTTTCTTTTATTTTTGTTATGTATACTTTGTCATTATTCTCTAGCAAATTAACAAGCAATTTTGCTTCCACTAGTTACACCTTTTTTTTTGTGAAAAAAAAAAAAAACATAAACGTTTAGTATTAAGAAGAGAAAATTTAGGATATTTTTTAAAATTTTGGCAGCTATAATATCTCAAGTAAATAAATTATTAGAAAAATAAAAAATAGCCCTTTCTATTCATTACACTACCACATGTTACCTACATTTAAAATTTTAACATTTAATTATTTAAAATTTAATTATATATTAATATTTTTATTTAATACTTTTATTGGCATACAATTAAAAAAATGTGAATGAAATAATTAATTCATCAATCCTCCTAAAAATGTCTATAAGTATAATTAATCAAAGAATACAGATGTTTAGCTAAGCCTTATTTTACGGCAGTACAACATTGATTATATCCATATGTTGGTATGGTAATTTCTAAAGTTATTTTATGAAAAATTCTTAGATATTCAGTGAAATGAATTGAAATATTGCTTGTATCTTAATTCTTATAGTTCTGCGTACTCCTACACAAACTAACTATAACTTTATTGCCTTGTATATTGTCCAATAAAAAGGATACAATCACCCCCAAAATAGTACCATTTTAAATGTGTATTATTTGCCAGAAAAATCACTTATTATTGTTGTGAGTTTATCGTATGGCTGGGTTTAAATGGTTTGTCAAAGTTTTGAGTCTTGACTAGAAAAGATTACGGATAAGTGAATAGAGACCTAGTACTGTTAGCCTAGGCCCTAGGGTATAGACTTCTAAGTTATACGGCTATGAAAGTTGACAAAATACTTAAAAATATAACATGTGCCTAAAATGTTTGAGTCTTGTGAAACGGACTCGATACGATTGATATCACTCGTCATAGTGTACTGCGGGATTTTAATATTGTACTAAGTAGGTTAAAACTTAAAATAAAGGTTTTTTATTTATTTAAAAAAAAACTCAAGAACCAACTGAAGTTATTATTTTTAACCAATATTCTTAATTATCAGTTCAACTTTTTTAGTTTGTTTATTTAATAATATATTTTTAATTCATATTTTTAAATATTATTAGTTAATTATTGACTAAAAAATAATAAATTTTATCGATTCTCTAATATTCTTTTTTATTAAAATAAAGGGTTTTCAAACTAATTGTTTTAAGGGATTTTCACCTAAATAAAAAATTATTCAATTATCTCTCTTTCTTAATATATGTCCTGTTATTATATTAGTAAATTGTAGTGGTATTTCATTTTTTTTATTTACAAATAAATTTTATTAACATAAATTTATTAACTCATTTTTTTGAAAATGAATGAATCATAGTGTCTACATGAATATTAATAAGAAAACACCAAAATAATTGTTGTACTTAAATCGCAATAATATTTGTTGTTTCAAGGGAAAATAAATAAGCCTCTATCAATATTATTCAAGATAGAAAAAAATATAATTGTATAGAATGTCTCTCTTATCTGTTTTACAGACGAGAATAAAAAAAAATTGAATGTCATCTATTCTATAATCATTCATCTATTCTATAATCACCCTATTTTACTTTAAAAATCATGTTTTTCATCAACTTTGTATTTTGTGATTTAAATTTGAGTTTGAACCTCTAAATTTCTATTGTTACTTTCTAAGACCTTAAAATTTAATTTTAGTCATAGTGAGAGAGTTAAACCTTGAGAGGGTGGTAACTTAACAGTGAAGAAAGATTGTGAGGTGGTGAGTATGAGTTTGAGAAGTGTTAAAATACTGAATACATGATGAATTAATGAGATATTGAGTAATGGCTTTAGGGATAGATGAGTAACCCCTATCCGAGATATAACATTGAGAATAGATGAGTAATCCCTATGTATGATGAGATTTTGAGGATAGACGAGTAATCCCTATTCGAAACGCAATTTTATGGGTAAACGAGTAATTCCTATCCGAAGATAGAAGAAGAATTCCTATCCGAGTCATGGCCTATGGTTAGACGAGTAATCCCTACCCGGGTTATGGTTTGAGGAACCTACCTGAGTAGATGAGTAATACCTATTCTGGGTTGGGTGAAATGCCGGTATGGGGAGACGAGTAATACATATTCCATGTTATGGTATTCTGTCCAAGGTTAGCTACCAGACATGTCGGGTTGGCTGTATAACCGACAAATGAGCTTATTAGTCATAGGGCAGACATGCATCATATGCATTTGTGTGTTTTGCTTGCTTGTGCATTATTTGGGTTTGCCTTTGTGAATCACTATGCTTACCTGCTATATTTGCTACCTGTCGTATCTGTATCCTACTTGTGATTATTTTGTCTGTATTACTTGTCTGTGCACTAGAGTTTTGAAGGATCAGAGGAAGGCGAAAATTAGGGCTTAAGTTAGAAAAGAATTAGAAATAAGAACCTTAGATAACCTACCCTATTTATGGTTTTTAATTTATAAACGTTAAGATTTAAATATGAGTGTCGGAGTTCTAGGATCCCCTCTGGCTTTTTCGGGACCTTATATCTTATGTATGTAGCACCTTTACCATGTTGAGAACTCCCGGTTCTCATTCCATACAGATATTTGTATTTTTCATATGCAGGTCGAGAGGCACATCGCTAGGCGTCTGGAGTTTCGGTTGCAGCGGAGTTAGGATGTTGTGTTTGGGTTATATATATATATTGTGTAGACTTCTCCTTATGTTGTTTAGTTTCTTGAACCTCATAGAGGCTTTTGGAAAAATAGGATATTTTGTGTATTTTAAAAATTTGGGATTTATATGTATGTATGTATGTAAATATTTTCGGCTAGCCTTAGTTTCACAAGCTGAGCTTAGAGCTTGAATATTTTGTATTCTTGATTCTCTACTTTCATTGTCTATATATGTATATATGTACCTATGCTTTCTTCGTACGCAAGTAAATGTTATTCTTGAGCGCTGTGCTTTTAATTTTACGATTTTGCTTTAACCATCCTTCAAGGCTCCTCGAATATTATATTCCTTTAATTATATTATCTATGTATGTGTGTGTGTGTGTGTGTATATATATTATTTTAGAGGTCGTAATACCACACCACCTCTATTTTACGGCTTAAGCGTAAAGCTCTATGTGATAGGGTGTTACATTATGGTATCAGAGCAGTTCGTTCCTGTAGAGCTTGAGGGATGGACTGATTATGCTTCTGGGCATACTCTAGGAGTCTGTACATGATAAAGTAGATTATCTAATTGATATATGTGGTATAAATGTTCACGAGCATGTATTTGGGACTTTAAAGCACTAGACTTGCGATATTGAGACTGATCAATTTGATATCACATGTATGGTGTGAACAGAAACTTGATGTCGACTCGTGGATGCAGTCGCGGGCAAGGCAGAGGTAGTATTGGTAGTGCAAATTCTGAAACGGCAGAAAATAACCCTGTGAACTTTATGGATGCCTTGGAAATATGGCTGCAGCTATGGAGGCGACAACTGAAGCGTTGAGGAATCAAATGAATAACGAAAATGGGAACAACGGTGAAGAGGGGCCGATGACACTTGCCACTTTCCTGAAGGTACATCCTATGACCTTTAGAGGGACCACAAATCCTACTGAAGCTGATAATTGGCTCCAAGCAATGGAGTGGGCTTTGCAAGCTCAGCAGGTTCCCGGGGAACAATGGGTGGAGTTTGCGACCTGCCAGTTACAGGGTGAAGCTCAATACTGGTGGCAAGGAACATGGCGTATTCTACAACCAGACGGCGCTGTAATATCTTGGGGGTGTTTCGAACAGAGTTCTATAGAAAATACTTCCCTAATTTAGTTAGGAATGCTAAGGAGTTTGAGCTGTTGCAGTTAAACAGGGTCAAATATCTATTGCGGAGTACACAAATAAATTTGAAGAACTGTGCCGGTTTTTCGGAATCTACCAAGGTGCTCCGGAGGACTTTGCAGAATGAAAATGTATAAAGTACGATGGAGGACTTCGAAGTGACATTCTGAGCTTCGTTGGGTCGATGGAGATTAAGGTTTTTTCTGAACTTGTGAACAAGAGCCGAGTTGCTGAAGAATGTGTTAGAAAGGCCGCTATGGCAGAGAATGATAACCGGGAGTTCCACCGAAGAGATCACAATCAGAGTCTTGCACCAAAGGGCTAAGAGTTCAAGAGGAGTGGCTACGGACCTCAACCCTCCCAGAGTTGGAATAGCTCTGAAGAGAGTGGCAGCCATCGAAAAAATGAAGGGAGGCAGATCAGGAAATACTCAAAGGACTCGAGGTGCCAAAGGTGTGGGCATTTTCATCCCGATAGGCCATGTCTACTAGGTTCAAGATTATGTTTCACATATGGGAGACAGGGGAACAAGTCTTGGAATTGCCCGGAGAAAGAGAAAAAGAAGACAGGACGACCTTAGCAACAAGGTCAAATATCTCTAGAGGTACGGAGAAACTGGTAACTAAATTTTAATTACGTTATAGGACATAGAGACATTGCATTATTCGTACATAAGACAAAAATGATGAATTAAGACTGAAAGTGTCGAACCTAAAACTAAACCTAATTGCACTGCATAGGATATTAATCATACCTAATTTTGCTTGACTTGAGATGAATAGTCAATCTCTTAAAAATAAATGAAATCAGAGTGCGGCAGCGGGAGTGAGAGGAGTGTGAAGACATTAAGGTTGTTCGGATGAGGAATAGATCTTGCGGTTGACAAGCCATTGTAAGAATTGGTTGAGTGTCGAGGAACTATACGCTGAGCTAAGAAAGGAATTATTCTCGCGAACTCTTGCGGTGGACGATATTTTCGAGGGCAAAAATTTCTGTTAGGGGGTAGGATGTAAAACCCGCTAAATTAATAAATAATTAGCAAAGAAATTTATTATTATTTAAAAAAATTAAAAATTAAATTTTATAGTTTAATGAAGTAGAACTAATTAAAATATGAATTTTGACACTAATTTTAAAGAATTTAACCTAAAATTGGGCCATCAGGCCGAACCGATTGGACCGGACCCAAATCGGGCCCAAAGCCCAAACATATAAGCAGAGTGCATCTAAAATATCAAAATTCAGAACAAACATCATAGAAGACAAATGAGACAGATATAATAAAAATTGCAGTTTTGCAGGTAATCTGGTAGAAGTTGAGAAAAAAATCACAATGAGCGGGGGAGAGAGTTCGAGGGAGAAACACAGTGAGAAAGCCGGCAACGCTGGCAGCAGAGATAAGAGGGAGAGTGCAGGGGGGTTTGTATCTGGGGACAAGGAGGGGATTAACTTGGGAGAGACGGTTAGACCCTTAAAGGTGTCTTTTAGAGATAAAGTGGTGGGCGCTAAGACAGCTAAGGCTTTCACATGGGCAGAATCTCTTTCTGGAGATAGCATGACTGTGGTGATTGGAAAGTAGGGAGACGCCACACCACCACTTGTAACTTTTTCGAAAAAAGCTAGGTCTTCTTTGACTGAACCATATATGGATGCAGTAGTTATTAAGGTGTTAGGAAAGCATTTCAATTACACAGCGCTTCTCCACGAGCTGAAGGCCGTATGGTGCCTAAAAGGTGGTTTTGAATTGATAGATATTGGGTTTGAATATTTCATGGTTAAGTTTGATCTCTTCGAAGATAGGGAGAGAGTGCTCTTAGGTGGTCCTTGGCTGATTGCGGAGTTTTATGTGGCTATAAAACCTTGGTCCTATGATTTCAGACCATGTGAGGCCTCTTTTGGATCTACCATGGTCTAGATCCACATCTCTAGATTTCCTATATGGTTCTACCAGGAGGAGGCAATGATGCGCATAGCAGCGGTAGTAGGGAAGCCAATTAAAGTTGACTTAGCTACAAAATCGGCAGAGAGAGGCAAGTTTGCGCGTGCATGCGTCCAGATTGACCTTGGTATGGCGGTGATAAAGAAAATCATTATTGATGACTATGAATATGAGGTAGAATACGAGAGTCTCCATCTTATTTGTGGGACGTGTTCATGCTATGGTCATGTAGCAAGGGAGTGCGAGAGTGCTTATTCGTCCATTGATGAGGGTGTGGAAGTAACTGCTTTAAATGAGAACCATGGAAAGGAGTCGCCGGAAATCGACAAATTGCCGAAGATGAGGAATGTAACGGGTGATAAAACATGGCAAGTCTTTTAATTTGGAAATAATAATGGTGAGGAGCAAAAGAATAGGGAAGGTTCGGATTCTTTGGAGACAATTTCTCATGCAAATCATGTTACTTTGGCAACAAGTGATTAAGAGGAGGGGTGGGCCAAGGTGATTAAAAAAGAAAAAGGTAAATTGGGTTTAAAAAAGGGGTGGAGATTCATATGGGCCATCTTCTAGCAAGGCCCACAAAGCTAAGAAAGGAGTTACCTTGAAGGGCTTAGTGAATTTGGGCCAAAATAAACAACTGCATGCACTCAAAGAAGATATTGCCAAGAAGGACAAAATTGAAGAATCCTCTGCACTAACAAGCACGGAACAGAACCTGAAGAAGGGCGCAACCCCTCGAGTGTATACTTCTCGCTTCGGAACTGGTAGAAAAAGATTAAGACCGACGTCCCTCCAAGCATCCCCGGTGGACAATGACCGAGTTCATGCGGGGTCTAAGAATGGCTAGAAGCAAGCCAAAGTGGAACAAAGAGATGGCCAAATTGGGGCAAAGACTGAGAATTAGAACCCCTTTTCTCTATTTTTCTTTGATATTATTGTTTATGGATAGTCTTAATATAATAGTTTGGAATATTAGAGGTGCATCTAACAAATTGGCACGGGTTCATTGCAAGGAGCTGGTGAGAAAATACCGTCCTACCTTTTTCATTATTGTGGAAACACATTCACCTTTTCAGAATCTTAAAGTGTTTTGGGAGAGGCTGGATTTTTATTCTATTGATATAGTGGAGGCTACAGGTCATAAAGGAGGTATTTGGGTTCTCTCTTCTATTCCAAATATTCCTTGTAAGCTTATTAGTAATTTTTATCAATGTCTTTGTTGAGTTGAGAAATTAACTAATTTCAATTGATGATGACAAATATTATTTTATTGGGTTAATCATCCAATTAGTTTTTAATTATGTTTGATAAAGTGATGCAGGCCAAAATTAAAAGAAACAGCAGCCCAAATGCAAGAAAACAAAAACCATTGCTGGTGGGTTATCTAAACAAAGAAAGCCCAAAGAAATCAAAGCAAAAAATTCAGCTGGGCCAAATGAAACAAATCCAACACAAGCCCAAGATGACTCCTTTCAAGCTGAAGCCTTGCAATGCACCTCACAAGTTTGCTTCGGTCAGAACCTCAGAGAAAAAGAGAGAGAAAGCTTCGCTCTTCTTCCTGCTCATTTCATCAAAGAAGAAAGAGAAAGATTAATCAAAGAAAGCAAAGGTCTAATTACCCAAATCAAATCCATCTAAGCTAAGTCAAAAGTTAAAGGTGATTTATTTCCATTTGCATGCATGTTAATTTCTTCACTCCTTTTCCAACTTTCTGCGATACCATTTTTGGTTAAATGAAGAAAGAAGTCTTTGATCTCTGCTACTGTAAATTAATGGTTCACAAAGTTTCTTGGAGCCAAAGCACATTATTAATGGTTCGGATTTGCATTTACCACTGAACGACTTTCTCTTCGCTACTCAAATATCTTCGGTCAAGCAAAAAGAACCAGCTTTGAAATCCCTAATTTGGGGGTTAATTGAAGAAAGTGAAATGACAAGCTTAGGGTAGCAGACAGGTCGAGGAGTTGACTTGGAAGAAAGTAACTAAGCAACATGGAAGGAGATACAAAAGAAAAATCTTCATCTTTCTGAAGACAAGGAGAGAGAACCAGATTTGGAGTTTGTTCTGAAGAGTTTCTCTATGAAGAGTTCATCACCTTTGGATAGTGTTTTCTAGTAAAAGAAGCATTCCGCCAAGATGAAGAACTTAATCAAAGTCAACTGAATCTGGTTCAACTTATAGCAACAGAGGCTGTTGAAGCATTAATCTCTTTCATGTTTTACAGATTGTAATTTCATTTTTAATGTATATCTTTCTGTAATTTCTTGAGTGGTAAAAGGTTGAAAGAGAGAGAGCTCAAGAAAAAGCCAACGAGTGACAAAAGGCTGAGTGATACACTTGAGAGAAAAGCCTAGAGTGATTTCAGACTTCTCTTGGTTGTTTCAAATGTCTTGTGTCTTGTAGCTGTGAGGTACCCATTTCTAAGTTGGGTTAGCACTTAGAGTGGATAGTTAGGTATTAGCATAACCAAGTCAAGTTAGGATATAACTTGAGAGGGAAAGGATTGTGTCAATCCTGTGAAATTGGTGTATGTAATACTTTAACTATAGTGGAAATTTTACCACTGTTGTGGTGGAGACTAGATGTAGGTTGCATTGCACAAGGCAACTGAACCAGGATACATGCTGGTGTCATTCTTCTTCTCTTTCTCTAAATTCTGTTTTCTGATATTTATGAGACAAAACAAAATTGTCTCATAAAGTTTCCGCTGCACAGTTCAAACATATTCTAAGTGAAAGTCAGTAATTAAAGGCTTATTTCATTAAAGTAAAAGAAGGTCATAGATTCAACCCCCTTTTCTAATCCTTCTACAACTTTCAGTCTTACTTTTGAATTTTGCCGAGGCAATATAAATTGGAGATGCAATGTGGTGTATGCTAATCCCCATTTTAATAGTAGAGTCTTGTTGTGGGATCATCTTTTATCTTTAGGTTCTTCTTTTGATGGTGCGTGGCTTGTGCTTGGAGATTTTAATGAAATTTTAAGAGAAGATGAGGTCAGAGGTGGCTCTTTTTCTGTTCAAAGGGCCGAGATCTTTGCCTCTGTCCTAGAAGATTGTGGCTTACTTGACCTTCGTATGATTGGTAGGAGCTTCACTTGGTATAGAAGAATCCAAAATTATAGAGACATAGCAAACAAGTTGGACAGGACTCTTATCAATAGTTCTTGGCTTTCACTATTTCGAGAAGCTTATGCAGAAATTCTCAGTAGACTTCATTCAGACCACTTTCCAATCTTAGTGAGATGTGAAGGTTCTCCTCAACTCAAAGGTGTTCGTCCCTTTAGGTTCCAAGCTACTTGGGCTACTCACCTAGCATATAGACAGGTTGTGCTGCAAAATTGGAGGCATGGGTCTTGGTGTGTAGCTGAAAATCTTCACAAGGTGCAAGAAGGTTCTTTGGATTTTAATTCTAAGATTTTTGGTAATATTTTTGTTAAAAAAAGAAAGCTATAGAAGCAAATTGAATCTATCCAAAAGAGTCTTGAGTCAGTTGATTCTCTTTCTCTTAGAAACAAAGAAAATGAGCTTACAGATGAGTATAATTGCATTCTTTTTCAAGAAAAAATCTTTTGGTTTCAAAAGTCCCGAGAATAGTGGGTGCGTTTTGGAGACATGAATACAAAATTTTTTCACCTCCAATCTCTAAATCGTAGGAAACATAATAAGATCAATGGGTTATTTTTAAACGATGGTACTTAGTCTACGAATCAAGATGCTCTCCAAAATGAAGCCATATCTTTCTACAAACAACTTTTTTGTTCAATAGAGGAAGTAGATTTGGATTGTCTTGGAGATAGTCGCTTACCCTCTTTAAGTGATGAAGCTTGCCAGAATCTCACTGCACCAGTAATGCTAACTGAGGTAAAAGAAGCTGTTTTTGGTATGAATTCCTTCAAGGCTCCAGACCCAGATAGTTTTCAAGCTTTTTTCTTTAAAGAGTATTGGGAGATTCTTAGTTTGGATATTTGGAGGCTTGTTCAGAATGCCTTTACAGGCGGTTACATTGACCCTTCATTTATGGAAACTCTCATAGTGCTTATTCCCAAAGTGGAGGTGCCTAATTACATGAAAGATTTCAGGCCGATTAGCTGTGTAATGTGGTGTATAAGATTATCACTAAGGTTTTGGTAAACCAGCTCCGACCTTTTTTGACAGATATCATTGGACCTCTTCAATGTGATTTCATCCAAGGCAGGGGCGCACCAGAGAACATCATCATTGCTCAGGAGATCCTCCATTTCATGAAGAAAACAAAATTGCACAAAAGAACGTTGGCCTTTAAAATCAATTTAGAGAAGGCTTATGATAGGGTTGACTGGAAGTTCCTTGAGCATTCCCTTAGAGGTTTTGGTTTCCCCACTACTACTATCAAACTAATCATGTCCTGTGTCCAAGCTTCTTCTCTCTCAATTCTTTGGAATGGTAGCAGGTTAGATAAGTTTGCCCCTAAGAGGGGTCTCCGGCAAGAAGATCCTATGTCCCCTTATTTGTTTGTTATCTATATGGAACATTTAGCTTGCTATATTGCTAATCAGGTTGATATGGGTATATGGGATCCTGTGGCTGTTTCTAAGGGGAGACTTAGGGTCTCCCATCTTATGTTTGCTGATAATTTGCTACTTTTCTGCAAAGTCAGAAAATCCCAAGTCCAAGTTGTCATGAATTCCCTCAACTTATTTTGCAAAGCTTTCGGGATGAGAATTAATTTCGATAAATCCAAAGCTCTTTGTTTCAAGAATGTTTCTAATCAAAGGAAAGAGATGTTTACCGGAGTTTCAGCCATAAGATTCACCCAGGATCTTGGAAAGTATCTCGGCGTCAATCTTAATCACTCTAGGGTGTCCAGAGCTTCCTTTAATAGTGTCGTGGACAAAATAAAGAGTCGGCTTGCTAATTGGAAAGGGCGTTTTTTGAATAGGGGCGAGCGGCTCTGTTTGATTAATTCAGTAGTGGCCTCTTTACTAGTTTACCAAATGCAATTTTCGTTCTTTCCTATCAATGTCACTAATAAGATATCTCTGTTAATGCACCGATTTTTTTGGAAGGGCCAAGTTGAAGGAAGGTATATGAGTCTTGTCAATTGGAGGACAGTAGTCATCCCAAAGAAGTTTGGTGGACTTGGGATTAGAGATCCTGCTTGCGCCAATATAGCACTGGTAGGCAAATTTGTATGGCAATTTTTTCAGTGTCCAGAAAAACTTTAGGTTCAAATGCTTGCTACGAAATATAAGAGCAGAGGCTTGTCCTCCTATAAGAACGCTTCCTATGTTTGGACAAGTAGGGTGAAGGCTTATCAAGTTCTGAAAGAGGATTTTTCTTGGTGTATTAGTTCTCTAAATGGTTCTTTTTTATTTGATTCTTGGAGAAGAGAAAGTGCTGTTGCAAATGAGTTACCATATGTCCACATCGCAGACACTGACCTTGCTATTGGTGACCTTTGAGGAGATGGTTGTTGGAATTTCAATGGAATTTACACTACTGTACCTAATGTTTTGTCTCTAAATATAAATTTTTACAATCTTGATGTGGAATCTGGGGACATAACAGGTTGGAGATGGGATGCATCAAATTCAAAAATTTACTCTCCTAGTAGTGGTTACTTATGGCTTTGCAAGCACAAATATGGATGGGAGGAGACTGAAGAGTGGCTCTGGCTTTGGAGAACCCAAGTACTTGAGAAATTTTAATTTTTTGTTTGGCTTTGCCTCCATAATGCTCTTCCAATTGCTATTTTTAGACAACATCGTGTGCTTTCTTCTTCTGATTTATGCCCACGTTGCTCTCTAGCTCCAGAAATTATTCTTCATTGTTTGCGTGATTGTCCAAAAGCTAGTGCAATTTGGCAAACTTTACAGCTTAATGATGTTCACTGTTCATCCTTTAAACAATGGATATCTGAATGGAAAAATGCCAATGCTACTCTTTTTTTCTCTGGTCTTTGGTGGATTTGGAGAGACAGGAATAATGATGTTTTCAATCCTTTGAATTCTTGGCCCTTCAATAAAGTGCTATCATTAATCTCAGCATTTGATAAGGAATTAAAGTCTTTGTTCACTAAACTTAACGGTGTCCATTTATCTTGTCCGAGCTGATCTTAGTCTCCTCCTCATGGGGGGATGTTTAAGATTAACAGTGATGCTAGTATCCATGGCGATTGTGCTGACTTTGGCTGTATTATCCGAAACTCGGATGGTGCCTGGCAAGATTGGGGTTCTGCCACTAAGAACGATTCTTCATTGTGAGCTTTTTGCTATTTAGAGGGGATTACTTTTGACTTGGGAGGTAGGGTACATGTAGGTTTCTTGTGAGACAGACTGTTTAAAAATTTTTCTCTTAGTCCAAAACCGTTTTACTAACATTCAAAATGTTGATCATGATTTGGTTTCTAAAAAAATTCATGATATTTTGAGTTAGAATTGAAAAGCTAATGTCAAAGTAATTCAGAAATTAGCAAACTATGTTGCAGATGTTATGACAAAGTTTACAACAGTAAATAATATCTTTCAAACTGAATTATTGGAACCTTGGAATGAACTTCGCATCTTACTTATAAAAGACTTAACTGCTAATTTTTAAGAAATCTTCCTCTTCTTTTTATTTTCTTTGTTTTTTTTATTTCCTTTTCTTTTTGGTCTTAGTCACCCAAAAAAATCAAACATATAAGCACATATGGTACAAAGCTTTTGAAACTATATATCTATGAAGTGCGTACAATTTAAGTATACTAATAAAATATTAATAATGAATTTGTCATTATATGTGAAATTTAATCAAATCATATGGAAAAATCAATCCACCACCGTCAATTTGATCAATTAATTATGGCGTTACGCAAGTACAAGTGGGGCTAGAGAGGTAATGGCAAAGAATCATGGATAATGCATACTGACTATGCTAAATGACTTTGTCTTTTTTATACGAAAAGAAAGCACACCGCATCAAGAATCAACCAATCAAATAGGGAATTAGTGTTTCAAAGCATGAATTCCACGGAACAATAATAGAGATAATTAATGAGAAGAACCATTAACAATGATTAATTAAGAATATGTATGAAAATTATATATTAGAAGGGGACGAATTTTAATATTCTTATTATTTGGTCCTAGAATCTCTCTCTTCATTGTAAGTACAATTATGAGGGAAAAAAGAAAAATACATGTACCTTTAATAATCACTCTGATCCAATTTGAGTAAACAATTTTTTAAATTTAAAAAAAATAACTTAAATAATAAATATTTATATTAAAAATAGTTTATAAATACATTATTTTATTTTTAGTTTTTTTAATTTTAAAAGTATTTATTTAAAAAAAATATAAATTTATTTTTATAAGTACTTAAATAACTTTTTAAAAAGTTACTATTTGATTTTAAAAATTACACTAAATATTAATATTATTATTTTTCATAAATAAAAATAAAAAAAAGTAACTTTTAAAATTTTTTAAATAGACTCTAAATTATTATAATAAATATTCAAGACAATTTAAAAAACAAAAATGATATATATAAAAAATTAATCATTAAATTATTTATTATATATTTGTATATAAATATATATTATTTAATTTATTTTTAATATATATTTTATATTTTAATATATATTTTATATCAATAATTAATTTAGTAATTGATAGTTAATATATATTTAATATGATTATTTTAAAAAATATATTATTAAATTAATTACTAATTTGATATCCAAAATCTAACTGCTGATAAAAAAATCTAAAAAATATTATTGACAAAATAACTTATAAATAATTTGAAAACATCAATCAACTAATGTTGAAAACCAACCTTCTTTGAATCGATAAGAGAAGAAAATATTGTCGTTATATTTTTTTTTTTAATTTACGCTGTTGATTTTTGTAATTTTATCAAAATTTTAATTAGGTTTTTATATTTTTTTTTAATTAGGTTTTTATACTGCTTTAATTTTGTAATTAAGTCCTTTCTAGTGTAAAAAATATTAGAGTTAACTGAATATTTCTTCACAAATTGATGATATTTATAATTAAAAATTAAACTTAATTAAATCTTTGATCGTATGTATTTTGATAAAAATATTATGTTAATTTTAACATTTTTAACATAAAAATGAGGGCAAAAAATCATAATAAGCCAACATCACTTCAAATTTACGTATATGAGCCAAAAGAAAAATTGATTCAGCAATAAGCCAAACGGTATTTTAATGTAATTCGAACCAGGCTAGTTCGAACTCCATTTAGGAATAAATCGAACCAGGCCAGTTCGAATTAAGAAGAAAGAGCTGTTGGTAAATCGAACCAGGCTAGTTCGAACTAGGATTTCATGTAATTCGAACCACCCTAGTTCGAATTATGGGTAACTTAGGGTCTTCATGTAATTCGAACCACCTTGGTTCGAATTACACTTAAACTGCGTTGTTAGTAATTCGAACCACCCTGGTTCGAATTACTAGTGATTGAGCTATATAAGGAGTTCGAATCAGCCTCATTCGAACCATTCTCATCTTCCCCTACCCCACGAAATCTCAGAGAAAACGACCCAGATTCTCTCCGACAAAGACCTGAACGGAATACTCTGCTGATGAGGGATGATCCGGCACGGTTATATCGCTTGGACGGAGTCGCCCATATCGCTGGGGTCATCAACGAGGAGGTTAGTACGGATATAACTTTGTTCTACCGGTACATGTGAGTTAGTGGTTTTGCATGCGGGTTAGATGGTGGTTTATGTTAGTGGTTTCTGTTAATGGTTTATGTTAGTGGTTTATGTTAGTGGTTTATGTTAGTGGTTTAGGTTAGTGGTTTTGCATGCGGGTTAGATGGTGGTTTAGTTGTTGGTTTATGTTAGTGGTTTATGTTAGTGGTTTCTGTTAGTGGTTTATGTTAGTGGTTTCTGTTAGTGGTTTATGTTAGTGGTTTATGTATGTGGTTTACGTTAACGGTTTATGTTAGTGGTTTATCTTAGTGGTTTATGTTAGCGGTTTAGTTGTGGTTGTTTAATGTTAGATCTTACATGTCAGTGGTTTATGCTGGTTTCTTATGTTAGTTGTTTATGCAAGTGGTACTCGTTCATGGAATTTTAAGCGCTTATATTTGGTACGATTTTTTGCTTTATCAATTATCGTGTTGATTATCTTTGTCACTGGTAATTAAGTTGGTCCTAATAATGCGGTTCATTTCTTCCACAGCCTCAGCGATGCATCAGGAGCATGCGGCGGCAGCAGGGCATGGTCCTCGATGACAGATACGTTCCGTACCTGCAGATGGCTGGTCTTTACCATCTTGCAAGGCTGAACGATAGATGGTTCCGGTTGGACGAGGCCCTTGTCAGTGCGTTTGTCGAGCGATGGCGTCCGGAGACGCACACGTTTCATATGCCGTTCGGAGAGTGCACGATCACACTCCCGAACGTGGCATACCAGCTGGGTTTGCCAGTGGACGGGCGTTACGTCAGCGGCTGCCTATCAGAGTTCCATATATACATCGAGGGTGGCCGTCCAACCTGGGTGTGGTTCGAGGAGTTGCTTGGAGTGGTACCTCCTCCTAGCCAGGTTCAGAAGTACGCGGTCAACTGCAGCTGGTTTCAGGAGACTTTTGGTGAGTGCCCGGAGGGAGCTGATGAGGATACTGTGCGTCGATATGCCCGTGCATACATCATGATGTTGTTGGGCACGCAGCTTTTTGCGGACAAGTCCGGCAACCGCGTTCACATCAGATGGCTTCCGTTTGTAGCTAGGCTGGAGGAGATGGGGACCTACAGCTGGGGTTCTGCAGCACTGGCATGGTTGTATCGGTGCATGTGCCGAGTGGCGAACAGAAATGTTATCAAGCTAGCGGGCCCACTTCAGCTACTTCAGTCATGGATTTTTTGGCGATTTCCTCGCTTTAGGCCTGCAGGATTTGAGACGTTCAGCTGGCCATTGGCCTCGAGGTACTGTACTAAGCTTTGTCTATTTCAATTCACTACACATAACCACATGTTCATTCATAATGTATTGGATACCCTAAGCACACATATAAGTAGCTGTAACACATGTGCATGATGCAGGTGGTCAGGTTACATCCCTTCCAGTAGCGAGAAGGGTCCTAGAGTTCAGATGTGGAGGCTCTGGATAGACCGGTTGCAGGATAGAGAGGTCAGTATGTTACTTAATAAGTTTTTTTATTTAACCACGATTTACGAGTTGGGATCACGAGTTGCCCTGACATTGTATAGTTCTGGTTGCAGTTTATCTGGATGCCGTACAGCAGCCTCGACGTACTTCAGGTCGTGCATCCTGAGGTTTTGGAGCCTCGGCATATGGTGCTGTGGCGGTCTGTTACATCGCTTATCTACTTTGCCGTCATAGAGTGGCATCAGATAGATAAGGTTCTTCCGCAGTTTGGAGGGGTGCAGCCCCGTCCACAGGCCGCCCTGAACATCGACTTTCTGATGTCGAAGGACGGCAGAGGCGGCGATCGATGGTTCCCGTCCCATTTGCAGAAGTGGCATCAATATTGGGACTCCTGTACGGAGAGCGTGCTGAGGTTCGATGTTGTTGCTGACCCTGGTCCGTCGCATGAGTTCTTGGATTGGTGGAGTCAGCACGGGAAGAGGTTTTTGTCTCTGGATCCGCAGTTGGGTGATCCGAGAGCCGTTGCTATTCCCATTGAGGCCTCACAGCGGGGAGCTGGGCGAGTTCCTGAGATGGATCGGCCAGACGACGTGCCGGACAGGCGGCGGGTTGATAGGAGAGCTCGCGTGGGCACACGGCGTAGCCAGCATGACTGGGGGTGGCTTGAGCGTGCTATGGAGGATGATGACGAGGCCGGCCCCGCTGGGGTTCGACGACGACGCCATCCTGGCAGAGGTAGAGGGCGTGCTGCGGTTCATGCCGCTCCACCTGATCCTGAGGACGATGACGATGATCAGCATGGGCCCGAGGGCGGGGATGGTGCAGGGGCGGCTGCAGTTGTTGGTGGTAGTACCCATGATGGGGTGCACGGAGGTGAGTGGTATGGCTCAGGGATGGGTGACGGGGCTGAGCCTAGTGACGCTGGACTTGGGTCGGGTCCTTTTGGACATTACTTTGTTGGAGTACCCACCGACGACCAGCCTCAGCAGGACGGTACTTCATGGGTTATTCCCGGATCACAGTGGCAGGACTTCCTTGGGGCAGATACGCTTGATGCGGACTTCGGCAGTCCTCGGTTTCTAGAGGAGATTACGGCTATCATGCAGGAGGACGAGCCGGGCAGGAGGCGTGCTCAGACACCTAGCACGCAGGCACCCTTAGATGTTGATCTGAACGAGCCTGCTACGACACCTGTTGCTGACCAGTTTGGTTTGGGAGGTACCCCACACTCCGCTTACACCGCTGCATCACAGTCTGTCGCCGGGCCGTCTGCCGCACCTGTCCATTTTACGCCACCCGCACCGCCTGCCCCGCATGAGGATGCAGATGAGATAGAGGATGAGGAGCCGTTTATCCGCAGAGGTCAGAGGCCACGGGTACCCCGTCGTTGTGGGACAGGCTCCCACTTGTTTAGATGATTTACTTTTCATGTATTTTGGACGTTAGTTTTCATTCATGTATTATAACCATGTGGACTACTGTTGTGACTTTAGTGCTGTTTTTCCTTGTTGTTTGTTCATCTTATTGTATCTTCGAAATCTGGTTTTTACCTAGTCGATCAGTGAATATTTATTATCATTGAATCATTAAACACTTTAATGTTGACAATTAGTTATCAACTTTTGCCTTTATGGGGATTCTAGGTATACTCAATTTCGAAAACACCTTTTTCATTACTAGAAGGTAGAAAGATCAACAAATTACATAAGTCCTCAAACATAACATATAACAGGAAAAATAAAAACCAAAAAGCACTAACACTAACAACATCGCTACTATTGTCCCCCCGTTTGAGACGATCCTCCAAGCTGTGGGCAACTCCGACGGGTGTGTCCGGGCTGGCGACAGAGGCCACACCTCCTTGGCCGGTTCGGATCTGCCTCGTCCATATTCGTCCGTATCCTAGTGGATCTTGGACGACCCTCTCTCGCACGCCTCCTGGCAGGGTCCGGAATCACCGTGGGCCCGTCGTAAGGTGGCCAGAAGCCCTCCGGTATCGGTGGTGTGAATTCCATCCGGTACACACTGAACACTGAACTGATCTGATACACGCTGTGAACATAAGAGGACCAGGTAACCCGTGCGTAGGCGCATCATGCAAGTGCGTGATGGCACGAGAAATGAAGCGCCTGGAAGTACCCGCAGTCGCAGGTCCGGGATGCAAGCGATACTCTGTTGGTACCCAACGAGAAAGAACCAGTAGGAGTGGTCTCTGCTACGGTGAACTCCGAGTTATCACGGTCATACAAGGTCACCGTGAAGCACCTGGCCGTCTTCAAGTTGGCCTCAATGGACTTCACCAAGTACTGACTGAATTGTTGTCCGGTTCCCATCTGAGCCGCAGCCTCTCTCCCCTTACGAACAAAGAGTTCCGCAAGCCTACCATATGTTGCCTTAACCAGGGAGGATACAGGGAGATTTCTGACACCCTAGAGTATTGAGTTCACACACTCGGAGATATTAGTCGTCATGTGACCAAATCGCCGCCCATCATCACGATGCTGAGTCCACAAGGAGTAGTCAATCTGGTTCGCCCACTCACACATCGCTGGGTCTTCAGACCGCAGAATATCAAACCAATAATCAAACTCAACCTCGGTCTTCGCATAAGCGGCATTCACTAGAAGCCTCCGTGCGTCCTTGCCCTTGAAGGTTAGGGCAAAATTAGCAGCTACATGTCGAATGCAGAATGCACGGTATGCAGATGGAGGTAACCACCCTCCGTCGGGTGCCTCAAGGGCAGCCTTGATGCCGTTATGCCTGTCGGAGATAACCAGCAATCCCGGTTGCGGTGTCACATGCTGTCGAAGGTGGGAGAGAAAGAATGACCAAGACTCTGCATTCTCACCCTCTACTAGTGCAAATGCAACAGGTAGAATGTTCGAGTTCCCATCCTGTGCAATCGCGATGAGCAACGTTCCCCCGTACTTGCCATACAGATGTGTGCCGTCGATGCTAACTAGCGGCTTGCAATGACGGAATGCCTCGATGCACGGTGGAAACGTCCAGAAAAGTCTGTGAAAATAGGCTTCAGACTCGTCAACTTGTCCACCAACTCGAACAGGGCTCGTGCGTAGGACTGCAACAGTACCCGGCATCGTTAACTGGACTCCCAACACCCACCTAGGGAGCTCGTTGTAAGACTCATCCCAGTCACCGTAGATGAGGGAAATAGCCTTCTGCTTCGCCATCCAGACCCTCCTGTAAGTCGGCCTAAACCCAAAGTGTGCTGCTGTGGCATTTTGGAGCACCTTTATGCTGACGGATGCATCGGCCCTGACCATTGGCATAATGAACGCCGAAATCACATGATAATCCAAGCTCCTGTGGTCACTCGAGATGGAGGTCGCAAGACAAGTGTGAGGTCCATTGTACCGTTTAACCTCCCAAATGCCCTTACGCTGCCTGAGGCTCAGTCGAATCAACCAGGTGCACCCATTCCCAAACTCAGAACACTTGCCCACATAACGGCGATGATCATACTCCACTACCTTGTACTGTACCCCTCGCCGGATGCTGTAGGTCTTCACACTTAACAGGGCCTCATCTTTATCTTGAAATTGCTGACCAACCTGGAACTCTGTCAGACCAGCTGTCCCTTCCGCATCTCTAGCTCCGTATCCAACGCAATGCCCTGAAACACCCTCCTGCCTCATGGCGTCCAGGTCCAAAGAGGAAAAATATGGTGGATACTGCTGTGTGCCAGAACTAGAACCACCGACCGCCAATGCAGGCTCACTCGCTCCGACATCGTCGCCGCTTTCATCCTCAATCATATCCGGCTCGACGTCGTCCGCCTCTGCATCATCCAACAATCCGTCTCCGACGCCCACTGGTGGAACGCCCTGTAAACCGTTCGGCGGAACATCAAATGATCCTACCACGTCGCCTACTCCGTCATTGAGATCAACAGCAAAAGACGGGGAGGCGACCGGTTGGACCGCTGTCTCGTACACAGGGACGGACGAAGAAGCAACGGCAGGCCTGGAACTGGAACCGGCTGCCGTGGCTACAGTGGTGGTATTCCGGTTCGAACCCCCTGAGCTGGATACCACATCAACAAGCTTTGCCAACAATTCTGGTGTCCTCACCTCTGGGAACTGCCTCCGACAAAGAAACAAAACTTGCAGGTCCTCATCACTACCAATCGTGAAACAATCATACTTCACAGTATCCTGCAGGACCGTGACTGGAATGCGATAGAAAAACTTCTTAACCCGCTTCGCACCTTCCACACCGAGTTTCATCAGCACAGATCTAACAAGGTCATCATAGCTCGTCGTGGGACTAACGACAATACAGAGGGGATCCTTATCTGTGAACTTCACCCCGGAACGAGTTTTTCTCTTAATGGATCCTCTGTGGTGAACCAAAACACCAAAACTCTCCTCACTAGCCATCTTACACCCTCTAATGAGAGCAACTCACGTTTACAACCCTATATATACTGCTCTGTATACCAGTAAATCGAACCAAGGTGGTTCGAATTAGAAGTTGTGTAATTCGAACCAGCGTGGTTCGAATTACTTAATGCAGCATATTTACCTATAATTCGAACCAGCCTGGTTCGAATTATATGATACAACGTCTCCTTCTCTAAATCGAACCAGCCTGGTTCGATTTACTTCAAGCTTCTTCTCTCTCTGTAGTTCGAATTGCAGTGGTTCGAATTATTAACAAATAGAGTTCGAACCATCCTGGTTCGAATTATATAAAAATACGGCCTGGCTTATTGCTGAAACGATTTTTGTTTTGGCGTATTTAGGTTACAGGATTCTTCACTTGGCTTATTAGGGTTTTTTGCCCTAAAAATGACGTAATTACAAAATTAAAAACAGTGTATGAATCCAATTAAAAAAAATATAAAGATCTAATTAAAAATTTGGTGAAACTATAAGGACTAACAAAATAATTAAATCTTTTTCTTTTTATCATTAGTATTTTATCATTTTTTTTCTTTTGGTGAACTGTCTTTGTAGAATTTTATTATAATTATATCTTTGATGAATATGACGAGAATTTTAAGAAATACTTAAAAGGAGATATTATAAAGATTTTGAATAATAAAAAATAAATAAATAAAATTGAGAAGGAAAGAAAGGGATACTAACATTTATATATAAAAAACTGATATAATTTTAGTAATTTCAATATAATTTGGTCTTTTTTTTAATTAACCCCTCTTAGTTATCCCTAACATTAATTTTCCCATACTAATATTAACACATTATTTACCTATCAAATTTGTCCTTTAAAATTGCTCCAAATATTCTTTTAATTATTAATAAAAAAGACGATATTAAATAATTTTCATATCTTTTTTACAAACATTCAATAATATTTTAATATTGAAAAGGTTTCATAATTATTAAAATTTAATTAATTACTGCAACAATATATAATATTTCCTGCTCACCAAGTTGTTCAAGTTTCGTAAGTAATGCAACTATTGATAAAGTGTTTGTTTGGGTGTCATTCAATTGTTAGAAAAAGTTTTTTTTTTATTTTTTAGTGTGTTTGAAAAAATTTTAATAATAAAAATAAAAGTACTAAAAGAAATAAAAAAAATATTTTTTAGAAGTTACAACTTATATTTTTTAAAAAATTAAAAGATATTTTTAACATAATAAATAATAAAGAGATATTTTTATATTATTATACTCAAACATAATTATTAGATAAAAATATTTTTTTATATAAAATATCTAAATATAAAATTATTTTTATTTTTTAAAAAAATTTATAAAAAAATTATTTAAAAAACAATCTTTTCATAAAAAATTATCCAAATAAACCTAAAAATTTGTGTCTTTGAGGATAATTTATGAATAAAGAAGTAATATTTACCATGTACTTTATCAATATAAGTGTTAATATAGTAGTAGAAACGCATTACAATTTCAACAAAGAAAACCTAAGCTCTTATTTTTGGAGTTATTAGAGAATATATTAGAATATTTATGTATTAATTAGATTAATGTTAATTGATATTTTTATTAGTGTTAATAGTCAAATTAATCCTTAAAAGAGAAGGCATTCTTTAAATTCGTCTCCGAAAGATTTTTTCAATCAAATTAGTCCTTCAAAGATTACGAATTAATCATATCTGCCCTTCAGTTACTCCACTCACAATTTTTGTCAACGATTGATGATGTGAAATGTTAACTAATAGCATACATGACACATAACATGTTTAATTAGACGTTGACTAAATATGTTTACAAAAATTTATCAATTTAGTCACTAGGTCATATTAGAAGCACGTTTTTTGTAATTGGAAAGAATAACTAAATTAATAAATTTTCATAATTATATTTGGTCATTATTCAATTAGGCATATAAGATATTATATATGTTATCAATTAACGTTTTACAACATTAATCTTTGAAGAAAATTGTTAATGGAGTGACTGGAGGACAAATATGATTAATTCGCAGTCTTTGAAAGACTAATTTAATTAAAAAAATCTTTCAAAGATGAATTTAAAAAATATCTTATCTTTCAGAGACTAATTTGACTATTAACCTATTTTTATTAATAATAAGACATTAAGTATTTATTATTTGATGATTTTTTTTAATTTGTTTAACACTTATAGATAAATGGTACCTTAAATCATATTATATACAACCCTTATAAATTATCACAACAATATCTATATATAATATTTATTTTTAAATTATTATCATAAATTCTAATAAAAAAACTAAAAAAGCAAATAATTATGCAAAATATTAATTAAATATTTGTCATATATGGACGGTTATCTTCTAGATGTTGATTTGGATAATGACCTATGTGGAGGCAGTTCATAGAATAATTGCTGGGGTCACCATTTAATCTAATCAGTGTTTAAGGAACATTAACTCTCATGTCTCTCTGTCTTAGCTTGTCCTATGTAAAATGGAAGTATGTCACCAACCAAGAAATCGGTGGTCCTAGGCTCCTAGCCTATAACATATAATTGAGTTAGTTGCATTCATGTTTTGAATAGTATATTCCATTAGCTCTAAACCCAAGATTTAATATTGATTCTCTTTTCCTAATGTGAATAATTTAATTTTGATTTTGTTTCCTTAATGATATCTCTTAGCTAGAAAGAAACTTAACTTTCTTTTGGTTTTCGTCAAATTTATTCTTTTTGATGATATCTTTCATTGGGGTGATTTTTTATTTAAAATAGAAGTAAATTATATCATCATTCTTAAAGTATAGTCAAATGATACTTATCATTATAGAGATTGAGTATAGAAATAATAGAGTTATTGAGATAATTTGACTAAGTAAAAAAATTAAAATTTATTGTGTTAAGATTCTATTTTAATTAACTAATTCTGTTATCATCTTATTATTGGACCATGAAAGATTGGGTTTTATATATAGGGTTATGTGGCCCATTTCATGTATAAGATACACTTCTAGTATTTCATTAAATGAGAATACACAATATTAATTTTATTATTATTGTTGTAGAATTCTTCTGTCGCGTTCATCATCAATCTTTGCCTTCTTCACCTTTGATCTCTGGTGCCTAACATTGTATCAGAGCAAGGTTCCGATCCAAAAATAAATTCACTAGAATCACATCTTCCAAAATCCTTACCATGACTAACAATCTTTCTCTTCTCACAAATAATTCTCAGAAGTTCATGCCGATCGGTGACAAGCTTGATGAAGCAAGTTTTTTTACTTGGGAACATCTTGCTTTATTCACAATAGGAGCCAATGATCTTGAGAATCACCTCCAGAAAGAATTGGTCCCCTCTATTTTTGATTCTGAAGCAGATTGTGCATCCAACAGAGTTTCAAAGAACTACAAGTAGTGGAAAAAACGTGATAATCTTCTCACTACATGGCTCCTTCAATCCATGGATGAATCCTTCAAAACCAAAATAATTGGTTGTAAATTTGTTTATCAGATATGGGAAAGAATTCAAGAGCATTTTGCAAAATTTTCGAAGATCAAAATCAAATAATTGAGGACAGAATTGAAAAGCATTGAGAAAGGAGGAAGTTCAGCTGGTGAGTATCTCAAGAAAATTAGGAAAATTATTGATTCTTTGGCTGCTATGGATCATCATTTAACACTTGATGAGCACTTTGAAGCCATTACTGAGGGTTTAAATGAAGAATATAAAATGTACATCTCGATGATGTCAAAATTAGACTATATGAGTCTAATAGATGTTGAGGCATTACTGATCTCTCATAAAAATATGTTGGAAAAATTCAAGAAATCTGATCTTGAAACCATTTAATCAAACTTCACTCAAACCAGCTATCAATTCAACAATAGAGGAAATGGTAGAGATTTTGCAGCAAGAAGAGGAAGAGGAAGAACCTTTAGAGGTGGCCGATCGAATTAGAATTCCACAAATCGTCCTCAATGCCAACTCTGTGAAAGATTTGGACACATTGCAGCTTTCTGTTTTTATCGGTTCGACCAGAATTTTCGCACAAATTCAAACGCCAATTCCAATTTCTCCTCCTCAGTAACACCACCACCAAACTCTTTTCACAACTCCAAAGCCTATTTTGCAACATCTAAATCTGATATTGAATCCTCTTGGTTCCCAGACACGAAAGCCTCACATCATATCACCAATGATCAGACCAATCTTTACTCCTCTTCAGATATTCAAGGGGCCAAACAGGTAGTATTAGGTAATGGTTCTCAAATTTCTATTACACACATTGGTCATTCATATCTCATCTATTTAGATAACAATCACATATTTATTTTAAAACAATTACTTCATGCACCAAATATCTCTTATAATCTAATCATTGTGCATCAATTCACAGTTGACAATAATTGCTATTTTGAATTTCATCCTGATGCATGTTATGTAAAATTACAGGGCATCCACCAGATTTTATTCCGAGGATATCAAAAACAAGGAGTGTATAAATTTGAGAGGGTTGCTATAATTAAATCATCTAAAATTTAGTCTAATCCTTTAGTCTTTACTACTGTTTGTACTAATTTTTATGTTTGGCATTAAAGATTGGGTCACTGTGCCCCTAAAATTGTACCTTCAGTACTTAATTTCTGTAATCTTCCTTCAATTTGTATGAATACAAATGATATTGATCATTCATCTTTATATAAGTCTTGTTGTATGTCTGAAATGTACTCACTGGCTTTTAACTCTGATCATTTTCAATTCCATTATCCATTAGAAATGGTCTACACTGATGTTTGGGAATCCTCGTCAGTCATTTCTCATCATGGTTTCTCATATTATGTTTCATTTCTAGATGCATGCACAAGATATCTTTACATCTACTTAATATCCTCAAAATCACAAGTATTCGCTGTTTTTTAACAATACAAAAATTAGATGAAAAATTTTACTGGTTTACAAATTAAACAATTACAATCTGATCATAGTCAAAAGTATATGTCTCATTCCTTTAGATCTTTTTTAGCAACAAATGGCATCATACATCGCTTTTCATGTCCCTACACTCATCAACAAAATAGTAGAATTGAAAGAAAACATAGACATTTAGTAGAAGTAGGCCTTTCATTATTAACTATTGCATCCATGCCTCTTAAGTACTGGGATGATGCATTTTTAGCTGCTGCGTTAATTATAAATAGAGTACCTTCCACTGTGATATCAAATAAATCACCATTTGAACTTTAACATAAACAAGTACTAGATTACAATTTTTTTTAAAGTGTTTGGATGTGGATGCTATCCTCTATTTACACCTTATAACTCTACTAAATTTCAATTTAAATTTGATTTATGTGCCTTTATGGGATATGCCCTACATCACAAGAGTTATAAGTGTATGAATTTTCAAGGTAAGATATTTATTACTCGTCATGTGCTTTTTGATGAAAAAATTTTTTCATATACTTCTATATTTTCATAACAGTGCAACATACCAGCTAGAAATTCTATTGTCACTTCTATATTGCCAGTTCCTATACTGACTTTCACTACCAATTCTACATCCAATTCACTTTCTCCTTCACTTATCACTCACACATTTTTCACACCAATTACTAGTACCGCCCCTCTAGCCTCTTCTTCAGATACAGTAACTAATTCTCCAACCCCAACTCCTATCTCTATAAGGGGCATTGAAATTTCACCTCCATTCGCTGTTAATCCCAACATTACCAATGTTCATCCTATGATCACCCATTCAAAAATTGGGTCCCTAAAGCCTAAAGCTTTACAATCCACAGTGAAAGCTCTTCCTGATCTTCTCAATGAAATACCCCCTAATGCTAAAGTTGTTCTTACAACAACACATTGGACCAAAGTAATAGAGGAGGAATTATCTGCTCTACATCGAAATCAGACTTGGACAATAGTTGAACCACCACCAAATAGCATAGTAATAGGTTGTCGTTGGGTCTTTGCCATCAAATAACATCCCGATGGAACAATACTCAAATATAAAGCACGATTTGTGGTCAAAGGCTTTCATCAAAGAGAAGGAATTGACTATGATCAAGTCTTCAACCCTGTCATCAAGCTAGCAACTATTCGTATCATTTTAAAAATTGCAATTTTTCAATCTTGGTCAATTCGACAATTTGATTTCAACAATACTTTCCTTAATGGTGAACTTCAAGAAACTGTTTACATGTAGCAACCTCCATCTTTTCCTCAAGGCTCCCTAAGTTAGGTTTGCAAACTTTATAAGTCAATTTACGGTTAAGCCCCTCGAGCCTGGTTCACTAAATTGTCTAACACCTTCTCTCGATTTGGCTTCCAAAATACCCTAGGTCAGATCCTTCTTTGTTCTTACGATTCACTAAAACTTCTACTATGTATGTCTTAGTGTATGTTAATGATATTCTTGTTACCTGTAATAATGATTTTGAGATTATTAAACTTATATCACAACTTAATTTTATTTTTGCTTTAAAGGACTTGGGAGAATTCAATTTCTTCTTAGGCATAGAAGCAACAAAAATATCAGGATCTTACATATTATCACAATCAAAGTATATTAGAGACCTTTTAGTTAGATCCAAGATGCATGAACCTCATCCTATACCTACTCCCATGATTATAAGTACTAAACTCTCAGCTCATGGCAGTAATGTATTTGACAATCCAACTCATTACAGATTAATTGTTAGGGCCCTTCAGTATGCTACTCTAACTAGGCTTGACATTGCCTATGCTGTGAACAAAGTTTCTCAGTATATGCATAAACTTCTTCTCCCACACTGGAAGTATGTTAAGAGAATTTTGAGATATTTAGCAGGTACCATTGATCAAGGACTTCTTTTTCAATCTTGTAATGATTTAACTTTATTTATCTTTGTAGATTCAGATTGGGGCTCGGATGTTGATGACCGTCGATCCACAACTGGCTTCTGTATCTATCTTGGCACCAATCTGGTTTCTTAAGCAAGTAGGAAGCAACATTCTGTCAGCAACTCCAGTGCTGAAGCTGAATTCAGGAGCATTGCTGCTGCCGAAACAGATTTTCGGTGGATATTGAACTTGTTCACTGAACTTCAACTCCAATGTTCAAACACTCGAGTGATTTACAATGATAACATCAGTGCTATCATGCTCACAAGAAATCCTATCCTCCATAACAAAACCAAACACTTTGACCTTGATCTCCATTTAGTACGGGAACGAATAAATCACAATCAACTTGTCGTAGTTCACATCCCAACTAACAGACCAAGTTGCAGATCTCTTGACAAAGCACTTGTCCCTTTCCACCTTTGATTGCTTCAAGAATAAACTCAAGGTCTTGTCTAAAAATACCATGAGTTTGAGGGGGGTGTTGAGTATAGAAATAATAGAGTTACTGAGATAACTTGACTAAGCAAGAAAATCAAAATTTATTGTGTTAAGACTCTGTTTTAGCTAACTAATTCTGTTATCATCTTGTTATTAGACCATGAAGGATTGGGTTCTATATAGGGTTTATGTGGCCCTTTTTATGTATAAGATACACTTCTTCTATTTCATTGAATGAGAATACACAATACTAATTTTATTGTCACTGTTGCAGAATCTCCTCTGCCGCGTTCATCATCAATCTTCGCCTTCTTCACCCTTGATCTCTAGTGCCTAACAATAGAAATATATTAGACCCAAGAAAAATAATGAATCTACTCCTTTTTTTATAACACCACTTTATACATAATTTTTTTTATGAATAATGTTACATATCTAAGTGCTTATTTGAACATCATTAAGTTGATAAAAAAAAAAGATTTTTTTTTTCAATAAAAAGATCTTTTTTTTTATTTTTTGGCATGTTTTGTAATTTTTTAATAATAAAAGTAAAAATACTAGAAAAAAATATCTTTTTTGAGAAGTTATAATTTACATCTTTTTTAAAAGATCTTTATTTTTAAATAAAAGATATTTTTCACGTAATAAATAAACAAAAAAGTACTTTTATATGGTTATACCCAAACATAATTGATAAATAAAAAAATCTTTTGCATGAATTATTCAAATATAAAATTATTTTTATTTTTTTATAAAATCTTTTGAAAAAAGATAATTTAAAAAAAGATCTTTTTTTTGAAAACTCACCCAAACAAGTCCTAAGTCCTTTTATAAACTAAGTATAACCAAGTTAAACAATAAGATTTGGAATAATGTTAGCCATAACTGATTTTTGTTATATTGACTAATTTAGTTGAATTTAATCAATAAAAAACTTAGATGTGTGACATTATTATTTTTTTATATTGTATATTGCATGAATTTACAGAAAAAATAAATGATATATTAAAATTGGAGTGACAATATCTATTTTCTAAATGTGCAAGAAAGTAGTGTTGCAACATTGATTATCCTTCTCTTTGAACAAATATAAGCTCGTTTATGATTTGGAAGTTCCTCTAGGAATGAAAACCTTCTCTTGATGTATACTTGAAACTCTTGAATTTTAAAAATTTTAAACATAATAATACCACCTATAAAAGGAAACAAAAGATACCACAAAAGAATATAAATAACATCGTAAAAAATTATTTAAATTAAAAAAAAATAATTACAGATACCAAAAAAAAAAAACAAAATAAAGAAAGAAAGAAGAGAAAAAAAAGGGCTAGTCTCTTAACTTGTTATGCCTTAAATAGTTGGCAGCATTATGACCTTTTAAGTAACGGTTTATCAGAATTTTTTCTTTCAAAGAGAGAGAGAACGAAAACAGAAATGGACGAAATAAGGATGATCCTTGTTAGAAGAGTAAAAGTTAGATTCTCTTAAGAATTTTAAATATATCAGGTATATTAGTATTCTAATCATCTTAATAGTTCATTTTAATTATAAAAAATATATAATATATTAATTAAAATTAACGATTAATATTATTAAAAATATTAGTATTTTAGGTATATTTAAAAAATTTTCTATGTTATAATATATTACAACAATAACAACAACAACAAAGTTTTGTCCCACTAAGTGGGGTCGGCTACATGAATCAAACGATGTCATTGTGCTCTATCATGTATCATCTCTACAGAGAGACCGTTTACATGTCGTTTGACCACCTTATGGATAGTTTTCTTAGGTCTTTCTCTCCCTTTCACCCCTTGTCCATCTTCCATCTCATCCACCCTCCTGACTGGATGTTCTATCGGTCTTCTTCTCACATGTCCAAACCACCTGAGACGCGATTCAACCATCTTTTCCACAATGGGTTCTACTCCAACTCTCTCCCTTATATCTTCGTTCCTTATTTTATCCAATCGCATATGACCACTCATCCATCTCAACATCTTCATCTCTGTCACACTCAACTCATGTTCGTGCTCTCCTTTAGCCACCCAACACTCCGTACCATAAAGCATAGCCGGTCTTATAGCGGTGCAATAGAATTTACTTTTAAGTTTTAAAGGCACTTTTTTATCGCATATAAAACCAGATGCACTTTTCCGTTTTGACCAACCTGCTTGGATCCTATGATTTACATCTTGTTCAATCTTTCCATTATCCTGTATGATGCACCCAAGATACTTAAAACTTTTAACTTTTCATAGAATATTTTATCCAATCTTCACCTCTATATTAGGATTGTCCCTAATATGCTCGTTGAAAAATTTATATATGATTTTATTTTGACGTATTATCCTAAAATATGACTTGTGGGTGAAATGCAAATATATAGGTTTGAGCTCTTCGCAATTTATAAAAAAAAAAAATCTCTTTTTTTTTCTGCGAAAAAGTAACTTTATGTAATGAATTTAGCTTCTTACAAAGCTTGGATTCGAGAAGCATGTTTTTATAAATTGAGTTGGTGGATTCAATTTTTCATAATATGCAAAATGATATTAAAGTATTTTTTCAATTAAAATCTAATTACCAAGCTAAAGAATCATTAAAAAAAAAAAACTCATTTTTTAGTCTATATATACCACTAGGAATTGCAATGTTCATTTTAACTTTCTATAGTCTCCTATGCAAAGTTTCTCTCATCTTTAATCTCTAAGTGTAGAGCAAAAGTTAATAAAGTTTTGGAAAGAAAAATGAAAGTTAATATGAATTTATTATTAATAATATACTATAATAGTGAGATTATATATATATAAAGATGTACGATTTATATCTGAGAGTCCAACTTCTTTTATCATTCTCTATATTATATTATTATGTCATTTGTAGAATTACAAATCAAAGTAAACTTTATTGCATATAGAGTCCTATTCCAAAGAGAATCACAAATATTTTACATAGTATCCGGTGCTAATATTCATTGAGTTAATAAAATTTTAAATAATGAATGTATAACTAATGAAATTAACATGCAAAAATATTCTTGATCTATCGATAAAATTAAGTTTGTGTATCCATAAAAGAGTTGTATATTGCGTTTGAGTAATTGCTATTGATAATAAATAGAGTAAAATGCATAATTAAATCAAAGGTATCTTAAAATTACATAATTTGATTTATTATTAAACAGTTGATATATAGTAAATTGAATCAGCTTAATTTGATTTAGTATTGGTACAAATTATTCTCTATTAACTTTAAAATATAAATATTAATAAAAAAATATATCCTATTTAGATTCAAATAAAATATTAAAAAAATCAAAACAAATAAGAATAGAAATTTAACTTTTGTGTTAGTTCAAATTTCAGAAAATTTATATTTTTATAAACTTATGAATTTAAGACGAAATATTAAACGATTTCCAAAAATTTATTAAAAACTATCCTTTAACTCATTAACATCTATAAAATTATTACCAAGACTTTTGATGTTAAAAAAGTTAATATAAAGTATAACCCTCTAAGATGGCATCAGAGTTAAAACTTGAATTTTTTCAGAGTCAGAAGTAACAGATAATTATACATTATAAAATGACTAACTATATTTATATTAATTTTTTCAACATTAATAGTCTCAGTATACTTTATTATTTTAGTTATTTCTCAAATTACATATTGTATAAGTATAGTTGGTCATTATATAATGTATAACTATTTGTTACTTTTGATTCTGAAAAAATTCAAGTTTTAATTTCTATGACACTTTAGAAGGCAATATTTTATATTAACTTTTTCAACATCAAAAGTTCTGGTAATAATTCTTTATATGCTAATAAGTCAAAAGATAATTTTTAATAAATTTCTAGAAATCGTTTAATATTCCGTTTTAAATTTATAAATTTATAAAAATATAAATTTTCTGAAATTTGAACTAAAAAACAAAAGTTGAATTTTTATCCTTATTCGTTTTGATTTTTTTATATTTTATTTAAATTCAAATGGGGTATTTTTTATTAACATTTATGTTTAAAGTTAATATAGAATAAAGAGTAATAATACTCCAAATAGGTCCCCAAGAAATTTACCTTCCGATAGTTTTGTCCCTCACAAAATTTAACTAAGATTTCGACCCTGAGGTTCTCAGATATCCACCAAATACGTCCCCAAAACCGTTTGATCCGGTTAATGTGGTGACGTGTCAGGTTAATTGCGACATGTCACCTCCAGGACATTTTGGTCCCCATCCACGCTGGACAAAACGACGTCGTATTGGAACCAAGGGCAAAACGACGTCGTTTCGGGGAGGACAAATTCATCCCCACTTGGACAGAGAATGCAAACGGCGTCGTTTTCATGTGGGAGACCTATTTGCCTTATAATAGTATCTTAGAGGACCTATTTGACCTATAATTCGTGATGTTAAAAGAAGCTATATTTACTTCAACGCAAACCTTAAAAACACATTGACATTGGTCTGTTCATTTATCAAAATGGTAACATAAACCTGAGAACCCAAACATGTTAACCACACAAATATTTGGCTTCAATAGCAACACAAACCAAATCAAGTCAAAAGAAGGTTTATTTTCTTCAACGTAAACTAAACGAAACCATTCTAAACAACATAAAGTCTTCTTCCTCGAACATAACAAAAGATGGTAACATAACTAAGACAACAACTTTCACACTAATTCTTAGAAGCATCATTTCTTAAAAGACTGGTTCAACCCTGGTGTTGGAATGAATTTGAACAACTTAGATATTGTGCCACTGGTTGCAGCTGCCATTGTCTCAGCACTAACACTCCTCAAATTCTTGGCCCTAATTACTGTCTCCTTTGGACGTCTAAAAGAAAGCTGAGCTTGGAATAAATAGTATTGTTATCACCACGTTTTACACAGAGTTCAACTGCTTACATTAAGCCACTTACAAGGGGGCATACCTTTGAATTGCTTGAGACATTTCTTATCACATCTGAGGGAGAATTGTCAACTTGAGTATATTGAGAGGGAGGATTAGACTCTTGCATGCTACCCGTTCAAATACATCAGCCTGTGTTTCTAATATTAACAAACAGGGACAATGAAAGTATTTGAGTGTAACATCACGAATTATAGGTCAAATAGGTCCCCTAAAATACTATTATAAGGCAAATAGGTCCCCCACATGAAAACGGCGCCGTTTGCATTATCTGTCCAAGTGGGGACGAATTTGTCCTCCCCGACACGACGTCGTTTTGCCCCTGATTTCAATACGACGTCGTTTTGTACAGCGTGGATGGGGACCAAAATGTCCTGGAAGTGACATGTCGCGGTTAACCTGACACGTCACCACGTTAACCGGATCAAACGATTTTGGGGACATATCTGGTGGATATCTGAGAACCTCAGGGTCGAAATCTTAGTTAAATTTTGTGGGGGACAAAACTGTCGAATGGTAAATTTCTTGGGGACCTATTTGGGGTATTACTCTAGAATAAATAAACAAGAATCTGTACCAATACTAAATCGAATTAAACTGATTCGATTTATTATATATGGACTGTTCAGTAGTAAATCGAATTAGGTCAATTCGATTTACTAGCATCTACTCAGTTTTCTTATAAATCGAATTAGGTCAATTCGATTTACTATTAAAAAGACTAATTCGAATTAAGTCAATTCGATTTATATAAATATATGCATAAAACTTTAATATAACAATTTTTATTTTAGAGGATTTATGTAATTTTGAGATGCGTTTGATTTAATTATGCATTTTACCTTAATAAATAATTAAGTTAAACATTAATAAAAGAGGCGACATAAAGAGGAAAGAAAATAGTAGTTACAATCAAGAGAAGTTTTTTACTAAGGATAATCCCTTAAATTGATTAAGGGGTGATATAATTAGTTAATTACTAATCTCTCTTAATTATAGCTAGGGAACAAATGTCTATTTTTTGATGTACACAACTTACACTTCCCACATGAAGGTTACCACATTTACATATCTTATCTGATGGCTACCGCAAAAGCCATTGACCCCTTCAAAGCTAAGTTATATTGATTGATGATGGTTTCAATTGGTACGGCATCTCAAAATAAATGCATGAATAATGAACATGACATTGAAGGAAAATGACTAATAACTACCCAGTGTAGCCATCTTAGAAGGGTATTTATCTCACCCTTTCGCTTTAGTTTCTTTATACACAAGAATGTCCTGTGATTTTCCGTAAATCGCAATAAATTGCATATATCAAAATCTCCTTATACAATATATAATTGTTTCCAACATTTTATTAGTGGGAATATATCTTGAATTTAAATTTTTTAAATTTTAAATTTTTACTCGAGAAGATAAAGTGTGATTTTTCAGTCTTAAATAATTTTTTTTTATATTTTTTCTTAATCTCATTTATAAAATAAATAATAAAAAATTATATTTTATTTTTTAAAATAAAATTTAAAATTTAAAAGATCTAAATCATATATATATATATATATATATATATATATATATATATATATCGGTGTCTTTTTTTTTTCCTAAAGTGGTTTCAGATATTAATTGCCCATTTTTCTTTGCACTCTTAAATAAGTTCTTTTGTTTGTACATATTTGACTTGTCAATTTTTTCCCATTTTCCCCCCAAAGGGGCGTTCTGGCTTACTTTTCAATAATTGGCCAGCACTAGATTTAGACATTGAAAGCAAATTGGTTTTCTAATGTATCCAATAACATGCACTTGAAGCAAGGGCAGATCTATAACTTTTTTTTTAAGTTGGGGCCAACATAAAAAAAATATAAGTAAATATAGGACAAAAAATAAAATTAAGAAGAGACTAAATCATAAAAATAAAAATTTTATAAATAAAAATTCATTAATTTAAAAGGGCCATTGCCTCTTTTAACTATACTAAGCTTCGTTCCTGACTTAAAAGTATGAACTAACTAGTTATTATTATATTAAAAATAATTTCGTTCCACGTTAATTATTGTATTATGGATGGATAGATGAGCCAGTTATTTAATAGTTGATAATAATGCTTAGAAAATTTAATAGTTGATAATAATGCTTAGAAAAAAGTGGCCGGAGGAGGAGAATAGGAGATAATCATCTGTTCAAGATTTGAACAAGTTGCAAATCTTTGAGTTTAGCGATAAAATTAAATATTGACTATTTTTATTTTGGCAATCAAGGTAATATTACGTATAGCCCAAAATTGAGGTAATTAATTAAATTAGTATATTTATTCGTATTTTGGATGGGATAATATATAAAAATATAAAAAAATAAATAATTTTAAATAAAAATATACATAATGGTTATTACAATAAAAAATTTATAAAATTAATTATAATTTAATTTTAATATTAAAAATAATGAGTAATAATTTTATTTGTTTCATTTGATATAATTTTAAAAATTGATTGTGCGTGAGTTTTGAAAAAGTCTCTGGTAACAATCTTTAAGTAAAATTATAGACTATATGGTGTGATTTGATTTTAGCAAGGAATTGACAAGTTATTCAGATTTTGTGTGAGACAGATTCTAATAAAGTTTTCTTCTTGATGAATAATTGAAAACTACCTGATCTCATGCAGATTTAGATTTAATCAAAAGGATGTTTGAGCTGAAATTGCAGCAGGATTACGTGTGTTAAGTTCAGCTTGATTTAAAAGGGAGGTAACCAAGTCACCAAATTGGCTAGCTAAATATGGAGTCCTGGAAGCTATAGAGTTGGTTGAATGAATTCTTCTAACACATTTTCTGTTGCATTTGTTGGAGATGGATCTTCTTTATTGGAAGTTATTTTTTCTTCTTATTTTTTTTTTCTTTATTTATTTTTTAGTTTGAGTTAAGTACCAATTTGGTATTTAAAAAATTCAAAACGTTGACAAAATAATTTTTAAAAGATTATTAAATTTGACAAAAATGATCAACTGTATCTAAGTTGGATGACGTTAGCGTTAAATGTTGAGTTCTCCATATTTTTAGTTTTATAATTAAAAAAAGCTCCTCTCTTCATCCAACTCAACCACTGAAATTTACAAAAAAAAAAATTAATAGGGGTGAGCACGGATCGGTTTAATTCGGATTCAAAGTGAAATTAGAACCGAACCGATCAAAATATAATTGGTTTGGTTTAATTTAGATTTGCATTTTTTTGTGTATGTACCCGAACCAAACCAAACCGATTAAGAATGGATTAGTTTGGTTTGGGTAATTAGGTACCCGATGACTTTGAAATTCATAAAGAAAACCAAATTTTTATCTTAAAAATTCAACAAATACAATAAACATGTAATATTAATATAAAGAGTAAAGTATCGTTTTTGTCCCCAACGTTTGGGGTAAGTCCTATTTGTGTCCCTAACGTTTAAATCGTCCTATTTGTATCTTTAACGTTTATAAAAGTGATTCAGTGTTATCCTACTATCAATTATACTAACAAATCAGATTATATTTTTCAATTATTCTCACTTTGATGTATTCATTCTCAATTAGGTCTCACTTGGATATATTCAATTTTAATATTATACCCACTATTTGTGTTTAGATTCAATTATGTCTCTAGAAAAGTGAATTATGTAAATGTTGTAGGAATTAGTTTCAACATTTGATGAGCTATTTTTCGGAGTAGATCATCGATTTTATCCCAGATATTTGTATTCTAACTTCAAGAAGAGATTTTTAAAACTCAAACTAAAGCGCTCATGATGTATAATTGACGGCAGGATAACATTGAATCACTTTTACAAACGTTAGAGATACAAATAAGACGATTTAAACGTTAGGGACAAAAATGATACTTTACTCTAATATAAATAATCTAAACATGTTAAACACCAAATATATTAAAAATTAAACTCATTAAAATTCAAACATATTAATAGTGAATAATCTCACTAAAAGCCACTAAAAATCATATATATATTTTTATTTTTTATTTACTTAATATATGATCGGGTTCACAGGTTGGTTCGGATTCCGCACTCTCAGAATTGATATCCGAACCAATCACTAACAAAGGTCATTATTTTGGTTTGGGTTGGACCCGATTACCCATTAGTTCCAGAACCAATTTAATTAGTTCGGTTCGGATTCGAGTAGATAATCGAGTACCCGCTACCTGTGCTCACCCCTAAATTTTAATATCTTCTTTTTTTTTCATATCCGGCTCATCACTAAAAAAACCATAATTTTTTTCACACTAAAACTCTCATCTCTACTTTTTTTTATTTTCCATCCACCAATCTCTTTTTCTTCCTCAATTTCCTTGTGACTAAATCCCTTCGGTCATAACAGTCATCTCTTTTTCTTCTTCGTCATTATCCAACTCAAATCACTCGCTCAAAGTCTTAGCATGGTGTCCCTCTTTATTGATCTTATACTCGGTGGCAAATAATCAATGAAATATTTATCCATATCTTTTTATTTTGAGTATATTTATACATAGAAAAAATTACACATAAAAAAATAATAAAAATTAATTTTATTTAGCCATCCATATATAAAAGATTAAAAAATCATGATTATCTAACAAAATTAATTTATATTTATTGCATTCAATTTAATTAAGTAAGAAATCATCTTATTTTACTTTAGTTCTTAATTTACATAATTTAAATTTGGTTCAATACATATGATTTAATTTGATTTAATTATTAATTAAAAATATCTTAATTATTTATTTTATTCATAAATTATTATTTAATAACTAATAAATTAATCAAATTAATTAATTAATACATATAATTAGTATAATTATTTTAATTTAATAATTAAATTAAATCAAATAAATTAAAAAATATTACCAGAATATTAAAAAAATTAAATTAAAAATACTACTGTTGAATTTAAAAATGATCTTATAATTATTTAGATGACAAATATTTAATTAATTATATTAATTAATTGATTAATAACTTGACTTAATAGGTATAAAGTTTTAGCTTTAAAATTGATATAAATACTTATTTGATACGAAATTGAAAGAGATTGTTGTTACCAAAAAAAAAAAAAAAACATATAATAATAGTGATGATTATGGACAGCAATGGTCAGAGTTATTATCAAGCAACGGATGAGCACATTATTTTAATTGGAACATATTTAAAAATAATAAAATATAATTGACAAGATTTGAAGATCACTTGAAAAGGTGGCTGCTGGATATAGAAGGAAACAAATCACGTTATTAATAATGATTCAATCAACTGCAATGGCTAGCTAAAGATTTGTTTTCGATATAAGAAGAAGAACAAGATTTTAAGCAACTCAAGGAGAACGATTCAGAAATCAAACACAGTACAATTGAATGTTTTTTTTTTTTTTTTTTTTACTTTTATTTATATTTGATATTTAATTTTTGAGTCTTCTTAGTATTAAAAAAAACATATGATTTTTTGAGTGAATATTTTAAAAATGTCTATGAATGATAAGTGATAAATTAAGAAAAAAATACAACACATTTTCAATTTGTTTCAGTCTTAGTTTGATCTATTTTGGAGAGTTTTTTTTTTGTCTGAAAATTAATTTGTGAAATACGATGTAATGCTTTATCTGTCTTAATATTGAATGGGTGATTGTAATCTTGAGATTGATATAGTGAAATTTCACCATAATTATAGTTAAAATTGGATGTAAATTTTATTGCACTTTGAAATTGAACCAGGATATATCCTAATATGGTTTTCTCTATTACTTCCTCTTTTATCTTTTGTAGTTGCAAGAGACTAAACTAAAGAAATCTTTTACTTAATTAGTAACGCGAATAAATTTTAAAAGAGTGCCTTGATTCAAACCCTCCATTTTTCAAGGCCTATAAAACTTTCAACAACCAAAACAAATTGATATAAATCATATGATATTTAAATATCTAATCAAATCAATTAGTTGATATAATTAATTCATTATAATGAATTGTATTTAATGAGTTAAAAGAAATAAATAAAAAAAATACTCTCAAAAACATGTAACATCAATTCTATCATTAAGTGCAAAAATTTGATTTTAATAGATATAATAGATAATAGAATAATTACCCAAATCAGTCCCAATAATTTTAAAAGCGGATATTTTAGTACTCAAGAAAAATTAATACAAAGATCAATCACCAAGGTTTTACTCCGGTAGACAAATCAGCCCACATTCTATTTTTCGACAAAGTAATTACCCAAATCAGTCCCAAAAAATTTTAAAAGCGGACATTTTAGTCTCCAAAAAAATTAAGATCAATCTCCAACATTTTTCTCTATCTGACATAATAATGTCACATCCATTTTACTTTTACTATATGTCAATCTTTATTATTAGTATTAGCTTAGCTTTGTGCATGTGGTTGATGCACTAGCATATTGATACACTTTTTTATTGGAAACAACTCAAACAAGTAAGGTGAATAATGATGTTTTGGAATCCAAATTAAAATATTTTTTTAATAAAAATATATTTTTTAAAATAGGACATCTTTTATTATATTAAATACAAAAATATCAAATAGTTTCAACCTTAAATTTTTTAAAAATAATCTCTATTATTATTATTATTATTATTATTATTATTATTATTATTATTGAGTGACTATATATATATATATATTTATATTTTTATGTAACATTTTTTTTATATTTTAAATACATATATAAGAATTTAATGAATAAATTTATTATTATTTTTGTCCAAAAAATATAAAAAATTATGATACAGTATTATTGTGTAATTAATAATAATAATTTATTTTATTTTATTTTTTTATGAACGACGGACTACTATATCTGATTGAAAACATATTGAGAATTGATCTATATATTAATTTTTTTTTAAAATTAAAATATTCACTTTTAAAATCTTTAAGGACTAATTTGTGTAATTATTTTAGATAATAAATAGATATAGTTGATAATATAGCGGATGAAACTTATGTTTGAAAGCAAAACCTACGCATATATACGTATTTAAATGCTATAAGAATTACAGGCCTGCTACAGATCCATGTAACCATATAACCAAGTTGACCTAAGCTCAAATAGAGTCACGTGCATTGATGAAGCGTGAAAACACGCGCTTGAAACCCCCTCGTTACCTTCACGCTCATTATGAAGAAACGTTACTTCTTCCTCAACACGAAACCACTCCTTCTCTTTGAATCTCTCTCAAAATCACTCAAACTTTAGTCAAGTTCTCTACGGAAACCACTACTGGAGAAGAATCGCAACAAGATTTCGCTACGAACAAACAAAAACGGACGAAAACAGCAACAGAGACTAACAAAGGTATGAAAAAATTACTATTCATTTGAAATCTTGCAATGTAGCGTTTCTCCTAGTTACATTTTAAGATTACTGGATTGATTTGCTTAGTTCAGTAAATCAACGTATTGTGATTGCATTTTTACAGTATAACTAGGGCTTTGCATGAAGAAATACTATTCATAATAATTTAAAGCTTATAATGATTTATTCACCACATGGATTGTATTCGATTCGGTGGGTTCAGTTATTCTCATTCACTAGTTATTTAGTGTGTTCGGGGTTTAGGCTTTATTCTCATTGTATTTTTACAATATAACTAAGGATTTGAATAAAATTTGTTCTTATTTTCATTCAATCCAGTGGATAGTGTAACTAGGTTTTTGAACTTGATTGTTACTCTATTCAATTAACTTCTATTGTATGAGGAAATACTATTCATAATAATTAAAAGCTTATAATGATTTATTCACCACATGGATTGTATTCGGTTCGGTGGACTCGGTTATTCTCATTCACTAGTTATTTAGTGTGTTCAGGGTTTAGGTTTTATTCTGATTGCATTTTTACAATATAACTAGGGATTTGAATCAAATTTGTTCTTATTTTCATTCAGAGCAGTGGATAGTGTAACTAGATCTTTGAACTTGATTGTTACTCTATTCAGTTAACTTCTATTGCATGAGAAAATATTATTCATAATAATTGAAAGCTTATAATGATTTATTCACCACATGGATTGTATTCGGTTCGGTGGGCTTGGTTATTCTCATTCACTAGTTATTTAGTGTGTTCAGAGTTTAGGCTTTATTCTGATTGTATTTTTACAATATAACTAGGGTTTTGAATAAAATTTGTTCTTATTTTCATTCAATCCATTGGATAGTATAACTAGGTCTTTGAACTTGATTGTTACTCTATTCAGTTAACTTCTATTGCATGAAGAAATACTATTCATAATAATTGAAAGCTTATAATGATTTATTCACAACATGGATTGTATTCGGTTCGGTGGGCTCGGTTATTCTCATTCACTAGTTATTTAGTGTGTTCAGGGTTTATGCTTTATTTTGATTGCATTTTTAAAATATAACTAGGGCTTTGAATTAAATTTGTTCTTATTTTCATTTAGTTCAGTGGATAGTATAACTAGGTCTTTGAACCTGATTGTTACTCTATTCAGTTAACTTCTATTGCATGAAGAAATACTATTCATAATAATTGAAAGCTTATAATGATTTATTCACCACATGGATTGTATTCGGTTCGGTGGGCTCGGTTATTCTCATTCACTAGTTATTTAGTGTGTTCAGCGTTTAGGCTTTATTCTGATTGCATTTTTAAAATATAACTAGAGTTTTGAATAAAATTTGTTCTTATTTTCATTCAGTTCAGTGGATAGTGTAACTAGGTCTTTGAACTTGATTGTTACTCTATTCAGTTAACTTCTATTGCATGAGGAAATACTATTCATAATAATAGAAAGATTATAATGATTTATTCACCACATGGATTGTATTCGGTTCGGTGGGCTCGATTATTCTCATTCACTTGTTATTTAGTGTGTTCAGGGTTTAGGCTTTATTCTAATTGTATTTTTACAATATAACTAGGGTTTTGAATCAAATTTGTTCTTATTTTCATTCAGTTCAATGGATAGTGTAACTAGGTCTTTGAACTTGATATTTACTGCATGCTTGTGCTTTTCAGTGTATTGACTGAAATATTGACCAAATTTTTTCATTACAGCAAAATACAACAACACAATGGTGACAAAAATAGAGAAGCCACACTATAACATAAGCACATTAAATATATTTATCCGCTTTCGTTCAAATAATATCTATTTTGTATTATAAATATATCCTCACATTTTGTTTCAAAACTTGTAGGAAACTCATGATTACAGATGCCAAACAAAGGCAATAGCAACAGTGTTTAGGAATATGAGTCAAGAAAAGAGAGATATAGTTGAACAAATGGGATTTGGTGCACTAGCACATGTCCCAGAAATGAATGTCTCTCACGCCATGTTGAGAGAATTGATTGATTGCTTTAATGAGTATAAGAGATGCTTAAAAACTCTCCAGGGAAAAATATACATAACTCCTCGCAAGGTAGCCACTGCACTAGGCATAAACAACGGCGGTAATACACTTTCCACTTCTTGCTTATTTTTCGTTCATTGCTATATCTTTTTGGCTGATTTTTTGCTATTAAAAATATTGTAGGAAATCTTTTTTATGACAAGGTTGATTACACAAAACTGAATCCGGAAGACAAGGAATGTACTGGATATGAGCGTTGAAGGGGAGGAGAACTGGCAAAAATTCAAAAGGACTTTTGTCGTTTTCATACAAAATTGCTTCTTGCTGCCGACCACGGTAAGCGTGGCCTCCCCGATACATAAGCCGCCTATCTTTCATGTGGACAACATCCAAGAGTGGGACTGGGCAAAACATGCCCTCAACTTCTTGATGAAAGGAATAGAAAACAAGAGAAAGGGAACAAAACAGTCCATTGATGGCTGTGTTTTTGTTTTGATGCTGATATACTTCCATGAAACCAAGTTCCTTCGCCCATTCAGACCTGATGCTCCCCCAGCACCGTGGGTGGCCCATTGGACAAAGCAAAAGATGCTTGCCCAGATTTTGAGGGAAGCAACTGACCCATTGGTAAATTAAACAAAAAATTCCCCCTAAAATTTCATTTCAAATGCTTCTAAAATAATCTACTAACTAAATAAACTTGTGTTTAAGGTTATAATTAATTTATTTCTCCTACTTGCAATTGTTAGTGTGTTCATTTGAATCTTTGTGCATTCAGAAATACTTTTTTTCATTATTAAATATTTAGCACGTTTTATTTACCATATGAATCTTATTCGGTTCGGTGGGTCTGATCCGTTTGGTTCACCTGATTGTTAGTGTCTTCAATTGAGTTCTTGTGTATGTAAAAATATTTTTTTGATCATTAAATAATTATCATGTTTTATTCAGCACATTACTATTGTTTGATTCAGTAGGTTGCTAATGTTAATTCAGCTGATTGTTACTGTATTTTTCATTAAATAAATTTCTATTTTAGGGACTTCTATACAGAAAGAACATAAAGAAGGAAGAAAAAAAAAACAAAGAAGTTAAATAAGAAGAAAAAAGGAAAGAAAGAAAAAAGAAAATTGTTGATCTGGATTCTTCTTCGGAAGAAGAAAGATTTTCTGAATCTGAAACTGAATCCGAATCCGAAAAAACACCATCAGCAAAGAGAACAAGACAAAAGAGGGTGGTTAAAAAACAAAAGCTTGTTGATACGGATTCAGAAACAACAACTGAAAATGAAAGCACTCCAATGGATTCAGAAAGCAAAAGTGAATCCGAAAACCAGTAAGTTTGATCTTCATATTGATTTCATTTAACTTGTATTTGCTTAAAGTTGTTTTTATGCGTTTGTTCTTATGTATTGCAGAGAAGAAGAAATTGAAAAAACTGGCACAAAGAAAAGAAAACAACCACAGAAGGTGGTTAAAAAATAAAGCAAAAAAAGAAAGCATGTGTCAACAGATTCAGAGGGCACAGGCAAATCTGAAAGCCAGTAAGTATTGGGTGATATTCATTTATATGATTGTATGATATTCATCTGGTTTAGTTTTTGCATTTCCTTGCTTAAAATTGTTTATTTATGCTAGTTAAGTAAAAGTAAATTACAAATATGATATTGTTCAGTACAGTTGCTCAAGTTGAGTTCTTTTTTATTCGGATATGTTTTTCTTGATGATTGAATGACTATCATGTTTTGTTTGGCGTATGAATATCTTTCAATTTGATGGTGTTTGTCAGTTTCGTTCACTTGATTGTTAGTGTCTTTTTCTTGCTTATATTTTTTTCCGGTATAAATTCAATGTCTTTGTCTGTGTTGTAGTGAAAAAGAAATTGAGAAAACACCCATAATAAAAAGAAAACAACCACAAAGGGTGGCAAAAAAGCAAACACAATCCGACAAGTAGTAAGTTTCTCAAATCATATTTTCTTTTATTTTATTGATGCTTTCGTTTTAGGTTCCTTTAAACTTATTTTATGAACTTTCAGATTTGAACAAATAAAAGACAGCGCTGCAGAAAGAAAAAGACAAGAATTGGACACAATAAGAGAAAAGAGGTCAAAGAAAAGGAATGATGGAGCTCAAACAGCGAAGGTTGCTCCGGATCAGTTTGACTCAACGGAGCCACAAAATGATTTGTCTGAGACGTAAGATTCGGCTTCTTTTACCAAGTTATTTTTCTTTCTTTGCTAACTATTGATAGAACCTTTTCTAATTCCTCTGGATTCAATTACTAATATTTATTCATCTTGGTTAGACAGCCGATTATAAATCTCGGTAGTGAACCACTCTTGCAGACTCAGGGAAGCTCCACACCGTCTGTAAATGCCCAAGACAATACCAGGTAAATTGGTTGGTTGCACTCTTTACTTTCGGTTCGGTGGTTTCCAAAAATGAATTTCATGTGTTTCTAGACCTCTGCTTTTAATCTTGGTTTCTAATTTTAATTTGTTATCTTTTTTTTTTTAGGAAAAATATCCCAAAAACCATGGTAAAATATTTTAGAAAAAAGAAAATCCATCTAAGAAAGACTTTTAAAAGTTCATCAGTGTAAGTTAAAAATATTTATGTTACTCTTTTAGATTTAGGTAATTATATTTTGTTTAATTAGTCTCACGAAAAACGTGTTTAAATGTCACTAGCGCTACACCCAATTCTGAGCTACAAATCATTGAGGTTCAACAAGAAACTCATTCTGAACCTTTAAAAATGTGAGTTTTTGAATGTGCAGATTCCCATTTCTTAGAACAAATTCTAATTATTCAACATTAACTTCTTTCTTGTTTATATTCCTTAGAAATCCTCTTGCGTTATCTCTTCCAAGTTCTCTTCAGGAAGAGTTGATCAACGATGACTTTATCTATGTCCCTCCAGAAAGTCAAACACAACAAACCTCTTATGAAGAGTAAGTTTATAAATATTTATTCACCACATGAATCTTGTTATGTTCGGTGGGCTCATAAAATACTTTTTATTATTTTGAATAGAATATGATAATAGTTTGGGATCATTATTGAACTGCTTCCTCTTTAATGCAGCAGCCCTTAGGAACCACAATAGCAGCCCAGCAAAGAACCACCGGCACAACAAACTGAACAACAAAAGCAGGCTGCTGAGAAATCTTCACCAAGGAATACAGAGCCAGAACCTTCAATTAATGTGTAAGTTTTAATTAATATCATTTTTATAATCTTTGGTCTAGCTGGTAATTAAAATTCTTTTTATTAGAAAAATCTGTATCATTACTGAAATCATTTCTATTTAATGCAGCAGCCCTCCCAAACAACAACAACAACAACAACAACAACAACAACAACAACAACAACAACAACAACAACAACAACAAGCACAGCCTGAATTGTAAGTTTTACCATTGTTCACCACATTGTTTAATTTCGATTTAGTGAGCTTGGTTATTTTAAATCACTTGATAGCTAGTGTGTTCAGGATTTTGGGTTATTCTGATTGCATGCAGCAATGCTTTTCTAGCTGTTTCATTATTTATCATGTTTTATTCAGTGCATCAATGGGATTCGGTTCGGTGGGATCATAAAATACTTTTTATTTTTTTTAATGGAATATGATAATAGTTTGGGATAATTATTGAAATGTTTACTGTTTAATGCAGCAGCCATCTGGAACCGCAACAGCAGCCCAGCAAAGAAGCAACAACGCAGCAATCGGAAGAAGAAGTACATGTTGATTTGTAAGTTTTACTGCTTATACAAATCTGGATAATTTCACTTCACTGCATGCTTTAATTGTAAGTGTTATCTCTTCTGTTTCTTATAGCTGCCCTCCGGAACCCGAAAAATAGGCTGTCGAGATATCTTCACCGAGGATAACGGAGCCAGAACCTACGTTGTCTGTTACGAGTTCTGTTATTAAAGAGTTAATCAACGATGATTATATCTATGAAGTTTCTGATAATGAGTAAGTTGCACATAAAAATTCTTTTTATTAATTTTAAAGTTTGTCTTTTAACTGTTTTCTGTTTAATGCAGCAGCCCTGCCGAAAAACAACAGCAACCTAGGCAAAGGAAAGATGATATGCCTTCCTTTAGCCATGGGATAAGTCCACCAGCATCTCAACCAACTCATTCCTCTGAGCCGCCTATTTCACAGCTTGAAATCCTGGTAGATGCGGTGGTAGATGCTGGAGTGACGGCAGCATTAAAGTTTGCTGAAGTAACATCTTTCGAGCCAACCTTACCAGCTGCTGAAGTTTTCAAAACTCCAGAGAAAAAGATAAAAATCTCGAAGGAGTTGATCGAAAAGTATTATCATTGCATAACACATGTGAAAACGACAACAGATAGTAGCAGCGAATATGATACAATATTCGTCTTGAAACATGAGGCACTTTACGAGGGGTTAAGAGAATATTTCATGTCTCTAATGCCCAAAGAACAAGTGCATGCCGTGGTAAATTGTTTGCCAATTGTGTTAACATTAATAATTTTTCTAAATACTCTTACACAGTATATCTCATAAATTTTCTTCATATAGGTTGTCAGTATACATAGCATGATTCTCAACCAAATAAAAGATTGCCGGTATCAGGAACAAATATACATTATGCCACTGGATATTGTGGTAAGCTAAATTTCTTATTCCCTGTTGATTGCTGTTCGGTTCGGTGGGAATATTAATATTGATTCACCTGATTTTTATGTATTCTGTTGAGTTCTTTTGCATGAAGACAATTTTCTCTTGATGATTGAATATTTTTCACGTTTTATTCAGCATATGAATTGTGTTCGGTTCGGTGGAAATGTGATTTAACTGATGTTCATTTTGCAGAATTTTATGTTCGGAACACATGGCGTGGACTACAATAACAAAAGGACAAACAAGGCCTACAGGTTCGATATTGAGCAGTATGCCCACCACCACCAGTTTCTTGACAAAAGAAAACTTGCATCGCATCCATTTGTAATTTGTAATTTCTAAAAATTCTTCAATAATTTTCTTGTTTGCTATTGTTTCGACTGAAATATTCTATCATTTTCCCAAACTTCAGCTATTTGTGCCAATTTGTAATGGAGCGCAATGGTGGTTGTGGATTGCCGATGTCAACAAAAAGAAATTCTATGTCCTTGACCCTATCAATAAGCCGAAAAAAGATATACCTGAATCAAGAGTGAAACTGAACAAATTTATTGTAAGTTATTTTGTTGTAAATTATTCAAATTATTCAGTAGATGAGAGGAGTTCGGTTCACTGTTGTTGCTTCTCTTTATTTACTTTTTGCGTCCCTTTTAGAGTTTAATAATTTCCCAGATGAGGGTGTACGCTGGGGCGGAACCCTTAATGGAGGACGGACTAGGAGAGGAAGCAGAGTATATCCCACTGAATGGTCAACGTACAGAGTAAGAATGTTTTTCTTCTATAGTGCTATTTTTAATGTGTTTTATTTTGTATACTATTAATCGTATTATACTCAATTCTTGCTTAGCTATGATTGTGGAATATATGTGATAAAATGGCTCGAAACAATTGATCCACGAAAGATAAAAAGTGGGAAGAGATATAAATATAAAGCTTGGACACAAGTACGCACTTTCTAAATTAATAAACTTCTTTCTTTTCTTATTTCATTCAGTTCAGTGGATAGTGTAACTAGGGCTTTGAAATTGGTTGTTACTCTGTTTGGTAGTTCTTTTCCATGGAGAAATACTATTCTTGTTGACTGAAATTTGATCACCATTTATTCACCACATAAACAATGTTCGGTTTGGTGGCCTTCTTTTACTTTGTTCAGGGTTTAGGGTTACTGTGATTGCATTTTTACAGTATAACTAAGGCTTTGAATGAAATTTGTTGTTTACTTTATTCAGTTGAGTGGATAGTTTAACTAGGGCTTTAAATTTGGTTGTTACTCTGTTCAGCACTTCTTTTGCATGGAGAAATAGTATTCTTGTTGATTCAAAGTTAATCACCATTTATTCACCACACAAACATTGTTCGGTTCGGTGGCCTTTGTGATTTTGATTTACTTGATATTTAATGTGTTCAGGGTTTAGGGTTATTGTGATTGTATTTTTACAGTATAACTAGGGCTTTGAATGATATTGTTCTTATTTCAGTTGGGTTCATTTCTTATGTAACTAATTCCTTTCAATTGAAATGTAGGAAGAAATTGATGACTTTAGGTACCAATTTGGTCCGAATCTTCTATTGCACGAAATGAACAAAATCAGAGACCAAGTGATTTGGGAATCTGAAGTAATAAGACTCCCAAATCCATCTGTTGTCCTCTCCAGCCCTTATTGTCAATTCACATCTGGGGATTTAAATAGGATAATTTACCAAAATAAAATATTTGAGTTTCAATATTAACGAAATACAACTTTTGCAGTTTGGATACCAAAATACAATTTTTTAGAAATCTATGCAAATCGCAGAAGGGGTCCCATGGATTCTGAATACATATAAATCGTGGCCGGAGTTCCACGGTTTAGTTCAAAAGTTATTTGCATAGAAATCGTGGTAGGGGTTCAACGGTTTCTGTTGGAAGGTAAAATGAGCATAAACAATCTTTTTTGTGTAAGGCCTGAACATAGAAAAAATACCAGGCAAAGTTTTTTTTTTTGTGTAAGTAGATTGTGCACTGATAAATAAAGTTAGAAAAAGTCACAAAAAAAATAAAGTTAGAAATAAGTCAAATTGACTCATGAATAACTAGGTGAGTTGAGTTGAAAAATTTATTATTACATGGGTCCAGTTTAAACTTATTAAGCTTAGTTTATTTACTAGTAAATTGAATTTATTTTCACACACTATATTAATAAATTGCTAAATTACATAAGTTATGTGTAAGTTAGCATTCTAAACATTTTGATATTTGAAAAAAAAAATTATTTGCTTCTTCAATTATATTATTTATATACTAATATTAATTATTAAATTAATCATTCATATAAAGAAATATATTGAATATATTAGTTAATAGATGAATATGTAATTTTAACATTTTTTTTCTCTTTTTTACCTTAGTTAAATTTTTTGTTGCTTTTTTATTATATATAATTTATAAAAATTATATTCATGCTATTTTATCGTTACACACTTTCAATTTTCATGTTTACTAGGTAGAAAAAAATATGTTATTTCAATGAATTTATGAAAAGCAGTCAAGTAATATATAAATTTTTTATTGGGTATTGAATTAGACTCATACAAAATAGTTAGATTATCACCTACTAACTCATGAATTTGATGTTAGTTGTAGAATGAATATCACACTTTCATATTATTTATAGGTAGTATATATACCAAGTCTATCATTTTACATTTTAACCTTACCTACTAATTAATAATCACACACAGAATATATATCATTTATTAATATCTTCTTATATTTGCATTAATAGAAAATGGCTACTATGAGATTGAATAGGTATAAATATAATAATGATAACAATAAAGAATAAGAAGAGGAGGAAGAAGAAGAAAATAAAAAAAAAAAGACTGATAAAAAAAGAGTAAGCAAGCCGAAAAAAGAGAAAAGGAAGAAAAAAAAGAGAAAAATAAAAGATTAAACCAAGAGACTGGAAGAAGAGATTTTGATGGCTTTTGTAATTTATGTAAAAAAGATTGTTTATACTCATTTTACCTTTCAACCAAAACCGTGGAACCCCTACCACGATTTCTATGCAAATAACTTTTGAACCTAAACCGTGGAACCCCACCCACGGTTTATATGTATTCAGAATCCGTGGGACTCCTCCCGCGGTTTGCATAGATTTCTAAAAAATTGTATTTTGGTATCAAAACTGCAAAAGTTGTATTTCGGTAATATTGAAACTCAAATGTTTCATTTTGATAAATTGCCCATTTAGATAGTAAATAGCATATACTATGATTGCTTGGTTGTAATTACAGTATTTTGTTTAACTTGTTAAAAAAACAAACAATGCTTCTTTCATATGTATATATTTTAAATTTATTTTAATATTAATGTATATATCTATTCTTAATATCAATGTATATATCAAATGTTAATATTTATATTTGATTCAAGATGGATTACTCATCCGAGATGTTAATTTCTATATTTGTTGGAACTGTCTGGCTGTTGTTTTATTCCAGGTTCTCAATGATTGCAATCAGTGTATTTACCAATATATTAGGAACACCAAAAAATACAGTGAACCGAAATTAATATACTGGTCAAACCGAAAATTGCAAACACATTGTACAGAAATTTAGAGAGCTAATTATAAAAAAATATTTCTATCAGTATTCAGTTTCAGAAATACCTGAACTTTCTGACATAGCAAAATAAATTGATTATTCAATAAAGAAAAAAATTGACTTTTGGAATAAAGAATTTCACAAAAAAGGTGACTATTCATTAAAGACTAACAACAGTTAGAAATTAACCTTCCTATAACCTTGGTGAATCGAAATTTGCTCATGGGTGAACAAAATTTTATATTAATAAAAACTAAAACTCATATAGTCCTCTCTTGGATAATTCATATCTGGTGCATTGTAAAAAGTGGAGCTTGACTGAATCGATGATCCGGCATCTAAAAGGTTCAACTACAAAAAACATAATTAATTGTATATTAGCAAAATGCACAATTGAATTTTTACCTAATCGAAAGCAAGTCAAGATGAACCCCTGAACCCTGAACCCTGAACTCTGAACCCTTAAGCCCTAACCCCTAAACCCTAAGCCATAAACACTAAACCCTAAACCCTAAACCCTGAACCATAACCCTGAACCATGAACACTGAACCCTGAACCCTGAACCTATAAACCCTAAACCCCTAAAATCCTGAACCTTGAACCCATGAACCTTAAACCCCTAAACCCTAAGCCATAACTCCTAAACCCTAAGCCCTAAATACTAAATCCTAAACCCTAAACCCTAAACCCTGAATCCTGAACCATAAACACTGAACCCTGAATCTATAAACCCTAAACCCAAAACCCAAAATCCTAACCCCTAAACCCTAAAATCTTAAATACTAACCCCTAATCTAGGTTTCTAATTTTTATTTGTTATCTTTTTTTTAGGAAAAATACCTCGGAAGGTACAGTAAAATATTTTAGAAAAAAGAAAATTCATCTATGAAAGAGTTTTAAAACTCCACCAATGTTAAAAATATTTATGCTACTCTTTTAGATTTTTTTAATAATTTTTGTTTAATTAATCATACGAAAAACGTGTTTAAATGTAACTAGCGCTATACCTGATTCTAAGCTACAAATCATTGAGGATCGACAACAAACTCATTATGAACCTTTGAAAATGTGAGTTTTTCAATCTACAGATTCCCGTTTCTCAGAACAAATTCTAATTATTCAACATTAACCTCTTCATTGTTTATATTCCTTAGAAATTAATACATTAGACAAATCGAAAAACTGCATATATCAATATAGCAGAGAACTAATTATAATAAAATGTTTCTATCAATTTTTAGTTTCAGAAACACCTGAACTCTGACATTTATATTAATAAAAAACTAAAACTCAGTGAACCGAAATTTATAACCTCAGTGATTCGAAATTTATATTAATAAAAACTAAAACTCCTATAATCCTCTCTTGGAAAATTCATATCTGATGCATTGTAAAGGCTGGAATTTGACTAAATGGTTGATCCACTGTCTAAAAGGTTCAACTACAAAATTAAAATCGTATATTAGCAAAATACACAAATGAATTTTTCTTAATCAAAATCAAATCAATTTTACCTCAGTTGGAGCTGTTTTTTTCTTTTTCTTCGTGGCATTTGAGATCTTTTTTTCTAGGTTTGATCCAAGTCTGTTCTTGGGCCGGCCTCTTGTTTTGATGTGTGGAAGGCTTTGAAGTTCGTTCATGTCACTCAATGTCGCTTCTTCATGGGATAATGAACTTTTTCCTTTGCTTTTCTCTTGATATTCTTGCATCTCGGCCATTACCTTGTCAAACGCCCAATGCAGAATTCTGGTCAACTCCTCAAACTGGGATGCAAATTCGCATATATTGTGCGACCGAAACACAAAGTCATCCAATCTTTTACTTCTCGGCTCCAGTAAAGGCTCATCTTGGCTGCTCTTGATGTGTGTGTGCCTCCTCTTTATATTCTTGCTCCAACGTTCCAGTATGTATCTCGGTGCCACGTTATCCACTCGCTCGAAGCTTAGGATGTTCAGGGAATGGCGGCACAATATGCCCCTTGACTCGAACAGCAAGCACTGGCACTTTACCTCTCGTGATACTGCGTCGTAGGTGACTAAAAACTTGTTGAATGTCGAGTTAGAAACCTGCTCTACGACTTCGTATGTTCTGAAACCTAGGGTGGATGCATTGATCTTGTGATGCTGTTCACTTTTCCTCTGAATTGTGCTTGAACTTCCCTGAAATTCTTGTGGGTATACACATGTTGAAACTGGGCCTCTATTGCTGATTTTGTTGCACACGGTATCACAGTGTAAAAATCTGCAGCATCGAATTCTCTCTCTCTTTGCTCTCTACTTGCTAGGCAATTGTCGTATTGCTTCACGAATTGTCTCAAAGAGGTGTTGCATGTGATGAACTTGTTGAAAAATGAGTGCATGCTCTCGCTCCTTTGTGTGCTTCTCATCCCGGCGCAGAAGTGGTGATTTAGGTAAAGTGGAATCCATATATGCCGATCCTTGTACAGCCCTGCAACATGAACCGAAAACATAAGCACCAGTGAACCGAAATTTGTGCACATTTTAACGACATGAAAATAATTCCAATTCAAACATCGGTTACCTGAGAGCCACTTGTTGCCTCCGAGGCTGTACTTTGTGAGGAAATCGTTCCAGTTTCTGTCAAATGCGTCTTTTGTGTACGAGTTCTAAACAACATGACTCATCTCTTGTTCAATTTCTTCATGTCCTTTATAGCCATTTAGTTTGTTTGGGATATTCTTCATGATGTGCCAGATGCACCATCAGTGAATTGTTGTTGGCATGCACAGCTCAATTGCCCTTTGAATCGATGCGCATTGATCGGTAAGAATGCCTTTTGGTGCTTTCCCTCCCATGCAACGTATCCAACACTCAAAGAGCCATTTGAATGATTGGATGTCTTCATTTTTCATCAGCGTGCATCCGAGAAGTGTCGACTGGCCGTGGTGATTCATGTAACACCCTGTTATCCTAAGCCTTACCTCTAGCCGTAAAGCGAAAGATGACAAAGTGCTACGACAGTTCTAAGGCTCATACATTAATAAATATAGAAGGACATAATAATACTAGGAGCCCGATGAAGGAATAAAATTCAAATTCGCATAAAGGGGAATTACAAAGCGCAAAGCATTCACACACAATAACTAAAAGCGTGAAGGTACAAGATACAACATGAGACATAATACAATAATAGTCAAGATAGATATATATAATTAAGTATGGTAGTCATAGAGTACTAGTCGCGGCCCGCGAAGTTTAGGCCGACTAGTCATATATAGACATACAGAGTTTTTGAAGGAAAACAGGTCATACAACTTATCTCTCAAAGTATGCCTTTAGGGCAACAGAGTATAATAACAAAAGTGAGAGAACTACAATATAATAACCAAAATACAAAATAATAAAGGGTCCTTCGCTCTGCCACCATGCGCAAACTCACCGAGGTGGGTTGCGACCTGCATCTGAAAAACAACAACATATGGTATGAGAACTAGAGGTTCTCAGTATGGTAACAGTGCCCAATATATAAGATATAAGGTTCCAGGATGCCAAAGGCAATCCTAGAACTTCACATCACATATATTCAAGCTTAACCAAAAATAAGTAACTTGAGCCATAAACCATAAATAGAGTTATATAAACTTAGGAGAATTTCCATCTAACACTAATCACACCGCTGTATCCCACAGGCTTCGCCAACCTAACCTCTATGCGAGCCCATCGCCACCGCCTCTCGATCCTCCTCAACGTCAGTAAAGCACATTTAATGCAAACAAGTAAAGTACAAATAATATTCAGATATAACAGATAAGTCAATTAGCATTTAGACATATTATTCAAATAGGCATAACTCATGTAATCAAAACAAACAAGCAGATAGAAGATGCATATGATTAATGCTTACTCTATTTGGCTCGTGATATCACTTGTCGGTTCAAAATGCCAACCCAACACATCCTCGGGATGTCGCCTTTCTGCCACGACCAGGGTTATAGTTCCCTACTCACTCTATAGTGCCCAACACTTTATCTTGCGTCCCGTGAGTTATAGTGCCCGGCACACTCTTTCGGGTTATAGTTCCCGAGTTCACTCTGGCAGCAGAAAGGTTATGTGAGCGGGAGACTGCCACAGTCTTCACATCTCAACATAGGCGGGAAACTGCCTCGGCCCCTATGCCGGCACCGCTACCTCGACAAGCGGGAGACTGCCACAGACCTTGGCCAAGGCGCATAGCGACTTACCAATCATAACAACAATAATACAATGCAGCTAATTAATCAATATCAGTATTCCTCAAGTTCACCAATCTCAGATCAATCTCAATTCATTCTCAAGTTCCAAACTCACCATCCATCATCAATCCTCAAGTTGCCCTAAATACGACACAATCATTCCAAATCTCAAAGCCTCGTCAAAGAAATGCCTCTCCACACCACATTCACTAATCTCATCCACAAACCTTCCAAAGCCTAAGTCATTGGCTCTAAACTTATACCAAACAAAATCACCAATTCAAATTAACTAACCCATCTCTATTAATCTTGGGGCCTAATTACTAGATAGCAATCTTAATACATAAAGAAGTTTGAAAAGCTAGAGAACCCTTGAAAAGTGAAGAAAATTTATTTTTCAGTAAAACAGGGTGTATACGTACGCATGCATTATGTATGCGTACGCATACATATATTTTGGCCCATTTCGCGTACGCATACACATGTATGCGTATGCATAGGTGCCAAACAGAATGGCATGTATGCGTATGGGGAGGATTCGCGTACGCATACCCCTCCAGACTTGCAGACTTTTGTAAAGTTGCAGAAATTAGTTTTAAACACCAAACTTTAAACGTTCATAACTTCCTCTACAAAAATCTATTTTCATCAAACTTTATACCAATTTAAAGATCTTTGAGTGAACTTTGATTTAAGACAAATTTTAATCAATTTCGAAAATTGAGGCTCAAGTTATGATCCGTCAAAGTTTACCAAAAACTGGTTTTTACCAAAAATTAACTAGCTTCTCAAACTTCCAAATTTCACAACCAAACCAAACCAAAACTTATCCAATCCATCACAAAACACTACCACATACTACACTTTACCATTCCATCCCAATTCAATCAACTCAACACCTATATCAATCGATTCTACCACTATAACCCCACAATTCCATAATTCGCACATCAATAATCAATATTAACAACTTGCACCAAATCTCATTTCTCATAAGCTTCATTTATCATACCTCATCATAGTTCTCATCTCAACTATCAATAATATCCCAATTATACCATTCTACACCATCAAAATCATTATTCATCAACATCCAAAATCATCATAAACACTCATAATTATCCTCATTCATCAATAACATTTCCATTAATCATCATTAATAATCAACAATACCAACAACTCTCAACAACCATAATAAATCTCAACATTCATCATCAAACTTCTCAACATCAACATATAATATCACTCCTCAACCATATCCCCTCCATACACTATTGTATCAATCACTAAATCACAATTCACATTCAATTAACATATGCATTCAATTCAATCCTATCTTAAGGTCAACTAGCCTAAGTGTCCATGAATATTATATATTACATAAAGAAAATCGAAACTATACCTTGGCTGATTCCTAATATGCTCAAACACCAAACTTGATTCCAACAAGCTTCCACCAAGCTCCAAACCACCAAAGCCAAACCAAAAGCCAGCACCAACTCCAAAAACAAGCTTCACACATACAACATAACCATGCATTATCAACTAAAGCTCACACTACATTAAACTACAAGGATATAGAGGTTCCTTACCTTATCCAATGGTGATCGGGGCAAAACCCGACAATTACCCGCTATTAGAGATCACCTAAACAAGCAAAACCACAAAATCTACTAAAAAACTATAACCCCAAAACGCAGAAATTCTAGGGCTAGAAACTGGAGCTTGAGATGTGAGTTTTTATCAGCAAAGCCTAGATAGAAACGAAGAGCTTCGCGTGGCTACAAACAGCTCATCAATCGGAGTTCCGTAGCTCAAGTTATGGCTCCCAGAAGAGAGGAGTGAATAATGACCAACCCTCACCTCTCTTCTCTCTCAACATGCACCTCCCTTCTTCAATTTAGGGTGGAATGAGCTGAAATGCTCATTTAATGAGCATATATATGTTGGGCCTTAGGCCCGGTATGGATCCGATCTAACCCGTTAGCGTTTTTCGTCCGTTTGGCCCACTTTGGGCCAAAACCTTTAAGATTAGTGCCCGATTTTCAATTCTAAATTATTTTTGTCCTTTCAAAATAATAAATTAAATTTTCAAAATATTATTTTTCTCAAAACACGGTACCGGACAAACTAGAGCCGGTTCTGTCGGCTTAAGTACTGGTACGCAGTTTTATAAAAATTTTCCGTAAAAGCTACATTTTCCAACTCAGAAAAATTTATTGAATTCAAATTTCACGTTTATAATTTCAAATTAAAACTTCTAAATTTTGAATCTACTCCGAGTACTTAAAAATTATTATTTTATTAAAACGGTTATACCGGTTCTTACAATTCACGCCCACAAAAGAACCTAAAACCAGACTGTACCTGCATAAATAAGCACACCCAGAACGTGATAAACCAAAAGTTATACATGCACTGAACATGAAAATATATGTGACTGAACCAAATACCTGTTTGTGTTATAGGTAGTGTCGAATGAAACCACGTCTCCGAAATACTCAAATACGGCCCGACTTCTTGCATCGGCCCAGAATACATGTTTAATATGCAGTGATTGCCTTCATGGTTGAGCTCAAAGAAGAAATTTTTGTTCTTCTCTTTCATTCTTAGTAGGTACTTCCCAAATTCTTTGGCATCATCTTCTTTAGAAATATTCCGTACTTCCCTTGTGATGTAATTCCTCACGTCTTTTTCTATAAAACTTAGTTCACAGTGGTTGCCAGCTGCTGTCACAAATGATTGGTAAGTTTTGTTCGGTCTAATTCCATCTTTCTCGTTGGTTTCGATGGTGCAACGCACAAACATGCTAAGCTCCCTGTGTTGTTTGAGCATCTCTGCCCGATCTGGACAGCAAGGATGTGAGTGATTCAGAACAACTTTGGAAATTGTCCAAAGACCAACATCCTTCATTATGTGTACGTAAATCCTAGCTGGACAGTTCAACCCGGCTGAAGGATTTATCTTCAAAGTTGGAGATATCTTAGATTTCCACCTGCCCTCTCTGGTACATACAATTAGTTGATTCTTAATCTTGTCTCCATCCCGAGTCGTGTTTCTTATTTTGGTAGAAAAACCGGCAAGTTTCGAATAATATTTGTAGAACTTTCTAGTTTCTTCTAGTGTCTTGAAAATCATCCCCACCTTTGGGACAAATTTTTCATCCACAACACATCTAGTCTGCATGGTAAACCGAAAGCGTCATTACAGTGAAACAAATATATAGTACTCAGTGAATAAAACATAATACATTATATATTCCTCTAATCTTTTATACAAACTCCTTTCTGCATACCAAACCGAACACGTACTCATAAGTAAACAACTCTATAGTACTGAGTGAATGAGTACTGAGTGAACAAAACATAATCCAGTGTATTAAAATAAATTCAAACTCCTTTATGCTTACCGAACCAAACAGTTACTCACAGTGAAAGAATTGTATAGTACTTACTAAACGAAACATAATGCATTATACAAAAACAAATTCGAAACACCTCTGTCTACAATTTAGATATTATCAATTCAATTCAAAGTAAAACACCTAAAATAAAATTCAATTCAAATATTACGTCCATTGAATTCAATTCAAATAAAATTCACAATCGCATTCCATTCAATTCGATTTAAAATTGAACAATCCAAACCTCATCAGCATCATTCGTTTCAGAAGAATAAACCAGATCGTTATCATTCAACTGATTTGAAGTTGAATCATTCATTGATTCTATTTAGAAGTGTAAATCGAAGAAGAAAATAAAGAAGAAGAACAACAAAGAAGAAGAAAACGCGAATAGAGGAGAACAACGAAGCTTATTAGGTTAAAGAAGAAGAAGAAGAATGAAAACGCGAAAAAAATAAGGTTTACGTTAAAAAAAGTTTATCACGCAGTAAAAGATTTACGTTATATGATGCGCGTGTATAACAAATGATTTAGGGAGAGAGAACGCGCGTGTGGAAGAAATTACTTGGATAGCTTAGATAAAAAAATTACATGAATATAAAGTTTTTCTGTAAAAATTATAGCAACCAATTGATGATATGTTAGTGAAGTAGATGTTTCTTTTTTTTAACAAGTTATATTAACTAAAAAAATATTACGGATAAAAAAAGTTTTTACCATCAAATTAACTATTATATATATATATAATTTAATAAATTTTTAATATATATTTTATACTAATAATTAATTTTAATAATTAATCTTAAAATATATTTAGTATGTAATTTATTTAGAGCAAACAAGATAAGATTATATTATTATTATATCGGCTTTAATTTATTTTGAATAGATATTTGTAAATTATAAGAAATAAGTAACATGAATGTGTATGATTGATAACTATTAACACAAACTTTGAGTTCAACCGGAAGCAGAAACGTCGATGTCAATGGTAAGTTTTGACATTAATTTGGTTGATAAAGTCTGAAGATTATCGGTAAAGTAAGAGATAAAGTGATAGGCGACGACGGTCGAAAGATTAAAGAAAAAGGCCACGTGTAAATATAATTTTATCTAATTACCACAAACGTGGAAGTATTATTTGGAGAGTATTACGTGACTTGCAAGTGTGTCTAAGTGTTACGAGTCAATTTTTTTATTTATTTGTTGGGTTAATCATTAAAAATATTTTTGAATTATTTAAATATTAATAAAAATATATTCGAATTTTACTATTGATAAAAATGTATTTAAATAATTTAAAAATATAATAAAAATTCAATAATAAATATATATTTTCAAAAAGTATTTTAAAAATTAAATTTTAATACAATTTTTTACTAACATAATTATAAAAGTAAGATATTATTATACTTAAAATTTGGTATTTTTTTGTTAAATATATATTTTTTATAATTTTTTTATTAACAACTAATAATATTTTTAAAAAATCACAAAACAATATATACTTAACAAAAAATCACCAAATTTTAATAATAATAATATCTCATTTTTTTAATTATATTTACAAAAAATTACATCTAAATTCAATCTCTAATGTATTTTTTGAGAAATACATATTTAATATTAGTTTTTGTACAAGATTATCTAACATTAAATATGTATTTCTAAAAAAATATATTAGAGATTAAATTTTGATACAATTATTTGCAAGCATGATTAAAAAATGAGATATTAATATCTTTAAAATTTGGTGTTGAAAATATATATTTAGTGTTGGATATTTTTGTCGCGTTTTTAAATTATTTAAAGGCATTTTTGTCGATAGTAAAATTCAGGTGTATTTTTGTCGGTGTTTAAATAATTTGAGGACGTTTTTGGGGGTTAACCTTTATTTGTTTCTTTTATTTCCAGCATTCTAGCATTTTTTTTTTAACTTCTTCAATTGAAATTGTTTAATCTGATTTGTGTTTTCAATTCATGTTAAACTTTTGTTTATATCAATTTATTGTTAATAATACAAGAATGAGTAAAATTGTCTCTAACATTTCAATCGTCCTATTTAAATTCTTAACGTTTTAAAAATGATTCAATGTTGTCTTGCTGTTAGGGATCCGTTAACTGAATTGACGGCGGGACAAAATTGAGACGATTTTGAAACGTTTGGGACTTAAATAGTACAAAAATGTTGGGGACAAAAACGATACATAGAAATAAATTTTAATTTTACCTTTTAATAATATCATTTTTTTTACTGTACATAATATTCAATTATTTTTTAATCACATCTAAGTAAACACTTAGTCACATTACTTTTATTCTAAATAAATTTATTTTTTTATAATTTTACACTTAAAGTAATGTAATTTTTTTATAAATAAATAAACTTTACACTTTCATTCTAAATAAATAATGTAATGTGATTAGAATGAAAGTGTAAAATTAAAAAAAAATATAAGTAATGTGATTAAGTAATGAAAATAAAATTACATTATTTAGAATGAAAGTATAAAATTTATTTATTTATAAAAAAATTACATTACTTTAAGTGTAAAATAATAAAAAAATTAATTTATTTAGAATGAAAGTGTAAAACTATAAAAAAAATATAAGTAATGTGATTAAGTAATGAAAGTAAAATTACATTATTTAGAATGAAAGTGTAAAATTTATTTATTTATAAAAAAATTACATTACTTTAAGAGTAAAATTATAAAAAAATTATTTTATTTAGAATGAAAGTAATGTGATTAACTGTAATTTACTTAGATGTGATTAAAAAATAATTGAATACTATGTATAGTAAAAAATTGATATTATTAAAGGATAAAATTAAAATTTATTTCTATGTATCGTTTTTGTCCCCAACATTTTCCTCCTATTTAAGTTCCTAACGTTTTAAAATTGTCTCAATTTTGTGTCGCCGCCAATTCTGTTAACGGATGCCTAACGGCAGGATAATATTGAGTCAATTTTAAAACGTTAAGGATTTAAATAGGACAATTAAAACATTAGGGATAACTTTAGAACTTACTCCAAACATTGAGAATAAAAATGATACTTTACTCTACAAGAATTTTATTAGTTCACTACTTACAAAGTTGATAACGATATTAAAATCAATAAATCTCGAATTGAACTTACTTTTTTAGAAGAATCGTATCTATTTTCGATGTTGAAATTATTGATATAAATTTAATCCGATACCTGTATCAAAGTCGAAGAAAAATCAAGCAAAACAATAACCCTATTTAGGAGAAAGAGAAAGTTGGCACCATATACTCTATTAATTTCATGTGATGCCACGGTCTATCATCATAGCACTCAAGTCCATTAATTTATCTACTAAGTTTACACCGTCCAACATATGGTGCTTTTCCATTTTAATTAATTTCATACTACCATGCTTTTGTGAAGGATTATGACACATCAATGCAAATAGCCAAATAATTTACAATAATTTTTTTTATGACGACACTAGCTAGGGTGTTCTTAATTTTATTGGATGTCTTTTGTTGGCTAATGTTAACGACATCAATGGTGTCACACATTGTCCTACATATATGGTGCTTTCACAGCATTGTTTTAATAAGTGAATTGGACTCATCCAACCAAATAAAAATTGACTCGCTATGTGTAGTGATTGAATAAGACATCAAATAAATAGGGATCAACGCGAATCGAATCGGATTAGATATGGTCAAAATTTCGATTTGATCTACACTAAAATTATCAGATCGGATTAGATATAATATTTGTAATTTTTTAGTTTGGATTCGATCGGATCGGATCGAAGATTAGATATCAGATATATCCACAAAATACAAAAATATTTTTAAAAAATATTTTTATTAAAAAATATCAATAAAATTCCTTTTTTCTATTTTTTTAAATATGTTTATTCTTAAAATAATATTAAATATACATTTTTTAAATAATAAATTAAATACAACATATATAATAATTATTAGTTAAAATAAAATATAAAAAAATATTTACTTATTTATTTCTTTATTTTTATGGATATGCAGATACTTACATAAAATGTGCAATCCAATTTTATTACATCTGATAATTTTACAAATCGAATCTATATCTATAATTTTTTAATCAAATTCAAATAAACACAACAAATATACAGATCGAATCCGATCCATAAATCTCGGAACAAATAAAGCACTTAAGGGTAGCTAAGAGGAGCAAAGGTCCGGCTACTTTTTATGATTCCCATTGAGATAGTTTCGTTTCATACCACATTACATTACATTGCACTAGGTAGTCGGTGATTGAGATCCTTCGTTTCCAATTTTAATTTCATTAGATTCATTTCTCAACTTCCACGAAAAATATATTCAACTTTCCTTTCCCCCCTTTTCACTCCAACCTTTTCTAGAGAAACAAATGTCACTCCTTTTTATTTATTCATTACAAAAACAGAAAAATATAAACATTGTGGACGGCCAACTATCTAGGTTGAAAATTGAAATCTATAAATTACAAACACTTTGATAATTATTGTGTTATGTGTCAGATATATTTTAAATATAATACTCATTTGGCATATATATTTTTTGTTACGAATTATATTTTAATAAAAAATAATTTTTTGAACATATTTTATATTTAAATATTATTACGTGTCAGTTATGTCTAATTTTATTTTTAATCTATATTATTTAAATAAGTGTAAAAATAGTATATATTATATTTATTAACACAAAAAATTACATTAAGTACTTTATATAATTAAAAATATATTTAAAATATAGTTAACATATTAATTTATATTTTAATATCAATAAAATATTAAAAATTATATAATTTGTTTTAAAAAAAACTATATATTTTTTATATATGCTATGTCCCGGTGTCTTATGAAAAATTAAAATCTCTATATCCACGTGTTTTATGTCGTATTGTATTCCATATTCGTATCATTGTTCGTACTTCTTAATTAAGTTGAAATAAACGTAGTGGTTGATATTTCATTTGTAAAGAATGAGATAATTAATTTAAAATTTTATAGTTTTTTCTTATATATATAAAATAACAACTAAACACGATATTTGATAATTAAGTTGGAATGGTCTAGTGGCTAGTTTTATAGTTGTTAAAATCGAATCTGTAATCGAACCGATCATACTATTGGGTCACTGGGTTACTGGTTCAACTGGTTAACTCGGTCCCACATAAGTAAAACATATAAAATAGCCAAAAACTTAAAAATAAAATTTTAAAATACATATTTTCAATAACATTTTAATAAACATTAAGTCTCAAATTCTAAAAATAAGTAATACGAAAATAAACATAAAATTTGTTAGTACTATTACATTAGTATATCAATTTAACACAATAAAAATAACAATCTATGGATTATATCCAAAGAGTAATTTCAAAGTCTGGATATCTTTCTTCATCTGACAAATCTAGAGCTACATTCTAATTTGTATTTTTCATAGAATTATTATTAGCTTCATCATCATTTCGATCATCTTTCAGATTCAATTGATCTATCATTTCAATAATGTTTCACAAATCATAATCAATAATAAGGCAAAATATTTGGTTAAAGCATTACAAAATCATCCCTAACAAAAACATACCCAAATCATCTAAAGCTGATTAAAGAGACATATTTGTAAGATCATTCTGTAAAGCATCAAATTCTTCAAGAGTTAAAAATGGTGGGGAATCTTCCATTATTCATTCCGAATGATCCTCAAATGCATCAAGACAAAATGGATTATAGCATTGCTTTCTCATTCGATTTCTATATTGTCAATTAACTTGATTATTCTTATTATGACTAAAAATTTAAAATAATACCTTTAAAAAAGAATAATAAAAAAGTACCTTTGTTGTACCCTTAAGTTATAATAAACATAAAAAAAATCATTAAGTTTTTTATGATCTAACCGTTTCTTTTTCTTTGAGTGAATGTGTTTAAAAATGCTCCAGTTACGCTCACAACCTGAAGAACTACAACTTTTACTCAAAACACGAATAACTAACTTTTGCAAGTTTAATACTCCACATCCATAAGATTTTCACTATTGATCTTAACATAAAAAGGAAATAATATATTACAATCATAAAAATCAAATCATAAATATATCAGAATCATAAAAGACTAATTTTAATAAAAAATTTACCAGACATCACTGTGCTTCGCTCACGTATTGTAGATTGTCTTCCAAAGTATTGTTCAGCATTGTTAAATATTCTCATCTCACTTGTCAATTTAGAACTCAAATATGCATCACCGTAAGTATATCTCTCAATAACATCTAGTAGGCCAGAAGTTGTTTGCTTGTTCTTTTCAAATTCTCCAGTATTAAATCGAAAAGATGGATTTAACCAATAACCAGCAGCATGAAGGTTTTTTCGAAGTTCTGAATCCCAATGTGTAGCTAAAATCTTCAAATAAGGATCAACAACCGTCTTTCTTTTTTGAAACCTCTTCACCATATCTTTCCTAACCTTATAAATGGCTTGATAAAGAAAATCTATTGCAGCTCTATTTTCACTATCCACAATACGCAATACACGAACATGTTGCTGAGTAAGCTTAACAATATCAGTGCATTGATTCCAAAATTTAGAATCTAAGACTTGATCCACAAACTTTTTAGCTTTGGCTTCTTTAGAGTAAGCTGAGCTCGTCCATTCTCTAGATGTCACCATTGCTCTCAATGCATCCTTTTGAGCTAAAATACTTTGCAAAGCAATGAAATTAGTGGCAAACCAAGTTGGAGCTGGACGAAGTATTTCTCGTCTGCCCTGTGAACTTTCTCATCAAGTACAAAGGATGGCAATGATTATAGATATACCTCGTAATCATTGAAACTTGTGATATAGTTTCACTCACTTCCTCTAACTTTCCAATATCCTGAAACATCAAATTAACACAGTGTACTGCATAAAGAGACCAATACAATCTAGGAAACTCTGATTCCAACAACCTTCCAATAGCAACGTAATTTGCAACATTATCCGTCACTACATGTACAACATTCTCAGGACCAACAAATAATACAACATCACTAAGCAACTTAAACAAAGCATCAGCAATTTTCAAGACATGAGAAGCATCAAATGACTTTAGAAAAGCAGTTCCTTTAGGGTAATAAACCAATAAATTAATTAAAGTATGCCTACAACGATCAATCCATCCATCGACCATGATAGTATATCCAGTTTGTTTCCAAATATCATGATAATCTTCAATCATTTTCTTTACATCTTCAACCAATTTACTCAACAAATATCCACGAACTCTTCCATAATTTGGCCCTTTATACCCTGCACCTATGTTTGCAATAGCATCAATCATTGTCTAATAATAAACTGAATTAATCGCATTAAATAGCACAGAGGCATCCATCATCCGTCTCGCAATAGCAATATCACACTTCTCCACAATTTCTTTGCTTTGGAGAACACTTTTGATAGTTGGTTGAGCTCCAGGTGTTGCTGCCGATGGAAAAAAAAAGATTGTAATCCCTTGAGTTGTTTTCATTTTCTAGAGACAGGTGCTGGAAGCCTTGATTTTTGTTGTTGTCACATCTCATTACGTTCAATCTCATCAAATTCTCTTTCAATTTCATCACAAGAATTATAACTTTCTGCATATTCTTCTTGAGTTTTCCTTTTCTTGGTTCCAAGATCTTCAATCTTTTGATTGAATTGGTGTCTCACTACAGCTGGCACCTTTCGACATGCCTCAATATTTCTACCTTTTCCAGCCAAATGATACTTAACCCGGTTAATTCCTCCACCCCTAATAAGCTTCTCACAATAAATACATAACAGAACAGTTTTTCCTTTATTCACAACTTGTTTACAATGGCCCCATGCAGGATAAGTTTTTTCTCTATTGCTATTTTTTTGGGTTCTAATTATTCCATCAGGAGTTGATCCTTGTTCCTAGGAAGTTGGTGTTTCTGTTAGTATATTTGATGAAACCATCCTAAATTCCTAATCTACAGGAACAATATACAACAATAATCTATTAAGAATAATATACAACATCAACTAAATATAACAACAATATATTACATATAGCAAGAATATATTACACTATAATCAATAATATATTACACCAACAACATAAAACAACAAACTGAACAATCTAACAGAAATCAAACAGAAATCAACAAGTTATACACTTATAATCAACCAAATATAATCAACATAGATAATCAACATCATTAGTCAATTAATTCTAACAAAAGTACTAAATTATTGAAAATTTGAAATACTAAATAACTTAAAAAAATAAAAATACATACCTTATGGCTGATGCACCGCCAGCAGAGAAGAGGGTGACCGGAGAAGGAGCACGACGCTGACGACGACGACAGGGATGATTGGACGACTGAACCGGCAAAAAGAGGACAACGACGGACACATAGCTGCACAGGATAGGAGGCGACGACCCAAGATACTCAGGGGCCACCGAGACGAGGACTCTGAGTAGCAATAGCTGACGACGTCGCACCGTTCGGTGGAGGTGGTGCTGGCTGTGGTCGGGTGGTGCGAGAGCGAGACTGCGAGCACGGTGAGGATGACAAGGGCTGAACGGGTTTCTCTCAATTTCAGGTCTCAGCCGTTTAGAGTTTGGGAAAGGAAAAGAGAATGGGTTTGGGTCTGGGAACACTGGGAGGCTTCGAGCTTGGGTTTCTTTCAAGCTTTCAGTTCTTTTTTTTGTTTAAATAATTGAAACGGCTCCGTTTCACTTGAAGAAAAAACAAAAAAAATTAGAGTTCGAACCGGTCTGAATTTTTTCAATCCCACCAGTTCTTCGGTTTTCGTTAAATCCGGCTGGTTCAAATCGGGTCTCGCCAATTCTCTTCTTTATCCGGTCAGCTAACTCATCCTAACCGGCTTTGTTATCAGTTTACCGGGTTTTCGGTTCTATCGAGCGGGTCAGTTCGGTTCTGATAGTACTAGTTAGCTCAGTAATTCGCGTAACCAAGTGTCGGAAATTTGAATTACGCCTTGTACATGCAGCAACTCATTGGTCAGCGACAAATTCTTAAATAGAGCTCTAATTCACGACGGATTAGTCTTTAACTTGTCAGGACAAAGGTTACTAGGATAGAGGGTACTGTAGAAAAAAAAAACACGAAATTTGATTATTGATTTGCAATGCTGAGAATCTGAGATATCCACATATATATAGCACTTGAATTAATTTAAGGCAAAGAATCAAATATTGCTAGGTAGAAAACATTTTTTCCCTATTTCTTTTCGGTTTATTTATGTGGTGACACAGCAAGTCAGAAAGCAATAAGCTAAGGATCCGATCCTCTTTTTATTTTCCATATAGATATTATTCCGGTTTTAAAAGTAAGAGCTTTAATTTTTATTCTTTTGCAAGCTTCGGAAGAAAAATAATCTTCTTTTTTTTTTTTCTTTTTATCATGGGAAGAAAAAGATTTTTCGTAAGTGGGTTATTTATTGCTGGGAATCAATCCTGGTGTGGCTGTCAAAAAAGCAAATACCTTTGCCGAAAACAAATAATTTTCTGTTTGAAAAGGCTAATTGGGCCACATGTTGATGTTACTGAGATCCAAGTCTCTGGGGCAGAAATGCATATTTGGGCCACCATCAAGCCTAATATGTTAAAAGTTGGATGATAAAAGTAGGCATTGTTCTTGGATGAATATTAGATTTCTTTTTATTGGTTGATAAAAATGTAAGTTCCATGACCAAAAACATAATAACGTTCAATTATGTTCCAGATGTCCTTGAGCCCATCTTCTCACTCTTTTTTCAAAACACACTGGATTTATTTTAAAAATATATGAGAAAAAATAGTATAAAAAAGTTAGGAAACACCCAAATCGCTTTGGACAAAAATCTGGTATTTTTGTCGAGTAGAGTGACCAATTTCTTAGGCACTTCAATGGGTGAGAATGTGAGATAGTGAATCCATAATTTTGAAGTTTTCATGTGAACGTAACGCTTTTGTTCAAGTTTTTCAGCAAATCATGAACCAAACCAACCAAAAACAATAAGATTCGATTCAGTTTGGGTTATTAAAATATTTTACTCAACCCGATCCAAATAAGTTAGAGTCGGTTCGGATTGGACGAATTTCTTTAATCAGCATTTAAAAAACACAAAATAATACATTAGAAATAGAAGAGGAGAACTAGAGAGCATTAGTGAAAGATGGATCTATTGCAAAATTACCAATTCGTGGCGGATCAAAATTTTATTCAAGTGTTTGTCTTTAATCAATAGTTACGGCGTTTTTAAAGGATAATGAATGTATGTGGTCGCAATCTGCGTTGTATTCGTTTTATTGGCCCAAAAAAGAAAATGTAAATTCTGTTTTTGAGAGAGGAAAAAAGAGGGGAATCCAATATAATTGGTCTTAAGAAGGTTTTAACTGCCAGATGTGTTTAGTTGTCTTAATATTTGGGACCGCCAACGTGTTAAGGCGCGTACTTACTTTGCTAATCATCCATACGCCGTCGTTTTGGGTTCGTCGGTTCAATTAATCCTTCGAAGATTCTCAGCCTACTCTCTCTTTATTTTTTGTTTCTCGTAACTTCTCTTATCGTTTCTTTTTCTTCTCATTTCGCCCTTCTTCACAAATTCGTGGAATCGTCCTCACTCTCATGTTTCTATGGCCTCAAGTTCAGGTACACTTCTCTTCTCTCTCTCCACTTCGCGCCTCATCTTCTGGATTTCTCAATATTCTTTTTTGTCAACAGTTTTTATTGATGTTGATATGTATTTATCCTAATTTTTTATTAATTAAGAATTTAAGATCAATTCTCCAGCTGAATGGCCATTCAATTGAAATCAATTGCTTTGTGATTAATCTTGAGCTTATCTGAGTCGGTGTTGTTGATGATTTGATATACAATGAATATTTAACTGTATGATTTTTTTTATGGTGCAGATTTTGCGTTATCAGTTCCTTCTGAACTTGAGTCAGTTTTGAGGTTGAGGACTGTTGATTACTTTATTACGAGGAGGCCATGGCTTGGTATGTCCGAAGCTGCTATTATGTTTCCCCTTACCCGTTTTTTATTCTTTAAATTTATGATTTTTAATATTTCTATGTGTTTGTTTCAGATCTTTATGGAGTTAATGTGAGACCTGTGGCGCCATTTGGAAGTGCAAGTAGAAAGCCTTATGTGGAATCTGCACTCATTCATCAATGCTTACCAGATGAGCTGCTTTTTGAGGTAGTGTCACATCATCAAGTTATAGTTTGTCTTCAGTCGTTGGCTAGATGAAAATTTTATTGATTGGGGAAATCGAAATGTGACCACAAAAAAAAAAAAAAAAAAAAAAAAAGAGAGAGAAACTTCACAGATAGTCTCCCCGGTCTGCCATATATTGCAATCCTAAGAAGAATCATTTTCATATTCTTGAAATCATTTCCTGCACACCCACATTTGACACTTTAGAAAACTAAATTTCTAAGTTAATATGATGTTTTTGCATTGTTCTTCGTGGTACAGCCTTTAGAATTGGGAGTAGAAACTATTCTTAAAATAAGAACCATAGTATGAATAACATAGATCTTTAACTTATCAGGACATATGTCGATATCTCTTTAAGGTCTATTCAGTGATTTTTGAGCCGTTAGATGAATGGATATTCCTATGCTGAAAGTTCTGTAGTTACATACAAGAAAACACTCTCAGAAATAGATATATTGAATGTATATTTATAGGTCTTTGCTCGAATGACTCCATATGACTTGGGAAAGGCATCTTGTGTGTGTCGAAAATGGAGGTACACAATTCGTAACCCTGTTTTTTGGCGCGTTGCATGCTTGAAGGCTTGGCAGGTAAACTTGCTAGAGCTTTTGAATGTGGAGGTTTGACTGCACATAAATATCTTAAGTTCTAATTTTGGAGTCTCCTTTATGAAGCTCTCTGGAGTGGTAGAAAACTATAGGATTCTTCAATCAAAATATGATGGCTCATGGCGTAAAATGTGGCTCTCACGACCAAGGTTGCGAACTGATGGTAAGAACAACAATCTCTTATTGGGTAACCTTATTGCCTGCTCCTTTCATTATATTAATTGGAAACATGTGATGGTTCGGTATTTTTTTTTTCTCTTCCCTTGCATTTTAATGTAATCAAACTGGTGCCTTCTTCTTATGCTTCCACATGTCAGGTATTTATGTGAGTAGAAATACCTACATTCGAGCCGGAGTTGCAGAGTGGAAAATTACTAATCCAGTTCATCTGGTATGCATTTATATCTCTGTGTGTTGCTAGGAAATGTGCATTATGATTATTGCTATTGTTAATCTTTATTACCTTGCTATTAAGTAGCATGAATTATTTGAACTATTTCTTATTTATGGCTTCTGGGACTAATTCTTCAGAAGTGTGCCTAGTCATAAACAAACTAGAAGTTCTGTACCATTCTTAGAAAATTTGCTCCATCAGTAATTTAAATGGTCTTGAACGTTGAACCACTACTCTCATGTATTTTGTGGTTTTATAAATCCTAGCATAGGATCCTACTGTTGTCCTATTGTAAGCCTTCTTAAGAGTTAAAGGGCAATATACTATAAGCCTAAGATATTACCTTCTTGTTAGTCCATGAAACTCCGGAACTTGTTAGGTGGCTTTAAGCCTATATGTTGTCCTAGAGTTTTTGTATAAGAATAAGGACTTTGTATTAGGAACCTGTAAGTAAATTTTGTTTGGTGTTTTCTGTATTTGCATATTTACGTTTTCATAATAATTGTTTGTATCCTCTGCAGGTCTGCTATTTCCGGTACATGAGATTTTTCCCTTCTGGACGATTTCTTTATAAGGTTGTGATTCATGATGTCTGAATGTAGTTGAATATATGTTTTCGGCTTCTATTACATCTAATTGCCTTAGATGTTAATATTGTGTTGTCTAGAATTCTTCTCAAAAGATCAAGGATGTGGTGAAGTTCATGAACTTTCGATCATCTAAAGTAGACTCTGTTTTTGGTGGCCACTACACATTGTCAGATGACAAGGTGAAGTTGTAATTTTTGCCAAACTATGTAATTTAGTTTTTCCTGCTCTTTAATCTCTATTGCTTTTTAAGGAGTAAACATTTTCTTTCCTTCTAGTAAGTTTTACATAATAGCCATATTTCTTTACATAGATGTTGAGTCAAATTTCAATTGAAACTACCATTGCAGGTTGAAGCTGCTGTCTTGTATCCAGGCATGCGACCTACTGTCTTGAGAATTCGCTTGAGGTATTTTATAAGGCCTTAACCTTAATAACTTGTTATTGAAAATTTGTGTTACCATTAATGAATTTGATGCACTATTACATGCGGGTTATTGCTAGGAAAGAGATTAGATTAAATATTCGTTAAATCATCTTCAAATGGTGGGGGATGAGATGGTGAGTTCAGAGAAATTTTTAACTTCGATAATCTGAAAGTTGTTTTGATTCTTGAGTTCGTTGATCCATAATTGATGCCACTTAAACAGTTGCCTCAACTTGCTTCACTCCCACATCTTATCTCAAATAAGCTAGAAAAAGTAGTATCCTTTGCGGTAAGGATTGAATAGTAAACAGAATTGAGTGTAGAAATTCTTTGAAAATTATCTTGTTTTTAGAGGAAGAGAAGTATGCTGCTTTTGTATTTTGCATTTTCCCTGATAATTTTAAATTCCCTTGGAACTTATTTCCTAATAATGAGAGGTTTACTTCCTGTTTTCAATCAACTTTCTTTTGTGGATCTACCTATGATGTAGAGTTAGAGGAACAACTCCAGGGGCCAACAATCGGATGGATTTGATTTCACTTGTCACCAGTGGTGTGAACAATAGTGAGGCAAGTGCACCCGAGGAGGACATTCTTGGTGTAGTTGAAGGATGGCGGGATGATGAAACACACAACCCAGATGTGCCTGCAGTCTCACATAAGAGGGGCATGACTCCTTTTGTCTTTGTTCCATTTGACCAGGTAACTTCTTTTTTCTGTAACTTTTTTTGCCCATTGATTTTCAGGCTTGAGTTACCAGTTGAGTAAAATATTAATATTGAACCCCTGCCTCCCACTTTGTTTGTCCGAATATTAAAACCTGAAGTTTTTATCGCTTAGCTGTTAAAATAAGGCCTCTCCTTGTTAAGAATACACATTAATTACTTATATTTCTTAAAATTACTTTTTCTCTTGATAGAGGAGAATGTTAACATAAATGTTAGGACACCTTGCTCTCAGAAATCTGATTAGTGATTACACCTTAATATTTTTCTTTTTTGTATAGGTGGAGACATCAGTGTTCAATCTTCCTGTGGAAAAAATGGATTATTATGTACCTGGTTGAATGGTGCTGCTGCATAACAGGCTTGGTTCATTTGTAAATATTCCTTTTGTTCCAATGCTAAGGTTATGGGAATTTATATGTACATATGATGACAATGGTCAGGGTCTGAGGGATTGATTCTTGATCTGCGCTGTGGAATGATACTTTTGTTCTGCTTTATGCACTTATATGGAATGTTATTACCCTTAAAATACCGGTTTGTACAGAACACGAAGAATAATTGTAATGCACCACGAAACATGGATTCAGTTGTAGACTCTTCCCTAGATCATAGCTGCTTTTTATGAGAGTTAAAAGAAACTTAACAGGAATAGCTATGTGGAAAAGATTATAATGGGTATGATTTTGATTTACGGAGTTTTTTGTAGATGAGCCGTGCAATTTTTTTTAAATGGCGCAAGTATTTTGCATTTATGCACATCTTAACCAAAAGGTAGCACTAAATGAAAATCAACGGACAATATTTTTGAACATATTTATATACATTAATATATTTTAATTAAATAATTAAATATTAGAATAATCAAAGTTGACAATTGACATAGTAAAATAATAAAAAAAAAATCCATTTTATTTACAGTGCATAATAAAAACCTTTTATAAAAAATTAGATATTTTATATACAGATTTTTAGTGCATACTTAGTATAATAAAATTATAAATTATGATATTATGAATCATGGACACCGGATACAAAGCAACATAATAAGAGCATACTTGTTGCAGATTTATTACAAATATAGTATACTTATCAGTTACCAACAGAGAGTTCATTCTCAAAGGTTATTATATTTATTTAATACAGCAAAATGCACTGTTAGAAGCATAGTTTCGAATGGTAGAACTAGTACGAGCAAGATGCTTGCGTAACTGTTAAGCTTAGATGCTATATTTTTCCAGCTCCATTGTACAGGACAGAATTCCAAGATGGATTCCGCGGAAGAAATGTCTCCTGCCAGAGCCAACACATCTTGTCAATTATTTACCTTAATTTTTTTGGGTAACATGAAAAATAGGTTGAACAATTGCTATACTTGTGGAATTAAAGGAATGAAATTGAGGAAGATTGAACTCACAGAGACATAGGAACAGGTAGGGATGATGGATAACGAGTGGGACTTAGCGTGTTGGAAAGCAGCGACGCAAAGGTGGGAAGCTAAACCGAGCCCCCTCTTTGAAGAAGGCACAAAGGTGTGGATCAAATCCATGACGTTACCGTTATCTCTGAGCACATACTCCACGTAAGCCTCCTTGTCTTCCGTCTCGAACCTTCTAAGCCCTTCGTTCCACACGATCACAGGAACTACCTTCCCACCGCCGCTACCTTCCGATTCCGATTTCGTTGCCATTATTTCGTTTACACTCAACTCCACGCCCTCTCTCGCCACTCGCTGGATGGAAACAAACGACTACGCAACATCATGGGCCATATTTCACATTGGGCCTTCCATATTCACTGTTGGCCCACGTAAAGAAAGTTGAACTTGTCGAAAAACAACTTTGAGCTTGGGTATGAGGTTCAAGTACTTTTAGGTGAGAGTAGTTTATTAATTCAATCACTCTTCAAAGTTCATGGTGGCTGTGGTTTGCTGACTCGGGCGTTACTCATTGTTTATTGTAGGAGAGGAGATTAAGTTAAACACCCTCATTTTTCACCCTAGATCTCCGCAGCCTCACCTTCTTCCTCTGCCTCCAACCGCTGCTTCTCCTCTCTTCTAAGGTTCCCTGCGTCTCCGCCGGCGCCAGCCACTAGTTCGCGGCCGTTCATCGACGGTGCGTTCGACTTCGCGTTCTCCGCAAGTCTCGATGAGGCGCTGTTCCCGGCGAGATTCGCTAGAGAGATGGATTCGCCGTGTCAGGTCTGGTGGCTCGTGTGTTTATTCGCTAGCAAGGCCCAAATGAAATAAATTATATCCCCCGTTGGATGAAAAACTCTATGATTGGGCCAACGAACGAGTGTCAAGACTGGCCTCGCAGGTTAATCAATGGATAGAAAAAAGCACAGAATCATGATGGTCTCTGATTTTTTCTATCCCAACTTTGGTGGCGTCGAGAACCACATCTATTATCTCTCTCAGTGCTTACTCAAGCTAGGCCACAAGGTCATAATCACATTCTCTGTAATTCAATCAATTTGTTAGTTAATGATTTTCTGCTTATGCTGTTAATTTCTTTTTCGTAATTTCTATGAATTAAAAGAAAAATATATGATACGAGTATTATCGAATTCAGGTAGTGGTTGTAACTCATGCATATGGAAACCGATCTGGGGTTAGATACATGACTGGTGGTTTGAAAGCTTACTATGTTCCGTGGAGGCCTTTTGTTATGCAGAATTCATTCCCAACCTTATTTCCCTCACTCCCCATTATTAGAACCATTCTCATTCGAGAAAGAATCACTATTGTCCATGGACATCAAGCATTTTCCACTCTCTGTCATGAAACTCTCATGCATTCTAGAACCATGGGGTACAGGGTTGTATTCACGGATCATTCTCTCTATGGATTTTCGGATGCTGGAAGCATACATATGAACAAGGTCTTGCAGTTTACATTGGCTGATGTGAGTCAGGCCATATGTGTTTCGCATACGAGCAAGGAGAATACAGTGCTGCGGTCGGGGCTGCCCCCGGAGAAGGTTTTTGTTATACCTAATGCTGTGGACACTGCAATGTTCAAGCCAGCGGTGGTGCAGCCGAGCCGCTCGGAGATTGTTATTGTTGTTATTAGCCGGTTGGTTTATCGCAAGGGAGCAGATTTGCTTGTTGAAGTCATTCCAGATGTATGCCGTCTGCATCCCAATGTGAGTAGATGATTGAAAAAAAAAAAGGAAAAATATTTTTGGTTTTTCTTGCATGACATATTTTGAGTGTAATTCCATGCTAAGGTCCCTTGTGGGAATGGTTTGACCTTTCTCTGCCGTACTTCAAATTGCAATGTTTGTTTGGTTCAATTTCTCTATGGTTCTTGCCCTATTGCTCTGTATAAGTTATATTGCTTTTGTGTAAAAGTCTAAATGCTGCTTTTCAAAGCTGTAGTGGGATGTTAAATATGTGAAGTACCTATAGAACCTCTTTGAGAGGCCACAGCATTCCCAAGGAGTTTGCACATTGCTTTCTGATGATAATTGGAATTGTAGGTTCGTTTCATTGTTGGAGGTGATGGACCTAAGCGTGTTAGGTTGGAGGAGATGAGAGAAAAACATTCTCTTCAAGATCGAGTTGAAATGTTGGGAGCCGTGCCACATGCACAAGTCCGATCTGTTCTAATATCAGGACACATCTTCTTAAACAGGTTCAGCTTCCTTATATTTTCCTCCTTTTAAGCTTTCCAATGATGATATTAGAATTTGTACATGTCACCATGTTGTCTAATTTTGGAATTCAAGCAATGTTGGAAGCTTATGTTATTTTCATTTTGAGAGCTTCAACATTCAGGTCATTTTACAATCCATATCTATTGTCAATCATTAATAATGTTTGAATTATTTCAGTTCGTTAACTGAAGCTTTCTGTATAGCCATATTAGAGGCTGCTAGTTGTGGATTGTTAACAGTTAGCACACGTGTTGGAGGAGTTCCTGAGGTGGGTGCAACTTTCCTTCTTTTACCTGTTCAGTATGAGAATAAATGCTCTTTATTCTTTAATTAGTTTAATTTTTCTTACAAAAATCTGTTTCTTTCCAATTCCACAATTTTGGAATGCTGTCTTGCAAGGATTGATATGGATTCACTTCTTTGCTGTATAGGTTTTACCAGATGACATGATCATTTTGGCAGAACCTGATCCTGGTGATATGGTGCTTGCAATTGAAAGGGCAATATCAATGCTGCCAAAAGTCGATCCACAAGTCATGCACCACCGGGTGCTTGTTGTTTGAGGGATATGTCCCTTGATTCAATTGGTAAAAACTAGTTCTTTTTTAATTTTTTTTCTTTTTTTCCTTTTTGTAGATGAGGGAACTCTATAACTGGCATGATGTTGCCAAAAGGACTGAAATTGTATATGATCGTGCTTTGAAGTGCCCCAATCAAAATCTACTTGAACGGGTCTCACGGTACATTCTTAACATTATATGTTGAATTTGATTGTAATGGTATTGTATACTTTTCACTTTAAAGTTGTAAAGGGAAATCTGGTTTTTATTCTTTTTATGTGATTTGTTGATTACTTGAGGATAAAATTACTTGTTCTGCTTCTAACATAGTTTAGTTGGGTTGGTAGCTGGCAAAGCAAGGGAATCATTAGGTTTTTCATTTAGTATCTACACTATTATATTTATTCTAGGTTTTTCATTTAGTATCTACACTATTATATTTATTCTTGCTATGCGGACAGTTTTTTGGATTACTAAATTAAGAAACAGAACATGAAGCTGATTATTATTTCTGGATTTTTCTCTTCCATTCAAAGATTGATGTCAATTGGATATCAAAGCCTACTTAAGGAATGAAGGGGCTAGTTCTAGTAGAAACTGATAGTCTCTGTTCTGTTAGATACCTTTATTGCGGAGTGTGGGCAGGCAAGCTGTTCTTCCTGGTTATGATAGTTGATTTTTTGTTTTGGCGGCTATTGGAACTATGGCAGGTAAGCTAGTGGCCTTAGATATGCTTGCCATTTTTAGCTTATTTATGTTTTTAGCCTATAAGCATACTACTTGCATTTCTACTTTATTAGCCTGCAGAAGACATTGAGGAGATGCCAGATTTAACTCTTCCACACATCTCCAACAAAGAGACATTGCAAGAAACCGAATGAAACGTGTATTGTGATACTGAATTTTCATTACTGTCTAGTCTGCAATGCAGAATACAAAGAGGATATTTTATTGTTCAGTTGGCTTCGTTGCATCGCTGGACTAGGCAGCTTCTGCACCAGAAATCAGAGGCATGAAGCATGTGGATTGCCATTTAGATTGTAGTGAGCCAAGGTAGAAGCTTTGTTAGTGACATAGTGTCAATGTGTTAGCATTTACTTTGTTTAGTAATCAAACATGTCAATTTGGTCTTTGGAATTGAAATCACGATTTATTTATTTTTTCTGAGGTGCTTAGAGTTTAGGACTTTAGGTTCTTTCTTCCACGAGAATTTGCGACTTCCAGTTTTTTGTTCCTCGGAAATAGTCCCACAAGAAAGATCCTCTCTTCCATGTAATGAAAATTATGTTTGAGATAGTTCTATTGACTCTATATGTATGCTTATTGATTGGGCTAGTTTAATTGACTGCCTAAATTGCTTTACAAATTTGGCTTGACCTGTTAACTTACACTTTTTTGTTTTTGCTCATAACACTGTTAGGGCTGGGCAAAAAGATCCAAATTTTGGATTTTATACTCAAATCAGACCAGATCATTTGAAAAAAATCAGTATCAAATAAAAAGAAGTCAACCAAATTATATCGATTTTGTAATTTAGTTTTTTAATCCAAACCATTTAAACAGTTTCAGATCTGGAACCAGAATCAGATCCAAATTTAGATAAAAAAAAAAAATTTCTAATCTGAATTTGACATTGAGTTTGGTTTTGCAGTTCACCATTAACACACACAGCCTCTTCTTCTTTCTCTTTGGGTCGTCGCTGCACCGCCGCTCTGTTTCGCCATCCACCTTTCTCTTGGGGTACCAACGCTCTAGAAAAGTGTTGATAGCTTTGTGGCTTCGGAAAATGAGACTTGGAGGGAGAGAATGAGGTAGGTAATGATGTTTGGACTTATGTTTATTGAGCTTGAAAGCTTCTACCCTAATGATTAGGATTAGTCTTGAAATTCATAAATTACGTGGGAACTAGGGGTCTTTGCTTGTTTTGATTTTGGTTCCCCTAATTGCTAGTTGTAATGTGAAGGTTGTTGAGATGGAATCATAAATAGAGCAGAAAACATAAATTTAAAGCTCTTCTTTTCTTTTTAAGTGATACTGTATTGATTTAAACATGCAACAAGAAATTCAGACTCAAAAGATGTTCAAATTTATATGGTATCTTTTCTTTTCTGCAACTAAAAGAGAAGCATGTGCATAAAGATCACCGAAACATAATAAAAGCTATATACACTCCATATGCAAACACTTCAATTGCTTCCCAAATAAAGAATTAATTAGGTCTCTTCAAGCCTTTTACTCTTTTGTGATACCAAAACATGAGTTTGACTCTAGCGTTGCTTTGCGTAGCTTAAGATTTTGTTTCTTGATTTCAGAAAAAAAAAAAAAAAAAAAAAGAAAAAGAAAGAAGAAGAAGAAGAAAGAAAGAAGAAGAAGATGAAAGAAGTGAAGTTTTTTTGGAAGAAAAGTTCAACTTCTTTCTCTATAATAATTGTATTTTGTGTAAGAAAATTTGAAATAACTATGCATTGAACTTCAATGCGGAAGTAACAGAAATTATTGTTATAGAAGCCTTTTATATTTATTAAAGGAAATGTATATGTAATCAAGAGGTTATCACTCAAAAACTAAACAAAATCACATTAAACTAAATAAAATCACATTAATTTATATTAATAATTAATTTTAAATTTTTTAAATTTAAAATTTAAAAAATTTTAAATTAATTAAATAAACCTAATTAAAACCTATAAAAACATTCCTCTTCTCTCTCACATTAACCTACCCACTTCCAACAATCACACACACAGACTTCTCTCTCTCACCAATGCTACTGGAAACGCCGGCGACTTTCATGTTCTCCGCGACGCCCTCATTAAACGCATCCAAGACAACTGTTTCAACACGAAGTCCACCCTCGACTTCGTCACTGACGAAACCTTCTCCTCTTCCCTCAACCACCTCCTTCAAACCCTATCCATCCTCAACTGCGGCGTCACTCGCAAGAACGCGTTCGATTCCCTCATCACGCGCCTCTGCAAGCTCCAGTGCGTCGATGACGCGCTCCACGTTTCGGTTGGGAGGGAGAGAGAGTGATTGGAAGCAAACGTGACAGGGAGGATGGGAGGGAGAGATGAGGCATCTCGGACAGGGGATGGTGCTGGAGCAGCCTGTCCCCATGAATATCAATACCGATTCCGAGGAGGAGCCACCACTCTTCGACACAGTTGCCGCCATGCTTCAATTGAATCAATGAAGATTGAAGAAAGATGAAACAATTGAGTTTCATTGATCTTTAAACACTTGATTAGGTGTTCTGTTTTCAATCCAAGTAGCAAGTGTATAGGAAAAATGTTGACTTTGATTTGTAGAGTTCAATTGATAGTAATCTAAGGATGCGCTTTTGCTTTTTTATTTTTATTTTATTTTTAGTGTTTTTTATTTTTAAATTTTATAAAAAAAAAAGTGAAAATAATAAAATTTTATTTTTTATTTTTATTTCATGTTTTTTTGTTGCAGATGTTGCTCTTTGCGTTTTGCGATATTAGGTGTCGTTTTGATGATTAAAGAGACTGCAAAGTATACAATTACAGAATTATAAAAAAAAACATTCATTTAATATGAAAAAAAATATCCTAATACTTAACAAAAGAAACATCCAATTATATTTTAGCAAAAATAATTAAATATCTATAAAATTTAAAAAAATATGAAATTTTTAAAGAAATAGAGACATTCACATATGCAATACAAAAAAAATCGAAAAATATATAAAAGAACATCCATTTAGTATAAAAAAGAAATATTCTGATACTTAGTAAAAGAAACATTTATATATATTAACTCGTAGAGATTTTGAATTCACCCAAAGGTATTTGACTGGTTTTTGACTAATACCCACTAGGAATATTATATTAATTGATTTACAATTCTAATCCCATATTATACCTGTATCCATTATAATAATCACAAGTTTAAACTGATATATATGATGGTTCTTTGTTAGCATAGCATTCTTTTATGATATTGAAGAATTTGACTATATTGTTTAATTTGTTATTTGTTGATCTGTTTCAGCTTTCTTTCATGTAGGCGACGACTGAGTAAGGTTTTGAAAACTGGATCGGACCGGTCAGTTTAACCGGATTAACTGGGAATCAGTCATCTAGCTGATCTGGTTGACCCCTAAAATCTCTCTATAAAAAATCGGTCAAAAAACTAGTTAAACCAGTAGTTAACCGATAGACCGGACGAACCGGACGAATTTTTTGAAGTTCCGATTTTTTAAAATAGCCTAAAACGGCATCTTTTTTTACGCAAAAAAAAAAAAAAAAAAACAAAACAAAATCCACGACCCACTAACCTAACCCACCCCCAAATCATTCATCACTCATTTGTCATCACGCCTCCCTCAACCCTACTTTCCTTTTCCTCCAACGAGCAGAGGGACTCCACCATCCACACCACAATAGACGCCGGCAGTGAGCCAGTGACCACCAGCGGTTGCCACCCTCGTGGTTTGAAGCGTCTAGTATCATCGTCGTCTGGTCTTCAGAAGAACACACACGACACACCACAGCAAAGCTGTCAGCAGTGTCGTCGTCTTGAAGCTTCTGGTGTCGGCGTTGTCGGCTTGTCGTCGGCTTCTGTCAACATCGTAGTCGGGCATCTGTTCTGCCGCCGTGAACCGCAATGAGTTCTTGGGTTTTTCAATTAATTTTTTTTATTGGGTTTTAATTAACTGTATGAATTGCTGGTTGCTGCAGTGAGGAATTTAGTTTAGATTTAAGTTCAGTTAATTTTTGTATTTTGTTAATTATATGAATTGATGGCTTGATGCAGAGTTCTTATTCTGCTTTTTAATTTTTTATTTTGTTAATTATATGAATTAATCGTCATGTAATTCTAACTTTTACTGGATATAAATTTGATATAAGTTCAATTTTAGAACTCTGGATTTTTTATTTTACTATATAAGTTCAAAATTCAGCCCTATTGAATTTTGCTGAATATAATTTTTTATTTTGAATGCTGGATGAATTAATATAATGTTCTGGGTTCTGAATTGTTATCATTTTGAATTTTGCTATAATTGTTGGATGTAATTTGTAATTTGGATTTCTAGATTTTAGATTTGGATTCTGAAGCCATGATAAATCCCTCGCCCAATTCAATCCATCATGGCATTCACAGATATGTTCCTGCATTGAAGTATTTTTTCTTTTGTTAATCTCGGACATGTTCCTGCATTTGAAGTATTTTTTTTGTTAATCTCTTTGTATGTTGTGTTCTCTTTGGCTAGATAAAGTCACTCTTGGTATGGTAGAAATTTCTAGAATTAGGTAATTGTTGAGAATGTAATTTAGAGAATTTTTTATTTTTATTGGTACTATTTGTTTCTAAATAATGGAGAGATCCTGTCTTAATTATTATGAATGTATTATCTCTATTGGTGTGTTTTTACTGAGCATCTTAATGTATCCCGTGTTAATATTTTTAAGAAAACTGTTAATGTCTATTTTTGAGGTATAACACCTTTTAGTATAACTTCAAAATTATTTTCATATTAAAATTTTTAGATTTAGAAATTATTAAATTTAAATACTGAAAATTATATATTAAATTTTTAATAATTTTATTTATATTTAATTAAATCGGTTGAATTTCGGTTGAACTCCGATCGAACTACTAAACCAGTAAATCAGTTGCCTCACCAGTTTATTGACCGATCTGGTTCTCACAACCTTGTTGTTTAACAAAAGGAGATTAGTGTGTGTGACTGTGTTTGTATGACCAAAAAAAAGAAACAAAAGGAGATTATCTTTGCTTTTAATAATTGACTACCATTAAACATCAACCATTCTAATTTGTATACTACGTTTTATATATAGAGAAAACTCATACGTGTTATTAATTTTATGTAAAATTGATAATTAAAAATTTTAAATTATTTAATTGATTTGATTAAATTTTTATAAAATAGTTTTTAATTATCAATTTTATGTGAAATTAATTATATATGAGTTTTCACTCCTATATATATATCTTATTTATATAAGAAAAATAATTTTCAATTTATTAATTAAAAAATATTTAAAGTAATACAATTATCTAACTGCAATTACAAAATTAATTTAAAATCAAAGTAAATAAATATAAAATAAATACGAGATATATTGGTACGCAGATGGTTAAAAAAAATTACTTAAAAGTTTCTTGTGTGTGAATGAGTTGAAAACTAAAATAAAAATAACTTGTGAGGTTGGGAACAAGGTGAAGTTAGTTAATCTGAGTTACTGCCAAGTGTCTATTCAGATATTATGGAGCAGGGCTGCAAGGGGGTTTGAGATGCCGTTTGGACTTTGGATTAACTTATTAAAAAATTCACTAAACTCAAATATTAATTTTATTTATGGTGCGATTTAAATTTAATAATTTTTAAAAAAAATTCGATATTAAATTTTAAATAATCAATAATTATATAATAAATAATAATAAAAATATAAATATAAATTAATTAAAATAAATAAATAAATAAAATTATTTTAAACAAAAAATATATATTAAATAATAATAATATATAAATAATATAAAAATATATAATAAATTAAATATATTATAAATAAAATTATAAATATAATAAAATAATATTATTATAACATATTGTGTAATTTTAATTAGATTGAATTTTGAAAAGTAAATCTAAAATTCCATTCTATGTATGTAATTTGCAAAAGTTAAATCAAATTATAATTTTAATCAATTTATAATTTAAATTAAATAGAATAAACGGTTAAATTTAAATCGGTTTGCCAATGAGTAATAATTCAAATGGCATAATCTCCCATACTCATCTAAAAAGTTGCGGGTTCGAGTCTTCCTATATTTGATAAAAAAAAAAATTAAATCGGTTTAGATTTCATCCCATATATATATATGAGGCACGTAGGCCATTCAGGTGACTCAGGACTGAGGACTCAGGAGAGTGAAACAGTATTTGTGTCTCTTTCAATTCATCATCATATACAGAGAGATAGGGATAGGTAAACCAACATAGCACCCTAAGTCAAACTGCTTTAGACTCAGTCTTCTTCTTCGTCTTCTCCTTTTGCCATGGCCATGGGGGATTCAAGGGTTGACACAATTGCACGCTTAGCTCAATGGAAAATCGATAACTTCGGACCTTGTTCCTACAAGAAATCTGACCCTTTCAAGGTCGGAATCTGGAATTGGTATCTATTCTAACCTAACCTAATCACCATTTCTGTTCTCTCTGTGATTATCGTAATCATCAGTTCATCCATTTGCTGATCAGGTACTTATCCATAGAGAGAAACAGGTACCTCTACATACACCTGTTTCCAGAACCTTCTCGTGTCTCCAAGGAGCAGCCACCCGTTGCTCGTTTCATTCTTCGTGTTTCCAATGCTGGCTCTTCCCGCAGGTTCTATATTTCCCCTGGTACGTACTCACTCGATAACACAGTTTCCAAGTAATTGACTTGACTTCAGCCTCTTAATTATGTGGCTCATATGATATCTGTTCCTCTTGTTTTGTGAAAATGGTATAAAGAAAAAGGGCTAAACTTTTTTGGTTATTTGCATGGAGATATAGATAGGGCAAATTGATTAAACTATAGGTTCCAGGGAGTAGTATAAATTTGTAAAGTGAAGTAGGTGCAATAAACTTTGATTTTGTTCTTGGAGCAGGACTTGTTTGGTAGTGAGCTTGGAAGATAATAAATCCAGATCATCACCCTCCTTAGAAGAAACTATCGCTTTATTACTTTATTTTTGTGTTATAAATAAAAGGTTCCTGATTTTTGTATTCTAATATTCCACAAATTTCAGTAGAGGCAGTAATTTGTTGCATTTAACCCCAAATTGGAACTGCTTTACTGTTAATGTGACCGGAAAGTCAGAAACACATAGATAAACAGTGTTTAATTCAGTCCTATTCTGGCCCATAAATGAAGTTAGCAATGCATGACTAAAATTTTGTCCGTATCGGAATTGAGTCGGCCTAAGGCAACCACAAAACTCTCCCAAGCCCTTATCTATGCCTCATGTTATGAGTGTTGTCCTCTGGCTTAGTTTTGTTTGCATTTGATTTTGATGTCTTTCTTATTCTCTACCACTTTATTTTCCAAGAAGAAATAGGGTAATTTCATATTGCAACTCAAAGTGGTAACCAAGGTGTTTTTGAGATTGTAATAGCAGTTTTAGGATTGCACAATGAAGTTGTAACACAGCTTGATTCTTATTTCTTTTTGCTTTTGATGCTGCAGTCCATGAAAGGATACTTAGGACATATGATGACTTTGTCTGGCCTGTTGATACTTCATTTGTTGGTCGCTTCATTATTGATGTTGAATTTCTTGACTTGAAGATATGCCCTCTGAATGTGAGTTCCTATCCCTGAATAGTTTAACAATATTTGATATTGGAGTACCTAAACAATTATATTTTCTCTTTAGAAGTACAATGGTTTCCCTTTAGGTGGTGTCTTGAAACAACTTTAAGATAATACCTGTAATTCTATAATAGAGATACAGGTCTTGAGAATTGATTTTTAAACTAATTTTTGTACCTGCAAAAACAACACACGCTAGAGGCACAACTTTCCACTATCTTCATCCTTTCTGTCATGAGACAAGAGCCAAACACTACCTTAATATATAAGTAGCAGATGGTTTCCTTAAGATATATATATATATATATATATATATATATATATATATATATATATGACATTCTAAAATCTGAAATCAGTAGCAACCCCTGAAGTTAGTTTGAGTTGCTTGCATAGCATATCATCTAATTCTCTATTGCTTGAATTGATCTTAACCTTTGATGTAGTTCTGGACTACTGCTGCTTAACCACTGTCCTTTTTCTTTTAAACTCAGGGTGGGGAAGCTAGTTCTATATGGCCATCCGAGGGAAAATTGCAATCCATTGCATCTCAAAGTACTCTTAGTTGCCTCTCACGCATGCTTGATGATGCTATTCATGCTGACCTAACCATTATTACAGCTGATGGTACATTGAGAGCTCACAAGGCAATCTTGTCTGCAAGTTCGCCGGTGTTCCAGAGTATGTTTCATCACAACCTGAGGGAGAAAGAGTCATCTACTATCCATATAGAAGACATGTCGCTAGAATCTTGCACGGCTCTTCTAAGATACTTGTATGGAACAATCAAGCAAGACGATTTCTGGAAACACCGGCTTGCATTGCTTGGAGCAGCCAATAAATATGACATCACCGGTCTCAAAGACGTGTGCGAAGACAGTCTGCTGGAAGATCTTAACTCCGGAAATGTTCTCGAGAGGCTCAACGAAGCTTGGCTTTATCAATTACACAAGTTAAAGAAAGGATGCTTGACCTTCTTATTTGACTTCGGAAAGATATATGATGTTAGAGATGAAGTAAACAACTTTTTTCAGCATGCTGATAGGGAGCTAATGATGGAGATGTTTCAGGAAGTGCTCACAGTTTGGAGACCGGTATAAACTAACATGGGAAAACTATTTGCCCCATGAATCTTTGTGAATATGGTAGATTATTCATTATTGTGATACAATAATCATATTTGCTCTTTACCTTTACTTTATCATTTAATAGTTGGTGTTTTTCATATAAATTGTTGATTATCACTACTTTTCGTTAATCACTCTGGAAGTTCCTATGGCTATCATTGTTCACATTCAAATATTTTCAAGTTTTCAAAATATTTACTAAATTTTTAATTGAGAACAATCAAGAGATCTGCTTAGCAGAAATGATGATCAAATTAACTTAATTTTAAGTTGAAACTAATGGTAAAAATAAAATGCTTAAATGAAACAGTTTTATCGCACGCGTAGTTGGCAATTCTCCTTAAAATTGTTGGTTATTCAAATACTAATATTCTAATTACAGTTATGCTATTTGTATGTTAAAGGTTAACTACTAAATTAGTTATCCTACATATAATTAATATATAAGAAGGTATTTAAAGAAATAAAAAATAACACACCAACAAAAAAGAAGTGCCTATTGATTTTCTTTTAGATTTATGAGAATGCTATAAGTGGAGAGTTGGTTAGAGTGTTAATTCTAATGTAAAACAAATAAAAAATATTCATCACCTAATATATTTTGTATATTTATATTATAAGTATAGATATTTGAATATGTAAAATTGAGCGAAAAATTTGGTGATGAGGTTCACTCTCGTGCGAGTATTTGAATCATTTTCTTTATATATATCTATTTAAAAAAAGAATTAGTCATAAAATAAAATTAGAAAAATGAGAATATAATCATTAGGGATTTTAATTATAAAAAAATAATCAATTAAGAGATGCAACCAATATATAATAGGAATTAAATTGTCGATATAAATATTTGAATAAAAATAAACAGGCCTAAATTTTGTGATATGATGCAATTTGATTCATGTTTTTAAATTGGTTCTCCCTTTAAAGGAAGAATCAATCCTCATTCTTGGGTATGTAATAGAAAAAAAATAATAATAAATTAAGTTTTACTTTATCTTTTTATATATAAAAAAAAAGCAGTTAAAAGAAATGATCAAGATACAATGTAATCATATATGGGTAAAATTAGATGTGAAACATGATGATATGACATATTATGATATATTTAATCTTTCAAATAGTTTATCTTAAAATGAATATTAATGAATGAATATAGATAAATGAAAGAGAATTGAGGGTTGTTACGGTGGGTAACCAGAGATTAGTGGGCCGGATGACGTTGGTTGGCCCAAACGCGTGAGGGAGGTGGCTATCGAGTGCACCTGAAACTCGGTGTTCCTCCGTCCGACTTGTGCGTGTGGAAGAATGGGGGGTGGTACCTACAATGACACTCCAATGCCTAAGTTAGCAAGAGTGTGAGCAAGTTGAGAATGTATTGGGACTTAGTGATACCTGAGGGATGTCAGGGTATTTATAGTGGTGAACCAATAACCACCGCTGAAGTAGTGCCACCTTTTTAGGTGGATAACCGTTCCCATATCTTAGGGAGGTTAAGATATGGCTCTACGAAGTGGTTAGAGAGTTTCTAGGGGCAGTTACTCATTCGACTGAGTGTTATCTGCCAGCTAACCCTCGTATCCGACTTCTCTGGAGCAGGTCGTGTTCAGTACCGACTTCTGGGGATGAAGGCTGGTACTGGGGGAGGGCCAACCCCTTTGGGTTGGGCTTCTTTGCTTGGATCCTGGGCCCTATTTATTGGGCCAGGGTATGAACAGTGCCCCTACTCGAGCCCAATTTATTTTTAAGAGTTGGGTTCGAGTATTCAACTCGGAGTCATAGCCGATTTGTGAGAGGACCGACGTAATGGTTTGAAAACCGACGTGATTTTTCGTGACCTTTTGGTTCTGACAGTTACGTCCAATCAAGCGTCGTGTCTGTTAGGGGTGTGCGTAGGGATTTAATAGCCTTGGTAACGGTGCATCTTTATTAATGATTGCCCCGATTTTACCATTATGCCCCTAACGTTCTTATAAATATTTTCCCTCTCTTTCGTTGTTTCGTTTCTGCAATCTTTCAAATTTTTCTTGCATTCGTTCGTGCTGCGTTCTTGCGTTTTCGAAGGCTTTTGCTTCCAACCCTTATTTCCGGATAAAGGTTAGTTCTTTAATATGCCTTTGTAGATAATTTTGATTTGTAGACTTTAGTTTCGCATCCTCCTCCCTTTAGAGACCGTGTTGGTGATTTTTCTTTTCCCCTTGTAGGTTTGTTACCCCTTTTTTATAAAAAGAAATGGCTTCCGTAGATGCTCTCTCTCACTGGGTTGATGTCACGGTCTTAGGGGAGGAGCCCTCAGTCGATTCTGAGTTCATTACCAACCTTCGCACTCATCACAGAATTTGTACTTCTGAGGATGACGAACCAAAATACGAATTGGTAGTCCCGGGTCCTGAAGACCGGGTTTGTTTTGGAAGAGTCGATGAGGCGGCCCCTCATTTTTTCTTTATGTATGAGTGCATGATCACCCGTTTGGGTGTTTTTCTTCCTTTTTCGAATTTTGAGATATCTGTTTTGCGTCACTGTCGAGTCGCTCCCACCCAGCTTCACCCCAACTCTTGGGGTTTTTTGAAAATTTATCAATTTGTCAGCCAGGCTTTAGAGTTCCCGACTTCTTTAAAGATTTTTTTCCATCTTTTTCATATGACAAAACCCTTCAGTGGGCTAAACAATAAACAACAGTGGGTGTCGTTCCGAGCCATACAAGGTCGGAGACTTTTTACCCTTTTTGACGAGTCCTTTCATGACTTCAAGAACTACTTTTTCAAAGTGCAAGCTGTAGAGGGTCACCACCCCTTTTTCCTGGATGATCATTCTTCTCCCCGATTTCCTTTATATTGGCTGGAGGCCTCCCCTTGCGAGAAATATGGTCTGGATGACTTAAATGAGGTAGAAGCAGCCATTGTGGGGTTCCTCCGAGAAGCGTGGGGGAGGGCCCCATACTTGGATACTAAAAAATTTCTCCAGGGGTCGTCGACCTTTGTTCAGTCACAATTAGGTAGCTTTTTGTGTTTCTTGCTTATTTTCGACTTGCAATTTCTTTTACCGACTTTGTCTGATTTTAGCTACCAATTTGTCTTTGCAGAGATGGCGAAGAAAAACGCTCAAGAGTCTTACCAGAGGGTTCAGGAAGCCAAGGCAAAGTCTCGAGCCAGGTCTGGAGGTGTTAGGATGGTTGTCTCTCCCCCTCCTCCTCCTCGGAACGTTGGGACTCCTTCTCAACCTATTGTAATTTCTTCCTCTGCTTCCTCTCTGCCACCCCCTTCCATCCGACCTACTCCCGAACCAGAGCCAAAGAAGCGCAAGACCTTAGAGTCTGGCGCTTCTGGTGAGGCGGACGCTCTTGCGTTCGTCCGAAAGAACATCTATCCTCATGCTCGTATGAGTATGGATGATGTTTCTGTTCGGCACTACCTCACTACTGTGGTTGAGGAGAGTCTCAAGACGGCGGGGGTTTGTGGCAAACTCTTGGATATATTTGAGAAGACTCCCATCAGCTCTTTAGGGACGACCTCGAGGGTCGAGGAGCTGGAGGGTAGGCTTCGTATATATCAGGAGCATGAGAAGGAGTTGGAGGGGAAAGTCGCCAAACTGGAGGGGGAGAGGAACAGCCTCCGAGAGAAGGGGCAGAAGTTGCAAGCCCAATGCAACATGGAGGTGGAGTTGAGGAAGGCAGCGCAAGCCAGCTACAATAGTTTATTTGCTGATCTTGTGTCTGTAAAGAACGACTTACTGAACGCTCGGAAGGCCTACACCGAGTTGGAGGACTCTATTGCGGATGGTGCTGATGAGGCCTGGAGGATTTTCAAGGAACAGGTCGGAGTTATTGCTCCTGACTTGGACCTTTCTCCTTTGGACCCTGATAAGATTGTTATTGATGGTGCCATCGTGGATCCTCCTGCCCCCATAGTGGAATCTGAGTCTGATTTAAAGACTCGGGGGCAGAGGATCGTAGAGTCCCCTCCTCGCTCTAAGGACGCCCCGAGTTCTTCTACCGTTCCTCCGACTTCCTCTTCAACTCCTGCTCCTGGCGTTCCCCCTGACTCTGCTGGTGGTGATCTTCTAAAAAAGTGATTTTGGCTATTGGGGCCCGGCCTGTGGACCCCTCTTTTTAAACTCTTTATATTTATTTGTTGGTGTTTTGAACAATTTTTTGGCCTTTTAAGGCCGTAAACAAAACAGTAATGCCCCTTTTTAATAGGGGTTTAATTTATCATTAAATAAATACCCTTTTTGGATAAGGGTTTTGAGTTACCTTATGCGCGCATGCTTTTCGTGGTTCCTTTGACTCTTTGATCTTTTCTGGAAAAAATCTTTTCTTTGGGATTTGCCTGCTTTTCTGAATTTCCTTGATTCTCAAGGCAGCCTTTTTCTTAGTTTTTCCTTATCTCTTTTTGTTATTCCTAGTACTCAATTTTGTTTTATTGAGTTTTTCGTGACTTAGGCTACTTTTGCGATTCATTTTTAATTTTACTCGGTTTCGCATTCCGCCCTGTGGGTCGGACTGCTCCCGAGTTTATCATGATCGACTTCTATAGCCTCTTTACACCGACTTGTACCTCGTCGTTTTATCCTGACGACCATCTAGATCGGTTCATGGGATTTTTACGTTTTGTCGAGCTTAAATCGGTGCGTTTCGTAGAAAGAAAAATAAAAAGGGAATTTTGAAAGAGATATTTAAAATGAAAGAGTTATTTATTAATTGAGGAGGTACCTTATTGCTACTAAGGGCTTTTGCTAATTTGCTTCCCTTAGCCCCTACTGTGATGCCTCGTTAAAAACCCTTCTTCAGAAAAAACCCTTTGATTCTGGGAAAAAATCATGAAGCTGGGAAAAGAGTACATCAGGGAGTAGAGTTTGCTTTTAACTGTAGTACCTTTTCATATTACAAGCATGCCATGACCTTGGTAACTCGGTGCCGCCTAAGTCGGTCACCTTATAATAGCCTTTTCCTAAGACCTCCTTGATTTTGTATGGTCCTTTCCAATTGGCAGCGAGCTTTCCCTCCCCAGATTTGTTGACCCCAATGTCGTTTCTGATTAAGACTAAGTCATCTGGGGTGAAACTCCTTCGGATGACTTTTTTGTTGTACCTTGTAGTCATCCTTTGTTTCAATGCTGCTTCTCTTATCTGAGCTTCTTCTCGGACTTCAGGGAGCAAGTCGAGCTCTTCTTTATGTCCCTGTATATTCCTGATCTCGTCGTGGAAAATCACTCTTGGGCTTTTCTCATTGACCTCTATTGGGATCATGGCTTCTACGCCATAGACTAGTCGGAAGGGTGTTTCTCCAGTGGCGGATTGGGGAGTTGTTCTGTAAGCCCATAGTACTTGTTGGAGTTCTTCAGCCCAAGCCCCTTTCGCGTCTTGTAACCTTTTCTTCAGCCCTGCCAGAATGACTTTGTTGGCTGCTTCGGCTTGCCCATTGGCTTGTGGGTGTTCCACCGAGGTGAACTGGTGTTTAATTTTCATACTGGCTACCAGGCTTCTAAAGGTGGAGTCGGTGAACTGGGTTCCGTTATCTGTGGTAATGGAATAAGGTATCCCATACCTTGTGATTATATTTTTGTAGAGGAACCTCCGACTTCTCTGTGCAGTGATGGTGGCCAGTGGTTCTGCTTCTATCCACTTTGTGAAGTAATCTATTCCCACTATTAGGTATTTAACTTGTCCTGGCGCCTGGGGAAAAGGACCTAACAAATCCATTCCCCATTTTGCAAAGGGCCATGGAGAAGTGATACTAATGAGCTCTTCTGGGGGAGCCACGTGGAAATTTGCATGCATTTGGCATGGCTGGCACTTTTTCACGAATTCTGTGGCATCTTTCTGTAAGGTTGGCCAGTAAAATCCAGCTCGGATCACTTTCCTGGCCAATGACCTGGCTCCGAGGTGGTTCCCGCAGATTCCGCTATGTACCTCCTCCAACACCTCGGTGGTTTTTAAGGTCGGTACACACTTTAACAATGGTGTTGATATCCCCCTTCTGTAGAGAACATTTTTCACCAAAGTATAGTGTTGTGCTTCCCTTCGGATTTTCTGGGCTTCTTTTTCCTCCTTAGGGAGGATGTCGAATTTTAGGTATTCGACTAAGGGGTTCATCCATCCGAGGTTTAATCCGACCACTTCAAAGACTTCTAGTGTGTCTTCTGTTTTTACCACTGAAGGTTCCTGGAGAGTCTCTTGAATCAAGCTTCTGTTATTTCCTCCTGGCTTGGTACTTGCTAGCTTGGATAGGGCGTCTGCTCTGCTGTTTAGATCCCGAGTTATGTGTTTCACCTCGGTTTCTGCAAAGCGCCCCAGGAGCTCCGAGGCTTTCTCCAAGTACCTTTTCATAGTTGGGTCTTTTGCCTCGTATTCCCCACTTATTTGGGAGGTCACCATCTGGGAGTCGCTGTATACCATCACTTTCGTGGCACCGACTTCTTCAGCCAGCTTCAATCCTGCGATCAAGGCTTCGTATTCTGCCTGATTATTTGAAGCTGGGAATTCGAACTTGAGGGAAACTTCTATCTGGGTTCTCCTTTCATCTACCAATATTATGCCTGCGCCACTTCCTGTTTTATTGGAGGACCCATCCACGTAGAGTTCCCAGGTAGTCGGTTTGTCCTCTTGATCCCCTGCATATTCAGCAATGAAGTCGGCGAGGCACTGGGCTTTAATCGCCGTCCGAGTTTCATACTTTAAGTCGAACTCGGAGAGCTCTATTGCCCATTGTACCATTCTTCCTGCAATATCCGTCTTTTGGAGGATTTGCTTCATGGGTTGGTTCGTGCGGACTCTTATTGTGTGAGCCTGAAAGTAAGGCCGTAGCCTTCGAGAGGCTATTACTAAGGAGTAGGCAAACTTTTCTAATTTGTGGTACCTTAGCTCAGGGCCCTGTAGAACTTTACTGATGAAGTAGATTGGGTGTTGCCTGACCTCCTCTTCTCTTATCAAGGCTGCCGAGACAGCCCTGTCTGCCACGGAGAGGTGTAGGATAAGGTCTTTTCCGGCTATAGGTCGGGTCAAGATAGGAGGTTGGCTCAAAAACTTTTTGAACTCCTGGAACGCCTCCTCGCAGTCGGGGGTCCACTCAAACTGGTGCCCCTTTTTTAGTAGGGAGAACAGTGGAAGGGATCTTAATGCTGATCCTGCCAAAAATCTGGAGAGAGCTGCTAGTCGGCCATTCAGCTGTTGGACTTCTCTCAAACAAGTCGGGCTTTTCATCTCTAGGATAGCTCTACACTTGTCGGGATTGGCTTCGATCCCTCTTTGTGTTAGCATGAATCCTAGAAATTTTCCTGCCTCCACTGCGAAGGCGCACTTTGCAGGGTTTAGTCTCATCCCGTGCAACCTTATGGTATCAAAGACTTGTGAGAGGTCGGATAGGAGGTCGACTTCTTCCTTGGTTTTTACCAGCATATCGTCGACATACGCTTCCATTAAGCTCCCTAAGTGGGGGGCAAACACCTTATTCATCAGCCTCTGATATGTGGCCCCTGCATTTTTCAATCCAAATGGCATGACCACGTAGCAATAGTTGGCTCTGGGCGTGATGAATGATGTTTTTTCCTGGTCTGGTTCATACATCGGGATTTGGTTATACCCTGAGTAGGCGTCCATGAATGACAGGTATTGATACCCCGAGCTAGAGTCCACTAGGGCGTCAATGCTTGGTAGTGGATAAGGGTCCTTGGGACATGCCTTATTTAAGTCGGTGTAGTCGACGCACATTCTCCATTTACCATTTTGTTTTTTGACTAGCACTACATTGGCTAGCCATGTTGGGTATTTGACTTCTCTGATGAAGCCGGCTTCTAGGAGCGCCTGCACTTGCTCTTCTACTACTAGGGCTCGCTCTGGGCCGAGCTTGCGTCTTCTTTGTTGTACAGGTCGGGACCCTGAGTAGACCGAGAGCTTGTGAGACATGAGCTCGGGATCTATCCCAGGCATGTCGGAGGCCTTCCAGGCGAAGAGATCGGAGTTATCTCTTAGGAGCTTAGTCAACCCTTGTCTTAGGGTTTCCCCTAGGTTGGCTCCTATGTGGGTGTTTTTTCCTTCCTCTTCGCCGACCTGAATTTCCTCAGTTTTTCCCCCGGGCTGTGGTCGTAGCTCTTCTTTAACCCTTGCTCCCCCGAGTTCTATTGTGTGGACTTCTCTGCCTTTTCCTCTCAGGTTTAGGCTTTCATTGTAGCACTTCCTTGCCAGCTTCTGATCTCCCCTCACTGTTGCTATTCCCGACGAGGTCGGGAACTTCATGCAGAGGTGGGGCGTCGATACCACCGCTCCGAGTCGATTAAGGGTAGCCCTGCCGATTAAAGCATTATAAGCCGACCCCACGTCGATGACTATGAAGTCTATACTCAGAGTCTTTGATTTTTCCCCCTTTCCAAAGGTGGTATGGAGGGGTAAGAATCCTAGTGGCTTTATTGGCGTGTCACCTAATCCGTACAAGGTGTCGGGGTAGGCTCTTAACTCTTTCTCATCTAAACCTAGTTTGTCGAAAGCGGGCTTGAAGAGGATGTCTGCTGAGCTTCCTTGGTCCACTAGTGTTCTGTGTAAATGGGCATTTGCCAGGATCATGGTAATTACCACTGGGTCATCGTGCCCAGGGATTACTCCTCGCCCGTCTTCCTTTGTGAATGAAATGGTCGGAAGATCGGAGGACCCCTCTTCGACCTGGTAGACTCTCTTGAGATGTCTTTTTCGAGAGGATTTTGTGAGTCCCCCTCCCGCAAATCCTCCTGAGATCATATGGATATGTCTCTCCGGAGTTTGTGGTGGTGGGTCTCTTCTATCCGTATCTTCTCGCTTTCTTTTTCCATGACCGTCCGACCTTTCTATGAGATATCTGTCAAGCCGACCTTCTCTGGCTAGCTTTTCTATCACATTTTTAAGGTCGTAACAGTCGTTTGTGGAGTGTCCATATATCTTATGGTACTCGCAGTAATCACTGCGGCTCCCCCCTTTTTTATTCTTGATGGGTCTGGGGGGAGGCAGCCTTTCAGTATTGCAAATTTCTCTGTATACATCCACTACAGGAACTTTCAATGGAGTATAAGAGTGATATTTTCTTGGCCTATCAAGGCCGAGCTCTTCCTTCTTCTTCGCTTCCCTCTCCCTTTCTTTCGTTGAGGGAGGGTGCCCGATTCGCAAACTCGGGTCTCTTAGCCTAGCGTTTTCTTCCATATTGATGTACCTTTCAGCTCTTTCCTGTACGTCATTTAAAGAGGCGGGGTGTCTTTTTGATATGGACTGTGAGAAGGGACCTTCTCTAAGACCATTGACTAGCCCCATGATGACCGCTTCGGTGGGCAGGTCTTGAATCTCCAAACATGCTTTGTTGAATCTTTCCATATAGGCCCGTAAGGACTCCCCGACCTCCTGTTTTATTCCCAGGAGGCTTGGTGCATGTTTTACTTTGTCCTTCTGGATGGAGAACCTCATCAAGAATTTTCTTGAGAGGTCTTCAAAACTGGTAATTGACCTCGGAGGGAGACTGTCGAACCACTTCATCGCTGCTTTTGACAAGGTTGTCGGGAAAGCTTTGCATCGCGTAGCGTCAGAAGCGTCGGTCAGATACATCCGACTTTTAAAGTTGCTCAGATGATGCTTTGGATCGGTGGTTCCATCGTAGAGGTCCATATCGGGGCTTCTAAAGTTTCTCGGAACTTTTGCCCTCATTATGTCCTCGCTAAACGGATCTTTCTCTCCTAAGGGAGAATCTTCTCTATCGCCTTGGGAATTCCGACCCTTGAGGGAGGATTCTAACTTTAAGAGTTTTCTTTCTAACTCTTTTCGTCGCTCCATCTCCTCTTTTAGGTTCTTTTCAGCTTCCCTTTGTCGTTCCCGCTCCTGTTCTAGCTGCTCGAGGCGGCTATGGATTAGCCCCATAAGCTCACTAGCGAGAGGGGGTCCTTCTTTTTCTGACTCGCGCCCCTCCGAGGAGTTTACCTTCGGATTTTTGATTCCGGAAGTGCCTTCCTTATTTTGATCATTAGCTTCCTGGTGGAGGTTCTGATCTGCTTCATTGTTTCCAGTGTTCAAATTCTCTTGATCAGAATCTGTCTCCACATGACCTTCTTCAGGGGATCTTTCCGCCATCACTGGTTAATCTCTCGGGTCCCCGGCAACGGCGCCAATGTTACGGTGGGTAACCAGAGATTAGTGGGCCGGATGACGTTGGTTGGCCCAAACGCATGAGGGAGGTGGCTATCGAGTGCACCTGAAACTCGGTGTTCCTCCGTCCGACTTGTGCGTGTGGAAGAATGGGGGGTGGTACCTGCAATGACACTCCAATGCCTAAGTTAGCAAGAGTGTGAGCAAGTTGAGAATGTATTGGGACTTAGTGATACCTGAGGGATGTCAGGGTATTTATAGTGGTGAACCAATAACCACCGCTGAAGTAGTGCCACCTTTTTAGGTGGATAACCGTTCCCATATCTTAGGGAGGTTAAGATATGGCTCTACGAAGTGGTTAGAGAGTTTCTAGGGGCAGTTACTCATTCGACTGAGTGTTATCTGCCAGCTAACCCTCGTATCCGACTTCTCTGGAGCAGGTCGTGTTCAGTACCGACTTCTGGGGATGAAGGCTGGTACTGGGGGAGGGCCAACCCCTTTGGGTTGGGCTTCTTTGCTTGGATCCTGGGCCTATTTATTGGGCCAGGGTATGAACAAGGGTGAAACAGTGTCATGGAAATTTGAGCATAGAAGAAGAAGAAAAAAAATTAAAACAGTGAAGAAGAAACAGAAATAAAAAAAAGGGTCAATATTAATGAGATCAATCAACAATTATTATAAAATTTGATGTTAGTTGAGAAAAAATGTGAAAAGTGAATATATAAAGTAATTAAGAAAAATTAATTGTAATATTTAAAATTAATTTTTCATGTTGTTAAAAATTGAGTTATGTGATATATATGTTAATGAGGTTATCAGTGACTAAAAGAATGGGTGGTTGAATCTTAGTTTCTTTTTCTATTGTATAGTACTTTTATTTTCTTACATAAACATAGAAGATATTTTTACTTTTGTCTCGTACCGAGTTGAGAGACATTTTCATTTTGTCTCCTAAGTAACAGAAACAGAATCGAAATAGAAAAGAAGAAAACATCAGATGTATTCTGGTTCAGCTACTTGGTGCAATATAGCCTACATCTAATCTCCATCAGAACTATGATGGAATTTCACTATCTCTTTTTCAATATTACAAACACCAATTCTTTCTTAGGATCTACCCAATTATATCTGGGACAAATCCAGATTCTAACCCCAATCTAAATTTGACTAGACCTCAATCTAGCTTTCAACAGCAAAGTGTTAACCCAACTTGCAAGGAAATTTTCACAGGATTATGACACAAAACAGAAATATGTACAAAGCAAACCTGAGACATCTTATGATTTTTTCTCCTAGTCTTACTCACTGCATTTTACCTCTCATTGGCTTTTTCTTATAAATATCACCATGTTTGTCTTTTACAATGAGACTCAGATAAATCAAAACTAAGAAAAAGAAAATACTTAAAGTACTACATGAAGGAGAAGAACTCTAACAGTTTGGATAGCTATAAGAGTGAACTCTGTGCTTTTCACTTACTCTCTTTACTTTCAACCCTTGGCCGTTCACCCTTAATATAGAAGAGTGAAGTTTCCAAGGCTGAATAAGGTCCAACCTAACACTGTCTTCTTCTCCAACCTCAGAGACTAGCAGCGACTTCAACAGAGAGGAGAGAGAAGATTGAATCTGTTGCATACAACTCACTTTTTCTCTCTCATCCTTTTTCTTCAAACTTCTTCAAAGAGCTTGACTTTGGCTCCAAGTTTTAATTATGAGCGTTGATGAGCTTCTGAACCAAGTTGACTTCATATTCTCCATTGTTACTTCTTTTGTACTTGTGACCTTGTAGTTTCTTTCTTAGTTCCTCGGCATAGCACAAGTGAGGAAAGAAAATTTTTGATGTGCTTGACCGAATGAGATTTACTACTTGACTGAAACCCCCTCCTTTTTTGCTTTGATATGGCAACAATCTTTTTGCCTTTTTTCAAAACCTATCTTTTGTAGTTTTTCATTTTCTCCTTTCTTCTTCTTTGATTGAGTGATGTGACCGAAACAAGAAAGAGAATAGAGAAGTGATGGCTTTTAGTGGAAGTTTTAAAAAACTTAATTGAATTGAATTTGAAGTTCGTTACCAAGAGTGAGAGAACCGTATGAAACTTGTGGTCACTTGGGTTCATTCTTTTAATTCATGGACTTGTGATTGGGCTTGTCTTTTCTTTCTTATTTTAAATTTCAGTCACTATATTTTGGATCAAGTCAAGACAAATTTAAATTGATGGACATGGACTTATTTATTTGTTTATTAGGCCAATATAGAGTTTAGATTACTTTCCTGTGCACCGAACAAAATTCATTAAACAAACAATTTTTCAGCTGAGGCCTTGATTCAATGGCAGCATCACCTGCCTTGCTAGGAGCTGCATCCGGGTTCGAATCCTTAGTGAAGAATATAGAACCCATATTAATAGTGTACCCATATAGTGTGTTGTGTGAGTGTGTAATACATGGGTGTAATACCTAGGATTGGGTTGTCCAATCCACTTGACAAAAAAAAAAAAAAAAAACAAACAATTTGTAATAATAGTTTAATAAACATTTAATTAACATTTTTATAATATTTTACCATTATTTTAATATTAGTTTTTTAAAATCAACCGTTAAGATATTAGCCGAATAAATATTGGTTGAATAGCATGTCTATTTCTAAAATTAATTATTAAAAACAACGGTTTATAATTTTGTAACACTTTAACAAAGAAAATCTATATGTATTATGAATATGTATATTGTATGTATATAATTCTGTTAATGACTAAAATCATCCATTTGTATTCATGCGAGTTAAAATTTTGGAGAAAAATATTTACAACATATTATTGGATAGTCACCAAAAAAAATATTATTGGATAATAGTAGTAAAAAAGCAGGTTAATAAGTTGGAATTATTTGATATAGATATTTGAATTGGGTTCTTATTATTTACATCACATTTAAAAGAAAAATTAGTTTTTTTTTTTTTTGTGTCCATTAGTTGAACCTAGTCAAGATATAATGGAAATTAAATTATGGAAATTGAGATTTTGAATAATAAATAGGGTTGTAAGAAACAAAAATGTAATAGTGATTTCGAATTAATTTATTTAGATTTGTCCATTTAAGAGAATAATAATATAGGTGTTTATCTGATTTAATTTACAATATCTCTATTTTAGCCATTTTATCTATAATTACACCATTGTATTATAACATGTCAATTTTTATTAATCACATATGAATATGTAATATAACTAAAGTTTGTATTTTTTTTTAGTAATTATTAAAAAATATTTATAAAATAATATAATATAGAATAATAAAATATGAGTAATGATTAGGATGCCTAATTTATCATCTTAATACTTAAATGAATAAGAATTTAAATATATGTGTTATTTTCATAAAATATTAAAAAGATAAAAAATAAAAAAATATTTATTTATAAATTAAGAAAATAATTAGAAGGATGAATTAAGACTTTTAATAATTTTTATATAATTAAATAAATTAGTAAAGAATATAAACTTAAAAAATACTAATAGAAATATAAATTGAATAGATATTTTTTTATACATCACATAGGTATATATACTAGTATATAATAAAAAATAATTTGGCCTAATATATAGTAGTCAAGTTGTTCCCAATTTTTTTAAAAAAATCAGTTGTCACGGTAACCAAAAAAAAAAAAAAAGGGACAATCGGATAATGTCTCGAAAGAGTGATAATTTGATAAATAATGTTCAAAATAGTGACATTTCAATGAAAAAGCCAAATAAGAGATATAAAAAAGAATAATGCTATACTATTTAAGTTTTTTTATTAACTAAGTCTAGTAAAATTAGTTTAATATAATAAAAATTAGTTATGATTAGCATCATTCCAAATTTTATTATTTAATTTTATTAGACTTAATTCATAAAAGACTTAAATGTTTAGCATCACTTTATAAAAGAAAGATCAAATCAATAAATATATCAATTTTTTTAGGTTTAATTACTCTATCAGTCCCTATAGTTTCGTAAAATTTTCAATTAGGTTCCTATACTTTTTTACTTTTTAATTAGGTCACTGGCTCACTCCACTAAATTTTTTTTTTCAATTAAGTTCCTCTTAGTAGTAATGGGCTTAATTTTATAGGGACCCAACTAAAAAAAAAAAGAATTGGTACATGGACCTAAATAAAAGGAAAAAAAAAAAGTGTAGGGACCAATTAAAAAAAAATTTGGTGCAAAGACTCAATTAAAAGAAAAAAAGTATAGGGATCTAATTAAAAATTTTACGAAACTATAGGGACCAGCAGAATAATTAAACCATTTTTTTAATATGTATTTTATCTATGTATAATTTAATTTTTTTAATATATATTTTACAATTTTGATTACTCATTATTTTCATATACACATGATATAGATATCTGATTTTCGAAATCATTTAAGTTTCAAAAGGAATAATAATGCATTTATAGTTGAATATTGAATAAATGATTGATCAGCATTAATTTCAATTTTGAATGTTAATCGCGTGATTATTGAGGTTTTCTTTTTAAAAGGAGAAAAAAGGTTCACTTTCAAAACAAAAGGATTAAAATTTGGATCCAAAAATTAAACGTCCACTAAGCAGCAATTAAATTCATGAATCTTTTTCATTAAGATCTATATAACATAGTAACGTAACCTTATTATCTATGTATATATAGTAGTAAAATATTTTTTTTGATTCCTCACAGTATCCTCTAATCTCATAAATTTTTTACGAATCTGAACTCTATTTAATTAAAAAAATGAAATACAGTAAGAAATAATAAAGAAATGGATACGTAAATCTAGGCATGGATGAAGAACAAGTAACATAGAACAAGTGTTGATAATATAAGAGTGATATATAGAGAGTCTCTCTCCGAATATTTTGTATACTCTTTGACTCTCATACAATACATAACACTCAGCATGATGTTGAAGCCATCGTCATGCTTCTACTACTCCTCTCTTCTCCTCCTTCTAACGGCGGCAGCGTTTGTCACCGTCCTCGCCACCGTCACCTACGACGGCAGATCCTTAATTATTGATGGCCAACATAGAATCTTATTCTCCGGTTCTATTCACTATCCTCGCAGCACTCCTGAGGTACCTTCATTCTTTTTGTTATCTAAATTATTTTTCATTAGCAATAATGTAGACTCAATTCTTTTGAATACGTATTTACATTATGTTTATATACGTTTAAATAAGAGTTTTCTTTTTGTATTGTTGTGTGTTTTTTAGCGTTTGAGAACAATGCTAATTCATTGTCTCTCTGTTATTATTAGGCAAGAAAATTTTCAAAGAAAGCATTGATTTACATTTTGTTCTTGCAAGCCTTATTAATATGTTCGATCTTGTCTAAATAATTATTATTCTTCTATTTTTTTTTTACTAAAGATATGAGACTCGAAACCGCAACCTCTTAATTGAGTATGAGGAGACTATGCCATTTGAGCTATTACTCATTGGCAAAAGTTTGGAAGATAGGAGACTCAAACCCACAACCTCTTAATTGAGTATGGGGAGTCTATGCCATTTGAGTTATAACTCATTGGCAATTATTATTCTTCTATGTTATCATCTATTATTAAAATTTAATTTAATGGATTTGATTTTACTCTAAGAAAGAAAAATTGAGTTGCATATACTTATATACTATATAGAGTATGATCATTGATCATATATATATTTTCAACTAGTATGATACATCAAATAAACTAAGATTATACATTTATCTTTAGGCTATTTGAGATTGTAATAGAACATTATATCACTTATTATAAGTTTAATATATCTACTAGTATAAGACATTTATGTATGTAAATACTTAATTTCTTAACTACAATAATATATATAGTGGCATCTGCTGTATATTATGTGCATATATAGTTATCACATGGGGTTGGTGGCCCATGAGAAAGAGGTTGATCTCCATAAAATTATTCTGAACTTTGATCTTTGATCCACGCTATTAAGCTTTATTTTTTTTAATTCAATAATATTTAAAAGACAATAAAAAAATAATTTAAATAGTCTAAAATTGTTTTATTTAATATTTATTAGTTATTGCTAAAATAATTACATAATTTTAGATATAATTAATATATAATTACGAATATTATTATGTCTATAAAATTATAATTATTATGTTATATAAAATAATTTTAGATATTTTCTACTCCTTATCATTAATTATCATTTTTAATTTAGTTGACCACTATGATGTGTGAGTTATTAATTGTGAGCGCATATATATATATATATATATATATATATAAAAGCTCTACATGTTGACATTTATATCTCCAGGCATTATAATGTTTGAGTCAAGCTTATATTGTTAACAATTGCTCGTTCAAATAAAAATGACATATTAGACAAGAGCTTGATATCATGTTCCTCTTTTTTATTTATATTTATATTTACTTATTTTTGGTTGGGTGAGAACTAGGTTTTAAATAACTTATTAATAACATTGTTCCAATATAATAATAAAATAAAGATATTATTTATATATTCTTGAAGCATTTGTTTTCCTAAAAAATATTTTAATTAAAATATATTTAATTAATTTTTCATTCTTTTTACTCTATTTATTTCAAAATAATTATCGACTAATTTGGTACAAAAAAAAAACTAATTAATGTCTTTAAATATCAATCGTACTCTTATATACATTGATTTATTTTAAAAAAATAAATCAGTTTAATCAAAGTGATAATATTTTAAAATAAATAGAAGAACTTAAACTGAATATGGATATCTTTAAATATGTTTAGTTACTCAAATTATTATTGATATTAATTAATTTTTTAACTAGAAACGTCCAATGAAATCCATGTGTTTGCGATAATACATGTATGAATACAGCTCATATCACCAATCATGTTTTAATCATTACAACTAAATTCGAATAACAAATCTTTAAGGAGACAATTCAGACAAATGTCTTTCATACTTTGTACCAATTTTGATTATGTTCAGATTTTTTTTGAAAATATCAATCAATTTTTTTAATTTTAAATTCTAAATTCTTAAATTTTAAATGCTAAAATTCTATAAAAATAAAAGTTAAAAAAATAATTTTACAATAAAAAATTGCCTAATTTAACTAACTAAAAGATAGTTCTTTATATTTTTTTTTAGAAAAAAAATTGTTTGTTGATGTTATGCCAGAGCATACAAAAAATGTTAATTTAGTCACCAAAAAAAAATGTTAATTTGTTGTCAATTTTAATAGATGTGGCCTGATTTAATCACAAAAGCTAAAGAAGGTGGGTTAGATGTCATACAAACTTACGTCTTTTGGAACCTTCATGAGCCTCAACAAGGACAGGTAACCTAAGACTAATAACTAACTAGTGTTCATTATATTTACATATAGAATTAATTATAATTTAATTATTCTGTCAGTCCTTATAGTTTTATTAAATTTTTAATTAGGTTTTTATGCATTTTTTCTTTTCGATTGATTTTCTATACTATATCATATTTTGTAATTAAGTCTCTACTGTGATAAAAACGTTAGAATTAATAGAATATTCTGTTAAGCAAAACAAATATTTCTAACACTTGACTGAATATTCTATATAGTTTAACAGAATATTTTATTAATTTTAACAATTCTGTCACGGTAGGAACTTAGATACAAAATCTAATATGATATAGAAATTTAATTGAAAATTCAATGAAATTATAAGGATCGGTAGAGTAATTAAATTATTAATTATTTATTTTATTTTATGACTTTGTTTTGGCACTTGAATTTGCAGTACAACTTTAGTGGAAGACGTGATTTAGTGAGATTCATTAAGGAAATTCAAGCACAAGGCTTATATGTAACCCTTCGAATTGGACCCTACATTGAGAGTGAATGGACTTATGGGTTAGACCCCTTTTCAAGCTAATATTACTTACCAAAAAATTATATTTTTTAAAAGGTGAAAACTTAGATGCAGTCGACTTCATGTGAAGTTGATAGCTGAGAGCCATTAAATGAATTGACTGATTTGACTAAATTTTCATCTAATGGCTCTCAACTATCAACTTCACGTGAAGTCGACTGCACGTGAATTTTCACATTTTTAAAAATATATATTAACTGGATCTAATGAACTCTTAGCCAAATAATAATCATAATAATAAATACGTGTAATAATTAAGCATATTAAAGAAATTTCTTAATTACTTCTGATTTTGTGGCTGCAGGGGTCTACCATTGTGGTTACATGACATTCCGGGTATTACTTTTAGAACTGATAACAATCAATATAAGGTATTATATATAGTTCTTTAATTTTTATAAATTATAATGGTGAAAATTTAGGTGCAATTAATTTTATATGTGAAGTTAATAATTGAGAACTATTAGATAATAATAATTTAGTCAAACCTATTAAATTATTTAACGACTCTCGTTATCAATTTCATATGAAGTTAACTGGAGCGAATTTTCACCGTAACAATAGTGTGGTTCATATCTTCAATATTTAACTGATAGTAACTTTTTTATTTAAACTTCATATTGGTGTTGACTTGATGCATAGAACATTTTTGTTATAGTAATAGAAGCACTACTCTGACATTCATAATAAGTATTTAATTTGGGAATGATTAATGACAGTTTCACATGCAAAGGTTCGCTGCCAAAATAGTCAACCTGATGAAATCAGCCAATCTTTATGCTTCTCAAGGAGGGCCTATAATACTTTCTCAGGTTCAAATAATTCTAAGTCAACTACAACAACTTCTTGCTAATTTTAAACAAATACTTTAGTAGTATTATACTATTGTTAATCCAAATTGTTGATATAATTGTAGATTGAAAATGAATATGGAAATGTTGAAAAGGCTTATCATGAGCAAGGAAGCTCCTATATTCGTTGGGCTGCTCAAATGGCCGTTGGACTCCATACTGGGGTGCCTTGGATTATGTGCAAGCAAGATGATGCCCCTGATCCAATGGTTACTATTCTATTTAAACGACTATTTAATTTGGTAGAAATTTATATGCAGTTATTTCCATGTGAAGTTAATATTTAAAAATTATTAGATAACTTAACAAATTTTACTAAATTATCATCTAACAGTTTTCAATTATGAACTTCATATAAAAATAACTGCACGACTCGTTTACTAGTTAATTTTTTAAGCAAATTCGACACAAATACTATAGGTACAAGAGAATTTCCTTTTTTTTTGGGGGATTATTATAAACATTTATTAATTAAGTACATTTATTCGCAGATAAATGCTTGCAATGGCATGAGGTGTGGAAAAACATTTAAGGGTCCAAACTCTCCTAACAAGCCTTCTTTATGGACAGAGAATTGGACTAGTTTGTATGTTTCTCTTGCTGAATTCTTCATTGTAATTCACATATCATTTTTGTTTTTATTTTTCTAATGGAAGTAAATTTGATACTATCCAAGTCTCTAACTAGATTAATGCTATTAATTTCATGTCGAAATTTGAAGTTATCAAGCCTTTGGAGAAAAGCCATATCTAAGATCAGCAGAAGACATTGCATATAATGTTGCTCTGTTCATTGCTAAGAAAGGAAGCTATGTCAATTACTACATGGTATCCCACTTGTTACCATTAAAACCATTGCTGCAATTTTTTGCTTACTCAAGCACCATGTATGAATTTCATGCAGTACCATGGAGGAACCAATTTTGACAGAACGGCATCTGCTTATATAATAACGGCTTATTATGATGAAGCTCCATTGGATGAATATGGTAAGTGCAAAACTCTTTTACACCGATGGCGAGTTAAGCTTTGTCATGTCGACGATAGCGGTTGTTAGAGATATAACTATTAATGTTGCATTTTTCTATCAGCTTAAGTTTTTGGAATAAGTAATTTCATGACAGAGTATACGAGTTCTATGTCTGAAGGTCTAGAGTTCGATTCTTAGTGAATCAAAACATAACAGCTTTTGAAATGAATAGTTTCATGACAGCGGTTAACTTTCACGCCTACTATGTTATGCAGGATTGGTTAGGCAACCAAAATGGGGTCATCTAAAGGAGCTACATGCTGCAATCAAGTCATGTTCAGACACTTTACTAAATGGAACTCAAAGCATAATCACTTTGGGTTCCCAGCAACAAGTAGGGAATTTAATACTACAATTCCTGTGTATATTTTAGACTTTTACTCTCTTGGTTATTTTTTATCTGTCACTGTCACATTTTGCTACATCATTGAATCAATATCTTTGAATATAAATAACATGGAACAAAAAGAATGCATGACATACCTTTAAAAGCTTGAATCTTTCAAACAAAATCATTTATTATACCCTTCCTGTTCAGGCTTATGTTTTCAGAAGGAGCTCAAAGGAATGTGCTGCCTTCCTGGAAAATAGTGGTGGAAAGGAATCCACAGTCAAATTTGAGAACATTCCATATGTATTGCCCCCAAGATCAATCAGCATTCTACCAGATTGCAAGAAAGTAACCTTCAATTCAGGCAAGGTAAAGAAAATAGTGCTCAACAATGAACTAATCCATGTGATCTCTTTTTATTTGTCACTGTGAGAGTGACAAATAAAACTGACTGATGAAAGAGAACAAAAGAAGTATCAATTCCAGTAATTTTAAGAAAGAGCTTCTACCATTGTTCTTTGCATTAATTCAATGAAGTGATAGAAATTTCTCATGCTTTCTATGTTGCTTTTGAAGGTAAGCACACAAAACAATGCCAGAGTGAGAGCAATGATACCACAGTTAAAGTTCAATACAGCTGAAAGATGGAAAGTATATACAGAAGCCATCCCTAACTTTGATGATACAACATTAAGAGCAAATAAACTATTAGACCAAATCAGCACAGTAAAAGATACATCTGATTACTTGTGGTACACTTTTAGGTAAATAGCAACATAATAGTTAGTGATAAATGCTTGCAATTAAACATGTTTACAATGTTCTCTACTAAGATGTTTGTTCACTCCTTGCTTGTGTAGGTTTAATGACAAAGCTCCTATTGTTCAATCCTTGCTTAGTGTATTAAGTCAAGGGCATGTTTTGCATGCATTCATCAATGGAGTTTTAGTAGGTAAGCTCTAAACAGTGAATGTTATTGTTTCTTTTATTTGATTTTCCACGGTATTTTTCAACTCGCCAGACCAATAACTAATTCGTCGTGGATCAGAACTCTATTTAAGAGTTTGTCGCTGGTCAATGAGTTGATGCATGTACAAGGCGGGATTTGAACTCCGACACTTGCTTAAGCAGACTAACCTTTTGTACTCTATATGTAATCATCTCTAGGCTCTGCACATGGGACACATGACAGTAGATCTTTTGTCACAGAATGCAAAGTAAATCTGACAAATGGAATGAACGTCTCCTTACTAAGTGCAACTGTTGGAATGCCTGTAACTGTCTTAACTTTTTCATACTTCTTTTCTATACATTCATCATCATCAACCAAGAAAGATGTTTGATTGACATGAAAATGTGCATTCATTTCTGCATGAAGGCTTCAGGAGCATATCTAGAGAGCAAAGTTGCTGGTTTGCGTTCAGTAAAAGTTCAAGGCAGAGATTTCACTAATCAAGCATGGGGATATCAGGTGATTATGCATATGCTACTATAAAGATGTTGAGTTAAATTTCTCCACATGGTGCATGCTAATGTTAAGTATTTTCAATGAAGGTTGGCCTGCAAGGAGAGAAACTGCAAATCTATACAGATATTGGATCAAGTAAAGTTCAGTGGGGAAATTTTCAAAGTTCTGTGAAACCACTCACATGGTACCAGGTATAGTTTAGTAATTTTTTAAACTTAAGGGTTCGCTAAAGAGGAATGTTAGGAGCCAGCAATTTTGGTGTTTTGTAACCATTAATTGGCCATCAATAGTGTTTTTAATGGTGTGAGATTACATCTAATGGTAGAAAATTACTCACTTTTGTTTTGATGGTTAAGTGCTGGCCAAAAAATACAAAAATTGCTGGTCCCTAGATTTTTTCTTCGCTAAATTTTTTACTCAACTTCCAAAGAGCATAACTGCTCGGCAATAAGCTATAAATATTCCACTTATTTTACATAAGACATCGTACGGACTCATTTATCATCTACTGAAACCAGATCTAACAGTAGATGATGAATGAGTCTGCACGTTATCTAATGTAAAATGAGTGGACATAGCATAACATAACGTAACTAATTTTATTTCCCTGGTGCAGACTACATTTGATGCACCAGCAGGCAAAGATCCTGTAGTGCTTAACCTTGGTTCTATGGGAAAGGGAGAAGCTTGGGTTAATGGCCAAGGTATTGGTCGATATTGGTTATCTTTTCACACAGAAAACGGGGATCCTTCACAAACATGGTAAGTTGCTATGCCACGCTTCTTTATTTTTCCCTCCTCATGTTCCTATATTCCAATATTACTTGTGACATAAATGCATATATATAAAAGGAGGGATTACAATAGAACATAATTGTCTTATTATTCAAAGCACAAAAGATGACACCATCTCAATTCATCAAACATGTAGATTTTTCTATAAGAAGTGCCCTGTGTCTACTATCTAGTATTTAACTTTCCGCTTTCCTCATTGCTTTGAAATTTGGGTTTTACTTTTACACCACTATTATGAAAAAAGATCTTCCAAACTTTGGAGAATGGTAGAATTTTACTTTCCGCTTTCCCACTCTGCCCTCGTTTGGTAAAGTTTTTATTTTTCGAACACTATTTATAAAAGTTAGTTTTTAAAAGATAACTTTTAAAAATGGTAGTATTTAACTATTTATGTTTGGTAATTTAAATTAAAAATAGTTCTTAATAAACACAAGCAACAGCAAATATGTTTAGTGAAATAGCTTTTAAAATTTAAAAATACTATAATAAACATTTATGTAAGAATTAGATTTAAATATTAATTAATAAATGATGTTATATTAGATTTTTTAATTTTGATAAGTATAAGCTATTTTTAAAAAACTTCATCTTATGTGCTTCTCCTATCTTTTAAAGCTGTAAACACAAATACATAATATTTTTTATTTACCAAATGCAAAATAAAAAATTTATGCTTTTAAACCTTACTAAACCAAGCCTTTCTCATTTTAAGGAGCTTGTTTCACTATTTATATAAGTATTTGTAAAATTATATAACATAATTAACCCATTTATTGGATGTCAAGCTTGTATTTACTAACTTTTTTCATTCAGGTATCATATACCACGATCCATCCTAAAATCTACTGGGAATCTACTAGTTCTATTTGAAGAAGAAACTGGGAACCCACTGGAAATTACTCTAGACACAGTTATATATAAGTGAAAGATCACACAGCATGAGTAAAAGAGGAATTGTCTTCCTTTAATCATAGTTATTATATAGGAAACAGCAGATATCATAGGTACTTCAGGGAGAGTGCAAATATATATATATATATTTGCATGGCCCAAATTTAGATATTTATCCCACAAATTTGATTATGTGAAAATGCAACCATTCTCTTGCAAGCTGAAACACTTGAAATTCTTAAATAGTTTAGCATAAATGAGAGCTATAAAAAAAAGCTAAGGTTTTACACATAAGATTAAAATGTATTTGGTACTTGATAATGACCAAGATAATACAATTAGTAAGTAGTCATGAGAGAATACCAGAATTCAAGAATAGCAATTTATGATAGATGAAGCATGATCTTACTTGTAGCACTATTTGAAGCACAATAGATGTGCTGAAGAAAACATAATAGTTCCTATTACTTATCTCATAACAAGCAACAACGAAAAAAGTTTTACTAACACTTAGATTTGGTTTGGTAAAATTTTTAGTTTTTAAAAATAATTTATAAAAACTAATTTTTAAAATATAATTTTTTAAAAAGGTAACATCTATTTTTGGTAAATAAATTAAAAATAAATTTTAATAATTACAAATAACAATAAATATATTTAGTAAAATAATTTTTAAAATTTAAAGATACTATAATAGATATTAATGTAAAAATTAAATTTAAATATTAATTAATAAATAAAATTATATTAGACTTTTTAATTTTGATAAGAGTAATGCTAGGTAATCAAAATATTATAGACAATAAATAAAAATACATGATCAATAATATTTACACTTATAAATGTGAATCATTCTCTAAATTTAATTGACACAATTAATTTCTTTCTATAAATATCTTCTCTCATTTAATTATACTAAAAGTCAATTCTAACTTTAATATAAATTAAATCTCAAATTTTCATTATTATTACATTCATAATTATATATATTTTTCCAAATAGAAATTTTAAATTTTGATATTTTTAATCCTAAAAAAACTCAAATCATCTCAATACATTTTATAAAAAATAAAAATATCTTATATTTAATTAGTCTCTATTTATTAAAAATGTCCAAAATTATTAGTTTTTAACCTACAAAATAAAATAATAAATAATAAATTAACACCAATTCATTAATTATAGATATTATGTGTTTAAAATTATAGATGTTATATATATAAAATTATAGATGTTAAATTAAAAAATTTTAGCAATTTTTACTATACAACTTATATTTTACATATAGACTGTTAAAAAATAATAATTGAAATATAAACAAAAATTAAGAAATAAATTTTTAAAAATAATTATTAACTCATTACATTAAAATCAATAAATAAGCATACATATAAATATTAAATTAAAATATTAAAATAATTAAAATTATGATCCATTAGTGCACATATGAGATAATAATTTAAAAAATACAATATGACACATTGTTTGAAATTTGATAATATTAATTGTAAAAATTTATTAATTATGGATATCATATATATGAAATTATAAATGTTATAAGTATAAGTCACCAAAAAAAACGAAAGTCACCAAAAAAAATAAATGTTATAAGTATGAAATTATGGAAGTTATTAATATAAAATTATGGATATTATGTGTAAGAACTTATGAATGTTATAAGTAAATTTGTCAATTGAATAAATTAATTTAAGTATTTGATATTTTTCTAAATCCAATTATGATAAAATTTGAAAACATTTATGTTAAAAAATAAGAATAAATTATCATTCTACTTTGAAAAACACGAAACAAATATTGTGTAAGTGAGACAATAAATTAATGATTACAAAAAAAATTAACTAAAATTAATGATAATTAAAATTTAGATTACTCCAACCTTTACAATATTACATAGATGCAGTGAAATAATATAGAAAAAATAAATTAGTGGGAGGTTACAAGTAAAAATCAATTAACATTAATGACGGCAACGAGTTATAGCTCAAATGACACCGTCTTCACAAAAAATAAAATAAAATAACATTAATGACATTCAAAATATATTATTATGATTAGTTTTTAATGCAATAGTATATATAAAAATTAAATTATAAAAGGTCTCATTAATATATGATATGTTACATCCTAATAATTAGGAATATAATCTGATAAGTTGAGTGATAAGAGAGTGAGATAAAAAATCAAAATATAAAAAAATGGAAAAGTATGATGAAGAGCCAATGTAATTGCTCTACAATGTGTACAATAAGGATAATTTTGTAATTAAAATCAAATGATAATTAAAGTAATTAATTATTATTTATTTCAAATTTCAAATTCGAATGAAATTAGGATTCTCCCTTTATTGTTACCTCTTTCATCTAACCCTCCCTCTCCTTTTGACCTAGTAGAAACCCCCTCCCCTAATTTGACCAAGCAGCCACCAAAGAGAGCCCCACCGCCGGCGCTGGAGAACCAACCTCCATGTAGTCCGCTGCAACCTGAGCAGTCGGCGCTACCCAACTGATCCTCCTGCACGATTGGAGTCTTTCCTTCATGCTTGGTGTTCGCTGCTGCCATCGTCCCCCTCGTGCTATCGTCGAGCGTCGGTCGTTGACTAGGAGCTCCCCGTCGCTGTCGCCTGGCCGCCAGACATCTGCACGCCCGTGTGGACCTGTGTCGCACCATACTCATCTCTGAACGTCGCGTCTTCTTTGCGCTGTCTGTGGTGTACCATCAACGAATCAAACGCCACCGTTCCCTCTGCCTGATCGTGACGCTTCTCTTCGTCCCCCTCTTGGGCTACAAAAGGTCAGTATAAAGCTATCGTTCTACTCTATAGTGTATGTTTGTTTGACACCTAGGTTTCAGATGTTCTTTGATTAGGTGTATGTTGATTTTGAAGTTTATGGTGGTGCAATGGGATTGAGTTCTTGCTGTTTATATATGGTGGGGCTCCATACCAGACTCAGGAGAGTAAGCTTAGGAGAGGTGTTGATATTGTTGTTGGCACTCCAGGTCGCGTGAAAGTATTGCCTTTATAATATTTGTTGGTTTCATATAATGGTTTTTCATTTTTGCAATATGATTCATACCTATTGCCAATGTTGATAGTAGAAGCTTCAGTCTATTTAATGGCTATTGTTGATTTTATATAGGATCATATAGAGAGGGAAAATGTTGACCTGAGCCAGCTAAAGTTCCGTGTCCTTGATGAGGCTAATGAGATGCTCAGAATGGGTTTTGTTGAAGAGGTGGAACTAATTCTAGGTATTTGGTTTGGTTTTTGCCTCTTTGGCCAAATTTTATTTTTTTAAATCTATAATTTATAAATTATTTGAGGCCACTGATGTTTCATGCCAGTGTTTGATTTTTTACTCTGTAGTTTTCTTCTTTTTTCAGTATAACAATGGTCCTTGATTTTTATAGGCAAGGTACAAGATGTTAGCAAAGTTCAGACACTTCTTTTCAGTGCTACTTTGCCAGAATTGGGTTAAGCATGCATGTTTTGTCATCATCCTATGTTTCAGTACTATTTTGCTAGCCATTTTTTGGGTAAAAAACCTAACAATGATACAAAAAAGGGTGCAGTCAAAGAATTCAATACCAAACCAGCAGAATAGAGAGCCACCTCAAGAGAAGGTATTTGACATAACAATTGATCCAAGATGAAAGAGGGAACATGATCATGCTAATTTGTTACATTATATTTTTTGTTGTTTAGTTTAGGTGTGATTGTAACAATCTTTTTTGTTTTGAACACTGTATTGTGCTAATTAAGTGTGGAATATTGCAGATCATTATTTACATTTAGATATCAAGTTTGATGAACTAGCCTTCACCAGTGATTGTAGTTGGTTACTTTAATTTCTCACACAAAATTTTAAACTGTTCATTTATTAATTTTCATATTATATAAATTTGTATCTTTAAATTAAGGTAAAAAATGACAATTTTTTTGTGCCATCAAAATTTTTATGCATATGCCTCAGTTTTGTTTTTTGGTTTCATATCTTCTCTAGTGATATAATTCTCACTATCTTTCTTTTCTATCTTTTCTTGCATTAAAACCCATGCAATATGCTAAATTTCATTAGCATGAGCATTAGTGCAGAGTGTAGAGATTATTTTAAATTAAAGAAAGAAGATTATTAAGTTTCTAAAAAATTATGTTCAATTCTAACCCGTAAGTATGTGCCTCGTGCCAAAGTATGTTCATTTTACTAAGACGGACTGAGAGTTCAATAATAAGTTGTATAGGGATTGAGATACACCATGTATTATACTTTAAGCCATTTAAATTAAGACGGATGTTCATTTTACTATAATAACGGATGGTTCTATCTATTCTAAAGTGGATGGTTATTTTGGATATACTATTTGTAGTACAATTTATTACCCTATTGTGTTAACGTAAACAAAAAAATTAAAAGAAAAACTGAAATAGGCTGGATGTTCATTTTAGGGGTAAGTACGATTTTGGTCCCTTAAGTTTAGTGCCAGAATCGAATTCGTCCCTCTTGTTATTTTGTCATTAAAATCGTCCTTAATGTTTTTTTCGTATTAAAATCGTCCTTTTTATTAAAATTTTTAATTTAATACCTAAACTACCCCTATTCCTATTTTAATAATAAAAATTATAAAATTAAAAAAAAAAAAAACAAAACGCGTTTGGGGAGGAGGGGGGAAGAAAACGCGTGGGTGGGTGAGGGGGGAGGGAGATGGCGCCGGGGAGGGGAGGGGAAGGGAGCGGGGGAGGGGGATGGCGCCGGGGAGGGAGCTGCTCACGTTGCTGCCGTCAGACCCTGTCGCCGCCGTTCGTGCTTCAGTCGCCGCTGCTGGTCGCCGCCTCACCGCTGCTGCTCGTCGCCTCTGCTTCTTGCTTCGTCTTCTGCTTCTTCTTCTTCTTCTTCTTCTTCTTCCCTTCTTCTTCTTCTTCTTATTATTATTGTTGTTGCTGATTTGTTGCTGATTTGTGGAATATTATTGTTGTTTTCTGTTTCTGATTTGTTGATTTGGGTGAGGGGGAGACGGGGAGGGGGAGGTGACGCGGGGTGGGGGTGGAGGTGTTGGAAAGGGAAGACGGGGAGAGGGGGGGTGACGCGGGGTGGGGGTGGGGGTGCTGGGAAGGGAAGACGGGGAGAGGGGGGGTGACGCCGGGTGGGGGTGGGGGTGCTGGGAAGGGAAGACGGGGAGGGGGGTGACGCCGGGTGGGGGTGGGGGTGCTGGGAAGGGAAGACGGGGAGAGGGGGGGTGACGCCGGGTGGGGGTGGGGGTGGGGGTGCTGGGAAGGGAAGAAGGGGAGGGGAGGGGGAGGGGAGGCAGGGAGGGGGAGGGGGAGGGGAAGGGGAAAGGGGGGGGGGGGGGACGACGGCAGCGTTGATGGTGGTGCTGGTGGTGCTGCGATGGTGTTGGTGGAGGTTGTGGCGATGGTGTTGGTGTTGGTGGTGGTGGTGGTGGAGGAAGTAATTATGTTGGTAGTGGTGAGGGTATTTTTGTCCAAAAAAAATAAAAAGGACGATTTTAATACGAAAAAAAACATTAAGGACGATTTTAATGGCAAAATAACAAGAGGGACGAATTCGATTCTGACACTAAACTTAAGGGACCAAAATCGTACTTACCCCTTCATTTTATTAGGTAGGCTAGTGGTTATTTTCATTCTAATTTGGATGTTTAATTGATTTGGATTGAATTTAACATAATTTTGCCTGATTAAAAGATTCTGTTAAAAATATTGTGAGCATGGAGTCTATTATAATTTGAAATTTTACTAACACGTTTAATTCTGTTTAAGTTAGTCATTTTTTAAAAATTTAAACTAATAAATTATAAAATATGTCACTATTAGATTAAGTGTCCAATAAATTAAAAAATTAATCAATGTGTCTAATAGCAAGAATTCTTAGTGTAATTGATTAATACAATAAGAATTCTTGCTGTTTATATTGCTCTTATCCATTGAATTTTCTTTTTCGCATCAATGATTGAGATAAATTATGTACTATACTTTAAGCCATTTAAACTAAGGCGGATGTTCATTTTAGTATGATTACGGATGGTTCTTTTCATTCTAAAGTGGATGATTACTTTGGGTATACCATTTGTAGTATAATTTATGATTACTTTGGGTATAAAATCACAAATCTAAACAATTTAAGAAAACAATCAGTAATTTGTGCGCAACTAAATACGTGCTCAAGTGTTCAACAAACTCACAATCCATAGAGTATATGATGCAAAAAAATCAATTACTTAGAAAAAAAAAACATGCAAAAAAATCAATTACTTAAAAAAAAAGAAATCGCTAGAATGAAAACCAACCATCCGGATAAAGTGAGCCTGTAAAGTTCCTCCTTATGTCTTCACCCTTGAAACTCAAGAATACATCATAGGACCATCCACGGCCATAGGATGAAGTCTTTCCATACAACATCATGGCCACAAATTAGAACCAAAAGTGATGTTTATTGTAAAAGAAAAAAGAGATGATAAATTATCTATCAACAACCGGAAAGTAACAGTACAAACAAATAACAAAAGGCTATGAATTGATTAAATGAACAGACTTCAACAATGTTAATTATTATCAAATGTTGAAACTCTCAAGTTACTATTGACTTTGTTGAAGAACCAAAATTGTAAATAGAGACTTAAAACTTTTGATGGTGTAAATTGACTGACTCTAAATGATTCCTAAGATTAACTTACCCCTAAAAAGCAGACAAATATTGCTTCATTAACTAACATAAAGCTGTAATATTTCCATGTTCCTAGATGGATAGACCCAATCTTCAACAAAACTTGTGCTTTGAAGGACTCGTTTCGCAAGCTTTTGACCATTCAACTTCAATATTAGTTTCTGTTACAAATTCCCATTCTTACTCAGCTTTCAACCTTGGCAGTTTATTCCTCAAAGGTAAATCAGAGAGTCCGAGAGTCCGACTCGGCCAACTATAAACATAACAATCTAGCAGGTAAATCAGATTCACACAAAGCAAAAATATGGCACACCTAAATAGCAAAGTAATAAGTGCAATTCAACGATCCAGTTATTTATTGAATTCACCATATGTTCCATCAAACATTAGCTTATTCAAAGAAGCTTTCAACATAATAACAACAAACTAGCATTCATGATCATCAAAGTCAATCCTCCAAATGTCCCTATAGTAACCATCTCTACTTAAGAGAAAAACCTTATTCAAGCAAGCATAAAATCAACGATGAAAACCAACCATCCGATTACATACAGAAGTAAGCATCGAATAAGCAAAGGATATATCAAACAGACCAACCATCCAATACCCTACTAAAGTAACAATCCAATAAGGTTAAACAAAAAATTAATATGCTAGGAGAAGGAGCACATCCATCAACATTCTTGTTTGCACTGAAAAAGAAAGGGTTTTGCATCCTACGATAATACCCATAACGCGAAAGGATTTCCTGAGTAGGTATTTAATTGGAATTTACCCAAAATATTTACCTCGCATTCTTATTTTTCTATGATTCTAAGTTTCTAAATCTACCAAAAGAAGCAGGCAACCTGCAGCCAAATAACATCATTAATACCATAATCTTACCTTTCAATCGATGTAACTTTACTTATTAGAGCTAGATGGCCTCAGAAGAAAATTCTGATGCATAAAAGCCGAAAAGAAATTATTGGCATTGAAGATTTTAGCTTATTTCTAATTTCTGATATGCTTCAGAAGATTTATCACATCTAAGCCCACTTTTAAAGTGATTCTTCACCAAGTTATTGATTTATAATACAAAACAAGTAAAATAATGGATTGTGACTCAAGAGAAAATAAAATTCAGATTTATCCAATATTTCCTCTAAAAGTAGTAGTCAATTTCATGAAACTAGTATATAGAGGAATAAAAGGATGCTCTTACCTACGAAATTTCATACATCCACTTTCAAACCGTGGATTATAATTACATTGGAAGATTTGTAACTAATGCCTCCAAGTGGCACCCAAAGCACTTCAGGAATTCACTGGATACAAAAAAAAAAAAAAACAAAAAAAAACAAAAAGCATAAGGATGTAATCACCAACCGTACATGTAAACCCATTTTCTTTTTTCCATGCAAGTGATAATTTTCAGCAGGAATTTAGTTGGTTCCGGAGACCTGGTCAATCAATTACAACCACAACAATCATCAAGGTGAATTATTTTCATACAATGCAACAACATGGCAGCCCCATAAAGCAATTTTTACAGCCATAAAAAGCCATCCGAATAGATAATAAATTAGCCATCCATTTCAGTTAAAATCGGTTCTAACTACCTCAGATCATAACCTTGTTTGAGCATCATGCATGCATTTGTTTACTTAACAAAAACACACCATAAAAACGGGAAAAAAAACATCAAACCTCAACGGATTCAAAGAAGCGTTCAACATAATAACACCAATCTAGCATTCACGATCATAATAATCAATCCTTTAAATGTCTCTATAGTAACCATCTTTACTTAAGATAAAAACCTTATTCAAGCAAGCATAACATCAACTATGAAAACCAACCATCCAATTACATACTAAAGTAACGATCTAATTAAATAAGCGCAAGATCTATCATAAAGACCAACCATCCAATACCCTACTAAAGTAACCATCCAAATGGCTTAACAAAAATATTAATATACTAAAAGGAGGAGCACAGCCGTCAATATTCATGTTTGCACTGAAAAAGAAAGGGTTTTGCATCCTACAATAATACCCATATTGCAAAAGGATTCCCTCAGCATGAATTTACTTGGTCCCGGAGACCGGGTCGATCAATTACAACCACAACAATCATCAATGTAAACTATTTTCACACAATGCATCAACTTGGCAGCCCCATAAAGCAATTTTTTACATCCAGAAACAACCATCCGAATAAATAAATAATAAATTAGCCATCCAATTCAGATCATAATCCGGTTTGAGCATCTTAAATGCATTTGTTTACTTAACAAACACAAACCAAATAAAAAGGAAAGAAAAATAAAACACATCAAATGTATTCAAATAAGCCTTGAACATAATAACATCAAACTAGCATTCACGATCATTAAAATCAATTCTCCAAATGTTCCTGTAGTAACATCGTCTATCAAAACCAACCATCTGATTACATACTGAAGTAACCATTCAATTAAATAAGCGCAAGATCTATGAAAAGACCAACTATCCAACACCCTACTAAAGTAATCATCCAATAAGGGTAAACCAAACATCAACAATGGTCAGCTAGTTTACGGCACATTGCATGCAAAGGTCTGCACGGGGAGGGAAAAAATTTAAAATTTTTCTACTATATAAACAAGATTACCAAACTTTTTCGACCATTCCCGCACTAAAGTTAAATCAATTACAACATTCTCAACCAACATGATATTCCACATGCTCCAGGATACTAAACTTGCACCTAATGCTTTTTCACCATGTAGAATCAATCATATCAGTAACAAAATCTGTCTCTAGAACAACATGCAACAGCAATGATGATCATGAAATGAAGAACTTAACCCACTTACCGTGGATGGTTGACGACGTTCTGGTTATGATGTTCGTGGTGGTCCCGATGAATGGTCTACGATCAGGCAGCGAAACAAGGGTCGGATCCTCCGCTGTGAACAGTGCGATGGGGATGCTGCAGGCCACAACGTTCGAGCAAGGAGACTAGGTACTGCTGCTCAGTTCGGCAGTGACGAGTCACTAGGTTGTAGTTCGGGTCGGAGGAGTTACGCGTGGAGGCTGGGCTGCAGTGACGGTGGGATGTGCAATGGCGACAGGGCGAACGAGTTGCGGCCAGTGAGGAAGGATGCTCGCGAAGAAGGGTCGGCGTCCGGGGTTGCCGGTTTCAGCACACACGGCTGGGCAGCGTCCGGGGTCTGCGAAGCGAATGGGAGGGGTTTTGGGGGGAAAGCTAACCGTGAGAGCAAAAGGGTTTGGGTTAATAAGGAAAAAATTGAAAATAGGGATAAATTGGTGGTAGAGTAAATTAAAACTGACCAGGCCATTTGAAATTAGGGTAAATGAGGATTAATTTATTCTTTTAATTTAAATTGGACTAAATAAATAGTCCATTGTAACCATTGTATAGATACCTCATTGTTTCCCTAGGAGGACTCTAAAAAAACTATATAAATGAAGTCAAATTAAGAAATTTTTGACTAGTTATGAATGAATTATTTTGATTCTCAAACTTTTTCTTTTCAATAAATACCAACTAATTTTTAAAATTTTTTCTCTTAAATACTTTTAAAAGCACCCCTAATTTTTAAAAACTCTAAACACAAGTATATAAACTTTTTAATTTATCAAACATAAGATAAGATGCTTGTACAAAAATACAAGCATTACCAAACCAAACCTAAATATCATGCATGTGATGTTTTAGACATCAATGAGTAAGCTTCATAGACTTCAAAATCATGTCCATTAAAGAACATTAGACATAAGAACATTTAAGAGCGAAAACGTGTATATAAATCGCAGCAAAACCCAACTTCCTTTATTTCTTTCTTTCTTTTTTATTTTATTTCTCAGTACTTAGGCTAGAGTTTTAATCTGCAGAAATTAAAATCAAAGCAAATAATCAATTAGCAAGACAAAGATGGCCAGAAAAATAAATGAATCCTTTTTACTTCATAACACTACAAGAATATAACCGATTAGTTATCCCAAAAATAGTTGTAAAATCATCACTAATTTGACGCAAAATATAATTTGTAACGGATTAGTTACTGCCTAGCAACTAATACTTTCCTCACTAATTACAAGTCGCATATCAGTGAGGTAAACACAATAGTTGCTAATTCATCGGAAAGTTTTTTAGTTATTGAATAGATAGTCATAAATCCATCGCTAAAGTAAAAGTTAATTCCATAAAAGAAATAGCCTAAAAGGTAGTCACTAATTAGCGACAAACTCTACTGCAGCAGAATCATCACTAAATCCAAGCTAACTTCGTAGACAAAATTAGGGGTGTTCACGGTGCGGTTTGGATCGGTTTTGAGTAAAAAATTCATCCGATCCGAACATTAATTTAACTTGTGGTGCGGTTTGGATTGGATACTTTTTTTAAAAAAATTTGATCTAATCCGATCTAATTTCAAGCGGTTTGAATTAGATTGGATTTACGGTTTTATAAATTAAAAATATTAAATACATATAACAAGTCTCAACATCAAATTTTAAATAATCAAAAATGACATAATAAGTCTCAACAATATTTTAAAAAGTCAACAATAACATAACAATAAAAATAAAATTATAGGTTAGTTAAAATAAATAAATAAATAATATTTTGAACATAAAATATTTATTAAATAATAATAATACATGAATAATATAAAAATGTATAAAAACTTGAACATGTTAAAAGTATAATTGTAAATATAATAATAAAATAATAATATTGTAGCACATTGTGCGGTTTGGATTGGATTGGATCGGTTATGAAAAGTAGATCCGAAATCCAATCCGATCCAACGGTTTGCAAAAAATAGAATCCAATCGAATCCAAATTAGTGCGGTTTTAATCGATTTTTTATTTGAATTGGATTGGATGAACGGTTTAACTTGGATCGGTTTGGATTTGAACACCCCTAGACAAAATGGAATTCTTAGTTGACACTAATTAGCAAGGAATTTTTCCGAACCTAATTCGTCGCAAGTTGTCTGCTAATATGATCGTAAATCTGTCACATTTTGTAGCAAATTTATAGCTAATCTTTGAAAATCCTTAATCAGATTTGTAGGAATTTTGTCGCTAAACCAAAGCTATTCTAAATGAGAAAGTAGAGTCATGAAGTAATCGCTAATTTGCTAGGAAATAATATGTAGTCAATTAGTTGCAATACTATCACAAATATCATCACAAATTCCTTTTAAACTAATAATAAATCGATAGGTATCTCATAAATATTTCAGTCGTAATAGAATCTTTAATTTGTCACCATCATCACAACGAGTATGTCACTATATTAAAATAAACAGTATATGAAAGACAAAATCTCAATTTTATTCTACTTGGATAAATATTATCAAATTAAAATATTTCAAATATACTATTATGTAATGATTTCTAATTCACATGTCAAAATATGAAAAGATAATTAAATAAGTCCTCTAGAGGAAATACATGACTTATGCATCCTCAATCTTTTCTAATGGCTCCCTTGTCTCAGGGTACCTCTTCAGCTCCGAGATCTTCATATGCTCTAACAAGTTTCCAATCAACTTGAGATGCTGTGCAAATTGCCTGCAGTTCTTATGCATCCTCACTGTGCTCGCCGCTTTCACAATCAACCCAATCAAACGAACTGCATCTAGACCAGTTAACTGAGCCACATTTGCAATTTTTCCCATATGATTCCAAGGAGACGTCATTGCTTTGCTCCCTCGAAAATAAAAATCAACCCTAAATTACAGATATGTAAGCCTCAGCTCAAATTTTTAATTTCCATAATTACTTTTTTGTTTTTCAAATTGGAAATTGCAAAATATGAATAGTGTTCATTCATTTATTTTTTCCTACCTCTGTTTAGTGGTTAAGCAAATAATAACATTGAGTTCCTTAAGCTTTTGATGGTTGAAAATGATTATGTGAAGAAGCAAGAAAATTCTTCAACAATGGAGGACTTTGTGTGCCGGATCAAGCCTCCTTCTGGAAAATGTTTTTCAGAGACAGCATTAACCCTACAAGATTTGAATAATAAGAGACAAGAGCACTGCAAAACATAGTAAACATTCTTTCTTTTTTTTAAAAAAAAAAATAAAAATATTAATAGTAATAATTAACATTAAACTATAGAAGAAGAAGAAGAAAAAATAGTAACTCAGAACTTCAAATACATGCTAGCTAGCTCTAGGTTATTATCCTAATGCATATTAGTCTGCATAAGTTGCCACAGAATTGATTAAATTGTCAATAAATTACAGAGGAATGGATTAAGATATCAGAGACTAATGTAGAATAAGAATAAGAATAAGATACCTCTGGAGCCATCCAATATGAACTTCTCTTTAAAGAGAGATTACCTTTATATCCAGTAAGCTGTGTAACATCGAGGTTCAAAATTATTTTCATCAAATATAAAGATAACGGTTAAATAATGGAAGTGCAACAAAATGAATAAATAAATAAAAATATTCTAAGTAGTTTAGATATTCAAACTAATCAATAGGTTACACTTAAAGAAGCATCTCATTTCAACTACATATAAAAACATCATATCATGGATAAACATAATTTAAGAAAAGAAAACTAATATATAAAAAAATGAGATGTACATATCAAACCTCATTCTCATATGCAGTGCATTTAGCACTGAATCACACTCAATAGAGCTTTAAAATGCAACAAGCAACAACATCTACCAATTTGAAGCAAGGAGAATTAACAAAGCACATTTATTTTTTAAAATTTACCTGTGATTTCGTGTATGTATCTTTAGTGATGTAGCATAATTTCTACACATTTGAGGGTTAATTTCCTCATACTTCTTGAGCATTGAGAAGTGAAAAGTAATAATTAATTAATTAATTAGTTAGAATTATGAAGTTTGATAAGATATATCATAAAGAAAGGCGTTGAATGAATACCTACGATGCAATGAGCATATAGAAAACACCGATAAACTAAAACACCGATCATGGAGAAGCAGAGTTTACAGATAAGAATTTATCAATGTATGAAATGGAGAGAAAAAGAATCTCTACTGCACACAACACATCACTAATTGCTTTATTTTCATGAAAGTTCTAAGTATAACAGTTTTGACCACTAACATGAATTCAAGTATATTGAGAGTTGAAGAACTTGTCAAGATCTATCAACTTCTTCCTCCTCCCTGAAGAAGTAAGTTTAGTTAGGCAGAGAAAAAGAAATAGTGAAGGTAATTGGAAGTATTATGAAAAATTTAGCAGTAAATTGATTGAACCGGAAGCATTCTCAGCCAACTCCAACACCTACAATAACTATGAATCCAATGTTAAGTTTCCCAAATTGAGATTCCACCAACAATAATTGAATTACAAGCCCTAAAATTGACATCATTTAGTGATTAAAGCACAGACCGACGAATACACAATAACAATAAAACATTGCAGTGATTTTATAGGATTATAATTAATTAAGCAGTAATTTCTCATCAAAGAAGAAAAAATTTCATTACCAGAATTTCACATCAACTTCAACCATAACAAAGCAGAGTAAAACAGCGAACCTATCTGTGATGGAAAGACCGAAAGAGCACGAGCACCACGGGGAGCAGAGCATATCAGCATCCAGCCAGGGGCAAAGCAAAACGCTGCAAGTAGAAGAAGGAGAGCAAATTGGAATCGAGCAGAGCAAAATTCAGAAGCTCAAAATGTAGAGCAGCGACGAACAATGGTGCGTAAGCAGCGACGAGAACGATGACGCCACGAGCAGTGATGAGAACGACGGCGACGCGAGCAGAGAGGAACACAACTTCACAAGCAACGATGAGGAAATCGAGAGCAGCGATGAGGACTACAAAGACAGAAGAGTAAATCGCGCAATGAAATTTCGAAATGGGTTGGGGTTAGGGTTCTAATTGAAAATAAGGCTTGGATTTTGTTTTGAACTCAGTAAGGATTTGAATCGGTAAATAACATGTAAACTATAAAGATGTATTTGTGCTAAGTTAAAGAAAGAAAAAAGTAATTTTTGTTAAAATATTTGGAGAAAAAGTCAAAATTTTAGGGAAAATTTTTTAATTTATTTTTGGCAACATTTATAATGGGAAGCTTATTAAAAATTTAAGAACAACACTTATAAAGTGTGATATACAAATATCACAAATGTTGCTTGTTTAATTTACAAAAACAATACTTCTTACATGTACTTTAATCGATCAAAAGAAACATTTATGGTATGTAATTAAAAAAGAGTTGCAATAGCTTTATTTTTGTGTAACAAATATTAAGTGTTGTCTTTAATTGATTTAGACAACACTTTTTAAGTGTTATTTGCAGTATATGTTGCGATAGATAAAAAATGCTGTAGGAAAATAAGTATTTTTTTTTTCAAAAGTCAATCTAAACTGACTCTATGACTGCGTTTGGTTCTGAGAACTAGACAAGACAAGACAATGAAAATAAGACACAAAGAACATACACACAAAAATTAATGTTGTATTTTATTTGGTGATAAATTAGAACAATTTATGAAAGTCTAATTTATTTTCTATTTTTCATTCAAAAATCTGGGAAGAAAAATAGAACAATAAAAAAATATAATTAGAAAAAATTAATACGAATAATAAAAGAATTAAAAAATAAAAAATAAGTTGTGTCTCTTAGCTTATTAATGTTTCTGTGTTCTTTCTGGCAGGATGGACACAAAATACACTAATTCAGTGTCTCTAGACACAATGTCTGTGTCTATGTCTCATCTGTCAAATACGACTTTGTGTCTCAATGTCCCTGTCTTAATATCTTGTGCCTATAAATAAACGCATCCTAGGTTACTCTTCAAAAGCGTTCTTTTTTGTTAGAAAAGTGTATCCATAAATATTAAGATAAGGATACGCTTTATAAGTAATCTTTTTAATATCTAAGGAGACACTTTTCAAGTGATGCCATAATTGTGTTTCTTATTCTCTTATAAAAGGGTAACACAAAGAAAAGCGTAATAGGCTACACTTTCTAAATGTAGCTTAAAAAAAGTATTGCTGAATGGGTGATTTTCTTATAGTGCGTGTTACTTTTTTTTAGGGGTTAGTCGGATTTTAAGTTGGGTCCACAAAATAAGAAAATATATACTAGCTTATTTTTAAAAAAAAGGCATCCATTTGGCCCAGAAGTCAGCCAGCTTAATTCGCTATTTTTTATGGTTAATCGAGCTAAGTTGCTTAGGCTTGTATTTTTACAAGTTTGATTTTAGAGTCAAATACACACGATTTTAGGACTTTAATTATTGTCTCGTTTAAAATAGTTTTAGATTAGTGACAAAATTGTGACAAATTATATTATCGTGCTTGGCAAATTTGCTTCAAACTTTTCATGAATTTTCTATGGATTTATATAGAGGTTAGCGATTAGTAACAACATGAAACAAGGATAGAATAAGGATTAACATTTTTTTCACAAATTAGTAGCAACATGAAATAAGTGAGGAAAGTCTATCAGTTGTTAAGCAGTCGCTAATTCCTTACTAAATAAGCTTTTGATTAGTGACTCAATTGCGACCAGTTACTTCTAACATTTTCTCGATTAGCTTTGGATTTGTTATAACTCTGCGACGGATTTCCAACGAGATTAGCGAGTAATTGCTACAAAATAGGTAGGATATAGCTTTTGCTTTGCAACAAGATTGTAGTTGCCAAGTCGCTCGCTAAATTAAACTTGCGACAACTTAGCGACAAATGTATTTTGCCTGCTAATCAACTTGAAATCAGCGAACGAAGTGTGTCGGTTGTTAAACGGTCGCAAATTTCTCGCTACTTAGGTCCTAGGCGCTCAAAATCTGTATCTCCACTTTAGCGACTAATTAGCAAGGAACACTTCCCTAACTAAATGATTTATCCATTGTGACAAGTTAGCAACGATTGTTTTCTGTCGCTACCCTAATTTTGAATTTTACAATATTATGCGACAAATTAGCGAGAAACTAGTTGCTCACTAAAAATAAAAACTTTGGTGACAAATTAGCTAGGAAATTGTCCATCGTAAAAGGCATTTCAAGTCTTTGTGATAGATTAGGTAGTAACATTGTTCCTCACTAATTAACCTTTTTGCACAAAGTTTATTTAGTGACGAACTAGTGTGTGAATTGTTTCTCGCTAATTGTATATCAAACACCTGCGACGGAATAGTGACAACAATATTCCTCGCTACTTTACTTTATTTGATTGAACCCCTAAGTGACTGATTTGCTAGAACATTGTCACTCACTAATTAATTTGTGACAAATTAGTGAGGAAATTTTTTCGCTCTTTTTTTAGCTACAAAAGTATATTTGCGAGAAACAAACTTACTCGTGAATCTCTCGCTAATCAGTCGTTTTTCTCAAGTTCGGATATTTTGTGACCGCTCATTAATTTTGTCGTTAGTGCGTCATTAATTCCTCGCAAGTTAGTGACGGATTAATGATAAAAAAATATTTCTCGCAAAAATTTATCGCTAATTTGTCAAATTCTTGTAGTGATAATAGTGAATCAGAAAGATGCAATCTATCAATTAAAAGAGATTATTTTGAAGCTAGCAAAAAAATGCAAATGCTATGCAACAACAAGTTTACCATATATGTCCACACCATAACAACGTGCCTCTAGCACTAATAGGCATCATCTTCCGTCCCGGCACGTGATATCATAATCCTCAACAACAAATTGTCTCACTTAATATTCTCAATCCATGTTATCTCTAATTCTCACTTTTTGTTGTAGATGTTCTGCATATATAAGATAATAGGAGACACAGTTAAAAATGGACGTTTTTCTTTATTATTAATTGAAAGAGATAATATAAAAATTTTATATTCAGTTTGTGGATAACTCTATATTTTTTGTCCTTTGGAAAAAAAGACTATTAAAATTAGAAGAAATTATTACAGTGTTTTAAGTTGATATTTAGTCTAAGTTTTAATTTTAATAAATCTACCTTGATTCTGGTTGATTGTAAATAAGGATTGACACAAAAAATGTGTAGTTTATTGGATTGTAAAAAAGCATTGCTACCAGTTAAAAACTTTCGAATATATCTAAGAGTTAATCTAAGGCTTCTCAAGATATAAAAATTGGTAATAGTTAAGGTAGAAAAAAAAGTCAGTTTATGAAAAGCCAATAACTTGATTATTAAATATGTTCTTAATAGCTTGATTATTTGTATTAGCTTGTACAAAATATCAAAAGCAGTGGCAAAGAAGTTGATTTTGTTGCAGAAAAAATTTCTATAGAGTAAGAAGGATAGAAAGAATGGGATACTTTTAGTGAAGTGGAAAGTAGTGCAGGCTCCAAAGAAACTAGGAGATTTGGAAGTTGGGGATGCGGTTATTCGAAATATAGCTCTCTTGTTTAAGTAGTGATATCGCTTTTTAAAAGAAGATTGTCCGTTATGAAAAAAGATTATGTGATCATGTAATTATTTAATTCTTAATGAGATGTTGACTATTTCTATAAGAAGAGTCTATGAAAATATATTTGTCAATTATATATAAATGAGAAACACGTGAGAAAATAAGATGATCAGTTATTTGTCTATAGAATTAGCGGATGGAAGAAGAATCCAATTCTAATTGATTATAATGTGGTGCTTTAAAAGATACACTTCCAAGACTTTTTCGGTTTCGAACCAAAGAGAATTGATAGTGGATATGAAATTTTCAATAAAAGTGAGAACTATTTCCATAGGAGTTGGAACTAGTTAACTAGCTTCATAGGATTTTACAAGTCAAATTAATAACATAATGGATTGAGTTGCATAAAAAATTGATAAAAGAAAGACGTGTACTTTACTAACTCGTTTGTACAGGTGTTGTAAGAAGAAACTCTTCCCGAAGACATAACTAGTTACTGCTTCATTAAAGCTATATGGAAAGGATTGATGTCACCAAGGGTTGAATTATTTACATAGTTTGATTTGATAGGAAGGTAAATACTAAAATTGTATAAATCATGTGTTATTGAACAGAATGATAATATTTATGTATTATATAAAAAATGTTGAAAATTGTTATCTCATGTTTTTTGGTTGTGAGTGTATTTGCCATATATGGTGTGTTTGGTTAAATGTCTTTGGTAGACCTTGGATTGTTCTAAGTATAATCAAGCAACACTTTAAAAGTTGGACATAATTACTATATAGGAAGAAAGAGAAAAAAAATGATTGATTAGATTCTTTAGCGTCATTTGGAATGTTTGGTTGAAAAAAAAATCTTCCAAAACAGAGAATCACGGATATTATTAATAGGTCATCTAAAAGCTATCAACAGTAAAGTGGTGTTGATCTATTCTATTGTTGATGATAATGTGAAAGATAATAATGAGTTACGTCTTTTAGTTTGATTTTAACTTTATTTTCTACTTTTTAAGCTTTACCTTATTGTGTTTAAGTTCTTTATTTAAAAAAAAAGAGTAATGCTACATGGCCAGCACTTAGCCAGCAATAATTTGCACCTATATTTACATACGTTTTGCATACAAGAAGTATTATAATTTGCACTTATATTTACTAGAGTTTTGTACACATGACTCAATACAGTTTGCACCTATAAATCAATACAATTTGCACTCACATTTTTTAGAATTTGCACACATAAATTAGTAAAATGACAGTTTAGTATTTGTGCTGACCAAATGATGGTAAAAAATACTAAAAGTTGCTGGGTCCCAAGAGTTTCTAAAAAAAAAATCTAACATATAACTCTTCATGTGGAATAGAAACTAAAAAGTATTTATAAATTTGATTAATTAATATTATTAATATTAATAAAAAATTATTAACCGTTCATACATCGTCACTTATAATAACAATACATAATATTGTTTGGCTAAAGGGACACAACTTATGATTCATGAATATTGATACGGACACGAGACATGACACGATATGAAATACACAGACATGTGAATTTTAAAATTTATAAGACATGGAACATACATATATATATCAAATATAAAGTTTTTTTTTGATAAATCGTATGATATTTATTTTATTAATATTAAAATATAAATTAATTTTTTTATTATTTTTAATATCTTATTTCAATTACATATAGTATTTAAAATATTTTTTGTTTTGATAAATAATAATATATACTATTTCCAAATTTATTTCAAGAATACATGTTATGAATAAAACCGTACACACTAATATGTGCTGGTATTTAGATATGTCTAAGAGTGTCGGAGAAATTTTTTATTTTTTGTTAAGACATAGTTGAACACAATAGACACGCATGTCGAACAAGTGTCGTGTTCGAAATATGTCAGAGACACAAATATGGCAACTCAGCGAAGTGTTCGTGATGATTAAAATATTATACCTATTGGCAATAGAAAGGCTACAATAATTTATGTATGTGACAAATTATAATTGCTGTGTGCAATATATATAAATAAACCCTTGTCTACTGATATGACAGTTATACATCAGTTATAGAGCTATAACTCGACCATAAACGTTACAGATCGGCCATTAAAAACGGCACTAAAATGTCATGTATGGTTTTACTCCCCAATCAAAATACAATTACTTGGAATCACAATGGTCATTCCTCAGCTCTTAATAAAAGGGAATGGTAAGAAGTTAATGAGATATAACATTTTTTGAAGAAAGAACCTATTACTCACTTATTCACTTGAGCATCGGAGTGCCTTTTGCAGGTACCCACCCCCTTGTTTTTCTCGTTTTCGACGTATACCTCATCTTGACGAAAGAGCTTACAAGCATTCATCGAAGGACGAGCTATCATCGGCATAACTAGGCAAGAACAATTGGCATCCACCGTGGGGCCATGGGATAACAACCTTTTTTCCAATTGGCCCCAGAATGCCCTTTCTTGACCATGGCTGACCAACTTCCTCCCTCACCCTCCGAACTTCTTTGAATGGTGACTGAGCTGCAACAAGCCAATCAGCGCATGGTGACAGAAAATTAGCGAATGGCAAACCAAATAGCTGAGCTAACCAATGCTCAGATTGAGCATAATAATGGTCACACCGAACAACAAGAGGATGAAGAGGACAACTCTGACCCAACGCATGTAGGACGAGGACTCTTTATGGCACAATGATGACGAGGATGAGTTGGACAACGCTGTACGCCCCTTTACGGCCAATGTTATGAATTTCAAACTGCCTAGAAACTTCACCTTGCCACTCACCCTGACTCCCTACGATGGCATGAGAGATCCGAAAAAACACATCCAGAAATTCCGATCTATGATGATCGTTAACGGTGCCTCTGATCCTATTTTATGTCGTTGTTTTCCTACCTTTTTAGATGGTCTTGCACTTGATTGGTTTCTTCTTTGCTTGCAGATTCCATTTCGTACTTTCAAGAGCTCGCCAACAATTCAAAGATCAGTTCACTGCGTCTTCAATCTATCTCCACGATTCTGACTATTTGAACACCATTAAGCAAGGACAGCATGAAAGTCTGAAAGACTATATTACTCGCTTCACCAAAGTTGCGATGACAATTCCAGACCTCCACCCCGAGGTACATCTACATGCCATAAAAAGCGGACTACGTCCCGAAAAATTCCAAGAAACGATCATAGTTGCAAAACCAAAAACCTTGGCCAAGTTTCGAGAGAAGGTTAAAGGCCAAATGGAAATTGAGGAGTTAAGAAAAGCCAAAAAATCCAACAAAAATTCAACCAATAAAAAAGATGACAAAGGTCGAGATAGCCAGAGGCCTTCTCGATTAGTGCCGCGGTATGATTTATATACATAGTTCAACACTAGACCGGAGGACATCATCAAGGAAATATTGAACTCAAAATTAATTAAACCTCATCGGAAGGTCAGAACCTACCAAGATACAAAGAACATTGACAAAACCAAGTACTGTACTTTTCACCAGAAGCACGGACATACAACTGACGAGTGTGTCATAGCCAAAGATTTGCTCGAACGCTTAGCTCGGTAAGGACATTTGGATAAATACATCGGAGGCTACATTTAGAAGTGAAACACCCATAACTTTGACTTATCTTTTGTAGGTCAATCTTCTCGGGACAAAGACAGAGCTCATACAGCTCAACCTAATCAACCCTGTGGAGTGATCAACTGCATCTCCGGAGGCTTCACCGGAGGCGGACAAACAAGCTCCGCTCGCAAGTGCACATACCGAGCCATGCTCACAGTGGAAAGCACACCCAGTGATCATCAAGCAGTACCGAACTTACCAGAAATGATTTTCCAACCATCCAATTTTAACTCAACCGAGCTTAATTTAGACAACCCAGATATTATCTCCCTTCAAATGGGATATCTAATAGTTCGGAAGGTGCTACTAGACCCCAGAAGCAGTGCTGATGTCTAGTTTTATTCTACATTTCAAAAGATGAAGTTAAGCAACAACATACTCCAACCATCAACTGGCGACTTCGTCGGCTTCTCAGGCGAATGAGTACCCGTGCTAGGTTCAGTGTGGTTACAAACCACACTTGGTGAGAACTCTCTATCTAAAACCCAAGATGTGCAGTATCTTATGGTTGATTGTTTCAGTCCATATAATCTGATACTTGGCAGACCTTTTTTGAATAAGTTCAGTGCAATTGTATCTACAATTCATCTTTATGTGAAGTTTTATGTGTAGGATAATCTTGTCGCTACAGTTCACAATGACCACTCGAAGCTCGGCATTGTTATAACATCAGTCTGAAGCTGCCAAACAGAGATAGAGGAACACAAGTCAATGCCATCCACAAATTCATTGACCTCCATCCTTTGGCCGAACTACACCCCCGCACTGAGCTTCAAGACCGACTGACACCAAACGAAGAACTAACAAAAGTTAACTTAACTAACAATCCAAAAAATTTCACTTTTGTAGGGTCAACCATTCATGGAGCTGAAAGGGAAAAGCTTGTTCAGTTCCTCCAACAACATGCTGACCTCTTTTCATGGACACCAGCAGACATGCCAGGATTGATCCATCAGTAATATCTCATAATCTGGCTATAAACCTGTCAGTCTGACCTATAGCCCAGAAAAAACGCAACCTTGGAACAAAAAAGAAGCAAGCATCCACGAAAGAAACCAAGAAGCTCATCGATACAAACTTCATCCGATAGATCAGATTCACAACATGGTTAGCCAATGTTGTCATGGTAAAGAAACATAACGGTAAATGGCACATGTGGGTTGACTTTACTGATTTAAATAAAGCATGCCCTAAAGATGCATACCATTTACCCTCTATTGATGCTTTAGTTGACAACTCTTCTGGTTTTGGAATTTTAAGTTTCATGGATGCATATTATGGTTATAACCAGATCCTCATGCATCCATCAGACCAAGAAAAAACAGCTTTCATAACAGAATATGGTAACTATTATTATAAAGTTATGCTTTTTGGCCTTAAGAATGCAGGAGCAACATATCAAAGACTCATGGACAAGGTCTTCGCCAAACAAATAGGCTAGAATGTCGAGGTATACGACGATGACATGGTCACAAGAACAACAGTCGGCAAATCTCATGTAGACGACCTTGCCGAGATTTTCAGACAAATACGAAAATACAATATGAGGTTGAATCCTGAGAAATGTGCTTTTGGTGTTCAAGGAGGAAAATTCCTCGGCTTTATGTTAACTAGCCGAGGAATAGAAGTAAACCCTGAAAAGTGCAGAGCTGTTTTAGAGATGCAAAGTCCTCAATCGATCAAAGAAGTCTAAAGACTCATAGGGAGGCTCGCTGCTTTGTCTAGATTCTTACCCTATCTAGCTTCTAAATCTTTTTACTTTTTTCAGTCACTAAAGAAGAAAAACAAATTTAAATGGGACAATGAATGCGAAAATGCTTTTTTAGATTTAAAGAACATACTTTCAAAACCTCATATTTTACAAAAGCCTTAGTTTGGAGAACAGCGTTACCTTTATCTGTCTATAACTAACTCAGCAATAAGTTATGTTCTTGTTACAGAAAGGAACAAAATCCAACAACCTATGTATTTCACAATCAAATCTTTGCAGAATGCCGAGCTTCGCTACCCAAAAGTAGAAAAGCTCACTCTCACACTAATCTTCTTGGCCAGACGTCTTCGACCTTACTTTCAGAGCCACACCATCAACGTCCGGACCAACCAGCCACTAAGACAAGTACTTACAAAGCCCAAGCTAGCTGGTAGATTAATAAAGTGGTCCATCAAACTATCAGAGTTTGATATCAATTACCAATCCAGAGGATCTATCAAATCACAATACCTGGCTGACTCCTTACTAGTAGTACAATTAGTAAACGAAACTTTTCAAGTAAAAGATCCTCTTTTAGCAAAATACTTAAATATTGTCAAAACATTGATAGCTCATTTTTCAAATTTCAAAATACATCATATTCCAGGAGAACAAAACCATCGAGCAGACATCTTGTCCAAGCTCGCTAGCACGCAATCACATAACATTACTCTTCTACAATCTACTCTAATTGCACCAAGCATTAATAACATTTGCAAAGACCTTGACAAGGATGAATGGTGGTAGCCTTACATCCATTACCTAAAAACAGGACAAATTCCTCCTGAAATCACTAATCTGAGAAAATTTAGGAGACAATCCTCATTTTTTACTTTGTTACATAATAATCTGTACAGGCGAGGCTATACTCAACCTCTTTTAAAATGTCTAAACAGGTCGGAAGCCAATCTTGCTCTAGTAGAAGTTCACGAAGGAATTTGTGGGAGACACATAGGAGCAAGGAGCTTATCCTCTAAAATACTCCGAGCAGGATTTTTCTGGCCGATCTTAAACAAAGACTGCCAGCAAAAGGTAAAAACCTGCAAAAAATGCCAACAATATGCTCCGATCATACACGCCCCGGCCGAATTGTTACATAATTGCAGGTATGTTGGCCATTCTATCAATGGAGGATTGATATCCTCGGACCTTTTTCTATTGGACCAGGACAGGTAAAATTTTTAGTTGTAACAATTGACTACTTTTCAAAATGGGTTGCATCACAACCATTAGCAAAAATCACATCAAAACAAATGATTTCATTTATTTGGAAGAACTTTATATGTAAATTTGGTATCCCCTACCACATTATTACTGACAACGGTCGCCAGTTCGCCAACCTAAATTTCAAATCTTTCTTGCAGAACTTGAAAATCAGACAACACTTTTCCTCGGTAGAACATCCGCAGACCAACGAATTAGCTGAGGCCACCAAAAAAGTTGTCCTACATGCCTTAAGAAATAAGCTAGATGATGCCAAAGGACTCTGGGCGGAGCTTATACCAGAAATACTATGGGGATATAACACCACCACCTACTCTACAACAAAAGAAACCCCTTTTTCGCTTAGTCTATGGCTCCGAGGCAATGATCCCTTTGGAGATCTCTCTATCTTCTCTAAGGACACAAGCAACCAACCATGATGAAGCTCGGCGCACAGAACTAGACTTAATCGAAGAAATCTAAGATATAACCTCTATCCAACATCGAGCAATGCAACAGAGCATTGCTAAAAAATATAATTAGAAAGTTCACCCTCGCTCATTCCAGGTCAGAGATTTTGTGCTCAGGAAAACCGAACAAGCCAGACGACCTCCATCCCATGGGAATCTCACAGCTAAATGGGAAGGTCCATTCAGAATTCTAGAAGTACTCAGAAAATGAGCTTATAAACTCAAAACCTTAGATGGTACTCTATTACATAACTCTTGGAACATTTCTTTTTTAAAGCATTATTACAGCTAAAAAGACAGGGATAGTCCTGTACTCTTTTTCCTACTCACAAGATTTTTTCTGAAGCGGGTTTTGCTTGGAGAGATTTTAACGAGGCAAGCCTACCTGCACCTTTGTAATTAAAGGTCATATGAATACAATATTTTGGATAGGTAAAGGCCGAACTATGATTATTCTACTATTTATTACAATTTCTCTACTGTTATAGCAACTTCTGATGCAGATCTATACAAATGACTTAAAGTCACAACAACTTTTTCACCTGAACAATTGAACAACTGACCACATTCATCCATTCACGATACATAAGCAAATCAAAGTCGCATCATTTTTCACATGCGCAAATAACACAAAATTACAAATCACCATCAAAGGTGACCAAACGAGTCATACTCATACAAACAAATCTATTTTCAACAAATCAATCCCAAAACAGGGAACAAATCACCAATGGCAGGTTCAAACACTTGGCCACATCAGATCTCAAACACAAACGAGACACTCTCGTTCAATTCATCAAATTCCTAAATAAACAAGGATATACATACCAAAGGCAAGTTATGCCCAAAATCAAACTACCATATTACAAAACAAAGTAAAAAATTTGCACAAATCAAAACAGTTTGCAAACAGTTCCTCACTACAATGTTTTCAAAACAAACCTAATCACAATATTGTCTATTACAAAATCCAAAATTGGCAAACAAATATAAGTTAAAAATCAGAAACAGGTTCACTTCAAATTTTCACCTTCTTCCTCCATACCTTTATCGCCGTCCATAAGTGCACCATCTCGCACTACCTTACCAAGCTCCATTTGTTAATAATCCACGTCAGGAGAAATAAATTTTGCCTGCGTCACTGCACGCTCAAATCCCTCTGCAAAAGTATCAAGAATTTCGATCTCTTTGTTCTTCTCCATCTCTTTCATTTTCACTGTTACCTCAATCACTTGACCCCTCATCAGCAAAAGTTCTTCATCCTTCTTCCTTAGTGTCTCTACGTCTTTCTTATCTTCGCTCTTCTTCGACTTCATATCTCTTTCAAGTCATGCTGCTCTTTTAAACCAAACAATTTCCCACTCTTGTCCAAAAGCTTCTTATGCTGAACTTCTCGAGTACGCCCAATACTAGAGCTCCTCAACAAGAGCTCGGTCAAAGGGAGATTACAGAACTTCATTAGCTACCACCATAAAAGGGAATTTTTTATCCCAAACAAAAGAACCATTACCATCCTTGGCGAATCCATTTAGTTTCTCCTGATTCGTAACAAAACTGAGAATTCCTCCAAAGAAATTTCCCCGTCCTTCTCAATAACCTCATCACCGAGGTTAACCAGATTAGTTTTTCTTCACGGGGCTGGTTGATCAACTCCCCCCCCCCCCGCCATCAACCTTTTCCGGATTCGAAGACGACCCTTCCTTATCCAAATTCTTCGTCTTCAATCGAGCCCTGAAGTTCTAGGTAGAAACACCAAGATACTTGCCACCTACAAATAAAACCACCAAACGTCAAACAAAAGACCACATCTACAAGCAAAAATAGCAAATAATCACATTCTTACCAATATAGTTAATCACCGATGCCCTATCTTCTTCCCAGGGAAGCAACTCAAAAACAGATATCATATCCCCTCTGTCAACAAATTCAATGAGATATGTTATTATGCACTCATCCCGAGGAGAAATATACTCCTGACCTAATAACTGTTGTGGTTGAGAACACCAATACAAAGGAAATTTCTCACCTAAGTGCTCGTCCAAATAAAAAGGGAAATCCTCATCAACAACTTTCACTTTCAAAAACAGCTCTTTAAAGTCTTTAAACGAAGACTTATAGATCTTAAAAACCTCAAACCCAGGAGAACTGTTCAAGTTCACCCACACTCCTTTCCAAACCGTCTTAGCTTGAAAAAGAGAGAAAAACAGTTTCAGAGATGGTTTAATCTCCAAAAATTCTATCAAAATACCTAAGCTTCTAAGGAAAGCCCATCCATTCAGATGGAGTTGAGATGGAGCACAATTAAACTGCTTCAAAACATCACACTTGAAGCATGTAAAAGGCAACTTCACACGCAACTCTTCAAGAACACAGTTGTACATATAAAAATATTCAAAATCTCTTTTTCTATGAAACACTCGTTCAACCCTTGTGCATGGAAGTAACTCTATACGACACCCAACCCTCACTATCTTAAACACATCAATTTCGCCTACACTCTCCTTATCAGTAAACAATGAGCCACGAATCTTAACATCCTCATTAACCCAGTCATATGAATCATCATCCTCAGTTTTGGAAACACCCTTTCCCTTCTTGTCCCCTATTGTTACCCAAAGCAAAAAGAAGGAAGGCGAAACAGCAAGTTAAACGCAAATAAAAAGAAAGCTAACCTCTTTTACTCATCCTTGGCCCTTCAAATCCATGTTTTCAATAAAACCCAAAAAGCCATAATTAAAGACTTACAAGTTTCCAAAAGATTTAATAAATCCACTTTCTCTTTTCAGTTACAAAGAAATCTCAACCGTTGTTTACAAACAACAGCCAACGGTAATAAAGCCACATCGAAAATCACCACTAGCTTTTAATGACAAGACACTTCATTTTCTTTTAAAAAAATTAAAACAGTCACATTTATTGACAACCCCTTTTTTAATAAAACATGTTGATCTGGGGGCTCCTTACCATCATCAAAACACCGAGTTATAAATCATTCCTGAAAAGCTCAACCTGTTTCATAAAAAATACTACCAGGTCAAGCTTGGAGGCTATGATATGACCGTTATACATCGGTTACAAAGCTATAACTCGGCCACAAACATTACAGATTGGCCATTAAAAACCGGACCAAAACGTCAGGTATGGTTTTACTCCCTAATCAAAATACAATTACTCGGAATCACCACGGTCATTCCTCACCTCTTAATAAAAGGGAATGGTAAGAAGTTTATGAGATATAACATTTTTTGAAGAAAGAACTTATTACTCACTTACTCACTTGAGCGTTGGAGTGCCTTTTGCAGGTACCCACCCCCTTGTTTTTCTCATTTCCAACGTATACCTCATCTTGACAAAAGAGCTTACAAACGTTCCTCGGATGACGAGCTATACATCGGCAGAACCAGGCAAAAACAATTGGCACCCACTGTGGGGCCACGAGATAACAACCCTTTTTCCTATTGGCCCCAGAATTCCCTTTCTTGACCATGCATGGCTGACCAACCTCCTCCCTAACCCTCCAAACTTCTTTGAATGGTGACCGAGATGCAATAGGCCAATCAGCGTATTGCGGAAGAAAATAAGCAAATGGAAAACTAAATAGCTGAGCTAACCAATGCTCGGATTGAGCATAATGACAGTCACACCGAACGACAAGAGGATGAAGAGGACAACTCTGACCCAACATATATTTATGAAACCCAACATCCAGAAGAAAACCTGCGCAATGATGACGAGGACGAGCTCGGCAACGCTGTAGGCCCCTTTATGGCTAATGTTATGAATTTCAGACTGCCCATAAACTTCACATTGCCACTCACCCTAACTCCCTACGATGGCATGGGAGATCCGAAAAAGCACAACAAGAAATTCCGATCTATGATGATCGTTAACGGTGCCTCTAATTCTATTTTATGTCGTTGTTTCCCTACCTTTTTAGATGGTCCTGCACTTGATTGATTTTTGTCTTTTCCTGTAGATTCCATTTCGCGCTTTCAAGAGCTCGCTAAGTAATTCGAAATTCAGTTTGCTACATCTTCAATTTATCTCCATGATTCCGACTATTTGAACACCATTAAGCAAGGACAGCATGAAAGTCTGAAAGATTATATTACTCGCTTCACCAAAGTTGCGATGACTATTCCAGACCTCCACCCCGAGGTATATCTACATGCCATAAAAAGTGGACTACGTCCCAAAAAATTCCAAGAAATGATCACAGTTGCCAAACCAAAAACCTTGGCTGAGTTTCGAGAGAAGGCTAAAGGTCAAATGAAAATTGAGGAATTAAGACAAGCCAGAAAATCCAACAAAAATTCAACTAATAAAGAAGATGACAAAAGTCGGGACAACAAGAGGCCTTTTCGATTAGTGCCCTCAGTTTTAAATTTACCCCTCAATTTTCATATTTATTTTAAACTAAATATAATACTAAGATATAATTCAGTCTAGTATATTTTAAACTAAATACAATATAAAGATTTAATTTAATCTCTGCTTCTCAGTATTTGTCTCCCAACCTCAGTTTCTCAATTTTTTTATCCCTTCTAAATGTGTTTATAAGTCTAAGACCACATTCACTGTGAAAAGTTCTATCTTAGATAACTTAAAAAAAACAATTCTTTAAAAGCTAATAAAAAATAAATATTTTCAATGAATTTTAAAAACACTAATCATTCCTATATATTTTATATTTTAGAAAATAGTAAAGCGAGGGGAGCGCATTGGTTTTTCATTTTTCTTTTTAAGATAGATGTATTCAATTT